>NC_141365.1:20516743-21817993 GCF_057382095.1 Aulonocara sp. 'chitande type north' Nkhata Bay
CAACCAAGCCATCGCTTTGTGGGTGGAGCGGTGTGGTTCTTGTCTTCTCCATCCCCAGTTGCCGGCAGATCTGCCCGAAGACCTTCGATTCGAAGTTATGCCCCTGGTCACTGTGGAGCTCAGCCGGGACCCCAAAACGGGTGAACATCTCCTCCACCAGCTTCTCGGCCGTCGTCATTGCGCTCTGGTCCGGCACCGCGTAGGCCTCTGGCCACTTCGTGAAATAGTCCATAGCCACCAACACATACCGGTTCCCTGACTCCGTGACGGGGAAAGGCCCTAGGACGTCCACTCCCACTCTTTCCATTGGGGCCCCCACCAGGTACTGCTGAAGGGGGGCAGTGGAGCGTTGAGTGGGGCCCTTCTGTGCCGTGCAGGTGTCACAGCAGTGCACATGAAGTTCCACATCCCGTCGACAGCCAGGCCAGTAGAACCGTCCCCTGAGGCGGCGGAGAGTTTTGGCGTTCCCATAGTGTCCTGCCCCCACCGAGTCGTGGACCAGCTCAAGCACCTGCGACCGCAGCGATCGAGGCACCTACAGCTGCAGGAGATCTCTGCCCTGACCGGGGCCCGCCATCTCCGGTACAGGAGGCCGTCGTGGGTCTCCAGATTGTTGTCCTGGGAGTAGTAGGCCTTCACCTCGGGCTCCTGTCCTGACACCCCCGTCCAGGCGGGGCGTTGCGCCGCCTCCAGCCAGGCCCCCACCTGAACCAACGTTGTGTCGGCCTCCTGCTCCCGCTTCAGCTGCTGCGTTGTCAATGGGAGCCACGCCCCGCCGCCGGCTGTGGCCTGAGCAGTAGCCACCCCCAGCACCTCCTGGGCTCGCTTCTCCTGTCGCAGTCACTAGCGGCACTCAACGGCTACGCAGGGCCGTCTGGAGAGGGCATCAGCGTTGCCATGCTGTCGACCTGCCCGATGCTGGATCTCGGTCAAAGGAGGTTTGTCAGGCTGAGAGGCTGAGGCGAGTGGAGATGACCCGGAGCCACCGGCATCCGAAATCTGCTGAGCGGCAGCTGCCTGACGTCTGTCTCATCTGGTCCCCGCTCCCTGCTTTTGGCTGCGCTGGAGAGCAAAAGTCTCTGCGCCAAGAGTGATCGCCAGCTTCGTGGTGTCGACGCAGGCCCCCCAGCGGCTCAGCAGATCCAGGCCAATGATGCACTGGTCTTGAATGTCGGTGAGCCAGAAGTCGTGCACCAGCTCTAGATCCTTCACTCGGATCCGCAACGGTTTCTTCCCCCGCATAACAGTTTTCTCCCCCGTCACTGTCATCAGCTGGGTGTCTGTGGGCAACCAACCCTTCACCAGTGGCCCGGATGTTTCAGGGAGCACGCCAGGTCGTATCAGGAAAATGGTAGACCCCGTGTCTACCAGGGCCTGGCATGGCTGGCCCTCAACACAGCAGCTCAGGTAGAGTCCCTTGAGGTGCCCAACTCGGCCCACCACTGTGCATCGTCCTTGGAGGGAGGCAGGAAGCTGGAGTGGTGCTCCCCTCGCTACACCGCTCCCTCCTCGTTTCCTGCTGGTTAGGTCGCGAGGTGAGCACCGGCTCGGCCCTTTCAGCCTCAAGGAGCGCCTCACGGAGGGTCTGAGGCATGGCCAGGCGGACGTGTTGGCGTAGTCGCTCTGGGAAAAGTCCTCGCAGAAAAGTATGCAGGCTAAGCTCCTCACGGGCTGCTGCTGGAAACTCCGGGTAGCCACGATGAGCATACAGCAACACGTCTGCTGCAAAGGTGCCCAGGCTCTCCCCCAGTCGACGGCTCCGGTTGGTTAGCTGCTCTCTGCTCAGATCAGTGGAGTGCCGCTGCCCGAATCGCCTCTCAAGTGCCGCGGTGAGGGCCTGGAGCTCATGCTGCTCTGCCGGGGCTAGGTCAAGGAGTATCTGCAGTGCGTCTCCCTCTAATGCTAGCGCTAGGTGTGTAGCAGTCTCCTCTTCGCTCCAGCCACTATGTCTGGCGGCCAGCCGCACTTGTGAGAGGTAGGGCTCTAGCGGGGTTAGCCCGTTGTATTTCGGTACCTTAACTGGCGTGGTAGGCATAACTGCTCGCGGTTGGGGGCTCGGCGTGTGGGTCGACAGAGGTAGCCCATGAAGCATTGCCCTAGCATTTGTCGCGACGGGCTGCTGCCGCCGTGCGCTCGCGCCATCGGGACCCGTCGGGTGACTTACATGGTCGCTCACATCCTCTCTCTTCCATCGCCAGTTTCCCAAGCGGGGAATGTTCTCCTCGACGGCTTGCTCCAGCCTCTGAATGTCTCTCTCCATTACGGCGAGGGTGAGCTATCCCACTTCTGACACCAATGTGGCGAGCTCAGACAAGGAGGAGACGGAGGTATCGTTTGGTCTTGCTTCCCGTGAGCTAGCCAGGGAGCACAGCCATTTATTAACACTGGCAGAAGAACACTGCCGCTAGCTAACCGCTCAGCGCGGCAACAACAACACACAGGGCGCCCTCTGACCGCGGAAGGACACACCGTCGCAGCGAGAGGGCGTCACCCGTCACTATAGCAACATAAACAAAACATAACTGTACAAACAGAACCCCGAACAGCCCTGACCCGCTACAATATGTATATGTGTGTGTGTGTATGTGTGTGTGTGTATATGTATATACACGTGTGTGTGTATATGTATACATATATACTGTCCGAGCCGGGGCTTGAACCGGCAACCTTCCGATTACAAGGCGAATACATCGTGGCACAAGAGAGTTCGCCTTGTAATCGGAAGGTTGCCGGTTCGATCCCCGGCTCGGACAGTCTCGGTCGTTGTGTCCTTGGGCAAAACACTTCACCCTTGTGGTGGTGGACGGAGGGCCCGGTGGCGCCAGTGTCTGGCAGCCTTGCCTCTGTCAATGTGCCCCAGGGTGGCTGTGGCTACAATGTAGCTTGCCATCACCTGTGTGTGAATGGGTGGATGACTGAATGTGTAAAGTGCTTTGGGGTCCTTAGGGACTAGTAGAGCGCTATACAAATACAGACCATTTACCATTTGTTTTCTGATTCTTGTCTGTAGTTCAGTTTTTCATCAATGAAAAGCAAATAAAATGTATAGTTGTATAGTATATACATATATATACACATAGACAAGAGCTTGAGAAGATGTGGAGGGTGAAGGTAACAGTGGTAATCGGCACACTAGGTGCGGTGGCTCACCAGCAGATCCCAGTATCTTGCCTAAGGATATTTGGCATGCAAACTAGGGGAGCCAGGGATCGAATCACCAACCTGCCGATCAGCAGCTGACCTGCTCCAGCTCCTGAGCTTGGGTAGAGGACCCAAGCTTGAAGGATAGACTGCCCACAGGGGCGAGAGGGGATTTTTTTTTTAAATAATTGCTTGAGATAACCCCCCCCCTTCTTCTTTTAGGTTGGAGCCTACTGGAGTTCAGTGGTTGAGACCAGGCCTGAGGAAGTGTAAGCCTGTTTCCAATGTGATTCATAAAAGCAAAGAAGCACACATTCAATGAACTCCAAACAGATGAATAACCTTTGCTGTGTTTTTGATATCTCCATTAGATGCATGTGAACTCACGCTGGACTCAAACACGGCAAACAGAAAACTCAAGCTCACTGACAACAGCAGGAAGGTGGTATATGAGGGCTATCAGTCATATCCTGACCATCCGGAGAGGTTTGACAGGTGTCCTCAAATGCTGTGTAGAAATAGCCTGACAGGTCGCTGTTACTGGGAGCTTGAATGGAAAGGAGATGTTCAGTTAGCTGTGAGTTACAGAGGAATCAGAAGAAGAGGAGACGAGCTTGATTGCAGGTTTGGGGAGAATGATCAGTCCTGGAGTCTCTTCTGCTTTGATAATTGTTTCTCTGTCTGGCACAACAACAGACATGCTCTCCTCCCATTTTTGTCTCCCACTGTGTCCTCCTCTGTCTCTAACAGAGTAGGAGTGTTTGTGGACTGTCCTGCTGGCACTCTGTCCTTCTACAGAGTCTCCTCTGACACTCTGATCCACCTCCACACCTTCAACACCACATTCACTGAACCTCTTTATCCTGGAATAGGGTGTTTTATTCATTCCTCTGTGACTCTGTGCGATCTTTAGAAGAATCTTATCTGGTAACAAAATATGCAACTTGAAAGTGTGTTGTTTCCTTAGATGATCTTGTACAACTCTTAAAGTTGAGTAATATCCAGTCAAGTGATCTGCAGGTCAATGATTTAATTAACTCAATAACCATAATATTAACAACCACTCATGGGTTAAGGACTACCTGACACAGTATGTGAGACCTGGCGGTACTGTGTCTAACCTGGTGATGTACAGTACAAGAGCTCCGCAGGGATCTGTAATACTGCTGTTCACCTTGTATATATATATGTATATATGTGTGTGTGTATATATGTATGTTTATTAGGGGTGCAACGATACACAAAATTCACGGTTTGGTTCGGTTCGATACTTTGGTGTCACGGTTCGATATTTTTTCGAAACAAAAAAAAAGTTCATGCCTTTTTAATTTGTCATTTATTAAAATTATAAATATATATTTTAACTCAAAAGTACAGTTTTTAAATTTAATGTTGCTGAAACAAAAAAGTAATAAAAATAAATAAATATATCTCAGGGCTCGCAAAATTTCAAAATCCCTGGTAGCCCTTCGGGCAGGGACTCTTCAGTTTTTGGTAGCCCAAAATAAATTTAAGTAGCCCAAATAAAAAAGAGAGCAATTTTTTTTTGATTGATGTTTTCCTGTTTTGTTTCCTTTACAATATTATACATTAAAGTATAATATTGTAAGAAGTTGCAACGCGCGTTTGCGTCTATATAAAAGGCACTGTTTTTGTCCGCTAGAGTTGGATTTTCACGGCACATTCCGCACCACATCTCTGTGCGTTCATCATTTGTTTGAAGCCAGCTCACCTCCTGCAACCACTTTTCCGAGAATATGTGCTTCTTTTGTGGTTTGGACTCCTTCTGACATTTGTTTGGAGGTGGAGGAAAACCAAAGTAATTGCTTAAAGGAGTTTGCTTCTTCGACATCTTTAAGAGTTCTAAACAAATGTCTGTCCTCCTCCAGAAAATCTTATGTATGCAAACACGCATTGCAACTTCTTCTCTTGTGTGCGTTTTTATTTTGACAGCAAATGCGCACCTGCGGACCACTTACAGTGGGGCAAAAAAGTATTTAGTCAGCCACCGATTGTGCAAGTTCCCCCACTTAAAATGATGACAGAGGTCAGTAATTTGCACCAGAGGTACACTTCAACTGTGAGAGACAGAATGTGGAAAAAAAAATCCATGAATCCACATGGTAGGATTTGTAAAGAATTTATTCGTAAAATAGGGTGGAAAATAAGTATTTGGTCACCTCAAACAAGGAAAATCTCTGGCTCTCACAGACCTGTAACGTCTTCTGTAAGAAGCTTTTCTGTCCCCCACTCGTTACCTGTATGAATGGCACCTGTTTGAACTCATCATCTGTATAAAAGACACCTGTCCACAGCCTCAAACAGTCAGACTCCAAACTCCGCCATGGCCAAGACCAAAGAGCTTTCGAAGGACACCAGGAAAAGTATTGTAGACCTGCACCAGACTGGGAAGAGTGAATCTACAATAGGCAAGCAGCTTGGTGTGAAAAAATCAACTGTGGGAGCAATCATCAGAAAATGGAAGACATACAAGACCACTGATAATCTCCCTCGATCTGGGGCTCCACGCAAGATCTCATCCCGTGGGGTCAAAATGATCATGAGAACGGTGAGCAAAGATCCCAGAACCACACGGGGGGACCTGGTGAATGACCTGCAGAGAGCTGGGACCAAAGTAACAAAGGTCACCATCAGTAACACACTACAACGGCAGGGAATCAAATCCCGCAGTGCCAGACGTGTTCCGCTGCTGAAGCCAGTGCATGTCCAGGCCCGTCTGAAGTTTGCCAGAGAGCACATGGATGATACAGCAGAGGATTGGGAGAATGTCATGTGGTCAGATGAAACCAAAGTAGAACTTTTTGGTATAAACTCAACTCGTCGTGTTTGGAGGAAGAAGAATACTGAGTTGCATCCCAAGAACACCATACCTACTGTGAAGCATGGGGGTGGAAACATCATGCTATGGGGCTGTTTTTCTGCCAAGGGGACAGGACGACTGATCCGTGTTAAGGACAGAATGAATGGGGCCATGTATCGTGAGATTTTGAGCCAAAACCTCCTTCCATCAGTGAGAACTTTGAAGATGAAACGAGGCTGGGTCTTCCAACATGACAATGATCCAAAAAACCCCGCCCGGGCAACAAAGGAGTGGCTCCGTAAGAAGCATTTGAAAGTCCTGGAGTGGCCTAGCCAGTCTCCAGACCTCAACCCCATAGAAAATCTGTGGCGGGAGTTGAAAGTCCGTGTTGCTCGGCGACAGCCCCGAAACATCACTGCTCTCGAGAAGATCTGCATGGAGGAATGGGCAAAAAATACCAGCTACTGTGTGTGCAAACCTGGTAAAGACCTATAGTAAACGTTTGACCTCTGTTATTGCCAACAAAGGTTATGTTACAAAGTATTGAGTTGTATTTTTGTTATTGACCAAATACTTATTTTCCACCCTGATTTACAAATAAATTCTCTACAAATCCTACCAAGGCAAGGCAAATTTATTTGTATAGCACAATTCAACAACAAGGTGATTCAAAGTGCTTTACAGAGACATTAGAAACAAAAACAAATAAAAGGCATGATTTAAAATTGATTAAAACAAGCAAACAAACTAACTAACTAAACACACACATTTCACACCTGTTCGCGTGATCTGAACCCTTATCGTAAGGGGAGCTACCAGTCCTTCTGTGGACGAGCTACTTTCTATTTTAAATTCCCTGAATTTAAAACACTCTCTAGACCCAGTCTAGACCCAGCTGGGGAGCTACCCAGAGCTCTAAACCCACTTAACTAACAAACAAACAAACAAACAAACTCAAAACAGATAAAATCAGAACAGTAGATAAAATCAGTAGTTAATGTAAGTTTTGAAATTTAAGCTTAACTAATTAACAAGCAAACAAAACAGTATATAAAATCAAAACAGATAAAATCAGAAATAGATAAGATCAGTAGTTAGTGTAAGTTTTGAAATTTAAGCTTAAAAGTGTGGATTTGGTGCTTTATTCAAATGCAGCTGAGAATAGGTGAGTCTTCAACCTGGATTTAAATAAACTGAGTGTTTCAGCTGATCTGAGGCTTTCTGGGAGTTTGTTCCAGATATAAGGAGCATAGAAGCTGAATGCAGCTTCTCCGTGTCTGGTTCTGACTCTGGGAACTGATAAAAGACCGGATCCAGATGACCTGAGGGATCTGGAAGGTTCATACTGGGTTAGGAGGTCACTGATGTATTTTGGTCCTAAACCATTCAGAGCTTTATAGGCCAGCATCAGAACTTTAAAGTCTATCCTCTGACGGACAGGCAGCCAGTGTAAAGACCTCAGAGCTGGACTGATGTGGTCCACTTTTTTGGTCTTAGTGAGGACTCGAGCAGCAGAGTTCTGAATGAGCTGTAGTTGTCTGACTGATTTTTTTAGGTAGACCTGTAAAGATGCTGTTACAGTAATCAAGCCTACTAAAAATGAATGCATGGACTAGTTTTTCCAGGTCCTGTTGAGACATCAGATCTTTTATCCTAGAAATATTCTTGAGGTGATAGTAAGCTGATTTTGTTATTGTCTTAATGTGTTTTTCTAAGTTTAGGTCTGCATCCATCACTACACCCAAATTTCTCGCCTGGTTTGTGGTTTTTAGATGTATAGATTGAAGTTCTCTGGTGACCTGTAATCGTTTTTCTTTGGCGCCAAAGACTATTACTTCAGTTTTGTTTTTGTTTAGTTGGAGAAAATTGTGGCACAACCAGTCATTAATTTCCTCAATGCATTTACCAAGAGCCTGTACAGGGCCTCGGTCTCCTGGTGACATTGTGATATATATTTGTGTGTCATCTGCATAGCTGTGGTAGTTTATTTTGTTGTTCTTTATAATCTGTGCCAGTGGGAGCATGTAAATGTTAAACAGAGGGGGTCCCAAGATGGAACCTTGGGGAACTCCACATGTGATACTTGTCTGCTCGGATGTGAAGTTACCTATTGATACAAAGTATTTCCTGTTTTCTAAGTATGTTTTGAACCAGTTTAGTACAGTTCCTGAAAGACCTGCCCAGTTCTCCAGTCGTTTGAGTAATATGTTGTGGTCAACTGTATCAAATGCTGCACTGAGATCCAGTAAAACTAGGACTGACATTTTTCCACTGTCTGTATTCAGACATATGTCATTAAACACTTTTGTCAGAGCGGTTTCAGTGCTGTGGTTCTGTCTAAAACCTGACTGGAAGGCATCATAGCAGTTATTCTGTTTTAAGAAGTAATTGAGCTGTTGAGAAACTGCTTTTTCAATGATCTTACTTAAAAATGGGAGATTTGAGATCGGCCTGTAGTTGTTCATTTGTGTCTTGTCAAGATTGTCCTTTTTCAGTATAGGTTTGATTACAGCAGTTTTTAGTGGTTCTGGAAACACACCTGACATTAAGGAAAAGTTGACGATCTGTAACAGGTCTGACTCTAAAGTCTTTGAGACCATGTGAATTCATGGATTTTTTTTTTTTCACATTCTGTCTCTCACGGTTGAAGTGTACCTCTGGTGCAAATTACTGACCTCTGTCATCATTTTAGGTGGGGGAACTTGCACAATCGGTGGCTGACTAAATACTTTTTTGCCCCACTGTAACTGAGCATTGCATGGCACATCCAACATGCTGTTTTACTTTAGTCCATGACGCGCTTACCTTCAGGGTCATACTCACATGAAAACCAAAATAGTTCCAAACAGTGTTGCCAACTCCTCAGTAAGGAAAATCGCTATTGGTTGTCCTAAAAGTTGCTAGAAGTTGCTAAATGATGTCATTGCCTAATTTGCATAATTGGTCATGCTAATCTAATTGAAACCTATGTTGTTGGAGAGAGAAATAACATCGTGGAAGAGACATAAAGTGAGTAAAAAACGTCCTAAATGCATTGCACCCCTAGTATATATATGTATATATAAGTGTATATGTATGTATGTATATATATGTGTGCAACAATACTCGTATCACTATTGAACCGTTCGATAAAGTGCTTTCGGTTCGGTACGCATATGTATCGAACAATACAAAAATTTTTATTTATTTTATCAACTTTTCTTCTGACGATGCTGTCTGTGTTGAGCGCTCAGTGGATCTGCGTTTGACTACTCCGCCTAGGTTGCACTGTCGAGCGCAGATCGACTGAGCACAGCACAAGCTAGCAAGACAGAAGCTAAGCTCGTTGCAACATGGCAACTGCCTGAACGCTACCTGAAATTGAACCTCCCCCACCCTCATTCAGATATGGCGTTTGGAACTATCTTGGTTTTCATGTGAAGCATGACCCTGAAGGTAAGCGTGTCATGGACAAAAGTAAAACAGAATGTCGGTTGTGCCACGCAGTGCTCAATTGGTGGGAACTAGAGAGATATAGATATAGAGAGAGATATAGAGAGATATTTAGAGATATCTATCTCTCTCTCTATATCTATATATATCTATATCTATATATATCTATATCTATATATATCTCTATATCTATATATATCTATATCTATATATATCTATCTATATCTATATATCTATCTATATCTATCTATATATCTATCTATATATCTAGATTAAAAAAAAAACACCCAGCACGCCCCTGCGGGCGGTTTATCCTTCAAGCTCGGGTCCTCTACCAGAGGCCTGGGAGCTTGAGGGTCCTGCGCAGTATCTTAGCTGTTCCCAGGACTGCGCTCTTCTGGACAGAGATCTCCGATGTTATTCCCGGGATCTGCTGGAGCCACTCGCCTAGCTTGGGAGTCACCGCACCTAGTGCTCCGATTACCACGGGGACCACCGTTACCTTCACCCTCCACATCCTCTCGAGCTCTTCTCTGAGCCCTTGGTATTTCTCCAGCTTCTCGTGTTCCTTCTTCCTGATATTGCTGTCATTCGGAACCGCTACATCGATCACTACGGCAGTCTTCTTCTGTTTGTCTACCACCACTATGTCCGGTTGGTTAGCCACCACCATTTTGTCCGTCTGTATCTGGAAGTCCCACAGGATCTTAGCTCGGTCATTCTCCACCACCCTTGGGGGCATCTCCCATTTTGACCTCGGGACTTCCAGGTTATACTCGGCACAGATGTTCCTGTACACTATGCCGGCCACTTGGTTATGGCGTTCCATGTATGCCTTGCCTGCTAGCATCTTGCACCCTGCTGTTATGTGCTGGATTGTCTCTGGGGCATCTTTACACAGCCTGCACCTGGGGTCTTGCCTGGTGTGATAGACCCCAGCCTCTATGGATCTTGTGCTCAGAGCTTGTTCTTGTGCTGCCATGATTAGTGCCTCTGTGCTGTCTTTCAGTCCAGCTTTGTCCAGCCACTGGTAGGATTTCTGGATATCAGCCACCTCCTCTATCTGCCGGTGGTACATACCGTGCAGGGGCCTGTCCTTCCATGATGGTTCCTCGTCTCCCTCCTCTTTCTTGGGTTTCTGCTGCCTGAGGTATTCACTGAGCACTCGGTCAGTTGGGGCCATCTTCCCAATGTATTCTTGGATGTTCGTTGTCTCATCCTGGACTGTGGTGCTGACACTCACCAGTCCCCGGCCCCCTTCCTTCCGCTTAGCGTACAGCCTCAGGGTGCTGGACTTGGAGTGAAACCCTCCATGCATGGTAAGGAGCTTTCTTGTCTTTATGTCAGTGGCTTCTATCTCCTCCTTTGGCCAGCCTATTACCCCAGCAGGGTACCCGATCACGGGTAGGGCGTACGTGTTGATGGCCCGGATCTTGTTCTTACCATTCAGCTGACTCCTCAGGACTTGCCTGACCCTCTGCAGGTACTTGGTGGTTGCAGCTTTTCTAGCGGCCTCTTCATGGTTCCCATTCGCCTGCGGGATCCCCAAGTACTTGTAACTGTCCTCTATGTCTGCAATGTTGCCTTCTGGTAGTTCAATCCCCTCAGTTCTGACTACCTTCCCTCTCTTTGTTACCATCCGGCTACACTTCTCCAGTCCGAACGACATTCCAATGTCATTGCTGTATAGCCTGGTAGTGTGGATCAGTGAATCGATGTCTCGTTCACTCTTGGCATACAGCTTGATGTCATCCATGTACAGGAGGTGGCTGACAACTGCTCCGTTCCGTAGTCTGTATCCGTAGCCAGTCTTGTTAATGATCTCACTGAGGGGGTTCAGGCCTATGCAGAACAGCAGTGGGGACAGAGCATCTCCTTGGTAGATCCCGCACTTGATGGTGACTTGTGCTATGGGCTTGGAGTTGGCCTCTAGTGTTGTACGCCACATCCCCATTGAGTTCCTGATGAAGGCTCTTAGGGTCCCATTGATCTTGTACAATTCTAGGCATTCCAGTATCCAGCTGTGGGGCATTGAGTCATAGGCCTTCTTGTAATCAATCCAGGCAGTGCACAGGTTGGTCAGTCTGGTCTTGCAGTCTCGGCTGATTGTTCTGTCTACCAGTAGCTGGTGTTTTGCGCCTCTGGTATTCTTGCCAATTCCTTTCTGTGTCCCGCTCATGTATTGACCCATGTGCCTGTTCATCTTAGCCGATATGATGCCTGACAGGAGCTTCCATGTGGTACTGAGGCAGGTTATTGGTCGGTAGTTGGAGGGGACCGGTCCCTTCTTGGGGTCCTTGGGGATCAGGACCGTCCGGCCTTCAGTTAGCCATTCCGGGTGTCTCTCGTTAACTAGCAGCTGGTTCATTTGTGCTGCCAGACGCTCGTGGAGTGCAGTCAGCTTCTTCAGCCAGTAGGCGTGAACCATGTCGGGCCCTGGTGCTGTCCAACTCTTCATACTGGAGACCCTTTCTTGGATATCTGCCACTGTGATGGTTACTGGACCCTGTTCAGGGAGGTTGCTGTGGTCTGCCCTCAGATCCTCTAGCCACTGAGCATTGCCGTTATGGGCTGCATCCTTCTCCCATATGCTCTTCCAGTATTGCTCCGTCTCCAGCCTTGGTGGTGCTGTTCTCTTATTGTTCCCTTGCCACTGAGAGTACACCTTTGCTGGTTCTGTGGAGAACAGCTGGTTTATTCTCCTGCCTTCTATCTCTCTGGTGTACCTCCTCAAGCGGCTGGCCAAGGCTGTGAGTCTTTGCTTGGCAGTTTCCAAGGCCTCAGGTATGGACAGCTTGCTGTATTTCTTAGGCACCTTATTTGTCTTACCTTTCTGCAACTCCGTTAGTTGGCTAACCTCCCTCCGTGCTACTTTGATCTTGCCCTCTAGCCTCCTTCTCCATGGAGGGTACTGCCCCTTGTGGCTGTTCATCTTGTAGCCAAGCATCTCACTGATCACTGCTGCCGTATTGTAGATCAGCTTGTTAGTGTCGGTAATCGTGGTTGTAGGTATTGCCCGTAGTGCTGCATTAACATCATCTAGCAGACCTTCTGAGGGTACTTCACGTAATCTTGGTGACCGGCTACGGGGGATCCAGGTTTCAAGCTTGGCCATGATCCTATTTTTCAGGTCAGTTCCTCTCGCACTCAACGATCCTTCTCCTATCGCACTTGGGGCTATGTACCCAATCTCGGGTGGGGGTGATGATATCGCCCCCCTGACCTGGCGTCCTGACTCCTCCTTGCCGTAGCATTTGTGTTGTACCTCGTCAATCTCTAGCTGTGAGAGCAGTCCCTTTCTAGCTGTGAGAGCTAGAAAGGGATATATATATATATCGATATAGATATATATCTATATAGATCTATAGATATAGATCTATATAGATCTATAGATATAGATCTATATATAGATCGAGAGAGAGAGAGAGAGAGAGAGAGAGAGAGAGAGAACAATTTGATTTATGAATCTAAAATTTGTCAGCAACCATTATACATGTTCAAACTTTGTGTCACAACATTTTGATGTAAATTTGAGATGGTTGAGTAGAAGACCGGTGTTGATTTGAGATGAATGACCCGTTTAATAATCAATAATCTTGTGAGACACAAAGATATAGAGTTAGAAGTTTTAAACCCCAGTTATTTGGATAGATAACGTCTCATGTGTATAATTCAGGGTTTTTTATTACATATTTTTGGTTCACTACCATGCACAAACAAACACAGATACACACACATAAAATGTAATTTCATCCAGAAAAAGTAACTGTAAGAATCTGTGTTGCTTCTTAATTTGAAGCTGCTAACACGTTGCTCTGGTGGTTGGATTAAAAGTTCTAAAGGTTTTTAAATCAACCTTGAAATTGTCCAAAACAGCTGATTCAATACAAGCTTTGTGCCATCGATTTATTTAATGTAGCAACACCTTGTCAGTCATTAACAAAGAGCAAATGAATAATAAAAAGTAAATGATGTAGCAGGTGGGTCAGACGGGGTCAGTTCAGCTCTGAGTGGGTGGAGCGCTCAGTGGAAAAGAATGAGATAGAGGGGTGCAGCAGCAGATATGGATCTGTTCTCAGCGGTTATTAGGACAGAAAAGAAAGTCAACAGCCAATCAGAGCTTCCCTTTGTGCAGCAGCTGGGCTGTGTGGGTTTCTGTGCGAGTTGGGGGTTTTCACTTTAATGTCACAGTGACAGTTACAGCAACAGCCACAGTTGCACAATAATTCCAGAAAGTATTCAGACCCCTTCACTGCAGTGACTCCGTGTGCTATAATGATGAAATCGAATAAAGTTTTGTTTGTTTAGGTTTTGTTTTGTTTTTTTCACCAAACATTAGAAGTGAGGTCAGCTGCATCCTACAAAACCAATACAGGGAACACAAACTTGTCTTTAATAATGTTGGTCCTACAACATCTAAGCTGGTGTTTATTAAAATCAGTCATTAGGATGAATTTTAGGTTAGCTGTACAAACCAGCATTAAGGTTAATCTGAGCTACACTAGTGTTACATTCAAGATGAGGTCACGTGCTTATTCACATGAATGCAGGTTCGACTTTAGTGGTCAATAATGACGAACACAACTTAAAAGTATATGTGAGAGATTTTTGGTGCAAATAGCACCATTCATGCATAGAATATGGAAGAAATCACAGTTAAACAGTATTATAGGAATTTAAAGTTTATGAAGTGATCGCATGAGAACAGTTCAGCGCTGAGTCTCGGACATCCTGCTCGTATGAGAAGACAAACCACACAGAGACAGACTTGGAAACCGCTGAAACAAACAACTTATTGTTCTTCTCGAAACAAACACCAGCGCTTCACCTCACATGTTTTTATTTCACTTCCACTTGATCATGTTTTTACTTGCTCCACCTAAACACATTAAATGAAACAATGATAAGTTTGGAATCAGGGCTTTCAGTATTTAGCTCATGTATGCTGGTGGAAAATTAGATGTCAGCATCAAGAAATATTTCATCAACATTTGGTGTTTTCTGCTGCTTGTTTAAAGTATATTTATTTTTACTGCGCAGCTTTAACAAAGTCAGGTGTTTGAATTCGTTGTAGTGTAGTCTTGACTCTTAGGACCATCTGTCCCCTTAACTACCAGAATACTTCAGTTTTAGTCATTTTCAAAAGTTAGCAAAAAAATAGAAGTACGATTGATGAAATTAATACAGAATGTTTAGTAGAAAAAGTAAATACAGTATTCAGGGTAATTCAAATAAAAGGAAAATTTATAAAAACTAAAACAATTTGACAGACTTTAAGCTGTTTGAAAGAGATTCAGTTAAAAAGTTGAAAAGCGATCCATGTTAGTTTTAAAAGCTAAAGGACGCTGCTATGGGGTCGCAGCGCTAACAGCTGCACTGATATCATGACATTGTTCAGAGGCTTTAAACAATCTCACATGGAACACACAATGACACATAATTTACATAACTGATATATAGATATGCAGACACTGCAGGATATATATGTGCATGTGTAAAAAACCCCACACAGTCCAAATAAAGCTGGTGTAAAGATGATATCGTTTTTAAGACTGAGTCCAGAAAACAACATCCACGGGTTCCTGATAGTTTGGTTCCTTTAGTTAGACAGTTTTTATTCTGTTTCCTTTAATAAGAAAACCACACTATCTGTATAAAGAAACATTTGATTTGCAATGTCTGAAAGAGGAGAGAGCTTAAAACTGGAGTTTGCTTTCATAGTTTTATCTGCTTCGAATCATGGAGAACATATTAAATAATATTTTAGGTCATAGAACTAATTGTTGTTGAATGACAAACACATTGGTGAGAGTTCACAAATGCATCTGCTAAATATGTCCTTTACAAAATGAAACCAATCAAGGTGAACTCTAATTTTAATTTATTTTAACATTTATAATTTCATATTCAAATAAATATTGGGTCATTGTGTTTAACAATTTTATTGCATCTGGAAGGAATTTGTGATTTTGTGAGGGAACATTATGATTTTGAACATTTACTTCCACACTATGATATCACATCATGTGATGACTATGCAGTCCCAATGATAGTGAACTAAAAATAAGGCTCAGACACACCTGCATGTTTTTTTATCTAACAGATTTATGGTTTCATGTTCTCATCTTCTTTAAAATCCTGTTTGTATCTCATTAAACATTTGTTCTTCTTTTACCACTGCTCGTTGCCTATCAGCATATATTGGGAGTGCTGCTGTTTCTCGCAGTTTTCTACAAAATTAAACTCAAACAAGCAAGATTTTTTTTGTTTGCTTTATTCGGAATATTGCAGAGAAATACTTTGAAGAGCAGGCAACACTTTGTTTTAATTAAACAAATGCTATAAATGATGAATCATCTACTAGGGAGCTAATAATTCAGCCTTTTCTGTTTCAGCTCTTTTTTTAATATTGAAATAAAAAAGAAAGTAAAAAAACAACCAAAATGCTGCACTGTTACAGACTTTTCTAAATCCTGAGTGATAAACGATATGAAAAGCGATAAGCCAAGAAGAAGGAAACAGTCAGTCAGCTGCGTGTTTGCGGCTGCGTCTGATGAGCCTGAGCAGAGAGACTCCACAGCAGTACACCAGACTCTTCGTGATCAGCACCGTGTACACCAGGCAGAGCAGTTTTACTTGTTTTTGAGACACGGGATGTTCTGATGATGGACCTTCTGTTAAAGTTTGATTGGTGGAAAGTGTATCTGGTGGAAGTTCTTTTGGTGGACTTTGAGAAACTCCTGAAACAGAAAAGTCACATTTGAGTAGCTGCGTAGCTAATTTCATGCTGAAAAGGCAACAAACTTTCATTACCTTCCTCTATTTGACCCTCCACCGTCCCCCCCTCGTGTGTGACAGAACAGCCATATGTATGTGAGTTCTCGTCTTGCTGATGGATCAACAAGATGCTGGCAGTGTAATCGGACTCTATGATGTCCAGCTGTTCTGTGTCACCAGGGGGCGCCGCCAGCGGAGATCCGTCCTGCTTCTGGCTTTTCCAGGTGATCTTGACCACAGGAGGAACCATTTGTGAGGCCACACACAGCAGGGATCTCTTCTCCTCCAGATGATCACTGGATGCTGCTTGGTACACTGTCACCGTGGGCTTTGCTACCGGCGTAGCTGAAGTTTGACAGCAGACACAGAATTTCACTCAGTGTGACCTGAGAAGCTTCATAATCACCAAACTACCAATCAGTGCCTATCGGCCGTGTAATGGCTCATTTTAAACACTTAACAATATTCAGATGATTTATTGTTATAATGTACAATGTAATATTAAATATTAAAGGCAGAATTATATTTATCAAAGTTAAACTGCTTTTATTAACACACAATATTTAATACAATTAACTCCTTTGTCCTTTACGTCTGTTATCACAATTTTAAATTATAACAATACAATGTAACACATCTATAGATGTAAAAATAAATCACATCCTTCACATATCATGGCAGCAGTATTGATAATGAAAGCACGCGTACTTTGTACATTATAGTTTCTGTATATATTTGAAGCATATAGTTTGTAATTATTCTAAAACTGTTGCAAATAAGATTTCATATATACGATGTGAATATTTCTATATCAGTTTTTATAATATGTCAGAATTTAATTGTATCTTTGTTTTCATAATGATTTTATATTTGGCATCTATAATCTCTTAAAATATACAAGGTTAGTATATACATATTACAGTAATTTCAGCTGAAAACATTTATGAAGAAATATTTGTACAGGGGATTTTTTAAATCTATATTGCGATTAACTAAATATTTTGTATGACATTTTAATGACATTAAAATGACATTTAAGAAATTTCCAGTATGCACAGAGAGAGAGACCGAGACATCATTAGATCAGAAACTTCAGAACTTTTTTCATTGTGTTCACATGAGACATAATTTTTTTCATGTAGTTAAACAATAGCAATTATTTGAATATGTGAAAAATAGCTTAAAGCCCTCAAAGGATACACAATCAATTCTATATAATGCACTACATGTAATGAAATACTGAATTACATAGCTTATTATATAATTTCAAAACTTTTCTTATTTTAAGTATGATGTCAAGTCCTAAATTTCCAAATTACATCTACTATAATATTTGAGATAATATTAAGTCAGTAGTCATTAAACTTTCCTTAAATGTGTCTTAAGATTCAAATATGAATAACATTTTATTTATAAGCTTATGACTTACTGTAAATATGTCCACGTTTAATTTTAATGATTTTCTTTCACAAATCCCAGTGAGTCTGTTATCTTTTTGAGCTTACAAACAAATATAAAAATAAATAAAAGGATGTTGAAATTTCTTAGATAAGGATTAGTTGTAATCCTGCTCACATCAGACTTTTAGGACTTTTCACGCTGAAAAAAACCCCAATAAATACCTCACATATACAGTGAGATTCACAGTTTTTTCCTACTTAATAGAAACACATTTTAAGTCGGACTTAGCGGAAACTGGCTTTGAACAAATTGTCATTTTGAAAGTCGTAAGGAAAATTAATTCATTTGTTCTTACCTGTTACGTACAGTTTAGCTCCAGAGCCAAAGATCCTGTCTTCTCCCACAGTGACACAGACCAGTACAAAAACCTGTCTCATGTTGAATGTGGCAGCTGAGGTAAAGCAATGTCATTAACCAATCAGACGTAACATTATGACTCTGCCTGATTTTGTGTTGGTCCCTCTTTTGCTGCCAAAACAGTCGTGAGGCATGGATTCCACTTGACCCCTGAAGATGTGCTGTGGTATCTGGCACTGAGATGTTAGCAACAGATCCTTGAAGTCTTGTAAGTTGTGAGGAAGGACCTCCATGGATTACACTTGTTTGTTCCGTAGATCCCACAGATGCTCAGTTACTGGTTCACCACTGTTTCTTCTTTGGACCACTTTTAATGCATAGTGACCACTGCAGGAACACCCCACAAACCCTGCATTTTTGCAAAAGCCTGGTTGTCTAGAGTCTTAGAGTCACTTAGCCATCACTACTTTGTCAAACTTGCTCAAATCCTTACACTCGCCCATTTTTTTCCTGTTTCTAAACCATTAACTTTGAGGAGAAAATGTTTACTTGCTCCTTAATACATCCTACCGACTAACAGGTGCCGTGATGAAGAGATAATCTTGTCACCTGTCAGGGGTCATGTTGTTATTTCTGTTTAGTGTAATTCAGCTCCATGATTTGGTTCAGTCGAGATGAATTAATGTTGTAAAAACTGCATGAATCTGAATATTCTGCATAACTTCTGCCTCCAGATGATGAGCTACCTGAGCTGACCTTTGTTTCACAAGTTTATTCTTGTCCAAACAGCAGGTTGGCAGTTTTCCTCCAGAATTAACCTTCTCAACAATGTTTTGATGGAGTAGCACTGTAACAGGATTCATTTGCTGTGGTGGGCGTGTAGTCTGTGGCTCAGCTGCACAGTAGGGGTGTTGCAGTGGGTTCAGGGGCAGTGTCAGGAGAGCCTGGTGGACACAGCTGACATCGATTGTCTGGAATCAATGAACGGTCTGCAAAGATAAAACTGTGCAAATAAGTCACTTTAACTGCACCAGCCGACCCATCTGAGCATGTTTTGGGACCTAGAAACAGCCAACAAGTGTTACAATATTAGTATGCACTTTGGTCGTCCTCTGGTTTCTAAGAACAAATATCTGTCCAGCTAAATGGTTTCTTCTGTTTGTTCAAAATTATAAACATCGGCAGAGACAAAAAAAAAAAAAAATCTCCTCAGACAAAATACAAACTTGCTGCATGTTTTGTAGTTTAACTGCCTGCAAATCTCAGCATGATTATTATGAGGAGTCTTCATGGAAATGTAGAGAACCAGCACATGACAGCAATGACTGTAAAGGAAAAGAAACCAACCTGTATGCTCTGTGCAGATGTGCAAGGTTACAGAAATAAGAGTTGGACAATCAAAGCGACCAAAAAGACACCAAAGCACAGCTTGCACTCGCGGATGTGATGTAACTTTTAGCGTTGGCTGACATTTGTGAGGATGACAGTCATAACTATAATGTTACTAAAGGGTGTGATTGACCAGTTGGCTATACTTTGAGAATCTTGGATTCAAACTGTTGTTTTTCATTCATTTCTTTTTTTTTCAAAGCTATATGCTTTCTGGTTTCTGGAGCTGTGATCACTGTGTTGTGGTGTTTTGGTTTTCCCTCAGTTGCTGTTCTCATAGAGGAATATTGCTTCTCCAAAAAATATAGACACTTCTGTTTGATGTTTGTCAGAAGAAGATAATCTCTGTGGATTTTTACAGTCTGCTGTTTTTGACCTGAATGTGAACACACAAGACAAGTTTATCTGATACTCCCAATTGTGTCATCTTTTGAATCTACTTGAATTAATTTTGGTCTTGATTATTTTTACTTCTTATATAAATAGAATACAAACTAGTTGTTTTGGTTTCAAAGGTGATGCCTGCGTCAGTGTGTGTGTGTGTGAACCTGAGCTGTGGTCTGCTGCTGTTCCTTTGATGGTTTTTGTTCAGCCTGCAGGGATGTTTTGTCACTGTGAGAGCTTTGAGCACAGGAGCAGTAGTAGATGGCTGAATGAACGAGGCTAACTGCATTTATCTCCAACTCACAGCTGTTCTCATTTTTCACAGCTGAGAAATCTTTTCTCTGAGCATGGTTGTAGTCACTGTTGACTTCACCAGTGCGTATGTTAATATGAAGAATCACTCTGAACTTATCACCGTCTTTCTTCTGGTACCAGTGCACATAACTGCCACTGCACTGGGAAGTTCCACAGCTGAAGGAGACTTTTTTGCCAGGTGTCGCAGTCAAAGTTAAATCTTTCTGGATCAGCTCTGCAGCCATGGTAACCAGCGCTGCAAAGACACAGAGAGGAAAATGTCAGTTTGATGGTGTTTCTGACATGTAGTTTTTGTTGGGTTGAAACTCACCTAAACACAGACAACACAGAGCAGCAGCTGGGAGGAAAAGCATTGTGTGAACCGTTGTGTTCAGTGACATTTCCTCTGGTGAATCTGAGGAGAAGTGATGTTTTGATAGAAACGAGGCCAAACAAGGACAATTTATATGATCAGACGAGGACCACGTGTTTCTAACAACTCCTACAACCTCCCATTAACTGCTGCAGCTGTCAGTGCTGCTGCTGACTGACAGCTAAGGCGTGTGTTGCAGTTTTCCACTGAGACTGAGGTTTGCAAAACACTAACCTTCAAATATAGAGGGGAATTTATTTATTATTTCAGTCGTATCTTTTCTTCACTTTCTATGAAGTCAGTCAACAAAATGTCTTAAAACTGTGATGACTTCAAAACTAAAAATATTTGTTCCCTCAAACACAAACTGAGGAACATAAAGGGACTTAATGTAGTCTGAAATATTTTAGACCATGCGTGGAAACACTAGTATCATCAACATACAACTCAATGATATGGGAGGAAAAACCTCCCATAGAACTGGTCTGAGACATTTTTTTCTTTCTTATACACCTTTATTGTGTACTTCCAGTACTCCCAGTTAGCTGTCAACCTTAATTACAAGTATTAATTTTACCCTTTGACGGTATGAACATTTCGATTTATGATTTAAAGTACTGAAATTTTGTCTAACTGTTGTCTCTCAGGCTGAGACGGAGCTGTGGTTTCTTGCTTTTCCTCTGATGGTTTTTGTTCAGCCTGCAGGGATGATTTCACACTGTGAGTACTTTTGTAACAAGAGCAGTAGTAGATGGCTGAATGAACGTCTTTAACTGTTTTTAGCTCCAAAGCCCAGCTGCCCTGATTTTTCACTGCTGAGAAATCATTTTGCTGAGGGTGGTTATAACCTCGATTTATTGCACCATTGCTTATACCAATAGAAAGAAGCATTCTGAATGAATCTCTTGTGTCTTTCTTCTGGTACCAGTATACAACAGTACTGCTGCACTGGTCAGTCCCACCACAGCTGAAGGAGACACTTTCTCCAGCTACCCTGGTCAGAGTTAAATCATTCTGTATCAGCTCTTCAGCCACAGTAATCACTGGGGTAGAGACACAGACAGGTTAGTATGGCAGTGTTAGTTACAGATGGTGGACTCGTGTTTGAATAAAATCACTCACCTGAACACAGACAGCACAGAGCAGCAGCTGGGAGGAAAAGCATCGTGTGCAGTGATGTTTCTTCTGGTGAACCAGGAAAGAAGTAGAGCTCTGTTAGGCTGATGCAGAACAATGGCAAGTTATAAGATCTTACAAGTACCACGTGGCTTCTAACGGGTCCTCCAACCTCCTCTTGTAAGGGTGGTACTGACTGACAGCTGCAACCATCTTGTCGTTTAAAAGAACATTTAAATATTTTCCTGTAGAGGGATTTATTTGCTGTTCTAAGCTATCATCTTTAATTCATAGTTTCTGACAGGACATACAACCGTGTGACTTATTCTGCTATTTTAGAGATGCAATGAACTTGAATTCCACAAAGATCCTGATCTCTGATTTTAGCTTTGAAATATTTCATTTTTCCCCGTCAACCTAAATCACATAAGTGGAAGATGGATGGATTTTCCCTTTCAATTCATTGGTTCAGTTTCCATTGCTCATTCTTCTGATTCTTGTGTTTGATGATCCAGCTGGTGGAATAACAAAACTGCAGGGCGGTTGCAGAGTGCCCCCTGGTGCACAAACTGTGAAACATCAATATTCATGACATTGTCACAGTGGCACTGTGACATATTGAAAGGTGCTTTTCTTGTCTATTTTTTTTAAATTGTTCATTTATTGATCACTCTAAAGGCTGATACTGATATGTTGTCAAATCAACCAATATATCAGTGAGGCTCTAGAAATGACAACCCAACCACCATCTGAATCTTATCAGCGTTCACATGTATTTTCACATCATTATAGTACAATAACACTGTTGTAGAAGATGAGTGCACTCCACTTCCATATTGCTCATAGATATATAGACAGCTTTCCTGGACGAGTGATCCCCCCTCTGTTGGTCTACCTTTAAAGTTTTAGTGGTAATTAAGAAACATTTGCAGTTTGGATATATAACACACTGAAAATTTAGAACTAAAACCACCAAAAAAATTGTTCCATTTTTTCTTTTTTCCATTTTTTTAAGATAATAAGGTTTTAACTTTGATTTGTGGAGATCTAAATCCTGAAAATTTCTTTAGCCTGGTGTTTGTCTCTCAGACTAACATGGAAGCAATAAATGTGAACCTTACCCCTGTACTCCCAGTACTTTCTAGTCCTCTCTCACATCTTTTGCGATGATGGCGCCAGTGTGTCCTGCAGGCCTTCTCCGCTGCTCTCTGCTGCTTCTTGCCCTTCTGCTTACATACTATTCAGGTGGCTTTGCATTGATTACCTATGACCGGCATACTTTCCTAAGTCTGCGGCCACCCTATACTTACGGGTCGCACTTTCATGGATCGGACCCGTGGGGCAATATAGGAGATACCACTCTGCCATGGACGGATCACCTCTCAGGAACATACTGCCGACCCCTGCCTCCTTCACGCAGGAGATGCTACAGGAAACGGGGCAAGCAGAGCGGTGTCCGTGTCCGCATTAAGGCTTACCTAAAGGCACATTTTGTAGCTGGCTTCGACGTCAATGTGGATGCTTTCTGCCTTCCCTCGACCTTCTGGGAGCAGTTTACCCTTAGGTTGTTCAGGCATCGATGGATTTGCCATGTTGAGTCACAGGCCTGCCCTGCCAACCCAGTGGTTTATTCACTGGCCCGGTGTTGGATTAGGGCTCCTAATGGGCTCCTTCCAACTGTCACTCGGCGTCTTTGACTCGGAGGCGCTATTAAATGTTAGGTCGCTGACGAATAAGACATTTATTGTGAGCGATCTTTTTACTGCTACAGGTTTGGATTTATTATTCATGACGGAAACATGGATTTGTCCTGGTGAGTCTTTTCCTTTTTCAGAGATTGTTCCTCCGAATTGTGCCTTTTTTAGCTCACCGAGACCTTCCTGCAGGGGGGCAGGACCTTCAGTGGTCTTTAGGAATAAATTCTAAGTACGACACCTGCCCTCCGCTATGTTCCCTAGCTTCGAAGCTCAAGTGCTGGAACTTGCTGGTCCCCCCCGACTCTCTGTGTTGTGATTTACCGTCCCTCGAAATATAATAAGACTTTCATTAACGATTTTGCTGACCTTTTAGCATCTCTTTATTTAAATTATGATCGTGTTCTTATCACTGGCGATTTTAACATTCACATCCAGTGGGTTAATGCACCTACCCACTTCAAAGGACATACCCTTGATTTTTTCTTATGGACTGGACATCTGTATCAGGGACATCAGCAACATCGGAATCTCTGACCACTTCCCAGTCATCTTTGATGCTGTTATGCAAAATGGTCCAGGACTTTGAGGGTCCTCGACGTCTTGTGCGCATAATCAATCCTGTGACTGTGGCTGAATTTTTGGCTGCTTTCTCCAAATCTGTTTTTCCTGACATTGATCGTTCTACACCCTCTCCAGTTGATGATTTTGCTAACTCCTTCCTCTCTACATGCTCTTCTTTACTGGACGTTGTGGCCCCTATAAAGCTAAAACAGCTTAGAAGCTGCCCTCAACCATGGTTAAATGACTCTTTACATGCTTTACGATGCATTTGCTGCCAAGTTGAAAGGCGGTGGAAAAAAGATAAGCTCCAGGTGTCTTTTGACATCCTTCGCAGGACCCGCCTGGAATTATAGAAATCAGTTAGGCAGGTTTCCTGTCAGCTGTCATTACGGATAACAGTCACAATCCACATTTTTTATTTAAAACCTTTAACTCATTGATTAATCCCTGTCCTGTAACGCCTAGACTGGCTTCCTTAGCACTTTGTGAAGAATTTTTAAATCATTTTACAGGCAGAATCTTATCTCTAAGAGTCTCGCACCCCCCTGTGATGAGTCAGGCGCCAGCTTTACGATGCTCCACTAACCTCAATCAGTTTTATCCAGTTTCACTCCCCACTCTCAGGGGTATAATTGATCACCTGAAAAACACAAACGCTGTTCATGACATCCTTCCATCTTGCATTATTAAAGATGGGTTTAACATTATCGGGCCCTGTATTTTATCTCTAATGAACCTGTCATTGTTACCGGGCTATGTTCCGGCTGCCTTTAAACACGCTGTAGTGCAACCTATACTCAAAAAGAGCTGCCTCGGTCAGAATGATCTCGCTAACTTTAGACCTATTTCCAAACTCCAATTTCTGTCTTAAGTCCTAGAGAAGATTGTTCACTCCCAACTCCAAACTTATTTGGATGCAAATAATATCGGGGAAAATTTTCAGTCGGGGTTTAAGCCACGCCACAGCACGGAAACAGCATTACTGAGAGTCTTTCATGACCTTCTCTCAATTGCTGACTCAGGGCGCCGTGTGGTCTTAGTTTTGCTTGATTTGTCCTCTGCTTTTGATTTGGTGGACCATAATGTCCTTCTAATGAGGCTTGAGCATCTGGTGGGCATCACGGGCAGTGCCCTTAAATGGTTTCAATCTTATCTATCAGAAAGGTCCTTTTCTGTCGCGATGGCTACCTATGTAACAGTGTTTATGTGGCATTCCACTTGCCACAAATGTCAGTGTAATGGGGAAACAGCGCCCCCTATCGGTTTGGCTGGTTAGGTGAGGCTGGCTGAAGTAATCGCTGCCAGTCTGACGTAGCCATACGAGAGGTGAGTTGTATTGTTCCACACACAATGTAGCTAAGTAGTACAGACACATAAAAGATGTTTGATTAACTGATGGGCACCGAGTGTACTAAGGGCGCAGTGGACCAGCGTCCTTAAGATAGCGTCCAGCTATCTTAAGGATCTCCTCAGCTTTTATACCCCTAGGAGAGTGCTTAGATCAGCAGGTCAAATGCTCCTGGTGCGAACTAGATCCCGCCTTAAGACCAGAGGTGGCCGCACATTCGCCTCTGTTGCACCCTACCTCTGGAATAATCTTCCTCAAGCTATCCGCACATCTGATTCAATTCAATCTTTTAAATCTCGATTAAAAACGTTTTTATTTAGCCTTGCCTTCCCTGCCTCCTAGACCCTGCATTTTTAACTGTACTGTAACTTATCTTTTTTGATTTTATTAATGTTTTTATGTTTTAACCTTCAGCCTCTCGGCTCGTGTCTACTATGCCTGGTATCATTGGTTAGTTATGTCTCCCACCTGTTAGTATATTCCATTTGTACTTATTTTATTATTTTATTTACTTGTATTTATTACTGCTCTTATTTGGTTTCTGTGAAGCACTTTGGCATACACCTTGTTTTTAAATGTGCTATATAAATAAAATTATATTGTATTGTACTCCCAGTTACCTCTCAACCTTGATTACAAGTACTTATTTTACCCTTTGATGGTATGAACGTTTTCATTTGTCTGATTTAAATACTGAAAATTTTTCTAACTCTTCTCTCTCAGACTGAGACGGAGCTGTAGTTTCTTGCTGTTCCTCTGATGGTTTTTGTTCAGCCTGCAGGGATGATTTCACACTGTGGGAACTCTGAGAACAGGAGCAGTAGTAGATGGCTGAATGAATGACTTTAACTGTTTTGAGCTCCAACGCCCAGCTGTTCTGTTTTACCACAGCAGAGAAATCATTCTGCTGAGGGTGGTTGTAGTCTGAAGTGATCGCACCAGTGCGTCTGTTAATACCAATAATCACTCTGAATTTGTCACTGACTTTGTTCTGGTACCAGTATACAACTGCAGTGCTGCACTGGTCAGTTCCCCCACAGCTGAAGGAGACACTTTCTCCAGCTCTCCTGGTCAGAGTCAAATCATTTTGAATCAGCTCTGTGGCCATGGTAAACAGCGCTGCAGAGACACACATAGGTTAGTATGTCAACGTTTGTTACAGAGGGTGTGTTCTTGTTTGAATAAAATCACTCACCTGAGCTCAGGCAGCACAGAGCAGCAGCTTGGAGGAAAAACATTGTGTGCAGTGATGTTTCTTCAGCTGAATCTGAAGAGAAGTGGCACTGTGACAGAGCAGAGGCCAAACAAGTATTAATAAGATACTGTTTGAAATCATGTGACGAGGCTCACGTGATTTCAAACGGGTCCTCAAACCACCCTGCAGCTGAAGATCATACAGCTGCTGATTAACAAGTGATGCAGTCTTGTAATTTTTCCACTGAATCTGAGGCGTGAAGAAGAAGAATCAGTGTGAAAGTCTGAAAACTGCTTGTTTAGCCATACGTGTAAACTACAGTGTCATAGAAAACATTTCTTCACACTATAACAACACAATAACATGTTTGTAAAAGATGTTTCAGTTCCGCTTTTTATTTTCTTTACACATATGGATAATCGTTCCTGCATGAGTGATCTCTCTTCTGCCGATCTCTCTGTGGATTATTAGAGATGATTGATTTAATTTGAGGTGATTTCAGGAGTTCTGAAAAGTGTAACTTTGAAATATTATCATTAAAACCATCAACACTTTGTTTCTTTTTCTTCCTTTCTGTTAAGATAATAAGCAATTTGATTGAAAACCACTTTATTTAGTGGAAACATACTAGAGTAGAAAGCTTCCCACTGAGCTCTCGGCCTTCATTACAAATAGTCATTTCACTCTTTGCTGATATAAAGACTTCGATTTGTGTGATTTAAATGCTGAAATTTCTGTAACTCTGTTCTTGTGTCTCAGACTGAGATGGAGGTGAAAGATGTGAATGTGGGTTGTGGTTTCTTGCTCTTGCTCTGATGGTTTTTGTTCAGCCTGCAGGGATCATTTGTCACTGTGAGAACTTTTAGAGCAACAGCAATAGTAGGTGGCTGAATGAATGTCTTTAACTTTCTTTATCTCCAACTCCCAGCCGTCCTGTTTCTTTACAGCTGAGAAATCTTCTTCCTCGGGGTGGTTGTAGCCTTTAGTAACTGCACCATTTTTTGTGCTGATAGAAAGAAGCATTCTGAATGAATCTCTTGTGTCTTTCTTCTGGTACCAGTCTACAACTGCAGTGCTGCACTGGTCAGTTCCCCCACAGCTGAAGGAGACACTTTCTCCAGCTACCCTGGTCAGAGTTAAATCATTCTGTATCAGCTCTTCAGCCATAGTAACCATCGCTGTGAAGACACAGACAGGTTAGTCTTGGAGTTTGGTACAGATGTTGTGCTCTTGTTTGAATAAAATCACTCACCTGAACACAGACAGCACAGAGCAGCAGCTCGGAGGGAAAGCATCGTGTGCAGTGATGGTTTCTCTGGTGAACCTGGAGATAAGTAGAGCTCCAATGCAGCTGAGGCCAAACAAGGATGACTTATAAAATCACACAAGTACCACGTGTTTTCTAACAGATCCTCAAACCTCCCGTCAGACCCTGCAGGTGACAGATAACAGACAAGACTGCTACTGATCAACACTGAAGCTTCTGTGTGGTTTTAAACTGGTAAATAAGGCACAGGTAAACCTTGTGTTGTTATCCTGCAGATAAGGTAGAGACACTATTTACATTATAAGAAAAATAAGAATAGTCTCCTTTTAGGAGTTTGAGGATTGATTGATGGTGATTTATCCCCATCTGCTGGTGAAAAGGTTGCATTAAGTATCATCTTAATACTTCAATAATCACAGAGAAGCTTCATTGTATTACTAAAATTATTCACCCAGTGTGCTTCATACACATATGAACTTGAGTAACACTCCATTCTTAATCCATAGGGTTTAATATAATGTCTGCCCACCCTTTGTGGCTATAACAGGTTCAACTCTTAATGTAAGACTTTCCAAAAAAAAGGCATCTCAACATTGTCCGCACAAAAGAACAGCCATCCATTTGCTTATCCGTTTCAGGGTCGCGGGGGGCGCTGGAGCCTATCCCAGCTGTCATAGGGCTAGAGGCGGGGTACACCCTGGACAGGTCGCCAGTCTGTCACAGGGATAATACACAGAGACAGACAACCATTCGCGCTCACATTCACTCCCGCATTCACATCTATGGGAAATTTGGATTGATCAATTAACCTATCCCCACAAACTGCATGTCTTTGGACAGTGGGAGGAAGCCAGAGTACCCGGAGGGAAAACGCGCAAACAAGGGGAGAACCAAAATGTTTTGGTATCCTGCAGCATTAAGAGTTCCTTTCACTGGAGCTAAGCACTTGGCACAAGCGTGATTTGTGAAGCACCTGACTTCACTAGCTGTTACAGGTAGGAGTTATGCACATGTCACTGCGGATCAGATCACCTGTGGATTATGTCCTCTGAAACCTCCCATTGATTGCTAGTATGTTTGTGTGGCATATGTTTAATTATTTTACTTGGTAGTAAACAATAGTGATGGACAAAGTGAGGTTTCGTGAGATACTGAAACAATTTAAACATTTGTGCTGGAATCGTGTTGAGGCCTCAAAACAATCCTAATGTCACAGTCCTTGGTTGGTGACCCAGTGTTTTGTGTTTTGAATTATTAATAGTCTTTGCTTTCATTATTATTTAGAATTTATAGTCTCTTGGTCTCATGTTTGATTACTCCCAGCTGTGCTCTCCTCCTGTGTCTCATTCCCTCGTTATCCCTCAGTGTATTTAAGCCCTGTGTCTTCCTCTGTTTGTTTGCTGGTTTGTATGTGTATCACCCGTGACATTTCCCATATTCATTGTGTTCCCTGTCTCAGGTTTTTATGTTTCAGTTCCAGGGGTCCGTTCTTCGTACCTCGCTTACTACATCCAAGATCAAATCATCGCGCCAACTTTGAGCTTGCTATTCCGGTTCTCCGAACACATCTGTTGTTGACGATTAGTACAGCTGGATGAAGTAATGTGAGATCACTGGCTGGCTTAAAAGGGGCTACGCATCGATAGTAGAAACATTGATCGGCAACCCTTTGATTGGTCGGCGAAAATGTCGAATGCGCGCGCTCAGTATTTTCCGGCAGCAGAGCAAGAACTCTTGATTGAGGGATTTCAGGAGTTTCAGAGTTTAATTAAAACGCAAGGGAACACTGCAAAGGCTGCAAAAGCAAGGAGAGAGGGCTGGCAGAAAGTTGCTGACAAATTAAACTCGTAAGTAATTTAATAATAATAATAATAATAATAATGGATTGGATTTATATAGCACTTTTCAAGGCACCCAAAGCGCTTTACAATGCCACTATTCATTCACTCTCACATTCACACACTGGTGGAAGCAGCTACGGTTGTAGCCACAGCTGCCCTGGGGCAGACTGACAGAAGCCAGGCTGCCATATCGCGCCATCGGCCCCTCTGGCCAACACCAGTAGGCGGTAGGGTATATTTATTATATTATATTACATTATATCATATTACATTATATTATATTATATCCCCTTTCACATTAGAGCCACAACAGGACCCACTAGAACATGGGAACAAGTAAAAGTGGAATATAAGAATATTCTACAGAATGGTAATATTTATCACTTATATTTCTTTTCGTCTCTTGGAAAGAGACCCTGAAATAATCTGTTTGTTTGTTTATAACAGCAACCAAGAAAAGGGCAGAGCAGAAAAAGACAGGTGGTGGTCCTGCACCCCCTCGTCAACAAGTTGGTTAAGTGAATAATACCCTCACGGGAATATCGATATCTCTCTATGAGCACACTGTCGCGCTGAGCTAAAGGATCCTGTCTATCCCGCAATATACGCTGAATTCTGAGAACTCTCCTTATCAATCTTGCACCTTCCGCAATGGGCTGCTCGCGTATACGGACAGGACATGGCTGCGACAGGCTTCCCAAATCCACCTTCGCTTTTATAGCCGTGGTCTCATCTTGATTACACGAAGTAATTTATTATTACTACTCTAAAATATGAATTACATCTGAAATAATCAAATACATGAAATAGAATGATTAATAGTACATTTCCCTTTTTTTAGGAAATGACCTGTATGTATCTGTGTGAAATCAATAAAAGGATCAAATACTGCATTATCTTTAGTTACATTGATAATATTTATTTATGGAAAAACAGTGGAAAAATATCGCTGTTGCTTTTGTATACATGAAGCGGACATACCTGCGTGGCCGCGATCTAATCCTGTTTACATAAAGTAAACCTGCTCCCGAGCAGGTTTACGCTTACGGATCTGTTGCTATGACAGCAAGTCCCGGATGAGCTTCGGAGAACCGAACGATCCAGGATCACGCGAAATCGTCAACAATCAAATCCAGCTAACTAAGGCTACGTTCACACTGCAGGTCTTAATGCTCAATTCCGATTCTTTGATCAAATCCGATTTTTTTGTCTGCGTGTTCACACTACAAATAAAATGCGACAGCAAAGGCGCTCTAGTGTGAACGCTCAAAGCGGCCCGCATGCGCAAAAGAAGCTGTCACACACAACGAGCTCTGTTTAGACCCAGAGCAAACAGTATTGTTTGACTGATGGCCCTTAATATAAAGGCTTCGGACTTTACGTTTCCCAATTTTTGCTTTAAGTTATTTTGCAATTTACATAATAATGTAAATAACCTAATAATGATCCTTATTGCTGTTTTAGAGAGGAGCGGTGCTTCAAATGATAGCTGCAGATTTCTGTCAGAATCTGCAGATTATACAGTACAAATAAAATGTTCACGTTTATCCAACGTTGTCTTCCCAACAGTTTCACTGACATCTACACGGGATGGCCAGGAAGCGTTCGCGATGTCTTATCGGGCGCTTCTCCGGCGCTGATAATTGGCGTCTGTCTTGTGTCGGTGACGTAAAAGACGGATTTAATGCGACATGACCGTTCAAACAGCAGTCGCTTTCTAAAACATCGGATATGTATCGGATTCAGTACCACATACGAAAGTGACCCAGATCGGATTTGAAAATATCGGATTTGCGCCGTTCACACTGTCATAGCATGATCGGATATGGGTCGCATAGGGTCAGAAAAATCGGATTTGATGCGCTTTCGCCTGCAGTGTGAACGTAGCCTTACTTAGTGAGGTACGAAGAACGGACCCCAGGTTTCTAGGTTCAGGTTTTTGTAGTGATGGCCAAATGAAGCTTTCTGAAGCATTGAAGCTTGTATTGAAAAACGGTTCATTACTCGAAGCTTTTCAACACAGTCCTCTCTGGTGACATCTGGTGGCCAAAAATACAAAGAGCAGCTTGAATCCACAAAATAAAACCAACTGCTTCATTATGATTGCTCACTCTACAGAGTGGAATTCTGTATGATATTGGGCCGCCGTTGTGTTGCTTTGAACGTGTATTTTGGGGGGTTAAAAAAATGTGGTTTATTTGTTTAATAAATAATTATGACCAGCAAATTTTCCTTGTTTAAACATGCACCATGGCGTGGTCTTTCTTTGCTTTTCACTTCTTGATGTTGGTAAATGCAATAATTGAAAAATACCACGTTACATATAATATATATATAATAATGTACAACACATTATGGAGTATGTTTCTGCTGTGTGGTCCTGCCTCCATGCACTTATGCAATTAATCGCAAGATGGGTGTATTTATCAATAATATTATATTAGGGAAATTTTCCTATATATATTTCTGACCTGGGGGTAGAATTGATTGTGAAATGGAAAATGCTTATGAACTTGCAAATTAAAAACATGATGCATTTAAAGTAGCCCTTTTTCATTTTTATTTAAGAAGAAAATTCGTTCCACTGTGCGATGGCCGAACCTGTTATTTTTCGTTGAGATAATTTCTCCTGCATTAAGGAAAATCCCTTCACATGGCCCAGAGGAGGCTGGAGTGCAGAGAAACTGGTAGAGATGCAGTTATACAGAAACTATCAGCTAAAGAGAATAAATAAATTCAATTGCTGCACATTTGGCAGACTAACATTTTAAGATTAATTGAAAAATAAAAAAATATATATTTTTTAATATTAAATGTAACAAGTCAAATGGAAGTTTTTCTAAAGTTATTTGATGATATTTATATTATGAAAATCATATTTTTGACATTTTAAGTTTTTCCCGTTTTCAGATAAAATAAACACGCACAAAACAAAAGCAAACAGCCAGAACACAAAGCTGGAAAACCCACCCGATTGACGAAAATCAACTCAAAATTCTCCCACACAACAGAACCTCCTCTATTCCTCGCTGGCTCCAAATCTCTCAGTAGAATGATCAGTGGTTCGCTATCTGTCACCATCAAAACACTCCGCAAATCCTGCAAATGATTCATTTCCTTATAAACCATTGAATCAGATACCGAAGCAGTCACGCTCTAAATGAAGCTTCGGACGTCACTGATCACGTGACTCTGGCCAAACGAATCAAGCTTCGACACAGTGCTTCTGAAGCAGTGTGTTGATTTTTTTGACACACGCACTGCAGCGTCAGCTTCAAGTGGGCCATCACTAGGTTTTTGTTCTTTTGTATTATATTTGTAGGTGCTCCCAGTTTAAGTTTTATTTAGTTTAGGTTTTATTCATGCTCTGCTTTTGTTTGTTTCCTGTCCCCGCTGCAAATAAAAGCGTGTTCACAGTTAAGTTTGTTATCAATGTCTGCACTTGGGTCCTGTTTCTCTCCACTCCATACGTCTGCCAAGGCAGCCGTGACACTGAAACCATCTCCACAGTGATACATGCTGGCCAATTTGGAACAGGGCCTTCAGTACAACTTGAAGAGGCTGTTCTGTGAAACAATGATGCAGACAGGCAAAAGCTCCAAACAAAACTACTTATTACATCAGACTGTCAGTAATTATGAGAGAAATTCTAAAACATGGCCAGAAAAATATTGGGACTGCTAAAGACAACAAGCTGTGACTGTAGTGATCAGTGTGCTTCAGCAACATCCTCCCTCTGTTAACATTCATGATAGTCACAATAAATCCATTGATAAAGTCAAACATACAGAGAACAGACTGCTGTGTTCACTGTAATAACCACACAGGTTTACAGATGTTTGTTTGTTTTTTTAGCTCAGTCGGTTTGTTCCTTCCTCACAGCCCTCAAACTTGGTTTGGTTGATTTTTAAGTTTTCTAAATGTCTGTGTCATCAACTTTGTTCTACACACTGGCAGAAAAGCTAGAAGCTGGCACAGTGTTAGGTTTTAATATATATATGGGGCACGAAAACCTCGTTCAATTGTGGTCATGTGACCTGGTATTTTGAACCAAGCTTCGGAGCAGTGTTTTTAATCCAGACTATCCCTCTCTGTTCTATACACTTCTCTGTCTAGTTATCACTTTATCTTTTTCTCTATATTTCTTCCTTAGTTTTCTCTCACTTATTAATTCATCTTGGTGAACATATATTGTGTAATGAATAGAAACACATTTCTTCTCTTACAGTAAGATTTTTCTCTGTCTCTGATATGTACCTTTGTGAAACAAACACATTGCAATGTGGAGAGAACATCGCAGTGAAACACCAGGACCATTTCTGAATTGTGGACACCGCCTTTACAACACAGACAAAGAACATATCACAAACTCTTACATGTTGGCCCCTCTCACGGGGGGGCTATACCTCCTCCCTCACAGAGAGAATTATGACCTTGTTTTCTGCTTAGCCTTCACCTAAGGATTTACATCCCTGATAAGCAGAAAGAGTCTCACTATCTGTTGATGTCTCCCATTACAATGACCTCACTGTGTTAACTTTCCACATGCATGTAAACTAGTGACAGGAGTGCTCTTACTATGGTAAAGTGAGAAAGTGATATTACTGTAACTAATGTGATATAATTATATATATGTGATTAATATATGAGAAAAGAAATCTGCCACCACAATATCATTTAGAGGAAGAAAAGGAGAAGCTAGCTTGAATACAAGAATATACAAATATACGTAAAAACAGCACAGAAATGATAAGTGACAAAAAGGCTGACGTCCTAGAATAACATGTACTTCCTTGTGGTGCATGCTGGGTTTTTTTCCTGCTGCCTAACAGTGTAGACCAGAGACAAACCAGAGAAACTGTTACAGCCCTGTTGTAACAGCTCTTTCTAACTCACTCAGATAACAATTCTCCACTCAGCAATCAGCACTGAGGGCAAAGCTGGTGAGTTCTTTGAAATATCCTGCTGATTTATCTATTTATTTATTTTTATTTAATGAACATTATCCCTGGGGCGCAGGGTGGCTGTGGCTACAATGTAGCTTGCCATCACCAGTGTGTGAATGTGTGTGTGAATGGGTGGATGACTAGATGTGTAAAGCGCTTTGGGGTTCTTAGGGACTAGTAAAGCGCTATATAAAAATACAGGCCATTTACCATTTGTTTTCTGATTCTTGTCTGTAGTTCAGTTTTTCATCAATGAAAAGCAAATAAAATGTATAGTTGTAGAAAGAAAACAATAGCGGCACTAACACACATGATAAAACATGAATCAAAAATGTCAAATAATTTGATTTATTTACTGTATATCCATTTTGAAAAAATAGAAAAGTCTTGGAATGTGTATATATTTTTTTCTCTCTATTTTAAATAACCCCAAACTCATTTTTATGTGATTCTTGTTTTCAGTGAGCTTAATAACAAAGCTGATATGTTTGAAGTTTTTAAAACACATTTTAAAGGTGTCAAAATTGTTGGTCATGAGCAGAAATGTTGCTGAAACAGTTCAGAGCTGTTTCTACATTGAAATATGTGAATTTATCCTTGAGGTGAACAGGTCAGGATATTTCCTAAAGCTGGAAAAAAAAAAAAACAGCCTGAAACACTAACTGGTAAGACAACAGGAAGTAGTTATTTAAAGGTAATGCACAGTGAATGTTTCATCTCAGATACTTCAATGGGTGATTCCACCATGCTACTTCACTATGCATGGCACTGCAAAGAAATGTGTTTCAAGTGGAACAGTTCCCTTATTTTGCTGATCTTCTTGCTTTCGTTTCTCATTAAAGTTTTACGTCTCTTTCCTGTCACGATCTGCAATAACAGATCACATGGGAGTTGTGGTGTGCGGACCCAAAAGCAGAAGAAAAAGGTGGTACTGAACTTTAAGGAAATGCGAGCGTTTATTGTGGCTAAAAACAAAAAAATAAGCCAAATGAAGGAAATAACCAGGGGGGAAACTAACATAAAACTCGAACCAGGAAAACTAAGTACATGAAAGCTGGAATGCCTGGAACAGAGAGCAGGGAATGGAACACGCAGACTAAGACATACTTGACTCTGTCATAACTGTCTTTTCGCTGTAAATGCTGATTGTATGATGCATTACAGGAAGTCTGGGTCTGAGTGGGAAGCTATAGCTTTACAGCACAACCACGCCTTGTGGAAAAGTTGAGACTTTTTTTTTTTTTGCCTGTCCCATTTGGTTCTTTAGCCATCAGAATTGTTGTCTGAAGACCAACAAGGATACCCAATGGATTTACTTTGCCAAATGGATCATCGTGGCATTGCCGTATTGGTCCATTTGGTCGATCTTTGTTTTTATTATTTATTATATTTTATTTTCAGATGTTACAGACGGGACAGACATGAGTGAGGGATAGGAAAGGGAGAAAGAAAGAGGAAGGAAAGGAAAAACAGAAGGGGAGAGGGACAGTGAGAAAGGGGGGGAGAAAAAAAATAAATAAAAATCTCCTGGATCACCTGTTGAGAGAAAAATAGAAAACAAGCAAAAAAAACCAAAGCAACATACTAAACACAACACCATCACATTAATCTAGCTAAGTGTAAACAGCAGTAAATACTAAATATTCAATGTTGTTGTGCAGCTCGCAGGACAGATGTGCTTCGAAGTAGCGGCCAAGAAAGGTGTAATTTGGGTCTACGAGCAGTGAACACCCGTGTGCATACCTGTGTGGATCAGCGCGCTTGTATTCCAAAGGTTTCTCCATGTAACGATCTGCTAGGGAGTGTGGGGGGGGCCACAGCCCCGTCCTCCAGGGTGTGAAGCGGGTATGGAGGAGATCAAAACTCCAGACATCCAGAGGCCCCCAGAACACAAGAGACCAAGGAAGACCAACAGAGGGGCAGCCGCGCCACTGTTCCAGAAAGAGCTGAGGAGAGTCCCAGATGAGGGTTCACTCAGCAGCCGCGGAGCAGAAGCCAGGGGGAGTTGCAGTGACGCGCCCATGAGCTCCACCGGCCCCCAGCTGTGCCTGAGTGACCGAGCCCCAGACCGAGAGGCCGGGGGCACCCCACCTCCGAAGGGGCCCGAGCGAGCCCCAGGCTCCAGGCCCCGATAAGCGGCCGCCAAGGAGTGAGCCGGTGTGTACCTGGACGCCCACCCCCAGACACAAAGAACCACCAACGCACCGACACCTGAGGGAGTCCGCCACCGGCAGGGGAAGTGGTGGTGGGTGGAGATAGGCCTCCAAACCTTGGAGGGCCTGAGGTGTCCCCAGAGAGGTGGCGTCTGATACCCAACCTGACATATAGACACAGACATACAGGCACACACAGACACAAACATTCATTCCCACCCTCATGCTCTCTCATGTGCACTTACTCCACACTCAACCAACGTGGAGACAGACATAAAGAGACGCTGTACACACGATCACACTCCCCAAGCGTACTCTACAAACCGGGTCTAGGTTGAGACTCTTAACTGAGGATGCATAAATCTAGAGCTGGGCGATAGAACGATAACCATATGTATCACGATATAACTTTTACTCGATAGAGAAATTAAGCTATCGCGATAGACCTCGCCACTCTTGTCCTCTTAAAAAAAAAAAAAAAAAAAAAAGGTCAGCCGATCCAAATTCAGTAGCGCAGAGCCGAACCAATCACAGCCGCAGCGTCACGTCGCGTGACTTGGTACGTACAGCACAAGTGCCAAGCCGCACGTGTGTTTGTTTGGGAAGCAGCCAGCGGGTAATGGAGCCAGCGCGTAATGGAGGAAATGAGTGTGCCGACTAGAAAAATCAACCGAGCGTGACCGAAGAGAAAACAGATGATGGTTCCAATGCCGGAGAGATTGTCGAACGGAAGAGCCATAGAAGTTCCGTAGTGTGAAGGTATTTCGGCTATTTCAAGTCTGACAAAAAACAGAGTAGCGTGCACTGTAAATTGTACTCTCTGCAGTGTTTAAATGCTTACATATACACACAGTTACTGTCCGTCCACACATACGACTCTGTTCTGCTTCTATGCCCCAGCTTTGTTTACTTTTTCCCACCGAGGCTTCTAGACTTCTGATTGACCAACATTTCTGCACGGTTAGGAATCTAGCGCCACCTGCTGCTTTGGCATGTTCATAGCAGCGTTTTCTTTCATTTCTCCCTTTATGTGTGGACGGGATTATTTTTTAAAATGAAAACGGAAAATCTCCGTTTTCAAGAATACCCGTGTACGTGTGGACGTAGCCTCAGTCTCTGACTGGAAGCGCTAATTCGTCATTCGGCTTTTGTCAGACTAAAGTAACTGTTAAAACTGTTTGAAAAGCTAAGCTATACAACAAGGAGAGATTGAGAATTTCCTTTTAGTTCTCAGTTTATTTGATACTGACAAAAGTTAGTCAGTTTTGTCTGTTCTTCTGTAAAACAAACTAAGATTTATTTTTAGAATTAATATTTTGTTTCTAAGTGGAATTGACAATTTAGTCTGTTTTGTTTGTTCTATTTTGAAACTTAAACACTTTAGCAGCTGCCTTTTGTGTAGTTTACAATATTTGCCTTTATTTATCTGAAAAAGTCTCATGTTCCTTAAGTACATCTACCCTGTTGAACTTATTATGGGAAATAAATATTTAAATAAAAACAAGCTGCTGATTATTTCACATTTTACTTGTGAGCAACGGCACATTTAAATCTTACAAATATAGTTATTTGGCTTATATCGTGATAGATATCGTTATCGCCTGAAATGAAAAAAACATATCGTGATATGAAAAAATCTCATATCGCCCAGCTCTACATAAATCTGACATTTAGATCAGATATCGACCAAATCCTGACTAGAATATCTGAATTTAATATTGGTAACCAGGGGCGATTTTAGCCCATTTTTGAATGAATCAAATCACCCCCAAAGATTTCTTACTTTTTTGACTTTTTTTTGACAATATTTGCTGTTTGTGTGACACACTTCTAAAAATATAAAAAGCAAAAAAAAAAAAACTGTACTTGTTTGAGACATAACATTTTAACAACGGTTAAAACAATGGTTAGCTTCAGCTCGCCTCTCCCCTACTCTGGCTCTAGCACCGTTGCTGCCAGAGCGATGGTGGCTGAGACGCAGCAGAGCGGAGGTGTAAGTGCCTGGCTTAAAACAGGACATATTAGCTGCATTTAACCTTCAGTTACTCTTTATATAGTTGGTAGGAGTCAGACCATGTTTCTTTTTAGCTGAAAAACATTACACCAGGTAACCTGCTGTGTTGAAAACTTGTTTTCTGACAATGTTTGCTACCCTACAATCCGTCCTGTTCTGTAGTAAATTCAGCAACATTTCATTGTCCTGTTGCTCCCATTGAAATTTATACAGCCTATTTAAAATCTAAAACGTAGCCTACTGTTGTTACCACTGTCCTGTTAGAAATGGATACTAACTAGCTAACTGACTGAATGCCCATTAACCTTATAACTCCTGTTGTGTGTGTGTGTGTGTGTGTGTGTGTGCATGTGTGTACAGCGAGACAGCCATGTTTATAAGGGATATAAGGACGTTTTTTTCAAAAAAAGGAGCCACATTCAGGTAAAAGTGTAAAATCAAATGAACCGTGAATCAAGAATAATGTTGGATCAGTGTTTCAATATTTATATCTTTTATTAGATGTTTATGCGGTTTGGTTATTTGCCTTTTGGTTGAAAGTACACTGAGAGAGGACTATCATTATTGATCTTAGTAGTATTTTTTTTTCATATTAATGTAATTTTTCATCTAATTGAATACAATCTATTTGTGTATGATTGTCAGTCCAAAGAGGGAGAGAGGAAAGAGGGAACATGAGGAGAAAGTACAAGGTCAGGAAGATCCAGGTAAGAAAACAGACAGGGAACAGTGACAGGCAGAACAGAAACTGTTAAACTGAAAAAGAGAAAAAACTGATTTCACACAATCTGGAAGTTGTGTTCTCCCTATATTAAAGCTGCTATACAGAATCTGCAAAACAAACTGGGTTGAAGCATTTTTGACCCTCTTTAACAACATTCCAACATAACATTATCATTGATTGGGGAGATTAAAATTAATGATATATTTTTATGTGGTTCAGCCACAACTCTACTAAAACCTCAGCCAGTAATAGGTCGGCCAACTTTTGGACCGTCCAGTTGTCTGTATGACTGCCGCAGTACGTATATCACATTTGCACACTATCAGAAAGAGCCAAAAAGCCCTGGTGGAGTGAGGAGCTGTAAAGAGAAGCAGAGTGCTCTGTTTATATTCTACAAATGTTTTTTTTTTAAATTATTTAAATATATATGAGTGCTTATGTATAAATTTGAGATGGACCGATCTGATATTACGTATCGGTATCGTTCTGATACTGACGTAACTTACTGGATCGGATATCAGAGAGAAATAAGAAATGTAATCCGATCCATTAAATATCAAAAAAGCACCTCACAAAACTTGCTACACGGCGTAACTCAGCTCATAACCGTAGCACGTCGGAGCAGTATGCATCACGTGATAGAGCGGCTGTGTGTATTTGTAGCCTCGCTACCAATCCGGCATTTCATCTCTGGAGGTTATCCCAGAGAGAATTAAAGCAAGTGTGCAAGTTCATCTCTGAATTTTTGTAAAGCATTCCCACGTTAAGTTTAACAACCGATATATGGAGCAACTGCCTCTTCTCTCTCCCTCCCTCTCCTGCTGCTACTTCAGTCATGAAACTGATTAATGATCAGCTGATCGGCTGCGAGTCCGTCTCTCTTCTTTGTTTTTGGCCCACTTTGCACCAGAAAGAGGAAACCAGCAGCACGTTTTAAGTTTGATAAGCTGTTGTTAGAATTTATTTATTATTACTTTCTACACCAGGATCTTTTTCTACTAGCTGACGGTTGGTAACTGTGCAGGGGCGGATCTAGCAAAGTTTAGCCAGGGGGGCCGATAGGGCATTAACAGGGAAAAGAGGGCACAAAGACATACTTTTCTTTCTTATTGTCATTTAAAATACCTAGCTTTTAATAAATAATTATCTGAATCGTACACTCAAAGTTTTAATCTTATGTAAAATGTATAGAAGTCCATTACTGCATATAGTAACTGTTAAGTCTAATATACCCTAGTAAGCTATAGTACTTTTTCCTTTGGGAAGACACCGTCTGTGCAGTCTGCAGTTCTGTAGAAGAAAGATGTTGAATCTATTTAATTATTCTTGAAAAATAATTTATTTCTGTGCATTTTTTTTCACACTGCATCAAATTTAAGTTGATTACGTCAATTAAACATCATGAGGTGGGGGGTGGTTCCCTATTTTTTTTTTTTTTTTTTTTTTGCTGGTAGTTTGCAACCCTATTAGTTAGGTTGCTTAATATTTCTGTGTGGCATCAAATTTAATTTGGGGAGGATGGTGCAAGTTTAAGTTTATTAGATTGATATGTATTTCTGAACTATGAAATATTTTGGGTGCAGTGTATTTTTTACATACAGGTATAACAGAATAGATTTAGTGTTGTTGTTTATTTAAACGTGAGTATGAACTTATACAAAATGCAGCAAGATATTAAAAAAAACTGTTTTATTGATTAAAAAACACTATATTGGATTCATATCGGTATCGGCAGATATCCAAATTTATGATATCGGTATTGGACATAAAAAAAGTGGTATCGTGCCATCTCTAGTATAAATACTGTTAGGGAAAATATTCTAAAACACTTCTTCAGTAAAGACTCAGAGAAGAGAAACACACAGAACTTCTTGCTAGCAAGGGCAGCCTCCAGACTGAGACTCGCGCTAAGAAACTGCCCCAATCTTTATTTATACTTCAGTAGGTGTGTGTGTGTGTGTGTGTGTGTGTGTGTGTGTGTGTGTGTGTGTGTGTCCTGCTGATCAAAGGGTCATGAGAGCACAAAAGGTACATCCTTGGTCAGGAAAGGGTAGTCTCCCCCACCCTAGATAACATGGTGAGGAAGTCCAGCAGTTCATCTATATGTAAAGAAGCACTTAAACTAAAACAGACATAGCTACGTTAATCCTGCCGTAAAACAATAAAACAAGGTACGAGCTCTCATGCTCCCAGACGTGGGGGTGCATTCCTGGGATGCACCCCAAGCCTGCAGCCTGTTAGAGATCACACACAATTAATTATATGCCTCTAGGTATACATGGTTGAATATTTCCTAATACAATAAACTACATGCAGTATTCTACCATATGCAAACTTATATCACTAAAAGATTATACTGACTACTAAATACAATTTTCCATTGACATTCCCTCCTGTTGTCAGTAAAACTTTAAGTGAGATACCAGTTTGTAACATCTTGTTGTACATTTTCTATCACATCGTCATTAATCACACAAAGTCTTCATGTTCCAACAGGTCGGGGTCATTATCATCATCATCACTTGTCATGGCTATTTATGCAGCAACAGTAGAAAATATTACGTGGTTAATCATAAGTTTTAGGCATGGCAATATACACGTTACAAAGACACAAAATAAAAGTGAAAATATCCCAACTCCGATGAGTAGTCTTTTTAGCACCTGTAACCAGGAGCCAGTGTATAGCCAAGAAAACCAGTCACTTGTATCACTTACATAGTCCTGATTTTTGGGCCTGCTAGATCTGTCTCAAAGCACTCAGGGCGTCAGTCACGTTTAATGAGTGTACATCGTCCAGTATGTAAGTGCAGCATGTGTTGTTGAAGAGGACACGAAGTCCCCTTTCTCTGCCAGTATCATAGAGTAGTTCTTCCCTGTGAGTTAGTCCAGGAACATATATATTGTGGGGTATGTTGCCGTGCTAGGTAGATGGGAACAGACATAACAGTCTGTATTTGCCGATTCTGCTTTTGTTCTGTCGTGGATATAACGGTACCTGACATTGTTCATCCACGGATGAATGTGGTCTTGCGTCATATCTCTTAGGTGAGAGTTGTCGTGTGTCCATCTTTTCTGCCTTCCTCCTGGTTCAGCTGTTTCCGGCACCAGCTGGGGTCCTGTAAAAGTGAGCGTCGTAGTCAAGGTAACCAAGAGGGTCCACCTTCCCATGGTTGCACACAGGTCCGTCACGCCTCGCACTTGGTTGCCCTAGAGTTGATCAGAGGCTGGAGGTTGAAGTGCGAGCTTACCCTACGGGGGCTCAATCAGCACTCCCCCCTCACCACTGAAACAACCAAGTGTGAGATTTCTCTATTGTGCTGTCTTGAGGGTGCCGGGGTTTCTTGGGACCTCGACCTCTTTGCAGTGGCTCTGATAAATCCAGGAGGATCTCTCCGTTATTTTGCAGGCAGTTGAAAAGGTCAGAAGCACTTGAATTGGCCTCTATCAACCCCTTTGTGAAAAGGGTGCTGGGTCCAGTTATCTTACTGGCGTTATGATCCCAGCAGTCTTCAATGTGCCCGCGTATGCACAGTATAGTGACACAGCTTTAGGTGATGTTCATAGGTAACTGCTGTCATCACCACCATAGCTTCTGGTTCCTGTGCTTTCACAGAATCATGATGTCATCCTTAGACTCCCTCTGCGTTGTCGATGGAGCTTGGCACGCTCCCCTCATCCTTCAGGTGCCCGTCTGTTGTCCACAATCTCCTCTGTTAGCCTCTGGAAATCCCCTTTGGCACAGCTCTCATTCCAACGTAGTTTCATGGTCCGTGCTGTGGCTCCAAAATCTGATCTCATGATGGGCCCCAACCAGCTTGACCTTTGACATCAACCACTGCCTGGCTGTCAGCTATGCCTGGAGTGGTTCACGCTTCTCACTGGGCCTCTGAAGATTTCTCAGGAGATTACTGCTGCACCTGTATTTCCTTGCTAAGAAGAAAAACTTCTATTTGGAGAGCATGTCAACAATCATCAAACCACATTCTTTAGTTCAGTGAACTTCACTTATAGGCCATCAAAGCCTCATCTGAACATGGATGCATCACTTGCATAGGTTTAATACCTGTAAATAAACGGTTAATCACACAAATCGCCACAAAAATTATATAAAACAAAATGTAATGTTAATTCTGAAATTTTATGTTAATTTATTGTTTCATATTAATCCTGGATCCCCTCTCTTGACGCATGGACACTCCCATGAGTCAACTCATCAAACTCAGATTCCTGTCTTAAAGAAAAAGATTAGCTAGATCATATCCCAGGCAACATCAGGGCATCTCCTCCCCTGGAGCAGCACCACCCTGGACCTATAATCCTGCAATAAAAATGTTAGCGTGTTTTGCATATTAAGTTTGCTTAACACCTGGCACTCCCAGGAGCCTGCATACACACCATCATGGCCTGGAAAGCAAAATCTGGAAGTAAAATCAAACTTCATACCTGTAAACAATTGTATCATAAGAACAAGAAGCATTCAACATCAGCAAGACAAGTGTCATGTTCAGGTTTTCTCAAATCAGTAAACTACAATTATTTTCATAAGTCGCCTCAGACATGGATCATCCCATGTACTCAGGCAACATTAATGTAATCGGTGACTGCTCTTAAGCAAAGTCACTCCACTTATATATTACTATGGGCTCAAAAGTGGCCAGCTAATGAGCCCATATCAAACTATCCTAGAAACACTGTATCTCTTATTTGTTTTTCTCATGTCACTTGTCCGCTTCTGCCGAATCCTCTACACGCAGTCATAGAAAAACAAACATTAGCAATACACATTGACTGTGGTCAGACGGAGGTCAGACACAGGTCAACAGGTTCCAGAAGTGCAATAAAAACACCATAAAGCCAACCATCCATAACTATGGAAAGAAGTGACATTAGTTCTCAACACAGGAAATTTCACACGTGTTATTCACATCTTCAAAGTTACCTTCACATTTACCCAAAAACACAGTGTAACAGCATCACCACTCATAACCTATAAACACAGTTTTCCTCACACATAAACCCAGAAATCCTGTAGTAGGAAAAAACATCAACCAGTTGTCCTGGTATAAATCGCATCATCAATTCACATGAAGAACTGGCATGCTGTAAGAAAAGAAAATGCAAATATTAGCGCTTGTGCAGGCGTATGCATACTTTGTCACAGTTATCTCTGTGAGCAACACAAGCCTATGAATAACACACCTGATAAATGCACAGACACAGAAAATGGCATTTAAAAGGTTAAATCATCATGCAACCTCGAGTGTTGCTGTCATCTTTCTGCTCCTGTGAAAGGAAACACATGGGTTCATCTGCACCTTTGTCAGGTGGGGGTTAACTTCACACAATCATGTTCAGTCAGTCAGTCAGTTATTTTAAAATTCTTACTCATTCACTCAGTGGTTCCTTCTTTTGCTAATTGTGGAAATTATCATCGCATTCGTTTCCACGCTCAGCAAAACGACGTTATTTCAAAAAGAAAAATAATTTAGACTGGATTTCCTCGTTGAATCCTTTTTGGGGGGGACTCTCATTTCCTAATTGTCCCAAATAAGTAGCTTTCTCCAGAGCCCATTTTAATGTGGAGAAAACTCACTTGTAACAATTTTCTTGGCGACGTGTAACGCTTTTAATTCCCGACTTGCAGATCTGCTCAAAGAAAAGAAATTCACAAGCAAAAATCAGTGCTTGTTCAAAAATGAAAAATAACAGAGATTATCAAACCAAACTTTCAGTGCACTGTGAAAGTATCAAAATAAAAAAAAGGCCTTGTTATAGTCATGACACAAGCTCCTCATCAACTTCACAACAGGAGAAGAATCATCAGCTAGATTCACTCCAAACCAACCATCAGCTGCACAACACACAACATAACCCTAATGTCTTCTTTAACTTATGAGTTTAATCACCAGGTCTGTGCTCTTCACTCATTTAGGCCACAGATCTATTTTATTCAATTTTTCCTTTTTCCCTTCATCATAAAACATGTGACATGCTGTCATGCACTTCACAAAAGAAGTTTGTTCTGACGTATTCAGAGTTGTGTATCTAAATACAGGATTCACTCACACATCAAAACAGGAAACTCAGTGTTTTAGAGTCTCCACTCAACACACAACAAACATCTCATTCACTCGTGCTAGAATTCAGTCACCTTTCATTAATCTAAAACCGATCAACTAATTTGCATATCAGCTATTAACCCACTAGGATGACAGGACGACAGAAATGCATGTTCAAAATGTTATCTCTAAAAGAGAATTTCCCTCATACAGTAAATTTAGTAGTAAACTTGTGCTGCATCAATCAAGCAGGAAGCTTCTCCCAATTTACTATATTAACAACTAAATTTATTGTCTGATCACTGGTTGGTCAAACCAGGATCTTTTTTCCCACAAAAAGTTAAACTGTTGTCCTGCAACCTAGAGAGTCAATTTTTTGCATTGGATATGTTAGCAGAGCTGCTCTGTGCAGCGTTATGGCATAATAATTTTAAGGGAGAATAAAAAGTCGACACACATATCTCATTCCTGACGGAGGACTCTACCACTACACTTCTCCAGTCCATTCACAGAGTCGTTGCATGGTAAGACATGGATAGGAAGTGGGCGGAGCCTTTTACCGTCATTTTTATTACGACGCAAAGTACAAACACCTGTGGACACACAATCCAACACCCCCACTTGTACACAGGTTGGGGAAAAACAATCCTCCGAAAAAAACATCTTACATTCCAAACACAAATACAGAGAATTTGTCTAACTTAAACTTTGAAACTGGTTTCGTCATCATATCTGCTACCATTGACTCAGTTGGACAGTAATCAATGAGCACTTTCCTTTCATGTACAGCTGACCTTATAAAATGATATTTCACATCAATGTGTTTACATCTTTGTTTGTTCACTGGATTTTTTGACAAAGCGATTGTTCCCTGATTGTCCTCCAATATCATAGGTATTTCATACTCAAACTCATCAAGATCTTGAATCAAATAAGTCAAATACATACATTCCTGAATTGTTGCTGCTAATGCCATGTATTCGGCTTCACAAGTTGATAGTGCTGTAGTTGTCTGCTTTTTGGTTTTCCATGATACCAAAGGACCATTTCCATTTAGGCTTACACAATAACCTGTCATACTGCGTCTATCAGAAACATCGGATGCCCAATCTGCATCACTGTATGCTTGTAGACCTAGTTTTCCACTTGAACATTTCCTAAAACACAGTTCTTTTCCTCGACTACCTTTTAGATACCTCAGAACATGTTTCACTGCTGTCCAATCATCAACAGTTGGCGCATTGAAATGTTGTGACAGTTTGCTGACAACATAGCTTAAATCAGGTCTCGTACAATAGCTCAGATAAATAAGACATCCTACCGCTTCACGATATCTTCTCACATCTGGTAATGTCTCGAATTTATCAGAATGAGTCCATTTCTGTTCACAGGGTGTTAACCTTGGCTTACAGTTTTGCATGTTAAATCTCTTTAAAATGTTCTCAATATATATTTTCTGTGACATTTTGACACATTCTTTTTCTTGAAGAAAATCTATTCCTAGAAAATGGTTAAGTTTCCCCAGATCTTTCATTTGGAATTTAGAAGAGAGCATTTCTTTCACGCCTGAAAGCACATTTTCATTGTTAGCTGCAATGAGTAAATCATCCACCCACACTATGATGATTACTTTTTCACTTTCAGTTTCTTTTGAATACACACAATGATCAGCAATATTTTGTCTAAATCCACAACTGCTTAAATAATCATGTAAGGTTTGGTTCCAGTTACGACCCGATTGCTTCAGCCCATAAAGTGATTTCTTTAATCTGTACACCAGTTTATTAGTCTCACTTGATTCTGTCTCAAAACCTTCTGGTTGTTGTATATATATTTCTTCATTTATTGGTGCGTGTAGATAGGCGGTTTTTACATCCATTTGGTGAACCAACATATCATCCTGAACCACTTTCTGCATCAAAACTCTCACACTCGATAAGTTAGCAGTCGGTGAAAAAGTCTCCTCATAATCAACTCCTTTTGTTTGACTAAAACCTTTAGCCACAAATCGAGCTTTATATCTGTCTGATCCGTCTGAGTTCTTTTTAACGGCATAAACCCATTTGCCCCCCACTGCTTTCTTACCCTCTGGTAAAGTGGTTAAAGTAAATGTGTCATTCTCCTTAAGGGGTTGGATTTCTTCATTCATCGCTTTTTCCCATTCTTTTGACTCACTTGACACAATAGCTTCGCTAAATGATGTGGGTATTTCACACAACAATCTGTAGCAATAATCAACACTGGTTTGCATCTGTTCATTTTCACACTCTTTCACATCCGTGATATAATCACTCAAATAATCAGGTCTCTTTCTGATTCTGGATGGATAACGTGTAGCTCCAGCATCTACTTTATCATCAGTTTTAACCTCGGACTCAGTTTGACTGCTTTCACTACCATCTGGAATATCCTCATCCTTCATCTGTTTGGGTTCACCATCTTTTCTGGATTCATAAACCTCATCTTCATACATCTGATCACTCTGTGTTTGTTGATCCATTGTCGCGGGATTTAGTATTTTTATCAATCTGTGCTTTTCAACTTTCCCGGTTTTTGGGAAATAGATCAAATATGCTGGACTATTTTTGTCATATCCCAAGAAAACACCTTTGTCGCATCTTGGATCCAGCTTTCCCCTATTTTGTTTATAAGCATAGCACAATGATCTGAATTTTTTCATTCTAGAAAGATCAGGTCTTTTTCCAGTTAACATCTTATACGCTGTCTGACCTGTGCGTTTGTTAAAACATCGGTTCCTAATCACTCCCGCGGTTTGTACTGCATATGGCCATAAAGACTTTGGCAATTCGCTCTCAACTAACATGCATCTCGCCATGTCAAAAAGTGTACGCCAGTTCCTCTCTGCTGTTCCGTTTTGATGAGGCGAATATGGCGCCGAAGTTTCCTGCCTAATGCCGTGTCTACTTAATAAATCTCTGAACTGTCTGCTTGTAAATTCAGTTCCATTATCAGAACGAATGCACTTGATTTTCCCATATGACGCCACCTCTGGAATAAATCTTTCAGTTGCTTGAGTCGTATCACTTTTGTGTTTCAGATTATATACAAATGTTGCACCTGAATAATCATCAACAAACGACAAAACATACTTAAACCCTTCTTTAGAGTTTGGCGTAATCGGACCAGCTAAATCCGTATGTACCAACTCTAATGCTGCCCTGGCCTTTTCATCTGGTTCTCGGTTCCTAGTTTGAGTAAACTTCCCTTGTATACAGGCTTCACATTGCATATTTTTGTTGATTTTACCCTTAATTTCCATTCCATCAACGACATTTTGCAGATTTTGAACATCCTCATAATTACAGTGTCCTAGAATTTCATGCCACGTTTGCATATCAAAACATCCATTACATTTCTCTTCAAACTCTTGCACAGTGTTTATAAAGAACAGTCTCTCGTGTTCATATATAGGGAATTTTGTTCCATCAACATGTTTAAGAAAACTGTCCCCGTGTTTGAAAACCACAGTGGCTCCGTTACTAGTAGCTGCTTTTACTGACAAAATGTCCTGTGGAAACGATGGAATGTAGAGTGCTTGTTTCAATGTTACCTTGTGACTGCGTCCTTTACTGTCAATCATACTTATCTCAGCATCTCCTCGCCGCTTTGCAGCTCCTCTGCTCCGCCTTCCGTCAGCCAACTCTACACAATGAGCCTCAGGTCGAAATGTGTCATCAAAAGTCTTAAAACTCTCGATCTTCGTAAAGATATGTGACGTCGCTCCTGTATCCACCAGTAGCTGGTTATTCAGCATCTCTTGGCCGCCGTCCGGGACCCTCTGGGGTTCGGAGCCCGTCTTGAACGCGTAGTCCTTCTCCACAACCCCTCTCGCTTCATCCCGTCTTAACTTCCTTCTACAGGTCGCATCTTTGTGTGTACTACTCCGGCAAAAACTGCACCATACTCTGGATCGGCACGTTCTTGCAGTGTGTCCCTTTAGTCCACATTTAAAACACACAATCTCATTATTCTTTGATCTTCGGTCATCTGCTCGCCATGAAGTAGAATCCTGGTCTAATTGCACTTTTGTCCTCATTACGTTGTCATCAGTTACAGCCGCACGCATTCTCTCGGTTTCTTCATAACTTCTGAGTTTTACTTTAAACTCTGAAAATGTGATTTTTGCTTCGCTCTGTGTAACGTGCACAATCAGGGGTTTAAACGTCTCTGGTAGACCTTTCATTATCATTGCGATCAGAAGTCCATCAGTTAATGACTCACCCGCATTTTTTAACGCTGTGATAATTGCTTCTGCTCAGATAATATAGTCCGTCACACTTTCATTCTTTTCATTTGTGAGAGAAGTAAGTTCGGTGTACAGACTTATGATCCTTGGCTTGCCCACTCCTGCATAATGACCTCTCAAAATTTTTAGGGCTTTCCGTCCGTCATCAACTGCATCTCTCATAACTAACGATAAACTTTTGTCATCCAGAAATTGTATCAACTCTGCATATGCTTCTGCATTTTTGTCATCATCTTCACCATCGGCTTCTTCATCACCCTCAGCCTTTAAGATGACATCTTTCAAACCTTGTAGTCTGAGATGACCAAGGAACTTCGTTTCCCATATCTCATATTTCCTTTCATCTCCATCAAACTGCAAACGGGAATATCGACTGCCCGACTCTGCCGTGCGTCTGCTCATGATGCACAAAAACGCTTACTCACTCAATCGTGCCAAACTTTTAACACCTGCCGGTAACTTGCGGTTTCAGGAAACGCTGCCCTTCCTTTGGCAGTTACAGGATCTCTTTACTGCTGCTCTGGGCCCATAACCTGTTAGCAGAGCTGTGCTCTTCACTCATTTAGGCCACAGATCTATTTTATTCAATTTTTCCTTTTTCCCTTCATCATAAAACATGTGACATGCTGTCATGCACTTCACAAAAGAAGTTTGTTCTGACGTATTCAGAGTTGTGTATCTAAATACAGGATTCACTCACACATCAAAACAGGAAACTCAGTGTTTTAGAGTCTCCACTCAACACACAACAAACATCTCATTCACTCGTGCTAGAATTCAGTCACCTTTCATTAATCTAAAACCGATCAACTAATTTGCATATCAGCTATTAACCCACTAGGATGACAGGACGACAGAAATGCATGTTCAAAATGTTATCTCTAAAAGAGAATTTCCCTCATACAGTAAATTTAGTAGTAAACTTGTGCTGCATCAATCAAGCAGGAAGCTTCTCCCAATTTACTATATTAACAACTAAATTTATTGTCTGATCACTGGTTGGTCAAACCAGGATCTTTTTTCCCACAAAAAGTTAAACTGTTGTCCTGCAACCTAGAGAGTCAATTTTTTGCATTGGATATGTTAGCAGAGCTGCTCTGTGCAGCGTTATGGCATAATAATTTTAAGGGAGAATAAAAAGTCGACACACATATCTCATTCCTGACGGAGGACTCTACCACTACACTTCTCCAGTCCATTCACAGAGTCGTTGCATGGTAAGACATGGATAGGAAGTGGGCGGAGCTTTTTACCGTCATTTTATTACGACGCAAAGTACAAACACCTGTGGACACACAATCCAACAGGATAAATTCAGCATTTGATAACAAGTGTCTGCTAAATTTACACTATTTTAACACTGATAAAAGATAACAAGCTAATTTTCATTGCATTTGTGTTATTAGGCAGATTTAATCAATGTCTGAGGAGCTGCATATCCAACAGAGCATGTTCTTAAAGCTGCCTTTCCTACACACTTCTCTACTATTGTTTGATCATTTCTTAACTGATGTGCTTTGAGTCCACTGGTATTGGCATCACACTAAGTGACTTGGACAAGATGATAAACAGACTGACATGCTTAAGATGTTGTCTAATCTTCATGAGCTCTCTTGTGTTTGGAAGTGTTAGTAGAGTTAATGCATGTTCTGCTTGTGTGTGTGATTTTGTATATGATGTATATGTTTTTTATATTTGCATATATCCAGACTCCTTCTCAATTTTCCAACTTAAGCAGTCAGTTTTCTTTTCCCCAGGTTTTTTAACCCCAAATTTTAATTTCCCACTTTAAATAACAAAATTTGTGTTCTCACCACTCTCACTCTATTGTCCTCTCCCACTTCAATAGTCCAATAGCAGGCAGTTTCTCCTTCAGCTTTGTCCTGTCCCTCCTCTGATGCGGTTGACTTTGTACTAGTGGCTGAAGTGCTGCTGCTGCCTTCTTGGGCGACTTCTTAGCAGCTGCTGCCGGTTTCTTGGCTTTGGCCGCGGCGGGCTTCTTGGCTTTGCTCTCAGTAACCTTGTTCATCTTAAAGGATCCGGAGGCCCCGGTGCCCTTGGTCTGCACCAGAGTGGCCTTCGCCACCAGGCTCTTGATGGCGGTCTTGACACGGGCCTTGTTCTTTTTCACATCGTAGCCTCCGGCAGCCAGAGCCTTCTTGAGAGCGGCCGCGAACACGCCGTTGCACTCCTTGGAAGCGGCCACGGCTTTCACAATCAGCTCGCCCACGCTGGGGCCGACCTTCTTGGGCTTGGAAGTCGTCGTCTTCTTCTTCTTGGCCTGAACCTCTACACAGGGCGCAGGGCGTGTTTATGATGGAGCCTTTCCCACCACAGCGCCGGCACATTGAGCGCATCATGAAGGGTCCATTTCTTTCATGTAGCTATGGTCGCTAGCCAGCATGCTAGCTGCATGTGGCTTGCCCGAGTCACTCAGTCCTTTCTGAGCATTTCGACATGCTGCCGCCGCAGAACCTGGCCTCAGATCCAGCAGGTTTAGCGCGCTGATCTCCAAAAAAAAGTCCCGAAAGCCAGAAAGACGTCAAATAAGTGTCTCGTACTAAGCGCTCGAACAAAAACTCCTCTTTACGCCGCCATCTTGCTCGCCCCTCCGTGGAATTCATCCAATCAGACAGGAAGATGGGTTTGCTTTCTTCTCTGATGCTGTTTGTCCACACTGCTGCTGCTTGCTGGAACTCTTTGCTCAGGACTTTGCTGCTGTCTCTTTATCTGCCATGTTATTGCTCTTTGGAGCTGCATTCCTTGTCTTCAGGGAGGAGTGAGAGCTGCTTGTGAGTTTGAGAGACACATGGTGCTGTAAATAAGTCAGCCAGAAACTTGGCCTGAATGGTTCCAATGATGTTAAACTATGACTTTCTTCCGACCGCTGCATGTGGAAAATTGATTCAGGTCTGCTTTTCACCTGAAAGTGACAAACTAAGACATTTTCATTATTATCATCGCTGCTTAATCAACACACACATCTCTCTCTCTCTCTCTGTGTGTGTGTGTTTTTGTGAACAGTCCTTTCTTAAAAACAGAAAATAAGATTGTAGTTGTTCTTGGCTGATCAACACAAAACCTTTTTCCTATAATTATTTTTCATCTACAATGTAAATTTTGTATCTTTTTCACTCTTTTTTTTATATATATATATATTTTTTTTAAAATAGCTGGTGACCTGCAGAATCACCGCTCTCACAATCAAAGGCAATCACTCTTACACAGCGCACAAAAACACTGTGACGTCAGACACATTCACACTCACTTTTTCATCTGCGTAAATAAATCACATGGCTGATGATATGTGCCATGGTGATCCGTAAATATGATCACCAGTTTATTTAACTATTTTTCAACCCAACAAAACAAATAAACAAAAACATAATGCTGATGCTATGAACACTCTACACACAAGTCAAGATGCAGGAAAACTGCTCACGGAAACGCTGCACACTCCAGTTATCACAGTTCTGTTTGTGTGAATTATCTGCTTTCATTATTAATACCAGTTTATAGGTTGTTATCCTTTTTATTATTAGTTTGAATGCGTTAAAATTAAGTTGTAATTTAGCCTTTTGTTTATTTTACTTTATTCCTCTTGCATTTATATCTATTCAGTCGGGTCTGTTTCCAACCCTTTTTTAAACTACTTCAAACTACTGTGATCTCTAATTTTCACTGGGTGAGGGATTATTATGTTCTTCCTAGTCTGAACTGCTCTCTTCACCTGAGCTGCTATCCTATTCTGAGTTACTGTCTTCTTTGTTTCTTACAGTCACGTACAAAATGTCCCTCTTCTCCACACCTCCAGCATGTAGTGTTAAAGCCACTGTTTGGTATGTGTGTAGCTCTGACTCTACCTCTTGCTCTTCCACTATGCATTCCTCTTCCTTTCTTTTGGATTAGTCCTGCTCCGGCTTGCTGTTTTTCTAAACATTTCTCATCAGGTGTTAATTTTGCTTGTTTATCCCCCATTTTCAAAGATTTTGCTGGGCCGTCGCTGGCACGCTTGACTTCAGAGTGGTTTACTGATACGGCCTTCGACTTCACCCTAACGGTGAAGCGGTATCAGTTTTATGAGATGAAACTCAACCGTTCTCCTTTGTCACCAGCACGTGAGCCTCAGCAAAGAAAACAAAAATGGAAGTAGTTCAGCAGCGTATTGTGCTGTAAAATCAACTTACTTCCAGACACATACACACACATAGACATTTGCGCGCTAATTTGTCACGAGATAATTTCAGCTACCTCTAAAACTCAAGTCTAATTCAGCTCTTTTTGGCGAACCCAACCTTTTTTAATTTGTCACGAGATAATTTCAGCTACCTCTAAAACCTAAGTCTAATTCAGCTCCTTTCGGCGAACCCAACCTAATTTATCACATTTCTTTAAACCTTTGTGGCCGTCTTATATACCAAAATAGTGTTTCTCACCCCTGACGTCCCACTGGTGGTTCAGATCATTGGACTGAATCCCACCGCCGTGGACCAGATTATAACACCGGCCCAGACCCGAATTTAACGTCCTGGGGCTCTCTCCTCATCCAAGAGGGCTGTGCACAGGCTTCGGTGCTGGCTCCCCACGGCGTCAGGAATCAGTGCTGGATCTTGGAACAGAGTCACAGATAACAGTTCTGATATTTTCTGCTCCGGCTACGAAGGACCAAATCAATGTTAGGGAAAATATTCTAAAACACTTCTTCAGTAAAGACTCAGAGAAGAGAAACACACAGAGTTCTTGCTAGCAAGGGCAGCTCCCTACTGAGAGACTCGCACTAAGAAACTGCCCCGGTCTTTATTTATACTTCAGTGTGTGTGTGTGTGTGTGTGTGTGTGTGTGTGTGTGTGTGTGTCCTGCTGATCAAAGGGTCATAAAAGGCACATCCTTGGTCAGGAAGAGGGTAGACCTCCCCCACCCTAGATGGTTCACCCTAGATAACCCAGTGAAGAAGTCCAGCGGTTCATCTAGGCAAAAAGGCACTTAGACTAAAACAGACATAGCTATGTTAAAACAATAAAACAAGGTGCAACCTCTCATGCTCCCAGGACGTGGGGGTGCATTCCTGGAGTGCACACCAAGCCTGCAGCCTGTTAGAGATCACACATCCTGTCACTACACAATTAATTATATGCCTCTAAGCATACATGGTTAAATATTTCCTAATACAAATAACTACATGCAGTATTTTATCATATGCAAACTTATATCACTAAAAGATTATACTGTCTACTAAATACAATTTTCCATTGACAGTGACTTATAAATACATGTTCATACTTTTATTACACAATCAGAGAAAGAAACAGAGAGAGTGTGCAGGACAGACAGACAGGTGACAGTCTCAGGTGTATACACTGCTACAAAACAGCACAAGAGAAGGAGGATTTAGGGTTTGTGTTATTACGAGTGCTAAACAAGAAGAGTTCCCAGGTGGTACAGTGGACACATGTGTGACTCCTGTGATTAAAGCATCTTTCTTTCAGCTTAACGAGTGAACCGTCAGCTCGTTCAAACACACGTTAAAGTTCGTTTGGCTCGACACCACCGGACAGAGGCAGCAACATAACATAGCTAACATTAACAGTGCAGTGAATCCTGCTTGTGCCATGATATTCAGGACTGCAAACCGAGCAGTATCACTGACTTTCAGCTTGTTGTGTTTGTGGATATATGACTATATATAAAATCATCACATTATCTGTAAGATAAGATCGACAATATATATATTTAGAAGTAGAGGCTTTAAAACAAAGTTAACGCTGAAAGTACAAACATCACTAATGTCACATAATTTTGCCGACATGTGACCAACAGTAATGTTTTAATGTTCTTCGTTATTAAACATTCGCACGTAAATAAGTGACATAATATTCAGTACTTACTTTTGACAGTTCACTCTTCGGCCGCTCCCTTCTGCCGTATTTTGCAGCAAAATTATCCAGCCGCGCTATGAATTGTGGGATATATGGGACCACGAAGCGTGCACCGGACTGTCACTACCCGATCCGTGAGGGGTGGCGCAAGATGGCGTGTTGAGCAGTCGCACGAATTAGGAGCTCGTTGAACTTGTCCCAGAATTTACTTTGTGTTCGTTATTGTTTCCACTCGAAAGTAGTAAAATGACTGCCCCAAGTATAGTTAAACCTGCTAAATTCAAACTCGACCTCAAAAAACAAGAAACAACATCGCCATGTGATGGAAAGGAAGACCGCAGAGAAGGAACGGATCATGACTACGTAGCAATGGACGTAGCAGTGATGAGCAAAAGGGAACGGGGCAACGATTCGGTTCCATCTACACCTTGTAAGAAGCCTGCAGAAAAGAAAGCTAAGTCAGCAGAGATAAGTGAAAGTGACGAAGTCTCCAATGCTACTATATTGAAAGCGATTCTAAACCTTGAAAAAAGAGTGGACGAGCAGCTAGCTGACCTGAGTGTGCAATGCAAGCAAGCTAGTACGATGCTAGCCAGCCTAGCCAAAGCGGTTCAGTTCAACTCGGAGGAGGTGAAAGAATGTAAACAAAAGGTTAGAGAGTTGGAGAGACGAAACGAGCAGTTGACCAAAGATAACTACGATCTCAAGGAGAGAGTGAGAGAGCAAGAAAGGTACAAAATGAGGTGGTGCCTCCGGATTAAAGGATTAGAAGAGAAAAGAGATGAAGATGTCAGATCGCTGGTTATTGGAATTCTTGGCAAGATCGCACCTGATATGATATCAAAGCTTGAAGAATCTGTGGATGTGGTGCATAGAGTTGGGAAGAAGATTGAGAACAAGGTCCGACATATCATCATTCTGTTTGCTCTAAGACACGTGAAAGAGGAGATTTGGCGTCGCACCAAAGATTCGGCTGTCTGTAAGAACGGCGGTTTCCACTTCGCTGAGGTACTGCCGCGGGAGGACTGGGAAGAGAGGAGGCGGCTGTGGCCGCAAATTGAACAAGCCAGACGGGCTGGGAAACGGGCCTTTTTCCGGGGTCCTCATGGATACATCGAAGGACGGAGGATCGTTGACGTTGAATGAAAGACTTGATGTAAGACTGTATACAGTGGAATATTATTAATGGGACAAAAGAGTTCTACTTAAAGTTAAAGGTTATTAGTCACTGAGTTGGTGACAAGTGTTACAATTTAAACTCATATTTATATATTTTTCTTTTCTTTTTAAAAAAAAAGAAGTTATTTTCTTAGCATATTCTTATTATGGTTCACTCAAAAATTTCTTTTGGTTCATTAAACGTTCGGGGTTTGAAGGAAATTGTTAAGAGAAAGGCACTTTTTTTATTTTGCAAGGGGCAAAAATGTCATTGTCTGTTTTTACAAGAAACTCACTCTGTGGATGCCGATGTTACCTTTTGGGCTAATCAGTGGGGAGACAAGATTCTTTTCAGTCATGGATCTAACAGATCTGGAGGTGTGGCGATTTGTTTTAATAAGTTCCCAGGGGAGATTATAACATATAAAGCTGATAGTGAGGGTCATTGGTTAACTGCAGTCTTGAAGAGCGAAGGTATATTTCTAATTGTTACAAATCTTTATGGACATAATAATGAGGGTCAAAATAAAAGTCTATTGGAAAATCTAACAAATGTTATTTCAGAGTTTAAAGTTATGTACCCCACAGATTACATCCTAGTAGGAGGAGACTGGAACATGACACCAGATGAATGGATGGACAGATGGCCTCCTCGCTTAGGAAGGAGGCAACAGAATAACATTATTGAGAACTTTTCTAGTGATAATAATTTTACAGACATTTGGAGAAGTTTGAATCCTGGAGTTAAGAATTATTCTTGGTTTAAACCTAATGGAGAAAGCAGGTCAAGACTTGATTATTGGTTAGTGAGCGATGACATTTTGAGGTGTACTTCACAATCTAAAATCTCCAAAGCACCCCTTTCTGATCACTGTTTCATTGATCTTGTCTTAGAACCAACAAGAACGAAACGTAGTAGCAGAGGATATTGGAAATTTAATGCCAGCCTTTTAAATAAGGACAAGTTTTGTGATAAAATTAGACATATAATTATAGATATAAAAAATGATGACTCAGTAGTGGGTAATATACAGAAATGGGAATTTGTTAAATTCAAAATCAGAGAATTCACTATAAAATTCTGCAAAGAACTGAACAGGGAAAAACGGGAATATGAAAGTAATTTACTTCGTGAAATAACTCAGTGCTGTAGTAAAGAAAAACTAAACGTGCAAGAGAAGAATAAATTGATGGAGTTACAATCTAAATTGGACGATCTTTACCTAGAGAAAGCCCATGGTGCCTTTATAAGATCGAGAGCCAAGTGGATTGAGGCAGGTGAAAAGAACTCTTCATATTTTAGTAAGCTGGAAAAGTGTAGACAGCAGAGAAATCTAATCTCAAGCTTGTTGATAAATGGGACTGAATGTAAAGATTTCAGAAAGATTGAAAAGGAAGTCTTCACTTTTTATTCCAAATTGTACTCCTCAGAATATTCAGCAGCTGATTCTGATAGTTTCTTTGATAAGATTCATAATCTCATCCCATGTATTGACAAGCCTTTCAAAGATCTGTGTGATTCAGAGTTTAAAATTGAGGAACTGGATTTGGTGGTCATGAAAATGGCATTAAACAAGTCCCCAGGGACAGATGGACTCACTACTAATTTTTATCAATTCTTCTGGAAGGACCTAAGAACTTTATTGTTTGATGCATTAAAGGAATCGATAGAGAAAAGAGAACTGATGCCGAGCATGAAACAAGGGTTGATAACCCTGATTCCTAAATCGGGCAAGGATAAAAGAATTTTAGACAATTTAAGACCCATCACCTTACTAAACACTGACTATAAGATCCTGTCTGGAGCTGTAGCTGAGAGGCTAAAGAAAGGCATCTCAAACATCATCAGTGAAACACAATCAGGTTTTTTGAAAGGAAGACTAATTCATAACAATATTAGGCTGGTCTTGGATCTCCTTGAATACAGTGAATTAATCCAAGAGAGAGGATACATCCTGTTCTTGGATTTTTACAAAGCTTTTGACTCAGTTGAACATACGTTCATATTAAAAACTCTGCAGTCTTTTGGTTTTGGAGAGGAATTTGTCAATGTTATAGAGATGCTATATAATGACATTAACAGCTCTGTTTTGCTAGAACATGGTACATGTTCAAGGTTTGAGGTTAATAGAGGGATAAGGCAGGGATGTAGCAGCTCACCACTTCTGTTCATCATGGTTGCTGAGCTGTTGTCTATTTTGATTAAAAACAGTCACATTGAGGGGTTAACTGTGATGGGTGAACAGATAATAATCAGTCAGCTCGCAGATGATACCACCCTGTTTCTAAAAAATGAAGACCAGATTCCTTTAGCCTTACAGGCGATCAACCATTTCTCCAAAGCTTCTGGCCTACAGCTGAATATTAATAAATGCGAAATTCTAGCTCTGCATGAGTGTACCCTGCAAGCAATAGATAATATACAGATTAAAAAAGAGGTTAAGTATCTGGGCATTGTAATTTGCAAGGATAAGACATCAACTGAAAATAAGAATATCTGTACCAATATAGAAAAGTGTAAGTCTATTTTAAACAGGTGGCTGCAAAGGGACATAACTCTGTTTGGGAGAATTTTGCTAACCAAAATGGACAGTCTATCCAGACTAATCTATCCAGCCTTTTCTCTGCCCATATCTCCAAAACTAATTAAATCTATAAATAATCTTAATTTTAGGTTCATATGGAGGAACAAATGTCATTATATAAAGAAAAATGATATGATTAAGAATTATGAAGAGGGTGGGGCTAATGCCATTGACTTTGATGTTATGAATGGTGTACTAAAATTGAAATGGTTAAGATCTTTCATTAGGAACAAAAATTCCTTTTGGAACATTATTCCCAGTGTGATTTTTGGCAAAATGGGTGGAATAGACTTTTTGTTACGTTGTGACTTTGATTGCAGTTCGTTACCTGTTAAACTCTCAGCTTTCCATCAGCAGGTCCTTCTCTACTGGAAATTAATCTACAAACATAACTTTACTCCTCACAATACCCCTATATGGAACAACAGGTATATTCGTTTGTGTAGGAAATCTGTGTACGTGGATGAATGGAGATCTAAAGGGATTTGGGCTGTAGCTCATTTTATGGATGATAATGGGGTCTTATTAAAGCATGAGACGTTTTGTGAGAAATTTGATGTAAGATGTACTGTTAAGAGATATAAATCCCTAGTGAAAGCCATTCCAGTCCCTTTGAGATCAATGATAAAAGAAGATATTGTGCACTCTAAAATTTCTCCTGGACTGAGGCAGCTCTGCATAGCTGGAGTTGAATTTGGTGACAGCAGGTTTACAAACAAAGTGATCAGGAATATTTTGATAAACGAAATTTTTCCTAATCCGGTTAAAAGAAATTATATCCTTAAAGAATTTGAGACCATGGAGGTTAAGGCGATAAGAAAAAAGTATATTTCACTTCCTCTTTCCCCTAAAGCAAAAGAGGTTCACTTTAAAATCATTAATGAGGTTTATCCAACCAATGAATTCTTAAGACGGAAATTTAATTTAGATGTGAACGCCTGCACATTTTGTGAAAATGATATTGAAAGTCTGGATCACTTGTTTTTCAACTGTGAATCAGTGCACTCCTTCTGGACTGACATGTGGAGCTGGCTACAGTCCAGGAGAATTCAGTTACCACATTTGACGGTGACAGTAATAAAATTTGGAATACTTGCTGAGAATGCAGATTTTGACCTGTTGATTAGGACGATTTTGTTAATGGGAAAATTTTTTATTCACAAATGCAGATACTTTAAAGCTAAACCATGTATAAACAGATGGCTGAATGACTTTAGACTCTGGGCTAAATCGCTGAAACTTGTGAATAACAAGAAAGCCCATAAACTTGTTGTTTTATTTAAAGAGTTTAACCTATGTTAAAAAAAACAAAAAACTCCCTATTTTATAATCACGACTGCCCTTTTTTTGCACGTTAGTTTTTGCCTTTGGTTCGAATCCTTCAATGACTGTTCTTTACTTTTGTGCTAACTCTTTTAACTTTGTGCTTATTGTTGTTGTTTTTGGGGTTTTTTTTGTTCGTTTTGTTTGTTTGTTTGTTTTGCTATAATGCTCAACCGAGGATGTAACATAATCGGATTAATGATGGTGCCTTGTATGTTAAACTGTTGTTTGTAAATAAAGTTTAATTTAAAAAAAAAAAAAACTACCCGATCCGTACCGGAAACCCGATCGGTACCCCGCATGCGCAAATCTTATGTCACTTCCTCTCTTTGCCAACATTGCGACATTCAATATATTTGAATGATACGGTTAGCGCCCAGTTAGCTCCTAGCATTTCTCAACAGCTCTGCTTCCTTTTCGACTGCCCGGGACATTTAAACAATGGATAATCCGTATACAAACAAATTCATGCTTTTCTCCTCAACAGAGAGCATCCCCCGATTGAACAACAGCGCCGTAAAATAAGAAGAATGGCGCCTAATTACAGACTTAATAATATTGACTTAGCAATGTGTCACATGAAGATTCATCAGCCAGATTAAGTGTTTACTGACAATTGACAGTGATAGAGGACATCATCATCACTATTCCAACAATCCTCTCCTCACAGACAAGCATAAACACACTCGACTATCGCTAAATCAAATTTAACACGCATTTGAAATCACGTTAATTCAGTTTATAATAGGGTTCATTCGCTCGGTCAGCAGGTGGCGGTATCCTCGTATACTGGAGAGTAAACTGCCATTAAACGAACAGAAGAAGAAGAAAACATCTGCACATGCGCGGTACGGATCGGGTAGACCCGATTTGTACGGTCAGACTTTACACATGCGCAGTAAGGATCGGAGAGTCCTGATCCGTAACTTTCTTTTTATTTTTCGTTTTTGTCTACATTGTACTGAAATGCTTCATTATTGCAAACATTTTAAGATATAATTATTATTCTTAACATCTTAACAGACCCATAACTATCGTAAAACGCTACGACCGGAAGTAGACACCTTTCGCGCATGCGGGGTACCGATCGGGTTTCCGGTACGGATCGGGTAGCGACACGGACCACGCTTGATATTTGGGGAAATCGGCGCATTTGGAGTACACTTCGAATTGGGACATGTAAATGCATCGATGTGGCCTGATTTGCCCCAGCTGTGTTTCCTTCCTGTTGCCCATTCCCTGATTGCTCCCTCTGTGTATTTAAGCCCTGTGTTTCAGTTTGTCGCGGTCGTGATCTACCCTTATCTAGCTGTGTTTCTGTCTATGTAAGTGTATTTTGTATTCCTAGTTTTGGTACCCTTTTGAGTTCAGTATTAAAGCTGTTTTGAGTTCAAGTTCCACCTCCGAGTGTCTGCACACTGGGTCCTCCTACTACCACTCCTGCCTGCACACAGCTGTTTCATAACAAATTCCTATGTACGTAGTTAGAGTGTACTTCTCGAATTCTGTAAAACATTCTTTTCAAAAGGAATACAAGACGGCCTGTTTTAGGATGTAAAAAAAGCCTCATAGCAGTGAAAGTAACCATATGGTTCCCTCACCACTGCTTATAAAGACAAATAATTGCTTAACTGCACATTAATCTTTATTTAATATCTTTATTGACTTGAGACAACTTTTAAATTATGTATAGTCCAGAATTTACTTGACATGTCACACAACTACATTAGGAAAATAACACATATAACAAGACGTTGTGATTTTTCTGGTTTGCATTAATCTATCATCATTGTATAATCTAACAGTATGAAAACATCTCATCACTATTTCTCACCTTTTCAATGTACTGACTATATTAATTGATATCTTGGTAACATACATCATGAATGAAGGTACAATTATTCTAACTCAAAAACTTTTAACTGGTAGTGTAAAGTGTTGGTCAGGTTCCCATTGTTCTTGGAATTTCTAATTTTGGACTCACTCATATACCTGAATAACGGTTCATTTTTGTTTAACCCTGTCTGTGGAGTCTGCTTTGGATTATTTCTCCTGTTTACTTTGACACACATGTATCTAAGTGTCATAAGATGGAAAGGTAAGTACAGATATATCAAATTTTTACTTAAGTACAGTACTTAATTCATTTTGGAACAGAGAAAGTTCCTTTTCTGCTGGCAGTTTCTTATGCCGTAGGGTGAACTACCATTCTTCTCGAGGACGCCACAGAGGCCCTCGGTTGGGCATTTTGGGATATCCTCATATTGCATTTCTTCTCCACCCACCCACAGCCACTCACCAGCCAGGTTACACAGGCCTGTCCACACCTGCCAACAGTAAACAAAGAGAAACAAACAAAGTTACAGTAAGTATAGTTATGAGTCTCTAACCAACAGAAGCGCATGCAGAAAACTGCCCAACCTCATCAGTGGTAGCCTCTTTTGCGGTCTCTCGTGCAGTGGTGTAGTCATCTGGAGTGATCAGGGAGGCCAGGTCATAGCCGTGGTTCCTGTATGAAGAGGCTGGATCTTCTGTGACCACTCCATCCAGAGACCTGCAGTGTTCTAATGCCTCCTCCCATGTTTTATTCTCCTTCACCAGAATCAGCTTTTCCTCATAACATAGGAAAGTTTTTTTTTCATCACACTTCTTGCGTTCCCATTTTCCGTTGCTTTCTCTGTTCACACAGTTTTCATCCTCTTTTGGTTCTGCAAGAGGTCGAAGTACAATAGACCAAAAAGACGGCTGGATTTCAGAGATGTTTTAAAGGTCTATTTTTATCTAGATTCAGTATCAAATCATTTTACCAGTACAGTGTTTATGTGTGTAACAAACCCTCCTTGCTGAAGTTCCAGCTGAAACAGTTGGTTTGGGACTTCATGAAACTCACTACAGTCAACACTGTGATAGACAACACTGCTCCACACTGTAAATCTGATCCTTTCTCACCACTTAAATTGTTGAATGCTCAAAATTTCTCAAACTGATTTCAGGTCACAATGCAAATAAGTTTGGAATAATTACCAGTAAGTTTGGTCTTGTAAGCCAGGTAACATCTAAGGAGTAAAAAACATAGTATGAGAATTTACCGTCATCGAATGGTGTGAAGATGGCTATTTCGTCTCCTCTGGACCATTTCCATGGACTTGTTGCATTCTTCCGGGACAAACCGATCCATCCAGAGTACTTTAAAGCTTTATCCTCTTCTGCAGTTCTCACTCGGACCAAGTCAGTGTGGTTCTTCCTGCAGAATGCTACTGCCTCTTCCCAGGTATACTCGTAAGGTTTATTATAAAACTTGATGTCCAGCAGATGTCCACACACGGGGAAAAGAATGAGCAAGAGGGCAACGTGCTTCGTCATTGTGTTTTTCACAGGAGAAAAGTGGACAAAAAGCCTGCACAGACAGGACACAGAACAGAAATTTTATAGTGAGGAAGAGCAGCGTCTGCTGTGTCCACATAACGCTCTACTGATAAATGCTGGGAACAATAAACTCTTCATTAAACACAACTAGAGTACATTGCGCAGATATAGGTGCTTGTGTGTTTAAAGAAATCAATAAAACATTTCAAATTTCAAGTGAAATGTCCTATTATTTAAAAAGAAAAGAACACAAAACAATAGAAATACTAATTTAAATAAATTGTTGTAATGACATTTACAAAATAAGAGTGCGAGTGAGATCAAACTGAATAGTGAGATAGCTTTTGTCTTTTGTTCTTCTTTGGCGGATCATACACTGTGTTCAGTGTCTGATCCCTTTGTCACGATCCTGGGTCATCTGACCCAGCGTATTGAGTTTTAGTTTATTTTGATGTTTAAAGAGCACTAACAGTGTAGACCAGTCTAAATGGATCTTTGATGACAAATTGTCATGGTCCCTGTGCCCCGCTGGTCGATACTCTATTGGGCAATATGTTTGTGGTTTGTTTGCTCTCTCTCACTCTCTCTCTCGCCGCGGCGACGCTCATTGCGGGCTCCCGCTGCTAGCCCACACACCTGCTCATCACCGCACCAGCCACTGATCCCAGCTGATTACTGCACCACTTAGATGGCGAGTCTGCACTAGTCTTCGCTGGATCGTTGAGCTATCAGCGTCAGTTAAACTTGTGTATCTGCCAACCTGTATCTTGAGAGCCTTTTGTAATTATCCCGCTAACCCTTTGATGACATAAATAGCATTTTGGTTATTTCAGGTTAATTCCTCTATAAACGGCTGTTTCAAAAATGTAGATATAATAACTCTTTAGCAATTAAGTGTCATGATCTGTCTTGGTTCTGCGTCTCGTTAGTTAGACTATGTTGAGTTGTGTGACACCAAGTACTTTCAGACACTACAGTGACTGTGGTCCAGTTTATACAGGAATACTTCTTTAATGAGCTGCCTTTTTTAATTATTATTTTTTTATCTATACTTGTTCCTATATCTATGTGACAGTTTAATTAATCATGGTTTTCAATCACTGACATGAAAACAGGAGTTAAACCAATTCAGTTCTCTTTCAGTTGAGCTGTGTTTATTGTCACTTTGCTCACTACATATTTTGTCAGCTATAAATTTTACTACTATTTGCTGTCAGTCAGTGTAAAACATTACAACAAAATCAAAATCAGACAAAGACGTAATGTGTTAACCTAAGTCTCAGATGGTTGTTTTAGTGAAATTGCTCTAAAATGACTAAAGAAAAAATAGAGAATGAGTTGTACATGCATACATGCTAGTCTCAGGAAGTTAAACTGCTTTTAACATAATGTTTCAGCAGATTTAAACTGAAATCAGCCAAACTTACGTGGCTATCACACTGTTTTCTCTTAATCTCTTTATAAATATTAGTCTCTCCCATTCATTCCTCAGACCTGTTTGTACAGCAGCACTTACCTTGGTAGATGTTAGCAGGGAAGCTTTGAAATTCACTCCGGTTATGATCCCTCTATATCAAGTCTGAAAAGATACCAGTGGTGATTCAGAGCTTCATGCAAAACCTGCCATCTATGTCCCAACTAAATTGATGGATAGCTCTGGTGTGGCACCCCCCCCCAAGTCATTTAAATCAGAAGCAAAGCAGCAGCATTCAAATTCAATTTGTTCTGGATATTTACTTAGTCCCTTTCTAGAGCCTTCAGGGATCGTGTACATGCAAACCACCACAACCTACTGACAGAAAACTGTCAAAGGTGAGGATTTTTGTGTTTGAGTGTTGTTGAAATAGCGTGAAAGACGACAGATATGCCTTAAAAAAATTTCTGAAACGTTAGTGTACAAACATTGTTTTAATATTTGTGTTTGTATAATATATGCACACCATATTTTCAATTGTTTAATCTTTAAAAAAAATATATATGTAAATATAAATAACAGTGAATACAGCAGCTTCAGAGAAAGACAAAGTTGGTAAACCACAATTAGCAGGACGTCCCGCACTTTCTCCATTCAAGGTTTACAACCTTTAACTGCCTCATTAATTTAATAAGTTTACCTTAACTTATACACTGCTCAAAAGAATTAACTCATTCACTGCCAGCCATTGGCAGTGAATGAGTTAAACCCATTGACTCATTCACTGCCATTGACGGCTATAGACGTCAATGGCAGTGAATGAGTTAATTATAGTACCAAGTGATTTAAACTTCAGTGATATTGATCTGGTTAATTAAGTAGCAGAGGGGGTTGTTAATCAGTTTCAGTTGCTTTGTTGTTAATGAAATTAACAACAGGTGCACTAGAGGGGCAACAATGAGACAACCCACAAAACAGGAAAGGTTTTACAGGTGGAGGCCACATTTTTACCTCCTCATCTTTTCTTACTGTTTTTTCATTAGTTTTGCATTTAGCTGCTGGTAGCATAAGATAATACCTGGACCCTACAGAGGTTTCACAGATGAGTCTCCTCCAGGATGGCACATCAACAAGTGCCATTGCTAGAAGATTTCCTGTGTTTTCCAGCACAGTCTCAAAAGCATGGAGGAGATTCCAGGAGACGGACAGGGACTCTAGGAGAGCTGGAGTGCTGAGCAGGGTGAGCACTGCCAGGGCTTCAAAATGACCTCCAGTAGGCCACTGGTGTGAATGTCTCTGATGAAAAAAATCATAGAATAGCAGAATTGCAGGCCTTGCTACAGGCTTTGCAACGGCAGCCTCACTGCATTCGGAATCAAGACGAAATCTTTGGACCCACTGTTAGACCCTACATTGGTTCAGTGGGCTACAGTGGTGAGAGTATGCAGGCAGCTTGTGCAGGATGAAGGGATCTAAATCCCACAGAATACCGCTGGGACATTACGTTTTGGGCCAGGTTGCATCTCAGACTGTCCAGGATCTCAGTGATGCCCTGGTCCAGATCTGGGAGGCGATTCCCCAGGACACAATCCATCATCTTATTAGGAGCATGCCCCAATGTTGCCAGACATGCATACAGACATGTGAAGGCCAAACAAACTACTTAGTAACATTTTGAGTTACTGTAGTGAAGTTTCGGTAAAATAGACTAGCCTGCTCTATTATTTCTTACTTTGATTTGTGGGTTTTCTTTTAGTTTAGAGCTCTGTAGGGTGACCATTTTCATTTCCATTCAATGATTTGTTATCCTTTCATTGCTAAAAATTACCCCGTCGATATTATTTTAGATATCCAGCATGACTTGTTTCACCACTGAGATCTGATGTGTTTTAAAGTTTTTTTGTTTTGTTTTGTTTTTACAAACATCATGATCACTATCACCAGTTTGAATGTTTAGTTCACATGATTCAAATCCTTCCATGCCTCAGTGTCACTACAGTAGACATATTTTTTCCCCATTAACCTTGCTTTGTTATTCAACCAAATTAGTTTATTTCCATTTGTTTTTATGTGTGACGGGATGAAAACTTTGTTCTCTACATTCAGAAGGTGTATTCACTAGCCTGTGAGTATACTCGGTTGCTTGCTAACTTAATTTTCACTCTTACGTACAGTAAATATGTTATGCAACTTAGCCTAAAATGACGTGACAAGAACATGATATGTGAAGTACGTTCAAAGATGGATTCCACTTTTGCTGTGTTTTCCTAAATGTGAATATATGAGTGTCATCACTACTGCTTGGAGGTGACATAAGAGTGTGGTGGAGTGAGGTTGGTGGTTTGGCTGCAGGGAAGGAGTTGAGCAGTAGGTTCAGGGCGTGGTGGTAGGGAAGGCAGGGTTTTGCAGCTGGTGAGAATCTTCTAGTTATGCCTTTCCTATTTCAGTAGCGGCCAGGCCGGAGAGGGGGAGGAGGAGGAAGAGGAGGAGAGCAGCTGCAGCAGAGAGACGGAACTGGGAGCGCTGCAAAGTGCCTTACTATAAGAAGCACCAATCACAGAAACAGTGAGAACAAAATAAAAAGGCTGAAATTGAGATTCCTGAGTTGTGTTGGATCCTTTCTTTAATAAGTTCAAGAAAACACTGAAGTTAAATCACAGACAGAGGATGAAGCACAAAGCTCATTCATGCACAAGCCCCTCTGTGACTGTGAGACGTTAGCAGTCCTAAACCAATACAAAGAGGATGCTCGAATTTGTGGCGTGTGAGCCATTTGAAGCATTTAAAGATGACAAGTATCATTTTTAGTGCTTGTAATATTTACCACGTGTACATTTTCCAACACAGAAAACTAGCAAAAAATATTTTTTTGATTAAATGTATTATAAACACAGAACACAGAAAACAATAACTTTAAGTCCTGCGCTTCTGACTTATGGGATGTGCTTAAGTTTTTCACAGGACTGCATAGAGTCACGTCACTGTATAGTTAGTCTCATATTTATTGGACATGTGGTGAGCTGAACAGCTGTTCTAAACACAGATTTCATCTCATATTTTATTGAAATCATGGTGAAAATTAAATTCCACAAGAGGGTGATGTGAAATACTTTGTGTCAAAGAATGCGTAATGGCCCTATGATTTATGATTGGAAGTAATAAAGATTTATGACAGTCATATTTTTATACCATTCATAAAGTTATAATATTTATAACATCTTTGAGATATGTAATAGAAATTAAATTAGGGTAAGGAGCAATAATTCTTAATGGTGTTTTGTGTCCAAAAGTTGATTCTGTTCATCTGGATGTAACGTTTTGTGGGAGAAACGTTTCACCACGCTGGTGGAAACCCAAACAAAACACGCATTAAAAGGCTGTAGTGCCTGTGTCTCAATCTCATGACCAATGTCACCCCTACTTGCGGCCCGCATGATGACGTGAAGAAATATTGTAAAAAAAATTATTCACAAAGGTTATTTAATATGAAGGCAATAGGCAGAGTGTTACAGGCACAGCCCTAAAGAATGTAGCATCATGGGCAGTGTAGTCCATGCTGCGGGGAGAATGGACTGCCGTACCTGTTATGTGTCTGTGAGCAAGGTAGGGAGAAAAAGAGAAGAAAAGTACGAATTGTCACTGACCAGAAGCGGGAGCTGGAAACATGTAAATGTAATAATAACCACTGCAGCCAAAAAGAGTGCCTGACGAGCCCAGTTGTAAGTAAGCTATTAAGACTCGACTGTACGCCGTGTTCGTGTTTTCCTCCGAAAACAATAAGTTCCGTTGGAGCAGTCTTTCAACGCCTCTCTCTGTCTCTCGCTAGCAAAGTTGACCGAGACAACAAAGTAAAGCTAGTTTTCGGCTACGAGCCTGAGACGGAACCTGACATACAGGGAGTGCAGAATTATTAGGCAAATGAGTATTTTGTCCACATCATCCTCTGCATGCATGCTGTCTTACTCCAAGCTGTATAGGCTCGAAAGCCTACTACCAATTAAGCATATTAGGTGATGTGCATCTCTGTAATGAGAAGGGGTGTGGTCTAATGACATCAACACCCTATATCAGGTGTGCATAATTATTAGGCAACTTCCTTTCCTTTGGCAAAATGGGTCAAAAGAAGGACTTGACAGGCTCAGAAAATCGGAAGGTTGCCGGTTCGAGCCCCGGCTTGGACAGTCTCGGTCGTTGTGTCCTTGGGCAAGACACTTCACCCGTTGCCTACTGGTGGTGGTCAGAGGGCCCAGTGGCGCCAGTGTCCGGCAGCCTCGCCTCTGTCAGTGTGCCCCAGGGTGGCTACAATGTAGCTTGCCATCACCAGTGTGTGAATGGGTGGATGAGTGGATGTGTAAAGTGCTTTGGGGTCCTTAGGGACTAGTAAAGCGCTATATAAATACAGGCCATTTACCATTTATCTGTAATGACAATATCAAACTACAGAGTTTTGTTTTTTTTCCTAAAATTTTCAGATTATAAGTTTGGAGGTGCTGAGATTGAAATTTCACACCACTTTATTAACTTGTTTAAAAAGACCAACACAATGCAGGAGCCGTCTCATGGCCACAACTGTGGACTATCAACACTGATGATGAGGAAGATTTTTTGTTTTATTTCAGCAACTCTCCTGACAGTGCTCCGACAGACTTACCCTGTGAAACCCATGTAATCGGTTTGGCCCTGTCTCGTGATGAGTTGTGAACTAACAACTTTTTCTATGTAAAAAAAAGAAGCATTTTTCTCTTTGTATATAAATAATGCTGATGTCATGTGACGAGATTGTTAGGACCAAGTACAATAATCTCAGTTTTATCTAAATTTAGAAGCAGAAAATCAGAGGTGTTTAGCTGTCTAAGACATCCCTGTAGTTTCACTAGTAAAAGTATCAATTGCATAGCAGTGAAAATGTATTCTATGCCTTCTGATGATACTGCCTAAGAGAAGCATGTATAATGTAAACAGAATGGACTATTTACACAATCACTTCTGTGTTCTATGTAGTCCTGCCCCAGTGCTTCCGGTGTGGTTAAACCATGGCGACGTTCTACACTCGCTGCCTACAAGAGCTCCCAAAATTGAACATCACTGATGTTCATCGGATTAGCAGAGTGACGACTACCCCCGCCAGCAAATTAGATAAAGGATTTCAATTATATGCTGCATCATTTTACACTCAATGTCACTTACCCATTATATTGTATATTGTATAGCTTTCTTGTTATATGTAAAATTGTATTTATTCAAATTTTTACTTTTTAATTATTTTACTTGCATTTTTTAAATCACTTTTATATTTAAATATATTTAAATGTTCATTTGCTATTTATCTAGGGATTGAAGAGTAACGCAATTTCTATTCTCCGTATGTCCTGTACATGTGGAAGAATCGACAAATAAAGTTGACTTTGACTGACTTTGACTTTGATATATACACAACTACGAAGGTAAGAAAACATAAATTAACCGACAAAGAAACGCTAGCTAAAGTCAAATGCAAACACTACGTTACTCCGCTATGTCCTTCATTTGATGTCAATTCTCTATATTACATGTTTTCTTAAACTGTGTTTTATGTCGTCCGAAACTATAGTTGAGGTTTTCTTAACTAATGTCACTTTTGTTGTTAGACACTGTTATAATAGCGTTAGGTAGTTGGCTAACTAAGGAGGTAGTTAACTACCTAATGCTACTCTTGCTAAGTGTAAAGTATATATGTTTAAGACGTGCTGACATGAGTAATACAGAAATAATAACTCATGAAAGAATAAAGTTACGTTGAAACCAAGCACACCATTGTTTTTCTTGTGACATTACCAATAAGTTTGATGTGTCACATGGCCCTCTTCCTATTGAAAAAACAAAAGTTGTATCCAAGATGGCCGACTTCTAAATGGCCACCATGGTCACCACCCATCTTGAGTTTGCCCCCTCACAAACAGGACTTTAATATCACCAACCATTCCCATGTTATTACGGTGTATCCATATAAATGGCCCACCTTGTACATCTCACAGTACAAGAGAGGAATGATTCAGCTGGTTCTACGGTACAAAATGTTGTATCCCATCCAAAAGTTCTTTGCAAGTTTACATTCAGAAACATATTGGACCCACATCAAGTACTATGGCCATCACGCTGTCTTTTCTAACTGTTTGAATAACTTGTGTCTTAAGTCATTCCATCATACAGAAAATAAAAAAGGCACGTGATTTGCTTTTGAATAACAAATTGGTAGAAATTCATAACAACCTGAAAGGTTGGGCATGTAATATGCAAACCAATGGAAGCACGAGGTTGTGAGTAGAAGAGAAGTAGAAGGCCATAATGTCACAGAGCACATGGTGTCTATTATTGTGTAGACATTTATAAATAAGAACATAATAAAGACATGACATGCTTAATTTGTTAAGAAATCAGGAGTGATCTTAATCCAAAAGTGGAAATTACATTTGTAGCTGAACCATTGTACACAAAAGCTTCAAAAATGTGTGTGTGAGGCTATATCAGTTAAAGGTGACTTGCACTTCTGGCCATGTGTAATAAACCAACTGGATTTTACACTTTGGAGTAACACTCAAGCAAATGACCACAGACTCACAGAATCAAGGTTTCAACAGGTTTTACTTGCAGCAAGGACTGAACCATACAACTTCTCTGCCTCTATTTTAGGGAGTCGCCTTCTGAGTTACACAATGAGTCTTTCAAATGTGTTGGAATATTCCACTGCACATGTACTCACACTGGACACCACATGGTCTTATTTTTATTAGCCCTGGACTCAGCTGTGACCTGCTTTTCAATTAGTTACAGTGTCAGTTTGTTTTTCATCAAGTCTTCTTACAAGACCAGTTCACTCTGGATGTCTGTGGGTTTTTGTCAAACTTGGAGAGAACTTGAGCAGAAAAACAGTAAAAGATGCAGACTGTGAAAGATTAGTTTATTTCATTAATACAAAAATGCTTACAGTCCAGAGAGCAAAGTAGCATACATGACAAATGGATGTGAGAAAAAAAACTCATTGTCTTACCAGTTATATTATTTAAACTTAAAAAAAAAACAACCTTGTCATGGTCTGATGTCTGAGGTCTGCTGTGTCCTGGCTGGCCTCACCCTGGGGACTGGGATAGGCGCCGGGGCAGACTGGACGGTAGCTACTCCCACCTGAGGCACTGGTACAGGTGCAGGGGAAGGCTGGAGCACAGCTGCCCTGGGAACAGGAACAGGGAGAAGCAGAGGAGAAGGCTCTGAAAACAGATCGTCGTTTTTCTAGCAGTAAAACACAAACTGGGTGCACGAAAGGCAACCAGGTCAGTTAACTTAGAAACACTCAATTTTAGACTTTTAACTAGCTTGGAAGCAAAGAATGTAGTATTGACTTTCACAGCATCTGGTTTTGGAACAGAAAAAGCAGTCGTATGTTCTGTGGACCCAAAAACATGAAAGTCACCTTGAACATTTCTGAAACGATCATCTCACCGGCGTTCCTGTCAGCTTCACAAACACCAAAACCATTGAAATATTCATTCTGCTCAGAAACACCAAGGTCACAGGAAAGGTTAAGTTCTGAAACAAGAACCTGACTAACACTGTCCGGCTGTTCATTCCAGTTTGACATGGGAACAAAAGGAGAACTGTCTTGGGAGCCATGAACAGTCTCCAAAATAACAGCGTGGTGCATCACAGGGACCCCAGCATTGGCTGAAGCAGGCAGAGGCATGGCATGAGCTGACAATGGGCCAGGCTGCGAAACCTCCAGTGGGCTGGGCTGCGGCTGTGGAGAAAGATGCAGGGTGGTGAGAAGGGACCCCCTGATCAGGGGGTGTAGCAACTCCATTAACCAGGGAAAACCCAAGATACATCCTTGTAACTGGCAAGTCACTTCCTCCCGGTCTTCCTTCATGGGGAGCTCCAAGCACTCGGTTCACTGTGACTCCACAATCCATATTATTTCCTCTCAGAACCCCACAGAGAGGCTGCAATCTGCTGGGTCCATCATGGCTGGATCGCACTGTCAAGGTCTGATGCTGCAGACCGAGTGGAATAGCGGTGTGGACCCAAATGCAAACGCACAAGAGGTAGGACTGAACAAAAAGCAAGCCTTAATTATGGCCAAAAACAAATAGAAATATAAATGACAACATAACCTGGGAGAGAACTAGCGAAACTAAACTGAGAGAAAATCAATTCAAGAAAAAACTGGAAATTTTTGAATTCATGACCCAAGGAAACACAGGGGTGATTAGCAGACGATCCAACAATGAACAGATGGCGACAGAGGACTAAAATACACAGGAGGGTAATGAGGGAAATTGAAACATGGGGAACACAGCTGATACGAGACTGTCACAATAAAACCGAAAACGATGGAATGCAAGTCTGACAGACAAGCTGGACACAGGAGTGGAGGAAAGGCAGATGAGAGAGGGGGCAAGGGAGCACGAGAGAGAGGGGAATACAGAGACATGACGGGCTGGGGAACATGGATAAACATGATAGACTGGGGGAACATGGAATGAAACACAAGGAGGGGAAACAAGACACACACACACACACACACACACAAACCCACACACACACACAAACATTCAGAAACATATTGGACCCACATCAAGTACTATGGCCATCACGCTGTCTTTTTTAACTGTTTGAATAACTTGTGTCTTAAGTCATTCCATCATACAGAAAATAAAAAAGGCACGTGATTTGCTTTTGAATAACAAATTGGTAGAAATTCATAACAACCTGAAAGGTTGGGCATGTAATATGCAAACCAATGGAAGCACGAGGTTGTGAGTAGAAGAGAAGTAGAAGGCCATAATGTCACAGAGCACATGGTGTCTATTATTGTGTAGACATTTATAAATAAGAACATAATAAAGACATGACATGCTTAATTTGTTAAGAAATCAGGAGTGATCTTAATCCAAAAGTGGAAATTACATTTGTAGCTGAACCATTGTACACAAAAGCTTCAAAAATGTGTGTGTGAGGCTATATCAGTTAAAGGTGACTTGCACTTCTGGCCATGTGTAATAAACCAACTGGATTTTACACTTTGGAGTAACACTCAAGCAAATGACCACAGACTCACAGAATCAAGGTTTCAACAGGTTTTACTTGCAGCAAGGACTGAACCATACAACTTCTCTGCCTCTATTTTAGGGAGTCGCCTTCTGAGTTACACAATGAGTCTTTCAAATGTGTTGGAATATTCCACTGCACATGTACTCACACTGGACACCACATGGTCTTATTTTTATTAGCCCTGGACTCAGCTGTGACCTGCTTTTCAATTAGTTACAGCATCAGTTTGTTTTTCATCAAGTCTTCTTACAAGACCAGTTCACTCTGGATGTCTGTGGGTTTTTGTCAAACTTGGAGAGAACTTGAGCAGAAAAACAGTAAAAGATGCAGACTGTGAAAGATTAGTTTATTTCATTAATACAAAAATGCTTACAGTCCAGAGAGCAAAGTAGCATACATGACAAATGGATGTGAGAAAAAAAACTCATTGTCTTACCAGTTATATTATTTAAACTTAAAAAAAAAACAACCTTGTCATGGTCTGATGTCTGAGGTCTGCTGTGTCCTGGCTGGCCTCACCCTGGGGACTGGGATAGGCGCCGGGGCAGACTGGACGGTAGCTACTCCCACCTGAGGCACTGGTACAGGTGCAGGGGAAGGCTGGAGCACAGCTGCCCTGGGAACAGGAACAGGGAGAAGCAGAGGAGAGGGCTCTGAAAACAGATCGTCGTTTTTCTAGCAGTAAAACACAAACTGGGTGCACGAAAGGCAACCAGGTCAGTTAACTTAGAAACACTCAATTTTAGACTTTTAACTAGCTTGGAAGCAAAGAATGTAGTATTGACTTTCACAGCATCTGGTTTTGGAACAGAAAAAGCAGTCGTATGTTCTGTGGACCCAAAAACATGAAAGTCACCTTGAACATTTCTGAAACGATCATCTCACCGGCGTTCCTGTCAGCTTCACAAACACCAAAACCATTGAAATATTCATTCTGCTCAGAAACACCAAGGTCACAGGAAAGGTTAAGTTCTGAAACAAGAACCTGACTAACACTGTCCGGCTGTTCATTCCAGTTTGACATGGGAACAAAAGGAGAACTGTCTTGGGAGCCATGAACAGTCTCCAAAATAACAGCGTGGTGCATCACAGGGACCCCAGCATTGGCTGAAGCAGGCAGAGGCATGGCATGAGCTGACAATGGGCCAGGCTGCGAAACCTCCAGTGGGCTGGGCTGCGGCTGTGGAGAAAGATGCAGGGTGGTGAGAAGGGACCCCCTGATCAGGGGGTGTAGCAACTCCATTAACCAGGGAAAACCCAAGATACATCCTTGTAACTGGCAAGTCACTTCCTCCCGGTCTTCCTTCATGGGGAGCTCCAAGCACTCGGTTCACTGTGACTCCACAATCCATATTATTTCCTCTCAAAACCCCACAGAGAGGCTGCAATCTGCTGGGTCCATCATGGCTGGATCGCACTGTCAAGGTCTGATGCTGCAGACCGAGTGGAATAGCGGTGTGGACCCAAATGCAAACGCACAAGAGGTAGGACTGAACAAAAAGCAAGCCTTAATTATGGCCAAAAACAAATAGAAATATAAATGACAACATAACCTGGGAGAGAACTAGCGAAACTAAACTGAGAGAAAATAAATTCAAGAAAAAACTGGAAATTTTTGAATTCATGACCCAAGGAAACACAGGGGTGATTAGCAGACGATCCAACAATGAACAGATGGCGACAGAGGACTAAAATACACAGGAGGGTAATGAGGGAAATTGAAACATGGGGAACACAGCTGATACGAGACTGTCACAATAAAACCGAAAACGATGGAATGCAAGTCTGACAGACAAGCTGGACACAGGAGTGGAGGAAAGGCAGATGAGAGAGGGGGCAAGGGAGCACGAGAGAGAGGGGAATACAGAGACATGACGGGCTGGGGAACATGGATAAACATGATAGACTGGGGGAACATGGAATGAAACACAAGGAGGGGAAACAAGACACACACACACACACACACACACAAACCCACACACACAAACATTCAGAAACATATTGGACCCACATCAAGTACTATGGCCATCACGCTGTCTTTTTTAACTGTTTGAATAACTTGTGTCTTAAGTCATTCCATCATACAGAAAATAAAAAAGGCACGTGATTTGCTTTTGAATAACAAATTGGTAGAAATTCATAACAACCTGAAAGGTTGGGCATGTAATATGCAAACCAATGGAAGCACGAGGTTGTGAGTAGAAGAGAAGTAGAAGGCCATAATGTCACAGAGCACATGGTGTCTATTATTGTGTAGACATTTATAAATAAGAACATAATAAAGACATGACATGCTTAATTTGTTAAGAAATCAGGAGTGATCTTAATCCAAAAGTGGAAATTACATTTGTAGCTGAACCATTGTACACAAAAGCTTCAAAAATGTGTGTGTGAGGCTATATCAGTTAAAGGTGACTTGCACTTCTGGCCATGTGTAATAAACCAACTGGATTTTACACTTTGGAGTAACACTCAAGCAAATGACCACAGACTCACAGAATCAAGGTTTCAACAGGTTTTACTTGCAGCAAGGACTGAACCATACAACTTCTCTGCCTCTATTTTAGGGAGTCGCCTTCTGAGTTACACAATGAGTCTTTCAAATGTGTTGGAATATTCCACTGCACATGTACTCACACTGGACACCACATGGTCTTATTTTTATTAGCCCTGGACTCAGCTGTGACCTGCTTTTCAATTAGTTACAGTGTCAGTTTGTTTTTCATCAAGTCTTCTTACAAGACCAGTTCACTCTGGATGTCTGTGGGTTTTTGTCAAACTTGGAGAGAACTTGAGCAGAAAAACAGTAAAAGATGCAGACTGTGAAAGATTAGTTTATTTCATTAATACAAAAATGCTTACAGTCCAGAGAGCAAAGTAGCATACATGACAAATGGATGTGAGAAAAAAAACTCATTGTCTTACCAGTTATATTATTTAAACTTAAAAAAAAAACAACCTTGTCATGGTCTGATGTCTGAGGTCTGCTGTGTCCTGGCTGGCCTCACCCTGGGGACTGGGATAGGCGCCGGGGCAGACTGGACGGTAGCTACTCCCACCTGAGGCACTGGTACAGGTGCAGGGGAAGGCTGGAGCACAGCTGCCCTGGGAACAGGAACAGGGAGAAGCAGAGGAGAGGGCTCTGAAAACAGATCGTCGTTTTTCTAGCAGTAAAACACAAACTGGGTGCACGAAAGGCAACCAGGTCAGTTAACTTAGAAACACTCAATTTTAGACTTTTAACTAGCTTGGAAGCAAAGAATGTAGTATTGACTTTCACAGCATCTGGTTTTGGAACAGAAAAAGCAGTCGTATGTTCTGTGGACCCAAAAACATGAAAGTCACCTTGAACATTTCTGAAACGATCATCTCACCGGCGTTCCTGTCAGCTTCACAAACACCAAAACCATTGAAATATTCATTCTGCTCAGAAACACCAAGGTCACAGGAAAGGTTAAGTTCTGAAACAAGAACCTGACTAACACTGTCCGGCTGTTCATTCCAGTTTGACATGGGAACAAAAGGAGAACTGTCTTGGGAGCCATGAACAGTCTCCAAAATAACAGCGTGGTGCATCACAGGGACCCCAGCATTGGCTGAAGCAGGCAGAGGCATGGCATGAGCTGACAATGGGCCAGGCTGCGAAACCTCCAGTGGGCTGGGCTGCGGCTGTGGAGAAAGATGCAGGGTGGTGAGAAGGGACCCCCTGATCAGGGGGTGTAGCAACTCCATTAACCAGGGAAAACCCAAGATACATCCTTGTAACTGGCAAGTCACTTCCTCCCGGTCTTCCTTCATGGGGAGCTCCAAGCACTCGGTTCACTGTGACTCCACAATCCATATTATTTCCTCTCAGAACCCCACAGAGAGGCTGCAATCTGCTGGGTCCATCATGGCTGGATCGCACTGTCAAGGTCTGATGCTGCAGACCGAGTGGAATAGCGGTGTGGACCCAAATGCAAACGCACAAGAGGTAGGACTGAACAAAAAGCAAGCCTTAATTATGGCCAAAAACAAATAGAAATATAAATGACAACATAACCTGGGAGAGAACTAGCGAAACTAAACTGAGAGAAAATAAATTCAAGAAAAAACTGGAAATTTTTGAATTCATGACCCAAGGAAACACAGGGGTGATTAGCAGACGATCCAACAATGAACAGATGGCGACAGAGGACTAAAATACACAGGAGGGTAATGAGGGAAATTGAAACATGGGGAACACAGCTGATACGAGACTGTCACAATAAAACCGAAAACGATGGAATGCAAGTCTGACAGACAAGCTGGACACAGGAGTGGAGGAAAGGCAGATGAGAGAGGGGGCAAGGGAGCACGAGAGAGAGGGGAATACAGAGACATGACGGGCTGGGGAACATGGATAAACATGATAGACTGGGGGAACATGGAATGAAACACAAGGAGGGGAAACAAGACACACACACACACACACACACACAAACCCACACACACAAACATTCAGAAACATATTGGACCCACATCAAGTACTATGGCCATCACGCTGTCTTTTTTAACTGTTTGAATAACTTGTGTCTTAAGTCATTCCATCATACAGAAAATAAAAAAGGCACGTGATTTGCTTTTGAATAACAAATTGGTAGAAATTCATAACAACCTGAAAGGTTGGGCATGTAATATGCAAACCAATGGAAGCACGAGGTTGTGAGTAGAAGAGAAGTAGAAGGCCATAATGTCACAGAGCACATGGTGTCTATTATTGTGTAGACATTTATAAATAAGAACATAATAAAGACATGACATGCTTAATTTGTTAAGAAATCAGGAGTGATCTTAATCCAAAAGTGGAAATTACATTTGTAGCTGAACCATTGTACACAAAAGCTTCAAAAATGTGTGTGTGAGGCTATATCAGTTAAAGGTGACTTGCACTTCTGGCCATGTGTAATAAACCAACTGGATTTTACACTTTGGAGTAACACTCAAGCAAATGACCACAGACTCACAGAATCAAGGTTTCAACAGGTTTTACTTGCAGCAAGGACTGAACCATACAACTTCTCTGCCTCTATTTTAGGGAGTCGCCTTCTGAGTTACACAATGAGTCTTTCAAATGTGTTGGAATATTCCACTGCACATGTACTCACACTGGACACCACATGGTCTTATTTTTATTAGCCCTGGACTCAGCTGTGACCTGCTTTTCAATTAGTTACAGTGTCAGTTTGTTTTTCATCAAGTCTTCTTACAAGACCAGTTCACTCTGGATGTCTGTGGGTTTTTGTCAAACTTGGAGAGAACTTGAGCAGAAAAACAGTAAAAGATGCAGACTGTGAAAGATTAGTTTATTTCATTAATACAAAAATGCTTACAGTCCAGAGAGCAAAGTAGCATACATGACAAATGGATGTGAGAAAAAAAACTCATTGTCTTACCAGTTATATTATTTAAACTTAAAAAAAAAACAACCTTGTCATGGTCTGATGTCTGAGGTCTGCTGTGTCCTGGCTGGCCTCACCCTGGGGACTGGGATAGGCGCCGGGGCAGACTGGACGGTAGCTACTCCCACCTGAGGCACTGGTACAGGTGCAGGGGAAGGCTGGAGCACAGCTGCCCTGGGAACAGGAACAGGGAGAAGCAGAGGAGAAGGCTCTGAAAACAGATCGTCGTTTTTCTAGCAGTAAAACACAAACTGGGTGCACGAAAGGCAACCAGGTCAGTTAACTTAGAAACACTCAATTTTAGACTTTTAACTAGCTTGGAAGCAAAGAATGTAGTATTGACTTTCACAGCATCTGGTTTTGGAACAGAAAAAGCAGTCGTATGTTCTGTGGACCCAAAAACATGAAAGTCACCTTGAACATTTCTGAAACGATCATCTCACCGGCGTTCCTGTCAGCTTCACAAACACCAAAACCATTGAAATATTCATTCTGCTCAGAAACACCAAGGTCACAGGAAAGGTTAAGTTCTGAAACAAGAACCTGACTAACACTGTCCGGCTGTTCATTCCAGTTTGACATGGGAACAAAAGGAGAACTGTCTTGGGAGCCATGAACAGTCTCCAAAATAACAGCGTGGTGCATCACAGGGACCCCAGCATTGGCTGAAGCAGGCAGAGGCATGGCATGAGCTGACAATGGGCCAGGCTGCGAAACCTCCAGTGGGCTGGGCTGCGGCTGTGGAGAAAGATGCAGGGTGGTGAGAAGGGACCCCCTGATCAGGGGGTGTAGCAACTCCATTAACCAGGGAAAACCCAAGATACATCCTTGTAACTGGCAAGTCACTTCCTCCCGGTCTTCCTTCATGGGGAGCTCCAAGCACTCGGTTCACTGTGACTCCACAATCCATATTATTTCCTCTCAGAACCCCACAGAGAGGCTGCAATCTGCTGGGTCCATCATGGCTGGATCGCACTGTCAAGGTCTGATGCTGCAGACCGAGTGGAATAGCGGTGTGGACCCAAATGCAAACGCACAAGAGGTAGGACTGAACAAAAAGCAAGCCTTAATTATGGCCAAAAACAAATAGAAATATAAATGACAACATAACCTGGGAGAGAACTAGCGAAACTAAACTGAGAGAAAATAAATTCAAGAAAAAACTGGAAATTTTTGAATTCATGACCCAAGGAAACACAGGGGTGATTAGCAGACGATCCAACAATGAACAGATGGCGACAGAGGACTAAAATACACAGGAGGGTAATGAGGGAAATTGAAACATGGGGAACACAGCTGATACGAGACTGTCACAATAAAACCGAAAACGATGGAATGCAAGTCTGACAGACAAGCTGGACACAGGAGTGGAGGAAAGGCAGATGAGAGAGGGGGCAAGGGAGCACGAGAGAGAGGGGAATACAGAGACATGACGGGCTGGGGAACATGGATAAACATGATAGACTGGGGGAACATGGAATGAAACACAAGGAGGGGAAACAAGACACACACACACACACACACACACAAACCCACACACACACACAAACATTCAGAAACATATTGGACCCACATCAAGTACTATGGCCATCACGCTGTCTTTTTTAACTGTTTGAATAACTTGTGTCTTAAGTCATTCCATCATACAGAAAATAAAAAAGGCACGTGATTTGCTTTTGAATAACAAATTGGTAGAAATTCATAACAACCTGAAAGGTTGGGCATGTAATATGCAAACCAATGGAAGCACGAGGTTGTGAGTAGAAGAGAAGTAGAAGGCCATAATGTCACAGAGCACATGGTGTCTATTATTGTGTAGACATTTATAAATAAGAACATAATAAAGACATGACATGCTTAATTTGTTAAGAAATCAGGAGTGATCTTAATCCAAAAGTGGAAATTACATTTGTAGCTGAACCATTGTACACAAAAGCTTCAAAAATGTGTGTGTGAGGCTATATCAGTTAAAGGTGACTTGCACTTCTGGCCATGTGTAATAAACCAACTGGATTTTACACTTTGGAGTAACACTCAAGCAAATGACCACAGACTCACAGAATCAAGGTTTCAACAGGTTTTACTTGCAGCAAGGACTGAACCATACAACTTCTCTGCCTCTATTTTAGGGAGTCGCCTTCTGAGTTACACAATGAGTCTTTCAAATGTGTTGGAATATTCCACTGCACATGTACTCACACTGGACACCACATGGTCTTATTTTTATTAGCCCTGGACTCAGCTGTGACCTGCTTTTCAATTAGTTACAGTGTCAGTTTGTTTTTCATCAAGTCTTCTTACAAGACCAGTTCACTCTGGATGTCTGTGGGTTTTTGTCAAACTTGGAGAGAACTTGAGCAGAAAAACAGTAAAAGATGCAGACTGTGAAAGATTAGTTTATTTCATTAATACAAAAATGCTTACAGTCCAGAGAGCAAAGTAGCATACATGACAAATGGATGTGAGAAAAAAAACTCATTGTCTTACCAGTTATATTATTTAAACTTAAAAAAAAAACAACCTTGTCATGGTCTGATGTCTGAGGTCTGCTGTGTCCTGGCTGGCCTCACCCTGGGGACTGGGATAGGCGCCGGGGCAGACTGGACGGTAGCTACTCCCACCTGAGGCACTGGTACAGGTGCAGGGGAAGGCTGGAGCACAGCTGCCCTGGGAACAGGAACAGGGAGAAGCAGAGGAGAAGGCTCTGAAAACAGATCGTCGTTTTTCTAGCAGTAAAACACAAACTGGGTGCACGAAAGGCAACCAGGTCAGTTAACTTAGAAACACTCAATTTTAGACTTTTAACTAGCTTGGAAGCAAAGAATGTAGTATTGACTTTCACAGCATCTGGTTTTGGAACAGAAAAAGCAGTCGTATGTTCTGTGGACCCAAAAACATGAAAGTCACCTTGAACATTTCTGAAACGATCATCTCACCGGCGTTCCTGTCAGCTTCACAAACACCAAAACCATTGAAATATTCATTCTGCTCAGAAACACCAAGGTCACAGGAAAGGTTAAGTTCTGAAACAAGAACCTGACTAACACTGTCCGGCTGTTCATTCCAGTTTGACATGGGAACAAAAGGAGAACTGTCTTGGGAGCCATGAACAGTCTCCAAAATAACAGCGTGGTGCATCACAGGGACCCCAGCATTGGCTGAAGCAGGCAGAGGCATGGCATGAGCTGACAATGGGCCAGGCTGCGAAACCTCCAGTGGGCTGGGCTGCGGCTGTGGAGAAAGATGCAGGGTGGTGAGAAGGGACCCCCTGATCAGGGGGTGTAGCAACTCCATTAACCAGGGAAAACCCAAGATACATCCTTGTAACTGGCAAGTCACTTCCTCCCGGTCTTCCTTCATGGGGAGCTCCAAGCACTCGGTTCACTGTGACTCCACAATCCATATTATTTCCTCTCAGAACCCCACAGAGAGGCTGCAATCTGCTGGGTCCATCATGGCTGGATCGCACTGTCAAGGTCTGATGCTGCAGACCGAGTGGAATAGCGGTGTGGACCCAAATGCAAACGCACAAGAGGTAGGACTGAACAAAAAGCAAGCCTTAATTATGGCCAAAAACAAATAGAAATATAAATGACAACATAACCTGGGAGAGAACTAGCGAAACTAAACTGAGAGAAAATAAATTCAAGAAAAAACTGGAAATTTTTGAATTCATGACCCAAGGAAACACAGGGGTGATTAGCAGACGATCCAACAATGAACAGATGGCGACAGAGGACTAAAATACACAGGAGGGTAATGAGGGAAATTGAAACATGGGGAACACAGCTGATACGAGACTGTCACAATAAAACCGAAAACGATGGAATGCAAGTCTGACAGACAAGCTGGACACAGGAGTGGAGGAAAGGCAGATGAGAGAGGGGGCAAGGGAGCACGAGAGAGAGGGGAATACAGAGACATGACGGGCTGGGGAACATGGATAAACATGATAGACTGGGGGAACATGGAATGAAACACAAGGAGGGGAAACAAGACACACACACACACACACACACACACAAACCCACACACACAAACATTCAGAAACATATTGGACCCACATCAAGTACTATGGCCATCACGCTGTCTTTTTTAACTGTTTGAATAACTTGTGTCTTAAGTCATTCCATCATACAGAAAATAAAAAAGGCACGTGATTTGCTTTTGAATAACAAATTGGTAGAAATTCATAACAACCTGAAAGGTTGGGCATGTAATATGCAAACCAATGGAAGCACGAGGTTGTGAGTAGAAGAGAAGTAGAAGGCCATAATGTCACAGAGCACATGGTGTCTATTATTGTGTAGACATTTATAAATAAGAACATAATAAAGACATGACATGCTTAATTTGTTAAGAAATCAGGAGTGATCTTAATCCAAAAGTGGAAATTACATTTGTAGCTGAACCATTGTACACAAAAGCTTCAAAAATGTGTGTGTGAGGCTATATCAGTTAAAGGTGACTTGCACTTCTGGCCATGTGTAATAAACCAACTGGATTTTACACTTTGGAGTAACACTCAAGCAAATGACCACAGACTCACAGAATCAAGGTTTCAACAGGTTTTACTTGCAGCAAGGACTGAACCATACAACTTCTCTGCCTCTATTTTAGGGAGTCGCCTTCTGAGTTACACAATGAGTCTTTCAAATGTGTTGGAATATTCCACTGCACATGTACTCACACTGGACACCACATGGTCTTATTTTTATTAGCCCTGGACTCAGCTGTGACCTGCTTTTCAATTAGTTACAGTGTCAGTTTGTTTTTCATCAAGTCTTCTTACAAGACCAGTTCACTCTGGATGTCTGTGGGTTTTTGTCAAACTTGGAGAGAACTTGAGCAGAAAAACAGTAAAAGATGCAGACTGTGAAAGATTAGTTTATTTCATTAATACAAAAATGCTTACAGTCCAGAGAGCAAAGTAGCATACATGACAAATGGATGTGAGAAAAAAAACTCATTGTCTTACCAGTTATATTATTTAAACTTAAAAAAAAAACAACCTTGTCATGGTCTGATGTCTGAGGTCTGCTGTGTCCTGGCTGGCCTCACCCTGGGGACTGGGATAGGCGCCGGGGCAGACTGGACGGTAGCTACTCCCACCTGAGGCACTGGTACAGGTGCAGGGGAAGGCTGGAGCACAGCTGCCCTGGGAACAGGAACAGGGAGAAGCAGAGGAGAAGGCTCTGAAAACAGATCGTCGTTTTTCTAGCAGTAAAACACAAACTGGGTGCACGAAAGGCAACCAGGTCAGTTAACTTAGAAACACTCAATTTTAGACTTTTAACTAGCTTGGAAGCAAAGAATGTAGTATTGACTTTCACAGCATCTGGTTTTGGAACAGAAAAAGCAGTCGTATGTTCTGTGGACCCAAAAACATGAAAGTCACCTTGAACATTTCTGAAACGATCATCTCACCGGCGTTCCTGTCAGCTTCACAAACACCAAAACCATTGAAATATTCATTCTGCTCAGAAACACCAAGGTCACAGGAAAGGTTAAGTTCTGAAACAAGAACCTGACTAACACTGTCCGGCTGTTCATTCCAGTTTGACATGGGAACAAAAGGAGAACTGTCTTGGGAGCCATGAACAGTCTCCAAAATAACAGCGTGGTGCATCACAGGGACCCCAGCATTGGCTGAAGCAGGCAGAGGCATGGCATGAGCTGACAATGGGCCAGGCTGCGAAACCTCCAGTGGGCTGGGCTGCGGCTGTGGAGAAAGATGCAGGGTGGTGAGAAGGGACCCCCTGATCAGGGGGTGTAGCAACTCCATTAACCAGGGAAAACCCAAGATACATCCTTGTAACTGGCAAGTCACTTCCTCCCGGTCTTCCTTCATGGGGAGCTCCAAGCACTCGGTTCACTGTGACTCCACAATCCATATTATTTCCTCTCAGAACCCCACAGAGAGGCTGCAATCTGCTGGGTCCATCATGGCTGGATCGCACTGTCAAGGTCTGATGCTGCAGACCGAGTGGAATAGCGGTGTGGACCCAAATGCAAACGCACAAGAGGTAGGACTGAACAAAAAGCAAGCCTTAATTATGGCCAAAAACAAATAGAAATATAAATGACAACATAACCTGGGAGAGAACTAGCGAAACTAAACTGAGAGAAAATAAATTCAAGAAAAAACTGGAAATTTTTGAATTCATGACCCAAGGAAACACAGGGGTGATTAGCAGACGATCCAACAATGAACAGATGGCGACAGAGGACTAAAATACACAGGAGGGTAATGAGGGAAATTGAAACATGGGGAACACAGCTGATACGAGACTGTCACAATAAAACCGAAAACGATGGAATGCAAGTCTGACAGACAAGCTGGACACAGGAGTGGAGGAAAGGCAGATGAGAGAGGGGGCAAGGGAGCACGAGAGAGAGGGGAATACAGAGACATGACGGGCTGGGGAACATGGATAAACATGATAGACTGGGGGAACATGGAATGAAACACAAGGAGGGGAAACAAGACACACACACACACACACACACACAAACCCACACACACAAACATTCAGAAACATATTGGACCCACATCAAGTACTATGGCCATCACGCTGTCTTTTTTAACTGTTTGAATAACTTGTGTCTTAAGTCATTCCATCATACAGAAAATAAAAAAGGCACGTGATTTGCTTTTGAATAACAAATTGGTAGAAATTCATAACAACCTGAAAGGTTGGGCATGTAATATGCAAACCAATGGAAGCACGAGGTTGTGAGTAGAAGAGAAGTAGAAGGCCATAATGTCACAGAGCACATGGTGTCTATTATTGTGTAGACATTTATAAATAAGAACATAATAAAGACATGACATGCTTAATTTGTTAAGAAATCAGGAGTGATCTTAATCCAAAAGTGGAAATTACATTTGTAGCTGAACCATTGTACACAAAAGCTTCAAAAATGTGTGTGTGAGGCTATATCAGTTAAAGGTGACTTGCACTTCTGGCCATGTGTAATAAACCAACTGGATTTTACACTTTGGAGTAACACTCAAGCAAATGACCACAGACTCACAGAATCAAGGTTTCAACAGGTTTTACTTGCAGCAAGGACTGAACCATACAACTTCTCTGCCTCTATTTTAGGGAGTCGCCTTCTGAGTTACACAATGAGTCTTTCAAATGTGTTGGAATATTCCACTGCACATGTACTCACACTGGACACCACATGGTCTTATTTTTATTAGCCCTGGACTCAGCTGTGACCTGCTTTTCAATTAGTTACAGTGTCAGTTTGTTTTTCATCAAGTCTTCTTACAAGACCAGTTCACTCTGGATGTCTGTGGGTTTTTGTCAAACTTGGAGAGAACTTGAGCAGAAAAACAGTAAAAGATGCAGACTGTGAAAGATTAGTTTATTTCATTAATACAAAAATGCTTACAGTCCAGAGAGCAAAGTAGCATACATGACAAATGGATGTGAGAAAAAAAACTCATTGTCTTACCAGTTATATTATTTAAACTTAAAAAAAAAACAACCTTGTCATGGTCTGATGTCTGAGGTCTGCTGTGTCCTGGCTGGCCTCACCCTGGGGACTGGGATAGGCGCCGGGGCAGACTGGACGGTAGCTACTCCCACCTGAGGCACTGGTACAGGTGCAGGGGAAGGCTGGAGCACAGCTGCCCTGGGAACAGGAACAGGGAGAAGCAGAGGAGAGGGCTCTGAAAACAGATCGTCGTTTTTCTAGCAGTAAAACACAAACTGGGTGCACGAAAGGCAACCAGGTCAGTTAACTTAGAAACACTCAATTTTAGACTTTTAACTAGCTTGGAAGCAAAGAATGTAGTATTGACTTTCACAGCATCTGGTTTTGGAACAGAAAAAGCAGTCGTATGTTCTGTGGACCCAAAAACATGAAAGTCACCTTGAACATTTCTGAAACGATCATCTCACCGGCGTTCCTGTCAGCTTCACAAACACCAAAACCATTGAAATATTCATTCTGCTCAGAAACACCAAGGTCACAGGAAAGGTTAAGTTCTGAAACAAGAACCTGACTAACACTGTCCGGCTGTTCATTCCAGTTTGACATGGGAACAAAAGGAGAACTGTCTTGGGAGCCATGAACAGTCTCCAAAATAACAGCGTGGTGCATCACAGGGACCCCAGCATTGGCTGAAGCAGGCAGAGGCATGGCATGAGCTGACAATGGGCCAGGCTGCGAAACCTCCAGTGGGCTGGGCTGCGGCTGTGGAGAAAGATGCAGGGTGGTGAGAAGGGACCCCCTGATCAGGGGGTGTAGCAACTCCATTAACCAGGGAAAACCCAAGATACATCCTTGTAACTGGCAAGTCACTTCCTCCCGGTCTTCCTTCATGGGGAGCTCCAAGCACTCGGTTCACTGTGACTCCACAATCCATATTATTTCCTCTCAGAACCCCACAGAGAGGCTGCAATCTGCTGGGTCCATCATGGCTGGATCGCACTGTCAAGGTCTGATGCTGCAGACCGAGTGGAATAGCGGTGTGGACCCAAATGCAAACGCACAAGAGGTAGGACTGAACAAAAAGCAAGCCTTAATTATGGCCAAAAACAAATAGAAATATAAATGACAACATAACCTGGGAGAGAACTAGCGAAACTAAACTGAGAGAAAATAAATTCAAGAAAAAACTGGAAATTTTTGAATTCATGACCCAAGGAAACACAGGGGTGATTAGCAGACGATCCAACAATGAACAGATGGCGACAGAGGACTAAAATACACAGGAGGGTAATGAGGGAAATTGAAACATGGGGAACACAGCTGATACGAGACTGTCACAATAAAACCGAAAACGATGGAATGCAAGTCTGACAGACAAGCTGGACACAGGAGTGGAGGAAAGGCAGATGAGAGAGGGGGCAAGGGAGCACGAGAGAGAGGGGAATACAGAGACATGACGGGCTGGGGAACATGGATAAACATGATAGACTGGGGGAACATGGAATGAAACACAAGGAGGGGAAACAAGACACACACACACACACACACACACAAACCCACACACACAAACATTCAGAAACATATTGGACCCACATCAAGTACTATGGCCATCACGCTGTCTTTTTTAACTGTTTGAATAACTTGTGTCTTAAGTCATTCCATCATACAGAAAATAAAAAAGGCACGTGATTTGCTTTTGAATAACAAATTGGTAGAAATTCATAACAACCTGAAAGGTTGGGCATGTAATATGCAAACCAATGGAAGCACGAGGTTGTGAGTAGAAGAGAAGTAGAAGGCCATAATGTCACAGAGCACATGGTGTCTATTATTGTGTAGACATTTATAAATAAGAACATAATAAAGACATGACATGCTTAATTTGTTAAGAAATCAGGAGTGATCTTAATCCAAAAGTGGAAATTACATTTGTAGCTGAACCATTGTACACAAAAGCTTCAAAAATGTGTGTGTGAGGCTATATCAGTTAAAGGTGACTTGCACTTCTGGCCATGTGTAATAAACCAACTGGATTTTACACTTTGGAGTAACACTCAAGCAAATGACCACAGACTCACAGAATCAAGGTTTCAACAGGTTTTACTTGCAGCAAGGACTGAACCATACAACTTCTCTGCCTCTATTTTAGGGAGTCGCCTTCTGAGTTACACAATGAGTCTTTCAAATGTGTTGGAATATTCCACTGCACATGTACTCACACTGGACACCACATGGTCTTATTTTTATTAGCCCTGGACTCAGCTGTGACCTGCTTTTCAATTAGTTACAGTGTCAGTTTGTTTTTCATCAAGTCTTCTTACAAGACCAGTTCACTCTGGATGTCTGTGGGTTTTTGTCAAACTTGGAGAGAACTTGAGCAGAAAAACAGTAAAAGATGCAGACTGTGAAAGATTAGTTTATTTCATTAATACAAAAATGCTTACAGTCCAGAGAGCAAAGTAGCATACATGACAAATGGATGTGAGAAAAAAAACTCATTGTCTTACCAGTTATATTATTTAAACTTAAAAAAAAAACAACCTTGTCATGGTCTGATGTCTGAGGTCTGCTGTGTCCTGGCTGGCCTCACCCTGGGGACTGGGATAGGCGCCGGGGCAGACTGGACGGTAGCTACTCCCACCTGAGGCACTGGTACAGGTGCAGGGGAAGGCTGGAGCACAGCTGCCCTGGGAACAGGAACAGGGAGAAGCAGAGGAGAAGGCTCTGAAAACAGATCGTCGTTTTTCTAGCAGTAAAACACAAACTGGGTGCACGAAAGGCAACCAGGTCAGTTAACTTAGAAACACTCAATTTTAGACTTTTAACTAGCTTGGAAGCAAAGAATGTAGTATTGACTTTCACAGCATCTGGTTTTGGAACAGAAAAAGCAGTCGTATGTTCTGTGGACCCAAAAACATGAAAGTCACCTTGAACATTTCTGAAACGATCATCTCACCGGCGTTCCTGTCAGCTTCACAAACACCAAAACCATTGAAATATTCATTCTGCTCAGAAACACCAAGGTCACAGGAAAGGTTAAGTTCTGAAACAAGAACCTGACTAACACTGTCCGGCTGTTCATTCCAGTTTGACATGGGAACAAAAGGAGAACTGTCTTGGGAGCCATGAACAGTCTCCAAAATAACAGCGTGGTGCATCACAGGGACCCCAGCATTGGCTGAAGCAGGCAGAGGCATGGCATGAGCTGACAATGGGCCAGGCTGCGAAACCTCCAGTGGGCTGGGCTGCGGCTGTGGAGAAAGATGCAGGGTGGTGAGAAGGGACCCCCTGATCAGGGGGTGTAGCAACTCCATTAACCAGGGAAAACCCAAGATACATCCTTGTAACTGGCAAGTCACTTCCTCCCGGTCTTCCTTCATGGGGAGCTCCAAGCACTCGGTTCACTGTGACTCCACAATCCATATTATTTCCTCTCAGAACCCCACAGAGAGGCTGCAATCTGCTGGGTCCATCATGGCTGGATCGCACTGTCAAGGTCTGATGCTGCAGACCGAGTGGAATAGCGGTGTGGACCCAAATGCAAACGCACAAGAGGTAGGACTGAACAAAAAGCAAGCCTTAATTATGGCCAAAAACAAATAGAAATATAAATGACAACATAACCTGGGAGAGAACTAGCGAAACTAAACTGAGAGAAAATAAATTCAAGAAAAAACTGGAAATTTTTGAATTCATGACCCAAGGAAACACAGGGGTGATTAGCAGACGATCCAACAATGAACAGATGGCGACAGAGGACTAAAATACACAGGAGGGTAATGAGGGAAATTGAAACATGGGGAACACAGCTGATACGAGACTGTCACAATAAAACCGAAAACGATGGAATGCAAGTCTGACAGACAAGCTGGACACAGGAGTGGAGGAAAGGCAGATGAGAGAGGGGGCAAGGGAGCACGAGAGAGAGGGGAATACAGAGACATGACGGGCTGGGGAACATGGATAAACATGATAGACTGGGGGAACATGGAATGAAACACAAGGAGGGGAAACAAGACACACACACACACACACACACACAAACCCACACACACACACAAACATTCAGAAACATATTGGACCCACATCAAGTACTATGGCCATCACGCTGTCTTTTTTAACTGTTTGAATAACTTGTGTCTTAAGTCATTCCATCATACAGAAAATAAAAAAGGCACGTGATTTGCTTTTGAATAACAAATTGGTAGAAATTCATAACAACCTGAAAGGTTGGGCATGTAATATGCAAACCAATGGAAGCACGAGGTTGTGAGTAGAAGAGAAGTAGAAGGCCATAATGTCACAGAGCACATGGTGTCTATTATTGTGTAGACATTTATAAATAAGAACATAATAAAGACATGACATGCTTAATTTGTTAAGAAATCAGGAGTGATCTTAATCCAAAAGTGGAAATTACATTTGTAGCTGAACCATTGTACACAAAAGCTTCAAAAATGTGTGTGTGAGGCTATATCAGTTAAAGGTGACTTGCACTTCTGGCCATGTGTAATAAACCAACTGGATTTTACACTTTGGAGTAACACTCAAGCAAATGACCACAGACTCACAGAATCAAGGTTTCAACAGGTTTTACTTGCAGCAAGGACTGAACCATACAACTTCTCTGCCTCTATTTTAGGGAGTCGCCTTCTGAGTTACACAATGAGTCTTTCAAATGTGTTGGAATATTCCACTGCACATGTACTCACACTGGACACCACATGGTCTTATTTTTATTAGCCCTGGACTCAGCTGTGACCTGCTTTTCAATTAGTTACAGTGTCAGTTTGTTTTTCATCAAGTCTTCTTACAAGACCAGTTCACTCTGGATGTCTGTGGGTTTTTGTCAAACTTGGAGAGAACTTGAGCAGAAAAACAGTAAAAGATGCAGACTGTGAAAGATTAGTTTATTTCATTAATACAAAAATGCTTACAGTCCAGAGAGCAAAGTAGCATACATGACAAATGGATGTGAGAAAAAAAACTCATTGTCTTACCAGTTATATTATTTAAACTTAAAAAAAAAACAACCTTGTCATGGTCTGATGTCTGAGGTCTGCTGTGTCCTGGCTGGCCTCACCCTGGGGACTGGGATAGGCGCCGGGGCAGACTGGACGGTAGCTACTCCCACCTGAGGCACTGGTACAGGTGCAGGGGAAGGCTGGAGCACAGCTGCCCTGGGAACAGGAACAGGGAGAAGCAGAGGAGAAGGCTCTGAAAACAGATCGTCGTTTTTCTAGCAGTAAAACACAAACTGGGTGCACGAAAGGCAACCAGGTCAGTTAACTTAGAAACACTCAATTTTAGACTTTTAACTAGCTTGGAAGCAAAGAATGTAGTATTGACTTTCACAGCATCTGGTTTTGGAACAGAAAAAGCAGTCGTATGTTCTGTGGACCCAAAAACATGAAAGTCACCTTGAACATTTCTGAAACGATCATCTCACCGGCGTTCCTGTCAGCTTCACAAACACCAAAACCATTGAAATATTCATTCTGCTCAGAAACACCAAGGTCACAGGAAAGGTTAAGTTCTGAAACAAGAACCTGACTAACACTGTCCGGCTGTTCATTCCAGTTTGACATGGGAACAAAAGGAGAACTGTCTTGGGAGCCATGAACAGTCTCCAAAATAACAGCGTGGTGCATCACAGGGACCCCAGCATTGGCTGAAGCAGGCAGAGGCATGGCATGAGCTGACAATGGGCCAGGCTGCGAAACCTCCAGTGGGCTGGGCTGCGGCTGTGGAGAAAGATGCAGGGTGGTGAGAAGGGACCCCCTGATCAGGGGGTGTAGCAACTCCATTAACCAGGGAAAACCCAAGATACATCCTTGTAACTGGCAAGTCACTTCCTCCCGGTCTTCCTTCATGGGGAGCTCCAAGCACTCGGTTCACTGTGACTCCACAATCCATATTATTTCCTCTCAGAACCCCACAGAGAGGCTGCAATCTGCTGGGTCCATCATGGCTGGATCGCACTGTCAAGGTCTGATGCTGCAGACCGAGTGGAATAGCGGTGTGGACCCAAATGCAAACGCACAAGAGGTAGGACTGAACAAAAAGCAAGCCTTAATTATGGCCAAAAACAAATAGAAATATAAATGACAACATAACCTGGGAGAGAACTAGCGAAACTAAACTGAGAGAAAATAAATTCAAGAAAAAACTGGAAATTTTTGAATTCATGACCCAAGGAAACACAGGGGTGATTAGCAGACGATCCAACAATGAACAGATGGCGACAGAGGACTAAAATACACAGGAGGGTAATGAGGGAAATTGAAACATGGGGAACACAGCTGATACGAGACTGTCACAATAAAACCGAAAACGATGGAATGCAAGTCTGACAGACAAGCTGGACACAGGAGTGGAGGAAAGGCAGATGAGAGAGGGGGCAAGGGAGCACGAGAGAGAGGGGAATACAGAGACATGACGGGCTGGGGAACATGGATAAACATGATAGACTGGGGGAACATGGAATGAAACACAAGGAGGGGAAACAAGACACACACACACACACACACACACAAACCCACACACACAAACATTCAGAAACATATTGGACCCACATCAAGTACTATGGCCATCACGCTGTCTTTTTTAACTGTTTGAATAACTTGTGTCTTAAGTCATTCCATCATACAGAAAATAAAAAAGGCACGTGATTTGCTTTTGAATAACAAATTGGTAGAAATTCATAACAACCTGAAAGGTTGGGCATGTAATATGCAAACCAATGGAAGCACGAGGTTGTGAGTAGAAGAGAAGTAGAAGGCCATAATGTCACAGAGCACATGGTGTCTATTATTGTGTAGACATTTATAAATAAGAACATAATAAAGACATGACATGCTTAATTTGTTAAGAAATCAGGAGTGATCTTAATCCAAAAGTGGAAATTACATTTGTAGCTGAACCATTGTACACAAAAGCTTCAAAAATGTGTGTGTGAGGCTATATCAGTTAAAGGTGACTTGCACTTCTGGCCATGTGTAATAAACCAACTGGATTTTACACTTTGGAGTAACACTCAAGCAAATGACCACAGACTCACAGAATCAAGGTTTCAACAGGTTTTACTTGCAGCAAGGACTGAACCATACAACTTCTCTGCCTCTATTTTAGGGAGTCGCCTTCTGAGTTACACAATGAGTCTTTCAAATGTGTTGGAATATTCCACTGCACATGTACTCACACTGGACACCACATGGTCTTATTTTTATTAGCCCTGGACTCAGCTGTGACCTGCTTTTCAATTAGTTACAGTGTCAGTTTGTTTTTCATCAAGTCTTCTTACAAGACCAGTTCACTCTGGATGTCTGTGGGTTTTTGTCAAACTTGGAGAGAACTTGAGCAGAAAAACAGTAAAAGATGCAGACTGTGAAAGATTAGTTTATTTCATTAATACAAAAATGCTTACAGTCCAGAGAGCAAAGTAGCATACATGACAAATGGATGTGAGAAAAAAAACTCATTGTCTTACCAGTTATATTATTTAAACTTAAAAAAAAAACAACCTTGTCATGGTCTGATGTCTGAGGTCTGCTGTGTCCTGGCTGGCCTCACCCTGGGGACTGGGATAGGCGCCGGGGCAGACTGGACGGTAGCTACTCCCACCTGAGGCACTGGTACAGGTGCAGGGGAAGGCTGGAGCACAGCTGCCCTGGGAACAGGAACAGGGAGAAGCAGAGGAGAGGGCTCTGAAAACAGATCGTCGTTTTTCTAGCAGTAAAACACAAACTGGGTGCACGAAAGGCAACCAGGTCAGTTAACTTAGAAACACTCAATTTTAGACTTTTAACTAGCTTGGAAGCAAAGAATGTAGTATTGACTTTCACAGCATCTGGTTTTGGAACAGAAAAAGCAGTCGTATGTTCTGTGGACCCAAAAACATGAAAGTCACCTTGAACATTTCTGAAACGATCATCTCACCGGCGTTCCTGTCAGCTTCACAAACACCAAAACCATTGAAATATTCATTCTGCTCAGAAACACCAAGGTCACAGGAAAGGTTAAGTTCTGAAACAAGAACCTGACTAACACTGTCCGGCTGTTCATTCCAGTTTGACATGGGAACAAAAGGAGAACTGTCTTGGGAGCCATGAACAGTCTCCAAAATAACAGCGTGGTGCATCACAGGGACCCCAGCATTGGCTGAAGCAGGCAGAGGCATGGCATGAGCTGACAATGGGCCAGGCTGCGAAACCTCCAGTGGGCTGGGCTGCGGCTGTGGAGAAAGATGCAGGGTGGTGAGAAGGGACCCCCTGATCAGGGGGTGTAGCAACTCCATTAACCAGGGAAAACCCAAGATACATCCTTGTAACTGGCAAGTCACTTCCTCCCGGTCTTCCTTCATGGGGAGCTCCAAGCACTCGGTTCACTGTGACTCCACAATCCATATTATTTCCTCTCAGAACCCCACAGAGAGGCTGCAATCTGCTGGGTCCATCATGGCTGGATCGCACTGTCAAGGTCTGATGCTGCAGACCGAGTGGAATAGCGGTGTGGACCCAAATGCAAACGCACAAGAGGTAGGACTGAACAAAAAGCAAGCCTTAATTATGGCCAAAAACAAATAGAAATATAAATGACAACATAACCTGGGAGAGAACTAGCGAAACTAAACTGAGAGAAAATAAATTCAAGAAAAAACTGGAAATTTTTGAATTCATGACCCAAGGAAACACAGGGGTGATTAGCAGACGATCCAACAATGAACAGATGGCGACAGAGGACTAAAATACACAGGAGGGTAATGAGGGAAATTGAAACATGGGGAACACAGCTGATACGAGACTGTCACAATAAAACCGAAAACGATGGAATGCAAGTCTGACAGACAAGCTGGACACAGGAGTGGAGGAAAGGCAGATGAGAGAGGGGGCAAGGGAGCACGAGAGAGAGGGGAATACAGAGACATGACGGGCTGGGGAACATGGATAAACATGATAGACTGGGGGAACATGGAATGAAACACAAGGAGGGGAAACAAGACACACACACACACACACACACACAAACCCACACACACACACAAACATTCAGAAACATATTGGACCCACATCAAGTACTATGGCCATCACGCTGTCTTTTTTAACTGTTTGAATAACTTGTGTCTTAAGTCATTCCATCATACAGAAAATAAAAAAGGCACGTGATTTGCTTTTGAATAACAAATTGGTAGAAATTCATAACAACCTGAAAGGTTGGGCATGTAATATGCAAACCAATGGAAGCACGAGGTTGTGAGTAGAAGAGAAGTAGAAGGCCATAATGTCACAGAGCACATGGTGTCTATTATTGTGTAGACATTTATAAATAAGAACATAATAAAGACATGACATGCTTAATTTGTTAAGAAATCAGGAGTGATCTTAATCCAAAAGTGGAAATTACATTTGTAGCTGAACCATTGTACACAAAAGCTTCAAAAATGTGTGTGTGAGGCTATATCAGTTAAAGGTGACTTGCACTTCTGGCCATGTGTAATAAACCAACTGGATTTTACACTTTGGAGTAACACTCAAGCAAATGACCACAGACTCACAGAATCAAGGTTTCAACAGGTTTTACTTGCAGCAAGGACTGAACCATACAACTTCTCTGCCTCTATTTTAGGGAGTCGCCTTCTGAGTTACACAATGAGTCTTTCAAATGTGTTGGAATATTCCACTGCACATGTACTCACACTGGACACCACATGGTCTTATTTTTATTAGCCCTGGACTCAGCTGTGACCTGCTTTTCAATTAGTTACAGTGTCAGTTTGTTTTTCATCAAGTCTTCTTACAAGACCAGTTCACTCTGGATGTCTGTGGGTTTTTGTCAAACTTGGAGAGAACTTGAGCAGAAAAACAGTAAAAGATGCAGACTGTGAAAGATTAGTTTATTTCATTAATACAAAAATGCTTACAGTCCAGAGAGCAAAGTAGCATACATGACAAATGGATGTGAGAAAAAAAACTCATTGTCTTACCAGTTATATTATTTAAACTTAAAAAAAAAACAACCTTGTCATGGTCTGATGTCTGAGGTCTGCTGTGTCCTGGCTGGCCTCACCCTGGGGACTGGGATAGGCGCCGGGGCAGACTGGACGGTAGCTACTCCCACCTGAGGCACTGGTACAGGTGCAGGGGAAGGCTGGAGCACAGCTGCCCTGGGAACAGGAACAGGGAGAAGCAGAGGAGAAGGCTCTGAAAACAGATCGTCGTTTTTCTAGCAGTAAAACACAAACTGGGTGCACGAAAGGCAACCAGGTCAGTTAACTTAGAAACACTCAATTTTAGACTTTTAACTAGCTTGGAAGCAAAGAATGTAGTATTGACTTTCACAGCATCTGGTTTTGGAACAGAAAAAGCAGTCGTATGTTCTGTGGACCCAAAAACATGAAAGTCACCTTGAACATTTCTGAAACGATCATCTCACCGGCGTTCCTGTCAGCTTCACAAACACCAAAACCATTGAAATATTCATTCTGCTCAGAAACACCAAGGTCACAGGAAAGGTTAAGTTCTGAAACAAGAACCTGACTAACACTGTCCGGCTGTTCATTCCAGTTTGACATGGGAACAAAAGGAGAACTGTCTTGGGAGCCATGAACAGTCTCCAAAATAACAGCGTGGTGCATCACAGGGACCCCAGCATTGGCTGAAGCAGGCAGAGGCATGGCATGAGCTGACAATGGGCCAGGCTGCGAAACCTCCAGTGGGCTGGGCTGCGGCTGTGGAGAAAGATGCAGGGTGGTGAGAAGGGACCCCCTGATCAGGGGGTGTAGCAACTCCATTAACCAGGGAAAACCCAAGATACATCCTTGTAACTGGCAAGTCACTTCCTCCCGGTCTTCCTTCATGGGGAGCTCCAAGCACTCGGTTCACTGTGACTCCACAATCCATATTATTTCCTCTCAGAACCCCACAGAGAGGCTGCAATCTGCTGGGTCCATCATGGCTGGATCGCACTGTCAAGGTCTGATGCTGCAGACCGAGTGGAATAGCGGTGTGGACCCAAATGCAAACGCACAAGAGGTAGGACTGAACAAAAAGCAAGCCTTAATTATGGCCAAAAACAAATAGAAATATAAATGACAACATAACCTGGGAGAGAACTAGCGAAACTAAACTGAGAGAAAATAAATTCAAGAAAAAACTGGAAATTTTTGAATTCATGACCCAAGGAAACACAGGGGTGATTAGCAGACGATCCAACAATGAACAGATGGCGACAGAGGACTAAAATACACAGGAGGGTAATGAGGGAAATTGAAACATGGGGAACACAGCTGATACGAGACTGTCACAATAAAACCGAAAACGATGGAATGCAAGTCTGACAGACAAGCTGGACACAGGAGTGGAGGAAAGGCAGATGAGAGAGGGGGCAAGGGAGCACGAGAGAGAGGGGAATACAGAGACATGACGGGCTGGGGAACATGGATAAACATGATAGACTGGGGGAACATGGAATGAAACACAAGGAGGGGAAACAAGACACACACACACACACACACACACAAACCCACACACACAAACATTCAGAAACATATTGGACCCACATCAAGTACTATGGCCATCACGCTGTCTTTTTTAACTGTTTGAATAACTTGTGTCTTAAGTCATTCCATCATACAGAAAATAAAAAAGGCACGTGATTTGCTTTTGAATAACAAATTGGTAGAAATTCATAACAACCTGAAAGGTTGGGCATGTAATATGCAAACCAATGGAAGCACGAGGTTGTGAGTAGAAGAGAAGTAGAAGGCCATAATGTCACAGAGCACATGGTGTCTATTATTGTGTAGACATTTATAAATAAGAACATAATAAAGACATGACATGCTTAATTTGTTAAGAAATCAGGAGTGATCTTAATCCAAAAGTGGAAATTACATTTGTAGCTGAACCATTGTACACAAAAGCTTCAAAAATGTGTGTGTGAGGCTATATCAGTTAAAGGTGACTTGCACTTCTGGCCATGTGTAATAAACCAACTGGATTTTACACTTTGGAGTAACACTCAAGCAAATGACCACAGACTCACAGAATCAAGGTTTCAACAGGTTTTACTTGCAGCAAGGACTGAACCATACAACTTCTCTGCCTCTATTTTAGGGAGTCGCCTTCTGAGTTACACAATGAGTCTTTCAAATGTGTTGGAATATTCCACTGCACATGTACTCACACTGGACACCACATGGTCTTATTTTTATTAGCCCTGGACTCAGCTGTGACCTGCTTTTCAATTAGTTACAGTGTCAGTTTGTTTTTCATCAAGTCTTCTTACAAGACCAGTTCACTCTGGATGTCTGTGGGTTTTTGTCAAACTTGGAGAGAACTTGAGCAGAAAAACAGTAAAAGATGCAGACTGTGAAAGATTAGTTTATTTCATTAATACAAAAATGCTTACAGTCCAGAGAGCAAAGTAGCATACATGACAAATGGATGTGAGAAAAAAAACTCATTGTCTTACCAGTTATATTATTTAAACTTTAAAAAAAAACAACCTTGTCATGGTCTGATGTCTGAGGTCTGCTGTGTCCTGGCTGGCCTCACCCTGGGGACTGGGATAGGCGCCGGGGCAGACTGGACGGTAGCTACTCCCACCTGAGGCACTGGTACAGGTGCAGGGGAAGGCTGGAGCACAGCTGCCCTGGGAACAGGAACAGGGAGAAGCAGAGGAGAAGGCTCTGAAAACAGATCGTCGTTTTTCTAGCAGTAAAACACAAACTGGGTGCACGAAAGGCAACCAGGTCAGTTAACTTAGAAACACTCAATTTTAGACTTTTAACTAGCTTGGAAGCAAAGAATGTAGTATTGACTTTCACAGCATCTGGTTTTGGAACAGAAAAAGCAGTCGTATGTTCTGTGGACCCAAAAACATGAAAGTCACCTTGAACATTTCTGAAACGATCATCTCACCGGCGTTCCTGTCAGCTTCACAAACACCAAAACCATTGAAATATTCATTCTGCTCAGAAACACCAAGGTCACAGGAAAGGTTAAGTTCTGAAACAAGAACCTGACTAACACTGTCCGGCTGTTCATTCCAGTTTGACATGGGAACAAAAGGAGAACTGTCTTGGGAGCCATGAACAGTCTCCAAAATAGCAGCGTGGTGCATCACAGGGACCCCAGCATTGGCTGAAGCAGGCAGAGGCATGGCATGAGCTGACAATGGGCCAGGCTGCGAAACCTCCAGTGGGCTGGGCTGCGGCTGTGGAGAAAGATGCAGGGTGGTGAGAAGGGACCCCCTGATCAGGGGGTGTAGCAACTCCATTAACCAGGGAAAACCCAAGATACATCCTTGTAACTGGCAAGTCACTTCCTCCCGGTCTTCCTTCATGGGGAGCTCCAAGCACTCGGTTCACTGTGACTCCACAATCCATATTATTTCCTCTCAGAACCCCACAGAGAGGCTGCAATCTGCTGGGTCCATCATGGCTGGATCGCACTGTCAAGGTCTGATGCTGCAGACCGAGTGGAATAGCGGTGTGGACCCAAATGCAAACGCACAAGAGGTAGGACTGAACAAAAAGCAAGCCTTAATTATGGCCAAAAACAAATAGAAATATAAATGACAACATAACCTGGGAGAGAACTAGCGAAACTAAACTGAGAGAAAATAAATTCAAGAAAAAACTGGAAATTTTTGAATTCATGACCCAAGGAAACACAGGGGTGATTAGCAGACGATCCAACAATGAACAGATGGCGACAGAGGACTAAAATACACAGGAGGGTAATGAGGGAAATTGAAACATGGGGAACACAGCTGATACGAGACTGTCACAATAAAACCGAAAACGATGGAATGCAAGTCTGACAGACAAGCTGGACACAGGAGTGGAGGAAAGGCAGATGAGAGAGGGGGCAAGGGAGCACGAGAGAGAGGGGAATACAGAGACATGACGGGCTGGGGAACATGGATAAACATGATAGACTGGGGGAACATGGAATGAAACACAAGGAGGGGAAACAAGACACACACACACACACACAAACCCACACACACACACAAACATTCAGAAACATATTGGACCCACATCAAGTACTATGGCCATCACGCTGTCTTTTTTAACTGTTTGAATAACTTGTGTCTTAAGTCATTCCATCATACAGAAAATAAAAAAGGCACGTGATTTGCTTTTGAATAACAAATTGGTAGAAATTCATAACAACCTGAAAGGTTGGGCATGTAATATGCAAACCAATGGAAGCACGAGGTTGTGAGTAGAAGAGAAGTAGAAGGCCATAATGTCACAGAGCACATGGTGTCTATTATTGTGTAGACATTTATAAATAAGAACATAATAAAGACATGACATGCTTAATTTGTTAAGAAATCAGGAGTGATCTTAATCCAAAAGTGGAAATTACATTTGTAGCTGAACCATTGTACACAAAAGCTTCAAAAATGTGTGTGTGAGGCTATATCAGTTAAAGGTGACTTGCACTTCTGGCCATGTGTAATAAACCAACTGGATTTTACACTTTGGAGTAACACTCAAGCAAATGACCACAGACTCACAGAATCAAGGTTTCAACAGGTTTTACTTGCAGCAAGGACTGAACCATACAACTTCTCTGCCTCTATTTTAGGGAGTCGCCTTCTGAGTTACACAATGAGTCTTTCAAATGTGTTGGAATATTCCACTGCACATGTACTCACACTGGACACCACATGGTCTTATTTTTATTAGCCCTGGACTCAGCTGTGACCTGCTTTTCAATTAGTTACAGTGTCAGTTTGTTTTTCATCAAGTCTTCTTACAAGACCAGTTCACTCTGGATGTCTGTGGGTTTTTGTCAAACTTGGAGAGAACTTGAGCAGAAAAACAGTAAAAGATGCAGACTGTGAAAGATTAGTTTATTTCATTAATACAAAAATGCTTACAGTCCAGAGAGCAAAGTAGCATACATGACAAATGGATGTGAGAAAAAAAACTCATTGTCTTACCAGTTATATTATTTAAACTTAAAAAAAAAACAACCTTGTCATGGTCTGATGTCTGAGGTCTGCTGTGTCCTGGCTGGCCTCACCCTGGGGACTGGGATAGGCGCCGGGGCAGACTGGACGGTAGCTACTCCCACCTGAGGCACTGGTACAGGTGCAGGGGAAGGCTGGAGCACAGCTGCCCTGGGAACAGGAACAGGGAGAAGCAGAGGAGAAGGCTCTGAAAACAGATCGTCGTTTTTCTAGCAGTAAAACACAAACTGGGTGCACGAAAGGCAACCAGGTCAGTTAACTTAGAAACACTCAATTTTAGACTTTTAACTAGCTTGGAAGCAAAGAATGTAGTATTGACTTTCACAGCATCTGGTTTTGGAACAGAAAAAGCAGTCGTATGTTCTGTGGACCCAAAAACATGAAAGTCACCTTGAACATTTCTGAAACGATCATCTCACCGGCGTTCCTGTCAGCTTCACAAACACCAAAACCATTGAAATATTCATTCTGCTCAGAAACACCAAGGTCACAGGAAAGGTTAAGTTCTGAAACAAGAACCTGACTAACACTGTCCGGCTGTTCATTCCAGTTTGACATGGGAACAAAAGGAGAACTGTCTTGGGAGCCATGAACAGTCTCCAAAATAACAGCGTGGTGCATCACAGGGACCCCAGCATTGGCTGAAGCAGGCAGAGGCATGGCATGAGCTGACAATGGGCCAGGCTGCGAAACCTCCAGTGGGCTGGGCTGCGGCTGTGGAGAAAGATGCAGGGTGGTGAGAAGGGACCCCCTGATCAGGGGGTGTAGCAACTCCATTAACCAGGGAAAACCCAAGATACATCCTTGTAACTGGCAAGTCACTTCCTCCCGGTCTTCCTTCATGGGGAGCTCCAAGCACTCGGTTCACTGTGACTCCACAATCCATATTATTTCCTCTCAGAACCCCACAGAGAGGCTGCAATCTGCTGGGTCCATCATGGCTGGATCGCACTGTCAAGGTCTGATGCTGCAGACCGAGTGGAATAGCGGTGTGGACCCAAATGCAAACGCACAAGAGGTAGGACTGAACAAAAAGCAAGCCTTAATTATGGCCAAAAACAAATAGAAATATAAATGACAACATAACCTGGGAGAGAACTAGCGAAACTAAACTGAGAGAAAATAAATTCAAGAAAAAACTGGAAATTTTTGAATTCATGACCCAAGGAAACACAGGGGTGATTAGCAGACGATCCAACAATGAACAGATGGCGACAGAGGACTAAAATACACAGGAGGGTAATGAGGGAAATTGAAACATGGGGAACACAGCTGATACGAGACTGTCACAATAAAACCGAAAACGATGGAATGCAAGTCTGACAGACAAGCTGGACACAGGAGTGGAGGAAAGGCAGATGAGAGAGGGGGCAAGGGAGCACGAGAGAGAGGGGAATACAGAGACATGACGGGCTGGGGAACATGGATAAACATGATAGACTGGGGGAACATGGAATGAAACACAAGGAGGGGAAACAAGACACACACACACACACACACACACACACAAACCCACATAAACACTGACACACAGAAAGGGAAGCAAAGGACAAAGACACACAGGGAGCATAAGTGAACAAGAAACTAAACGGGCAATATAAGGAACTCAAAACAGACTAAACTTAAGACTACCAAGGAACCTAAAACATAAACCACAATAGAAAAGAACTCAAAAACACTGGGTCAAAATGACCCAGAACCATGACACCCCTGATATTAGAGTTTAGTATTTTAAGTCATCTATTAAAAAAAATGTGTCAACACTTCTTTCTCCCAGCAGCATTACTGAAGTGAAACTTTAAAATACTGCTGATGCTTCACATCACAATCTTTATGATGGAAAAAATATTTTTTCACAACGTGCCTGAACGCTTCAAGTCTTTTGATTTTTTGAGTCTCATATTTATAAAGTATTAAAAAGAAGACATTTATTCCAATGAACTCTGCCTCTTGTAAAAAAGCTGATTGGAAAATCATTCAAATACTACACATAACTACCAGGAGTGCAACAATACATGTATCGATATTGAACCATTCGATACAGTGCTTTCGGTTTGGTACGCATATGTATCGAACGATACAAATTTTTAAAATTATTTTATCAACCTTTCTTCTGACGATGCTGTCTGTGTTGAGCGCTCAGTGGATCTGCATTTGACTACTCCACCTAGGCTGCACTGTCGAGTGCAGATCCACTGAGCACAGCGCAAGCTAGTAAGACAGAAGCTAAGCTCGCTGCAACATGGCAACTGCCTCAATGCTACCTGAAATTGAACCTCCCCCACCCTCATTCAGATGTGTGCTGCTCTCTGGCAGGTAGCTCCATGCCCTCCTGGGTTTTAAATGCACCTTAGAACACACATGCATCAACACTACAATGAGCGGGTGGAGGGAGGTTTGGAGTCTTCTCTCACCCCCATTCTCTGCGACCTGCTGGAGCGGGGGGGCTAGGAGGAGGAGTTGGCTGTCCGACTGCGGTCTGGAGTGTGGGGCCTCCCTGCTGCTGCGGAGTCGGGGCGGTCTGCCTCCCCCCACCGCAGGGAAAAGGGTAACACCACCTGGGTCTGGGTGCAGTTCCCCCCCCTCCAGGGGCAAGGGTACCTAGACCCGGGGCTTAGAGTACGCTTGGGGAGTGTGATCGTGTGTACAGCGTCTCTTTATGTCTGTCTCCACGTTGGTTGAGTGTGGAGTAAGTGTATATGAGAGCATGAGGGTGGGAATGGATGTTTGTATATGTGTGTGCCTGTATTTCTGTGTCTATATGTCAGGTTGGGTGTCAGGCGCCACCTCTCTGGGGACATCTTAGGCCCTCCAAGGTATGGAGGCCTATCTCCCCCCACCACCACTTCCCCTGCCAGTGGCGGACTCCCTCAGACGTCGGTGCGTTGGTGGTTCTTTGTGTCCGGGGATGGGCGTCCAGGTACACACCAGCTCACTCCTTGGCGGCCGCTTATCGGGCCCTGGAGCCTGGGGCTTGCTCGGGCCACTTCAGAGGTGGGGTGCCCCCGGCCTCTCGGCCTGGGGCTCGGTCACTCAGGCACGGCTGGCTGCCGGCGGAGCTCACGGGCGCGTCACTGCAACTCCCCCTGGCTTCTGCTCCGCGGCTGCTGAGTGAGCCCTCATCTGGGACTCTCCTCAGCTCTTTCTGGGACAGTGGCGCGGCTGCCCCTCTGTTGGTCTTCCTTGGTCTCTTGTGTTCTGGGGGCCTCTGGATGTCTGGAGTTTTGATCTCCTCCATACCTGCTTCATGCCCTGGAGGACGGGGCTGTGGCCCCCCCACACCCTCTAGCAGATCATTACATGAAGGAACCTTTTAAAAAACAAAAAACAAGCGCGTCCATGCTCACAGGTGTACACACGGGTGATCACACCCACAAACTACACCCTTTTTGGCTCCTACCTCAAAGCACACTGTGTTCTGTTGATCTTATGTGCTGCACAATAATGTTTAACATTTAGTATTTACTGTCATATTCCCATATATCATTGTGATGTTGTTTATTCTATAACTCTTGTTCTCTTCTGCTTGTTTTCTTTTTTCTTTCTCAGCAGGTGACCCAGGTGATTGATATATGCATTTTTTTTTTCTTTTATTCTTCTTTTTTTTCTTTTTCTGCTCATTCTGTTGGTTTTTGGTTTTTGCCCTTCTCCCCCATCCCTCTTCTCAGCTGTTTCTCTTTCCCTCTTTCTTTCTCCCCTTCTTTCCCCCAGTCAAGTCTGTCCCATGTTCAGTAAGTGAAAATAAAATAAACAATAAAAGGTGAATCAAATGGACCATTATGGCAAGGCTGGGATGGTCAATTTGGTAAAGTAAATCCGTTGGGCATCTTTCTTTGCCTTTAGACAACAATTCTGATGGCAAAAGAGCCAAACGGGACAGGCAAAAAAAAAAAAAAAAAAAAAAAAAAGATGTGGCGTTTGGAACTATCTTGGTTTTCATGTGAAGCATGACCCTGATGGTAAGCGCATCATGGACAAAAGTAAAACAGTATGTCGGATGTGCCACACAATGCTCAACTGGTGGGAACTACTGCGTTAGCGCAGTTAAATTGTTAACGTGTTCACGCCGTCCAGCCCCAAGCACAGGGCGATCCGCGGTAACTTGTTAATGGAAATTTGCGGCATTATGGCGTTAATGTAATTTTAACGAGATTAACGCTGACAGCACTAGTGGGAACACAACGAATAGGACTGCACATTTACGACGACATCATCCTAGTGCAAAGACAAGTGGAAGCAGACAAAAACAACAAGCACGCATGCTACAAACTTTACCCAAGTCATTTAGACAGCCGTTAGCACATGATTCTCCTTATGGGGACCTGATACGTTTAATATGCTGCTGAGAATATAGCCCAGAAGAAGCGTATAGTATAGCTTTTATTTTGGAAAGAGCCATTTCTCTGTAATAAACTCTCTTTTCCAAAGATGAGTGATTTCTCGATCAGATAGATTTATTTTTTTTATTATTTTGTTGTTTCAGCAACATTAAATTTAAAAACTGTACTTTTGAGTTAAAATATATTTATAATTTTAATAAATGACAAATTAAAAAGGCATGAACATTTTTTTGTATCGAAAAAATATCGAACCTTGACACCAAAGTATCGAACCGAACTGTGAATTTTGTGTATCATTGCACCCCTAATAACTACAATACACAGTTTGAAAATAGATGATGGTAGATAAAAGCGTAATTTTGTCAAGAGTGATGGTACTTTCATGTTCACCGACAGCTCAGGAAGTCCTGAGTCCAAACTGACTTTATGGTGTATTACATGGGAAATGTCAACTCAGGAAGCTCTTATTGTGACCTCCCCTCTGCAAGCATCAAATTCAAACTCAAATCAAATTCAAATTCAAATCAAATTCAAATTTTATTTGTCACACACACAACCATACACAGTATGACATGAGGTGAAATGCTTGTAGCTGTGCAATGCAATGCCCGACCATTAAATGACAGTGCACACACACACACAAACCCACATAAACACTGACACACAGAAAGGGAAGCAAAGGACAAAGACACACAGGGAGCATAAGTGAACAAGAAACTAAACGGGCAATATAAGGAACTCAAAACAGACTAAACTTAAGACTACCAAGGAACCTAAAACATAAACCACAATAGAAAAGAACTCAAAAACACTGGGTCAAAATGACCCAGAACCATGACACCCCTGATATTAGAGTTTAGTATTTTAAGTCATCTATTAAAAAAAATGTGTCAACACTTCTTTCTCCCAGCAGCATTACTGAAGTGAAACTTTAAAATACTGCTGATGCTTCACATCACAATCTTTATGATGGAAAAAATATTTTTTCACAACGTGCCTGAACGCTTCAAGTCTTTTGATTTTTTGAGTCTCATATTTATAAAGTATTAAAAAGAAGACATTTATTCCAATGAACTCTGCCTCTTGTAAAAAAGCTGATTGGAAAATCATTCAAATACTACACATAACTACCAGGAGTGCAACAATACATGTATCGATATTGAACCATTCGATACAGTGCTTTCGGTTTGGTACGCATATGTATCGAACGATACAAATTTTTAAAATTATTTTATCAACCTTTCTTCTGACGATGCTGTCTGTGTTGAGCGCTCAGTGGATCTGCATTTGACTACTCCACCTAGGCTGCACTGTCGAGTGCAGATCCACTGAGCACAGCGCAAGCTAGTAAGACAGAAGCTAAGCTCGCTGCAACATGGCAACTGCCTCAATGCTACCTGAAATTGAACCTCCCCCACCCTCATTCAGATGTGTGCTGCTCTCTGGCAGGTAGCTCCATGCCCTCCTGGGTTTTAAATGCACCTTAGAACACACATGCATCAACACTACAATGAGCGGGTGGAGGGAGGTTTGGAGTCTTCTCTCACCCCCATTCTCTGCGACCTGCTGGAGCGGGGGGGCTAGGAGGAGGAGTTGGCCGTCCGACTGCGGTCTGGAGTGTGGGGCCTCCCTGCTGCTGCGGAGTCGGGGCGGTCTGCCTCCCCCCACCGCAGGGAAAAGGGTAACACCACCTGGGTCTGGGTGCAGTTCCCCCCCCTCCAGGGGCAAGGGTACCTAGACCCGGGGCTTAGAGTACGCTTGGGGAGTGTGATCGTGTGTACAGCGTCTCTTTATGTCTGTCTCCACGTTGGTTGAGTGTGGAGTAAGTGTATATGAGAGCATGAGGGTGGGAATGGATGTTTGTATCTGTGTGTGCCTGTATTTCTGTGTCTATATGTCAGGTTGGGTGTCAGGCGCCACCTCTCTGGGGACATCTTAGGCCCTCCAAGGTATGGAGGCCTATCTCCCCCCACCACCACTTCCCCTGCCAGTGGCGGACTCCCTCAGGTGTCGGTGCGTTGGTGGTTCTTTGTGTCCGGGGATGGGCGTCCAGGTACACACCAGCTCACTCCTTGGCGGCCGCTTATCGGGCCCTGGAGCCTGGGGCTTGCTCGGGCCACTTCGGAGGTGGGGTGCCCCCGGCCTCTCGGCCTGGGGCTCGGTCACTCAGGCACGGCTGGCTGCCGGCGGAGCTCACGGGCGCGTCACTGCAACTCCCCCTGGCTTCTGCTCCGCGGCTGCTGAGTGAGCCCTCATCTGGGACTCTCCTCAGCTCTTTCTGGGACAGTGGCGCGGCTGCCCCTCTGTTGGTCTCAACACTCACTCAACTTCCACAAATTATACATCAAAACTTAGGTATTTTTGCTGGCTTTCAGGAAATGTCACCATCATTGTTGTGGGACTTATAGAATGTTTGCAAATCTCCTCAGACCAACACAAAGTCGGAAAACTCTCCATAGAAAGTCAATGGAGAGTTTGTTCAAAATCACCGCTTGATTTCTGTAATGAGAGGGATATTCGAATCGTCATATCTCCTTAACAAAACAAAGTTAAGACATGAGGCTTGTCCCAGTATATCTTCAGACACTCCTAACACTCACAATTCAAGAATTTCTTTCTCACCTATTACCGTCCTGAAATGAGTTAGACTTGTTTGAGGGTAGCAAATTCGTCCTTCGCTCAGATTTCTTCAGATTTCAAACTCTGGAAATGAACCACTTTTTTCTCTCGTCATAACTTTTTGTTGGATTTCCACAGAGACCTGAAAATTTCCATGACTGTTCACCAAATCCTGCTGTCTCTTATGGTGAAAGAATGATATCGATGCTCCAAATAGATTTAGAGTTACAAAGCGTTGTTTGAGGGCAGGTCAAGGCATTTTTTGCTTTGCTCTACTCAGTTATGGTGCATTACCAGTCAAATATCTTTAATAATTCATATTTTAATGATAAATTGTTAACACTTTAAGATTCCCCCATCTCTTCTGAACAAAACGGTGTAAGAATGACCGTTTTAGCCCCTACGGTTAGGAAATTATGGTCATTTGTTTGAGGGGAGTCATCACTATGAGAAATAGACTGTGCAATAATCCTGTGTCTCTCTGTGCTGTGTGCACCTGTTTTGGCGGGAAAAAGTACACAGCCTCTCTGATTGGTGGATTCAAATTCAGCAGCTCCCAGGCTGCTTGACTGAGCTAGAAACTTGCTTCTCTCTCCGTGTGTGTGTGTGTGTGTGTGTGTGTGAGTGTGTGAGTGAGTGAGTGTGTGTGTGTGTGAGACAGAGAGAGAGAGAGAGAGCCTTTTTATGGGATGATCTCATTGTAAGATTCAAATTCAATATATTTAGACTGGTTGACTGATTTGGATCTTGTGTGTGTGTCTCTCTGTGCATGTGTGTTTCCATATGTGTCCATATTTGTGATTGTGTGGCTGTTATATATATTTTTTGCCGATTTTTTTCATTCAACAAGTATATTTGAGGGACCCTTAGGATGTTCCGCATTTTTTCAGCTGTCCATTTTGCTTTTCCAATTTTTCTGTTTAAGTTATTACTATTGCGCTAAATCATAGCATTTCTGCTGTTTTATAAGATTTGTGCTAAATATAGTATTTCTGATTAATTATAGTGTTTCTACCAAATCATAGTACAGTATTTTTGGTTTTTATAGGATTTTTATAGGATATTTATATTGCTTAATATAGTATTTCTGCTTATTATAGGATTTGTGCTTAATGTAGTATTTCTGCTAAATGTAGTATTTATGCTTAATCATAGTATTTCTATATATTTCTGCCAGGTCCCCAGGCAGCCAATCCTCTGTGAGGTCTAAGGCATTCAAATTTACATATCAGGGCCTGCACGGCTTCCCAGCCAATCATATATGTGGGCTGAGGCATTCAAATTTGCATATTGGGGCCTTCGTGGCTTCTAAGCCAACAAGTCATCGATATCATATATCTCTAAAAATTCATATTTTAATGATAAATTTTCAACACTTGACGATTCCCCCATCTCTTCTGAACAAAACGTTGTAAGAATGACCGTTCTGGCCAATACAGTTAGGAAATTATGGTCATTTGTTTGAGGGGAATCCTCACTATGAGAAATAGACTACAAAAATCCTGTCTCTGTGCTGCGTGTGTGCACCTGTTTTGGCGGGAAAAAGTACACAGCCTCTGTGGATTCAAATTTAGCAGCTCCCAGGCTGCTTGACTGAAAACATGCTTCTCTCTCCCTTTGTGTGTGTGTGTGTGTGTGTGCATGAGAGAGAGAGAGAGAGAGAGAGAGAGAGACCCTCTTTAGGGCAGCATCTCATTGTTGGAAAAAAAATAGAATATATTCAGACTGGTTGACTGGCATAGACCCTCCGTGTGTCTCTCTCTCTGTGCATTTGTGTATACATATTTGAGTTTGTGTGTATCTGTTGGCTGTTCCTTCTTGTTTTTTAAATTTATTTTCTGCTAAGTTATTCCATTTTAGCAAAGTTCCTTTGCTTCTGCAAAGTTTTTACAATTTCTGCAACTTTTCAGCTTTTTCAGCTAGTTTTTGCAGACAGCTTCAGCTTTAAAGCATCCACACTGCATTTTCGCAGGAAATGCAAATTTTTCTAGTTTGAATTCCTCTTCCTCATTGGCCTGCTCCTCTTCTTCCAGGGCCAGCTCTTCTCCCTCCTCTGCATCAAATTCCTCTTCCCCTGACTCTGCCTTCATCCCTTGTGTTTGTTTGGAACCTTCAGCATACTGTGCACTCTGAACTTGCTTTTACATGTGGGTACAGCATTAGCAACAAGTGTCTTCAATTTTGAGTCATTGTGTGTAGTGAATGACACCAGGTGTGTTCCCTGTGTTCAAAGATTGGTGACTGTGGCAAGCATTTTGCATCACATGGGCTTTCATTTGAGGATATGAGCAGAGTTGTTTTGCAACATGTGTTTTAGCAAGGAAAAATGTGTTTAGATTTATGAGTACAGAGGGTTGTGTTTTGTGAATTGTGTCTTCATGTGACATGTGTTTATGGTACTGGAATATGGTGGCTACATTTAGTAAATGTGTTTAGACTACTGTTCATTTGGGTTACAGGATTGGCTTTTGTGTTTTAACATTTGAGAAAAACTGTAATAAACGTGCCATGGATAAAGGCATTGACCTCGATTCTTGTTTTCAGAAAGCTGAATTTGACATGGAGTTTGGACCAAACTACTATGCAACATTTGAGATCCGTTTTAATGTAAACACAGAAGAAGTCACTGTAACAGTTCAAGATCAAACCAATGAAGAAGTCTGGGAGCATGACATTGATATGGCAGGTAAAGGCTTCATCCTGCAGCAACATCATTTTCTCTCATAGTGTCCAATACTATAGAAATAAAAAGAAGACTCCTCGTATTCTCTGTAGCTCTTCATGAAAAATGGAAATGACAGGGCGATTGGAGTGGCAGGATGGTCACTCAGCTACACCAATTGAACTAAAATTAATACTAAATCAGTGTTAATGTTGCCAAAACAATATTGAAATGTAGTTTCCTCTGGTACCCGTAACATATTGAATCCATGGCTGTCTTAGTGGTGTCCAGAAAATGATCTGGGAAACTTTCTAGGGAAAGCCTGGTGATATCAGGAGAGACAGCATCCATTACACTTGGAGTAGAGAAGCTCTCATTGATAGGAATTTTGCCAAATTTATTAAACCCCCAAGACATGACAATTCACAGCTGTAACCAGGAGGCAGATTTTTGTTTTAGATTACGTATTAATGTAGCAATAATTAAACCATTACCTAAAAGGGTTTAATTTGACACATGTGTCTAATTAATTATACATGATGAGTTTCAAAACATATGAGTGTACAGTGTTCATCACAGTTATCACAGATCTGCTGTCCTGTGGAACCAGTTCCCAGTTTGGACTCCCTACTTTTAAGAATAGGCTTAAAACTTTAATTTTTGATAAAGCTCCTTTAGTTTTCACTGTAACTAAGAGATCCATTGATGCTCTGAGCTTTTCTTATTTACTACACTATGTGTTTATTCGCCAACTCTGCATTTAATCAAGAATCGCCAATTAACCTAACCTCACTAACTACGCTTTTGGACGTTGGGAGAAGCTGGAGTCCCCGGAGAGAACCCACACAAACATGGGGCAAACATGCAAACTTCACACCGAAAGGCCTCGGCCAAGTGGAAACAAATTCAGGCTGTGAGACAACAGTGCTAATGACCACACCAACATGCTTTAATATCTGTCTCTTTTTCACAGTGTGTCTTTTGTCCTGTCTTCCTCCCCTCACCCCTACTAATGTTTGTTCACTCTTCTTGTCAGACCCACCCTAATTGTCTTCACCTGTCTCAATCACTTTCAGCTGTGCCTCCTTCTCCACCTGTCTCCTGTAGCAGTTGTCAGACGCTTCACCAGAAGAGTGTACCGCAAAGCAGGATGTTGCCTCATCCAGGTAACTTCGGGGTTGTCCGTACTATGGAAGTAGTTTGCAATTTATCAGGGTAAATATTAGTGATGGGCAGATGAAGCTTCATGAAGCACTGAAGCTTTTCATCCAATTGGTTCACCCCAGCGCAAAGCTTCTTGAAGCTTCATTTGCTCTAGTAGGACACCTACTGGACGTAAAAATATTAGTTGGCATGAATTTGAAGAGTGTGGCCTTTTGCACACAGCCTGTAAATGTCAACAACAAAAGGAGTGTGTAAAACATGTATATTGTAGTAATAGCAGTACACTGTGTATATTTATACTGGCAGTATGGAAAATGATTATTTGGAAATGCTTAAAATGGAAATGATCATTTACTGTGAGGTGAGATGTGGTTGGGGTGTGGACAGTGGTTGTGCTTTTGGTATGGACAGCTAGGTATGGACAGCTACACACTGAGCCTCAGTCCTGCCTGTTCACATTTTATTCTGTAAAAATGTTTTATGACCTTTTTAGTGGGGAGAACATAGCTAGGATTTAATGACTTAACAAATCTTTTGAATCCTTTGTCCTCCACAATGCTAAATGGCTGGGAGTCCTCAATCACCATGCTGACCAGGTCTTCATCTATTTGAGATTGTTCTCCTGAGGAAAGACAATAAAGACAAAGCACAAATATAAATATCACACACGTAACTTATTACAGCTGTATAATATTGTTATATCATTTAGTAACATTACTGCATGCTATATTATCATGGGATTTGATGGCTCACCTGGTCTTGCTCCACAATCGATGTTCCCCTTATTCTCATGCAAAGCTCTGTAGTGCCTAAGCATGGATGAGGTGTTGTTGTTATATCCCAGCTCCCTGGCACATAGCAAACACTTCACCTTGTACAAAAGTCAAGACAGCTTAACATAAATTGTATTGCACCATCAGTATTATGAAAATACATCTTCTGTAGAAATTTACATACCTTGTTGGGAGGAATAAGATCAAAATGTTCCCACACAGGGGAGGACATCCTCCTCTTCTTAGCTGGCTCCATTCTCTCCTGACTTTCTCTCCTCACTCTCATAAACCTCCAAACTGTCTCCAAACTCTCACTAACCGCAACTCTCCATCAAACACCCACATTTTTGAATGAAGTCTGAGGGGTTTATATCGCTGTCATATCTTGCGGCAAAGTTCGAACCACTTCATGAACCAGTCATGTGGTACAGCCGGGCAGCGAGGCATCGGACGTCATCATTTTCAGCTCCTCCCATAAATGAAGCAAGCCTCGATACGCGCATTGCGGGAACGCTCCCTCAATTACTCGACACAAGCTTCGAAGCCTCGATACAGAACGTCACATCACTAGTAAATATCCATGTTAACTCATTTTGTGAGCCTAACCAGCTCTGGAGCAGGTTTGGTTTCAAATAAGAAGTCAGCAGATATAAAATCAATGCTTACTGACCAATCAGTAACATCACCGTTCCTCGAGGATTTCTAAGACCCCTGCTGGGAGAGTACGAGGGTTGAAAGTTCTTCCGTTGCATCTAAAGTCGTTTTGTTTTTTAGATGCAACTTTATTCAAAGTCAAAGTAAACTTTGTGATCTCTCCCATATACAGTGCAGTATGCATAAAAATGAGATCATGAGGTTCCAGTTTAATTCAGTGCAAAAGACGAACAATAAATATAAGAAGTTTTATTTATTATTCATTGATTTATACTTTTTTTTTCTTTTTTGCAGTAAACGATTTTCCAACGATGTTATCATTCTATAAGCACTTTTGTCTGATCTTAAGACACGACACATACACTGCAGTTGTTAACATCATATCAAAGCTGCATGTGTCAAAGTCTGTGTGGCAGACCGTGGGAAGTGGGGAATGAGGACCCAGATGCAGGATTCTTAATGATGAGCAGTGAGTTTATTTACAGTGATGTAAACAGTTCACACAAAAAAACCCCTGTGCTCTTCCCTGATTCCCGTGCCGTGTCTTCTTCCCAATTGCCTCACGTTCTCCGCTCCCGTGTGTCTGCACTCCCAGTGATTGCTGCTCTCAGGCTTCCTACGCTCCTCCTGGGGGGGAAACAATAGACTGTGGGCATACACTAACTTAGACTTTGCTCTCAAGACACTGACATGGAGTCTCTCACAATCATCCCACACCGGTGGGAGCTCCATCACACTCTTAAATAGCTCCCCCGATGAGCCTGATCAGCGGCAGGTGTGTGGCATGGTCTTCAGGTGTGGCCAGCGCCCTAGCAGGGCCACACCCACCAGGCCTGCAGGTGCCTGTCACCCAGCCTACAGGAAACAGCTGCACACACTACTCTCTCATCCTTAAATAAATATGAGTCTGCAGCTGAGATAATACAAAATAAAACTCACAGGATCGGTTATGTCCAGAGTTTTGGGTGTGCTCCATAAAGAGAGTCAACTGTGAGTCAGTTACCACGGTAACAGTCTCTGTGACCTAAACCTGCTCGTTTGCAGGTTTCCCTCTGACTACTCTCCTCCTGCTACACCTGAACCAGCTGACTGACACTTATAAAATCCTATAGCAGAGCAGATTAATTTACATTATTTTAAACTTTTTTAAAAACATTGAAATCCCAGTTATGTCATAGTTTGCTATTTTTTATATTTATTTACCATGAGTCAATTTACAATCAATTCTAAATATAAAAGGATGGACACAGTGACTACATTGCAGTTTTTATTATCAATATCTAAAAAAAAACTGTGGACAGTAGTGATCTGTTATGATCATCACACTGAAAACAGTTTTATATTTGACTATAACTGACTGCGAGGTTAGTTTCATAATCATTAACATGCCAGTGTTCAGTGATCAGTGGACCTTGATTATGTCAAATAACATTTTATGAGGTACAGTGTTTGAAATTCAAGTCTGAACCAATAGTACATAATAGGACATCCATGTAGTTGTAAAAGCACGATCATATATTAAGTAATCTGAGGTATTCAGAATACGTTACTCTCATTGAGTAACGTAATGGAATACATTACAAAATACATTTGGGGCATGTATTATGTAATCTGTAGTGGAATACATTTTAAAAGTAACCTTCCAAACACTGACCACACATACCAATCATACGAACCACATCAGAAAGTGTGATCTGAAACTGTCCTTGGTCCACTGCCTGTTACAAGAAATTTGCACAATTCAAAACTTAAAAAGCAAAAACACAAACAAAAAAGTCTGTAAGATTCCATTTTGACTCTTTTCTGTTTTATAGCAGCAAAAATATATTTCAGGACTTGTAAATTTTTGTTTGTATTGTCTTTTCCTTTTTTATTTCAGGTTCTCCAGAGGTGAATGTCGCACCAAAGGTGAGTTTTAAGCTCTGTTAGCCTGCCCACTATTGCTGCTCTTCTGTGTGTTGATTTGATTTTTTACCCTGGCTCCCCCGTTACTGTTGTTTCTGTGTTTGCAGTGTCATATCTGTTGACCTAAGAATATTTCCATGCTTCAAAGTAATAATTACTGTGGATGGAAATAATAGATGGAATAATATTTTTATTGCAAAAGTGGTCATGAATTAGACCCAGTAATCAGGTCAAAACTGCAGAACAGTGGGAAAGCTAATCAGTGGCAAGAACGAGTCAAGGAGCTGGACTCCTGCGGTAATGAACAGCCAGGACGAGTGACATGCTTCCGCCTTGCTCTAGAATCTAGAGCAAGGAGGAAGCATGTCACTCGTCTAGATACTGGACTCCAGTCTAGATACTGGAGTCCAGTATCTAGACTCCAGTATCTAGAGTCTAGATACTGGAGATTAGGAAAAGGCCAACACAGATCAATTACAAATAACATCTTTTTGTGGATGATGGGATGAAGTCCCTTCTGAACTGTTACAAAGTTACATTAACATAATATTGCCTAAATTTAAGTAACATGGAAAATAACTAACACTAAACTCTGATTTTTAGCTGAAAGTTTCAACTGAGCTTCTCGAGATCCTGAATGATTTAGATGATGGGGACTTTGACACCTTTAAGTGGCACCTCAAGTCTGAGCTGTGGAAAAACATCAAGCCCATCCAAGAAAACAAGCTTACGAAGGCAGAGCGGCATGCAATGGTGGATCTCATGGTGCAGAAGTATGAGATAAGCGGAGCTGTAGAAGTGATGGAGAGCGTTTTATTGAAGATCAGCAGGAATGACCTGGTGGAAAAGTTAAGACTCTTAACTGTGGATACACCAATCTGACATTTAGATCACAAGTCCACATTCCATATTGTAACATTAATCTGACACTCTTCAGGTCTATGAGAAATATTTGACGTATATGTAAGTATTGTTGTGGAAGTTTTCCATTTAATAAAGCCTGCAGACAAGCGGTGAGCGATAGCTAACATTCTTTAATCGAAACACAAAAACGTAAACCAAGCTTGGTGAGAGAATGCATCATCGCGAAGATCAGCAGAGTCTCTCCTGAGCCTAGCATGGCTCTCAGTTAAATACCTCCTACAGGAACAAAAGGCAGTACACAGCTGTTTCACACCTTAAGGTTCACACTCCCTTGCTACCTCCCAGAGTCTCAAAGAGACAAAGATTCTCCCTGTGGAGTGGTCTGCTTCCCTCAACTTCCTTACCAGACCCCCACCATCTGTCTAACTGCATGAGTTTGAGACTTGCTAAAATCCATTGGCACCAAGGCATTATACAATAAAATAATGTGAATGATACATAAGTGAAATAAATTCTTCCACAGTATATACAGTCAAGCCCCTAATTATTCATACCTCTGGCGCATTTTGACCTACAGTTACTTTTATATAAAAACAGCAAGGTTTTTTTGACCGGAAATGAGACAGGTGTCTCCCAAAACATAATAAGACAATGTACAACAGGCATCATAAAAAAAAAAAGCTGGAAAAATAAAAACATTTTCCAGCTTTTATGTCCAGAATTATTCATACCCTTCTCAATGATCAATAGAAAAGCCTTTATTGGCTATTACAGCAATCAAATGCTTTTTATAATTGCAGACCAGCTTTTTGCATGTCTCCACAGGTATTTTTGCCAATTCATCTTTAGCAATGAGCTTCAAATCTTTCAGGTTGGAGGGTCTTCTTGCCATCACCTTGATCTTTAGCTCCCTCCACAGATTCTCAATTCAAGTCAGGACTCTGGCTGGGCCACTGCAGAACGTTAATGTTGTTGTCTGCTAACCATTTCTTCACCACTTTTGCTGTGTGTTTTGGGTCATTTTCGTGCTGAAATGTCCACGTTTGACCAAGGCCAATTTTCTCTGCAGACTGTCTGATGTTGTTGGGAATCATCATGCATTGTTCTTTATTCATGTTGCCATTTACTGTGATTAGGTTCTCTAGTCCATTGGCTGAAAAACACCCCCCAAAGCATTAGGTTCCCGCCACCATGTTTGACAGTAGGGATGGTTTTCTTTGGGTTGAAGGCTTCTCCTTTTTTACGCCAAATGAAGGAAACATCATTGTGACCAAACAATTCATTTTTGTTTTATCTGACCATAATAGAAGACCAGAAGTCGTCTTCTTTGCCCAGATGAGCATTTCCAAAGGCCAAGCAAGCTTTTGTGTGCCTAATCTGGAGAAGTGGCGTCCTCCTTGGTCTGCATCTGTGGAACCCAGCAGTGTGCAGTGACTGTCTGCTTTGAGACATTGCCACCAGCAGAGCCCAGATTCACCAGGATGGCCTTGGTGATGATCCGTGGATTCTTTTCCACCTCTCTCACTAGCCCTCTGGCCAGCACAGGTGTCACTTTTGGCTTCTGACCACATCCTCTGAGATTTTCCACAGTTCAGAACATCTTATATGTTTTAATAATACTTTGCACTGTAGCCACTGGAACTTGAAGTGGCTTAGATACAGCATGGCCTTGTAGCCTTTTCCTGACTTATGAGCAGCCACAATGCACAGCTGCAGGCCCTCACTGAGCTCCTTTGTCTTAGCCATGACTGTCCACAAACCAACTGCAGAGAGCTGCTTTTTTTCACCTGTTGATTTGATTAAACCAGCTGTTCCCAATTAATCAGGGTAATTAGGATACTTTAGAACAGCTTGCACACTTTTGCTCAAATGTAAATAAAAGCTGAGAAATGTTTTTTTTTCCACAATGATGCTTCTTGTACATCATCTTATTATCTTTTGGGAGACACCTATGTCATTTCTAGTCCAAAAATAACTTTCTGGTTGAATAACAGTAACTTTAAATCAAAATTTGCCAGGGGTATGAATAATTGCGGGCTTGATTGTAACTGTATGTATATATGAAATATATGAGAGAGAAATAAAAAGAAAAGTATTTCAGTGATGATGTCATTCCCCCCTTTTCATATATATATTTTTTAGGGTAAACAGTGTCTCAAGACAGACCAACACTTGGATTAGTCTGCACTAGAGATGGCACGATACCACTTTTTTATGTCCGATACCGATTCCGATATCATAAATTTGGATATCTGCCGATACCGATATGAATCCGATATAGTGTTTTTTAATCAACAAAACAGTTTTTTAAAAATATCTTGCTGCATTTTGTATAAGTTCATACTCAAGTTTAAAACAACAACTACACTAAAGCTATTCTGTTATACCTGTATGCAAAAAAAAAAAATTTCATAGTTCAGCAATACTGATCAATCTAATAAACTTAAACCTACACCATCCTCCCTATTCTGGTATTTTAAAGAGTACTTAGCGTAAATATTAAGCAACCTAACTAATAGGGTTCCAACTCCCAGCAACAACAAAAATAAATAAATAAAAAATAGGGAACCACCCCTCACGCTCCACCTCATGATGCTTAATCGACGTAATCAACCTTAATTTGATGCAGTGTGAAAAAAAATGCACAGAAATCAATTATTTTTCAAGATATATTAAATAGATTCAACATCTTTCTTCAACAAAATTGCAGACTGCACAGATGTTACCTTCCCAAAGGAAAAAGTACTATAGCTTACTAGGGTATATATATTAGACTTAATAGTCACTATATACAGTAATTGACTTCTATTCATTTTACATCAAATTAAAACTTTGGGTGTAAGATTCGGATAATTATTTATTAAAAGCTAAACATTTTAAATGAGAATAAGAAAGAAAAGTATGTCTTTGTGCCCCCTTTTCCCTGTTAATGCCCTATCGCCCCCCCCTGGCTAAACTTTGCTAGATCCGCCCCTGCACAGTTACCAGCCGTCAGCTAGTAGAAAAAGATCCTCGAGTAGAAAGTAATATTAAATAAATTCTAACAACAGCTTATCAAGCTTAAACGTGCTGCTGTTAATCTTAGCTTACTTCATTTGGTGATGATTTGCAAAGAACAATGTTTATTTCACTTTATTGCCTCAAAAAATATATACAAATTGCATGATAACCAATCTCAGTTACACTTTCAAACACTTTATTAAAAAAGTTTAGTTTTCTAAAGTTCAAATGTCTCAAGTGAAACTAACTTACCATACACAACATTAAAAAGACGCAAATCTCTGAACTTTTTTTCCCGATGTCGTCCAAGCATGTTGTACTCCACAGCCAGCTCAGGTAATATGAGGAATTTCATCATCCTTCTTGTGGCATCTTGTGGCCCTTGAGGGCATCCACACAACTAGAAAAATTTGCATTTCCTGCGAAAATGCAGTGTGGATGCTGTAAAGCTGAAGCTGTCTGCTGAAAACAGCTGAAGAAGCTGAAATAAATATTTGAAAAGTAGTTGAACTTTTAATCAATTTGCAGAAGCATAACAACTTAGCAAAAATTTAAAAACTTAGCTGAAATGACACTTGGCCGAAATATTGTAACTTACTAAGAAATAGTATAAAATAGCAGAAGTATTGTAATTCAGCTGAAATGTTAATATTTAGCACAAACATAACAATTTGGAAGAATTGGTTTAACAGTATAACTTGGTATACAATACTATAACATTGTAGCAGAAATACTATAATTTAGCAGAAAAGTAACAACTTTAGAAAACAGCGTGACTCAGCAGAAATATAACAATCACAAATACTATATCATAGCAAAAAATATATCTAGTTAAAAATGTCATATCTTAGTGAACATTTATGACAGTTATGACACAAAACTGAAAATAAATAAATAAATAAATAAACAGAACAAGATGACGTTATCTCAAAACTACTTGTGAAAAATTGGCAGAAAAACCATGTCAACACATTTATTTTCTTAAAAAAAAAAATCATAAAATTGGTGCACCTTACTCAATGCAATTGGGATATGCATTTCTCCTGAGATGATTGGAACCATGATTCCAAGTGTATTTTCAGTGTTCTGACATTCATGTCTGAATACAGGGATAAAATGTTTTCATCAGTACAAATCCCACACTACCCTGAATCGAATGATAAGATTTATTACCCCACACTATTCACTTAGAAGATTTCACGTCTAATAATACATGTGGAGAGAGCAATTAGAAGCATCAAGGCGATCAAAATATTTGACACCATTATCCCTCTGAACGGTGCTGGCAGTGCACAAGTCTGCTTCCTAAGTATTATCAAAACAAACCCCTGGTTAAAACTTTGGCTAAAGATTTCACTGTCAGTGAAGTTGCACAGTTCACTTGGCATTTAGATTGCTCATCTGGTAGATAGGGCACCTCATATACTAAAGCTACGAGACCTCTGCAGCAGCTGTAGTCTTGTATTTATTCCACTGATTGAATTCAACAAAATGTTTTGAAAGCTGCACCTCTCAGACCAGTGCTTGTAACTGCACTATTTTTATAGTAAATAGTTTTATATTGGTTCAGGTAGATTATATATGATGTAAATGATTAGAGCTCTAATTATTGATAACAAACAACAATTTTTAACAAGTAAATGTAAAAAATGGTTTTAATGAAATTCAGATTTTAGTGATTGTAGCCCCTCAAATGTAAACATTGGAACTATGCTTTGGCTATTTTAGTAATGGTTATATAATCACATTTATGAATTGCACTGATTTACACTTGGATATATGTTTTTCCTGCCAAGAATAAAGAAAACCTACATTTATTTCAACATATGCACAGCTAATTATGCAACCAAGCACCCTGTTGATTTACCATTAAGATTGCATTAGATGAGAAGAAGAAACTGGAGAGTGCATGTGTTTGGTGTGACCAACATACTGAACATTTAACTTGGCATCTTTAAATCACCTATACTTTTTTAAGACCACACAATAGAAATCAAATAATTTTTAAGAGAGAAGTGCATCAGAGTGTGAACATGAAAGTAATACCAGTCCACGCTCTCTCTGATGCTGCTGTTAACTTTGTGTCAACATAGTCGTTACGAGTGACTTTTACAGAGAGACAGGGTGCCATTCTTAGTTGAAGGTATCTGAAGTGAACATAATTCCTCACATAAAGACACTTTATCTCAAGCAGTCCAAACGGTGGCTGTGCAGATGGATCAAAGATCAACCCATCTCGTGAGGAACCAAGCCAGGGAGCGTCAGGGTGGACAACGAGGCCATGAGGCCTATAGTTAAAGTTTTTCAATTTGCAGTTTTCTCCAGCTGCGTTAAACTCCATGTCTGTCCCTGTGCTCACGTCTGCAGTCTGTCTCGTTCCTTTGAGGATTCTCTCTGCACAGTTTCACCCCTCATATAACAAACCTCTTAAACATGAAGATGTAATCTTGGCCTCTGGAACTGATGCCACTCCTGGTCGGCTGCCTGTTCTCCTGTTGCTGTCTCAATCTTATTTGCCATGTCGTCTGTGCTTTCATCCTCACTGCAGACATGCACACACTCTATGGGGTCCAGCCTGTACTCACAGTGTAGAGTAGCAGTGGCAGGTAAAGAAGAGGATCTTGGTAAATGTTTACAGATGTTGTGGCTAATTTGGGCTGCTGGTAACAAAGCACACTCACCAATGCTGTCTCAACACAGGTTTTCTCATCACTGATGCCCATGGTTGCTGTTAGAGGTCAATCTATTACACCAAAGTCTTTGCATGATTCTCCAGTGTTTAGCAAGGAGATGTGAAGTGGGTCACCAGCCAAGTCGTTGTACAGTTTATTTCTGTTAAATGCCTCACATAATAATATGAGGGTAAAATGAGGCACTGTGAAAGTCATCTGTGTAATAATGACAATAATAATAATAATATCAATAATAATAATAATAATAATAACAACAACAACAACAACAACAACAATATATACACTTAAAAACTACCCCGCACACAATAGTTTTGCACCTGAGCACTTAAAGTTAGAGCACTTTATTCATCACTTAAATCACTTTTAACTGGATTGTCAACGTCTGACAGTTTTTGGTCTGTTTACAAGTTTTACTGTTTATGTTTATTTGTCTTTACTTTTGTGAATAGCTGCTGTAGGATGTATATATAATTATATTAATTATATTTAAACATTGCACTTTCTATTGTGCTTGGAGCATGTTACCTGACTGTTGTACACTAATATTGTATATAACAGCAGCTTACTATCTCACCTGATTCCTCCTTCCATGACTCGATTGAGCCTTGGTCTGGTGATGACCATTTAATAGCTGGTCCTGGTTCCAACCCCTGAAAAAAAGCAATAACAAATATTTTTAAAAAAAAAAAATACTTATCAAACAAGCATATAACATATTATTTATTGCAGGTTAGAAAAGAACATTAAAGGGTCAGGCCTGAATATGAATCTCAGTGCTGTTTGGGTTTGTCTCACTGTTGCTCTGTCTCGGTGTAGGTGTGAAGAGACAACCTGCAGCATTTCTGATAGAAAGAGCAAGGCTCACACTGTGCGATTTTGTCAGTCGCGCGATTCAGCTCCTGGTCAAACTGTACGGTTGACTCGCAGGGGTTAGAAGATCGTAGGTCACGATGCAGGGTCTCACACTATACCGCCCGATGCTCTGATGCGACCTGAGTGCTCACACTGTGCGTCCATAAAATTAAGGTTATAACAGAAATTCTGTCGCTCGCTCCCCCTCTCTGTCTTTCACTCACACAGACACGCACACCACTGCCATCAACTTTGCTAAATTGCTAATGAAAAACGTCAGGCAGCTGTGATTGAGCAGCAATGTCTATCCAACTATTTTCACGGTTGTTGTGGTCGTGATAATTTTGTGAGGCCACATCGAAAAGGCTCGGGTGAGCTTTCCAAAGTTCTACAAGTTGTGCCTCCATCGCTTGTGTCCAGATCACACGCTGCACAGCCGTGCTGCTCCATCTTTTTCGCTGACATTTGTGTTTGCGCGTGCGAAGTGTGAGAAGCTGCGGTGACACCCTCACAACGGTCCCGAGGTAGGACCAAGCGATTGATAATCGGGAGCTGGTCGTGAGGTGTTAATCGCTTCCCGTTACCCCACGTATACTACACGATGCACGATGCAGGCCAAAATCGGGCCGATCACCAAAACGCCCGCACGACTGAAAAAACGGCTCAAAATGGGCCAAAAATCGCACAGTGTCTGCCCAGCACAGAGGCACTCTAATGCTGGGCTTACATATCAGCCATATCAGTGCACTGAACTCACTATGTTATCCATCTAACAGAGCCTCAACATGTTCTCACTGTAATTTCCCCTCATGAATGAATTTATGCTGCACTAATATGAATGTTCGGAGGGAAATCTAACGCATTTTACTGGCAGTACTCAAGCTGACTTACCTTTGATTGAATGATGACGTATTCACGACGTGGAGTCTAATAATAGCCAAATCTTGTAACCAACCATTGGTTAATCGGATGTGCGCCTCCAGACATTTATAATTGCGAAATGGTTCGCTGTGTATGCGCTGACTCCACAGGTACGGAAATATATCAGGCTTCGGGGTTTCTGCTCCACTGCCGTTTTTACATACGGGTCCACATTTCCAATGCACGCTATTTTTTGCAAGTACCGTCTCTTCTCATCCGACACAATCTGAGTCTATAAAGTTCTTTTTGTTTTGAGCTGCTTTTAAGTACGGTTTGTATCTTCCGTCCAAACGAGTGTGTTTGTTTTGATTCGTGGCCTGATAAAATGGTGGCATGCTCCCACAATGCATTGCGGCGTGACGTCAATTCCAAAGCCCTATAACACATTTTATTAATCTCAAATTTTACGTTTGAGACTTATAAAATAGTAATGATAATTCCATAATTAAAATTAGACGAGTTAACAAACAAAAAACCCCGAAAACAGTGATAACATAAAATCAGCACAAGGCAGTCCAATCACGAAACACAATCGTAGTTAGCCAATCAGGGCGGGTGACAACAGATTACGTCACAAGTTGTAACTTAAAGACCGCCGGGAACCTTATTTGATCTTTCTGAATCTTTCCAAGATACTTCGAGGGACACAGACGGCTCTTACTGTTCTCAAAAACTTCATAAAACGTAAGTGTCTGACTTCTAACTCCGTTAAATGTCTTCTTTTTTTCTTTTCTTTTTTTTTTCCATTCGATTACTTTAAAAAGAAAGTAATACTGACCATACTGTTGGTCAGTATGGTTTCAGAACGCAAAGAACCACTTCAATGGCGATAATTGAGGCAGTAGAAGAAATTACTGATACACTGGATAAAAATAAATATGCAGTTGGTATTTTTGTTGATCTCAAAAAGGCCTTCGACACAATCAATCACTCAATTTTACTGGATAAATTGGAAAGATATGGTATTCGAGGGAAAGCTGGTAACTGGTTAAAAAGTTACCTAACGGGTCGGGAACAATATGTTAGCATAGGGCATTACCATTCAGAGAAACTTGGTATTACATGTGGTGTTCCCCAAGGGTCAGTGTTGGGACCAAAACTTTTCAATGTATACATAAATGATATTTTTGATGTTTCTCAAGTACTTAAACTCATACTGTTCGCAGATGACACCAACATATTTTTCAGTAGCGATGATTATACTGATCTTGTAATGACCGTAAACAGGGAGCTAAAATTAATAAAAAAAATGGATGGACATAAATAAATTATCATTAAATATAAATAAAACTAAAGCAATGTTTTTTGGTAATTTAAAATATAATATAGAATTACCAATTATCATTGAAGGTGTACCAATTGATAATGTGAGTGAAAACAAATTTTTGGGAGTTATAATTGATAACAAAATTTCATGGAAACCCCACGTCAGACACATAAAAACCAAAATTTCTAGAAGCCTCGCAGTTTTGAACAAAGTGAAACAATTCCTTGATAAAGATGCACTTCGTACTCTGTACTGTACCCTGGTTCTTCCATATCTTACATATTGTGTGGAAGTGTGGGGAAATACATATAAAAATACAACTAATCCATTAGTCACAGTACAGAAACGAGCACTGCGTATTATTCACAAGGCTGGTTATCTAGATCATACTCACAAATTCTTTCTTCAGGCAAAGTTACTTAAATTCCAGGATCTGGTTAATTACAATACATCCATAATTTTGTATAAAGCTTTTACTAAACTTTTACAGGCAAATTTACAAACTAGATTTGAAATTCGAGAAAAGGTTTATAATGTGAGAGGCTTTGGAGAATTCAAATTACTCAGAACTCGAACAACCCGTAAAGGCTTTTGTGTGTCTGTATGTGGTGTGAAAATCTGGAACAGTCTGAGTTTACAATTGAAACAATGCAAAAATATTCATAGATTTAAATTTCTCTACAAACAGTTGGTCTGGTCACAGTATACTCAATGATGGGTTTTAGTGTGCTCTGTAATGTCTGTCCTCTTACCATTGCTGGTATGGATTCCAAAATAAAAAATAAAAAATAAAGTGTGCGTATGTATGTACATATATGTACTTGTGTGTGTAGATATATATGTATGTATATGTATGTGTGTTTGTTACTTGTAGTTATTACTACCTGTTACCTGTGGTAATGCAATTTATAATTTATATATTCTGTATTCAGTTATGAAGGCTCTAATTGTTGGTTGCGAGCTGCCGCTTAGATGCTTGTATGTGCCCGGAGCTGTTGATGGGTCTGTATGCAATGATGGGCGTAGCTGCGGGAAGTTTATTGTTTTTTTTGTTGATGAGTGAGTATAGGGGTGGGATTTAATAAGTTTTCTTCGTCCCACTCCTTTTTCAGGCAATTTTTGTTTTGTGTATTTTATGTTCAATATAGGTATTTGTTGTGCCTGAAAATGAATAAATAAATGAAATGAATGAATGAAATGTCATAAATTGTTTTCATGGATGCCTGGATGTTAAACTCAATTGTTACACCTGGTAGAGCAGAACGCTGATCATTTTATTAAAGATGAAAGACTTTAGACAGTTTTTCAACTCTCAGTAATGCCATAATGATCATTTGATATATGGAGTTTAGGTCCAGACACGGCTAGTGAAGTAAGACTGAACAACCGGATTGAATTTTGAGGGTGTTTTTTTTACTACCCTTATAATATGTATAATACAATATAGGGCAAGACACAAGATCTAGCCATTTAACTTGCTGTCAATATAAAGACTGTCAAAGTACCAAAACTTAATCTGACTTTTCTTTCTTTTTCCTATGTTACGTTTCTATTGCAGAGAAATTCATTATCAATAAATTCACATTTACTATTGACAGTAATATATTAGTGGGTGTCATAGTTGATGAACTTATTGTCTCATGGGTGTTTAATTGAAAAAAAGATCTAAATGTATTAATGAAAAATAATTTCAGTCCTAATTTTTTATATGAAATATTAAGATCTTAATGAATTTGACAAATCTTCAAGATCTATAACAGTTTTATAAACTTTAAGATGTTAAGTTTGAGCTGTGAGTCTCTAACTTTGCTTAAGGCTGGCACTCTGCCCTGGCAATAGGGCTGCCACGATTAGTCGACTAGTCACAATTACGTCGACTATCAAAATCGTCGACGACTGATTTAATAGTCGACGCATCGTTTGAAGCTTTGTAAGATCACAAAAAACGCAGGAATAACTAGTAGGATTTAAGAGTGTAATAACGGACTGAAACAGAAGATGGCAGCACTGCATGTACAAGGATGCCGGCTGCCGTTAAACCCCGAAGAAGAAGCAGTGTCCCAGAATTCATAGCGCAGCCCAGCTCAGTTTACAACAATGGCGGCAGCTAGTTAGTTTTAATATTACTCTTATTATTCTTTCTGGGTCACAAAATAAACGTTTAACATATTTTCTTACGAGAATGTAGCCGTGTAAACCTCAAATATCTGCTCAGTTTATCAAGACACCACATATTTTCAAAAGCGATCAGATGTTTTCGGAGACGTCTGTTACCCACTAGCTCGATAGTTAGCCGGGGGCAAGGTCACTAGAGCCGTGAGAACACCGGACTCCAAATCGTTTTCAAACCCACCGCCGTCTTTAGCTACTCAGGTTAAACATATGAGTCACTTAGATAACTTAAAAATGTTATTGTTTGGCTTTTTTTAGTATTTTATTTGTTCCTGAGTAAATCGGTTTGGCTGAGATTAAAGTTATTGTTGTTACACAGCTGAATAAACGTCAAGCAGACAGCTGATTATCAGAAGTGTGAGATGCTCGAGAATTTACTCCGGTGTCCTGTTATATTTTAGATAGCAAGGAGTTTATTAAACTTCACCAAAACAATCTGCAGATTTCATTAAAATTTAATAAACTATCATCTTGTCTTTATTTTTAGTTAGCACAGACCTGAAACACTTCAAGCTGTAAGCTAATGATGGTTATATAAGAGCAGATGCTGCTGGTGCAATAAGCTGTACGTTTTACGTCCAATGGATGATGATCTGATTAGTCGACTAATCGCAAAAATAATCGGTGACTAGTCGACTATCAAAATAATCGTTTGTGGCAGCCCTACCTGGCAACAACACTTTCTAGCACTTTGTCAATTAAGCTATACAAAAACTGAATAACCAATAGGAATTAAGCTAAAAGAGTTAAACAAAAACCTAATGGAAACCATATTCTGAATAACTTCATTTCCCACAATGCCTCAGAGCCATTACTCGTCAAAAAAAGGCCATTTTCTGTGCGGTTACAGAGGTTGTGACTGACATGAAAGCGTACTAGATTACTGTCATTCTATTGGCTCAAATGATTAACAAAGGGGACCAATAGAAAGAACCACAGCCACAGGAACTATGCAAGTCCATTACGTGTGTGTGTGTGTGTGTGTGTGTGTGTGTGTGTGTGTGTGTGTGGGTGGAGGTGGGGGGGGGGGGATCTCCAACAAACAACAAATATTTTAGGCATTTAAATAAAGTTAAATCATTTCTTGTTCATAAATTTAGAGCCAAAGAAGCTATTCACAAATTATGAATACCCAGCTTTGTCTAAACTAAAACTGTTGTTTCACTGTGTTTCACTTCAGCAGCATCAATCTTTGCACAGAGAATATTCATGTGATGATTCCTTATTTTCTGGAGTGTATTGCCAGCATATTTTCAAAGGACATTATATGCTAGAAAATATAAAAAATAAATGAATAAAAATTTGGTAAGAAAAAACATCTCATTGGTTCTATGAGTATGAGTTCAGTCTTCAGTTACTTTGACCAACTCTCTTTGCTGTAATATTTGCATTAATTCAATGAAATCTTAGAACTGTTAGCTTTATTTTAAAACCAACATTGTATTTAATATCAGAAAAATACTTTTAGACAGGCCTGGGTTTTTTGGCCTGTCATTTTTAAGCGGGAACCTCAGAAAGGTATTTCTGACTTTTGTTTGACATCAGAAAGCAAAGAGACTGCACAAAATCTACAGGTGTTACCATATTATATGACCCTTGGTTGTAACAGAAATGTATTAACTTCTTAATATTTTTTGTGTTGCCTTTTTTTCAGAATGGCTTTGATGAAGCTTCTAAATACTCGCCCTGACACACCGTATTTCCGGCCACCCCCACTGCACTTCAAAGTGTTAAGATCATGCGACCAGCTGAGGGTCACTAGCTGGCACTTCCAAGATGGGACAGCTACACCCCTGAATACCAAAAAGAACACTGTGGCAGCCATCACAGATACCCAGACTGTGACCAAGGTCACAATATTTGAGGAATTCTCCTCTAAAATCCAGCAGGGGGGGATGCTACATAATGAGGGGGTATGAACTCAGGGGCACGGCCCCACCATACAATATAAATATAACTGCACGAACCCAATTTTTTAGGGCTGCAAACCTAACTGTTAGTGAGGATCGTTTCACCGAAGCAGAGCATCTTCTACATCCTCCTGCTCCACTGACAGCTCTGAAGATGGGCTCCACAAGTGGCGGGCTCATCACAGTCCAAGGGGAGGTGGTGGAGGTAAGTATTTGTGGTTCCATCAGAATTTACATGGCTTTAGGTTTCCAAATAACCCATTATTGCGTGTATTTTTTTACAGTTAAAAATAATTTTTGCTGTCAAGCAGAGACTAAATTCTGTTAAGATTGTTAAGCACAATTTTTAAAAAATATTTTCCAAAGACCGTTTCTGGTATTTATGCAGCCAGTTTGCATTGTGTCTACATACATTTGTATTGTAAGGGCTAGATTCTAATGAACAGTCTCTACTTGATAATAAAAAACAAACAGAATAATAATTATTTTATATACCTGTGTATATAAATTTATACAAAGGTCTTCATCTTAATATATAGTCAAAGGAGCTTGCAAAGAAAAGCGTCTGGACTTCTTTAAAGAAGAAGTCCAGACGCTTTTCTTTGCAAGCTCCTTTGACTACGATGACCTGGATGACTGAGAACCTTCACAGACATCTTAATATATACTTTATAATAAAAATAAAAGGAGATACAATGGAAACTGGCAAAATTACCCTGAATTGGGCATAATGGATGCCAACTAGAATTTGTAAACTGGCAAACTTTTCATTTATGTTGCTGTCACTTAAGAATCCAACTAAGTTACAAATGTATTGTTTGTAGAAAGATTTCCTTCAAGCTGTTTCATAATCATGAAAAACATCCTAATAAACTGCTTCTGATAAGTTCAATGAAGAATACTTAATAACAGCAATAATATAATCTAAAAATCTTACTGAAGAAATAAAAACCTACCACATATCAATACACTAACTATTATTGATATTTTATTTCAATTTAGGGCTGCTCGATTATGGCAAAAATGATAATCACGATTATTTTCACTGAAATTGAGATCTCAATTATTTGACGATATTTATTTAACAATGTATTGAATAATGACTTTAAAGATTGTCAAAAAATAATATAAAATAGTGTGCAAATACTGATAACAGTGCAAATGTTTGCAATATAAAAAATAAATGAAAAATGTAAACATCTATGTTTAGTGAACTTTGCAGTGTTGCTCTGTGGTGCAGCTACGACACCGTAGCAAAGTTTACACACTATGTCTGCTTGATCCACGTCTGACTCCGCGAACCCATAATGTTTCCACACCACTGAAGTTTGTTTTACCTCTCTTTTCAACCAACGGCAGTCACTCTCCTCTCCAAATAACTTCTGCTTAGCTTTCCGAGCTTCCCTCGGGTCCTCTTAATCAACGGTCCCCAACTCGCGGGCCTCGGACCGGCACCGGTCCGTGAGTTGTTTGGTACCGGGCCGCGAGAGTTGAGGCTCAGGTGTTTTCAGGGGTTTTATCGGTTTTCAGCGTTATTTTGTTATCTTTTTTATCGTTTACTCGGTTTTCCTTGGTCTTTTCACATGTGTTATGAATAAATCATCTTTTTTTTTCGGTACTGGTACTAGTTTTATTTTGTTGTATTTATCCGCGACACCTTAAAGGTCGGTCCATGAAAATATTGTCGGGCATAAACTGCCAGGTCCGTGGCGCAAAAAAGGTTGGGGACCGCTGCTCTTAATTGTTGTGACATGTGCTCTCGATTTGCCACACGGAGCAGCGCGAGAGTAAAGCATGAGGGAGGGGCTAATAATCGGCTCAGTCTTTTTTAATGATCGTTGAAAGCCCAGATCGTAATCGAGATTAAAATTCGATTAATTGAGCAGCCCTATTTCAATTTACTTTTCAGTTTTCTGCAATAAAGGACATAGTGTCAGGAAAACAGCACGTTCCCTTGCAAAATCTCCAGCTAAAGGAGGTAATGATGCAATTTTAGTTTTATATTGAAATTGGTTAAACAAATGTGACAAATTTAACATTGCTGGTACATGAGCAGAGTGTATGAGGCTGTGGGCTTTGTTTTTCTAGTTACTGGATTTTGGATTATTTAATTACAGTTTTTTCTGAATGCTTAAACCCTAACTGTGATTCCTGTAGCACAATCTCTAAAACTATCCAGACTTATAGCAAAACTACTCACTGAGTTTGCAAAACTAAAAGCACAAAAACTGCTTTGCACTCAGTTTGCAATTTTGTAACACACACTTTGCAAAACTGTAGGCACAATTCACTGCACAACACTCAATTACCAAATTTCCAACACACTCCTAGCAAAAGCATACACATGTATGGCTATCATTAACACTAATTTGCCAACTGTCTGGCCCACTTTCACATGTGAAAACTTTTTTAGATAATTAGTTCACTTTGCAATCAGCCTAAGCACTATAATACAGGTAAGCTGTGTGTGCGGAGTACAATGGAGGGAGCAGAAAGAGTGAGAAGTAGAGGAGGCCGAGGAAGAGGACGTGGAGGTGAAGAAGTAGGATGAAGAGGACGACAAGGAGGAGCAAGAGGAAGACGAGGAGGGGGGAGAGGAAGGGTAGGAAGAGTAAGAAATAGAATTGCTGATGACATCAGAGCTACAATAGTGGACCATGTAATCAACCGTGGAATGACCCTGAGGGTAGCTGGCCAACGGGTCCAGCCTAACTCGAGCCGCTACACTGTAGCAAGTACCATAAGGACATCTTGAAATGAGAATCGGTTAGTACAGTCACTTCGCACAAAGATTTGTAGCACTGCCATATGCCAATGAGAAACACACCGATACCATTGATGTAAAAATACTGAAATTGTTACTTTACAGAATTGCTAGATGACCAGATGCTGGGGGCAGAGGAAGCATGTTCACTGCAGACCAAGTAACCCATATAGTCAATATGGCGGTTGCAAATAATCCTATACTTGGAAATAAACACTTGTGTTTGTTTTGATGTGTTTGAATAAACACCAGTACTTGAAGTTTGGATCCCTCTATGCTTATTGATCTATGACAGAAGTATGAGCTCAAACTGACATAGCCTACCTTGTGCACAGAGAAAGCAAAAGCCAGATGTGTTTTGTATTCATACCATCAGTGTGCAGTTGGCGCATTGTGTGCTTAGTAGATGATGGCTTGTGTGTACTGTTTGATACGGAAACACCATTTTTACGAAGGTGTGAAGAGTTAATCTAGCTGTGTTTGCTTTTGCAAGAGAACTACAATGTTTTGATTATTGGGTGACAGGTTTTCTTATTTGTGTGAAGAGTTTTGCAAAATTAGCCAATAGTTACAAAAAATGTGCTTAAGCAATCAGAAAAAACTGTAAGTATATATATTTTTCTGCCATATTTGTGATTTCAGGATGGTTATACCATATCAGTCTGCCTCTGGAGGGAGGCAGGAATTCACACCTTTAATGTGGGAGACCAGATTAACCTCTCCCACATGAAGCTGAACCGCACCGCATATGGGCCACAGCTGCACAGCACTACTTATACGAAGGTTCAGGTATGAAGAAGCTAAACCTTTGTACCAATATTTCACAGCATTGTCTTATCAACAAATGTTTAGAACTAGGTTTTGAAATGTAACTACATATTCTTTCAGTCTGGGTCAAAATATGAAATAATTATATATATATATATATCTTATTATCTTATACTCACACACACACACATATATATAGATGTCCAGATGAACATAATCCCAAGACGTCTTTGGGATTTAATTACCTGCATGATTGATCATGCATCATATAATGCATAATGTAACACATACATATAAATGTATAAACACAATGTGTATGTCTTGGTGACTTACTGAAACCACATGATGACCATAGATTTTCTTTTTGGATAAAAAAAAAAGGGAATGTTTGCAGGGCTAAATATGTGCTTATGCTTTGTCAACAGACAAAAGTAGAGGACAGAGAGGAGGTCCTCATCGTTGGTGTGGCCATGAGTGACGAGCCGAACCAGCTTGAGGTTCTTCTGGATGATGGGCAGAGCCTCTTCATCAACAGTGAGCTCTGGACACCATTTGACAATGAACATGAGGAGGCAGCGGTCAGGGTAAAAGTTCAAATTAAGGGGAAGCAAATTATGCAGATTAAAAAAACCCCACTGTGAATAATTTAAAAAATGTATTCATTTGTTCCTTTGTTTGTTACTTGTTTGTTTGTTCAAAAATATAAAATGTTATATTTTATAAATTAAAAACAATGAAGTTCATATTTTCTGTGTATTTATAATCTTTAATTAATCACACATTATTAAATGCTTAAGTGACAGCAACATAAATGAAAAGTTTGCCAGTTTACAAATTCTAGTTGGTGTCCATTATGCCCAATTCAGGGTAATTTTGCCATTTTCCATTGTGTATGCTTTTATTTTTATTATAAAGTATATATTAAGATGAAGACCTTTGTGTAAATTTATATACACAGGTATATAAAATAATTATTCTGTTTGTTTTTTATTATAAAGTAGAGACTGTTCATTAGAATCTAGCCCTGTACCATAATTAACTGTTTTGAAAATCTAATAAATATTCATTTTAACATTCCTGCTCTTTTAATTTTTTATTCAAATAATTGTGGAAGCGCAAAATGATGAACTTGAGATTTCTGGGTAGACATGACATCAATGAAAATAGAATAGAATATAATAATCCTTTAATTGTCCCACAAGGGGAAATTTGGTTGTATCAGCAGCACAAAAAAACCCTTCCTCTCCCCCCTCCTCGTCTTCCTCTTGCTCCTCCTTGTCCTTGTCGTCCTCTTCATCCTACTTCTTCACCTCCACGTCCTCTTCCTCGGCCTCCTCTACTTCTCACTCTTTCTGCTCCCTCCATTGTACTCCGCACACACAGCTTTCCTGTATTATAGTGCTTAGGCTGATTGCAAAGTGAACTAATTATCTAAAAAAGTTTTCACATTCGCAAACTCAGTGAGTGGTTTTGCTATAAGTCTGAATAGTTTTAGAGATTGTGCTACAGGAATCACAGTTAGGGTTTAAGCATTCAGAAAAAACTGTAATACCAGTAAAAAAAAAAAAAGGATGCCCCAAAGACCATCACTTTTCAAAAATAATAATAATAATAAGTAATACAAATAATATGAAAGTTACTTACATGTCAAAGATGGTGCTTGTGATCTTGAAGAATCTAAACGTGATAAGGAAATGAAAGAAAGTGCATGAGAAAATACAAACATTTTTGTTTTTTCCCAGGATAATTCAATATAAAAGATTCTCTTACTAATGCACAAAATGAACAGTGTAATTAAAGGTTTGAAAGGCACTGCATGTGTTTATATGATAAACTGACTAATTCAAGCAGCAAACACTAGCAGTGCAAAAATGTATCTAACTAGCTGACAGACTTTAAAGTCACAGGAAGATATATCAAAATGGTGACTTATGCCAGAACAAATGACTTGACAGACATAAATCCTAAATTCCTTTAAGTAAAAAAGGAATTACTTTTTTATAAGTAGTCCCTAGTGGTTTTCAAATTATTACATGGCTTGTTAATTTTTTATTAAATTATTAAGAAGCCAGATGAGTTCAAAACATTTACAAATTACTATAAAGCACTATCCAAACTTCAAATCAAGTGGCAAAATCTCCAAATTAAAAGTACTCGCAAACTATAAAAATTTGATTATACTTAAAAATATGCAAAAACTAATTTAGTGGAATTTTTACCTGCTCAAGAATGCATTAAACATGCACTATGGGCGACCGTGGCTCAGGGGGTTGGGAATCGCATCTGTAACCGGAAGGTCGTCGGTTCGATCCCTGGGCTCTCTGTCCTGGTCGTTGTGTCCTTGGGCAAGACACTTTGCCCTACTTGCCTACTGGTGTTGGCCAGAGGGGCCGATGGTGCGATATGGCAGCCTCGCTTCTGTCAGTCTGCCCCACGGCAGCTGTGGCTACAACTGTAGCTTGCCTCCACCAGTGTGTGAATGCGAGAGTGAATGAATAGTGGCATTGTAAAGTGCTTTGGGTGCCTTGAAAAGCGCTATATAAATCCAATCCATTATTATTATTATTTAACCCTTTAACCCTTTAGAGCCGATCGGAGCGGGAACGCTCTGTTATGCGTAACTATTTTTAAATCCCAGTAGCTCTGCAACCACGTAAGCTAGCGCAAAAATTTTTTTTGCATATGAAACCGGAGGAGTTGTACTTACATCTGATGCCATCAGCTTGTCCTAGGTCGTCCTAGGTCACGGTTTCCTTCCACATAAAGCTTTGCAAAAACTGCATAAAAAGCGCTTGCAGGAACAAAAACATAATATTCCAGAAACACGCTTTACCGATCTGATCAGCTGTTCAAAACACTTCCTACGTTGGAATAGACGTCAGCGCGAACTTTTGCATTTCCGCCATTACCTGCCCGAAACCGGAAGTGACGTCATTTTGCAGAAATGTAGTTTTTTACCATGAGTCTTATGAGCCTATACTGGTGTTTTTAAAAGTTATGTTTGACTTTATGACTTTCTGTGTCGTTTCTGGGATGCTTAGGACTCATATTGCACTGCTGGAAATAGTTTATTTTGATGCATATGCTGCTTTTTTGCAAATTTGCACTATAATATTTATTTTCGTTTTTCCTGCAGTATATAAAAATTGGTGTATTTCAAAAATAAAACTATGAAGACACTCAAAATAAATTTCCTGTGGTAGGAAACTATTTTGTGCAACTTTTTTGTATTTACAGTTTTGAGGGATAAGACTCTTAAATTTCTCTAACTACAAATATATGTTAAAAAATCAAAAACGATTTTCAATTTTTTTGTAGTTTATTGCACTTTTTTGCAATTTATGTAATTACTATGCACTTAATGAATACATATTATTAAAATCTGGGCTATAATGGTTGTATTGATGTATAGCAACTTGAAATGCTCCCAAAAATGGCTCCACAGCATGTAAAAATATAATATAAGCTCTGGCGGACTTGGTTCTATGGTAGGTCTTAAAGGGTTAAAGTTTGGGCTATAATGGTTGTATTGATGTATAGCAACTTGAAATGCTCCCAAAAATGGCTCCACAGCATGTAAAAATATAATATAAGCTCTGGCGAACTTGGTTCTGTGGTAGGTCTTAATTGAAAAGAACAAAATTTGTGTACTTTTAGAAAGGATTATTAAATATTTGGGGATACTAGCCATAAAGAGGGTCTCGTACATTTACGGGCATCTAATTTCCTGGATTTAATGGTTTAAAAGTTTAATAGGTCTTTGAAGTTGATAATAAAATTGAGTCCATTATTAGCAAAAAGAATTAAAAAAAAAAAAGAGCAAAAAAATGCTTAATATATTCTAATTGTTTTAAACTTAAGCTATGTAATTGTAGCAGATTTCATTATGTCTGTAATTTTTTATTTAGCCCCACAGTAGTAAAAGCCATAAATGGGAGTTAGATTTATTACTAGTATTTTACACAGCATTCAGCTATAATAACATGTTCTGCATTTTCCTACTTCACCATCTGATCTGAACAGCTGCACTCTCTTAATTAATTAATGACCTAACATTTCTCAGTAACCAATAACTAGATGGAACAGCACAGTATCTAAGAGAGCGATCAGACAGTGTTTGAGCTAAAGAATCTGTGTGTTTCTTTTGGGGGCTTTTTACACACTGATCCACCACCGTTTTCCTATAGTACAATGCATATCTGGTAACATTACCGTATTCAGATCAGAAAACCATGAATATTACCACATGAATATTACGTAACATGGTATGACTAGCTCATGTTCAGAACATTTAAGATACTTTAAGATACAGCCATTTTGTTTACTGGGTAGTGCATAATGGCCGAGTTAGCTGAGCAGGAATCCACTAAAGCCAAAAAAATAATATAAATTTTTTTTAATTAATTACAAAAACCTTATAGGAAAACCTAAGAAACAGTTGCAGAAGCGCAGAAAAAAAAACTGCCGTGTACGTTATAGTGTGTAAATTCAAAAACTGTATAGAGAGAATGGTGCAATGAAAACAGAATAAGATAAGATGAACTTTATTGAATAGAATATAGGCAGTAAGAGTTTTGTAATTAACTTTAAATTATGTTTGCCAAAGACAATGCAGTAAATTAACCCAGTTCTACCTGCTAGCTAAAGATGTTATGCTTCTCCCCCTTATACCGTTTAGGACGACTGTAGAAAGTTACTAAAATAACCATTGATGAAAACGTATCAAACTTTAAGTATTTACCTTTGTCATAGTTTTCGATTCTTTGGTATCCTTTTGTCCGCCACGTTCTCAAACTAGTGATGTGCGGATCGATCCTGAAATATCGATTCCTCCGATACCAGTCATTTATGTTCTAGAATCGATTCTCCCATTAAAATATCGATATTTTAGTAATTTAGGGTAAATATCTAGTTTATCATCAACAGGAACACAGTGGATAGAAACTATAACATTCGGATTATCTACATTTGAAGGAACTACTCCCTCTTCCGCCTTTCTTAGTCATGTGCGAAATACGGCTGTATAAATGTCTCGCAGCCCCTTGGCGTGCGCACTTGCGCACTCAAAACAATGGCCGAACGCAAGCGAAGTCATGTGTGGACATATTTTACCTCCACAAACAGCCAAGATGTGGTTTGTGATGTATGTGGCAAGACAGTGAGGTGTTGTGGCAACACCACTAACCTCGTAAAACACCTCAGAATTAATCATAACACAGAATATGATCAGGTCATGTTGAGGCGAACCGAAGAGGAGGAGAGGAGAGGGACAGGTGCTGCTAGGGCGAGACAGACGTCTCTCGCGGAGTCCTTTAGTGCTGCAGGCAGGCACTATCCAGGTACAGAGGAGGAAAATGCTGGGTACACAGGCTAGGTCGCATTAAAATATACAGAGTACTTGCAGTAAAACAGGCATTGTAATCTTTAAAACATAAAAATTCAGTTGAAGATTATTTCATAGATAAGAGAAACGTTTTATAGATACTATTATTATCTATTAGCTTTATTATTATTTTCACTCAGTTTAATTTTTTTGGCTGAGTTATTTGAATATTTTAAAATGCAGGTATTGACAAACTTATTTATTCCTTTAATTATGTATTATACTGACAATTTCATTCACACAGCATTCTATGTAAAACAGCAAGTATATGTAAACTATCAATTCCTTTCCCCTTAGGCTATTTTAACAGACTGCATACATAACTCTAAAAAGATTAAACATTCAGTGCAGTATACCCCATCTTTTGTTTTGCCCTTTGTATTTTCTTTTCTTTGTAGATGATTCCCCAAGAGCAGCAACACTCACAAGATGCCTTGTAGAGATGATTGTGAAGGACCTCCAGCCTCTGTCCATAGTGGAGGACCAGGGTTTCCAGGGATTTGTGAGCGCTCTTGACTCAAAATATAAACTCCCAGGAAGAAAATCACTGACTGAGACTCATCTTGTAAATTTGTTTGATGAATGTAAAGACAAAGTAAGAGCATCTTTGCAAAATGCTTCCAGTGTTGTTCTCACCACTGATATGTGGACCTCAGTGTCCACAGAGGCATATTTGACTGTAACATGCCATCTCATTGAAAACTGGCAAATGAGAGAATTTGTCCTGGAAACCCACTCTTTCCATGGGCAGCATACAGCAGATAATATCAGCTCAGCACTTAAGCAAATCACAGAAGAATGGGGCATAACTGAGAAGGTGGTTGCAGTTGTCACAGACAATGGTGCAAATATGGTTGCTGCAGTGCACAAAGCTGGATGGAGGCATTTTCCATGTTTTGCGCACACACTGAATTTAGTTGTAAAGGACAGTGTAAAAGCTGTCCCAGAAGTGGTGCAGGTGCTGGAAAAATGCCGTGCGATTGTGTCCTTTTTTCACCACAGCACAAAGGCTACTGAGAAGCTTAAGGATATTCAGCAACAGTTGAAAGTGGCAGAGCACAAGCTAATTCAGTCAGTAGATACCCGCTGGAACTCTGTCTTTTACATGTTGGAGCGGCTCTGTGAGCAAAATGAAGCCGTGACCACAGCCCTCTGCCTTTTAGGGAAGAATCAACTATGCTTAAATGCGGGAGAATTATCCCTGATCAAGGAAACAGTTGTTGTACTACGGCCGTTTGAAGAAGTAACACAGGAAGTTTCATCTGAAAAACATGTTTCAGTCTCCAAAGTGATTCCACTTGTGTCACTCATTCACAGGGCTGTAGCAGCCTGTGAACATCAGGGCAGCTCCCTTGCCACACAGCTGGCACAGCAATGCCAGCGCAGATTCAGGGGTATTGAGAGCATTCACTGTCTAGCTGCAAGTACATTTCTGGATGTTAGGTTTAAACACCTTGGTTTTCGTGACAAAGACAATGTTGAAGTATTAAAGAAACGTCTCCACACTGAAATGCAAGAAGTCTATCAGACAGGACAGTCTGCTCCCACTCTAACTGTAAGCTCAACGCCTATTGTTAGCTCTGCCTCAGGGCCTTCTACTTCAGGGTCTATCCCGAGTCCTCCACCCGCAGGTCCAGCTGCAACAAAAGGAGGGATATGGACAGATTTTGACATGCAGGTTGTGTCAAGCCAACATCACCGGTCAGCTTCCAGTGATGTACTCATTGAAATACGCCGGTACTCAGAGGAAAAACTGATTCCCCGAGATAAGAATCCATTGGTTTGGTGGCAAGAACATGAACAAACCTTCCCATCCCTAAGCAGACTTGTAGTGAGATACCTAGGAATTGTTGCTTCTTCTGTACCTGCAGAGAGAATCTTTTCAAAAGCAGGAGAGGTTGTGAGCAAAAAACGGAGCAGACTTAGAGGGAAAACTGTAAATATGCTGTTGTTCCTAAACAAAAACCTGTGAATAAGGGAAAGTGTTACTGTCAAATGTTTTTGATGACATGTCCAGACAAGTTAAACGTTAAATGACATGTTAAATTATGTTGAATGTTTTTGTTGACATGTCCAGACAAGATAAACGTTAAATGACATGTTAAATTATGTTGAATGTCTTTATTGACATGTCCAGACAAGATAAACGTTAAATGACATGTTAAATTATGTTGAATGTTTTTGTTGACATGTCCAGACAAGATAAACGTTAAATGACATGTTAAATTATGTTGAATGTCTTTATTGACATGTCCAGACAAGATAAACGTTAAATGACATGTTAAATTATGTTGAATGTTTTTGTTGACATGTCCAGACAAGATAAACGTTAAATGACATGTTAAATTATGTTGAATGTTTTTGTTGACATGTCCAGACAAGATAAACGTTAAATGACATGTTAAATTATGTGTTCAAATAGCACACAACTTCAGGTTTTTTTATATGTATATAATAATTCTGCATTATTAAACAGTAAAAAAAAAAAGTAGTCTGATGTTCTGTAATCAATTTGAAGCTAAAATTTGAAATACAATGTAGAAAAACTTAATGTTAAAAAGTATCGGTATCGGATCGGTATCGCCAATACCACCCTGAATTTTACTTGGTATCGGATCGAAAAGGAAATCACTGGTATCGCACATCACTATCTCAAACACCAGGGAGAGAAAAGGCCGCAACAGACGAAAGACCGCAAAGACTAGACGCTAGGCGGTGCAATCTGCTCCTCCCTCTTTTTAAACGAGCCAATAGGAGCTGCTCACATTAAAAACAACTTTATTTAAAAAGTTGTTTTACCCCTGATACAAATATTTTAAAAGTCAAACAATGCACAAGTTTAAAAGAACAATTGTATTTTTAAAAGTTTTTTAAGCATAATAGCATTAATATGTTTTAAAAAGTAATATATAATATTTATCAAAAATTGTCACCCAAATCAGCATCATAATAAAAATATAATTAATAAAAATATAATAATGATAAGAGGAAGAATAACAGTTTACCTAAAAGCTCTTCTAACATTAGACTGCTTTTGAAAAGTTTCAATAGTGTCAATACACCATAAGGACAAGGGAGTTTCACAGTTGAAGTGTGACTGCTTGAAAGACCCCATTCCCTCTCCTTTCCACTAGTTCAAAGAAAATATAAATTATTTCTGGTTATATACTTTGAGGGCACAAGTTTGAAGAGTAACATTTTAACAGATCGGTAATATACTTCAGGAGCTTTACTGGATCTGATTAACCAAAACATCCATCTTCCATGTAGCTAACTGTCTTTTCTCTAATACAGCAGAGTGTGTCTGATCTACTAAAAATCCTCAACTGCATGTTTGCTCAAGTAAATAGTCTTAATTGTTTGAACTACCAGTAATCCTTAATTTGCAAATGCCAAATCTGGATTTTGTCTGTGTAATTCACTTTTATCTTAGGTTTTTTATTCGTATTTTTTCTTTTTTTCTACTCTTGTGTCCATTTTAATCACTTATTATTGCTGCTGTGACAAGTGAATTTACCTAAGAAGAATCATGAAATCCTTATTTTATCTTATCTGAGCTTCACCATGCAGCCTACCATGCAGAGTTCACATTAAGTACATAAAATGAAATCTAAAATTAAAAAGTAACCAGTTTCAAACCAGTTATTTGGAATAGTGTGCAGAGTGTTTTGAGTAACATTGAATGTTCAAAAACACCAAAGTTCCTATAGTCTCACTTGACAGCTGGGTTGTAGTGTCTGATAACACATAACATCTTGAGGTCTCAATGTGGACTTTGAGTACATTTGCTAGCCAAGGCTAAATACTAAGAGGGTCAAAAATGAAGGGTAAAGAACATCTGACTGTACGTAAGGGTAGCAAAAGTGATAGACTGAGGTTGTGCCAAATATGTTAAAGTTTAATGTGAAGAACCCAAGTAGGCCCCATACAAAAAGCCCAGTTTGAGCCCATGCTCACATGGTACCCATCCAGCCCGAGCAAAAACCAGGTGGGGCCCATATATATACACATGTTGGCTGGGTACCGATACGTAATATCGGATCGGTCCATCTCTAGTCTGCACAGGCAGATTTACGGAAAATAGCTTATTTGCATGCTAACTACTACACCAAGTCCTCAAATTGTAAAGAGTTCTAAAGTTGTAAAGAGTGCAGCTTGAAGCGTGCTGGTGACCCCCTGCTGTACTTGGAAAATTGATGAATTGGTTTTCTTTAAAATAGTGTTTAATTTAAAGTCAACCGGTGTGTGCACACAGAACTGAGAAAATAGACACAGATGTTTTCACTGTGCAATGTTCTCTTTGTAGAAAAGAGAAAAACTGGAGCACTCAAAACCCCATCGTGTGCCTGGAAAACTCTTTCTCAGTCAGTCAGTTCAGTGTAATTTACGGTGGCCCCTAGAGACAAAGCACGTACAAACTCCAAAACACTTGCAAAATCCAAAACACTTGCAAACTAAAAAACACATGCAAACTCCAAAACACGTACAAACTCCAAAACACTTGCAAAATCCAAAACACTTGCAAACTAAAAAACACATGCAAACTCCAAAACACTTGCAAACTCCAAAACACTTGCAAATTCCAAAACACAACGGAAGTGCTCCAGGACGCTAGGGGCAGTGTTGAGCTCGATTTGCAAAATAAACGGCAAGTTTGTCTGTATGGGACGGTCTAGTCTCCGTCGCGCTTCCCAGGTTGCCTAGCAACCATGATACTAACCGCTGGAAACGTGTCATACAACTTGGTTTGACAGAAATGAGGGAGAACATATTTTGTTCATTTGTTTGTTTGTTTCTACAAGAGCTTTGTGTGATTTGATAAGTATCTGAAGCTGAGACCACAGGACAGTAAAACATGATTTTTGGGCTTCATTTCTGTACTGAACAGTTAGTTAGTAAATAAGAATTAGCTGATGTTGTTCATGAGACTAAAGTCATATCACTTTGGTAATGTAAATATAATATGGCCAATATTATAGTTATTATATTAATCATTATTAGCTATTACAGCAGTGAACATGAACTCTGTGTCAAATACTGAGCTTCAGTACAGATTCAAGTTGCAGTTATTTATATTTCTTATCACCTTAAATCTTCACTCAAAGACAAGTATCTTTGACAGTGCATATATAGGTGTATCATATATAAGAGACAAATGTTGTTCCTTCAGTATGTTGGCATTACTAAATTTGGCTCATTGCTTACATATATTTATAAAAAGAAAATGTACAAGCTGTGATAACTGTTACTGATAAAATGAAGAGTAGACTGATATTTGAAATATTCCTTTATTGGGTGAGAAAATAAGACCATGTCATAACTGCTTTAAGTCATACAGAATAGATATCAGAGCCTTAAACAGGCTGACTTCTGCTAAATGGGTCAAACTGGGCAGAAAGTATACAAACACATAACATCCTTACAGAATATGATGTAACACTATAGATCAACTTACCTCAGAATATATAAAGCATATAAACAATTACAGCAATATGATGCAACAAACACAGCAGTGCTACTGATCCAAACATACTCAAAGCTTCATAGAACTGAAACAAACATTTATTTTTAGCTCCATTCTGCTGCTGATACATACTTTATGTTTCTGAATATTAAACTTGTTGCTGCCTTTCATAGTGTGTAACTTGAAGGCCCTGAGTACTTTCTCCCATAGCTGGACTGGCCATCGGGCATACCGGGCATTTGCCCGGTGGGCCGCTGGCGATTTTTTGTTTTTATGGGCCGATGGATTTTTTTATTTTTTTTTTAGGAAGGGTATATATAATGAAAGGTGTTGGATTGGCCAATTGGTCATGATCGACTCTGGGCTGGACCAATTACAGCCGAGGAGGCCGGATGCACCCTCCCCCTTGTTTAGCAATCACGTGATTTTCGCGCATTGCATGCCGGGAACTCGTGGCAAAACAATCCAAGTACCGCATCAAATGCAAGCATTTGCAGCACCGCAAAACGTTCATACCTTCTTGTTTTTTCTTTGCCGCACAAAAAAGGAATGTACAAAACAAAAGGAGAACAATGCCGGTCCATACAAAGACAGACTTGATGAAAAGTCAAAGAAAAGATACGAGGAAAAAAATCAAAGGAGTGAAAGGGTCAGACCCTTACGAGCACACAGAGGGACAAAAGACGTTAGCGTGCTGCCCAACTTTCACCACGCTCATATTTATAATTATACGGTTCTTGGAGTGAGTGCATACACTCATGAAGTTTAGTAACTTCAGGTCACTGCAACAAGCCCAGGTACAGTTTACCGACGGATGGGTACAGGACCTTGAAATGCACCGTGTAGAACGAAAGACCATCGTAGGAACAAAGGTAAGTTTACCAGTCTCACAAATCGTCGTCATTCGTACACATTCGTTAACCGTTTATTAATATAACCTTTGAGCTCAACGGTAATTAATTAGTAGTGGAAATAATCTCTGGTAGCATCACAGAAATGTAGCAGTGACAATAATATTGTATGTTGTAATCGCACTGGACAATTAGTGATACAAAACAACTGTTTTATCCTGTGAATAAAAGTATATGTTTTTGTAAATGTACCATGGTAATAACAGAAGCGAAACGCAATATTGTGTCAGGACAATTCACTATTTATGCACAATAAATTAAGGAGCATAGCGCGACAATTTCTGTTCAACGCCAGACTTGCTTGTAACCTATATCACCAATTATGTTAAGAAAAAGACGTATTAACTACTACAAAACTCTGACCTTTGTGGGAATGCTTGGAGCAGACTAACATGTGAGCTGGAGTGTTCTGAGACGTTATATTTGATATATCCAGACCATCCGTTGGCTCTTACTTCGGAAACATGGCTTAAATAATTTCTCTTTAACGACATAATCCGATTAAAAAAAAACGATCGCTTTACCCGTCGGCTTCCCGTGGCTGTCATGCGACCGGCTATTGCAGTTAATAATACAACGGCTTCTTGCCATTTTTTGGGTTTCTTTTTATCGCTGTGTAACTGAGTTCAATTGAAAGCCTGCGTGCGCTAGTACCTCTTGCCACAAGTTCCCAGAATCCTTTGCGGTTTACCCCTCAATGACGTCACATTTTCAATCTTTATCCTGGTGGGCCGGTCTCTAGTCAAAATGCCCGGGCCGATTTTTTTGTCCCAGTCCAGCCTTGCTTTCTCCCACACTGAAAACACTGGAATGATAAAATTATTTGAACATTACCTAATAAGACTGATTCAGGACAGACAATTTGTTATTTTAAACTTTTCTAGCAGTCCTTCACAAACAGGGAACAGTCTGTCTATTCTCTCCATCTGTCAGCTGCTGCTGTCTCTTCCTCCTCCTCTTCCTCACACACTGCTGAGTTTGTCCTGGTGGATCATCAGGGGTGCAAAGCCTCACAGATGATGTGCAGCAGTGGGTCCCTCAGTCTGTCCTCACTCTGGACACTTGCAGTTGTCACACATGGAAATCAAATGTGTGATAAGCTGCAGGATTCAAACACAAGTGTAACTTATAAACACATGTTCATACTTTTATTCCACAATCAGAGAGAAAGAAACAGAGAGAGAGTGCAGGACAGACAGACAGGTGACAGTCTCAGGTGTATACACTGCTACAAAACAGCACAAAAGAAGGAGGATTTAGTGTTTGTGTTATTACGAAACAAGAAGAGTTCCCAGATGGTACAGTGAACACATGTGTGACTCCTGCGATTAAAGCATCTTTCTTTCAGCGTAACGAGTGAACCGTCAGCTCGTTCAAACACACGTTAAAGTCCGTTTGGCTCGACACCACCGAACAGAGGCAGCAATATAACATAGCTAACATTAACAGTGCAGTGAATCCTACTTGTGCCGTGATATTCAGGACTGCAAACCGAGCAACATCACTGACTTTCAGCTTGTTGTGTTTGTGGATATATGACTGACTTTAATTATCCACAAAATCATCACAATCTCTGTAAGAATAAGGTCGACTATATATATATATATATATTTAAAATTACAGGCTTTAAAACCAAGTTAATTCTGAAAGTACAGACATGACTAATGTCACATAACTTTCCCGACATGTGGCCAACAATAATGGTTTAATGTTCTTCATTAAAAAAATATTTGCGCATAAATAAGTGACATAATATTCAGTACTTACTTCTGAAAGTTTACTCTTCCTCCGCTCCACTTCCACCGTTTTTTTTCTGCAAAATTATCCACACCACCGCCGCACTATGAAGTCTGGGATATGTTGGGCCATGAAGGCTACACTGACCCATCCTTAAAATTCAGGGAAATTAAGGACGCATTTGAGGGCCGCATGTAGAGCAGCCTTTGAATTGGGACAGCCTTCTCTTGTCGCTGTGACTTAATCGGCCTTAAAATGCGGCCTTTAAGGCTGCAAACCCCAAATCCGGTCATTGGTACTTCCTGGCTTGTGTAGTTACTAGGTAACAAAAGCTCAACACTGCCCCTAGCGTCCTGGAGCACTTCCGTTGTGTTTTGGAATTTGCAAGTGTTTTTGAGTTTGCAAGTGTTTTGGAGTTTGCAAGTGTTTTTGAGTTTGTAAGTGTTTTGGAGTTTGTACGTGTTTTGGAGTTTGCAAGTGTTTTGGAGTTTGTAAGTGTTTTGGAGTTTGCAAGTGTTTTGGAGTTTGTAAGTGTTTTGGAGTTTGCAAGTGTTTTGGAGTTTGTACGTGTTTTGGATTTTGCAAGTGTTTTGGAGTTTGTACGTGTTTTGGATTTTGCAAGTGTTTTGGAGTTTGTACGTGTTTTGGATTTTGCAAGTGTTTTGGAGTTTGTACGTGTTTTGGATTTTGCATGTGTTTTGGAGTTTGCAAGTGTTTTGGAGTTTGTACGTGTTTTGGAGTTTGCATGTGTTTTTTAGTTTGCAAGTGTTTTTGAGTTTGCATGTGTTTTGGAATTTGCATGTGTTTTGGAGTTTGCAAGTGTTTTGGAGTTTGTACGTGCTTTGTCTCTAGGGGCCACCGTAGTAATTAGACTGTTTGATAAAGAAGGTAAATTACGGGCTAGTGTGTGATTCTTTTTTTTTTTTTTTTTCTGTCTTTACTGTTCATGGTGAGAATAGTGCATGCAAAAGATGTGACATTAGTAATAACAAGAATGTTCTGATAGTGGGCTGGCCTAGGTACAAACAATATACCTGTACATTTTTCAAATTCCAATTTTTCACACACACAACCATACACAGTATGACATGAGGTGATATGCTTGTAGCTGTAATCTTGTAACAGATTTAACTTAGAAATTTAGAGTAAAAATGTGCAAATAGCAGAAATAGATTATAAATTACAGGAAGTGTGCATGAAGAAAAACCAGAGTGTGTGTGGTGATGTGATGTGTGTGAGAGTCCAGTCTTATGGTGATGTGATGTGTGTGGGAGAGTCCAGTCCTACACCTGGTTCAGGGCCCGAATAGCCTGGGGGAAGAAGCTCCTCTTCATTCTCTCTGTTTTGGCCTTAACAGAGCGGAAGCGCTTCCCAGACCTCAACAGTGAGAAGAGTCCATTGTTGGGATGGGAGAGGTCCATCACAATCTTCCTAGCTTTGGTCTTGCACAGCTTGGTGTAGATGGACAGCAGGTCAGGGACCTCTGATTGAATGCGTTCGGCCGAGCGCACCACTCTTTGCAGATCTCGTCTGTCCTGCTTGGTGCTGTTCCTAAACCATGTGCAGATGTTTCCCGTCAGGATGCTCTCGATGGTGCAGGAGTAAAAGTTCTTGAGCACCTTCAGTGGCAGATGGAAGTCTCTAAGTCTTCTGAGGAAGAAGAGACGCTTTCTTAACCACGGTGTTGATGTGACAGGACCATGACAGGTCCTGAGTGATGTGGACACCCAGGTATCAGAAACTGTCCCCTCTCTCCACTGGCGTGCCACTGATGACGAGGGGCTTGTAATTCCTTGCCTGCTTTGTAGTGAAGTCCACGATCAGCTCCTTAGTCTTGCTGACGTTTAGGAGAAGGTTATTCTCCTGGCACCAGTTCTCCAGGTTCCTAATCTCCCCCAGGTAGGCAGTCTCGATGTTGTCGGAGATCAGGCCCACAACAACAGTGTCGTCAGCAAACTTGATCTTGATGCATGCTCAATCATCCAGGTAAGTAAATCTCCAAAAGTTGATTCTGTTCATCTGGACGTAGTGTGTTCACATCGCTGGTTTCCTCACTCATCCAAGTGACTTCTTCAGTCTCAGCTGACTGCAGGTTACCCCAACCTTAGTACATTTGAGTAATAATAACTGAAACCAGCCCACTGAAGGAACAATGGGCTGGGAGGTCAGTTCCTTCATCATAATTATGCAAATTTACATGCCCACTGACCAAAGCCCACTGATCAATGGCCATGAGTAGCATTCACAGAGAGTTGGGGAATGGCTCCAATCACAGCATTGTAAGATGGCAAAAGTTGCACCCTTAGGCCCCCTCTTTGATTCAGAGAGGGTCTTGCCCTTTTCACGTAAATGGCCTCCTTGACCCCGGTGTTTAGAAAAAATGCGTCTCAACTGTTCCGATACTCCTGACACATACGGGATCACTACAGGTTTTCACTTAGGCAGCGGTTTTCCTTCTCTCCTGGATCGGCTGGAGCTTTCTTTAACCTCTCAGCTTTGACAAAAGTCCAGCTGGGATAATCACATTTACTCAGGGCCTTCTTGATGGGATGTTCTTCTGCTTCCCTGGCCGCTGTGTCTGTGGGGATGGTGTTCGCTCTGTGTTGTAGCGTCCTGATGACACCCAGTTTATGCTCCAGTGGATGATGATCAGTAGTGCTAGTTTCAGCCATTGTGCAAATGTACTGTTTATAAGATTGGGGAAACCTGCAGTCAGCTGAGACTGAAGAAGTCACTTGGATGAGTGAGGAAACATTTCTCCCACTGAAAACGCTACGTCCAGATGAACAAAATCAACTTTTGGAAATATATCTGTAAAATCTCTAATAGGGCTCACACTTGCTGAAGAAGATGGCGCCGGTGTGTGTGGCTTGCCGTCTATCTCTGTCAATTTTGTTTTTGTTTGTTTTGTTTTTTACAATTTGCGCCACCCAAATCAACTTGTGACTGGTATATGAATGCCAAAAACTTTTGGATCTTCAATATTTTCTGACTAATCAGCAAGGACAAACAACAGGGTATCCACCACCCCTGGCTGATGTTCCTGCTTACCTGCTACGCGGAGCGCTTCCTCCTGCTCCGATGCATAGTCGCAGACGCCGCGGTAAACGTGCCGGTCGGCTAGTGAAGCTTAAAGCTTGCCTTACTTTTTCTCTAGTGACTGCTCCAGTGGATTATGGTAAATGGCCTGTATTTATATAGCGCTTTACTAGTCCCTAAGGACCCCAAAGCGCTTTACATATCCAGTCATCCACCCATTCACACACACATTCACACACTGGTGATGGCAAGCTACATTGTAGCCACAGCTGCCCTGGGGCGCACTGACAGAGGCACCCCCAGGGTGTAGTCTGTTCCATCGTATCTCAAGGCGTCTCCTGGATCCTGTTGCCCCTTGTCTGGTACCTGTCGTAGGCTCGGGTGGACGTGAGCCTGCTCGCCGGTGGTTTTCACGTCTTGGACGTCGTGGAATAAACTTTGTGAATTTGCTCCCATTAACTTGGGCTTCATACACAACTTCTACCCAGACTGCAGCTCCAACGAGGATGGCTTTAATAAATGCCCGGTCCATTTTCAACCGGTTGTGTGTGCAGTAATCTACCAACCACCGAAGTTTAACAAGGACTTTTTAAATGACTTTTCATTTTTCTTGGCTGACATTGTGCCTAAATATGATCGGATTTTAATAGTTGGTGATTTTAATATTCATGTCTGTGGCTCTGATGGACTGCTTGCTCAGGAGTTTTTAAATCTTATTCAGTCTTTTAACTTTGTAAAGTCTGTACAAGGCCCTACACACCAGCAGGGGCACACTCTTGACCTGGTGTTATTATGTGGTTTATCTGTTTTTAATTTGGAAATTTGGGATTCCGTGTTTTCTAATCAAAACCTGTTTTATTTGACATTTCTCTTGTGCATGAGTTTAAAGCTTGCGCTCCACCCAGGCGCAAGCTGGGTGCTCTCTTCTCCTCAACTTTTATAGAAAAAAATCCTTTTATTGACCTTGAAATTACTTTAGGACTTAGTCTGGATGAGCTGCTTTTGCAGTTCCAAGAAACCTGTACTGAGACCCTAAACATTATGGCCCCATGAAAAACCAGGTGCACTAAACGTATTCCCCAGCCCTGGTTAAATGAATCCACCCGAGTGGTCAGACGTCAATGCAGGAGAGCAGAGCGAGAGTGGAAGAAGGACAAATTGCAGGTTTCTTTTGAAATGTTAAAGGACTGTTGGAAATGCTATCAAAATACAGTGAAAAATGAGAAAAACAGCCATTTTTCTCAGGTCATTGCATCAAATTGTCATAATCCCCGTGCACTTTATAAGACCATTAGTTCTATTTTAAATGTGCCCCAGTCTGCCATCCTGGAAGGCTCTGCTAATAGATGTAATCAGTTTCTTTCTTTTTTTGTAAACAAGGTTGAGTCCATCAGGTCAGCAATAGTACCTCCTACATATGACCCATCCACGTTTAGTCCCTGTTCAGCTGCCTTATAGCAGTTTGAACCCATCTCAATTACACTTCTTAACGAGATGGTTAGACAAATTAAACCTTCTGGTTCTCCCATGAATGTGATCCCTGCATGGCTCTTTAAAGAGGTTTTCCCTTCAATTGGAACCTCAGTCCTTGCTATTATAAATACCAGTTTTGGTTTTAAACATGCAATTGTAAGCTCTTTATTTAAAAAAACCTGGCCTTGACCCTTTAGTTTGCTCAAATTTTAGACCTATTTCAAGACTTCCATTCCTTTCAAAGTTATTGGAAAAAATAGTTTTTACCCAACTGAATACGTTTTTAGATGCTAATGACATCATGGAACGTTTTCAGTCTGGTTTTAAACATTTACACTCCACTGAAACAGCACTTTTACGTGTTTTTAACGATATCTTTTTAGCTACTGATTGTGGAAGTTCCGTGATCCTTGTGCTTTTAGATCTTACTGCAGCGTTTGATACTGTTGACCAAAATATTCTCATCTCTCATTTGGAACACCTGGTTGGCAGCACTGGATTGGCTTCGCTCATATTTGAGTGGCAGAATGTTTAGTGTTAAAGTTGAAAGTTTTTAGTCCACCTCAGCCCCCCCTTTCTTGTTGGGTGCACCAGGGCTCAATCCTTGGCCCTCTTCTTTTTTCATTATACCTCCTCCCTATTTTTAGAAAACACGAAATATCCTTTCACTGCTAGGCAGACGACTGCCAAATTTATTTGCCTTTAGCACCAAATTGCCCAGGCTCCATCCAAATCCTTTTGAACTGCCTTGAAGATGTCAAAGCTTGGATGGCTCTGAACTTTTTGAGTTTCAATGAGAGTAAAACGGAGGTGATTGTATTTAGACCTAATAATTTTTAATGAACCCGCTGGCTAGTTCTTATATCAAGTAGCATGTGACAAACTTGGGAGTCATTATGGACTCAGACTTTAAATTGAACAAACATATTAGTTTGGTGTTGCAAAAAAGCTTTTTCCAGCTGAGGTAAATAGCAAAGCTGAAGCCAGTTTTGTCAAGACGTGACATGGAGAAGGTAATACATGCCTTTATTTCAACACGGCTTGACTACTGTAATGCACTTTATGTTGGAGTCGGCCAAGGATCTCTTGCTCGTCTTCAACTCGTTCAAAATGCTGCTGCCCGCCTCTTAACCCTTTAAGACCTACCATAGAACCAAGTTCGCCAGAGCTTATATTATATTTTTACATGCTGTGGAGCCATTTTTGGGAGCATTTCAAGTTGCTATACATCAATACAACCATTATAGCCCAAACTTTAATAATATGTCTGCATTAGGTGCATAGTAATTACATAAATTGCAAAAAAGTGCAATAAACTACAAAAAAATTGAAAATCGTTTTTGTTTTTTTAACATATATTTCTAGTTAGAGAAATTTAAGAGGCTTATCCCTCAAAACTGTAAATACAAAAAAGTTACACAAACTAGTTTCCCACCACAGGAAATTTATTTTGAGTGTCTTCATAGTTTTATTTTTGAAATACACCAATTTTTATATACTGCAGGAAAAACGAAAAAAAATATTATAGTGCAAATTTGCAAAATAACAGCATATGCATCAAAATAAACTATTTCCAGCAGTGCAATATGAGTCTTAAGCATCCCAGAAACGACACAGAAAGTCATAAAGTCAAACATAACTTTTTAAAACACATAACAAGTAAAACACAAGCTCATAAGGCCCCGATCGTAAAAAACTACATTTCCGCAAAATGACGTCACTTCCGGTTTCGGGCAGGTCATGCGGTCATGTGATAGTTCGCGCTGATGGACGTAGGAAGTGTTACAAACAGCTGATGGATCGGCGAAGCGTGTTTCTGGAATATCATGTTTTTGTTGCTGCAAGTGATTTTTATGCAGTTTTTGCAAAGCTATATGTGGAAGGAAACTGTGACCTAGGACAAGCTGATGGCATAAGATGTAAGTACAACTCCTCCGGTTTCATATGCAAAAAAAATTATTGCGCTAGCTTACTTGGTTGCAGAGCTACCGGGATTTAAAAATAGTTACGCAAAACAGAGCGTGCCCGCTCCGATCGGCTGTAAAGGGTTAACTGGTATCCACAGGCATGAACATATCTCACCTATCTTGTCCTCTTTTCATTGGCTTCCTGTTTATCACAGAATTAATTTCAAAGTCTTAACACTGGTCTATAAATGCCTTAATGGTCTTGCTCCCCCATACCTTTCCGAGTTACTTCAGCCTTATATTCCTTCACAGACCCTCAGATCAGCTGACCAGCTGCTGTTGGTTGTCCCAAAATCAAGGCTCAAACGTAGAGGAGAACGAGCCTTTTCAATTATGGCCCCAAAACTTTGGAATATGCTCCCTTTAAATATTAGACAGGCATCTTCGTTTCCTGATTTTAAAACACTTTTGAAAACACACCTTTTTTCGATAGCGTTCAGACTGGGGTGAGTTGATATGTTTTTTATGTGTTTTATTATGTTTTATGTGAGTGTCAGTGGTTTTATCTTGTGTTTTACCCTTTGTTTCTGTACAGCACTTTGAGCAAACCTTTTGTTTTTAAATGCGTTATATAAATAAATTGGATTTGGATTTGGATAATACAAAGATGGGATGTAATTGGGTCTGTAGGCTGTGAGTTCTCCCTCTGCAGATTAAAGGTGACACAACCCAGATTAAAGTGATTTACCCGCATATTAATCCAGACTATCCCTCTCCCTCTCTGTTCTATACACTTCTCTGTCTAGTTATCACTTTATCTTTTTCTCTATATTTCTTCCTTAGTTTTCTCTCACTTATTAATTCATCTTGGTGAACATATATTGTGTAATGAATAGAAACACATTCCTTCTCTTACAGTAAGATCTTTCTCTGTCTCTGATATGTACCTTTGTGAAACAAACACATTGCAATGTGGAGAGAACATCGCAGTGAAACACCAGGACCATTTCTGAATTGTGGACACCGCCTTTACAACACAGACAAAGAACATTTCACAAACTCTTACATGTTGGCCCCTCTCACGGGGGGGCTATACCTCCTCCCTCACAGAGAGAATTATGACCTTGTTTTCTGCTTAGCCTTCACCTAAGGATTTACATCCCTGATAAGCAGAAAGAGTCTCACTATCTGTTGATGTCTCCCATTACAATGACCTCACTGTGTTAACTTTCCACATGCATGTAAACTAGTGACAGGACTGCTCTTACTATGGTAAAGTGAGAAAGTGATATTACTGTAACTAATGTGATATAATTATATATATGTGATTAATATATGAGAAAAGAAATCTGCCACCACAATATCATTTAGAGAAAGAAAAGGAGAAGCTAGCTTGAATACAAGAATATACAAATATACGTAAAAACAGCACAGAAATGATAAGTGACAAAAAGGCTGACGTCCTAGAATAACATGTACTTCCTTGTGGTGCATGCTGGGTTTTTTTCCTGCTGCCTAACAGTGTAAACCAGAGACAAACCAGAGAAACTGTTACAGCCCTGTTGAATCTGCTGTGTGAGGCTGTGTCCTGCTGCTCTTTCTAACTCACTCAGATAACAATTCTCCTGACTCCACTCAGCAATCAGCACTGAGGGCAAAGCTGGTGAGTTCTTTGAAATATCCTGCTGATTTATCTATTTATTTATTTTTATTTAATGAACGTTATCCCTGGGGCGCAGGGTGGCTGTGGCTACAATGTAGCTTGCCATCACCAGTGTGTGAATGTGTGTGTGAATGGGTGGATGACTGGATGTGTAAAGCGCTTTGGGGTCCTTAGGGACTAGTAAAGCGCTATAAAAATACAGGCCATTTACCATTTGTTTTCTGATTCTTGTCTGTAGTTCAGTTTTTCATCAATGAAAAGCAAATAAAATGTATAGTTGTAGAAAGAAAACAATAGCGGCACTAACACACATGATAAAACATGAATCAAAAATGTCAAATAATTTGATTTATTTATATCCATTTTGAAAAAATAAAAAAGTCTTGGAATGTGTATATTTTTTTCTCTCTATTTTAAATAACCCCAAACTCATTTTTATGTGATTCTTGTTTTCAGTGAGCTTAATAACAAAGCTGATATGTTTGAAGTTTTTAAAACACATTTTAAAGGTGTCAAAATTGTTGGTCATGAGCAGAAATGTTGCTGAAACAGTTCAGAGCTGTTTCTACATTGAAATATGTGAATTTATCCTTGAGGTGAACAGGTCAGGATATTTCCTAAAGCTGGAAAAAAAAAGAAACAGCCTGAAACACTAACTGGTAAGACAACAGGAAGTAGTTATTTAAAGGTAATGCACAGTGAATGTTTCATCTCAGATACTTCAATGGGTGATTCCACCATGCTACTTCACTATGCATGGCACTGCAAAGAAATGTGTTTCAAGTGTAACAGTTCCCTTATTTTGCTGATCTTCTTGCTTTCCTTTCTCATTAAAGTTTTACGTCTCTTTCCTGTCACGATCTGCAATAACAGATCACATGGGAGTTGTGGTGTGCGGACCCAAAAGCAGAAGAAAAAAAAGGTGGAACTGAACTTTAAGGAAATGCGAGCGTTTATTGTGGCTAAAAACAAAAACATAAGCCAAATGAAGGAAATAACCAGGGGGGAAACTAACATAAAACTCGAACCAGGAAAACTAAGTACAAGAAAGCTGGAATGCCTGGAACAGAGAGCAGGGAATGGAACACGCAGACTAAGACATACTTGACTCTGTCATAATTGTCTTTTCTTCTGTAAATGCTGATTGTATGATGCATTACAGGAAGTCTGGGTCTGAGTGGGAAGCTATAGCTTTACAGCACAACCACGCCTTGTGGAAAAGTTGAGACTCTTAACTGAGGATGCATAAATCTGACATTTAGATCAGATATCGACCAAATCCTGACTAGAATATCTGAATTTAATATTGGTAACCAGGGGCGATTTTAGCCCATTTTTGAATGAATCAAATCACCCCCAAAGATTTCTTACTTTTTTGACTTTTTTTTGACAATATTTGCTGTTTGTGTGACTACGGAAGCGTAGAGCTGCCACCCAGGCAAAAGAAAAATACAAGTGTATCACGTTATAACGTGAAAGGTTTATTGTTCTAACAAGATACTTTTCCTGTTTGTACAATATACTATCATGTTTGTACAATATACTTTTCACGTTTGAACAACATAATATCACGTTATTACAATATACATAATTATCACGTTCGTACAATATAATATTTATATTGTACGAACGTGATCCTATATTGTACGAACGTGATCCTATATTGTACGAACGTGATAATTATGTATATTGTAATAACGTGATATTATGTTGTTCAAACGTGAAAAGTATATTGTACAAACATGATAGTATATTGTACAAACAGGAAAAGTATCTTGTTAGAACAATAAACCTTTCACGTTATAACGTGATACACTTGTATTTTTCTTTTGCCTGGGTGGCAGCTCTACGCTTCCGTAGTGTGACACACTACTAAAAATATAAAAAGCAAAAAAAAAAAAAAACTGTACTTGTTTGAGACATAACATTTTAACAACGGTTAAAACAATGGTTAGCTTCAGCTCGCCTCTCCCCTACTCTGGCTCTAGCACCGTTGCTGCCAGAGCGATGGTGGCTGAGACGCAGCAGAGCGGAGGTGTAAGTGCCTGGCTTAAAACAGGACATATTAGCTGCATTTAACCTTCAGTTACTCTTTATATAGTTGGTAGGAGTCAGACCATGTTTCTTTTTAGCTGAAAAACATTACACCCACCCAGGTAACCTGCTGTGTTAAAAACTTGTTTTCTGACAATGTTTGCTACCCTACAATCCGTCCTGTTCTGTAGTAAATTCAGCAACATTTCATTGTCCTGTTGCTCCCATTGAAATTTATACAGCCTATTTAAAATCTAAAACGTAGCCTACTGTTGTTACCACTGCCCTGTTAGAAATGGATACTAACTAGCTAATTGACTGAATGCCAATTAACCTTATAACTCCTGTTGTGTGTGTGTGTGTGTGTGTGTGTGTGTGTGTGTGTGTGTGTACAGCGAGACAGCCATGTTTATAAGGGATATAAGGAAGTTTTTTCAAAAAAAGGAGCCACATTCAGGTAAAAGTGTAAAATCAAATGAACCGTGAATCAAGAATAATGTTGGATCAGTGTTTCAATATTTATATCTTTTATTAGATGTTTATGCGGTTTGGTTATTTGCCTTTTGGTTGAAAGTACACTGAGAGAGGACTATCATTAGTGATCTTAGTAGTATTTTTTTTCATATTAATGTAATTTTTCATCTAATTGAATACAATCTATTTGTGTATGATTGTCAGTCCAAAGAGGGAGAGAGGAAAGAGGGAACGTGAGGAGAAAGTACAATGTCAGGAAGAACCAGGTAAGAAAACAGACAGGGAACAGTGACAGGCAGAACAGAAACTGTTAAACTGACAAAGAGAAAAAACTGATTTCACACAATCTGGAAGTTGTGTCCTCCCTATATTAAAGCTGCTACACAGAATCTGCAAAACAAACTGGGTTGAAACATTTTTGACCCTCTTTAACAACATTCCAACAAAACATTATCATTGATTGCGGAGATTAAAATTAATAATATATTTTTATGTGGTTCAGCCACAACTCTACTGAAACCTCAGCCAGTAATAGGTCGGCCAACTTTTGGACCGTCCAGTTGTCTGTATGACTGCCGCAGTACGTACATCACATTTGCACACTATCAGAAAGAGCCAAACAGCCCTGGTGGAGTGAGGAGCTGTAAAGAGGAGCAGATGCTCTGTTTATATTCTACAAATGTTTTAAGCTTGTTTCAAAGATTCTGTACTGCAGCTTTAAATGTTTTCCAAAAGCACACATACACTTATCAGTGTTTCTCAAACTTTTTACAGTGTGTACCACCTGAGAAAAATGTCAAGCTCTCCTAAGTACCACTATGAAAGCATGAAAGTCATAAATCTTACAACACAAAATTATTATTATTAAATTAGTAAAATTATTATCTGCAGTAAAGATTTTTTCATACATTTTATATATTCTACTACAGGCAAAGTTGCCTCCATTTTTATAGTTTTTTTAAATTAATATTTTGTAAACATTTAAGGATGCAGGGACTGACAGAGACAGGGAAGAAGTCTCATCGTGACGTGTAAAGTTTGCCTGGCTGGGCAGCTCTCTGGGTGCTCAGCACCCCCAAAGCTCTAATCCTAGAATCACCCCTGCTGGTAACAAAACAAATTTAAGACCTGTCCATTCAGTTAAATCACTTTCAGGCATTTATTGGACAGATGGTAAGATAATGTGTTCTGGCTCTTAATTTTGTTTAATTTTTACTGTGTGCAGAGAGAGGTGCACTCAGTGACATCTGTCTGTCAAATTTGCTTTGTTTTGTTTGTGTGCACAGTCCTGAGAAAATAGTCACAGTACTATGTTCCTGTAATTAACACAGATGAGTAAACCCCTTCATGTGCCTGCAAAACTCTCTCCGTCAGTTCAATTTATTAAAGAAGCCAAATGAGAGGCTAATGTGTACTTATTTTAAAAATGAGAGATCTTATTTATGTAATCACACACTGAAACATAAACCTGCCTCACCACTGCTGCTTTCAATAGATCACATTCCTGAAGAAACAGGAATATTGGAAAAATTAGCAGCTATCTTTAAAAAATAGATAGGACCCGTTTTAGTCAGTAACCAGGTTTTGTAAGATAAAATTAAGCCATATCTTGGTCAGTTATTAAAGCATGTACTAAGAGGCTTTGAAGAGTGAAACGTAACTGTTGAAGAATCCACATTTAACTGTTTCTTTTGTCTTTGATTCAGTTGAGGATACTTCAATAAAAATTCTTTCTTTGTAATTTTGTTTGCTGACATTTTTTTTTACTGGCCTCTGATTGATGTAGACAGGTGTCATTACTGGTGAATTATTTTCTTTTACTAAATCTATGTTTATCTTTAGCCAGCAGTTTCAGAATTTATTTAATGTCAGCTGCTCTGGTCCCTGGAAGACAATGGACAATAGCTGATGTATTGTCTTGCTTTCCATTTTCTCAAAATTGAGTCGCCAATAACCAGAGTTTGTTTCTTCCTCGTAGATGTTTCACCAACTGGGAAAAAGCTCTTTGAAACGTGAACAGACTGGTAGTGTGCCAGCACAGAGGCTTCTATTTAGGACTACACTGCACCCATATCCTCATCCAGCCAGCCTGAGTTCCTGGATGCTCAGGACATTCTACTCTGAACTAATGTTAACTAAGGTACCTTTGCTTACAGAGACTAATGGATATTGACCACATACAGGACTTTCGAGGGTGGGGAACTAGGTCTCTAATTCACTTAGTCTTTCCTCCACAGCTACAAACAGCCCACATTTATTACAAGTATCTTAATTGTTAAAGGAGGCCTTGGCGTAAAATGCTTGTAAATTCAGTAGAAATCTAGTAATAGAAGTCATAAAGTCCATGCTTGTGGTAGTATTAATAGCAGTAGTAGCAGGATCGTGAGTAGTTCTAGGTAGTCCGAAGACGTGCAATTAGTGGGGTTAGGTTAATTGGTGCCATAGCCGTGAATGTAAATGCAAACGACTGTCTGTCTCTCTGGCTACGTCCACACTAATGCATTTTTGTTTGAAAACGCATCGTTTTCTCCTTGGCCTCCCGTCCACACTGAGACGGCGTTTTCGCTCAAGGAAAATGCAGCGTTTTGAAAACGCTCTACAAAACGCAATGATTTGAAAACGGTGTTTTCGCGTCACAGTATGGACCGTGAAAACGAAGACTTTCTAAAACAATGACGCATGTTAGTTATATGATGCAGTCACATGATCAATTAAACTAAGATAGCGGAGGGCATTATACAGCAGTTGTTTTGTTTGCTCTCAATTTTGACAGCCCTATTAAAGATTAATATCAGTCTGTACATGCTCCAGATAGCTTTTCTTCGATTTCTTTAACTCTCTCTCTCTTTCAACTCTGCGAAAATGACTGTAAACGCTAGTGTGGACGCGGAGCGTTTCAGACAAAAACGCCGTTATAAATTTATCCGGGCTAGTGTGGACATAGCCTCTGTGTTAGCCCTGCTTGCCCCATCCCTAAGCCTATGGTAGGATTTACGGCAGCACTATGTGACCGAACTGGATATAAAAATAATGATGTTTTTGCTTGTTTCCATTGTTTATGCCATGACTTGTTTCCTGAAAAAAAAAAGTGTATTATGTAAAACTAAAGTCAGCAAAGGGAAGTGATTTAATGTGGTCATCATGTACAGCTTACAAGGAAAACACGACTACTCAGAAAGAGCTGTTTTTTTCATTATTTGTCATGATCAATATGGAGCAACTGTTGTTCTCAATAATTAGAATAGTAGAAGTCCCATTAATAGAACAAATAGAGGGGTAGACTAATTATAGATGTAGTAAACTTTCTAAAAGTGCTGATTCTTGTTTGTGTTTGTGGAAAGACTTTTACTTTCTTGCAAGAATTCTATGGAATAACTGTAAAAATAACACAGTAAAAGGTCAGTAATTTCATGTGGTAATCGTACACAATGTTCCACACATACTCCAAATGATGTCACTAAAATTTTGTTGTCATCATTTCCTGATCAAAGTACCTGGATTTAACTTGTCTCCTCAGGTCCTCTTTTAAAGGCCAATTCATATATAAAATGATCCCTTCAAGGCCCATCACTCTGGATCTGCTGGTGTTTACAGTGCAGCTGAACACAAAGTCATTAATATTCCAGATACTGATGATCATTACACATGTGTACAAATAAGTCGATTATGTACTACAGAAGGGGCAACATGGTGGGTAGCACCGAGCGGTTAGGTCCTGGGTTTGAATCCACCATCTGGCCGTGGCCTTTCTGTGTGGAGTTTGCATGTCCTCTGCAGGTCCTCCGGCTTCCTCCCATAGTCAAAAGATGTTCTTTGTGTGGTTTGATTAATTGGTTATGAATTGAATGGTTGTCTACCTCTCTGTGTTAGCCTGCGACAGACTGGCGACCTTTCCAGGGTGTACCCTGACTAGCAGACCTAGAAGTACAAGATAGAGTTGGGTCTGTAGTGTCAGTACTACCAAATGGTGTAGTACGTGTTTTGGCAGTGTTATAGTACTAGAAAATGTGCCACCTCATTGAAGTTATTATCTACTTTGATTTGTTTTACTTAATATGTGTATGAATGTGTTTCTGCAGTAACAGCTTGGAGACAAGAGGTGAAGCCACTTGATCAGCTGGGACATGATGAGCTGACGATCAGTTTTGGCTCTCATGTTTTCGTTACTTATCAAATCATATGTACTACTAGTACTACTTTTTTAGCATTAGAGTCAGTATTAGAGACAGTTTGTCCTCTTCTGAAAGTTATTTATGATGCTATCACAGCTTTTGATAGCTTTTGATGTACAACAATGTTGCTGTTGAAGTGTTGTTTTACTATTTTGGTACCATCATCAAAAATCAGTCAGTAAGAGCTGAAAATCTGTTGTATTAACTGAAACTGCAGATGTTAGGGCAGAGGCGTGAAAAGCTGGTATGGCTTTTTGTGCAACATTACAACAGCCAAACTGATTGTGTGAAACAGGAAGTGTAGAGCAATAATTTGTCAATCACATCAGAGCTGAGCTGCTTTCAGACGACTCCGTCTTGTTGTGGATGCTGAAGCTGATCATGGTTCTCCTGTGGATGATCCTGTTGGTGATTCTGCTCTGTGCAGAGGCCGAGAACGTGATTCTAACTCTAACCTGCTCTTATGGCAGTTCAGGTAAACACTGGTACAGTCAGTTCAGATGATGCATCAGGTGCAATGTGTCACTTACAGTTTCTATGTACTGCTTCTTGATTTTGAAGCCAACGTTTAATTCTGAGAAACACAGAGTGATTGGATTGAATGAAGGACATTTTTTATGCTGTGCACATGTTCTGCCTCATCTCATATAAGCACCCAGCTTCTTTTACAAAAAAAAAGAAAGCTTCTAAGTTGCAATGTGTAAAAATAAAGCAGCAAATAAAGTACTTTATTTTCAGGTGGTAACAATGATCAGTAGGACCTCACTTAAATAATTTTACTGAAGCTTAAATGATGACAGAGCTGTAGGAATGAACTCTAATCTATAAAAGCACCATTATGCACTAACACACATGTGGAAGAAGACGTTCTTATCAACTCAGAGCCTCCAAGTCCAGCAGCAAACATGCTGAGATTGAACTTTCTTTCCTTTCATTGTTTTAGTGTTTCAGTATGTTGGAGCTCCCTGCTGCAGGTCCACCTGAGTCAGAGTGTCATGGAGACATTCATGATCTGATCAGCCTATGAATGACTGGCTGTTTAAACCAATCAGGAGAGTGCTGCGTCTGAAGGCTGAGACCTTAAAACAGTTAACTTTCTTGCATTTGTATTAAGCTGTGTGGGTGATAATTGATTTTTAAGCAAAAGAGTTAAGTCCCTATTTTAAAATATATTTCAATCAGTGCTCCCACTCAGCTGATGGTTTTCAGTTGGAAAACCATCATTGTTGGCTGCAGCTGAGTGTGAGGTGACTGGCATGGTGATCGTGTCATGATTCTCAAGTGGAAACGTGCAGAGTACCCACTTCTAACTGGGTAAAAGATGTTGTTTCAAGTGAAGTTTTAGGGAAATCGGAGCAGAAACTTATCAGACAGACTGGTGCAGCATGTGAAGTGGGGGGGACTCCGCGCCACTCTGTGGTGCTGAAGAGAGAGCTGTGCTTACCATTGCAAAGAAAATGGGCCCTAGACCTGGAAGTTGCAGCTGGACTGGACATCTCTCTTAAGGGGAGCTAGCTTAACTACCACTCAGTAAATGAGTTGTTTCTCTCGTTTTGTGGTTGTGTCCTGTTGACAAATGCTGGGACAAAGCTGAGGAAGACAGCATTTTTTTATCATGTAGGATGAGTTTGTTATTGGTTTACGGCTGTTGGTTTACCTGCTCAGGTTCAGGTTGCGTGTGCGTGTCCATAGTTCAGCTGACCTTCGCCCTGCCAGGCTAAGTAAACAGTCTTCCAGCCAACCCAGGTGGCCTTGCATGGAATGGGAAGGAACAGACTAAACACAGTCGTTATCAGAGTGTTTTGTTCAGCTCTGGCCTTGCAGTTGGCGCCAGAGGGGTATCCGCATAAGTGATGGTATTTTTTACTTTAGTGCGAACAGCTCATATGAATTTCGAAGCAGTTCTGCAGTCCAACACTGGTCTCTCAATCTCCCGTTGGAGAGCCGTGAGCTTGCGTTCTGTGATGTTGTCATTTCTTGTGCTCAAGCAGCCAATTTCTGAGAACTCACGGCAGTGTGCCTCCCCGAGATGTCATCCGATGAAGTATGAAGCTGTTAGAACCCACATTAACCCACATGCCACACTACTGCCTGGAAGTGGTAAAGTTTTAGTTCCTGTGCGACATTAAGGGGATTTGTTTTCGGTTTTGGTTTTGTTTGGTTTTTTCAGACGTCACACTGACTGAAGTCACCATGTAAAGTAGGAAATGTAGAGCACTTCTGTGTCAGAGTCCATCAGAGCTGAGCTGCTTTCAGACGACTCCGTCTTGTTGTGGATGCTGAAGCTGATCATGGTTCTCCTGTGGATGATCCTGTTGGTGCTTCTGCTCTGTGCAGAGGCCGAGAACGTGACCGAGGTCAGAGGAGAGCTGGGGACCAATGTCACTCTAACCTGCTCCAATCAGACATCAGACCCACACTGGTACATGGAGATCCACAGTCAGTTCAGAGCAGGTATTGGCCGCAGTTTTTCCTCAGCAGGCTCTACCTACTGCTCTCCTGGTTTTGAAACCAAGTTCTCAATCACGGGAAACAAACTGATAATTAAAAACTTGACAGCAGAGGACTGCAGGCTTTACTTCTGTGGCATCAAGAGAGATGGCAGCATTCAGTTTGTGGAATCTTTCCACCTCGTCTCAAGTAAGTAGCCAAGTTTTTTTTTTTTTTTTTCTTTTGCTTATTGCTGTAAAACATATGAACATATGACTAACAAATGATTAGTTAGTTCTCAGGCTTTATGACGTATTTGCAGAAAAGCAGGTTTTGAGCAGGCTAACAGGATTTCTCTTTTCTGTTTTGCATGTTTTAACTTGTTATCTATTACCACGTTCTTTACTTTTTGCATTCACTTTGTTCTCATGTCTGACCTTCATAGTCATTAGTATTAGTAAGTGTGAGAATGAATGCAAATGGAATGAGATCATGTGTTATTTTTTTCACATCCAAACTTCCCACCATTTGTTTTGACTCAAACTCTCCTCTGTGAAGGTCCAGCGTGGTGGGTTTTAACATGTCCTGAGATACTGTAAAAGAAAACTTTGGCAGTTAAAACCTAACAAGTAATAACTCAACTTGTGAGCTTGATATATTTTTCTTTTTCCTTTTTTGGAACACTGGGTACAAAAAAGTTCCTTGCAGCTTCAAGGTTGGATTTCATAAGGCAAACTGCTGCACCTATTCTGATTTCCTTGATTTCTTGAGTGAAAGCGATCCTTTCTTTGGATAAAAATAATAAAAAGAAATTAATAATTAACACAAAAACCCCAGCAGAGCAATACGATGGTGTATTGATACAGGTAACTAGATGGGTTTTTTGTTGTTGTTGTTTAAAGAAATAAGAGTTTTTTCTATCATGGCTGTATACTACCTTATATATCTGATATATGAAAAGTATGTTTTTCAATGAAAATTTATAGATGGTGGGCGTGTTTCAAGTTGCTGATTTGTAACTATAACATGTTCTCAGTTGATCTTTTTGCCTCTTTGTTTCCAGATGTCATTGTTCCTCCCAACGACCCACAGAACGACTGCTATAAGAGTCACCTCATCATCATCTGTGTCTCAGTGGCTGCCTTTGTCATTCTAATAATCAGTGAGTGTGTCACAGTAGATAAATTTAGCACATTTTCTAACTTCAGATCACAGTATCTAATGTTTGAATAGATGTTTCTGGCAGCACATATTAGAAGTGTTGGTCAAACTTCAGTCCGTATTTCTTTTAATCATTTTGCACTGTGACCAATCAAGTGAGGAAGCAGCTTTATACTGTCAGCGACTGCACAGAAATCTGTGTATTATAAGAATATATCTAGATCTGTACATCTGGATAAACAAGAAGTGACTCACAGCTCTGTTGGCAGGTTTTGTCGTCATATTGCTGTGCTTGAAGAGGAGAAAATGCTACGACTGATGCTTCAGGTCACATCTGTAATGCTACAGAGCTACTGCGGGCTGTGCAGGTAAGTAAAAACTGTGACTGCTAACAAAACTGATGCTGTGTGTGCTGCATAAACCATGACTACTGACAGTACTGGTACTAGGATCACTCTCTATAATGTTTAAAAAATGTTCGGCTGCTATGATGAACGTTAACAGGCATTAAGTCGTAATGACAAAATGGAAATATGCATGTGATGTCTTCTGAAATTAATAGAATCTAAAACAGCTTTGTTCATTTAAGATTCCTGGTCTTTTATGTTTGCTGCTTCAGATCATCCAGGTGTGCGTTATCACAGTCATACAGTTTTCCCAAGACAGGACGTTCCAACAAATTCTCCCCAGTCCACCATGCAATAGTATCCTCCTCTGTCACACTGATCTTCTCTGAGGTCTTCTTCTTTTCCTCTTTTACTGCCTGGCAGCTCCATATTTAACATAATTTGTCCAATATATCTATTACCCATCCTCTATGTGCGCCCAAAACATCTCAGCCTTGTCTCTATAACTTTTGATTTACCCCATTATTAATGTTTTCATGTGCATTTGGATGAGCTGCATCAGGGACAAACATAATCAAAGCCTCTCTAACTTTAGCTCCAAACCGCTCAGCCTGAACTGTCCCTCTGATATACTCATTTCTCAGCCATCATCTCCCAACTGTACATCAGCAGGTCTCACTGTGGTTGGGTTAAAGTCATACAGAAATGGTTACTTCAAATTATTGCTCCTAAAGTTGCTTCTGTGAGCTATTAAATCATGAATTATATTTAGTTTTTCACAAAACTCCTTCCAGCTTCCAGTGGGCTCAGCAAACACTTTTCTGGTGGGTTTATGGCCTCAGGAGCTCCTTTCAGGTCTTACTGAATAAAACATGATGTTCATTTAGGAAGTCATGGTAACATTAGTGCAGAAAGAATGAAAAGCAGGGCATAACTTAGGGCAGGGCTGGTGCCTTACTCAATTGTGAGGTATGGTTTCTTCAGGAACACCAGTGTTTTGGCACGAAAAACATGATGATCAAGTCAAATGAATGAGATGAACCAGGGTCAAAATATTATCTTCAAAGCCAAAGTGAAGCAGCAAAAACCTCATTTTTCCTAATATAGACTTGAGTCTGGCTCTAAAAAAGACAGTTGCCCACAGACCCACATGTTAAAATGCTAAAAAGTTTTGATCTCTATAGCTATTTTACTCCTTCAGTGTTGCTGCTAACGCTGCAAAGACTATCACTGTAGCTATTAAAAGTTACAGTGATAGTAGTAATACTATCTAATAGTACTACTTGTACTACCCTGTACTGATTACTCATTTTCTGTTTCAGGGTAGGCGACCCTCTTTCAGCAAGACATCACGGGATTTGATTCATTCATTTCATTTTTTCATGTGTAGTATCAGTACACAGTATATTTCATGATTTGTTGTAACAGTATTAAAAAGTAATTTGTCTGCTTCCACTTTGTTTCACTGTTTAATAAAAATTACATTTATTACAATGTAATATTTGTTCTTTTAATCCATATTTCTATTTCTAATCTATTTCTTGACCGTGGGAACATTTAAGAAGATCAGAAGACACCGTACAATTTAAAATGAGCCTTTTATGTCATGTAGCAGCCAGTCCAAAAAACAAAACAAAAAAGCTGTTACTTTAAACATGTCACTGTCATCTCTGGTACAATGATTTTGCTGTTAAAGTTGCTGTTGTTCTCATTACTAGCGTCACTACTGCAGTATTGTCATTAAATCATTGAGCTGCAGAAAACAGTTGAATATGTCTAATACTAAACCAAGCTACTGAGTTTAAGCAAGGGTCAATGTAATTCTACTTCCTGAGCGCTTGTTCGTTTTTGTGGTTTTTAAAAAAATCTGATGTCATATCAAGTGACCATCTGAAAAAGGAAGTGTAGAGCACTTCCCTCTTAGAATCACATCAGAGCTGAGCTGCTTTCAGACGACTCCGTCTTGTTGTGGATGTTGAAGCTGATCATGGTTCTACTGTGGATGATCCTGTTGGTGCTTCTGCTCTGTGCAGAGGCCGAGAACGTGACCGAGGTCAGAGGAGAGCTGGGGACCAATGTCACTCTAACCTGCTCCAATCAGAAATCAGACCCACACTGGTACATGGAGATCCACAGTCAGTTCAGAGCATGTATTGGCCGCAGTTTTTCTTCAGCAGACTCTACCTACTGCTCTCCTGGTTTTGAATCCAAATTCTCAATCCTGGGAAACAAACTTGTGATTAAAAACTATACAGCAGAGGACTGCAGGCTTTACTTCTGTGGCATCAAGAGAGGTGGCAGCATTCATTTTGTGGAGACTTTCCACCTTTTGTTAGGTAAGTACCCAACTTTCAATTTACTTTATTGCTGCAAAACAAATTAGTTGGTGTTCAGATCGCATGATGTATTTGTAGAAATGCACATTTTGAGCTGTCTAACAGGAGTTTTGACTGTTTCAACATGTTTAGGAAAGCTGTGACCACATTCTTGCAGTAATGTGGGATGTATGTGAATATTTGTTCTTAACCTCTAACAATACCATTGGGCTATGGTGACAGTCTTTTAAGCCCATGTGCATGTGAGCATGGATAGACTCGTGGTATATGGCAATAAACACACATGTAAAATGGAAAATATGGCAAATGTGTTTGTTAACAATAAAATAAAATTGAGGGGCAAAAAGAGTTTTGTCTTCTTCATCAATACAGCAGTTATGCAACAGGAAAAAAAACTGATAATACTCAATAAGTAAAGCATTGTTTTACAATTATGGTGGCGATGAGGCTGAACAAGTGGTCTGTTTGTGGAAACGTCTACTTTTCATAAATCATCTTAATCTGGTCAACAGACATAAAACTTGTCTATAATCTACTGACTTGTGCTTTACTGATTACTTTGAGGTCACCATTGGATCTAGCTGGAGGTGAGGGTTTCAGTAGTATTGTAGTCATATGGTTCCTGATTCAGAATAATTTGACTTTGATGACCATTCTGTTGAAAATTATGAAATCAATACGTTGAGAAATGAGCTCAAGTGCTACATTGTCCCCGCCCCCACAACCAATAGACAGCAGAAACTAAAAATTGGCCCTTCTTTCAAATGCCTCCACTAAAAAAGCATCAGAAGAGCTATTCTGCCGAATACTGCTGTCGTCACAGATGGTGTGAAAGTGTGCTTGACCATTGGTGTCTTGGCTCCATGGTAATACTAAACACAAATAAAAAAAATAAAAAAAAACAGTCCTCTTTAGTCAAATTAGGATGAGTGGCGAGGAACTCGTGTCCCATTTGCTTTGTGTTTGTACTTCATGTGTGAGCATTAGATCAGGGCACCAACACCAGAAGACATCTCGTGCATATCTAAATAAGAACGAGTTGTATACTTACAGTTGGTAGGTAGCTGACGTTCTTGTTCGTGTGTCAATTAAATATTTTCCTTTTCTCTACATTTAAGTTGCCTCAGAAATCAAAGTTAATTTAACTTGTTAGTACCTTAGTTTGGATCACTGGTTGTGATTGGAGATGTGAATCTTCTGCACTGTTTTCAGAATAATTTGTCAACAAAATGCCCCGATTGGAAACTTTAATTATCATAACTGTAACGGTTCTAAAGAAATAAAACAATACTTTTTTTTCTTTTTTTCCATTGATTATCTCTCCTTTGTTCCTCTTTCATCTTTCTCCAGATGCCTCCAACAGCAACCTGCTGAAGGACTGCATCATGACTCAGTTCATCCTCATGATATCCGTCTCAGTTGCCGCTGTCATCATCCTGATAATGGGTGAGTGTGAGTGGAGATAAGTTTAGGAGATTCTGGTCTGAACTGTAAATACCGACATCCACTACTGGACGAGCCACACTATTCACCGATGAACACGACCCAAATTTATCTATCACAGCGTTCACTGGAGCTTTAAAAGCTGGTAATTTAAAAAAATAATAAAATAAAATGAAAAATGACTCACTGACATCTGTACTAAAGGAACAGTTAGGACACGAATACATGAGCTCAGCTACATGCTCTGTCCTCATATTGTGACCTCTGGTTTGGTAATATTTGCACAGACTTTTTGAGAAGAGCATACTAATAGTGTTAGTCACATTTAACCTGAGGCTTGTCGCCCATGATTAATTAATTTCAGTGCTCTGATGTGTTTTATGTATTTTTAAACATGATTCTATCTTTTCAAACACACTAAAGTTTGATATTTTAAGTATTTTCTGATTAACTTTGATCAAAAAGTTCTTTTAATATCAGGAAAAAGAGCCTCTACAAGAACACCCACATCCTTCATTGACTGAATCACAATCATAACACAATTTCTGATCTTTCATTAATGTCTGTTGTTAATCGACTGATCTGTTGCCCAGCAACCATTAGTAAATAGTAGAAATAACTGCTAGATAGTTTTTGTACACTATTTTCCTTATTTAGTTCTTTAACATAATATAATATATATATTTTTTTTTTTCTTTCGAATATATCTCTAATTTAGGTTTTCTTGCTGAACCCTAATCGTCTGTGAATTTCCCCAGTGTGGGATTAGTAAGTTTATGTCTAGGAAAATGATGATGAGTCCATCATTTATAATTTGTGCCAATCCAAATCACTTAAAAAAGTATGTCAACAACATTCACCTTAGTGAACAATGCTGATCAAACGGAGTTCTTGTAGTTTGTATTTTTGACGTGGGTTTTATTTTTTATTTTGAGTTTTTGATTTCAAGTCAGTAAAGCTTCAGTTTGTTTGTTTTCTCTCATTTCAGTTTAGCTTTTCTAAGTTTCAGTTTTACTTTTAGTTCCCTTAAATATTGTGATATAGAGGACATTTATCATGGGATTTTCAGAACTTCAGAATAAACATTACAACCCAACCTCTCTCTGAAAAGCCAGTTAGTCATGTAGACACCCTGAGTCTCAGTGAAAAGATGAGACAAACCTCTTCAGAGAGGAAGTGTGGACAAAGATGTTCAAATTGACAAATAACCTGTATATTTTTGTTTTATTTTAGTGTTTCAGTAATTTTCTTTTGCTTGAATATCTTATTTGATTTATTTTGTTGTTGTTTTTTTATTTTACTTGACTAAATCATTTTGAGAATAGCAGCAGTATTCAGACCGGATCATATTCTTACATTCATTATGAGACATTCTGTCCTGACTGTGAGTTTGAAGGTGGAGTGACTCAATGATCTGTTGGCAGGTGGGGTTTTGGTACTGCTGTGTTCGAGGAAGAACAAAAGCAGCAAACAGGTGGAAGAGCCTTCAGCTCACATCTACGAGAACGCAGAAACACTGTGGGCTATTCAGGTAAACAAACCTTCCACTGTTACTGACAGAACTGATACTGTGAGTTTTAATTTTGCATTACAAATATTTTTCTAGCAACTCCACAATCCTATATATCTGTATATTTAACACAGAAGAGGATATCACATTACAATGCTGTGTCACAATATAAAATAGCATCATACTATAACAATCATAGTGTATGTGAATAGGTTTGTACGCTGTCTGCTTCCCATGGACAGTGTGTGGGTTTGCTACTCTAGTCAATTTAAACTGTATGAAGTCTTCATGGCCTTGAGTTTGCTCCATGTCCACACAGTTAGATGTAGCTGGCACCATTTAACCACACTTCAGACCGATTATGATCAGTTCAAAACACAGATACTAGTGCTGAAAATGTTCATTTTAGGCCTTCAACAAGGAACTTAACTAACCAGCCGTAGAGGTCAACGCATTATCTTTTTGAGCTGTGTAGCACTTTTCTACTCTGAGCACCCACAATGCATAGAATCTGCTGAGCCACAGTCACCTCTCTAAAAACTGTTTTATGTTTGCATCTGGTGATGACGCTGCTATTGGTACCTATGATATCAATACCACTGCTTAAAGTGCTAACACAATATTGCTTCTTCCCTATACTTATGTTGTGTTTCAGGGCAAGGTGATCCAGCCCTACCGAGCAAGACATCACTGAACGAGTTCTTTCAGACGCTACAAGACTTCATTTGTTGTATTTCATTGAAAAACATACAAACGTTTGCGCACGTTTCTTCTCTGCAGCAAATACATTAATTTTTTGTTAGTGCTGTCAGCGTTAATCTTGTTAAAATTATGTTAACGCCATAACCGCGTTAACACGACAAATCTGCATTAGCGAGTTAATGCGGATCGCCCCATGCTTGGGGCTGCGCAGTGTCAACGCATAGATTTGCCACGTCAATGCGGTTATGGCGCTAACGTCATTTTAACGAGATTAACGCTGACAGCACTACATTTTGTGTATTATCAGGCTTGTTGGAAGACATCTGTCCACTTCAGATGTAAAACTTTCAAATCATATGGAAAGTTGTGTATCTTAAGCTGTCAAACGCTGTCAAGCTGGAATCTGAAAGCAGACAATGGTTCAAACTTTAAGGGTTCATTTTGCAGTATTAGTATAAGGTGGAGGCAATAACAGTATTTATGATAGTAACAGAAATTTTACATAGGTAGTAGTTTTTGTTAAAGTTCTTGAAAATGGAATAGTAACCTATTAATAGATGTAGTGAAGTCTACGTTTGTGGTAGAATAACAGTAAGGATTATGGGTAGTTTTTGCAGGACCTGTACATTTTATAGCTTTACTGTCAGACAGGGTGGGGTTAGTGGGTAAAACATTTCCTGGCTTCTTCTTTTCTGCAAAGATTCTGGCAACGCCTGAAGAAAAAATAGAAAAGAGGAAATAATTGGATGTGCTAATTTTACAAACGTTTCCAGGAAATATGGCTACTCCGCATGATTTCACCATTAAAATCCTAGTGTCATCACTTCTTCTGCACACAACAACGTCTTTGTGTTACACCAGCTGATTGTATTGGCAGGTTCGTCAGACCCACTGAGATATCTGACGTACTACATCTTTTGGTGTGCAGCTGATCACTTATGTAACAGATGGTCACTACAGTCATGTGTAAAAAGTAGACTTTTGCCTTGAATAAAAGTTTATAACTCTGTCAGGCTGGAGATGGAGGGCAGACCTTTTTTCTTATTTGACTGTTTCAGACGTTTTACTAGCAGCAACAGTAACTACTGTACTGTTTGTACTTCTGCTTTTAGTTTTCTCTTATTGTTAGCAACATAGATGGTAGTAGGATTTTTAATGATTAACTTATTAATAGATATAGTAAAGGCTGCCCTAGAAGTAGTAGCCCCTTGGTTAACGGTAGTTGTACAGGACCTGTAAAACCATGCAGATAGTACAAGATGGAGTTTGTCTTTGACTCATTTGTCTGTTTCCACTTGTTTGTTTCACTGTGTAATTTTTTACTTTTTACTTAATTTTAATTTATATTTAACTGACTTTTTTAAATTTTCAAGTCACTTTCTTTTCAGTATCAGCTATGAGCTGTTGTTAAGGGAAGATTTACAATGTTCAGAAAATACATTACGATCCGAGCAGAACTTCATTTTTTTCATTTTATTTCAATTTGTATTTTAAGTTCAGTTTAATGTCATTCCTCTGTGATTTACCATCTCAACACTTACATTTCCCCTCACTAATAACATGTGTGATACATATATATGATGCAGAGTAGTTTGCAAAGAAATCCTTAATAATGGAGAGCTCCTGTAATGTCTAATTTATTAAAACAGGTTCAGACTGCACCAGCGTCTCTGAGAAATTAACTGACTGAATGAATGCACAAAGTTTAACCAGTTTTGCTGTAAATATTACCAGTTAGTCATGCAACCCTTTTAATTACATTTTTTTATTGTATACATCAAGATTAATGCTTGAACTACTGAGTTTTGTTTTGTTTTTGTTTTTTGAGATACATGATGACAGGAAATCCAAATTACAAGCACCTGATTTCACAGAGCGTGATGCACTGCCTGAAATTAAACAGCATAGAAAGTATTTAAAGTGAGCTCAGGCTTAAACATCTGCAGCAGTAATATTAATCATATTAATATTTTAATAATCCATGAAATCCATTTGATAATAATTCACAATATACAGCTACAGTTACATGTGTAGTGGGGCTTTCATAGGATTTTTTTTTGTTACTTTTTCTTAAAATAATCCTCTACCTTTTGACTGTCATGGATTTGCAGTGTAGCAGGCAGGATGTAGGACTGATAAAAAAAGGGTGAACTGAAAGAGGCAGCTTTATGTTGGCTGTAAATGACTCTTCACACATACAGGAAAGAAAACCAAAAGCAAGGAACTAGAAATATGAACTTAAATCAAAACACAATTAAACTTGGACACTAAGGAACTAAACTGGGAAACAGAGAGCTAGAAAACTACGAGGAGCACGGAGGAAAAAACACACAGCAAAGAGAATGCCCACAAAGGTTACAGACATGACAACAAGCAGGGGAAGACTGAGGACTAACATACACAGGCCGGCTAACGAGAGGATGGGGAACAGGAAGCACACATGTGGGACTAATTGATGTGATGAGACAGGGGAAAAGCAAAACTCAAAAACACTGAACACTGGAGTAGCAAAGTAACACAGGAAGCATGACAGATAGACGTGGACGTGATACTGAGACATAGAAACATGACAGACAGTGGGAACAGTGGGGACATGAAGCACAGAGACAAAAGTAACAATACCCAGGACACAGGAAAGACATAGAGACAAAACTAAGCCTGGGCATAAAACACTGAGAACAGAAACTTAGAAACCAGGAACTGTATAATACAAAACTTAAAAAGTATAACTAAACCCAAAAAACACAAACACTGGGTAGTCAGACCCAGTGCCCTGTCATTGACATTGTCTGCTAGTGGCAAATTTTAAGGTGATCACTAGAGAAGTGACAGATTTTACAGTTTGTCAGCCAAGGAAGGAGTGCAGCAAGCTTTCATGTTTCTCTTGCTTTCTTTCATGTAAAAGTTTGTTCCTCATTTCTTCTTTTACTTCCTATAAAGGTTATTGCATGCCACTGGTAGTACCAAAGGGTGCACGCTTGTGTTTTATTTTGTAGCAGTATTATGGTACTCTTTACATTACTTGAAGTGTCAGATCACATAACAATTGGACTCAATATTACATTTTCAAATAAAAACTATAGTTAAATGTATAGAAATGTGATTTTTTTTTCTCGGACCACACATTTTGGTCTAGATTCCCCCCAAAAAGAGAGACATTTTTCAAAAATCAGGCGGTCTGTCCTTCAAGCGCAAGTCCTGTACCAAAGACCTTACACCTTCCTCCATCTCTTCCCCCTGAGCTTCTCCAAAGCAACGAGGGACAGCGATGGCTTGCCACTAGTTGTTAACCTTCACTAAAGCTGTTTGTGTACTGTGATGAGCTCTGAAACCTGATTAGAACTCAGTAAGCAGTTTTATAACTACTCTTTCAAGACATTTTGAGATGAAAGTAAGGTTAAAGATTGGCCTGTAATTGGCCAAGATGGCTGTTTCAAAGTGATGGCATTTTAAGAAATTATTTAATTATTGCCAGCTTTAACTACCGTGGCACATAGCCCCTTAATAGATATAGTATTTATGATTGAAGCATTAATTAATGGTGGAACTTCATTGAGCAGTCTTGTCTTGAGTTCTCCTGCTGAGTACATCTGCACTGGATAGCGATGCACCGTAGCTCCTTTACAAAATTCTCTCCATTAACCCTTTATATCAGCTAAACCAAGTTTAAACCAACCAAAAAAATGCACATGCCAAATTTATTTACAGAGCAAATTCCATTACATGTAATGTGTGCACCAAGAGATGAAAACATAAGAAACTATATACAGTAGGTCCACAGTGTCTCACTGTAAATAAAAAACAAAGAAGTAAAAGCAATACAAATTAGCATACACACACACACACATGCGCGCACAAAAGCAGACAGCTATTATGTCTGTACCCTGGTAAGACACAACATGGCAGCTACAAGGACTCTTTCATTTATTAAGACCATCAGTGTGTATTGCTCCAAATCAAGCATATAATATTAAATGAATATTGCTGGATCAGCTACTTCTACTTAAAACATATTAGAACATGACTAAGCACAAAATCACCAAGAATAACATCTTATAAGTGCTGCGTAAGCGCGTGCGGCCTTCCAAGCTCAAAGCCTTTGCCCTCCATAGATCAGCCAGACTCGCGCTGGCTGTAGCTTTAACCTTTAATTAACTTGAGCACAACTCTAGAATAAGCAACAAACTGCAATGTGTATGGAATGATCATGGTTACATCTGCAATGGAAAATCATGTTATTATTCTGGTACCTGTAAGGAAAAAATCAAACTAAAGTTATCACCATCACTGTAATGCAAAGGATAATATAGGGTCAAAAACTTCAATTTATATTTAATGCAAAGCTGGTTATATACTTCTGATGAACTAATAATGCCATATTAAAATAATGAATGATGATGAGAAAAACATCCCCTCCTTATTCTACATAAGCCTATGATAACTAAAGGGTTTTGAGTCTGTTTCTAAGTGTATGAGTAGATGTGTGGACTCAGGTCAGCAGACAGCTGGAGTAATATGGTCAGATTTCCATGTTTGTGGAAGCTGTTTCTTAGTGCCTACACATACTGCTGCTGCTGAATCCTGAAATAGAGCATCACAGTTTTCCCAATTTCTCAGAGCCCTTGTCAGATCAGACTTTTACATTATAAAAAACAGTTCTGGTAACTTTGTTGATGTTTTTTGTAAAAATCCAGATCTTTGACCAAAATAAGGCCAAGATTCCTGACTTGCTCACTGTGCTTCTGAGACAGGGATGATTAATATGAATCTCTCTGACTGTTTGGATCAGCAAATATGAATACAACTGTGTATCTTCTGCATTAGAGTGGCAGGCTTTATTTTGATTCTTCTTGACAGTATCAATTTAGAGCAATGAAAAAATTGACGAGTCAAGAATTGACCCCCAGTGAACTTCTGATTAAATGTTTATTCAAATCAGTATCAGGGCAAGAGGTGTACCAGACATACCAATCTACCATGTGCATTTCAAGGTTAGCCTCCACAAAACATCAAATACACACACATGCTGAAGTTACAGTAATCTGCTGGTACTGCTGGTACTGGTAACATCAGTACCAGCAGAGGGAGATATTGGATTTCAAGCAGGAAAATAGTCACAGGAAAGTGTTAATCGTTTCTGGTGATTAAGGACCCTTCAGTGTTCTTCACACTTTTCTTTCTCACTAGCAGTTTACAGTTTGGATAGAGGAGACAAACACCTATTAAAGATAGGCTTAAAACATTCCTTTTTATATGGATCTATAGCATGTAAGGCTGGATCAGGTGACCCTGAACCCTCCCCTACTCTGCAATAGGCCCAGGCTACTGTGGGATTTCCACGATGCACTGAGCGTTTCTTCTTCACAGCAGTAATAAGAAGCTGAAATCTATTAGGATGGTTTTATGATTTGTTGGTTCATTTCTTGCACAGATATATTGAAAATAAAATAGCCTTGCTCTTGTTATTAAACCAGAACAGCAGAAGGAAGCTGTTAGAACCTGTTACAACCTGTTTAAATTTAAAGTCTCTTTTAACCCAAAGGGCAAAGTGCTAGCCAGAGGCGATAAAGTTTAACATCCTGTGAGAGATGTAAGGTGTTTGTGGGTTTTCTTTATCAGACATGCCACTGCCCAAAGTCACCATGTCAAGTAGGAAGTGTAGAGCACTTCTGTGTCAGAGTCCATCAGAGCTGAGCTGCTTTCAGACGACTCCGTCTTGTTGTGGATGCTGAAGCTGATCATGGTTCTCCTGTGGATGATCCTGTTGGTGCTTCTGCTCTGTGCAGAGGCCGAGAACGTGACCGAGGTCAGAGACGAGCTGGGGACCGATGTCACTCTAACCTGCTCCAATCAGACATCAGAGATCCACTGGTACATGGAGATCCACAGTCAGTTCAGAGCATGTATCAGCCGCAGTTTTTCCTCAGCAGGCTCTACCTACTGCTCTCCTGATTTTGAAACTAAATTTTCAATCCTGCAAAACAAACTTGTGATTAAAAACTTGACAGCAGAGGACTGCAGGCTTTACTTCTGTGGCATCAAGAGAGGAGGCAGCACTCAGTTTGTGGACACTTTCCACCTCGTCTCAGGTAAGTACAAGAGTTTATTTCTGATTATTGCTGTTGGATTAGTGAGTGTTTAGGCCTCAATACACATTTTCAAATGGCTGACAGCATCTTAAATACACGAGTAAGTAGTTTATGTTACTGTCGGAAACCATCTACTTTTTTTATTATAACTTGAGAGTTGAGGAATTTTGGGACGACTTCTTATACTGTCTTGTGATAGTACAAGATTATTACATGCAAACGTTTGTTTTTAAGTCTGACCTTAATAGGCATTACTAAGTGCTATTATGAACACAAAGGAAATGAGTTCATGTGGTAAGTTTTCAAATTTGTGACCACCCACACAAACAGGTACACACACACACACACACACACACACACACACACACACACACACACACACACACACACACTAAATATTTAGCTACCAAAAACTACTTGTTTTGGTTTAGGAAAACTGGTGTGTTGTTAAGACTTGCTCCTGCAAACCAAGGAGCTTGGAAAGAAAAGCGACTGGACTTCTTTGCGTTTCTTAAAGACGTCTCATGTCTTATCTGAGAAGTTTAATCAGTTCTACGACTAATTGGGACAGAGTCCCAGATTTCTGAGACTATTGCGAATTGTCCCTTATGAGGGTCACAGACCCACTATTGATCATCTGCCTAATCACATGAGCCATACTCCTGTTTTTAAATGAGTATATGAGTTTCCTGTTTCGTGTTTCTCAATTCCTGTTTCGGTTTGGTAGCGATTTAGACCTTGCTTTGTTTCACCTCCTTCGCTGCCTGTGACCCATTACCCTCCCAATCCGACTACACTGTTTACCTTCATGTGTTTAGATACTTGTAAGCTTGACCTTGCCTTTCGTCGGTTGTAGCACTTCTTTCTCCTCCCTGTGTGTTTCGTTATCAATTTTCAATTTGCCTTCTCCCAGTTTGCTTTCTTTCTTTTATAAGATTTTGCACAAGCTTGAAATAAAAGGCTTGTTTTTTTGTTTACATTGGCCTGCATAAGAGTGCTTTAACCAGTGCCACCATGCTACTTATAAATGCTTCTTAACTTATCTTTGTCCTTTCTGTCCTTTCCAGATGTCGCTCGGCCTACCAACAACCCACAAAACAACTGCTTTTTCAGTCTGTTGATCACCATATCTATGTCAGTTGTCGCCTTCATTGTTCTAATAATCAGTGAGTCTGTTATTTTACAATTTTAGTAGATTTTGTGGTCCAACCCAATATCATGGCAAAGCGTGTAATAGACATACCGGTCCACTGTGTCCATTTCACACTTGGCCTCTCCAAAACCTGAAATGGACACACGCATGCAGAAGCTGCAGTAACAGCAGAGGGAGATATCTTATTTCAAACCACTTTGAAAATAATCATCCAAAAACCATTTAAAAGACATTATTAACACATTTACATGTATATACAGCAGATACCACCTAGCTTAATCATTTCCTGTGATCAAAGGCCCTGAAAACTACTATAGTTTTTTTGCACACTACTGACTTCATAAACGTAGAGAGGCTGCTTTATTGCAGTAGCAACTTGCACAAAAAACCTTACAAAACTAAACCAAAACCTAGAAACTGGAACTAATAACAAAACATGGGGAAACTACAGACGGCGACCTGAGGAAGCACACGGCGACCTAAGGAAGCACAGGAGAAGAGACACACATAGCATGAGGGGAGGACATGAAACTGACAGAGAAAAACACAGGGTTAAAATGCATGGGACACAAGAGGAGAGCACAGCTGGAAGGGTTCACACTTAAGACATGAGACAAGGGACCATCAATGTAAATGGCATGAACACAAGGGGAACACAGAGAACACTTACAGAATGGAAAAAACAAAAACCCAGAAAACTCTAAAAATTCTAAAAATTAATAAATGCAAAACAATAAATGGAGTCACTAAACGCTAGACCATGACCTAGATAAGTTATCCTGGTCACCACAGCTAGCCTTAAAGGCTGTTATTTTTTAATGAATCTAATTAAATAAAAGCTCATTGAACATTTGGGCTGAATGAAAGATGAAGTAACTCAGTGCTCTGTTGGCAGCTTTTTCTTGTATATTGCTGTGCTTGAAGAGGAAAAGCTACAGCAACCAGAGGGATGATATCTCACTTCACATCTATGATGTACCAGAGCCGCTGCAGGATGTGAAGGTAATTAAACCACTGCTATTACTAACAAGACTCATAATTTGAAAGGTAAGGCTTCAAAAACTAGAAACTACAATGTAAACTGAATGAATGTTTTTAGTCCCATTCACAGTTATTAACCTGCACTGAGATATAATCACAAAATGAAAACACGATTATTTTGTCTTTAAAAAATTAGAATGATAAAAAACAAACAAACAAACTATAAAGACACATCTCCTGGATGCACTGGTACGCATCTTCAGTGATGTATCCTGGGGTCATCAGGTGTTTCGGGTCTCACAACATCATACACCCTCGCCCAGGTGACCCAGCCGGGGGTGATCAGGTCCCGACTTGCGTACCCACGGACCAGCCCTCTTAATCCACAGCCACCTTGTGGCTTTCTCTGCCGCTTCACTCACAGCCTGGATGGCCCTCTTCTTGGTTGCCCCAGCCACGCCCAGCCGGCCTAGGACTTTGCAGAGTGATCGTCCTGCAAAGCCCCTACAACCCACTTCTATGGGCTCATAGAAAGTCTTCCAGCCCCTTCCCCTGCACTCTTGCACTAGTTCCTGGTACTTTCCTCGTTTCCTTTCATTGGCCTCCTCGATCCGCTCTTCCCAGGGCACTGTGAGTTCCAGCATAATCAGCTGTTTTGAGGCCTCAGAAATAATTATCAAGTCTGGCCGGAGTGATGTTTTTACAATGTTCTGAGGGAACTTTAGTTGTTTACCCAGGTCAGCCTGTAGCTACCAATCAGAGGCTGTGTTGAGAAGATTATTTCATTTAAGTTTTCTAACATTTTTTATTTGATACTTTTTATAATTCTACTTTTCACAACTATACTATTGTACTATTAGCTTTTGCTATTAGGTACTACTTTTGTGTGTGTTTCTTTGTGTGTAAAGGCTTGTGAAAAATATGACTAAACAAACTGGTATGTTCACCTAAACTGTCCAAGCGATGTGGTAAAGCAATAAAAAAGTGTCCGGGTTGAAAAAAAGGATACAGGGAGGCAGAATTGCCAGATTAAAAGGTTTCATTAATGTTTCTATTGTAATTAAACCACAAGAGATGGAAAAGCTGTTATAATATTTTAACGAAAGAAAACATCAAAATCCAGGGGTTGGTCACTAAACTAAAAGGTCCAAAAAGGTTTAGTCACCAAAACAGACCCCTCTCCACAGAGCAGAAGCAACCACCACACACAGCTCACTAGCTACAATACCACCAAGGCCCTGACACTAGAGCTCACCTTTCTCTGGCCTTAAGTATTCTTAATAGCTGATTAGCATCAGCTGTACAAAACGGGTGGCACCTAAGGCAGGAGAGATGCCAGGACACACCCACAAGAGGTCAATTTCCTGCTAGGGCCGTAACAAATATAAACAAACAAAAATGTTTCAACAAGGATGGCTTGTTTAGAAGGGTTGAACAACTCCTGTAAAAGGAGCATGGCAGCACAGCTTAGCTTCGGGAATTTCTGTCTGAACAAACCACAAAACCTTTGGGTTAATAATAAGAATAACTGGTTGAAGTTGAAGGCTAAGCCTGATTTCCTGCAGTGTATAAAAATTGGTGTATTTCAAAAATAAAAATATGAAGACACTCAAAATAAATTTCCTGTGGTGGGAAACTATTTTGTGCAACTTTTTTGTATTTACAGTTTTGAGGGATAAGCCTCTTAAATTTCTCTAACTAGAAATATATGTTAAAAAACAAAAACGATTTTCAATTTTTTTTGTAGTTTATTGCACTTTTTTGCAATTTATGTAATTACTATGCACTTAATGAATACATATTATTAAAATCTGGGCTATAATGGTTGTATTGATGTATAGCAACTTGAAATGCTCCCAAAAATGGCTCCACAGCAGGTAAAAATATAATATAAGCTCTGGCGGACTTGGTTCTATGGTAGGTCTTAAAGGGTTAATTATCCAATAACAGTACCTACTAATGCAACAAACAGTATCACTCTAGTATTCTAATCTACTACTACTATCAAAAATACTTCCATAATACTGGTACTTCCCTGTACTAAATATTTGTTTCCTTTCAGGGTAGGGCAGTCCACTCCCAACCAACAAGACATCACTGAAAGATGACTTCATCCTTCATCAACCGTTGTATCGTAGTTATTTTCTGTGCAGTTGTTGTTGACTAGCCTTTATGTTTTCATGGTATCGTTAGAAAATACCATCTAGTCTGGTTAGGATGGAAAACCTCAAATTCATCATTTAACAGAGGCAGTAATGTTAATAGCTGCATTTATAACCATGATTCTATGTATTTGTAGTAGGAGATGTAGTTTTCATTCATTACAAATAGTGTAACATGGAGTTAGATTTGTTGCACTGTTACAGTATCAGACGCTTTACACTCTTTTGGGGTTTTTCTTGTTTGTTTTTTCTCCAATCCAATAAAGTTGTAGTTCTGGTCAAAGTTCTTTTTGTTTTATTTTATACATAATATAATTAACACAGCCTTTGGTCACATAGACATGCCAGTCACAAACCACACACCAAAGTATTCCTGATGTTTTTGAGTGGCAAAGGTATCACATTTATATATATTTCCTCTTTGGTTTGACTTTTGTTTTACTGTAAACACACTAGAAGTTTAGAAACAGCTTGAAGATCTGTCTAAAATGTTATTATTTAGACTCCTATTACCTCTACTACAGCTGCTTCATGTATTTTTTGTAACCGTTAGTCAGTATTTCCTCGACAGGTATGACATTCACTGTCAGAAAGATGTACAACCATTTTTCTAATGAAAGTGCTGCTGCTTGTGCTGTTCATTAGGATTCATCATCGTACACTTTCTTAATTTCTTGGTATTTGTGTGGTGGAGTTTTTTTTGTTTGCTTGTTGTAAACATATTTGAATTTTGAAAAAGGAAGTGTAGAGCGCTTCTCTACCATCAGAGCTGAGCTTGGACTTCCTTTAAGGTACTTGATACTTGTGGTATTTTATCAGGTGTCATATTTCAGACAGGAAGTGTAGAGGACGTCAGAGTCCATCAGAGCTGAGCTGCTTTCAGACGACTCCGTCTTGTTGTGGATGCTGAAGCTGATCATGGTTCTCCTGTGGATGATCCTGTTGGTGCTTCTGCTCTGTGCACAGGCCGAGAAGGTGACCGAGGTCAGAGGAGAGCTGGGGACCAATGTCACTCTAACCAGCTCCAATCAGACATCAGACACACACTGGTACATGGAGATCCACAGTCAGTTCAGAGCAGGTATTGGTTGTTATTCTCAGCAAGCTCTACCTACTGCACTCCTGATTTTGAAACCAAATTTTCAATCCTGGGAAACAAATTCATGATTAAAAACTTGACAGCAGAGGACTGCAGGCTTTACTTCTGTGGCATAAAAATGGCAGTAATCTGTTTGTGGAAACTTTCCACATTGGTCTCAGGTAGGTTTCAAAGATTTTGCACGCATATAATAATAATAATAATAATAATAATAATAATAATAATAATAATAATAAAGTTCATTATTGTTGTTCTTCTTCTTCTTTTTGTTAAGGTTATGTTGTATTTTGAATCCTTTTTGTGCCTGCATTCATTCATCATGTTCTAGTTACAGCCTAGTACAGTGGTTTTTATAATGTTGGTCTTTACAAAATAAACAGTTATTTCTAGTTTGTTAATGTTTTTTTGTGTTTCCATATCATACTGGATTCATTTGGATGTAAATATTAAACTTTGTACGCCTAAACATTTATTTTAAAACTTTAGAAATATAGAAATACGATGCTCTAGCTAAAAGTAACAGAAAAAATATCTCATTTAAAAAACAGTCAACCTCCACCTTGATAATTATGCAACTTAACTTGGAATTGTGATTTCATTACAACTGGTGTTGGCCAGAGGGGCCGATGGCGCAATATGGCAGCCTGGCTTCTGTCAGTCTGCCCCAGGGCAGCTGTGGCTACAACCGTAGCTTGCCTCCACCAGTGTGTGAATGTGAGAGTGAATGAATAGTGGCATTGTAAAGTGCTTTGGGTGCCTTGAAAAGCACTATATAAATCCAATCCATTATTATTATTATTATTATTATTATTATTATTATTATTATTATTATTATTATTATATTCATTATATATATATATATATAAATCAAATCAAATCACTTTTTTTTATTGTCACATCACATGTGCAGGTACATTGGTACAGCACATGCGAGTGAAATTCTTGTGTGCGAGCTTCACAAGCAACAGAGTTGTGCAAAATACAATAACATAAACAGGCAAAATATACGAATGGCTAAATCTGAAACTAATAAATATATGTACAATATATAATAGTATATGCAAAAAAAATTAAAAAATTTCTGGATGTGTATACTAAATGTTTTTCTACGTGTGTGTGTGTGTGTGTGTGTACACATATTTTACAAATTAAATAGAGTAAACAATAAATAAAATATATAAAAATATACAGAGTTGAGACATGTGCAAAACAGTGGCATTACTGTACAGTATGGAGTGCATAATGTTGAAGTTCCAGTAGTGAAGCTGAGGTGTCTATGACGTGTTCAGCAGTCTGATGGCCTGATGGAAAAAGCTGTCTCTCAGTCTGCTGGTACGGGACCGGATGCTGCAGAACCTCCTTCCTGATGGAAGCAGTCTGAACAGTTTATGGCTGGGGTGACTGGAGTCCTTGATGATCCTCCCCGCTTTCCTCAGGCACCGCTTCCTGTAGATATCTTGGAGGGAGGGAAGCTCACCTCCAATTATCCGTTCAGGGCACCGCACTACTCGCTGGAGAGCTTTGCGGTTGTAGGCGGTGCTGTTGCCATACCAGGTGGTGATGCATCCAGTGAGGATGCTCTCAATGGCACAGTGATAGAAGGTCCTGAGGATGCGGGGGCTCATGCCGAATCTTTTCAGTCTCCTGAGAAAGAAGAGGCGCTGCTGCGCCTTCTTCACTGTTTTGTTTGTGTGTACTGACCATGTAAGATCCTCAGCCAGATGTACTCCAAGGAACCGGAAGCTGCTCACTCTCTCCACAGCAGCGCCGTTGATGGTGATGGGGGTGTGTACTTCTCTGCACCTCCGGAAGTCCACTATCAACTCCTTTGTCTTTGCGACGTTGAGGGTGAGATGGTTGTCTTGACACCAGTGGGTCAGGGCGCTGACCTCCTCCCTGTAAGCCGTCTCATCACCTTTGGTGATAAGACCCACCACTGTAGTGTCATCCGCAAACTTCACAATGATGTTGGAGTTGTTAGTGGCTGTGCAGTCGTAGGTGTAGAGTGAGTATAGGAGAGGGCTCAGTACACACCCCTGTGGAGCACCAGTGTTCAGTGTGATGGGGGATGAGGTGATGCTGCCCAGTCTGACCACTTGGCATCTGTCAGACAGGAAGCTAAGGATCCAGCTGCAGAGGGAGCTGCTCAGTCCTAGATCCTGCAGTTTCCTGTCCAGCTTCGAGGGAACGATGGTATTGAATGCTGAGCTGTAATCTACAAACAGCATTCTCACATACGTGTCTCTCTTCTCCAGGTGTGACAGGGCAGTGTGTAGTGTCAGGGCTATGGCATCATCAGTGGACCTGTTGTGGCGGTATGCGAACTGTAGAGGGTCCAGTGAGTCGGGTAGTGCAGAGCAGATGAAGTCCCTGACCAGCTTCTCGAAGCATTTGCTTACGATGGGGGTCAGGGCTACAGGTCGCCAGTCGTTCAATGAGGAGATGGTGGAGGATTTGGGTACAGGGACGACGGTGGCCATTTTGAAGCAGGCTGGGACTACAGACAGAGAGAGGGAAAGGTTGAAGATGTGCGTGAACACTCCAGCCAGCTGATCCGCGCATGACTTGAGGACGCGGCCGGGTATCCCGTCCGGACCTGTAGCTTTGCGTGCGTTCACCTTCCTGAAGCACTTCCGCACATCCTCATCCTCCTATATATATATATATATATATATTAGGGGTGCAACGATACTGATATCAAGGTTCAAGGATCAAGGTTCTTTATTTATCACATGCATAGTTATACAAGTATAACACACAGTGAAATGTAGCCTGACACGCTTCTCGACATGTGCAAAAATGTGGGGGGGGGGGGGGGGGGGGGGGGGCTGTAGAGGAAGAACATTATATATATATATATATATATATATATATATATATATATATATATATATATATATTAGGGGTGCAACGATACTGATATCAAGGTTCAAGGATCAAGGTTCTTTATTTATCACATGCATAGTTATACAAGTATAACACACAGTGAAATGTAGCCTGACACGCTTCTCGACATGTGCAAAAATGGGGGGGGGGGGCTGTAGAGGAAGAACATTATATATATATATATATATATATATATATATATATATAGTATATACATTGGGTGAATGTAGCAGCAAGCAGGTGAATTCTGTACATTAATAAGAATAGACATCTGACTATTTTACAGGATAGACAATATAAACATATTTAAAATTAAAGGAATTTGAAATGTACATTGTTCCTTGGTTTAGTGTCTGGAAGAGAGTCCTGTCTCAGTCAATTATAGATGATGTGAGAGGGCGGGTGTGTGTGTTTAGGGCACGGATGGCTTGGGGATAGAAGCTTCTCTTGAGTCTCTCTGTCCTTGCCCAGATGATGCGGAACCTTCTACCAGATTGCAGAAGTTGGAACAGTTTGTTGCCAGGATGGGACGGGTCCTTCAGTATCTGCGCTGCTATCGATATCTGGTATGCTGGTATCGATATTGAACCGTTCGATACAGTGCTTTCGGTTCGGTACGCATATGTATCGAACATTACAAAATTTTTATTTAATTTAATCAACTTTCCTTCTGACGATGCTGTCTGTGTTGAGCGCTCAGTGGATCTGCGCTCGACAGTGCAGCCTAGGCGGAGTAGTCGAACGCAGATTCACTGAGCGCAGGGCAAGCTAGCAAGACAGAAGTTAAGCTCTCCTTGCAACATGGCAAATTGAACCTCCCCCACCCTCATTCAGATCTGGCGTTTGGAACTATTTTGGTTTTCATGTGACGTATGACCCTGAAGGTAAGCGCGTCATGGACTAAAGTAAAACAGTATGTTGGATGTGCCACGCAATGCTCAATTACATGGGTGGGAGCTAGTGTGTTAGCGCAGTTAGCTCGTTAACGTGTTGGCCATCCAGCCCCATGCACGGGGCGATCCGCGGTAGCTCGTTAACGAAGATTTGCCGTGTTGTGTATATTGAACCTGTATCGAACGGTTCAATATTGATACGAGTATCATTGCACCCCTAATATATATATATATATATATATATATATATATAAATATATATATATATATATATATATATATATATAATATATATATATATATATATATATATATATATATATGATGAAATATCGGAGCTACACCAACAGCTTTGACACAATTTTGACAAATGCCAGGATTAGTTCATCTCTCCTGTGAAACTAAGAACAAATGAAAAAGCCTCTTGAAACTTTGAGTACAATGTAACTCTTTTAAAGAAGTACAACAGTTTTCGAAAAAGAGAAGTTTCTTCATTGTGGCTGATTTGCAAAATTGTAAGGTTTCTTTTTCCTACCCGAACCCTTTTTTTTTTCTTTTTCTCATAAACAGATCTGGTGACCAACAACCCACAGAATGACAACACCATGAGTCAGTTCAGTATCACGATCATCTTATATATATATCTGTTAAAGATATTCTATTATCAAAGTACTCAGATGCAATGAAATATCACTCAGACACTTAGAGCAGTTTTAAACGTGCACGGGTGAGAGACTCAGGGAGAGACTCACACACCTCCTTGGTGCAGTCTGGCTTTATTTATACACATCATGAAGCATACAAAAAAGGAAATATCATCCTTATCTTGTCAAGAAAACAGGTGTGGTTTATCAAAAAACTTCGTGTTCTCTACAAGGTTGTTTCTTACTCGTGGGTGGCGGTTTCCTGCTAGTGTGAAGGCAAACAGTGACAATGTGAAGGCAAAGACTGATAATGTGAAGGCAAGCAGTTTCCGTTATAAAGTAGGGAGCCAGCAATTAAAATATGCAGCTGGTTGAGTACAGAACAGAAATATAAACACTCTTAGCTGATTATTATATGAATAATAAAATCTTAGAAAGCAAAAATACTCTGACATTCCCTCCTGTTGTTTAGATTTCTTACATGACAGTACTGTTATTTTTGTCAGTTCATAACCTCTTGTCTAAACATTTTCGGTTTGAACGTCATAAAACAGTCCTGTGTTCAATTAAACTAAACATTACTGTATGGATCATCTTTCAAAATTTCTTCCATTTGAGACATCATCACATAAGCATTGATAGAAGTTGTCACCATGTTTGATACCATTTTCTTCAGACAGGGTACTACACATGTTGTGAAAACACATAACAGTAAAAGCAAAAATGCTATTCCAACAAGTCCTTTAATCAGAAGGGACTTCCATGAACCACCTAGTAACCATGTCAACCAATCATCAGTGCTTGTGACATAGTCTTGTTGTTCAGCATCTTCAATCTTTCTCAAGGTGTTCAAAGCGTCGGTCATGTTTTGTGAGTGTATGTTGTCTGGGATGTATGTACAACATGTAGTGTCAAACAATACACACAAACCTCCTTTTTCAGCTAGAATCATGTCTAGTGCGACTCTGTGTTGCATCACTACAATGCGTATTGCGTCGAGTTCTTCATTTTGCGCTTTGTTGATTTTCATTGAAGCATTTAGGAACAGTCCAAATCGATAGTCAAGTGTCTCGATCCTCAGCATGTTTTTCCCAACTCCTACCCAAGGGAACAAGGAGTGGAGGACTTTCTGACCATCAGTCCATAGTTTGAAGTTCTTGGGCACATCTGATCCATAGATTGAGTCATGTGGCATTACTTCAGTGACTTCAGCAACTTCACGTTTTGCTCTTGACGTGTGTGTCTCTGCTGTGATCTTGAAGGTGTGGTCTGAAATTAGTACTGGTGCACACAGACCGGTGGAGTTCGGTGGGAGCATGAAGTAGGTTTTAGGCCCGCAGGCCCAAGCGGTTCCCTGGACCCAGAAAGTTCAATTTTTGAAGGTGTGTATTCCTTTGGATTGGGTCAGGTCAAGTGTCTGTGTGCAGTTGCGGTTTCGTCCAAGTTTCCTGTTTCCATCGGAGAAGTTGAAACACATTGGGTGCTGTATGTCCGGCGGCAAAACTATGGCGAATGATTTGTTTTTTGTGTTGTTGGCTTTGACGTTTACCCAATGTTTTTCGTTGCAGGTGTAGTTCCAGTTCGTCAGATTGTAGGCACAAGGGGTTGTCTGTTCAATTAGGATACGTCGTTGTGAAAGTGGTTTCGTGACACGTTTGACGTCTGTGTCACTACACCATGGAATTAGGTCTTCTTTCTTTGTGCTTTGACCTTTTAGGGTCAGTCCTGTTGCCATCAAATCTCTGCGTGTGCAATTGCCAGTTGTTGCTTTGTTGAACACACACATCGCTTCGTCAAGTTCAGGTGCCTTTCCATATATTGTTGCGTGTACGGCTGTTGTTGGCATATGTGAACATACATAGCATTCCGTGCTGTTGTCGGTGCGTGTTCTATCATACACATATCTATACCACGCGTTGTTCATCCATGGGTGGTTATGGTCTTGGTTCAGGTCACGTAGATGCGAATTATCATGTGTCCATCTTTTTTGCAGGTGGTGTTGTTTATTTCCTCTCATCTGGGTGAGTGTTAGTAGGCTCACTAGGAGCGCAATGCTGGCCACTAGGAGGACAAGTGTCTTCATGATGACCAGGCACACCTAGACTTCTGGTGAGTAGACTATTGGCGAGAAGTAAAAAAGGGCGGGATATACCCAATCAGCCCTTCCCTTCACCAATAGATCACCTAGAAGCCAGGGGAGCCGGCGTCTAAGCGTCTGGATTGTCACTCACTTTTTTACAGTGGCTGTGGTGGATCCAAGATGGTCTTTCTGCTATTTTGCAGGCGGTGGGTGTGGTAAGTAGGACTTGGTATGGGCCCTCCCACCTTGGTGAACTCCAATTCTTTCTCTGGAGTACTTTGATCAGGATCCAATCACCTGGTTGTAACCTGCAAGACACTGGAGAGAAATCACTCGGCAGTTGGTTGTTTAACACAATCTCTTTATTTTCAAACAGTTTAGTCATCCATTCTGCTAGGGTAGTTTCCCTTATTGATTTATTAATAGGTTCACTGGTAATTGGCAATGGAAACGCTCTCCCGTGGATGATTTCAAAAGGTGTAAGTTTCTGAGAACCTTGTGTTATTCTCATCCACATCTTTACTAGGCCTAGACATTCAGGCCATGGTCTTCCTGTTTCTTCCATGCATTTTCTTAATCTCTGTTTTATTGTGCCGTTAGTTCTTTCCACTAATCCTGCGCTTTGTGGGTGATATGCACAGTGATGTTTGATGCTAAATCCTAGAGCTTCAGAGACTTTGCTGATGATGTCATTAACAAAATGTGTTCCATTGTCTGACCTTATCAGACTGGGAATGCCATATGTGGGGATGAAGTGATTGCATAAACACTTTGCCACTGATATTGCATCTGCTCTTTTGACTGGATAGATTTCTGGCCATTTTGAAAATACATCTATAATTACTAGAGCATATCTTGATGCTTGGCATTCGTTAAGTTCAATAAAATCCATGTGGATTGTATGGAAAGGGTGAGGTGGTGTGGGGAAATGACCTCTTTGTGGTCGGAGGTTCCCCTGTACATTATGTCTTTGGCAAATCATGCATGTTCTGATGAATTCCTTTGCTGAATTTTCAAAATTTTGAGTGTAGAAGTGTTTAGAGAGGACATTCATCATTCCACCCGTTGACAAATGCGTTAAGCCATGTGTCACTAATGCTGCTGTCTTGTGTAGAGATTTTGGCAGTATTGGTTTGCCATTACAGGTCATTAGGTCATTTTCTAGCTGTGCTCCACACCTTAACCATTTTTTCTGTTCTGTGATGGATGCAGCTTTCTGTTCATCTTTAAGTACATCAAGTGGTATTAACGTTGATGTTTCAGATATTAAAGTTTGTATATGTTGTTGTGCTGCCTTTTTTGCGGCTTGGTCTGCAAAGTTATTGCCTTTAGTAATTTCTGAGTTATCTTTTTGGTGTGCGGCACATTTGCACAATGCTAATTTTTTCGGCAGTGTTATCACTTCTAGCAGTTCTTTTAAAAGGTGTGCATGCTGTACTGGATTACCAGTAGAAGTGACCATGCCTCTGTTCTGCCAAATCTTTGCGAAATGATGTACTGCTGCAAAGACATACTGACTGTCTGTGTGTATGTTTATGCTTTTTCCTTCATTCAGCTTACATGCTCTCACAACAGCTGTAAGTTCTGCACTTTGTGCAGAGTTAGAGGAAGTCAAAGGTCTTGCTTCCAGAACTGTGTCTACTGTGGTTACTGCATAACCAACGCAGTTGCGACCTAAGCTATTTTTAGAAGCTGATCCATCTACAAAAATGTCAGTGAAAGTTGACTGTGGTGTGCTATATATATCGGCTCGTGGTTTTGTTTCTTCATCTAGCTTTTCCATACAGCAGTGTTTTTCACCATCTTCTGATGTGGGGAGAAGTGTGCTGGGATTTAGCTGACCACACTTCTCGATTGTAATGTGTGACTGTGATAACAAGATGCCTACGTATGAGAGCTGTCTTGCATGTGTGAGATAAGACAAGTTCGCCTGCAGTAAGATGGAGGTTACAGCGTGGGGAACTTTGACGATCAATGTGTGTCCTAAGACGATGTCAGCGGATTTCTTAACTGCCTCTGCTGCAGCTGCGCATGCCTGCACGCACGAGGGCAGTCCTGAGGCCACTGAATCTAGCTTACACGAATAAAATGCAAGAGGGCGTTGCTTTTCCCCAAAGGCTTGTGTTAGAACGGCCTTCATGTAGCCTGCACCTCCGTCTACATGCAAGTAAAAAGGTTTTTCATAGTCTGGCAATGCCAAAACTGTGCGCGTCTGCAGTGCAAGTTTTAGATCATTAAATGCTTTTTCTGCTTCTGGTGTCCATTCTATTTTATCTTTCAGTGCTAGATTTTTTCCATAAATTAAGTTTTGCAAAGGTTGAGCTAGCAGAGCATATTCAGGTATCCAGCATCTGCAAAAATTGCAGAGACCTAAATAACTCATCATTTGTTGTTTTGTGAGAGGCTTTGGAGCATTCTGTACTGCTAGTTTTCTGCTGTCTAACAGTGTTCTTCCCTCTCCTGTGAGTTTGTGGCCAAGGTATGTGACCTCTTGGCTCCACAGCTGTAACTTGTGCTGTGATACTTTATGGCCCTGCTGTGCTAAATGTTTCAACACAGTCATGGTGTTTTTTCTGCAGTTGTCTCGTGTATCTCCCGTGACGAGAATGTCATCAACGTACAGAAGAAATTGCCCTGTGGCAGGGAGTGTGCATAGTGACATAGATTTCTTTAATGCCTCTGCATACAGGGTGGGACTGTTCTGAAAACCCTGTGGCAGTCTTGTATAGGTATACTTTTCGTTATCAAAGGTGAAGCCAAACAGATTTTGTGAATCTGGGTGTAATGGCACCGAGAAGAACGCGTTTGACAGATCTATGACTGAGAACCATTGTTCTTTTTGCGTCACTTGATTTAAGATTGTGTGTGGATTTGCTACCACAGGTGGGATTTGTTCTGTTACTTCGTTTATTGCTCTGAGGTCATGCACTAGGCGATATTTTCCTGTGTTTGCTTTTTTCACTGGGAAGATTGGAGTGTTACAGGTTGCTTTAGTTGTTTTCACTAAAATGCCTGCTTTTTCCATATCTGCAATTACTGGCCTGATCCCTGCTTTTGCTTCTGCCGTCAAGGGATATTGTGGTTTAACTGGCCTGTAGGTTGTAGTAGTTTTTACTACAACAGGATCTGCTCCTTTAATTAATCCTACATCTGTCGATCCTGTGGACCATAGTGTTGTGGGCAATTCTTGTAGTTCTGGGTGTAATTCTAATGAGAGTATATGTCAGTTTTCACTATCTTCCTGCACATGCAAATCAGTGCTGTCAGTCATGTATGTGGCTGGGTGGGTAGTGATCACCCACCCTAATGTGTATCTCATGCATCCCGTTCTGCAACCTTGTAGCCATCCTTCATGCGTGTCCTCAGTTTTTTCATATCTGTCTCTTTCAACTTGGGTGAGAATGCGGCCTAAATCTTTCCACTCAGTACTGTCATTGTGTGCTACTGACACATGTGGATTTGGCATCCTATTTACTCGTTGTACTGCCTCAGGCTGCAGCACAGAGCACACTGCATTACCACTTTGGGTGACATATAGGTGCTGTAATGTCAGCATTTGTGGTCCTAGCTTGTGTACTTCTTGGTCATACACAGGATTAGGACCTGGACTCTGTTTGAACCTCAATGTGTTGTGATACTGAGTGTAGTCCTGTCGTGTTGAATGAGTTGGCAGATATCGATTTGCTATGTGTTGTAAAGGCTCTAGTGAGGGCAGGTCTAATGTCCAGTAGTAGTGAGGCTGTCCGAGTCCTTGACACACATTAATCTGATAATCTGCTGGACTTTGTTTCTCGTTTAACATTAGCTTTGCATACATGCCCTCTGGTCCTGGCAATACTCCTATTTCCAGTTTCTCTAGCGCATCTCTCCCTAGAAGATTAACTGGGCAAGATGGGTCATATATGCACTGGTTTTTACAGCTGCGGCCGCTGTCTTCATGAGATAAGAGTAGAGGCTCAGTCAGTGATTTAGTACTGACATGTCCTGATGCTGACTTAACTATCAGAGTATCATTAGAGAATTTCACTTTTGGTGGTTTTTTAATCAGTACAGTTTTACATGCTCCAGTGTCGCAGAGCATCGTCATTGGCTGCCCATTTACGTATATAATTACAGTTGGTTTATGTTCAGAGCCCAAAAGCAATTGCTCTATGTTATACACGTCCGTGTTTTCATTGCTCTCTGCTTCTGTGCTTTTTCCTAGTCATTTGTTATTTCTTTCATCCTCTTCCTCAGTGTCATCCTTTTTTCTATGTCTACACTCGCGAGCAAAATGCCCCTCCTTTCCGCAATTGTAGCAGCTTGTGTCTTTCAGTCTTCTCTCTCCTTTTCGCCCTCCTCCTGCCTTTCCTTTTCCTTTGTAGGGGCCTGGTTTATGTCTTCTGTATTCTCCAGAGAATGCCACCAATCCTGTTGCTGGATCTACAGTAAAGACGCCTCCTTTTTCTTTTTGCTTCTGTATTTTAACTGCGTGTTCAGCATATTGCAGTGCATCTGACAGACTTCCTGTATTTTGTGTGACCCAGTGTTTTTCTACGTGGGCCCTCACTTTTGGGAGGAGGCCGTTCAGAAATGCATTTTTTAGCTGTTGCTGAAATGGTGTTTGTGGCTCCTCCTGGTAATTTAAACCTGAATGTTGTCTGAAAACTGGGCGTAGGCGATCGAGGAAGTCAGAGGCAGTCTCAGCTTCCTTCTGCTTTATCTCGCCTATTTTGCCGTAATCTGCTCTTGGGGCTAGACGGACTCTAATCCTTTCATATAATCCTGCCAACTGAGCCCTTAGAGGCTCAGAGGTGGGGAGCAGGGCTATACCCTGGTCATCTGACCCCGTGAAGTCTCCCTTTACTGTTCCCATTTTTAGACCTAATAAGTCCTGAATTACCTGGAGCATTTCATGGCCATTCAAGTGCCAGTGTGTTCTAATTAACTCAACTGCCTCCCTCCATGGCTCAAAACCTTCATTTAACAGTGGAACGTCCTTTAAAACATTAAATCTGTCAGTTTGGGACCATGCTCTGAAAACATATAGGAAAGGGTTGTTGTCTCTTTCATTATTATCGCCACCCGTTAGTTGGCCATATCTTGGGTTGGGCGTGGCTATCATTGGAAACAGACCTGACGGTCCTGGGGGGTCAATCTGTCCTCCCATATCCCTACCTGACGGGTCTTTCCCTATGTCTTCCTTATGGTGATTTGTTGTCATTAAATTTAATGCCTGTCTTGCTGAATCATATGGGCCTGGCGCGTCAGTGAAGGGGTTTTTTGATACTGGCTGATTAGACGGGCCGGGGGCAGGCACATATGGAGGAGGTGGTTTTGGGTGTTGTGGATCTTTTAGTTCACTACTTTGTTCATTTTTCTTTTTCTTTTTCTCTTCTCGCACCTTTGTGCATTTATCATTTTCTGCCATCCAGGCTTTAAAATGTTGCCACTCTGTGAGACGTTTGGCTTTCTTTTTAAAGCTTTTTTCATTGTTTAGTTCCGCTTGGAGGGTCTCTTTTAAAGCAGTCACTGCAAAGGGAGTACATTGTCCCTCCCACGCAGGGCAGTTTAGTTTCTTTGGATTTCTCCATCTATTTGCGCTAATTAGTCCGGCGCCTGGACATTTTTTCTCTAGCCACTGCTCGTCAGCAGTGAGTTTTGTTGATTTATTACCCATTATTATTTTTTCCTCTTGTTATTATTATTTATTTATTTATAAATATATTTGCGTTTACACACACACATACACACCCGTGGTGCTTTCTCTGGCACGAGGAATGGGAGAGGCTATTGACACGGCCTTCTACTTTCAAGCTAGCCTTGAAAGCGGTGTCAATTTTATGTGATGAAACACAACCTTTTCCCGTTCCACCAGAACTCGAGCAACCAACGGTAAACAATTCGGTGGAGTAGTTCAGCCTCCTTAATGTGCTGTAAAATCAACTTACTCCACCAACAAAACAGTAAAACAACAGATTATACGCGTAATGAGTTTTTTATTCTGGGCAACACTGTGTCTTTCTACATTGCTCCAAGCCCTCTTTCAGGCGAGCTGCTTCGTAACCTCTACGAGTCCTTTTTCAGACGAGAATGTTACTATCCTGTCGTATTTTGACATTAAACTTGCTCCGAGCCCTTTTTCAGGCGAGCTGTAACCTCTACCAGTCCTTTTTCAGACGAGAATGTTACTTAATTAATCTGTCATACATTGACGGGAAACTATTTAATGTACAGACCACAGGTTGCCTCAGTCGTTTTGCGCAAGATGTGAGTGAGTGCTAAATATTCACCTGAGTTATTGTGTGGTTGCTTTGGTTTCCTTCATCAACCCCTGAAGTCGTGGACCTCTTATAAGAACGCTGGCCAGAACCCGAACGTCACGTCTCTGGACTTTATCCTCTGCCTGGAGAGGAGTCGACAGCGTGGGCTTCTCACGACGTCAGGACTTGACGAAGGTCTCCTATTGGAGCATTGAAAAAATATCAATGTCCAATCCGGCTCGAAGGACCAATTAAATGTTAAAGATATTCTATTATCAAAGTACTCAGATGCAATGAAATATCACTCAGACACTTAGAGCAGTTTTAAACGTGCACGGGTGAGAGACTCAGGGAGAGACTCACACACCTCCTTGGTGCAGTCTGGCTTTATTTATACACATCATGAAGCATACAAAAAAGGAAATATCATCCTTATCTTGTCAAGAAAACAGGTGTGGTTTATCAAAAAACTTCGTGTTCTCTACAAGGTTGTTTCTTACTCGTGGGTGGCGGTTTCCTGCTAGTGTGAAGGCAAACAGTGACAATGTGAAGGCAAAGACTGATAATGTGAAGGCAAGCAGTTTCCGTTATAAAGTAGGGAGCCAGCAATTAAAATATGCAGCTGGTTGAGTACAGAACAGAAATATAAACACTCTTAGCTGATTATTATATGAATAATAAAATCTTAGAAAGCAAAAATACTCTGACAATATCCGTCTCTGTTGGCCTGATGGTTCTATTCCTGGATGAGTGCATAAATTGTGTTGTAGATAGCTTTTGGTCTGATTACTAAATACTGACAGCCACTCCAAGAGAAGTCCCAGTATTCACCAATGACAACACATATTTAATTCCAATAACAGGCATACTCATTCATAAATAATATATAATCCAGCTCCTTCTTCTAATAAATCTAGTTCAATGACAACCATTGAAATGTGTGGTTAATAACAAGTTAGGCTCAATCTTAAGCTCAGCTTTAACCTGCACTATTTGCCCTAATATCATAACTACTGTGCATAATGCATGGATTTGGATATTACAGTAGGTACATGCGCTATGACTTATTTTTGCCCTTTGGCACAATGACCAATGTTTCTTGGACGTAGGAAGCTGCGGCTGAGGTTTGTATTGCACTTACTTGGTCCCTAAGGACCCCAAAACGCTTTACACTACATTCAGTCATTCACCCATTCACACACACATTCACACGCTGGTGATGGCAAGCTACATTGTAGCCACAGCTGCCCTGGGGTGCACTGACAGAGGCGGGCTGCCGGACACTGGCGCCTCTGACCACTGGTGGTCCTCTGCTGTCAAGGTTTTAAAAACTACACAGTAATGTGTAGTTTTTACAACCAGTTTTGGTGGACTGTAACAAGCTTGTCCTACTGAATATGATCTGCTGGCAGCAGCTTGGGTTTCAAAACAGATTGTTTTCATACATTTGTGATGAAATGTTTATCTGTGAGATTGTGAGTTTGAAAGTGGAGTGACTTTGTAATCTGTTGGCAGGCGGGGTGTTGATACCACTGTGTTTGAGGAGGAACAGCAGAAGCAAACAGCTGGAAGATCCTTCAGCTCCCATCTATAAGAATGTAGTGACACTGCACGCTGTCAAGGTAATTCAACCACTGCTGGTACTGACAAAACTGATACTGTGAAGGATAATTGTTCTTGTCACTATCAGACCTGAATTACCCACTGTCCCTTGAAATGACTCCAAAAGTTTTCAAGTACAAAGTCACAATGACGAAGTGAAAATGTGATGTCTTTTTTCATTATTAAAAACACTGAATGCTTAATAATGGGCCTAATGTCAGGTGTAACACTGGGTACAGTTATTGCTGCTTCTGTTGCTAGTGTGCGTGTTCATATAGCCCCTATGTCTGAAAATGAAGTCCTTAAACCTGCATTTTCTTTGATGTCAGGGGGCGATTACGCTGCTTGTAAAGTCTGGTGTACTGCATACATGTCTATGAAAAAAAGACTGTTTACTTGATTTATGAGCTCTGTAAACACTTTCATGATTAGTTCATGATCTTCATTTTTAGTTTCAATCATCGTTGGAATGAATAATGTCCTCAACGAGGTTCAGCACTGTTTCATTCAGTCTTAAATGGAAGTTACTGATGATGAAACTCCAGACTTGAGATCAACCTCTGTGGCTGACAAATGACGTGTAACAGTGCCAAAAACAGAAGTTCATCTAATGTCTATTTAAGGCAGGCTGCAAAAGTCACTCAGTTCTATAGACTCCCAAGTTAAATTGTCAAACCTTTACATGCAAAATAAAGATGTTTAGGAGCTACTACACAATCCACTTTTGATCTCCATAGCTTATTTCCCCCTGTGTTAGACACACAGTGAGAGGATACTCACAGGGAAACTTCCCTGCAAGTGGCAATCAGCTGATGTGATAAGGTATTTTATGCAATACGATAATCTGTCTTTTCCAAAGAAAATTCAAACAGTTTACAACAAAACAGGTTGCTACATGTTAATCACACCACAAACATCCCATCAGAATGTCTGCAGGGAAATTAGGTCAATTTCTGTGAAAAGGGAAAAAAACACAAAAAATGGAGGTTCAGAGGAAGAGATGGAACATTTTTGGTGAGCTTTTTTTCTCATCTTACTGGCTGAATTACTTCATATTAGAAGCAAAAAAAGTGAAGCCCAAACAGAAGTGAAAAAGATGTGGATATGCTGACGGATATCAGGATTTCCATAGTAGTTGTGTTTGCGGTGTGATACAAATGTAGTAAGCTGTGTTATAAAGCTGTGTTGTGTTTAGGAAAAGATAAATTATTTAATCCATAAAATAGCTCTGATCACATTTTCCCAACTGCTTTGCTAGCTTAATGTGTAGCTTGTTTATGGGCTCAAATTGGGTTCATAAATATTTTGTACTTGTAAATCAGGATTTGTATGTGTAAAAAAGATATGTATGTCGACTTAGCCAAAAAATACGTGTGAAACTCTGCACTCAAGTTTCAAGTTACAAGTACGAATTTTGACCCTATTTCTCTTCCTTCTATCTGATTGGCCAATGTCATGTCAATCACAAATCTATCCAATCACAGAACAGATGGGTTTGGCTATTGGAGGGGTGCTTTATGGAGCTTCAGGTCCTTGAAGGGAATAAATGCTCTTTTACATCCCAGCCCAGCGTTTTCTTTCATCACCAGGAAGGAAAACAGTCTGTGGTGTAGTGATTCTTCAAATTCTTTTTACACATACAAATCCTGATTTACAAGTACAAAATATTTATGACCACAATTTGAGCCCATAGTTGTTGGCTTGAAGCATCAATCTGTTGAGGAAAATCTGGAGTTTTGGACTCCAAATTGTTGATCTGGAGATTCAAACAGACTCTAGTTCTCATTTATAAATTGCACATTATGGCTAACAGGTAAATTTTCCTGTTTTAGTGCTGCTAGCCAAACAACGCCAAACCACTTACTGCTTATGACACAGAGAGTGAAGGTTGGCAGTAAATCCTTGATTTTAACATAAACTGTTTTAACCAGGGTAGCACAAAACTGACCGCTTAAACCAATTTTTAATGTTAGTCTCCTTATATTCCACTGAGTTATAGTTTTTGTTACTTGTTAGCTAAAATAACCTAATGCAAGTGTTATGTAATCAGCCACCAACCAACCCGGTAATGTAATGTTCTGTCCTGACTAGGGATGGGTATCAAAAACCGGTTCTTGTTGAGAACCGGTTCCCACCGTTTCAATTCCTTGGAATTGTTTGCCATTTTTGCAAACGATTCCCTTATCAATTCCAGTCGCCCCAAATGACGTCATCACATTGCGGAGCGTCATTTACCTGGCAGGAAACACGGCGGCTCAAACGCTAAAAAGTTTGATTATACTTTACGAAAACGGATGGCAACAGGGCAACTTGCAATACTTGCAAAATGGATATTTCATTTAAAGGAGGAAACACTACGAAACACTACGCATTTGCTCACAAAACACGGGATAACCTTAAATGAATGTCGCGTTTTTAATTCCGCTCCGGACTCGTGAATCTCAACCCAGCAGCAGCGGTAACGTTTGCACATCCTCTCCCGTTAATGCGACAGGTAAATAATCAACTAACAGTGCATATTATGTTAGCACGATCTGCCTTATTACAAAACCATTACTGTGCATTTAGGTGACCATGATGAGAGAGACAGAGTCTGGCTCAGATGCTGGCAGTTCTCGCTGCAGTCTACCGGTAGTGTCTCCTTTCAGGCCAGGATAGACTAATGTCACCGAGCAGTGACTAAGTTTGTGGTCAAAGGCTTGCACCCATTTGCCAGCAGATGCCCTCGATTTTCAGTAATGTGTTTAATTGTAGGCAGGGACATTACTGGATATTCTTGTGTAATTGCTACAGAATAATTTATGTTATACTTTGTTATTGCTACAGAAGAATATTTATTTTATTATTTTACATTTACAATTTTTTTTCCTGGGGACCCTGTGACACCCCACTGAAGAGCCGTAGGCTGTGGATCTCTTAAGATCTCACTGTTGGGTTTGTAAGGCCATGTTACTCCTAAATTTCTATCTTGTTCAAAGAGAAGATATAAAACAAAGTTCTAAGCTAATCGACTTTAGTGTTCTCCTTTTTTTTAAAAAAAGAATCGATAAGAGAATCGATAAAGAATCGAATCGTTAAACAGAATCGAAAATGGAATCGTGAAAATCTTATCAATACCCATCCCTAGTCCTGACAGAGTGAAAGTTGGCTCTAAACATGCTTTAAAAACTCGTCGGGGCTCAATAGCCTTTATGCATTTAATGTTTCATGTCCACTTTAAAATACTACCACAGTGCTGTGTCTCTCTTGTACTCATTACTTCTATTCTATTTAAGTGGTAAGGCAATCAAGTCTCATCCAGCAAAACATCACTGAAAACTCAAAAGACTACTTTAACCTTCATCAGAAGTTGGAGAGAGAGAGATTTTCTCAACATTTGCTGTTGTTATGGTAACTTTTAATTGGCTAACATTTAACTAGAAGAATAAAAATATTAATGCATGTTTCTTTTCTGTAGCAAATACATTGCATCACGTTAATGTATATTCAGCACTGTTAGAAAATATATGATGCAAACCTTTAAATTTATATGAAAATGATATAGGCCAAAGCTATTCACACATTTTGAGTAGGAAACTTTGAAACCCTATAAAGCTGAGATTTGAAGGCAGGCTGTTTGCAGTTTTGGCAGTAATGTGAGGCAGTAGTAATATTTGTAATAGTAACAGGCATTTTACAGAATACTATATAAAGTAACAGCTAGTAGTAGAAGACTAATAGCAATGGCAGAAGTAAAAACATATTTACAGCTAAAAATTCAGATAGTAATAATTGTAGTAGTGACCTAGCAATAGATGTAGTAATGGTTATGTTTGTGCTAATAGTGGCAGTGCTAAATGGAGTAGCTGTAGAACAGCAGTACTTATAATTCTAGACAGAACTGGAAATTTTAAGTAAAAATGCTGATGCTTGTTTCTGCTCCAAACTGAAAAAATAAAGCAGGGAAAATGGGAACTATTTTCATGTGGTAATTATTCAAAACTTTCCATTCAAAACTCACGTCAACAACTAAGAGTGTCTGAAGTCCCCTCAGACCCTTCGAGATATAAATTGATCCCTTATGGTGCATTACTCTGTAAATGTATATGTATATGTTACAGATAGCTCCTGTAGTCATGTTTACAAATAAGTAGATTTTGTATCGAAGAAGACAGTATTACCCCATCTAATTGGACAGACTGACAATCTTTCTGATTTAATAGTTTCAGTATTTGTAGTTTTAATAGACATTTTACAGTCATAGCAGTAACTACTGGATAGTCCTTTGTTATGGACAACAACATGGATAGTAGGAGGATTTCTAAAAGCTACAGGAAATTAAGTATTAACCTAGTAATAGATGCAGTAAAGGTCACATTAGATAAAGTGATAGCGGCAGTAATAATAAGGCTCACTATGAACTGTAGCATATATAGAAGTATAAGGTTCATGCAGGTGTAGTGCTACACTACTTGAAGTGTCTTATCATTTCACATTTTAACTTAATGTTTATAGTTAAAGTTGTCAAAATGGTTGAGTTTCTCTGCATTAACAGCTTTCAGACACAAGATGTTGCCACTTGATCAGATGAGACACCTTGAACTTGGCTCTGAAACAGGGGCGATTTTAGCCCATTTTGGGGCAAAATGAATCAAAGCATCCCCAAAGATTTCTTAAAAAGCATGCAGTACTTAATTGAGACGTAACATTTTAACAACAAAGTATAGATAACTGTGATGGCTGCACTTACAGCCACACAGTGGTAATACCCACCATGTTAGTGTAGAGGCTTATAAGTAACATTGCATTCACATTTCTTTCTTTAAATATAGGAATTTATTTACAGGACAATAAATAACTGGTTTTGGTTTAGAATTCATTCACATATCCACATAACACTGCATTCTAAAATAAGTGCACACATTTTAGTTTACACTGTTATGTATGATTAATTTTCTGTTTTCTGAGTTACCGTAGTAGCACCTGTTCCAGTCCCTTGATTAAGGAGCCAAGAGGTGGAAAAGGGGCGGAGTGAGCTTTAGAGGAAGACTACAAATTGGTTCATGCCATAACTCAGGACCATGGGGGGGGGGGGGGGGGGGGGGGGGGGGGGGGGATTGGAGTTCATTATGTTTGGTTTTGTTAGGTACTGTGTGTTTTACCCCTTCTCCTGTTTTTGTGGGCTGATCAGCCACTATTTAAGTTTCCCCTTTGTCTCATTAAGTGAGGTCAGTTTGGTTAAGTTATCAGTTGTGTTGTCAACTTTGAGTAGAGGTTTGTTATTTTGACCTCTTTTATGGGCCCAAGATTTTGATTCTTTTTGCACGAGTTAACCAATTATGTTTTTTGGGTTAAATAAAAAATAATTTTTTTGGACTTTAACCTGTGCCTAAGTTTCCTTCACTGCTCGGCCCATCACAATAACACCCCCCCCCCCCCCCCCCCCAACCCCAAAATAGTTTGTTCCAGCTCACCTCTCCCCTACTCTGGCTCTAGCGCTCTTGCTGCCAGAGCGATGGTGGCTGAGACGCAGCAGAGCGCAGGTGTAAGTGCCTGGCTTAAAGCAGGACATATTAGCTGCATTTAACCTTTAATTATTTTTTTTACTTTAAAATCTACTGTGGTGTTGTACAAAAGGAAAACTGCAAAAATGTGCCTTTGTCCAAAACATTATCAGCATAAATGTACCAGATGCTTTTTGAGCTGACATTTTCTACCATTCAAAAAGACGACAATTGGGCATTTCCTCTTTATTAAATTTCATTTGATTTATACACATACACTCGACACTATATAGTATTGTTTCAGTATTGTTTCTTCTTTTTTTAAAGTCTTTAATTTTTTGGACAAAACATTCTGTTAGAATTACTATTTTTTTGTTTGATTTTAGTTAATTATAATAATTATAATAACTACGGATCAAGAAGGAAATAATGAAGTGAGGACCTTTGTTTAGACTTTCCTTCTATGCTACTTCTTTTGTTACTATAAAACATACATTACCAGTACTGTCTTTACCTACAGTAGAGTCAGTACTTTCTCTGCTGGTCTGACGTCATGTCATGTACTGCTCATGTCCATCATTGCTGCCGCTTGTGTCGTAACTAGAGACTGAGTTAACTGAGCTGAGTGTAGGCTCAAGGTCAAGTTTGATTTCCTTTTTGGTAACTGTGGTTTGGCATTAGATGTTGCATGCAACATAATCACTATGTGAAGGAAATGGAAAGTGCAGAGCACTTCTCTGTCAGTCCCATCAGAGCTGTGCTGCTTTGAGGCGATTCCATTTTATTTTGGATGCTGAAGCCGATCATGGTTCTCCTGTGGATGATCCTTTTGGTGGTTCTGCTCTGTACAGAGGCCGTGAACATAAAGGCCAAAGGGGAGCTGGGAACAAATGTCACTCTAACCTGTACCAACAGGAGTTCAGACATACACTGGTATATGGAGATCCACAGTCAGCTCAGAGGATGTATTGGCCGCAGTTTTTCTCCGACAGACTCTACTTACTGCTCTCCTGATTTTGAAACCAAATTTTTAATCTTGGGAAACAGACTCATAATAAAAAACTTCACAACAGAGGACTGCAGGCTTTACTTCTGTGGCAGGAAGAGAAATGGCAGCATTCATTTCATGGACACTTTTCACTTCGTGTCAAGTATGTATCTCAGTTTTGCTTGACCTTATCACGGTTTTAGGGATTTGTTTGGAAGTTTGAAGTTGTTTATCCTTTATTATTTGGTATTTTGTTTTGTTTGTTTGTTTGTTTTTTATTGCTGTGGATTATATTATTATTGTTGTTGCTGTTGTTTTGTTGCTGTGATAGGGTTACTGGGTACCTGGCTCTGGGTCCCACCCCGGAGCCAGGCCTGCCATGACCCACAGGACTGTTGGGCTGTTCTCCGGCTTGTAGCCTGTATGTATTTATATTTTTTTCTCTGGTTGACGACAAGGATGTATCCCTGAACCCTCAGGTTGACGAATGGGTCCTGAATGTTGTTTGTTTTCAGAAGGTGTGAAGGTGCTCATAAGTGCACACAGGACGAGGACATCCTAGGTTGCAGACTGATGATTGATTTTGCAATTTCATCATCAGATTTACAGCTGTGTGTTTTCTATACCTGCATAAAGAGAGGAGCTGAATTGTCATCCTCTTCTGTCATCAGGTGGTTGTGGTGGACAGGTCTGGCATGCTCTACTCACACAGAGTACACTGCAAGTGGGGCACTGCTAAGTTCAACTAAGGATGTAGTTGGGTGGTGTAATGAATAATTTCAACACTTCTTCAATTACATTAACAGGTAGAGTCTGGAGATGAGGGGGACTACTTGCACAACAAGCTCACTGAGATAGTTCGAACCTCCTCGGTGGGAGGGCCCATAGGGTGGATGATAATTACCCTGAATTCCATCCTAGATGTTGTAGCCCTGTCTTGGTTGACTTTCCTTTACAATGTCACATGAAGACAGTTCTTCTGGACTGGGGTTATGGGAAAGGAGAATTTATTAATTAGTCCAAACTTGGATTAAGGTTTTCGTATTGGTCATGGAACGCTCGACCAACCTGTTATCCTGTCACAGGCTGGGTCTCTGACTCGGCATTGAGAATTTTATTTTGTATTGTTGAGACTTTCATGTTAGGTTTGTGATTATAGTTTGTGTGTTATTCTTATTTAGGTTTTAGTTGAGGTTAAGGTTAGCCATTATTTATCATCTGTCTCCTTGTTTTTCTGTTTGGTTTCATTTCTTGTCTGTCAGGTGTTTCAGGTCTGGTAAGCTGGTGTTGTCGTGTCTAAGTCTCCATGCTTGCTGTTTTACTTTGAAGAGGTCTTGTGTTCTGTTTTCATTATTTTAGTTCCACTTTCTCCTCTGGTGTCATCATGTTAATTTGTGTCAGCTGTTTGCACATGTGTTTCCCTCCCCCTCATAATCACATCATCATATCTGTAACATGCAACTTCTTTCGGTGCTTTGCTACTGGAAACTGAATTTCCCGGAGGAACCCACCCGAGGGATTAATAAAGTTTCATCTAATCTAATCTAATCTAATCTAATCTAATCTAATCTAATCTAATCTAATCTAATCTAATCTAATCTAATCTAATCTAATCTAATCACCTTGTGTGTATTTAATCTGTGTGTTTCCATTTGTTCCTCATGACGTCGTCTGTGTATCTTCTCCTCATCATAGAACTCAGCCAGTTCAGAGTCGTCACAGTGTCTTAGTTGAGTTTCAAGTAGTAGTTTCACAGTCTATTTTTTTTCCGCTTTGATTAATGTTCCACGTATATCAGCCGAAATAAAGGCTCGCCTTTTGTTGGAGTTAATTCCGTCTGCTCGCCTGTGTCCGCACCTGGGTCCTCCAAACACACTCCCAACATATCCTCTCACGGATATTCAGGGTTCATGGGAATATACATGTCTTTTGTGACCCGGAGAAAACATTTTCCTTCAAGGACAGGTGATCCAAACCACTGTTGTTCACGGCTCCAGATTAATTCGCTGAGTTCGTCTGTGTTGTATCTGGGGGTGGAAGGTGGAAGACAAGCTCACTTGAGCCCCTAGAGCTGAACATAAAGCTTTTCATACATGTGATGCATGCTGGACAGTTACAAACCAGTGGTTTGTCGTGCTGAGCAATTGAGGTTAGAAAAATAGAAGGTAAGATGAAATAGAGATCCTTAGAAAACTGATCAGCAAAAGTAAGTATGAGTGTATTTCCAGTGGAATGACACAGAGATAGATCCAGAGTTGCTATATATGCGACCAAGGCTGGATAGGAATTGCTAGGGACTTTTGGGGCCTTAATAGCCAAGCTGGGAATAAGTGGGATGCCACATTATGGGCACAAATTGAACATAAAGAATATGTAGAAAATGAATATAAATATGAAATGAATAAGGGAGGGGGGCCACCAAAACACTTTTTGAGTCATGGAGGATCTTGTCTTTATTTTCCACAAAGAAAAAGACAGTGTTTATAGGGGAGGTAGATGGATGTGTGGATTATTCCTGCAGCTGGAGTTTGAGATATATTTCACTGTGAGAAATGAAGTGATCGCTGGTGATCGCTGCTGTGTCCATCACTTGTCTTCAGACAATTTGCCTTAAAGGTTTTATAAGTTTAACTTGACACTCATCCACATCATCATTGGTCACTTTACTCATTATCACGATGTTGCCATATTTTCATGGTCTTCCACTATCTCTGGTCTCTATATTACTACACCTGTGTGTGTGGCCCTTATCGTTTCAGTTTTTTGCAACAAAACTATTTTGTACATGGCAGTGTCTGTGCAAGTTTTAGAAACATTATTTGATCAGTTTGTCTACTGAAGCTGTTAAAAAAGCAAACCAAAAATAATATTTTCTATTTTAAAGAAATGACTATTTCTTTATCATCTACATTTTTGTCTAAGATTTGAGGATAAACGTTTGGGACTTCAAGTGTAAACTGTATGTGTTTACTTTATCACAGTTTCAGCTTTTCATCATCAACTTTTAAATTTCATCTTTGTCCTTTTTCAGATGCCACTCTGTCTGACAACAACAACCCACAGAACAACTGCATCCCGAGTCAGTTCTTCATTATCATCATCTCTGTCTTTGTTGCCACTGTCATCATTCTAATAATGGGTCAGTGTATAGATTTTGTTGTCAATAACTTTGAAAGACTTTATGATCTTAACAAGAAATATCCACAGCCAGATCCTTCAAATTCAAACCAAACATAGTGATTTACTTATCATATATATATTTGTACCAATTCAAATATTTACCTTTACATATAAAAGACACCACACTTAGGTTTATTTTATTTTTAGAATTTGTCTTTTAACTTTCAGTTTAGTTTCAGTTAGTTTCCAGAGAGTTTTTGGTCTGTATAATTTTTATTGTTTGAAAATGTTCTGTCTTGTTTTTATATTGTAAATATATAAATAAGCTTTTGTTTTCAGTTATACAATTTCAGTTATACAATTCAGGGTTTTAGTTTGTCCATACTTCTGAAAAGATGTCCTTTAAGTTCTAGTTTTTATTTTAGTTCAAAATTTTCACTTTTATCTTTTTAGTTTAATATTCGTTGATGGTAATGAACTTTAATTTGCTGCTGATTGGATGCACAACACTGTTAGGAGTTTCACTTCTAGAGCAAAGCGTTTTCATTCATTAATCATAAGACTGCTTATGAAGCTGTGAGTTTGGAGGTAAAGTGACTTAGAGATCTGTTGACAGGTGGGGTTTTCACACTGCTGTGCTTGAGGAAGAAAAACAGCAGCACACAGCTGGATGATCCGTCGAATCACATCTATGAGAATTCTATAACACTGTAGCTGAGCAGGTAAGCAAACCAATGCTGATTCTTCAGTTTAATTTTTAACTCAGTTTTATTCATATTATGCCAAATCACAACAACGGCTGCCTCAAGGCACTCATAATATTGTAATATAAAGCAGCGGTCCCCAACCTTTTTTGCGCCACGGACCAGTTTATGCCCGACAATATTTTCACAGACCAGCCTTTAAGGTGTTGTGGATAAATACAACAAAATAAAACTAGTACTGAAAAAAAAAGAAGATTTATTCATAGCACACGTGAAAAGACCCAGGAAAACCGAGTTAACGATAAAAACGATAACAAAATAACGCTGAAAACCGATAAAAACCCTGAAAACCATACATTTCACACCCGAGCCTCAACTCTCGCGGCCGATACCAAACGACTCACAGACCGGTACCGGGGACCGCTGATATAAAGAACCTACATCATTACAAAAAACAGATAAAACTCAAAAAAATCATATGACCCCCTGTGAGGAAGCACTTATGCAACAGTAGGAAGGAAAAACTTCCTTTTAACAGGAAGAAACCTCAAACAGAACTAGGCTGTGGGAGGGGCAGCCATCTGCCATGGCCAGTTGGGGGTGAGGGGAGAAAGGAAGTAAACTGTGGGTGCTAATGCTGCAATATTGTTGCTGAAACTACTAGTTACTACCATGAGACCTGAATTAAGTATTGCACTTCATAAATGTTTTACAAAATACTAAAACTCTCTTAGAATCACGTGTAAACAACAACTTGTAAAAAGAAAGTAAAAACATTGGAAACTATGCTTCTTTTTTTCTTTTAATTTCAGAAACATAAATCTTCACTAACTGAACTGATATTATTTATATGGCATTATTGCTAAGTCTGCATTTATGTTCTGCTAATTCTACTTTCAGTCTGTGGTGTTGTGACTACTTATGGTCATATGGTCACAAATGGCAACAATTCTTAAAAGTGAGGCCGAGTCTTTCGTGGCTGTATTCCTTCTATTGACCAGCAGGAGGCGACTCCTCTGGTTGTTAAAAGATGTCAGATCACATAGACATCTCTGATAAAGTGATTTACTGCTCACTTAATCTTTGATAACAATAATCACTTTAAGGTGACAAGTTTCACGTTTTATTCGCATTTACAGGATAAATAAACATGTTTACAGTCTGCTCTAAAAAAACAGTTTTGATGTCTATAACTCCCCCCATAGCTGTACAGGACTCACCTCAGGCTTAGAGCTTGTAGTATTATTAGTGTTTGAACAGAATACATAACAGGACCCAAAACACAAATGTTGAGACTTCAAAACACGATTTCCAAATAACTTCTTTTAATAATCAATCTGCTGCTAATACTACAGAACACTGTCACTACCCACACTGCTTAAAAGTACCGCTACAGTATTACTACTTCCCTATACTGAGCAACTGTCTTGTCTTTCAGGATAAGAGGATCCAAATTATGGCGTAGATTTCCAGCTGAACCAACAAGACATCACCGAAAGATTTCTTTGCCTTTCATCAAACGTTGGGGATGGGATATATTGTTTTTCTCATCATTTATTATTGTTGCTGTCAGACTCATTTTAATTGGTTAATAATTGGTTTACATTAAACTAAAAACTGAAATATGTATATATTTTTGTTCTCTACAACACAAAGCTGACTAAGTCAGGATAAACATCATTAGAAAATACCTGTACAGTTATTATGTAAAACTTTAAACTTATGTAGATATAGATTTTTTTTGTGCTTTGTTTTTTTTTATTTGTTTGTTTTATCCTTTAATAAAACTTTAAGCTGTGCCGTGTTCTTGTTTTTTATTTTCAGAAGGAAGTACAGGAGAACGTCTGTGGTTTAAAATATTGAATTTGCTTCAACAGTTGAACTTACAGGTGAAAAGCACTGGACCTCTGTGTGAAATCAGCCATCTGTCTTCACACAAAAGGATGAGCCTGGATTGGGCCGTACAGTTTTATACAACGTGACAGTCCTGCTGTCTCCCTGCGAGTCTTCTCTCCATTCACATTCATGTCCAACCTCGCCTCATATCCGCACCTTTTCCTGGAATAAGACAGAGAAGAGAAAACACCTCCCTGACTAGCCCTCATCATTAATATTATCCTACTGATTCTCTTTATTATCTAAGTTTGGGACATTCTGTCAGGACTCCCTTGGCCAAGAAAATATCATCCTGGCTGTTGACTAGTTATAATATGTAAGCATGTTGCAAAACCGTCTGCGCTACTGCATCACATCACAATAATTCAATTCAGTTATAGCACTGATGAAGCTTTTGACCCTCAAAAACACAGAGTGCGAACTCTTTAATGAGCACACAGGAATTTGTATATAAAAATAATAAAAACAGCTTTATGTAATAATTTTATTCCTAACAGCAGCAGTCATTTGAACATGTGAAGGGCATTTTGTACTGACAAACAGACTTTGAACAGTATTTGAAATTTAAAGGGATCATTTTGTTGCACTGGCACCTAGTTAAATTCAGCAATATTACCAGTAATTGTAGTAAAAAATATTGTAAATGGAGTAGTACCCCTGTAGTAGATGTAATAAAAGACTATGACTACTAGAGGTGACTATGTTAAGTTATAACCAGGATTATATGTAGTAGGAGCTGTAGTTTTCATAGCAGTAATGATTGCATAACGCAGAGTTGGATTTGTAATATCAGTCTCCCAAAAGGTTGATTCTATTCATCTGCTCATGTAGTACTTGATAGTACTACTACCACTATATGGGGGTGTGGTTCATGTTATATTAATGTTTCAGTACTTGAAGGTGACACTTTAATCACTGAAACACTGATGCACTTTATAACTCACTTTATAACACACAATACACAACTAAACACACAACTTAGTTAGAAACAGGAAACAGTCAGGGCCCCAGCCAGGCTTGACAGGGGGCAATATATAGCAAAAGCCATTCAGTTTCCAAGCAAAGATCAGCTTCCACCTGCAGCTTCCACAAGCAAAAACAGCAGAGAAAATGAACATTGCCGCCTACAGTAGTGGAGGAGAGAAAACAATACACAAAATTGTCTGCATTGACTTACTGATCACAAACCAGTTTAAGTTCTATGGTTTCTTTCATTTAAAGTAAAACAGTGTTGTAATTGGTTTTGATGTGCATCACATTCAGCTGTGGGTCTTGGTTTGTGACATCATACTAACCCAAACTGTGGGCTGGATGTCAACATGTCCTATAAATTACTTGGTGTTTGAGGTTTCCTATCGCTGATCAGAGTCACCATTTAACTCATCAGAGCTGAGCTGCTTTCAGACGACTCCGTCTTGTTGTGGATGCTGAAGCTGATCATGGTTCTCCTGTGGATGATCCTGTTGGTGCTTCTGCTCTGTGCAGAGGCCGAGAACATGCCCGAGGTCAGAGACGAGCTGGGGACCAATGTCACTCTAACCTGCTCCAATCAGACATCAGACCCACACTGGTACATGGAGATCCACAGTCAGTTCAGAGCATGTATCAACCGCAGATTTTCCTCAGCAGACTCTACCTACTGCTCTCCTGATTTTGAAACCAAATTTTTAATCCTGGGAAACAAACTCGTGATTAAAAACTTGACAGCAGAGGACTGCAGGCTTTACTTCTGTGCCATCAAGAGAGGAGGCAGCATTCAGTTTGTGGAGACTTTTCGCCTTGTCTCAGGTAAGTACAAAGTTTATTTAACTTTATTGTTGTAGGATTAGTTATTCTTCAGGCCTATGATCCATTAGCAGTAAAGCATATTTTGAAAAGACTGATTGCATCTCAAACTTGGTGCAGAGGTGACACATGGATAATAGATAAAATGTCTACATTTGGATCATTTTTGTTAGTTGTGCCTATGTGAGGTGGTGGTTTGTGGCAGCACTTATTTTTTGCAAAGGAAACCATAGGGTGCATGTAGAAACAGCTCCCTGCTCGGATTGGCCACGTCAAAAACAAAAATGCCCACTCCCCCTTTCGTACTATCAAAGTGACAGACTCATTGTCTCTTTGTACCATCAAAATATCTTGAACTTAAAACCAATGCATTGGGGAAAAATTGTGGTTAAAGTGAACATCCACCTGGTTTTATAGATGTCTCAGTCATCGATGCTGCCTGTGGGTCTTCTCAGTTTAGCTAACATCAGGCTGCAGATGTGTTATCACCAGAAGTTTCACTCTGTTCACTCCAATATATTGAAACCAGACAGTCTCTTCCAGAGGAGTGCACAGCTTGAGAGTAGCATCTCAGGTCCGGTTTATGTGGCCACATCTTTGTCTCTGCACTTACTCTAGAAAAAGGGAGCTGAACGGCAGGTGCAGCCGTGGGATTTTGGCCTCTTTGGTTATACCCATATTGAAAGGCTTTGGACAGAAAATATGTAAGACCACAATCTGTCTGAGTTTGTATCTGAAAGGTGACATCATCTAGTTTCTAAAAGAATAACCAAACTCTTAGTGCATTGCAAATGGAAGATATTTTCCTTTACCAGCCTATGACACATTCTCACAAGTTTATGTTTCATCTGTTGTGGTTTCACAAAGGACATTGTCACCCACTGCTTCGTATCAGTTCTGTTTCCAGGAATAAATTATCTTAACTTTCTTTATGTTTCCATTTGGGGATGTAAATTGGGTACATGTGAATCTAAGACTAATTATACTGCTTTCTTTAAAGAGGTAACTGAGACCTAATGAATGTTAAGCAGTTAAAATAAAAGGTAAGTGAAAATTCGATTCAAACAGCTGCCTTACCTTTTCTGCTCTAAATTTCTGTAAGGTGGCCTGAGTATACACATTTATCTCTCAATTGGGTGGATTTAAAATGTACAATTTGCTAAAATGCATTTGCCTCATTTTAATGCATTTTTTTAAATTAAGTTACAGTCTAAAGTCTCCATTGCCATTGTTTTTTTTAAGCATTCAGTATATTGAAATTATCTGAAACAAATCTTAATGATATCAACAAAGGAATAGACCGGCTGAGATGTAATGATCACAGATCATTTCTTGAGATTATGATGAAATTCAGTGACAGATGAAGTTAACTTTACTGAAGTGAAGTGGGTGGATCTAGATGTGTGCATTTAGGGTTATGACTGAAGTGGGCGCCAATGGGTTGTGGAGAATACGGCTGTAAAATGAGAGAGTGGAAAATACATTAATGGAATATATGCTGCATCTTCACACATTCCAGGCTGCAGGTATTTACCACAACTGCAGATGTAGTAAATACACAGCAGCAAGAGTATTGCAGGAAATAGTCTGTTTTCCTATTGTGAGGTAAAGTGTGCAGACCGGTCTTGTAGGCAGTTATTCTTTCTTCTTTCCTTCTGAGGTTAGGAAGGCCATAGTAGCAGGTAAGTGTCAGGGTTGCAAATGCAGGACCCAAATGCCAGACTCTTTCAATGAAAGCAGTGCGTTTATTTACAGTGCAAAAACAAAACACATGAGCTGTCTTCTGGGCGTGCTCCAAGTTAGTACGTGTCCCTGAATCCCGTGCAGTTTCTCCCCCAATGATGTTGGTCCGTTTCTCCGCTCTGTCTCTCTGTTTCCTTGTGCTTGCTCATCCTTCCGTTTTCCCACACAACGATCCAACGTCAAAGAGAGCTCAGCCACTCTCCTAAGTAGCTCCCTCCAGACGAGGCTGACCAGCTGAGGAGTGTGTCATTATCCTCCTCAGGTGTGGCAGTCTCCTGGCCTCTTGGCCAGCACTCACCAGGCCTCACAGTGCCTGTAAACCGGCCTACCGGAAACAAATACACCTACACACACACATACCCCTGCAAGCAGCGGGCAAGCACAAAACAAAACACATGAGCTGAGTAAGCCTAACCCAGACCCAGGATGACCTGCGAGGATCGCCAGCCCAAAAAAAACCCGTGATCTCTGGGTACACAGACCCAGGCCCATGACATTAAGTCTATGCAACTTTACACCTGAAGGATCCAGTCAGTCAAACACAGTATTAACCCAAATTGCACAGTACTGTCTGGAGATGGAAAAAGTTTCACTTCCTGTCAGGCTTGAGGTGTTTGTGGGTACAACACCCAAGTCATCATTTTCAGAAAGAAGTGTAGAGCTCTTGTCGGTCAACACCACAGTCTCTGTGCAAAGGTGCAGAATGGAACCAAGACACAGCATGTCTCTAACAGACGCTACTTACTGCTCTTCTGATTTTGAAATCATGTTTTCAATCACAGGAAACAAACTCAAACTTCACAGCAGAAAACTGCAGGCTTGACTTCTGTTGTAGAAAAAGAAAAAAGGTATTTTGTTGCGACTTTCTCCCTCGTCTGTCTCCAAAACATTAAAAGAAAAAGCTTATTTGACTGAACCTAATGTTCAGGCTTTTTGATTATTTCTAGCAAATTGTTTTTATCTTGTTTTTATGTCCGGCCTCTTATTGTCTGTTGCACTAGCAAGTGCTAAAGTGAACATATGAGGAAATTAACTCATGTAGTAAGTTTCACAGGTCAAAATTGCTTTCTTTTTTGTATGTTATAAAGACTGTCCATTTTAAAGTTACTGTGTACTGGCTCTAAACACACCTCGAGATAAAGTGGTGATATGCACTGGAGTCCACCATATGACAGAAAAAGTAAGTAACGAGTTTATCAGGTGATAGTTTATCATTTCTGTTCTGTTTGAGATCTTGGTGTGTTGTTTAGATGTCACTTTTTATTTTGTTTTTTCCTTTTCACGTTCACATTGCTAATGTTCTGCAGAACACGTGGATAGGTTTGGGAATGATAGGTTAGATTAAATCATAACCCTTTACAAGATTTACTCTATGCAATGAAAACTGACACTTACCCAGTACATTTAAATAGGACACAGAGAGTTCTTTTACTAGTATCTATATGTGATCTGAGAATCAGAAATGTCTAATTTTTCCAATAAATCTAATGAATACAAAAGCAAACCTTGTGGTTGTCTCTGACACCAGGATCTTTGTTGATCGACTGTGTTTTTCACTGGCCTCTTTGGTAAGATTAGTTTCAGAGGTTTCCACTTCACCATGAGTTACTTTGCCCATTACTTTAAGCTGCCATATTTCATTGACCTTCTCAGTCTCTGGTCCCCATATCACTGATAAAAAAGTCTCTTCCAGTGTCTACGGCTGTTCACTAACTCACTGTTTTGTGTCTTTTTAATGGCATTTTTATATTGTTAAGCACTTTTTGCAGCATTGTCTGTCTGGAAATGTGCTGAATAAATACATTTGACCTTGACCTTAAACGTTCAGGTTGCTTCACAGAAACTTTCTACGTCTTGTTTTCAGTGTCTACAAATCTTGCCAGTTTCACATAGTATTTCAATCTGGAGAGATTATTAGAAAGAATCTGGCGATTGTGGCTCAAGAGTTGGGTGTTCGTCTTGTAATCGGAAGGTTGCCGTTTCGAGCGCCGGCTCCGACAGTCTTGGTCGTTGTGTCCTTGGGCAAGACACTTCACCCGTTGCCTACTGGTGGTGGTCAGAGGGCCCGGTGGCACCAGTGTCTGGCAGCCTCGCCTCTGTCAGTGCGCCCCAGGGCGGCTGTGGCTATCACCAGTGTGTGAATGTGTGTGTGAATGGGTGGTTGATTGTGTATAGTGTAAAGCGCTTTGGGGTCCTTAGGACCAAGTAAAGCGCTATACAAAATACAGACCATTTACAGACCAAAGAATAAAGAAGATTTACTGATGAACAGAATTTTGATAGTTATTTGGCGGTTAGACTCCGACGGCTCATCTCAGTGCAATAGAACCCCAGCTGTGAAAAGGATTAGACTGCGACCTAATCTTTGAAAAGTTTGTTGGAAATGTGAACAACTGGGTTTTACTACAGTACTTTGCAACAGTAAAAAAAAACCCTTGATGACTTGTAAACATAAATTTAAAATGTATTAATGTAATCTTTTTTCACATACTTTTTCCAGATGTCATTCTGCCTTCCAGCAACCTACAGAACCACTGCAGACTGAGTCAGCTCATCATACCTCTTTCAGTTAATGCTGCCATAATTCTAGTATTTGGTGAGTTAGTTACGGTAAATAAGTTTAACTGGGCCATACTTGGTCCACAAACAGCTTCTGTCACACAGCCAATATTCACCAGAGCCAAAACATATTGTAACTCCTGTGGAAGCCAAGATGGTAGCATGAGTAGATCTTAAAGGTTAGAGATATTTCAAAAACAACAGTATAGTGTTGGACACACTTAACTTGAGACAAGATTGATGTTTCCCTTTCTGAATTAACTCTTGTAAGATATTTTTTGCAGCTGTACACAGAAACTAGTTTATCATCAGCATAAAGTTGGATCTCTGCATCATGAACAGTTCACTTCAGCGCTGTTCAGAGTTTAAAGATCAGATTTGTTCATTCGTCACGAGACGTCTTGTACTAATGTGAGTCTGAAGGTAAAGTGACCCAGTGATCTGTTGGCAGGGATTGTTTTTGTAACGCTGTCTTTGAAGAGGAAAGGCTGCAGCAACCAGGGGGATAATGTTTCAGTTCAAATCTCTGATGAATCAGAGGTGGTTCAGGCTCCGGTAAGCAATTGCTGCTATTACTAAGAAATGAAATGGAACTGTGAGTGCTAATCTTACAAACTTGGAACATTTTGTTTTTGTTTTGTTTACTTTTGTTAACATTTTTTTTTCATTATTATATTCCCTTATTCCTGATTTCCTGTGCTTGTCTGTGCTGGTTCCTGAGATTACTACCTTGTTGAACTAATTCCTTCTGTTCTTTTCCAGCCAAGGGTGATCCACTCCCAACCCGAATGATGCCACCGAAAAAAATAAAATAAATTAATAGTCTTTACTGTAATAGGCTTTTTTAAGACGACTTTGTCTTGTTCTGGATCCTGAAGCTGATCGCGGTTTTCCTGTGGATCATGTTGGCGGTTCTGCTCTGCGCAGATGCAGAGAACATGACTGATATTAAAGGAGAGCTGAGGAGAGATTTCACTTTAACCTGATCCAGTGGGGCTTCAGATAGTGTTGAACCTAAAACCAACACTTGTGGAAACTTACAGACTTTTCTCCTAGTGTTTTACTTTAGTGTTTACTTCAACAACAACGTCAACATGTTTCCGCCACAGTTTTTCTTCAGACTCTATCTACTGCTTTTCAAATTTTGCAACCAACTTGTCAACCTTGGAAAACAGACTTGTCACTTTAGATTTCAGAGTAGAGGACTACGGGCTTTACTTGTGTGGCAGGAAAATAAATTATATAATGCATTTTGTGGACATTTTCTGACCAATATCAAGTAAGTACCAAAGGTTTTTGTTTATTTATTTATTTTGACTGTGTGGTGTCTCTCAAAGTTGAAGAGATGTTGTTTACTGATCCATAGTTGTCAGATTCTCTTTGAAAATGACATTTGACTTAAAAACCACAAATATTAATGTATTCATATCATCTTTAGGGAGAAAATAAATGGCTTCCATGTGGTGTTTCAGCAGCATTGTTAGACTTTTTTAATCTAGTTATGATGTGACACTCTATATTCATGTGAATGTTTGGCATTGTGTTAAAAAAAGAGAAAACAGCAAGCTTTCTGCACTTCCATGGTCACTTAACTGCAAGCTGTAGTTATGTAACCATGGAAGTGCATTTTGTATTACTGAGAGAGAGAGAGAGAGGGAGACAGAAAACCCTGTCAAGTTGGCATCTGAAAGCAGAGAAGGCTTGAGATTTTAAGGGTTCAGTTTACAACATTTCCACTGAGCAAAAGATGTGGTCATATATTAACAGACGTTTTACAACACCACTAGCACATTCTTGGAAATGCAGACTTGCAGAAAGGGTAATACGGAGATCAAACTAAAAGTGTAAGGTGGAGTTGGATTTGTAGTATCAGTACCACCAGGTGATGTAGATCATGTTGTTGGAGTTTTACAGTATTGGATCTGTGGAAAGACACTGGAAAAGTTACAAAAATGTACAAAAACGTTTCAGATATATCTATGTATCACAAAAATAGCACTTTCCCTGTTGATTGTGTAATGTTCTTATGCTACTCAGTAATCATGGTGGATAGATTTGTTTCACCAGACTAGAAAACTATATAAGCTACAGTTGTGTGAAAAAGTGCTTGCCCACTTACTGATTTCCTATTTTGTAATATTTTTGTCACACTTAAATATTTCAGATCATCAGACAAATTTAAATATCAGAATAATTTTTCAAATAAACAAGACACATCTTCTACATGAAGGTGTTTGTTATCAAGGGGGAAAAATGTGTGGAAAAGCGATTTCCTGCTAAATGGTTGGGCCACCCTTAGCAGCAACAACTGCAATTAAGTGTTTGCGATAACTGGCAACTGTGTAGAAATGTTGGTACATTCATCTTTATATAATTGTTGTAATTCAGCCACACTAGAGTGTGTTTAAGCATGAGTGGAACTTTTTAAGGTCATAACACAGCATCTCAATCGGACACATTTAAGTGTGTAATCTGCCTCGTCTCTCACCCTTTTATGGATATGAACTGCCTCCCACTCTCATAGATCAGAACTTATGCTCTGGGGGTCACACCACAAGTTTCTCCCCTTTTATGCTGATAGCAGTGAATGATGCAGTGGTGTTTCTTGCAGCATGAGATGGTGCATTGTCTTGCATGAAGATGATTTCCTTGCAGAAAGCACGGTTCTTCTCTTTCTACCATGGAAGAAAGTGATCAGTCAGAAACTCCACATACTTTGCAGAGATCATTTTTACACCTTCAGGGATCCTAAAGGGGCCGGCCAGCTGTCCCCCCCGTGATTCTGACTCAAAACATGACTCCACCACCTCCTTGCTGACATCGCAGCCTTTTTGGAATATGGTTGCTGTCCACCAACTATCCACCAACCCTAACCCATCCATCTGGACCATCCAGGGTTGCACGGCACTCAATAGTGAACAAGACTGTTTGAAAATTAGTTTTCATGTAGTTCTGGGTCCACTGCAGCCGTTTCTGCTTGTGAGCACTGGTTAGGGGTGGCTGAATAGAAGGCTTACACATAACTGCAAGTTTCTGGAGGATCCTACATCTTGACATTCACGGGGTTCCAGGCTCACCAACAGCTTCAAATATTTGTTTGCTGCTTTCTTAATGGCCTATTAGCAGCTGCTGTCTTAATCCGATGTATGTCTGACAGAAACCTTTGTCCAGGAGCCTTTATCTGCACGAACCCCGTGTGCTGTGAATCAGCAACAAATCTCTTAAAGGTACAATGATCACGCTTAAGTTTTTGTGAAATATTTAAGGTTTTCATTTCTTATCCAAGGTATTCAACTGTTTCACGCTTTTCAGCAGCAGAGAGATCCGGTTTCTTTCCCTTATTGTTTGAAAATGCTGGTCTGCTTAGTGATGTGGAACATCCATCTTAATTAGTTTTTCCTTAAATAGGCTCATCTGGCAAAATAATGATCATAGGTGCCCGAGATTGATTTCAGTGATCCAAAGAGCCCTGAGGCACAATGCCATCCATGAGTTTAATTGAAAACATATTAATCTTTGTGACACTTAAATATAATTTACATAATGATTTGGGAGGTGGTGTAAACCTTGTGGACATTTTTTTGTTAAATGGTCACACCACTTCACTGTGTTATTTTATTACAGCTTAAATTCATCAGCCAACAGCAGAAAGCAGCTGAAAGGCTATGTATTAGCACAGTAGTAATATCTTAGCTCCAATTAGAGCTGCACAAGTTTGACTTCCTGTGAGTCACTTTGTAATTTTGGAGGACTTTTTTATCAAGTGTGACATCAGATGAAATGACCACAGGAAACAGAAAACAGCGCTTCTCTGCCAGTTATATCAGAACTGAGCTGCTTTTAGACGACTCCATCTCATTCTGGATGTTCGAGGAGATCTACAGTCAATTCAAAGCTCATATCAACTGTGGTCTTTTGTGTGATCTTCTTACTGCTCTCCTGATTTTGAAACCAATTTTTTAATCTTGGGAAACTTGTCACTGAAAACCTTTCAGGAGAGAACTGCAGGCTTTGTCTCTATGGCATGACGACAAACAGCAAACTTCACTTTGTGGACACTTTTCACTCAGTCAGTAAGTACAAAGTTTTTACTTTAAAGGTCTAAAAGTCAGTGATGCCTACACCACTGACACCAGTTACTGTTAACCATTTTCAATGTATAAAGTCATTTTAGTGAGCAATAATCTCATTTTCTCAGAGTGGGAGAAACGTTTCTCCCCAAAATAATACTGATAATAGTCACAGTGTACTGAGTACTTGTGTGCTGTGTTTAAGGATGAGGAGCATCATTTTCTGTTCATCTTCCCTTGGACTAAAAACTGACTTCCAGTTTCCAGGTTACATTTGTGCATTTTTGGCCTTCTGTGGAACCGAATACTTCATAAATTTTGATTTAAATCTTTCTATAAATAGACTCAGACTAATGTCCGAGTGGTACAGCAAATTTAGTGCTGATTAAGAAAACTACCACACTACAGATTGTGTGTCAACTATCATTTTTATTTAAGGTTTCAGGAGTTTTTTCTGCAAAAGCAACTTAGAGACACAAGATGGAGCCACTTGATCAGATCATCTTTGTTGAACAGCTGAAGCCCACCAGCTCTGGTGTTTGATTATTTAGAGTTTACTTCACACTACTTTAGACCTGCTGTTAGTTCTGCTAAACAAGATTTACTTATTGTCATTATGTTGCTATAACATAACAAAATTGCAGTGGTGCCCTCTGTGATAAAGTAAAACAAAAAAAGATAAATGAAAAGATTTAAAAAAGATAAATGGAGAAGTCTGTGAGTACAGTGACTGGATGTGAATGTGCGTGCAGGGAGTCCATGAGCCTATGTAAGTGTGTCTGCAGGGCAGCAGAGGGAAAGGCAGATGGCTTTCACAAAGTTGGTATTTGTGGTTTGCTGTTTTATCAAAAAAAGCCAAAACGAGCGTGTAAAGAAGGAAGTGTGGAACACTTCACCGTCAGTCACAGAGCTGAGCTACGACTCAGACTTGTTGTTGTTGCTGGAGCTGATCATTGTTCACCTGTGGATGGTTCTGCTCTGAGCAGAGGCAGAGGATGTGACCGAGGTCAAAGGGCAGCTGGAGACAGAAATTTCTTGCTTTTATTCATGATTTAAAATTTTCAGTTCATCTTAAACTTATCTCAGTTGTTCTGTCTCCAGGTATCACTTCATGCACTGACTCAGACCAGCAGCAGCAGAAGACCAGCCTTCCTGATTACCGCCCTCATTGTTTTCATAGTGGGTGGGTGTAATATCATTAGTAGAGTCAACAGCTACTCCATTACAGATATTTGCAGCATTCGCAGTTATGATACAAAGAAAATAAAACCTCTAGAATTCAAATATTTAACATATCGGCACAAAATAAAATTAAAGGTATTAAAATTAAGTAACTACAACCAAGATGAACAATAATACATCACTTATGACACTGTGGCATCATTGGTTTAACAAAAGCAAAACCAAAGCAAACCATGTAGAAGCAGTGACATTAGTATGGATGCTATTAGAGTATTTCTTCTTGTTTCCAGTTGTAAGAGCTGCTACTATTGCTAAAATCACAGCTGCTAACAAAACTAAAAATGAACCTATGAGATGTTAATGATGAAAGATGCACATAGCTGCTTTTGCGGTTGCTTGTGTTAAAGCTGTGAGTTCAGTACCTTTTTCTTTCTGTTTCAGAAAAAAAACACCTGGTGTAATTTTGTACATCAGTGCATATTTAGTTTTTTTGAGATTTAGTCAAACACACATTATCAGCTCCTATTTGAGATCATAATAATGCATAAGAATGACAGTAATATTGTGTAATTCATCTGAATACTTTCACTGAAATTCCCACAGTATCATCAGTGATTGTCATAAAGAACAGAAATACATGTCGGAGAGTTTTCAGGTGCAACTGAATGAATGCATCATAACTCAGCTGTGTAGGAACCTATGAGTGGAGAATCACACCACCAATCCTGTGAATGCTGAATAACTGCTATAACCACATCACGTTTAAGCAGGTCTGTCTCTCTGCCTGTAGACACTGGTGCAGTCAAAGCCCAAACACCACAAGTGGATGTTCAGTTATCATAAATGCATATCACACATATTTCTCTCTCAGATATGATGAGGTGTTAAATCCTTAAATGAGGCAGATGTGCTAGTTGTAATGGAGTATTTTCAAAGATACTAGTTTCACAAAGAAATGATCTTCTTCATCATCATTATAAGGTAATGGTCAGAATCTGAATCTGTTAAGAACACTAACATTTATAAACAGGGAGGGAGTGCAAGACAGAGACTTTGATCACAGGAAAAGCAGGCTACAGCAGACAACAGCTGACTCAGTCATTAAGATAGTTTTATGATTGGTTCATTTGCTTTGCTTGCGTTAATGTTTTCTTGCTCAAGTACAAGTAAATGAAGTAGTTTTACTGCTGTCAGTGGGAGCAGCAGAAGGAAGCAGCACAGAGGTGTTAGAGTCAGATTAACTTTAAAAGCAGTGTTAACCTGAACTGCACAGTGCTCTCTGAAGGTTGAAAAGGTTTCATTTCCTCTGAGGTGTCAGTGGTTTTTATTTTCTTCTTTTTTTTTTAATTCAGATGTGACATCAGCCAAACTCACCATGTAAAGTAGGAAGTACAGAGCACTTCTTTGTCTGTCCCATCAGAGCTGAGCTGCTTTCAGACGACTCCGTCTTGTTGTGGATGCTGAAGCTGATCATGGTTCTCCTGTGGATGATCCTGTTGGTACTTCTGCTCTGTGCAGAGGCCGAGAACGTGACCGAGGTCGGAGGAGAGCTGGGGACCAATATCACTCTAACCTGCTCCAATCAGACATCAGACCCATACTGGTACATGGAGATCTACAGTCAGTTCAGAGCAGGTATCGGTCGCAGTTTTTCCTCAGCAGACTCTACCTACTACTCTCCTGGTTTTGAAACCAAATTTTTAATCCTGGGAAACAAACTCGTGATTAAAAGCTTGACAGCAGAGGACTGCAGGCTTTACTTCTGTGCCATCAAGAGAGGAGGCAGCATTCAGTTTGTGGGGACTTTCCGCGTCATCTCAGGTAAGTGCCAGAGTTTATTTAACTTTATTATTTATTGTTCAGGCCCCATGATCCGTTAGTGGTAAAGCATACTTTGAAAAACCTGACAGTGTCAAGTAAGTGGCAAAGTTTTTGTTTTGTTTTACATTACGTCCTGTATGGAGTAACACAGTGTGAAGTAGCTTCATTCTCGCATCATGGGCTTTTTTTTTTTTTTTTTTAAATTGACTGATTTTAATTTTATTTGAACAGCTTTCTTTGCGTCTCGCTGGTGTTTAGGTCTGGATTTCTTTGCAGTACATTACATTTTGTATCAGCACATCTCAGAGTTAACATTCTGTTTGCCACTTTCTGAAATATTTTCCTCTATTTCTGTTGAATGTGAGGTCTTGTTGTGTGTATGAAAATACTGCATTATGTGGTTAGGTTATTTTTAAACCGGGTCGGGGATGAGTTCCTGCCCCAAGTGGAGGAGTTCAAGTATCTCGGGGTCTTGTTCGCGAGTGATGGAAGAAGGGAGCCGGAGATTGACAGACGGATTGGGGCTGCAGCTGCTGTAATGCGGACGCTGCACCGGTCCATGGTGGTGAAGAGGGAGCTGAGTGTAAAAGCGAAGCTCTCAATTTACCGGTCGATCTACGTCCCTACCCTCACCTATGGCCACGAGCTGTGGGTAGTGGCCGAAAGAACGAGATCGCGGATACAAGCGGCGGAAATGAGCTTCCTCCGAAGGGTGGCTGGCCTCTCCCTTAGAGATAGGGTGAGAAGTTCGGCCATCCGGGAGGGGCTCAGAGTAGAGCCGCTGCTGCTCCACATCGAAAGGAGTCAGCTGAGGTGGTTCGGGCATCTGACAAGGATGCCCCCTGGGCGCCTCCTGGGTGAGGTGTTCCAGGCATGTCCCACCGGGAGGAGGCCCCGGGGCAGACCCAGGACACGCTGGAGAGATTATATCTCTCGGCTGGCCTGGGAACGCCTTGGTATTCCCCCGGATAAGCTGGAGGAGGTGGCTGGGGAGAGGGAGGTCTGGGCCTCTTTGCTTAGGCTGCTGCCCCCACGACCCGGCCTCGGATAAGCGGTTGAAGATGGATGGATGGATGGATGGATGGTTATTTTTAAATATCAATATTTGTTCTCAACTCCAACCTGCAGAACACCGTTGAGCAGCACAAATGGGAATGGTTGTTGGTGATAAACAAGTGAGGGAACACGTTTTTACCAGCTTAGCATTGTTCTTCGAGGGAACAAGCCAGCAGGAAGCTGCGCTGAGTGAGCCGATTAAACAAATATTCTAAAAATTTTAATGTGCAGCTCTTTTGCATCTGTCTGTTACACTCAGCGGGTTAAATTTGGAACCAGTTCAGGGTCCAATTCATTTATTATGTAAGTGGAAAGGGTGCATCAATGGTAATACACACATGTGCATATGCATACGTAGCTGATGGTGTGTTACTGATGGAAAAGTCATTTCCATTTTACTGTGCTTACCTTCTATGTTGATGAGAGAAAGTACTCATTAACATAGCTTTGAAGTGTCAACATCCAACAGTGTAGATGCTGCAGTCAGTGAACATATTGTAAATAAACACACATAATTATTCTAAAAAAAAAAAAAAAGTAAGTCCTAAAATTAAACAGAATTCACTCATCTGGAAATTTACTGAATCCACAGTTTATCACATCTACTACTTTTTTTGTCTTTTCTAAGCTTTCCACTTTAAAGGTCAAAGTAGTTGATCTGAACATATCTAACACTTGATTTGGTGACACTCACTTTCACCACAAATTCAAGGAAGCGTCTAGCATGCGATGTGTACACATAGCTATTTTCTCTCTTTTAAAAAACAAAAAGTAAATTCTCTCAAGGTGTCCTTGGTGTTGTTGGTGGTGATTGAGTCCACTTTAGGACAGGAGATAATAAATAACGTAACAAGTTTACCAACCAAGAAGTTGTCTCGTGTTTGGATGCTGTGTCTTTGAATCTCACTGGTTAGTTTCATTTGCACTTTATCTGGTTACATCTGGTTACAAAAAAAACTAAAGACCTGTTTAACTTTAAAAAAGATGGTAATTAAAAATAAAACACTTCACCATGCACACTTAAAAATGAAAACTTCCAGTGCACTGTGAGAATGACAATGAGACCTCTCAATCATCTGAACCTGATGAGCAAGAAAAACAAACATAACGCGTACATATCCACTGCTTTACAAAACTGTTTGCTAGCTATTGACGCTTATAGTTGATCACTTCTAAATAATAATAAAGTTCAAAAACAGTTTTAAAGTGTGAGCTTTACTCTAGTGAAAACGCAAAGAAAGGTCATGACTTGTGAATCTAACAGTTTCTCAGCTCATCTTTCCTCTTTTTTTGTCAGATGTCACCCTAAACATCACCGACCCCCAAATCGACTGCAGACTCAGTCAGCTCATCATCATCTGTGTCTCTGTTACTGTTGTTGTCTTTGTAATACTGGGTAAGTGAGCCATCATAGATAAGACACTTGAACAGACTCTCTACCAAATCTATAAGTGTTTATCTGAAGCCTGGTCATTTTTCTAATGAACATAATCACACTAAAGTAAAGTGACTGAGAAACATTTATCAGACCAGTCCACACATCTTGTGTAATTGTGAGTTTGATGGTGACGTGACTCAGTGGTCTGTTGCAGGTGCTGTTTTTACAGTGTTGTGTTTGAAGAGAAAATCCAGAAGGATCCAGAAGAATAATGTTTCACTTCACATCTATGAGAACACAGACACACTGAGGGCTGCGCAGGTAAACAAACCACTGCTCTCATCGATAAAACTGATACTGTGACCGCTAATGTTCAAAAACTAGTACTGTAGAAGACCTGATAGTAATAGTTAGTGTAGTAGTAATAGTTAAATCTAAAAGTAAATTGTGTAATAAAGATGCAAAAGAAATTTTATAACATTGATCCTTTTGCTTTTAACACCTCTGGTTAAAAATATGATTTTATAGAAATCTCTATGAGAAAATTAACCTGTTTTCGACCTATGAAATTATTCCTCACTTGATCTCTGAGCTCAGTTAACATTTTCCTGATGAGTTTACAGTGGTCACTTCTAGCTCCATTAAAAACAAACAAACAAAAACAGAGACAAGAGTGAAAATAATCACTTCAAGGTTTCAAAATGGGACAAATCAACATTTGAAGGACAAGCTAACAGTTGAGACCACTGGGTTTCTCCATTCAAACATATTCATACAGCATTTTGTTTTGTCTCACTTAGTAATTGTTACATGTACACCCTGAGTGAAATGTGTACTCTCTGATATGTGGGCAGTTTAATGACGTATTGTATAAGCTGAGCCACATCCACCCTAATCTCTGATAACTGTTCTATGTTTGCTACTGCTAATACTACAGCAGCAACTACTGCTAATACTACAGCACCAACACTACCACTGTTTAAAGTTCCACCACTGTACTGCTTCTTCTCCGTACTCATTGCTTGTGTTTTATTTCAGAACAAGGTGATCCAGTCCCAACGGGCAAAAGCTCACTGAAAGACTTCTTTACCCATAAGCTGAAAGATGTTGCTTTTGTGGACAATTTGAATTGTTTCACATTTAACCCCCAAAATACATTTTCATGCATTTTTGTCTACTGCAGGACATAAATTGACATTTTGTGTATTATCAGGATTGTAAGAAAACAGCTGCGTACTTATGATGTAAAACGTCATATAAAAATGTGATGTGCTTCAAGTGTCAGCTGGAACCCTTTGAACATGTGAAGTGCAGCTTAAGAGAGTCTGAAACCTATTAAGCTAAAAATTGAAAGCATGTCTGAAACTTTAAGGGCTGCATCCACAAGGCACTAAGTGGATGTGGTAGCACTATTTATAACAGTATCACATGACTAACTATAGTGACTGAAGTACAAACATATATAATGTCAACAGTAATGTCAACAGCATATTGTATTTGTAGTAGTACGTATAGAATTGCATGTAAACTGCTTAGCAATACATACATTAAAGACTATTTTTGCGGTTGTACTAAAAGCAGCTCTAATAAACAGGATTGTGGGTAATTGAAGTAGCATTTGTAGTTTTTAAAGCAGTATAATATTATGTATCTGTAAGTTAGCTAACAATTCTGTTAGCACAAATACTTCTTTTGTCCAGCGCTTGTCTAAAAGTGTAAAAACAAAGCGTGAAAAAGGAAGTGATTTCCTGAGTTAATTATACACTTTCCTGAGAAACAACTACTCACACTGAGGCGGCTCTAAAGCCCAGTGGCCTCCTTTTCTGTTACTCCCTGGAAACTCAGTTAAATTAGCATTTCAGACTTTTTTTAAAAGAATTACTGGAATACATGAATCATTCAGCTTTGACTGTTCATCTGCTTTTACCCACATTGTCCAGCAGCCTACCACACAATCAGACATCCTGATTCAAGATGTCTGTGTAGCCGATCTCTCCTGCGTCCACACAGGAAGTGATGCATCAGCCAGTGGCAATAGGTGATGAATAACTTTCCACCAGTTCAAGTAAGAATGAGCAAAAATAACTGGTGTTTAATTTGAAAGTTAGCGAGTGAAATTATTACAGATGAGAGTGAAATAAAGAATAGATTGACATGTGACATATGAGGAAATGCTTTACAGTGGGATGCAACCTTGGTAATAGTCATTGTTTTCCTGTATATATTGTTGGTTGCTACAATAAAAAGTTTCAGTTAAATATATCATATTGAACTACTCTACTAACTACGATACTCTGAAGCTACACTTCAGAGAAAATTAAAAGAGGTGGGAAACTTACAATTGACCCCCTTAAATACTCTCTCATTATTGGATTCACCTGTGTATGTAGGTCAGGGGTCCCTGAGCTTACCAAGCCAATTTGAGTTCCAATAATTAGTTCTAAAGGTTTTGAAATCAATAAAATGACAACAGTGCCCAAATTTATGCACCTGCCTGATTTTGTTTAAACAATTATTGCACACTTTCTGTAAATCCAATAAACTTCATTTCACTTCTCAAAGATCACTGTGTGTGTCTCCTATATCAGCGGTCCCCAACCCCCGGGCCTCGGACCGGTCCCGGTCCATGAGTCGTTTGGTACCGGGCCGGGAGAGTTGAGGCTCAGGTGTGAAATGTATGGTTTTCAAAAAAGGTTGGGGACCGCTGTCCTATATGATATATTTAACTGACATTTTCTATTGTAACAACCAATGATTAATACAGGAAAATAATGACTATTAACAAGGTTGCCCAAACTTTTGCATCCCACTCTACATGGTTACTTAGGCAACTGGATTCAATTTAGATAAATATGATTAAATTAAAGAAAATCACTGAAATTGATTGAACCCTTTTTTGAGTGGATGGATTGTAAAATTACACAGCTTCTGTGACATGTAAAAACGCTTTTGTGTCATTTAAATATTCATCTATTATTTATTAACTGGGAGGTTTTGACTTTGGTGTTATTGGAAAGAGCTTCATGCTTCCAGAATTAAAATCACCCCATCAAACAGATGTAGAACCAAAAACAAGTCTTCTTTCAAACAAACTGTACAAATGACAACACCTGAACATACCTGAAATAAATGAGTAAATTAATTTACAATCACACTGTATATATTTGTTTCAACATACAGGAAGAACACGTTCTATAGCTACACTTGCCTGTAGGGGTCACTGCTGAGACATTTTAATAGGATTCCAATAAAAATAAGTCATTCTTTCCAAACAGATGTTTATTTCGTACATCACTCTGATATTTGACAAAGACTACTGAACTGACTTCATTAAAAATATTTTTCTCTCCAACTTGTTCCTCTTTCTGTGTCTCAGTGGACAAGCTGCCACCGTCCAGTTGTGTTCCATTAATGCTCAAAATTAATAACACCTACATTGACTTTGTTAGTGTTAAATTCAACACATTGTCCCGTACGGGCAGTGCCATAATTAAAATTCATCACAAAGCAACAGAAAGTCTCTCATATTAACCCATCCAGCAGCGTTCACAGTGAAGGTCCACAAGTTGGACTTCCTGTGAGGTACTTGTGGTATTTTATCAGGTGTCATATCGGCTGAAGTCAGCATTTGCGACAGGAAGTGTAGAGGACGTCAGAGTCCATCAGAGCTGAGCTGCTTTCAGACAACTCCGTCTTGTTGTGGTTGCTGAAGCTGATCATGGTTCTCCTGTGGATGATCCTGTTGGTGGTTCTGCTCTGTGCAGAGGCCGAGAAGGTGACCCAGGTCAGAGCAGGGCTGGGGTCAGAGGTCACTCTAACCTGCTCATATCAGACACCAGACATATACTGGTACATGGAGATCTACACCCAATTCAAAGTCTCAGGTAAAGACAAGGCTTTGTACTTTAATACTGAAAACTACAGAAGCAAAGAAAAAGAAGAAAAAAACACTGACATATGTTTATGGTAACTAACAACCACTGATGAAGACTGTATCAATAAAGCAATAAATAAAGGAAGTTATTTCATGTGGGAAGTATACACACGTATCTATATATGCACCATCTATCTTTCAGATCATTTTGTTGTTCTTTTTTCACAGATTGCTCTCATCCGCTGAGTCAGACCATCAGCAGCAGAGCAGCTCCACATCAGAGCATCAGCTCCTCATCATGTACTGCTCAGTCTTCGTCATTACTGCTGTCATATATGGTTATTTATTCATTTAACATTAGTAGAGCCAACAGCTGCTGCTGCACAACTCAAACACATTAAGCACTGATCAATGTTTGTACAAATCAAATGAGTCATGCACACACAGGAGAAAACTCACTCCCAAAGTAAAGCAGGAAGTTACTAATCAAAGAGACAAACGCTAAGACACTCAAACGTCACACAGAAAAACAAACACACTGTCATGGTCCCCTTGTCTGCCCAGCCGGCCCCACAAGGCTACATGTGTTTTGTGTTGCTCTCTCTCCTTCGCCGCGCTGCCTGGGCGGAGCTCACTGCGGGCTCTCGCCCTTGGCCCACACACCTGTTCGCTGTTATGTGCCATTATGTGCCTACCATTTAAGGACGGGATGCACACCTTCTCGTCGCTGGATGGTTGTGCGAGACATGTTAGTGATCCTCTCAGCTCTTCTGCGAGACTTGTGATTTTGTGTAACCTGCCTTTCCTGTGTGATAGTTTTCCTCCTGTGACCTTCTCGCTGTGTGGACATGTGTGTGTTGGAGTTAGGAGAAGAGAACAAGTGCAAGAGAGTTTTTCCGTGGACCTTGTCTTGGACCCTTGGAACCCCCGATTTCCCCCCCCACTGTATATATTCTGCACTTGGTGTTGTAAATAAACTCTGTGTTTGGAACTGACAACCTGCTCTGCATTTGAGTCCCTGCAACCAATCGTGACACACAACAGGGAAGGAAAACAATATAAGCAAGAACCCTTAATAAACCATGAACAAAACACTGATGGAAATTAACAGGCACTGAACTTAGGAGCTAAATAAACAAGGTAATAAGGAAGGACATGAGAAAACAAGTTACCAATAAAACTAAAACCCAAACATAATGCAAAATAACCTTTCAAAGTCCAAGAATTCAAACTTCAGGGTGTAAGTCCCACCAGTACATCAAAGCTGACTCACCTTTATAACGTCAAGTTTATTTAAACCTTTCTGTAAACATAAATGCTTACTGTTGTGTTGTACAGACTAAACTAACCTATACAACAAAGTGGAGTTGAACTCCACAGACTGTCCTATGAGTTAATATTTTGAGTATGTTATCTTTTTACAAAAAGTACATAAGTAAAAGTGCTTTTAACATGTGCTTCAAAGCTAGGTTTGACTGGGAAACTCAAAGCTCAAGTTTGGGATTCAGATCCTTTTTGTTCTTGTGTGACTGCTGTTACTTTTTCATTAACTTGTCTTCTTTGATTTGTTTCACTGTGAAACAGAAACTCGAGTTCAGCGCGGCTTCTTGTTTGAGTTTTCTCTGCAGTAATCCTTTGGAGACCAAAGATGAAGACAAGTCAACGTTTATTTCTATAGCACGCTTTTACACAACCTTCACTAACACAAAAAAGTCCTAAATTAACAATAAATATAAACATGATGATCATCTTTGACTCTGATGTTTATTAATTCAAATTATAATACAGCTGTGTAATATTGTTTACTAAATACATTAGAGCAGGTTTTAGATCTCACCCTGGGTCAACACACCTGAATCAAATGATTAGTTCATTACCAGGCCTCTGGAGAACTACAACACATGTTTATCATAATCAACCAGATTAAGTGTTTACTGGCAAATGACAGTGATGGCGGACATCATCATCACTATTCCAACAGTCCTCTCCACACAGACAAGCATAAACACACTCGACTATCACTAAATCAAATTTAACACATATTTGTAATGACACAAATTCAGTTTACAATAGGGCTCATTCGCTCGGTCAGTAGGTGGCGATATCCTCGTACACTGGGGAGTAAACGGCCATTTAACCAAACAGAAGAAGAAGAAAACCTCTGCACATGCCCAGTATTGAACTGGGAGGTATCATGGATTCATGCTTCTGAAATTAATGCAAAAACAAAAAGAGATTGTCTTTCAAACACGCTGTGGAAATCACAACACTTGAAAAACTTGTAATTCCTGTACTAAATATAAATAAATATTATTATCTACTATCACAGTTTATATATTTGTTCCATCATATGGGAAAACTATATGCTCTATCCATACACTCATACACTGCCTTCTCCTGCCTGTAGGGGTCACTGCTGAGATATTTAATAAAATTCCAATAAAAGTAATTCTTTGCAAAAACAGATTTATTTTATACATTGCATACTTTGCTCTGTATTAATTAAAAACATAAATTAATCAGAAAGCAGCAGGAAGTCTCTCATATTAACCTATCCAGCAATGTTCAAAGTGAAGGTGCACAAGTTGGACTTCCTGTGAGGTACTTGATGTTTGTGGTATTTTATCAGGTGTCATATAGGCTGAAGTCAGCATTTGGGGCAGGAAGTGTAGAGGACGTCAGAGTCCATGAGAGCTGAGCTGCTTTCAGACGACTCCGTCTTGTTGTGGATGCTGAAGCTGATCATGGTTCTCCTGTGGATGATCCTGTTGGTGCTTCTGCTCTGTGCAGAGGCCGAGAAGGTGACCGAGGTCAGAGGAGAGCTGGGGACCAATGTCACTCTAACCTGCTCCAATCAGTCCCCAGACATATACTGGTACATGGAGATCTACACCCAATTCAAAGGATATATTGGACGCAGTCATTCTTCAACTGGCACTCCTTTATACTCTCCTGGTTTTGAAACCAAATTTTCAATCCTGGGAAACAAACTCGTGATTAAAAGCTTGACAGCAGAGGACTGCAGGCTTTACTTCTGTGGCATCAGAAAAAAGGACATTCATTTTATCAGCACGTTCCATGTTGTGTCATGTAAGCAGAAGTTTTTTCTTATTTAAAAAATTGTAAAGTTTGCTTTTCTAAGAAAGACTTGCAAAAATAATTTGATGAAATTCTGAAGTGATTCTTGTTGGATATTCACATTAGTATTTTAGAAAGTGACTGGAACAGCCTGCTAGTATCATCTCTTCCTGACTTCATCAAAGTTTCTGAATTTAACTTCTCCGTGTGTTTTTTGTATGTTTTAGATTCTCAGTTCATCTTCATCTTTTCCACATTTCCCTCCATCCTCTGTTTCAGGTCATCATCAGCAGAACAGCTCCATATCAGAGTATCAGCTGGTCATCATTTACCGCTCAGCCTTATTCCTTACCGCCCTCATCCTTCTCATACTAGGTGAGGCTTTTATTTGACAGCTGTTACTTTAGCACTGATCAATATTTGTATCACCAATGTAGGCGAGCTAAATGTAATAAAACATATTGCAGCAAAAACAACAACAAAAAAAACCCTCTAAGTACGGTGAACCTGAGGTCGAAAGGACAAGAAAACAGATGGAAAAACAGTTACAATACCCTTTTGCTGGTAAAGTATTATACCTACATTCTATATCCATACTCTCTACTGGTCAGGTTGTTGCACTCTATTTATCGTATTATTTTATTACATGTTTTTTTTTAATTCTTTATTTCTAAACTATTACTTCACGAAAGTGATTACAGGCATTAAACAACACAATTTACAAGGGAAAAATGAAACAAAACGAAAAAATTAAAATAAAATAAAAAAAATAAAAAGGGACATTGAATAGTTGGGAGTGACCAGTTAGCTAGGTTGGTAATTTCAAGCTTTGAAAAGAAGATTCGGCTTATGAGTATTGGCATATAGGACCCACTTATCCCAACACGAACAGAACCAACACACCCTGTCAGTGACATAAGCTGTTACCTCCTCCATCCTATAAATCTCTAGCGTAATTTCCCACCATAATGACAAGGTCGGTATATCTTGCAAGGACCATTTCTTAGTTATACTTTTCTTACTTGCAACAAGTAAAGCTCTTAACAGACATGTCATTTTTAGACCAGTTCTGCGGTATACAACCAAAAAAGATTGTCTTCATGTCCAAAGAGAATGTACAGTCAAAAATGCCTTGTAGTGTACCATGAATGTCTTTCCAGTAGGTCCGTAGCACAGGACAGTCCCACATAATATGGGTGTGATGTGCTCGTTGGTGTCCACAGTTTCTCCAACACACAGGAGGATTCACATTATAATGAGCCTTTTGACACGGAGTAATAAAGAACCTTATCAAAGACTTCCATCCAAATTCCCTCCAGCTGCTGGAGGAAGTACTCCTCCATTGCCGTTCCCACATCTGAGACCATTCATCCCTTGAAATACACATCCCTCCCTCCTTTTCCCATAACATCTTCACATAGTCAGCTGAGTGGGGAAGCTTATTTATGAGAAAATTATACAAAAAGGAAATGAGTCTTGTATTGACATCCCCACTATACGCCTGTCTAAACAAAGTTACCAATTCCACATTAGTGTTTCACATCACACCGATTGTTGTCTTTATATAATGTCTTATTTGCAAGTCTTGATAAAAATCCTGTTTTTCTAGATTGTATTTCTGTTTCAGTGTATCAAAACTAATTAAGTCCCCATCCTTAATCAAACAATTGAATGTAGATAACCCTTTAGCAGACCAACTTTTAAAACGTGAGTCAAATTTATTCGGGACAAAGTCAGAGTCATATGCATACCATTTAAATAAAGCCAAATCCCGTTCCAATTTAAATTCTTTCACGACTTTTCTCCATACAGTAAGTGTACATGACACCCAGGGGTTGCAAACCTTGTCAATACATTCTCGAATGTTCGAATCCATCAAGACAGCTTGCATTGGAGAGGAAAACATGCTCTCCTCAATAGTCTTCCATTGTGCTTGGTAGCTTGTATCACACCAATTGACCACAGTCTTCAGATGAGCAGCCCGAAAAAATTTTTTTAGTGACGGCAACCCCCATCCTCCCGCCTTCTTATGTAGTTGTAAAGTTTTAAAACAAACCCTCAGCCCCCCCCCCCCCCCCCCATATAAACCGTGATATTATTTTATCCCATTCATTGAATTGGCTTGAATCAATAGGTATTGGTAGTGTTTGGAATAAATATAATAATCTTGGCAGAATATTCATTTTGATGGATTCAATTCGTGAGTGTAGAGAGAGAAAGGGGATCATGTTCCATCGTCTAATATGACCCACTATTCTCCTTTGTAGGGAACCAAAGTTCTCCTCAAATAGTTTAGTTAAATCCTTAGGAATAACAACTCCTAAATATTTCAATGACTTTTCTTGCCATCTCATTGGATATCGATCAACCAAGTGAGCCGGAGGGCTATAGTTATAACTGAAAATTTGAGTTTTAGACATTAATTTTATAGCCAGAGAGTTTCCAAAATCTGGCATAGATTCATCAACGGAGGCAAGGAGTTAGTGGGCTGATCTAGGTATATCAATATGTCATCCGCGTAGCAAGTAGTGATGGGATTTCCGGCTCTTTTTAGAGAACCGGCTCTTTCGGTTCGGCTCACTAAAAAGAGCCGCTCTTTTGGCTTCGAACCGGCTCTTCAGGTTGTTTTGTTGCTTTAATTTATTTATTATTAACAACAATATAAAATTATGCACAAAAGGAATTACTAATGTAAAAAAAAGTGGTTTTATTTATATATGTTTATATATAAATATATGCGGTGGCCCCTAGAGACAAAACACATACAAACTCCAAAACACATTTCTAGCATGAACTGAATTTCCAAAACAGAGCTACCTAGATCACTTAAATTACACAATTTAAAGCATGAAAGCATATGTGTATTCTTTGTGTATTTATACACAAGCATTCATATATAGTCAAATAATAATAATTTTTAAAAAAAGTTCATTTGCCTGTTACTAGAGATGGACCGATCCGATATTACGTATCGGTATCGGTCCGATACTGACCTAAATTACTGGATCGGATATCGGAGAAAAATAAAAAATGTAATCCGATCCATTAAATATCACGAAAGCACCTCACAAAACTTGCAACACGCCGTAACTCACCTCAGAACGTTAGCACGTCGGAGCAGTATGCATCACGTGATAGAGCGGCTGTGGCATGCGGGACCTGTCGGTGGTCTGGATAGCATTTGGAGCTTCGCTAGCAACTCCGACAAAGTTATCCCCGAGAGAAGTAAAGCAAGTGTGTAAGTCCATCTCTGAATGTTTGTAAAGCATTCCTGCGTTAATCTTACCAAACGATATATGGAGCGACTGCCTCTTCTGGCTGCTACTTCAATCATGAAACTGCTTAACGATCAGCTGATCGGCTTTTCTGTCGTGAGTCCGTGTCTCTTGTTTGCTTTTGGCCCACTTTGCACCAGAAAGAGGAAACCAGCGGCTGAACAACACCAGCACGTTTAAGCTTGATCAGCTGTTGTTAGAATGTATTTATTATTACTTTCTACTCGAGGATCTTTTTCTACGTAGCTGACGGCTGGTAACTGTGCAGGGGCGGATCTAGCAAAGTTTAGCCAGGGGGGCCGATAGGGCATTAACAGGGAAAAGGGGGCACAAAGACATACTTTTCTTTCTTATTCTCATTTAAAATGTCTAGCTTTTAATAAATAATTATCCGAATCTTACACCCAAAGTTTTAATTTGATGTAAAATGAATAGAAGTCAATTACTGTATATAGTGACTATTAAGTCTAATATATATACCCTAGTAAGCTATAGTACTTTTTCCTTTGGGAAGGTACCATCTGTGCAGTCTGCAATTTTGTTGAAGAAAGATGTTGAATCTATTTAATATATCTTGAAAAATAATTGATTTCTGTGCATTTTTTTTCACACTGCATCAAATTAAGGTTGATTACGTCGATTAAGCATCATGAGGTGGAGCGTGAGGGGTGGTTCCCTATTTTTTATTTATTTATTTTTGTTGTTGCTGGGAGTTGGAACCCTATTAGTTAGGTTGCTTAATATTTACGCTACGTACTCTTTAAAATACCAGAATAGGGAGGATGGTGTAGGTTTAAGTTTATTAGATTGATCAGTATTGCTGAACTATGAATTTTTTTTTTTTTTTTTTGCATACAGGTATAACAGAATAGCTTTAGTGTAGTTGTTGTTTTAAACTTGAGTATGAACTTATACAAAATGCAGCAAGATATTTAAAAAAAAAAAACAGTTTTGTTGATTAAAAAACACTATTTGGATTCATATCGGTATCGGCAGATATCCAAATTTATGATATCGGTGTCGGACATAAAAAAGTGGTATCGTGCCATCTCTACCTGTTACTACCACACACCAAATCCGGTCGTTGCTACTTGATGGCTTGTGTAGATACTAGGTAACAAAAGTTCAACACTGCCCCTAGCATCCTGGAGCACTTCTGTTGTCTTTTGTACGTGTTTTGAGTTTTTATGTGCTTCTGAGTTTGTACGTGTTTTGGAGGTTTTACGTGTTTTGGAGTTTGTACGTGTTTTTACGTGTTTTGGAGTTTGTACATGCTTCAGGGTTTGTACGTGATTTGAAGTTTGTATGTGCTTTGTCTGTAGGGGCCACCTTAAATATACTTTTATTTATTCACTCCACATAAAATGTAATAAATAAATCAACTATTCACATTTCAACTTTTAACTATTTCAATTTTCAGCTTTTTCCTTTTACAAATTTAAAGTGAAACAACACAAAACACTGCAAACCACAACACAATTAAATATAAATTAAAATATGAAAACAAAAAGAAGATGCACATTCTCTGTCATATGGGCCTGCATGAATAAACTTTCTGAATCCTTTATCATCTGCAACTGAAAATAGTTGTGGATGATTACTATACCTTTATGTGACGTTGTTGTCCCTGGCTCTTTCTCTGTCTCTCCCTCCCGCTCTGTTCCTGTGCTACTGAGTGTAACTACCGCCCCCCCCTCTTCCCAGCGTAAAGCACAAGGCTCACGTGCTGAGTGAAGCGGAAAAAAAGTGCGAGAAAGAGGGTGAGAGAAAGAAGAAAAAAAATCCAGCTCGCGATAAGGAGCCGGCTCGCGTCGTTCACGTCAAAGATTCGGCTCTAAGAGCCATTTCGTTCGCGACCGACCCATCACTAGTAGCAAGCAAGCTTATGTTCCTGTCCTGCAATGGTAATCCCCTTAATATTTTTATTTTGTCTAATTGATTGTGCCAAAGGTTCTAAATACAAAGCAAACAGAAGCGGGGACCAAGCACAGCCTTGTTTATTTCCTCTCTGCAGAACAAAGCTATTTGAGAGAGAACCATTAACTTTAATTCTTGCGGTGGGATTAGTATAATGCCCTCACCGTATCAACAATTCCCTTATGTAAGCCGAATTTATCCAAGACTTTGTATAGAAAGTCCCAATTTACGGAGTCGAAGGCCTTTTCTGCATCAATACTCATAAGCATGGCTGTACTCTTAGATGTCTGTATCTGATGTATTACATAAAGAGTTCTGCGTATATTATCCTGGGTCTGTCGTCGTCTTATGAACCCTGTTTGGTCATTACTAATCAGGTCGGGTAAAATTTCTTCCATTCTCCTGGCCATTATCGAAATAAACAGTCTATAATCTATGTTAAGGACAGAAATGGGTCTATATGAGCCACACTCCATTTTGTCTTTCCCTTCTTTCAGGATAGCCGAGATGATAGCCTCCTTCCAACTCGGCGGCATTTGCGCTGTTTTTAACACACAGTTAAAAGTAGTGAGTAATGTAGGGATCAAGTCCTGTTTGAATTCCCGATACCACTCCGCGGTGTAACCATCGGAGCCTGGTGACTTATTGTATTTCAACCTATTGATGGCATTCATAAGTTCAGCTTCCGTCACCTCCGCTATCATCATTTTATTTTGTTCCTCATTAAGGCTTGGTAGGCATAAAGAATTCAGGAAATCGTCCATTTCATACTCAGCCCCCCGTGGGACTCCCGCATATAATGTTTTATAAAATAATTCAAAGGCATCCTGTATCTTACTAGGATGAGTCATTATATTTCCTGTCTCTGGGTGTTTAATTTTAGTTACAGTATTCTCCGCTATCTTCTTCTTAAGTTTCCACGCTAAGATTTTCATTGATTGCGATCCCCCTTGATAATACTTCTGTTTCAAATATAACAATTTTCTCTTTATCGCTTGTGTACTCAACGTATTTATTTCAGTTCTGATCGTTGTTAATTTCTGCAGAGTACCCGCTGAAGGCGTATGTTTGTGCTCCCTTTCTAATTGTTTTTGAATCTCTTGTAATTCTTCCATTTTTTCCTCTCTTACTTTTTTATGGAAGGAGGCAAACACTATGATCTTCCCCCTCATGACAGCTTTTAATGCATCCCATAGTATCGGGGGTGACACCTCCCCATTATCATTAATTTTGAGATAGTCTTTGAGCTCTTTCCTTGTTACTTTCCTAAATTCCACATCTTTAAGCAGAGATGAATTCAATCTCCAAATTGAAATTTTGGGGTATACGTTCATATCAATCGTCAGATACAGCGGTGCGTGGTCACTTATATCTATCGAGCCCATCTTGCATGTTAAGATTTTATCCCTATCTCTTCCAAACGTCAAAAAAAAATTATCCTCGTGTAAAGGGAGTGTGGGGCTGAGAAATGAGAGTAAGAAGAGTAGGGAAACAATTTCTCCATACTTCAATTAAACCCACCTCGTCAAACAATGCTGAAATTCTTTTATATAAGGTACTCGATTCCAGCTTCATTCTGTTAGAGCTATCTAGATCCGGCTGCAGGCGTATGTTCAGATTGCCGCAGCAAATTAAAGGGCCCTGAGTTTCTGTCACCATTATATTAACAATGTTCTTAAAAAAACTCACTTAAAAAAAGTCACTTCCTGGTGGGGCGTACACATTCATTAAAGTAACTTGATTACCATCAACTGTTCCCCGAACCAGTATAAACCTCCCCTCCTTAGTTGAAGCTGCTCACGAATGGGTCTTTCTCTGTGCCCCTCCGAGTCACGCCGCTGCGACATTCCCGTCTTCTCCCACGTCAGATTTGACAGCTGCTTCAAGATGACTTTAGCGATCTGGAATCCCCTAGTCGGCATATCCGCCATCGCCTCCTCCGCAGTCGAGTAGAGCACAGTTATTTTATTACATGTTATTCTGTTTTGTTTTGTTTTTTTGTTTTTTTTTTTAAACTATTTATTTATTACCTTTTCTTCGTTTCTTCGTTATTCTGTTTCTTTTCATTTCGGGACCGTGTGTACATAATTTCATTCCACCTCATCTAAACATGTGATGCGAATGACAATAAAGCTCCTTGAAGCCTAAAAAACTCAGCAAAAATACCCCCCCAAAAAATCTGAAGAAATAAATCACGAAAGAAAACAAGTGTTTCTGGGGGGGGGGGGGATATAGAACAGCAGAAGAAGAGGCAAGCTAACTGTTATCAGCTAAAGGCAAACATGTATGCAGTATTATATTAATTATGTGATTCAAACACACATTGCCCTGCATCTTTTCTCACTCACAACACTGATGAACCCTGGGCTTCTTTTGAAAGTGTCCCCGGCTACATCCACACTAGCCTGGATAGATTTGAAAACGGCATTTTTGTCTGAAAACGCTCCACGTCCACAATAGCATTTTCAGTCGTTTTCACAGAGTTGTGCGTCCACATTGAAACGGCCAAAAACACTTACGTTCCAGTACTGCGCATGCGTGAAACGCAAGAAGATTCGACCTGCCTCATTTCTGACTTTCCGGCTCTTTGAAACGTTGCAGCAAAATGTTGAGGAAAAGCACCGAGTTTTTTAAATGGACTAACAATGAGGTGGAGTTGTTGCTGCGAGTAACACAAAAGTACAAAGTTGCAAAAGCGAGTGAGAGTTAAAGAATTTGAAGAAAAGCCATCTGGAGCATGTACAGACTGATATTAATCTTTAATAGGGCTGTCAAGATTCAGAGCAAACAAAACAACTGCTGTATAATGCCCTCCGCTATCTTAGTCACATGACTGCATCATATGACTAACATGCGTCATCGTTTTAGAAAGTCTCCGTTTTCGCTATGACGGGTTAGGGTTAGTCATGAGAAACATGTTTATTGTCTTTCCTGATTTGTTTTTTCTATTTCAGCTGTGTTTTATTCAACTTTTGTTGTCTTTTTTTGTTTCCATTGTGTTTCGTATGCTTTTGCTGTGTTTTTCTTTGCTGGTGTTACCTTAAACTGAATCTCGTTTGACCTCTCAGGGCCACTATGACAAACTCTGGTGTTTATCAGGATTACGTTCTACTTCAAACTCAAAAATAAAACACTAAACCTATTTTTTAATATAACTTATTAATATTCATGTTCATGTCATTATTACTATTGTTTACTTTTGACAAAAAGTGATGTTCACATGTTTATGAGTCTCTCTGCAGCTTTAATAACTCTCTCTGGTTATTGCTCTGCTGGCAGTTGTGCTTTTTACATCTCTGTGGGTGAAGACAAAATCTCTCCAGGTGCGCAGCCTTCAGCCTGTGACCAGCTAGAATACAGAGACAGAGCACCCAGGTAAACAAACCACTGCTGGAGCTGCTAACACTGACATTAGTGTGAGTGCTCATCTGATCCACAACTACTGTTATACAGTACACATGTACATATTTACATGTAAGCTGTATTTTTTAAAATGACATTAATGATAATATCAGTTGTAATTATTGCTACTTTTCATTTCATTTACAGCGCGCCAAATCACCACAATATTCACCTCAAGGCGCTACTGCTGCTAATATTACTAAAATGCTAAAGCTAAGATGGATGCAGTCACTGTGAAGTTAGCTACTAGTCTTAAACCATGACTCACCACTGCTTTAACCCACTCTGTGTGTGGATTTAGTGTCTCTAATGGCATTTTTCTGCTGGTGCTAACTTTACTACCAATATCAATGGTACAACCACAGAGTACTGAGTATTTGTGCTCTCTGTTTCAGGATGAGATCCACTCCAACCCTCCATATCATTGAAGTGATGTTAAAGAAGCATATATCGGTTATGATTAATGTTATTTCATAATGTATTAAAAATGTTATAGTATGAGAAAATGAAGCTGAAGACAGCTGATCTGCTCACACATGTTAAACTCATGATGATCTTTGACTCTGTATATTAAATCAAACTATATTACTGCTGTGGTTAGCTCTAATAAAACATGATGTCCTCTATTACAGTCAGAATTTTTTTAATTTGATGAGTGAAAGAAATCAAATGGACTATTGCAATGAAGAATGTCACTGACTGACATATGACATGGAGTAAATACATTATAGCTGGGGTGTTAAATGTATTTTGCATCGTTGGCTATATACAGCCCCTCTTTGATCATAAGTGGGTTGGATTAGCAAAACCCAGCTTAATTTATTTGCAATTTCAACAGTAATAGTAGAATAAATGTGTAAAATTACAGTATCTAATGGCCCAGACTCTTATTTTTATTAACTCCCAAAAAATGTACTTTTGTTTGCTGTTTGTAAAAATAGAAACACTGTAAAGTAATACTTTATTAATGTCAATAGTGAAAAACTTTTCTGTCATTTAAATTTTCATCTATTATTTATCTATTACTTATGTGTATTTTGAATGGCAATGGAGGTCTTTATCAGCTATAAACCTTATGAAATTACAGTTAAATGTCCAAAATCTATGCCCTGCTTCACAGTTTTAAAGACACCCAGTGGGCCAAGCTGGAGTCTTTACCGGGCTGATTCTGTTACCTGGGCCTTATCTTTGACATCTCTGCATTAGGCAGTTATCTAGGTAACATGATTTAGGTACATCAGCAAGCAAACGACTGTCAGCTGCTGAACAAATCACATTGAATGGGAACACATCATTACTGTGAAGAGGCACAAAAGCGAAACTAAAATGACACCGAAATAAATACATTAATAATCGTCAGTTGAGACGTGAGTGTAACTTTTCAGGTATGTTTAACTGGGAGCTTTTGGCTGTGGTATGATTGGAAAGGTTGTCATGCATTCATGGTTCTGGAATTAATATCACACAATCAAAATGTAAAAACAAAAACAGATAGTCTTTTAAACAAGCTACACAAATCACAACACTTGAAAGATGAAATCCTACCAAAAAGAAAAAAAAGTCTGTGTATATCTATATATCTATATCTATATATTTATATATAGATATAGATATATAAATACATAGATAAGTCACAACAACAGCTCTTTCCTTGATTACTGAGTTATATCATGCGTCATGCACGGTGCTGTGGCAGGCAGGATGAGGCTGGACCCAAATGCTGGACTCGAACACAACGGATGCTAATCTGGAGGAAGAAAAACTGAATACACTAAACACAGGCCACACACACCGCCTCCTCCATCCTGTAGAGGTCATTGTTGAGATATTTATTAGAATTCCAGTAAAGTGAATCTTTCCAAAAAGAGTTTTATTTTATAAATGGCTTTGAAATTTGGCAACGATTAATTTCATTGATTTGCTCTTTTAATTTAAATGTTTTTCTCTCCCACTTGTTCCTCTATCTGTGTCTCAAGCTGCCACTGTCCAGTTGTGTTAATGCAAAACCTTGAAAAGCGTTGTATTGAAGCTCAAAATGTTAACACATACTTTGACTTTGTTAGAGTTAAATTCAACACTTTTTCCTGTACTTTAAATACTGCAGTGCCATATTTAAAATTCATCACAAAGCAACAGAAAGTCTCTCATATTAACCCATCCAGCAGCGTTCATAGTGAAGGTGCACAAGTTGGACTTCCTGTGAGGTACTTGGTACTTGTGGTATTTTATCAGGTGTCATATAGGCTGAAGTCAGCATTTGGGGCAGGAAGTGTAGAGAGTCCATCAGAGCTGAGCTGCTTTCAGATGACTCCGTCTTGTTGTGGATGCTGAAGCTGATCATGGTTCTCCTGTGGATGATACCGTTGGTGGTTCTGCTCTGTGCAGAGGCCGAGAAGGTGACCGAGGTCAGAGGAGAGCTTGGGTCAGAGGTCACTCTAACCTGCTCCAATCAGGCCTCAGACACCCACTGGCACATGGAGATCTACAGCCAGTTCAGAGCATGTGTCAGCTGCCAGATTTCTTCAACATATTTTACCCTCTCTCCTGATTTTGAAACCAAATTTTCAATCCTAGGAAACAAACTCGTGATTAAAGACTTCAGAGCAGAGGACTGCAGGCTTTACTTCTGTGGCATCAAGAGAGATGACAGCATTCATTTTGTGGAGACTTTCCACCTCATCTCAGGTAAGTGCACAGTTTTTGACTTTAACTCTGAAAACTACAGAAGCAAAATAAGTAAAATGCTGACATGTTTATGGTAATTAACAACTGCAATCATTCAGTGTTAAAATGTGAAACAACATATGTAGAAAAAATAATTTAAGAAACCTCTAAAAACTGTATGGTCTGTTTCTGGTAAGGAAGACTTACAAAGATAATCTGATGATAAATTCAAAAAGACACTAGGAAACAAAGGAAGTGATTCAAGAAAGGGACTTGAAAAGCCTGCCACGGTTACCTCCTCCTGGCTGTGTCAAAGTTTAGGAATTTCATTTCATTTTTTCTGTTTTAGATTTTCAGTTCATCTTCACCCTTTTTTCCAGTTTTTCTTTCTCCAGATATCTCTCCAACCTCTGAGCCAGACCCTCAGCAGCAGAGCAGCTCCATATCACAGCATCACCTCATCATCATATACCGCTCAGCCTTCCTCATTACTGCCATCACCCTTGTCATACTGGGTGAGTCTTATTTGTTGGATTAACATTGGTAGAGCCAATATTCATTATATCCGTAGCACTGCGTTATTTCCCGTGCTGGAAGATCACTCAGAATCAACCAAGCTGAATTTATTAAGACATGTTAGATTACTGCAGGAAGAAAAACAGGAAGAAGGCATTAATTTTAGTTTTTAATCTGGATCACACTCTGCTTAGATCTGATTATCATTGTTATTATTATTTATTTTGCGGAAAAAAGTCACATGTTTTGATGCATGCTTAATCACGCAGGTAAAAAAATTCAGTCTCAGAATCTGAAGAAGTCACTTAGATGAGTGACAAAACATTTCTCTGACCCAAAACACTACGTCCAGATGAACACAATAATCATTTTGGGGTCATGCTCACATGTTTATGAGTCTCTCAGTGAGGATGTTGATTGACAGTTAACGGGTTATCTGCTCTGCTGGCAGTTGTGGTTTTTACGTCTCTGTGGATGAAGAGGAAATCTCTCCAGGTGCGCAGCCCTCGACCTGTGACCAATTGGAATGCAGAGACTGTGCAGAGTGCCCAGGTAAACAGTTCCAGCTGGGACTGCTGACACCAGTTATACAGTACACATGTACATATATACATGTTAGCTGTATTTGTTAAAAAGACATTAATGCTAATATCAGTTGTAACTATTACTACTTTTCATGTCATGTTATTTACAGAGCGCCAAATCACCACAACATTCACCTCAAAGCTCTTAAACCATGACTCACAACTGCTTTAACCCACTCTGTGTGTGGATTTAGTGTTGCTAATGCCATTTTTCTGCTGCTGTTAACTTTACTACCAATATCAATGGTACAATCACAGAGTGCTGATTATTTGTGCTCTCTGTTTCAGGATGAGATCCACTCCAACCCTCCATGTACTGAAGTGTGTTAGGGTACCTGTGTTGTTGACCCAGTGTTTTCAGTTTTGTACCTTTGTGTTCTCATCTCGGTTTATTACTGTGAAGGTTTTGCTTTCTGTTTTGTATTTCTATTTCCCTCTGTTCTTCTTGGTGTGAGATTTTGTAGTTCTTCAGTTTTGGTTTCCATACTCCCTCTGTTCTGTGTCCAGTCCGTGTTTGTGTCTGCCCTGGTCTCACGTCCCTGTTCCCTCTGTTGCAGCGTCTGCTTGTGAGTCTGTAAGTTCAGTTGTTGTTTCCTGTTTTACTTTGAAGGTCTGTGTCTCCTGTTCCCATTCCCTGATTGCTCCCTCTGTAGCTGTGTCCCAAAACGTAAGCTGCATCCTCTGTAGGCCGTATTTGAAGGCTTACGCCACAGCCAGGTGACGAAGGCTGTCCCAATTCCTCGACTCCTTCAAATGTGTCCAACTAATCCGTCCTTTATTTTGCCCAAAATTGAAGGATGGGTCAGGTGTGTCCTTTGTGGCCCCACTATATCCCAGAATTCATAGCGCGGCACAGCCAATTCCAGTTTCCAACAATGGCGGGCACTACTAAGTTTTAATATTACTCTTATTACTCTTTCTGGGTCACAAAATAAACTTTTAACATATTTTCAGGCGAGAAAGTTGCTGTGTAAACTTCAAATAACTGCTTGGTTTATCAAGACATCGCATATTTGCAAAAGTGCGCCAACGTTTTCTGAGACGTCTGTTACCCACCCGCTTGATAGCAAGCCGGGGGGTTCAATGGTCACTTAACCCGGCGAGAGCAGTGGACTCCCGGCTTCATTGTTTTCAGACCCCCGCTGTCTTTCGCTACACAGGTTAAACACGATATATAAGTCACTCAGATAACTTTAAAATGTAATTGTTTGGCTTTTTTCTGTGTTTTATTTGTTCCGTAGTAAATCGGTTTGGCTGAGATTAGAGTTATTCACTTAGATTACATTAAATTAATTTTTATTAATCCATCTGGTGGGTTCCTCTGGGATTTTCACACAGCTGAATAAACGTGAAACAGAAAACTGATGAAACAGAAGTGTGAGATGGTCGATATTATATTTTAGATAGCAAGGAGCAGACGGCTTAGTTTATTAAACTCCACCGAGACAGCGGTGATGCTAATCAAAAGGCTAGACTGTCCCATTTCACAGCCTCGTTCTTCCGGCCTACTCGGTCTTCGAAGGACCCGGCCCACGTAGACCGCGAAGGCCGGGTCCTCCGAAGGATGCAGCCGACATTTTAGGGCACAGCTTGTGTATTTAAGCCCTGTGTTTTCCTTTGTCTGTGTTGTGATCTCTATCATCCCTTGCTGTGTGTTCTGCCTGCCTGCCAATTTAGCTCTCTTTATTCTCAGTTTATTTAGTTTACTGTTCTGTTCTGCCATCCAGCAATAAAAGCTGAGTTTGAGTTCACGGTTGCCTCCATGAGTCTGCACTTTGGGTCCTATCCTGCCTGTACACAGCCTACACTTGACAAAGTGATGCTGAAGACGCATTTTTCTACTCATGTATGATTAATGTCATGTTTTAGAAATGTTACAGTATTAGAAAATGTACCACCTGTGTTAGCTTGTCTGCTTTGACCTTTTCACTGTTTTCAGATTGTGTTCATGTTTGAGTTTCTTTGCAGCAACAGTTTGGAGACAGAAGATGAAAACAGCTGATCTGCTCGCATGTGTTGATGATCTTCGCTCTGACCTTTATAAATTCAAACCATATTATGGCTGTTGTTACTTCTATTAAACATGTACTGCTGGTGCTGTCCCTGTGTGTTACTTTAAAGGTATCACTCATCTCAGGTGTTATTAATAATTTTACTCATCATCTCATCAACCCCTATTTAATTCACAATAGCACGTTTAAACTAAGGAAAAGTACAATTTGGAAAAAAAATATTTATGTAGTTTAAATTTGATGGAAGAAGAATGTCTCAAAACAATTGTCTTCAAAATGTTTTACGGTGTAACAACTTTTTCAGAATTGCGTATGTGCTCCAACATAAGGTTCACAACAGGCTCACAGCTCCCAAATGAATGAAAAGTTCAATTCTGGTCAAATATTTTTAAGTAGTTTTGGCCTCATATATATTGATTAACTTTAAACTGCATCAGTGTTGATGCACCATCTATACATGCATGCAAGTTCAAATATCTTTTAAGTGTTTGCTGTTGTGTTTTGGATATCCTTTAAAGACATCAGTCATGTATATAGTAAAGTACATTTTATGTCAGCTAACAGTTTCTTAACTGGAACCATCTTCAGGCTGAATTCAAGGAAGTCTGACCCAGTTCAGGGATCAGCTTTAACTGCACAGGTAGTAACAGGCTGATATCTGTCATTAACAGAAGTTGTAACTGATCATTTCGCAGTAACACGGTAACAGTAAACAGTCACAGACGGATAAACAGAACATAGATGATAGTAGTGCTGCAAATGGAGGAGCAACTTTGTCATAGTTTTAGGTTGTAATAGCAGGCACTAAAACCAGGGCTGTGGGCAGAAGGTTATTTGATGAGCATTAGTAAAATGTACTGTCAGAGTGTGTAGTGGTTATTGTTGCAGTTATGCAGATGTAGCTAAATGCCACTCACATCATGCTTCACTGCTGCTATGATAAAGGCAGCAGTTTCATATTTGAATTAGATTAATCAGATTGAGTAATATTTGTAGTACAGAGTGTAGTAGTGAAAGTAGTCATTCTAATACACTTTGAATGGGGTACACTGTAATTACAGTAGTTAAAGTTTCAGTGAGAATATTGAGTGTAAAGAGTTTAATACCTGCTTTTGCAGTAGAGGTTATAGAAGTATTTATAGTAGGAATTCAGTGGGTTGTGGATTGCAGTAATATTTGGATACAACTGGAGGCGCTGTGGTGTAACAGACGCGAAGCCATGTTTGAAGGGGTTAAATATACTGTCCTTTAATTTACTGTCTGATTTGACTTGAGATGTATTTCACTGGAGTAACAGTTGAAGTTCTAGATGAAGATTTTTTTTATTTACAGAGAAACAGGACTGAGTCAGTTCAGACATGTTCAAATCTGGATAGTTTTGGATTCATTCATTGTATCTGCACGTCTGTTTATTTTCTACTAAAACATATACTACTACTGCTAGTTTTTCTACCTGTGCTTTGTACTTTAAATGAAACACTGTCCTCTCATGCTGATTTTAAACTCCCCTTTGCTTGTGTTGTTGTTATTACTCCTACAGTACCATTCGTAATGTGAAAATTCAGTTCCAGAAGAACTGAGTCTGAAAGCTCCGTGTCAGATTCCTGCTACAGAAGTCAGGCTGGAGGTAAAAAGAAGGTTTCACTTCCTGTGAGAGTTACTTGGTATTTGTGGTTTATCAGCAGACGTCACACACGACATAATCACCGCCTGAAGTAGGAAGTGTAGAGCACTTCTGTGTCAGAGTCCATCAGAGCTGAGCTGCTTTCAGACGACTCCGTCTTGTTGTGGATGCTGAAGCTGATCATGGTTCTCCTGTGGATGATCCTGTTGGTGCTTCTGCTCTGTGCACAGGCCGAGAACGTGACCGAGGTCAGAGGAGAGCTGGGGACCAATGTCACTCTAACCTGCTCCAATCAGACATCAGACAGATACTGGTACATGGAGATCTACAGTCAGTTCAGAGCAGGTATCGGCCGCAGTTTTTCCTCAGCAGGCTCTACCTACTACTCTCCTGGTTTTGAAACAAAATTTTCAATCCTGGGAAACAAACTTGTGATTAAAAACTTGACAGCAGAGGACTGCAGGCTTTACTTCTGTGGCATCAAGAGAAATGGTAGCACTCAGTTTGTGGAGAGTTTCAGCCTCGTCTCAGGTAAGTACAAAGTTTATTAAATTTAATGCTAATAATAACAGAAGTACTTATTACTATTGATTTACTTGAGAGACCTGCCATGATGCCAAGTCTCTCTTGGAAAATAAATGTTTAACCTCAATGAGATTTTTACCTGGATATAAAGGATTAATAAAGATAACTTAAATGTGTAACTTCAGTCAGCTCTCAGTATCTTGCATGTTGTGTTTTCTAAGGGCCAAAGTGCACAATGAAAAAAAAGAAAAGAAAAAAATATATTTAAAAAAAAGAGTTGTATTTGATAACTAAAACTACATTTATTAATACAGCAGAACCCCAACTTACAAAATGAATCTGTTCCCGAGGGTCTTTCGTAAGTCGAAAATTTTCGTAAGTCGAAGCACCCATTGCGCGTTTTGAGTGAGGCGATGCTGAACGATAGGCTATAGGCTAATTGCTAACTAGAACAACAATATGTCGTTCAAGTGGAACAGCAAAGCGCAAGTACAGAAGCCAAGGGGATGTCACATGATTCGGAAGGCATTGTGGGCATTGTAGGCTCAGCCAATCAGAGAAAGCGGATTTCGTTACTCGGGCATTTTGCCGTAACACGGGCAGAAATATTGCCGTTCAGTGCCTTCGTAAATTGAATTTTTTGTGAAACAGGGTATTCGTAAGTCGGGGTTCCACTGTAATTGTTTGTACACAGTTTCACTGGTACGCTTTAGTGAAGCTATTTCTTAGTCAAAAACTCAACGCTTTCCTGCAGATCTGTATCATGCTGTTTGAAATTGCATTGTTCTTTAGCTCACAGGCTTTGGTGGCTGTGGTGACAGTTTCCCTGCAGTGCACCAGAGGTATTTATGTGGTGCAGTGCATTCATGGTTGCTTTTTTGTATAATGTTGGAAACCACAGACTGTAATAGGTGAAGCTCCCTGTTGTGACTAATGCAGTGATAGGCTTGTCTCTAGAGATAAAACAAAATGTTCCTGAATTTATCACTGATAAAAGATTTATTACCTCCTACCACAGTGATTACTTCATAGCTGATGTAATTTTGATGAGATTTCCTCCATCACAACTTTGGTGTTGTTCTTGATCAGCATTTGAATCTTGATATTTAACTTTTACATCACAAAGCTCACCCAGTCTTGTTTCTTTCATCTAGAAACATTGCAAAAATCAAACCATCACTGGCTCACTTGACCGGAGGAACCATTAGCACAAACTTTAACTTCTTCCCATCTCGATTGTTCTGATTCAGTATTCCCATGCATTGCTCAAACCTTCAGCTAATCTCTAATTATTCCAGCAGCTTGGCTGCTAGAAATTTAGAATTCATTTATAAACTTTATTTGGAGCTAGACTTGTAGTCAAGACCGCCTAATCCGAGACCAAGACAAGACCAAGACCAGAGGGTATCGAGACCAAGACAAGACCGAGACCAGAGGGTATCGAGACCAAGACCGAGACCAGAGGGTATCGAGACCAAGACCGAGACCAAGACCAAGTCGAGACGAGACCGAGACCAAGACCGGGACAAAAAAAGACTAACTTTTGTGTGCTTTTAAGGGCTGACATGATGGTACTGACTGGCCCCAAAGTCATCTGACAAAACAGCGATCACCTCCAACAACTGTAAAATATGAAATATGTAACTGGTTTCAGTTATACTTTATATATAGATAAAATTGTAACATCAAACTGAAGATTATAAACTTGAAATTGCATCATGTCCTATTGTAGTAGTACTAGCCAAATTACACTATGATATCAACTTCCCTAAAATGGATAAGGCCTGTCAACACAAAGTGATATGCAGATGTTATTTAAAAGTCAATGGTCACATTTATTTAGTCAAACAACACCATTTTAAGTAAAATTCTGTAATCAAACAATATAAAGACATGTGCACACCTCACATGAATCAGATGCAAACTACAAATATTACATACCAATACAAATTGTGCATTAATAAGAATAAGAACAAGTGCTTAAAAGATTCTGGCATCTTGATGTCTTCAGTGGCATGAGATTACAACACACTGCCAATGAAATCAAGCCTGTTGTTCAGTAGGGCAGGAACAATAGAACACAGACATTATGAACAAATAACAAATATCTTATGAACAAATATATAATGAACAAACAGCATATTTTCAGAGAGGAGGGAGAGAAAACAGTTCACATTTTAAAACAGTGATTGATTGCACTTCAAGAAAACTAAAGACTGCAACATCTTATAGCCTAGCCGTGCGCGGTGGGGTCTCATTAGAATGCCTCCTCTACTAAAAACCCTCTCAACTGGGGCAGAAGAGGCAGGGACAGAGAGGACCTTCAAGGCAACACTGTGTAGACTGGGGAAACGCTCTTTGTTTTTTGACCAAAAGGTGAGTGCATCACAGTCAGAGTCATTTATGCTGTCTAGGTACTTGCTTATTTGTGCATCAGTGCTCGAGTCCTGGCTTGTGCTGCGTTGCAACCTAAATGCCTTGTAGCGTGAAAGAAGACGTTGTTTTGGGGGTGGCGCTGAGTCACTATCTGATAATTCTGTGTCTTCTTCTGTTGGTGCTGCAGGTCCGTCTCTGTCTACCTCTGTGATCAAAAGGTCTGGAAAAGGGTGCACACACACACACACAAAGACAGGATTAGACAGGATGCTTCTAATGATGCTATAAAACCAAAGACAGTGATAATAAGTGGAACAACAAAAACAACAATAACAATAAATTATTATTATTATACAGTCACCTATTAATGACTTTTTAAGGTCATCTCTGAACCTCTTCAGTGCTGGTCCGGTTTCACCATTTTGGACATCTAAATCTACCCAGGTCAGTCCAAACTGGGGGTCGAGCATGGTGGCAAGGAAGTAGATCCGATGGCTAAACAGGTCTTCTGGATCCTTTTCGTCCATGCAAATCTGCCTGAAAATTCCAGAGAACCATTTCTCTAAGGATCTTTTCAGTGCCCTGACTATAGTTACGGCCTGGGGCATTTGTACTTCCATCTTTATAAGATGATTCTTCAAGTCCAGAACAGTGGGGACCACCATGCTAATAGTCACCTGATGATCACCTTCTGTAAGATCTGTTGCATCAGAAAAAGGCTCAAGCAAAGCACAAAGGTCTTTCAGCTGAGCCCACTCTCGGGTTGAAAACACTAAATTCTCTGTATTGCTGCACATTTCAGTGATGGCCCCGTGGTCAAGTGTGATCAGAGCCTTTAACTGTCTGTAGGTGCTATTCCAGCGGGTGTTGTTTCCTGCTGGGATGGACTTATTGGAGCCAAAGTGTGCCTCAAACAAGTCTTTGTGGTTACTACTGCTGTGAAGCAGGTTTGTAAACTTGCTGGCTTTGGCAATGGCTCTAGCTATTGCCTTTACCTCTTTCATCCCATCACTGATTACAAGTTGCAGCGAGTGGGCGAAGCAAGAAAGACGTTCACCCGTTGACCATGGATCAGAACCTTCTGCATCCTCCCACATTGTTTCATTATCGAGGTCATCACTGCTATCACCTTCAGGGTGCTCTACTTCTGGCATCCTGACTTTAAAGGCCTGCTTCATATTGGATGCATTATCCGTCAGAATGTAGCTTATTTTATGGCCAATGCCATACTCCTCAACTATTCTGTCAAAAGCTGAGGCGATTCGTTCGCCGCAGTGCTTCCCTGTGAAACGCCTACAGTCAAGCAAAAATGATTGTAAACTGTAAGAGTCCTTGTTCTTGCAGGCAGCATGAGCAGTAACTCCCAGGAAAGTACGAAGCCTCCGGTCAGACCAGAGGTCTGTTGTTATTGCTACATTTGGCTGGACTTCCAGGGCTTTGATTATGTCACCCTTCAATTTAGTGACAAGGTGAGGTATCAGCTTCTCTGTCAAGGTGGTTCTAGACACAGGAGTGTATTTGCTATCCAAGACATTCAGGAAGTGTCTAAAATGTGGATTCTCAACGATAGACAGGGGGAGAGAGCATCCAACTATAAGGTCCTGGAGGATGGACTGGGTGATGGCCTGTTGCCTGGGTGAATTTGGGGAAAATAAGTGGATGCTTGGAGCAAACAATGATAATTGAGGCTGTGTGGGATTGACCGCTATCACTGATGTTGCAGAACCTGCTTTGTACTCCAAGTACCTACAAAACAGGGAAATAGGAATCTGTAAAACATCGGTTTCTATTCAAACACAAAAACTACTGTATCTTACAAGCACAGTAATTTTAAACCTATCAATGAGGGCAGACTTTTGCATACAAAATAACCTAATCTAATCCAGTGTGACACATATAGATCATTAGGCACAACTAGTAATGATGAAAATACTGGAGTGTTCAGGGTTGCAAGACCTTAAATAACAAGAACAGAAAAACAGTTGAATGGAATCTACAAAAGACAAAATGTCTGTGCATTAACTTTGCAGGTTGCATTAAGCCTCCTCCTGCCAGTCAGCTATCAGACACAGTTGTATTGACAAGAAATGAACTACTCAATAAAGTCTGAACTTACACCAATACAAAATAACTGTGTCTAATAATGCTAAAATAGCCCCTACACACTGGACTGGTTTAGTAGGGCAACATAGTAGAAAACACCTAAGAAAGTCATAATCAAAGGTCCTTAAGTTCGATTTAAGAACCTTAGGACTCAGTTTTGCGATCCGTGCTATCTGGACCAGAGCCATAGACCGCTCTGATCTGGGCTTCACTGTCAAGAACGCCGGTGTTAGCCGAGCAATGTTATAGGGACACTCTTGAAACGCCCGTCCTTACTTACGAGTCAGCAACCACATAAATATGCCCATTAAAGTCGACAACAAACCACACCATACCAGCCCTTAAAGTGCTCACTGAAATGGTTTCGATATATTTCTGCTCAATGAATTCACCTAAATACCTAAAGTTAGTGAAAATTGTTTAAGCAGCTGATAGCCACTGCTAGCGCTAGCTACCTGTACATAGCATGTAACGTAACGTTAAGTTAAAGTTAAGTCTGCAGGGACGGTTGCAAAAAAACTGTCCCTACATAATTTATAATGTTTGAAGAACACATTATAAATAACAATATTACATAAACATGACCAGGTCATCTGAGGTTGGAAAGGTAGTTAGAAGAGTTTGAAGATGGATAGATGGCTGCTGGCTAGCTTACCTTTGAGGGTGTTTGCGCTCCAGGTGCCTGGTGAAGGTTGAGGTAGTCCCGGCTGTCTCGGTCAAGGAGACTTTGCAAAACCTGCATTTTGCCGAATGCTTCTTTTTTGCATTTACCAAAAACTGTTTGTGTTCTATGAACGCAAACTTTATGACAGACGAAGTCGCTGACATTTCTGTAACTTACTGACCAGGCATACTGCTCAATCTAATGGGTTGCATTTAATTGTGTTTGAAGGGCGCGAAAGGCGAAATAATAAAATGCCACAATGTGGAGGGATTTGAGCATGGCTGAGCCACTGTGTGTCGCTGTGTGACAGCTGAGCAGCGAAAGGAAATTAATTGAGGAGCCGGCTCTCGCTCAATGGGAGTCGACTATTCTGGTTCACTACAAAGCACTCTCTAAGCGCGGCTCTCAGAGCTAAAGCTTTTGCGCATGATACATTATCGAACGTTACGCTGTGTGTCATGGATACTGTTGACTCCAAATCTCCCGACCACTATGTTGAACTGAGACAACAAGACCCAGACAGCGAGACCAAGACAAGACCGAGACCAAAGTACGTCGAGACCAAGACAAGACCAAGACAAAAGTACGTCGAGACCAAGACGAGACCAAGACCACGTAAAAGTGGTCTCGAGACCGGTCTCGAGACCAAGACCGGTCTCGAGACATCCAACTCTATTTGGAGCATATATATTTCCCTACATGATCAGGTATGTGGCAATATAGCAGATCTGCCAAGGCTTCATTCCAGTAGTTGGTCCCTCTGATCATTTTGTGAGTGTCTTGGAACTGGAAGTGGAACTTTTTCATATCCAGAGATGACCATGGCATGAAAGTAGTTTTCTTATTTGGTCAGTTTAATGATTGCTTTGAATTATCTGAAAACTTTTGTAGGTTAGCTTTTCCTTAATCTTTAGCCAGTTATTTTGACTATAGTTCATTTAGTCAACATGATGACTGAATGTAAGACTGCATGTTTGTCTGTGTGGAAATGTAAACTTATATTTTGCTTGTTTTTATCAAATCAGTAAAGAAATTTGTGACTGTGTGTTTTAAATGTTCTCTGCAAATAGTCATTATTGTAACAGTGTCCTATTTAGAGGTAAAGTAAATCTTCAGTAATATCCAGTGTTGGTCAAGTTACTTGAAAAAAGTAATCAGTAACTAATTACTGATCATTCCCCCCCCCCCCCCCCAAGAGTAATCCTGCTAATTTACTGATTACTTATTTGCAAAAGTAATCAGTTACTTTTTAAAAACATGATTTACAACCTGAATAGGTGATAAAGTGATAGATCTTTAAGCCCATACAAACTGTAATCAAATGAAAAAGTCTCCTTTTAAAACTTGTTTTTATTAGTTTTAATCTTTTAACTTTATGCATCAAGCAAAAATTAAATTATATGCAACATTCTCTGACTGGAGGAAATTTGTTTAACATTTAAACTTATTTTCTGCACATTCCAGCTCATAAAATAAAATATATTTTTTTTGTTTACACTCAGTCTTTCAAATAGATGCACATAAAACACAGCAGAAAATAAATAAAATCAAAGACTCAATGGTCCTGTTGCTCTGTTTTCCCCTGTAAAGCAGGAGTGGGGCAGGCGGAGGTTTGCCCTGGTGCAGGTGTGCCGCAGTGTGTCGAAGGTTTTGTGAATTTCACATTCCCGTGGCAGCTTGCTCTGAAGTTAAGGGTTTTTTCACTGTAAAAAGAAATTTTCTTCCCACGCAGTGAACAGAGGACACTAATGTTTTGTCACTTTTGACAGAATCAAATTCAAAGTCAGGTCAGTATTTCCACGCTTTAAACGCTGCAGGATCATACTCTCTCCACACTCGATATATGATCCACTGTTGCCACGAACGTCGCACTCGCTTACGTCACTGCCATGAGAATCACGGTTTAGTAATGCAGCATGCTTATGGGAAAGTAACAGTAATCTAATTACCTTTTTTGTAATAGTAATCCCTTACTTTACTCGTTACTTAAAAAAAAGTTATCGGATTACAATAACGTGTTACTGCCCATCTCTGGTAACCTTATTTCTTTGAAGTGTGACCTCTTTACTGTACAATAGAAGAACAGTCGAAACAAAATTTGAGGCTTTACCTGAAAGATGACATCATTCATTTCTAAAGACAGCTGCTCAAATACGACATGATCCTCAACAGGTTGCCAATTTGAAATATAAAAGGCTCCAAGGAGCTTTGAAAGAAAGCGACTGGACTACTTTAAGTTTCTCTAATCTAAAAAGTTTCTTTCAAGTCCAGTTGCTTTCTTTCAAAGCTACTTAGACTTCCCTGACTTGGGTGCCTGAGAACATAAAAAGACATCATCCTAACAGCTGCTAAATCAACCTGTCAACTCACCTAATCTTGGAAACATTTGTTTTCCACCATTGTGTTGGTCTCTAAAGTTACAACAGACTAATCGCTCACTAATCAATTACCACTCACCCTCAAAACTACAACTCATAGATGGTCAAAGGTTAAAATAATAAACAATAATATTTCTAATATTATAATAAATAAAAACCAGTGCAAAATGTCTTTGGCACAACACGGGAATCGCGTTGCCCAAAGCCTGAGCAAAAACAGATACGTTTTTTTTTTTTATTACTGCAATTTTTTTCAGCTTTTGAAAGTTCCTGTAATATAAAACAGTAACTTGGGTCGACTAGATGAACTATTTGTTAAAGTGTATTCAGCTGGGCCTCAGACATGAAAACATTGTTAATGTCTGATAGTTTTACGAAACACTATAATTTCTTATTCGATATGTGTAACTTTTCTTCTTCCAGATATCTGTCCAACCCCTGACCCTGAGTGTGGAGTGTTGCAGAGGCAGACTTTCCTCGTCAGCTCAGTGATCCTGAACTTTGTGCTCTTTTTAGTACTCTGTGAGTCATTTTGTCTAAATCTCTGTGGTCTGTCTGCTCTTCTATTAATACCAGCACCCCTCCACAGCAACATGTTGCATATGTAGATATGCAGAAATGCTACCACTAACTCATGCAGCAGTACTTAATGCAACCAGCTCAGCCACAGTAATTTTTAGTCAAGCTTGCTTTGAACCAACCTCCCATTTTTATAATAGATGTCAACTCATCTTGTAACCCTCTCCTTCCAGCAGCGCTTCTTACTATGTGGATTCAGGCATCTGTAGTTTATATTCATCCAGCTTATAAAACATTTAGTGCAGGTTCATACTGTAACTTTTACACATAAGCTGCAAGTATGTGAGGTAGTTTTATAGTTGTACATTTGTGGAAATAAGTATTTTTAAAGTTGGCCCACAACATTCTTTATGTTACTCACATATTACCAAAGTACGTAGATGTAATCCATGGGGGGTGAAAGCCGACGCTGTACAGACAGTACAGCACAAACGTACTGCTCACTGCCCCAGCAGGCTTCAGCTGTGCTTCTGCTGTCCAGATGTTGAAAGGTGTCTCTGCACAGTGGAGAAATGTGTTGTATGTGATGAGTGCTGATGTGAGTGTGAAGGTGATGTCACTCCCCTGATGGTCTGTTGGCAGGTCTGAGTTGTGTATGGCTGTGTCTGAAGAGGAGAATCAGCAAGTATCAGGCAAACCTCCCTCCAGCTGGGACCAGTGAGAGGCTGGAGGCTCCACAGGTAACTCAAAGTGTACAGGTGACCCTGCAGCTCATGCTCATTGTTCTCCTTCAGTGCTACTTTGTCCTGTACTCAGTGCTGCTGTTGTGTTTCAGTACGAGGAGATCCAGCTCCCCACTCCCTCTGCTGCTCCGCTTCAAGAGTGTGTTTATTACAAAATTCAGCTTCCTCGCTCCACACTACCTCAAAGCTGATGGACACACCTGTACAGGTGGATGATACCTGCTGGACAGAGGTCAGTCTGATAACTGAAGACTTGCTGCTCCGCTGCTCGAAGGAGGATTTATTTTTTCCTCTCTGGTTTGAGTTGTTGGACCAAAAGTTCTGAATCAAAATTTTCCACAAACTTGATGAAAGTGCTGCAAGATTAATTTTAGTCAGAGACAATCTGCTCTGCTTCTGAGCTGAGATGGACCCAAGAATGTGACAACCTTTAGCCAAACCTGCTTTAAGGTGCTTCAGGATTTAACACCATGACTCAATGCTGCTGTGAAAACCTGTAAATATGAAACTCCAACATTTAATATTTATTTGTTCTCTTATAGTTTGTATCTGTTTATCAGTTTTTGTTTTTTTGTTTCAGCTGTTTTGTTGTTTATGCTGTTTTCAAAGCACAGATTTTAAACACAGTCTCATTCCCTAAAAGGTCAGCATGATGATGAAGTATGACAACAGAAAGCTGCATTTTACAATTAAATGTCAAACAGAAGTGAAACCAGGACAAAGACAAAATATCACATGTTGACTGTGAGAAATGTGATTTTTGAAAGACATATTTTTTTAAATTTGTTGCAGCATCAAATTTAAAAATAATGTCGTGAGAAGCTGTCAAAATTACTGAGCATTTTCCTCTGCTTATCCATTTTAAGTATGCAGGAGTCTATACCAGCTGTCATAGGGCTAAAGGAGGGGTACACGCTGGACAGATCACCAGTCTGTCACAATAACATGTAACAAAATTAAATGTGTTTTTTTTAAAGCATCCCTGGTAAACACTGAAGTTCTCCAGAAAGACTTTGTTCACAAATAACTAATCCATCCACATTAATAATCTCAGTTTGAACATTTGGGCTGTTGATTTAAAATCTAAGATTATATGGTCTTTGCAAATTATTGCATAACAGGTTTGTTTTAGTATAAGAATATGTAAAAGAACTTTCTACATACCTGTGGCATTATTCTTTTGTTCTGTGAAAATACACTGCGATCATTTTCAGTTTGATTACAGCATTTATTTTTGGTTTAGGCATTCGTGTAGTTATTTAACACAAATAGAACTTGAGTTCACACCAGTGATTTGTTTGTTTGAAAGAGAAAATGTGGTTTGAAGTATTTCTTTGTAATGTTTAATATGAACCTATTAAACATTTGAGAACAACAAGGGACAGAAACAAATCTGGATGATATTATTTAAAAAAAGAGTTTCACAATGTTCCTCTTTCCTCAAGGCCATGTGAGTGTTTGTTGGTCAGATTTCGCAGGAAACTATTCAGCGCTTTCCTCACATGTTCTGAAAACAACAGCAAGTGACAACCTGTAAAAACAATTTCAGTTGTTGCTTCTCAGTAAAAGGCCAGCTTCCTGTTTCCATGTATTCTGACCATGTTGGGCCCCATCCTGCTCCAACCAGTACAAACAGGTCACGTGTCATGTCTGGTAGGCAGGATTTGGACCCAAATGTAGGACCCAGGAGACAGGAAATACATTTAAAAGGCAGCTTTAATGCTAAATTCCAATGAAAATGTTCCCCAGGAATGAGGAATTCAAAAACTATACAGAAATGAGACACACACAAATGTAATGAGGAAAAACACAACAAAAACTGAATAAAGCTGAAGGAATAAATAAACAAGATGATGAGGGAAAACAGGAGATACCTGGGAGGGTAGTTTTACTAACTGAGAAAATAAGAGAAGGGGTGTGAAACTAAATACAAAGACAAGAGACAAAACACCAAACAAAATAAAGCAGGAAGTAACTGAACTTGTAAACAGAAACACAGGCAGGCAGGAAGCCGACAAAATCAGGAAAAACATGATTGCAAATTACAGAGCCAGGAATGAGAATAAGAGAAATAACTCTGAAGTACAAATGAGCTAAAATACCAAACTCAAAATGGCAAAACAAAGAAGAAACTACACAGAAACATAAAATGGGGGGGAAATAAAAGAAACTGAAGGTACTTGTTGAAATCTCCCAATTCTTTGAATCTTTGGGCTGAAGGAGGGACAATACTCGGTGTATCAATGCTCAATCAACAATCATTTATTTCCATACAATTCAACAGTCAGAGCATTACAACGTCCGGACGGGAGAGATGCTACCAGAGGGTCAGGCACATGTCTCAAAATGGTGACGGGTTGCTCAGCTTTTTATAGTCTCTAGTGGCCCCCATCTAGTCGTAAAAGCCAAAACATCACATTTTTTCTCTGTTACAGCGCCTAAGTTATGACCTCGGCAGTTGTTTCTCTGCTTTCTGTAAGGTGGGGGTGTGGAATGTGGTCTATCTATCTCCCCTGTCTTTAGACACAGAGTCTCCTGCTTACAACCTTCTCTTCATGATTCAACAATTAAGCATGTCAAGAAAACAGTGTAACACATTCCCAGCAGATCAAGGATACAGAGTGATGCACATTTATCTAATGAACTAATATGTGAATATGTTCTGTTAACTCAAAAGTATAATGAGAACTAAACTACATACAGCTCACACACTCTATATTAAAGGGTATAATGTGATCTACAGCAGTATTCTAATTCAACTACTTTGATTACATATATAAGGTAACATATAATAACAGAATAATCTAATAATTCCCCCTTTTGATCTCTGAAAGAGATCACTTACAACATGCACTCCAGGGTCGCAAGGTCCAGGTCTTCTTGATCCTGAGGCCCTCTGTCCCCCTTTAACGGGTGGACCATATGTGGGATGACCTCTGTGTTCACGCAGTTCAGATGCAAGCAAAGTTAGACTTACGACCATAACAGCAGTTACAGATGACTCTCCCATCACTCCCCAATTCTCCCACAGCTTTATTTTGGTGCTCCAGTTTTCCACTCCCATTTTAATGCCACCTTATACCTTTCAAATGTACTTAGACTAGAACCTCTGTCTAAGGAGCTTTTAACCTTTATTTTTATTGCTGCAGCTACCAGTGTCTTCCAGTTGTGTGATTCTCAGCTTCTTTCTTCGACCTCCGGGGTTAGACCACCCTTTAGTCATTGCACAGTTCTGGGGATTATTCTGCCCCGATTTCAAACAAGGATCTGTGTGTTTTGGGTTCACCGGCGTGTCCCCCTTTTTGCCAAGAGCCTCTCGAACCTCGTTGGTCTGGTGTTCCTGGTTTTCGCCAACCCCTTCATGGTTATTGCTGTGTTTGTGGGATCCATCTTCTCCAGGAGCCCAAACGTCATGACACTTGACCCCAGTTGCTGTCTCGGCTGTCCCTACATCTGTCTCTGCTGTGAAGGGTCCTCACATCTCCGTGTCCCCGTCTGGTGTCTCTTCCTTTCTCTGCAAGAGACAGAAAACCAAAACACCTCTCTCCCTAGCCTTGATAATCTAATATTGTTATCCATTGTTGTTCTAATGATTCAAATTTGGTTTAAAATATTATGTTCAGGACCTATTCTAATCATAATCTATGTGTGTGTAAAAGAAATCAAAAATTAGTGAACCCTTTCTAAGTCTAACACATTATAAGCTTAAGTTTTACCATAGCTAAATTATTAAACACAGAAATAACGTCATAAGATGTTCATAAAACCATTGTTTGATGTTCGGACTCAACTCCCCCTTTTTGACACACTCCCATGTGTCAATTCATTGGAGCTAGACAATTAAAAGAGAAGGTTGGTGACATCATATCTCAGAAAGTATCAGAAATTCTTCTCTCGAGTACCGTTGCTCCAGCCTTGTCATCCCTGAGGATCTTCGATCCCGAAAATGTCCCTTCTCCTCATGTAATAAAGTCTGTCATCCTTCCATGCCCTGGTAACTGGTCCATCCAGAGCTGTAACATTTTGAAATGTACATACAACAAGCCAAACCACACCTTGGTCACACCAACCCTTTTCTGCCCTGAAGATGTCCAACACCATCTTAGTCTGGACCAGGGTTGTAATAGTTTTGCAATTTTCATCAGTTGTAATTAGTTTTTACCAATTCTTTGCTAGTTTAGTGTAGTTTTTATTTTCTGAAAATCCTTAGTTTCAATTTAGTTTTATTTGTGTTTTGCAAAAATTAAGTGTAACAAAATCCCAGTTCCATCATATCAGTCATGCTCTTCTGGTTATCCTTGGGTGTTGAGACTAATAACTATTAACTCTTGCCGCACCGAGTGGTCCTAATTTTGGTTGAAGTGAATTGATAACCTTTTGAAGGCGATTGTTTCACACCTTTATTTAGATGTCCCAGTCCTGTTGTCTCGGGATACATCACGCTGCCTTATCTGGGGTTAGCTGTTTTCTGGGGATGCGGGTTGAGTGGGTGAGCTCTTCAAGGAGGGGGAGTGTGCTCCCCCTGATGAGGTCTTCTAGGTAAGCTAGGTTAGCCTTCTTGTGTGAGCTTTTCAAGTGCACTTTAAGGTTAGTGGGACTTTTAGTTTTATAAATGTCCCTCATGACCCCCTGATGACCCAGTATTTCATTTTTGCACACTGTAGTACACATTTTAGTTTTTGCTTGTAGCTCGCATACTCTACTTGCCACTCCTCTAAGTCCTGATGTTTCTTAGAGAGGGCAACAGTACCTTTAAAATTATATCACACGTGTGGGGGTGTGGCCTTGCCAATTGTTTTGCCCACCTTTTCAAAATGGCTGGCGTGCCCACAAGCACATTTCATGGAAAAAGAAAGGTAAGCTTGATATTTACATTTAAAATGTTTTGTTAAACTCAGATTTTTATTTTATTCTTTTTACAAGTACCCCTCCTCGGTGGCGAGAAACTGTTGGTGTGGTCAAGTGGGTGCTCTAGAAACAAACGCTCAGGACAGAACAGTTATCAGTCATGTACTTCCTACAAATTTTGCATATGTTTTATTCCATATTGATCCTCTGAGTGTAATGGTACATTTTAATTTGAATTTATCCAAACTAAACACAATATTTTCTTTATTTACTTTGCTCTTGTTCTTTTTCAGTACCACATCCTATCAAATGTCCCTGTCGATTATATTCTACATTTAATAACTTACTATTTCAAGTGAGAACCTAAATCACGTGGACCAATGTTTATTATTGCATATCTCTATTCTGAATGTGGCCAGTCATTCATAGGTATTGTTAAGGTTTTGGCGATTTTCCTCTATAAAATTTAATTGACTTTTTTACAGTGGCCTGCTATGGTTAATAGTAACATATTCCAGTCATGAGTGATATCAATAGTTATCTCCACTGTAGCATTTGGCATTCCCAATAATATAACATGATACCTTAATCAAAACACAGCTAATATAGCACAGTTTTCTTAATGCAAACATCAGTAACTCAAAATCAGCAACCACAGTGTTAAGTCTGCAGTTCATACTTATGTGAAGCTAGAGTCTCCTCCTCCAGTCTCTCTTATCCTCCTGCTCCTGAAAAAACAAAACAAAACAAAGCGAAGCATCCACCCTTCTCTTGTCGGCTGGGTGAATTGTTTATGAATTGTTTATTGGCATTTACTAATCCTAAAGTGGGTGCAGTCATTGTCTCAGTATCAAGTCAGTCAAAGCTTTTAGTCGTCAGTCCATCACAGTCCATTCACATGCATACCTCCACACACATTCATACCAGATGTTGCTGATAATGGAGTCTCACGCGCAACCTATTCGAGCATCCATCACCAGCAAGATGACGTCATCATTTTAAAGGAAAACAATTCCTTGTTGTTTTTTGGGCCGGATTGACTCGGTGCAATCCTTTTAGACTCAGAACTTCTCAGTGTTCCCTATAAGTGAATTTCTCCCAAGCCAATTACAATCATGGAGAAGCACACTTTGCAACTGTTTTTGTAAGAATATTTCATAGCGCTTTAAATTTCAATCTTTCAGGCCTGGTTTAAAGAGCTGATTGTTAAATCATAAACTCACAAAATATCAACATATCACCACCGGTGGATCACACCTCTCAGATGTTTTTTCTCCAGTGCACTGTAACAAAAACGAAAACAGACATAACCAACAAAATACTACTAAAATAACACAAACTAGGGCCCGTTGCAGACATGTCCAAGCATAAAACTATCCCTCTCTCGCTTACGAGAAAGAACACAAGCCAAAGCTCACTGATAAAATCAAGCTAGCGCTAAACAAAACCAAACAATCAACCAGAAATTCACAGGAAAATTTTGCTTCCTGCCGGGACAATATTGTGTGGGAATGAGAACCTCAGGTGCCGTAACACCTTTTGTTCCTCCTTGAATTAAAACTCAATCACAGAAAATGCCGTACTCCAACCTAACCTTACACTATTAATTCATCATTTTCACTCTGTGCCACTGTTCCTCATCAGGGCTGTGTGAAGCACAGCAAAGAATTCAGTCATAAACAGACATCACGCACAGACATTATTTTCATAACCAAACCGTTTTAGAGCTTATTCCTAAAATCTACATAAATGCCTTCTAGGTGACATATAACACATTCTAAGTAATCAATGGCTCCTCATAAAAATTATGCATTGGGATGTTTGTGTGCAGCATTTTGCATATCAGCATAAGCAAAGCATTCTTCATTGCATCAGCGTGTGTGTGTGTGTGTGTATGTGGATCACTTCTCAGTGAATCAGCATTCCAATGTGTGTGTGTGTGTGTGTGTGTGTGTGTGTGTGTTTGTTTCTCTTCATTCTGAGTCAGTGCATGTAGATGTGTGTGTTTGTGTGGGTGTTTGTGTGTGTGTGTGTGTGTGTGTGTGTGTGTGTGTGTGTGTGTGTGTGTGTGTGTGTGTTCATCACTTTCCTGTTCTGGTGTTCTGGGTAAACCACGGCCTGAAGCATGCCCTGGGGTCCTGCCCCCCTCCTTTTCAGTTTGTTTGCGACCATTGCTGCTGCTGCTGCTCAAAATTCAGTCCGTCCTGGTTCTGACCCCAATTGGGGCAGTCCTTTCTCCAGTGTCGATGTTCACCGCAGGTGAAACCTGCATCTTCTTCTGTGTTTTTGTCCATTCTGAGGTGCCTTCTGTCCTCAGTTACTCCTCTTGTCTCGGTCACGCCCTTTTTCGCCACCCGATCATCCGTGTTGGTCCATCACTGTCCTGCACAGTGTGAATGCAAAGTTATCAAGGTCAGCATTCTTTCGCTCGGCCTTACTTTTCATTCGGGCTTGGCGGGCGTCTCGTCACACCTCTGTCAGCTGACGCAGTCTGGGAATTTTCCCCCGTGTAGTGAAACGGGCCTTAGGTTTAGTGCTCTCCGTCTCGGCTGCATGAGATCACATTCCTGCAGGTCTGTTGACATTCTCAGGTCGTTGTTGTGGGTCCAGCTGTTGCAGCATTTGGTCAGTGTCACGTATGGGGGAGAGCAGGAGTCCAGTCAGCCTCGGCTTTCAGGGCCGGCAAAGCAGCCTGTAATTAAATATGTATAGAAAAAACAAAAACAAAACAAAACAAAAACAAACGAACAGGAAAATGATGTTGTGTTGGCTGTATTACAACGAGAGGGGAGAAACACCAGGACCAGGCCCTGTGTCAGCCTTCTCTCCCCCTTTTTTTTTTGTTTTTTCTCTCCCGATATAATCAACTCCTAACCCACCAAGTTGACAGGACAACACAAGTACATATTAAAATTCTTAAGATCATGTTTAAAAACCCAAAAAAGAAATTTTCTTTCATTCAGTAATCACTTTTATTAATCAATCAACAGAAAACATGTCACAATTTGACTCTTTTTACCACTAAATTTGTTGCGTCTTGCCTGGTTGGTTAGACCAGTGTTCCTTTTTTTTTTTTTTTTATTAAATTGTTGTCCTGCAACCCAGAGGGTTTCTTTGTCAGTAATGTATAGACTTCATCATTTAAGTATGTTAATTTTTCTTTAACCTTGCTGGAAAATCTTCACGTGTTCATGAGTGTAAGCTGTTTCTTCATTGCGTGTGTGTGCATTTGTATAAAAGCAGGTTAATTTTATCTTTTCTCAAACTAGGCGTTACCTTAAAAGGAGCCTTTCTCTCAGATTTCTCTGCTTGTGTGTGTTTTTGTTTCACCTTTTTGTTGTGATGCTCCGGACGCCTTCCCAACCTCCACAAGTCCGTTGGCCCCAATTTTATGTGTTAAAACTTCTCTTAATTTCTCCTCTAATTCTCTCCTCGCTGCTGTCTTTTTCACAGCTGCTGATTCGTGCTGGGTGTGGTTCCCATTACCTATAATTTTGCTTCGGCCGCTGTGCTTGTGGGGGCAGTTGGTCCAGGTCCGCAGCTTCCTGTATTAACACACTAAGAGGTTTATTTAATTTCATTTTCATCACTGTTAAACAGATAAGCAGGCAACCCGCCTACCTTGACAGCGTAAACTGTACGCCAGTCTCCCAACACATTCCTCTCTGTACTCCTCCATAATTCTCCACTGCACACCTCTTACTATCTCTCCTTTTTATTTTTATTACACCACAGAGTAATACACCCAATTATGCCCGTCTATCTCTATGTGGCTCCAAATTCCCTCTTTATTTTAATTTCACACTCGTCAGGGGACAGGCACACAACAATTTCAAACCACTGAAACGAGGAATTCAACCTTTTTTTATATTTCTTTACTAATCTAGACTCAACCTTTGTTCGCAAAATGTGTCTTGTTCTAGTCCGGAATAAATGTGAACCCGTGATTACACGGCCGTTCCAGTGTTATTTCCGTAGCTATGCGGGGGCCCTCACCTCCCCAAGTCACCACCTCGGCACCCGGACGCCGCCGGTCCTGGCCGCGCGTCCACGAACAGGAGGGTCGCCACTCCTAGGGCAAAATTATTTCCACAGGTACACTAGGCATCAACCTTTGATCCTAAAATGTGTCTTTGCTCTAATGTCCTCCTAATCAAACACATCAACCGTCACTGTCACTGTGTTCAGACTTCACACACACAAAAAGCACACTCAGAGCGCACCTCACCCACGGCCAGAGCGCGCCTTACACACACAGCGCGTTACACCATCAGTGTGACACACAGAGAGCGCCTCTCATCAGCAGAAATTTGCACAGAAACCTCTGAGCTCAACTATTAGATCTTCTTAAAGCACACTGCACCATAGACCAAAATACCCCTTTCTCTGCGCTTATGACCGCCACAACGGGGCAAAGTCGCATCATAAAAGTGATGCTTGCATCCCCGAAGTTATACCTGACATCATAAACCAGGTGTTGCTCTATGTACTTAAAATTTTACTTTGTATTATGACCGCAGCCCTTAAAACTTGACTGACGCCACAAACCACCGTCAAACCTCTATCCAATGTACTAAAACTAGCACCAACCACTACTGCACTTCACGGCCGCACCACCGGAACACGCCGTATCATAAACCAAACCTACGGACGTGTTTCGCTCTCGCGTTGCCAGCGTTCAACTGCACCGTGAAGCCAGCATCTGCTTTTCCTTAAATCAACTTCTATTTCATAGCCGGCAAAAGCCAGGACGTCACTGACACCATAAACAAAATAAACAAACCTCGACTTCAATGTACTGGACTAATGGCCGCGTCTTCAGAAGAAATTCTAACGTATTATTGCTACAGAAGCCAGTATTAGACAAAATTAAATGTGGAAGGTAAAGTGGCTGCAACTAGTCCAACGTAGTATGTTATTAGTATCTCGGTAGAAGCAGTTTATTTAACACACTGGAATTCAGCCTCAACTTATGTTGTTAGTATCTTAGTATCAGACTACCTCAACTTTTGTGTGGACACAGTCGCCCCTGCTAAGACGGTACGGTGTTATCCTAATAACAAACCGTGGGTAACACAGGAAGTCAAAGCTGTCCTCAACATGAAGAAGAAGGCTTTCAGGAGCAAAGTGAAGGAGGAGATGAAAGCAGCACAGCGGGAGGTGAAACGCTGCCTGAGGGAAGCAAAGGACACCTACAGGAGGAAGGTGGAGCAGAAGTTGGAGAGGAACAATATGAGGGAGGTCTGGAATGGTGTGAAAACCATCACAGGCCACAACACCAAGAAAAGCACAGTGGGGGGGACTGTGGAGAAGGCAAACGAACTCAACAACTTCTTCAACAGGTTTGACCAGCCCACAACCCCCCCACCCTCACCCTCACTACAGAGTCCTCTCCCCACTCTCCTGCCTCCCTCGCTTCCCCCCCTTCCTGACACCATGACACCCCCCTCCTCCAATCCCTCTCTCAGCAGCAAGACATCTCCCCCCCTCCCCTCCTCCCAAACATCTCCCAGTGTCACAGTGGATCAGGTCAGGAGGCAACTGAGGAAGCTTCGCCCCAGAAAGGCAGCAGGCCCAGACAAGGTGTGTCCTAGGATGCTTAAGGCGTGTGCTGCTGAACTTGGGGAGCCGCTACAACGAGTCTTCAACCTCAGAGTGCCCGCCCTATGGAAGACATCCTGCATCGTCCCGGTCCCCAAAAAGAACCGGCCCAATGAGCTGAATGACTTCCGACCGGTGGCACTGACGTCACATCTTATGAAGACTCTAGAGCGGCTCTTCCTCAACCTCCTCCGACCACAGGTACAACATGCCCAGGACCCACTACAGTTTGCATACAAGGTGGGTGTCGGAGTGGAGGATGCTATCCTGTACCTCCTACACAGAGCCCACTCACACCTGGATGGGGGAAAAGGCACGGTCAGGATCCTGTTTCTTGACTTTTCCAGTGCCTTTAATACCATCCGGCCCTGTATGCTTCAGGAAAAACTGAACAGGATGGAGGTGGACCCCTGCCTGGTGGCTTGGATCTCCGACTACCTCACCGACAGACCACAGTACGTCAGGCTGAAGGACATCACGTCTGACACAGTGGTCAGCAGCACAGGAGCACCACAGGGAACTGTGCTGTCCCCTCTTCTCTTCACCCTGTACACCTCTGACTTCTGCTACAACTCTGAATTATGCCATATTCAGAAGTTTGCAGATGACACGGCCATCATGGGGTGTATCTGGGATGATCAGGAAGAGGAGTACAGAAGTCTGGTGAGGAACTTTGTCGCATGGAGTCACACAAACCACCTGCAACTCAACACCTCAAAGACTAAGGAACTGGTTGTGGACTTCGGGAGGTCCAGAGAAGGTCCACTGCCAGTTCAGATAGAGGGGGAGGAGGTGGAGGTGGTCAACAAGTACAAGTACCTCGGGCTGTGGATGGACAATAAACTGGACTGGTCATGCAACACAGAGCACCTGTATAAAAAAGCCCAAAGCCGACTGTACTTCCTCAGGAGGCTGAGGTCTTTTAACATCTGCAGGAAGCTCCTGAGGATGTTTTACCAGTCGGTGGTTGCTGGAGTACTTTTCTATGCTGTGGTGTGCTGGGGGAGCAGCACAGCAAAGAAGGACTCATCCAGGCTGGAGAAACTGATCAGGAAGGCTAGCTCTGTGGTCGGCATGAAGCTGGACACTCTGGTGTCAGTGGCAGAGAAAAGGACATTAAAGAAACTGATGGACATTATGGACAATGCTGGGCATCCTCTGCACACGGCCATAAACAACCAGAAGAGTCTGTTCAGTGACAGGTTGCTTCTCCCAAAGACAAGAACTAACAGACTTAAAAACTCCTTTGTCCCACACGCCATCAGACTGTTTAACTCCTCTCTGGAGGGGAGAGGGAGGGGAAACAGGAGGACAAAGGAGGGGGGAACAACTAAGCTGTAGTGCCTCTTCACCTCACTGTGCAATACCTTGTGCAATACTTTTTGTAAATAGTCAACAGTGCAATAGACTCAATACTTGAAATGTGCAATTCACTTGTATTTTTATTTTTTATTCCTATTTATTCTATTTATCCCCTTTGTATATTTTATTTATATTTGTCTCTGTATTTATATGTGTGTGTGTGTGTGTGTGTGTGTGTGTGTGTGTGTGTGTGTGTGTGTGTGTGTGTGTGTGTGTGTGTATATATATATAACAGTTCTGTAACTGTAACTTTGGTCGTTGCTGTGCTTTTTTTGGAAGTCGAATTTCCCAGAGGAACCCACCCGAGGGATTAATAAAGTTCTATCTTATCTTATCTTATCTTATCTTGCGCCAAAAACCAGACACCGACAAATTTACTGTGAAAATACATGTGACTCAGCGAACAGATTAATTTGGAAAGCCCAATATGCACATTTGGTATTTATAATACAACAGGCTGTGCTTACCTTTCTGTTTTAGGCCGGCCTTCTGTTCACTTTGCCCCACGATCTCACCAAAGGCCAAATCTACACCTCCTCAGCACACCAAAGATCCGGGTCACACGGCACCAAGTTGTTGAAATCTCCCAATTCTTTGAATCTTTGGGCTGAAGGAGGGACAATACTCGGTGTATAAATGCTCAATCAACAATCATTTATTTCCATACAATTCAACAGTCAGAGCATTACAACGTCCGGACGGGAGAGATGCTACCAGAGGGTCAGGCACATGTCTCAAAATGGTGACAGGTTGCTCAGCTTTTTATAGTCTCTAGTGGCCCCCAGCTAGTCGTAAAAGCCAAAACATCACATTTTTTCTCTGTTACAGCGCCTAAGTTATGACCTCGGCAGTTGTTTCTCTGCTTTCTGTAAGGTGGGGGTGTGGAATGTGGTCTATCTATCTCCCCTGTCTTTAGACACAGAGTCTCCTGCTTACAACCTTCTCTTCATGATTCAACAATTAAGCATGTCAAGAAAACAGTGTAACACATTCCCAGCAGATCAAGGATACAGAGTGATGCACATTTATCTAATGAACTAATATGTGAATATGTTCTGTTAACTCAAAAGTATAATGAGAACTACACTACATACAGCTCACACACTCTATATTAAAGGGTATAATGTGATCTACAGCAGTATTCTAATTCAACTACTTTGATTACATATATAAGGTAACATATAATAACAGAATAATCTAATATACTGAACAATAACTGAACCTGAATGACCAAAAATCCCAAAAAGGTTAGCAAAACGAGCAGGGATGAGAGAAGATGGGGCAAAAACAGGTCCAGATGGCAGATCAAGAATGATGATATTTGTTAATCTGAATTTGGAAATCATTGGATTTGTGTGACTTACACCAGTGATAAAAAGTCTTTATCATGTCCTAAAATGAATCCATTACAACCTGAGATGAACAAGAACACACAAACAAAGCCCAAATTCAGAAACAGCGTGTAGAAAAACTGAGTTTAATGATCTCTCACATTCAATTCTGGGTCACTCTTCTTTACTAAGTTCCTTTGATTGGGACTTGGAGGCATTCGTTTATACGCGGCTCTCTGAAGGGCCCACCACAGTATTTCAATCAGGTTGAGGTCTGACCTTTGATTGGCCCATTGCTGAACTTGATTCTTTTCTTTTTTTAGCTGTTCTGTTGGAGATTTGCTGCACGCCTGAGCTGCGGCTGAGCTTTAGCTGTCAGATAGATAGCATCAATATTTGGCTCTAGAATACTTGCATGGGCATGCAGAGGAGTTCATGGTCAACTCAATGACTGTAAGGTCCCCAGGTCTCATGACTGCAAAGCAATCCCAAATCATCACCCTTCCATCGTGCTAACAGTTGACATGAGGTTCTTGTGCTGACATGTGTGTTTGGTTTTCCCCAGGTGTAATGCTGTGCACTATCACTGAACATAGACACTTTTGTCTTATATGTCCAAAGAGCATTAATTTAGATGTTTTGTAGCTTGTTTTAATGCATCTTCACTTTAACCCTCGTTGGCATGTTCTTTTTAGAGTGGCTTCTTCATTACTTTCATAAATAAGGCCTCATATCTAGTGGAGTGTTTAAAGTTACCTGTGCCACATCAGTTTGTGGGGTTGAATTTTTGCAGCTTTCAGAGCTCTAGTTCCTGTTTCTGCAGCAAGCTTCAGCCACAAGTTTATCATCACTGTATATGTACTTTAAACCACGCAGAATAACGACAATGATCATGCATTTGTATCAGTTGGTTTAGAAAGAAAACAAAAAGCAAACGCAAAACACACATTTATTTATCTACATTACCAAAACATACCAGATATTTTCTCCTAGCATAATCCTACAGGATCACATTCACATGTTGTTCATAGAGTTTACTTTGAGCCTTATTCACGTTTGTCTTTGAAGAATAAAGCGCATTAAGCACAGCCTGCATTTGTGCTGAGTCTTTTTTTTTTTGTTATGATGGTAGTTCAGAAATTTCCCCTTAAGAACTTATTGAGTTCAGAATAGAAACCTTTTGAACAATTAGCCAATCTCAAAATGTTTAGGAACTGAGAGGCAAGTCAGTCAAAAGAGGAACATCAGTAGATACACAAAGGGACCCGCAAGTAACATAAAGAACATAAAGACGAAGAGAAAGTGGTGTAAAAACACCACATGATTCTTATCATTTCTTTGTGTGGGAGAATAATGAGGAAGAGCTCAAGGAACCAGTGATGTCACACACACACAACACAATGGCAGAGCAGCAATAGAAAGCTCAAAAGCTTTTACAAAGAAAGAGAAAAAGCCGGCAACAAATTTCACCTAGAGAATATTTAGTTTGAAACTATGCTAATTATCAGCTCTTAAATCTGCTTTACTTGGGACAGAAACATGCTTCAGTGCAAAACAACAATGTAATGACAGCCAATCAAAACATATCAAAGTAAAATAAGGATTCAATTGTACATTTACTGTAAATTCAGAGCTGTGGGTTACCAGCAGGTGAATGTGATGCCAGGTGAGGACCTGCAGCTCAGCTTCACACATCTGCTCTGATTAAACAATTTAATACAATAAATGCGCACTAACAGGCTTCCATATACAGCAGGCAGGCAAAAACAAAAAGATAAAGCAAAATATATAAAAACACCTGTTTACTACCAAGTGAAATGATTAAATGTACGGCACAAAATAAAAACATACCAGCAATCGATTGATGGCTTCAGAGGAAATAATGCGCAGGTGATCTCTACAAAAGCACAAGTAGCACCAATCAACAAAAATGTGGCCAATTCAAACTGAGGCAGCAGCAACATGCACGCGACTCCTACCTGTAACAGCTATAGAAGTAAGATAACCAAAGGCACAGATATATACAGCAACAAGCGAGCCAGTGAGGGATGCTCAGATGGCAGCTATTATTTATACTAGTACCATACAATGTGATTAATGCAATTTTCAAATATAATATTCACTCTGCTACAGTAGCTATGGGAAACATGCCAATGTAGACACTTCTGCATTTCATAAGAGGGAAGCTTGTTTGCTAAACTGTTCTAAGGGTCAGCAGTTATATTTCTATGCATTTACATATTTACTGTGAATTTTATCCCAACTCAAGCACTGTATGACTGACCATTACCAGCTAAGCAGAGTCATTGGAATTGTCATTAATTTTAGACTCAGATATCTGACGCCATCCTAAAAAAAACAGCATTGCTTAAGACTTCTAAAGAAACTTTCAACAAGACAGCTAAAGTGGAACAGTCTTTTTGGAAAGACATGTATCTGTTACACTATTGTTTTTGTGTAGGGTTGGGGATTTTTTTATGAAACATACTTCAGAATAGACAATATATGGAAGCAAACAAACAGCATTTTCAACTTTTTTTAAAAAAATTAGAGACGGTTACAATGGTGACATTTGGCATATGTGCCCTGATTCACCCACTCAAAACTCGTCATTAGTTAATAATAACTTTTTAGATTTGTTACCAAGTTATTGTTGTAGTGTTGTGTACAAATTTGAAAGAAACATTACTGTAAATACACAAAAATGTTGATTTGGGAACCTTTCACTTTGCTGGGTCACTGATTTCCCTTTTTACTGACCCTTATTTGAGTTCCTTAAAGTTTCCTAACCCGTCCTTATTTCTGGTGTAAAGTTGTCACAAAAATTATTTTAAACCCAACTTATGAAGAATATCAACACCCAGTTAAAGAGCAGAGTCATCTGTGTATAAACCTGTGTTTACCACATTATACAACAAAATTTATGAGGACAAATAAACCCTCTTAGATATGTAATATAATTAGATATAATTAGTGATGATAATAATAGTGTTAGTGGTAACAGTACTAATGAAAAATAGAAGAAGTTGTATAACAGCTGTATTATAGCTAGAGTAGGTGTTAGAAGTAGCTGTAAGTGTGTAGTAATGTGTGTGTGTGTGTGTCTGCACTGTGCAGTAATAGAAGATTATATTTGGCAATAACGAATTCGACACACTAGAAGCAGCATTAGCAGATATTTAGTTAGTGCTAGAAGTCAGTGGGGATCTGCATGAGTGAAGGTCATTTTATTCTTTCTAAGGCATGAACAGGCTTCAGCAGCTTTGCAGAAGTCTTTGTCACCGCAGGGACGTTCACATAAAAAAAATGTCTGACAGAGAACCGAGTGTGACTTGACAAGAAAAAAACTCTGAAACCACATCCTCTTTCCCTCTCAGCCCTGAAGGAGGCTACAGGAGAGATGATATGCGAAGACGTCTGTTTTAAACTCGTCAAAGTTGGCACTAACCTCTATTGTTAAGGTGTATTCAGTCATTCTTGACTTAATGCAAGTTTGTCTTGAGTGTAAATCATTCAAAGTGGCCTAAAATTCAATGCTAAAGAGCAATATTCTGTTTGTGTTTGGATGCGTGAGTCGGCGGGTTTTTGATGTTGTCATAGTCATGAGGCAAGAGAACTCATGTTTCCTTTTAAACCCAAAAGTCAGAGACGTCAACTTGAAACTGATTCCTGGCGAATCGTCATCAGGAGTGTTTATTTTGTTGCAACAGCTGTGGCACAGTCACATTGACAGACTGTCACTTGACTCACTTGTTGTCTAACTAAATGCAGACCTACTGTATGTTTGTTCCCCAGTGAATCCTTTTCATACCCTCTAACCTTTAACACCCTCCTTAACTGAGACTAAAATGAAACATCTGATTCTTGTGTTGTGACTTTGTGTCTATAAAAACTTTATTTTAACTAAAACCAAGACTTGAACTGGTCATTGATCAGGTGGGAACATGTGACACATTACCATACAATGTAACCGTACAATTAATCACAATTTGTGCAGAGAACAAACTTTAGCTTTTGTTTTATGCCATATTCGTCTCCGGCTTTGACTCAGTCTAAACATGTATAATGATATAAATCAGATAATACGTAGAGCCAAACTATAAAAATGGACAATTATTCATAAAACTTGCACTTTTCTATTAATTCTCTTCCATGTTTACAATTTTTTTCTCACAAACTTAGAAAACATCACAACTGAAAATATCACAAAGGTTTGAATCACTTCCTCATAAACAGCTGCTGGTTTTCCTGGTGGGGTTGTGGGTCTCTAATAAAAGCCTGACCAAAAACCAAGACGTTAACTCATCTTGTTAAAGCATATATAAATTTAGATCAAAATACCTCATGTGATTGTGAGACACATTACCACACAGTGGGCGATCAAAATATATTTAACACCTAATTTAAAGTGCTCTTTGCTCTTCTTCAAAGATGAGGTGCAAAACATCCAGAGGAGGAGCGGTGTGTCTTCTGAATACTTGTATTTATGCATCTATGTTTTCACCACAGTTGTCAAACCTGTGCAGAGAACAAAAATCAACTTCTGTATCACATGGAGCATCATTATGATAATGACTATGACTCAGAGACCAGTCAGCAACTGTCAAAGTCTGCAGTTTCCAAACCTCAAGGTAGCGACCAGGATCAAGAAACCTTTATTTCAATCCCCAGGATCAGATCACCAACCCCACTTTTTACTATCAGGTACTTTGGCTTTGAGAAATCTTGAGCACCACCAGCCCAGCTCACCTAGTTCTACGTAAAGCAAGGAGATCCAGCAAACAGGTCCAAGCGGTCAGAAGACAACTTCTAAACATAGCAGCAGAGCTGGGAGCAGTGGACAGAAAACATTCAGAGATGTGAGCTTCCAAGAAGAAGGAAAAAACTGGTCTGTAATAACCACATGGCAGAGGCGATCACATTTCTATACATTTCAGCATTCTTTTATTACTCTCAGTTGCTGTCAATTACACACAACCAGCTGCAGTTTTCCAGCTCGCACCTGCACAACAACAACAACAATTACGGCAGGACATAGTTCAGCCCTTTAAAGCAGGTGCAGCATGATTGTTGATGCTGCTCAGGTGAGACCACCTCGCCACAGCCGCGCCACCGTCTTTGCCCCGCAACAAAGTCATTATCTTATTTTTAATTTCATCACTTTTTTCTTGTTACAAGAAACTCAGCAGATTCTTCATCATGATGCTAGCAGCATCATTTTTAAAAGTGTGAATACAAACAGGTCACAATTTTCTAGTTGCTTTTTTGTGTTTTTTTTACTATATTTTTTCCACATATCTCTCCTTCCACTGAGTCAAAGCATCATCAGCAGAACAGCTCCACACCAGATCACCAGCTCGACATCATATACTGCTCAGCCTTCCTCATTACTGGTCTCATCCTTCTTATTAGTGATGTGTTGGTTGCGAACGAAACGGCTCTTAGAGCCAACTCTTTGAAGTGAACGATGCGATCCAGCTCCTTATTGGGAGGCCATGTTTTTTTTTCTTTCTCTCACCCTCTCTCTCGCACTTTTTCTTCCGCTTCACTCCGCACGCGAGCCTTGTGCTTTGCGCTGGGAAGAGGGGGGGGCTCTGTGCCTAGCTCCAGGATGCTAGGCGCAGTGTTGAGCTTTTGTTACCCAATGGCTACACAAGCCAGGAAGTACCAACGACCAGATTTGGTGTGTGGCAGTAACAGGTAAATTAACTTTTTTTTTTTTTAATTATTTGAATATATATGTGTGCTTGTGTATAAATACACAAACAATACACATATGCTTTCAATTGTGTAATTTAAGTGATCTAGGTAGCTCTGTTCAGTTAACGCTACAAATGTGTTTTGGAGTTTGTACGTGTTTTGTCTCTAGGGACCACCACATATATTTATATATAAACATATATAAATAAAACCACTTTTTTTTACATTAGTAATTCCTTTTGTGCATAATTTTATATTATTGTTAATAATTAATTAATTAAAGCAACAAAACAACCTGAAGAGCCGGTTCGGAGCCGAAAGAGCGGCTCTCTAAAAATCCCATCACTAATGATCAGATATCAGGTGATCAGTAGACTTATTTTCTCACAAACTCCGGTCCATTCAGATATCGTTTTATAGCTACAAGTCTCCCCCTGCTGGATATTGGAAAGAATGCAGGTTTAAGGTTTCATTAAAGTTTTTCTGAATCACTAAAACATTAAACTCCCTTCCCTAAACCAAATTCTCAGTGGCCTAAACTTGTGTTTAAGATTTTGAGAAAAAGAGTGGATGAGTTTTGTAAATTGTACGGTGGGCCTGAGAGGCCAAACGGACTGCAACTTAAGAAAACACCAGCAATTAGAAATCCCAGTCTTCAATTAATTCAATACAAAATATTACATAGAGTGCACTATACAGGTCATCGGATGTTCAAGATGGGCTTTACGTCTACCAACAACTGCTCACACTGCCAAACCAATTCACCAGACAATTACATCCACGCTCTTTGGTTCTGTCCACCAGTTCAGAAGTTTTGGCGCGAGATATGTGAAGACTTATTGAAGTGTCTGAAATGTAACATTCCAACTTCCCCTTTAGTGTGTTTGTTGGGCAGCTTAGATAATGTCACTTCAGAAAAGAATATCGCCCATATGGTTTTCACTGCCCTATGCATAGCCAAGAAAACAGTCCTCATGAACTGGAAAAATAAAAATAATCTTAATTCTAACCAATATAGAAATTATCTATTAGATTACATTAGTCTTGATACAGCCTCTGCCACCACATCAGATCAATTGCTCTGGGCTCCTTTGATCAGCTCCATCACCTAGTGGGGGTGGGGGGTCATAGTTTGGTCCTGCCTTCACTGTTGTGATTGGTGTGGGGGTAGGGACAGGCTTAGGGCGTCGGGGGGTTCCCCGGAGGCATCTTCCTTGGGGGGCTCAACCCGGGGTAGCGGTCATGTCCGGATAGGGGCTCTGTTGGCTCTCAGGTGACTGTTTCCTCGCGGCTGCGTGCAGCGAGGCTAGGGGAGGGTCTGTGCTGACGGACGTGGGTTACTGACCTGGTAGCCTGGCTGCCCCTGGGTGGGTCCGGGATGGGCGTGAGGTTCTGGGGGCGCTCCGTCTCTGGGCTGGGGCCCGGGCCGGGCCTCGGGGGCTTGGGTCCTGGTTGGTGTGTTGCCGGGGTTGTGGGCGGGTGGGTGCATGGGGGCTCAGCCCTGGAGCAGGGTGCCGCCGGTGCATCGAGCCACCTGGGGGGCTCTTCAACTGGTGGGGAAGATTGTCACATCTTGCAGGAGCTTTCCTCTCCTCAGGGGCTCTCTCTGCAGGAGGGGGAGATACAGGAGAGGTGGAGGAAGATCTCAGCCTGGGTGTTTATTGTCTTATGTAGTCTGGAAGAAAAGTGGATGGTGGGGTGGGTGCAGTTTTCTCTGTGGTGGGGTTGGGTGGACTGTCCTGGGCTCTGTGGGGCCGGGAGGCGCTGCTGCGCTGGGCCCCGGTCTGGATGGGCCTGGGCCCCCTTTCCCTTGCTCATTGAGCACTTGAAACACAGTCCAGAGTTTGGCTCTTAACTGGTGTAAATATTTTCTTAAATTCAGACATTCTCAGTTAACACTGGAAGACACTGCAGATGTCATCACTGTTGATGCAGTGATGACATTTGGGGTCCCACAGAGGTCGATGTCGGAGCCGGTAGTTTTGTTGTTGTTGTTTTCTTTCTTCCATCTAAGTCAAATTATTATAAACATGGTTTTTAATTATTATGCAGATAATGAAGAGCTGAATTTAGCTTTGATTCTTGGAAATCACTGTTCCTTAAAAAGACTGAGTGAGTCCACCATGTGTGTGTCCCACAGTTTTTCCAGCTACAAGAGTCCAAAACAAAGGTCACACTTTTCACCTTCCATTCTTAGGTTGAAATATAATTTTTAAAAAAAAGAAAGAAAAAAACTCCTTCTGCTAAAGCACAGCAATCCTGTGGTGAAGAGTATCTTGCAGCTCAGAATATCTCCAAACTGTAAATTTTTTTTAAACATCCAGTCTGGAAGAGACGACACCATCCATCCATTCTCTTCCACTTATCCTTTTCAGGGTCACAGGGGGCTGGAGCCTATCCCAGCTGTTGATAGGCAGGGTACACCAGTCTGTCGCAGAGCTGATACATAGAGACAGACAGTCATCTGCACTCACATTCACACCTACAGGCAATTTAGATTTAATTGATTTAACCCCACTAACTGCACATCTTTTGACTGGAGGAGGAAGCCGGAGTACCTGGGAACAACACACGCAGATGCAGGGAAAAAATGCTGCCCTGAAAAGACTGCACATGTAGACTGGAGTTAGTCAAATGGTGCAGCCAGATTACTGAGTGGTAAAAAAAAAAAAAGATATTGCATTACGCCAGTGGTGACCGCTTTGGAGTGGCTCTCTGTGCATTAGAGAATCCAGTATAGCCTTAAATGATCTTGCACCTACATAAAATATATGTGCGTGGAATATTTGTGTCCATATAATCAAGCTCAAGATCATTAAGTTCCAGTTCCCAGAAATCTATCAACTGAGCCTTGTTATAAATCTAAGCTAAAGATGTCAGTTTTTCAAACTTTTGGAGACTTTTGAACTGTAGTAGAAGTTTGTTGTATCTGCACTAATATAGAATAGAGTTGGATTTTTAATATGAGTACTATGAGAGTTCTAGATATTTAAATATTTGTGTTTTTCTGCTATAACAGCTTGAAGACACAAGATGGAGCCACCTGATCAGCTCATCAACATGCTCGACCAATGATGACCATTAGCTCTGCTGTTCAGTGTTTCAGAATTTACATTGATGTAGCTTCTGCTGTTACTTCTGCTAAAACATGTATTACTAGTACTACCTTTAGAGGTCAGGGCAGCAGGATTAATCAGACTCTTTATCTCTTCATAAAACACAGCTACCTCTCTAAGCTGCACCCCACCACACTCCAAATATATATGCGCATTGTAACTGTATAATTAGGCCAGATCACGTTAATACCTGAAATGGTGATTGCACAAAGTAAAGTCAATGCTGCAGACGTTAGGCTGGATGTGAAGGAGGTTCACTTCCTGTGGAGTTTCTTGGTATTTGTGGTTTGTCTGAAGGTGTTGCACACAACATAATCAGTGCCTGAAGTAGGAAGTGTAGAGCACTTCTGTGTCAGAGTCCATCAGAGCTGAGCTGCTTTCAGACGACTCCGTCTTGTTGTGGATGCTGAAGCTGATCATGGTTCTCCTGTGGATGATCCTGTTGGTGCTTCTGCTCTGTGCAGAGGCCGAGAACGTGACCGAGGTCAGAGGAGAGCTGGGGACCGATGTCACTCTAACCTGCTCCAATCAGACATCAGACACACACTGGTACATGGAGATCCACAGTCAGTTCAGAGCAGGTATCGGCCGCAGTTTTTCTTCAGCAGACTCTACCTACTACTCTCCTGGTTTTGAAACCAAATTTTCAATCCTGGGAAACAAACTCGTGATTAAAAACTTGACAGCAGAGGACTGCAGGCTTTACTTCTGTGGCATCAAGAGAGGAGGCAGCACTCAGTTTGTGGAAACTTTCCATCTTATTTCAGGTAACTGACTAGTTAACATTTTTGCATTGACTTTTTTAGAGGATGTGGTGTCAGAATGCCCCACTGTCAGTTAAATATGCCAAAAGTATATAGGTCTGGCAGTAAAATTGTGGTTTTCTTCTTTTTACACCTCTGATGTGAGTCTGACAGAGAAATGCAGCACATTTCCTATTTAAGGTGTAAAAAAAGACTAGACTAGTCTGAAGAGCAACATAACAAAATAAAGGTCCAAACAGTCTCAGACTACATGGGTATCAATGAAATCAGCTGAGCTTGAAGTAACTCTATCAGTAACACAGGAGTGGGCTAATGGAACAATGAACATCCACCTTGTTTAAAATTGTATAAAACACAACCTTTATGTAACCCTCAATTTGATTGCTGTGAATTTCTATGAAATAGCTGTCTAATGCCTCAAAATGATACAGTAGGAAACCAACAGTGATGTGGAAACCAGAGGCCAATGAATGTCAGCAAAATACACCCTCTTGTAGCAGCAACAGATACGCTAACCTTTAGTGAAGACAAGTGGGCGGGTTGTGAGCTTTGTCTGATGTCAGTTTTGAGACAAGTGATTTAAGCGACCACCAAAGCATTTTTCTTACAGAGGAGTGGCAAATTCAAAAGTTAAAGTGTGAATCATAAAGGTTAAAAAAAAAGGTTAAAAAGTATTCACAGCTGGGCCAGTTCAAACTTCTTAAACTATCAGCTGAAAAGTCCTCAGACATGTAAAACATGTTTCACACACTTGTTCATAAATCTGTCTCCCTTTTCTTTTCAGATGTAACTCAAAAACCTGTCGCACTCACTGACAGCAACCAGCAGAGTGAGCTTTTCATCCTGAGCTCTCTGAGCCTGAACGCTGCACTCGTTCTTGTGGTGATCTGTGAGTCTGTTTGTCTGAAGCTTTGGTGTCTCTGCTCTTCTGCTAGTACCACCATGTCTCCACAGTGTGCAACCATTAGATCATGTTACAGAACAGCAATCAAACCACCTGCTCATTAATGAAGCTGTTTTTATGTCTGTGTTTGTTATTTTATCATTTGAGTAAAACATGTTTGGATGCAAACATCTTAACTAAAGTTAATAAAATTTTACAGAATAACATCTGTGTTGTACAAATGCAGCTCTCAAGATTACTTCAAGGATTTTAATTTGCTCTTTCGTTAGTTTTTGTTGAGATAAGTCCATTAAAAGGGTCTTAAATTCTGCTTTTGCTGCATGAAGACCAGATGTTCACGTGAAAAGTTTAATGAATGACGTAAACCTTTGTAAAATGATCAGTGTGAACTGAAAGTGCAGCATGTCCAAACACAGACAGCACGGGTGTTGTCCCTCAGCAGGTGCAATTTTTAGGGTCCTCTTAAAGGGGGTGGAGCTAAACTGTCATGGTTTGGCTGTGTGTCACAGAATGAAAACTTAAAGAGGCAGCTTTATTGTTCTATAGCGGGAAAAAAATCAAATGCAAACTACAACATGGAAACTGGAAATTAATAACTAAAAACTGGAAAGCTAGAAAACTAGAGACAAAGATACCAAGAAGCATGGCGGCGGCGGAGGGGGAGGAAGACCAGCACAGTGAGGGCACAATGCAACGCTGGCAAAAAGGAACACAGGGCTTAAATACACAGAGTGATAACGAGGGAATGAGAAACAGTCGGAGAGCACAGCCAGGAGTAATCAAACATGATGAGACCAAAGGAAGAAAATGTAAAAACGTTTACATAAGATGAGGACTACCAAAGTAAAACAGGAAGCATGAGACAATTCACAAAGATGCAGAGTAGACACTAAGACGTGGAAACATGACAGATCTGGAAACAGAAGTAACATGAAGCACAGAGGCAACAAGTAACCAGACGTGGGACACAGAGAATGTGAAGAAACTGAAAATAGAAACCAGAACAACAAAATATAACCTCAAAAGAACTAAAACCATGAATAACAATAATCACCAAATATAAATTAAACACAAAACACTGGGTCACACTCAGGATCAGGACAAAAACTGAACTAAGAAGCTGAACTCAGAAAAATGATTTTTGACCTTCACTAAACATGAAGCAATAAGTTTAAGTAACATATGTCAAATCAAAGGTTTATTTATTCAAATAGTTGAAAAAAGTGCTTTGTAAAAACTTGTATATCAGTTTTACCAGTTTCCATCACATGAAATGTTTTACATTGCACTTGTGTAACACAATTATAAAGAAAATTTACATGTAATTTATTTAGTTAAAGTCAGCAGTTTGTTAGGAAAAACAAAAACATTTTCAGAGTGCGTTATTGTCCAGGATGAGATAAAGAAGGATTAGTTTGAACTGTGAATGATACAAAGCTCTGCTGGAAGGAGTGAGAGGAAGGAACCTTTATGCACTCATTAGGTGTCACATTGTTGGGAGGAGCAGCTGACTGTGCTTCCTGAAATGTGTTGTATGTGATGAGTGCTGATGTGAGTGTGAAGGTGAAGTGACTCCTCTGATGGTCTGTTGGCAGGTCTGAGTTGTGTATCGTTGTCTCTGAAGAGGAGAATCAGCAAGTATCAGGCAAACCTCCCTCCAGCTGGGACCAGTGAGAGGCTGGAGGCTCCACAGGTAACTCAGACTTTTCAACCAGTATCTACACAACTCGACCCAGTTTGGGTCAGTTTGGTACAATTGAGTAGCGAATCCTGTGACATTACTTGTATGCGATAGTAACACAAAAATGCTGTTTAGTTTTTGAAGAATTCGCTCTCATTACTCGTTAAATGATGCCACTAACTAGCCAATCGGTGGCATGGAGTCTATTGATGTTGCATGTCGCCTCAGATCCCTTGAAACTCAGCAGATTCTAAAACAAGGAACTGGAACCAGCTACTTTTTTTAGTACCTGGTATCAGGTACTACCACCTAATGGAAAATTATGTACCTAAAGACCAAGTTGAGTCAAACAAAGCCGAGTGTTAGTAGTGGGAAAGGCCCTAACGTGTACAGGTGACCCTGCAGCTCATGCCCATTGTTCTCCTTCTGTGCTACTTTGTTTGTACTCAGTGCTGCTGTTGTGTTTCAGAAGAAGGAGATCCAGCCCCCGCCTCGATCTGCTGCTCCTCCATCAGAGGGCATTTACTACAAACTTCACCTGCCTTGCTTCACATTGCCTCAAAGCTGACAGACACACCTGGACAGGTGGATGATACCTGCTGGATTCAGATTTCACAACTTTTTGCCAAACCTTTTTTAAAGTGCTTCAGAACTTCAGATGGATAAACCAGACCCAGAGGCTGCTGTAAAAACCTGTAAATATGTGTACAGTTCACTTTCATTCATCACATTATAGTGAACACAGTGTGAACGTTACAATGTTGGACAAAAAAAGGCCGTGTCTGAAAATCTTGAGATTTAAAAAAAATAAAAACAATATAAATTGTAAAGCTACCAGAGACTGAAAATTTAATTTCAAAAAGTCATAAATAGATCAAGCAGAGTGTGAGAGGTAGTTTTTCTTTTTTTTTCTTTTTTTCAATTCAAGACCATCTGACGTTGGAGTGAATTTAGAAGATCATTGCGTTGTGTTAACAAACACCTGAACGCTCCAGACCTGCAACCTGCCAACAATGCTGCTTTTATAGAGCTGCTCACGCTCACTGATGATCAGTTACTGATGTGCACCTGGGTGCTGCAAATCCTGTTTATTCCTACGGAAACAGTAAGGCTGGGATTAACAGTTGGTTTAGCTTTTGTTAAATAAATAATGAGACAGCGTAATGTGTCATGTTGTGCTTTTGTTACTGTGTGACAATGTGTGTGTGCAAAAACAGAATCCGCTGATTTACATTCAGAGCTTAAACAGAACTGAAACTACAAAAAAGCAACATGTTCATGTGAGAAATTACAAGAAAATAGGTGACATCATCTCTCTCGAAGAGATAGAGGGATTTAATGCTCTGTGAAAGTCTGCAAGGGTAAATAGTAGTGAAGCCTTGAAACTTTTCTTCCAAGGGGTTAAAAAAAAGTTCCTTTCTCAAGGTTTCATGTGCTCATTTCAACTATTTGTTATGGCCTTGTGGCTGTGTTCCAACAGTGTCAGCATGGAGATAATCAAAGAATAGAAATAAAAACATAAAAACACCTTAATATGACTTTGTGTAGTTAATTAATTTCATCAGTTTTTATAAGGATAATAAAAGTCCATCAATGTGGAAAAATCCTGATCAATATGATTTCAGTCAGTGTTTAAATAAACAGGACATGAGACATTAAGTGTTGCACTGCTTTCCAGTGATGGGACAATGATTGTGCTTACAAATATTCAGCTGATGGTGACTTCATTCACATTCTCTAAAAATATTTTGGACTTGGTCAGTTAGATTTTTAGTAATGAGCTCTCTAGCTTTGGAGAAAAAACTTTCACGTGATGTCTCCAACACACACGTAAATTATGTGGGCATACATTGAGTTTTCTATATGCACATAAATCACACCAACACTTGAACCACTTTCTGAACCAGCGAGGCTTCAGTTTCATCAATGACGTCACTTCATAAAAGACTTTCTGGATTTCTTGTTATGAGGCAGCACGGCATTAAAAACAAACCTAATTCTGTGGATAATCACTGCACACACACACAAAGCTCAAACTCTACCATGAAAAAAACAAACAGAGAGACAGAAACACTGACAAAGCACCCGGAGTTTGTTAAGATGAGTACAAACCTGTCGAATAATAATAATGATGTATACTTCACTGATCCCCGTGGGGAAATTACTCTCTCTGCATTTGACCCATTCACTCAGTGAAGCAGTGGGCAGCCACTAAACAGGCGCACCAGGGAGCAGTGTGTAGGGATGGTACCTTGCTCAGGGGTACCTCAGGGGAGCCGTTCAGTGGATTCAAACCCCCAACCTTCCGATCATGGGGCAACCACACTACCTACTGAGCTATCCCTGAATGCTCTGGCCAATCACAGTGTGAGATTCTTTGGAAGTCATGGATGTTGTGTCTTCTTGGATATCTGGCTTCACAGCAAACCGTGTGGTTTCCCCACAGTGGACAGACCCACAGCACCAGCATGAAATGTGGGGCAAAGAGGAGAACACACACACTTGTATGCTGAGTTACTATCAGCAGACAGTTCAAAGCCAGAGTGTTGAGTAATGTGGGACATGCTAGTGCACACCGCAGAGGAATCCTGAACATCTACAGGTTTAGAAACACGTTGTCCTCCAGAAAATGTCAGTTTCAGGGAAGTCTTATTTTTTCTGCAGGTGAAGCAAAACCATACTCGTGTACTACCCTTTAAAGTACATGCAATCCATGTTTGTGCACATTTTCAGTTTGATTCATTCGTTTTTGGTTTAGAAAATTCAGAGGTTGTTACATATTTCTACTGTCACCTGTGTTAGCAATGCTGTAACTGTCAGGTTTACGTTCCTTTGTGTATGTAAATATGACCATATCTACTAAAAAGGACAAAATAGCAGTGTCCTAATAAGACTGCAAGTGTGGTTAGTTTTGTGGGCTGCGACGCATAAAATGCCTGATGGTGTTAACAGTAGCACTTTGCTGTGTTTGTTTAAAAAATAAAACATTGTTAAAGTGCAGGCAGCTGAATTAGTGCAGGTCCAACACTAAGAATGTGTTTGAGACAGATCATCAGATCATGGTGAAAACTCCATGCACTTTCCATGGTCCTGAAATTGTAACCTCAATTCCAACTTTATTCATATATATTTTATTTTTCTGTTAAATATCACAATATTTATATATTAGAGATATTTTGTAATATTTCGGATCCAGTTTTAAAGTTGATTTTGGTTTTGTGACTCGTTCTTTTGGATTTAGGAGATTTCCATATTCTAGTTCTGTATTAGCTGGTCTTTAGTTTTGTATACTGACTTTTTATCATTTGCATTTTTAGCTCTATATATGTTGTTCATGTAGCTGCATGTCCACTCTGTCCTCGTCTCCTCATCTCTGTGTTTTCTCTTATTCTTTCAGTCTCTCGGTCATACCGTGTCTGTCTCTGTCCCTGTTCACATGTTCATCTCTGTGTTTTGCTCCTCGTCTCCCTAGTCTGTCTTGTGTCCATGTCTGGTCCCTCATCCCACTGTCTCTCTAGTTTGTCTCGTTTCCCCTGTCCTTGTGTCAAGCTCATGTGTCTTGGGGTGAGTCTCAGTGTGTGTGTGTAGCTTCCTGTTTTATTTTGGAAATCTCTTGTCCTGTTTGCTTTGACTTCACTTTTGCTTCCTCTGTCCCTTTTGTGACTAATTACGTTCAGCTGTGTCCCAACCTATTGTCCAGCCTCTGGTTAATCTTTTGTCCTCATCTCCCCTGCTTGTTGTCGTGTTGTCCCCATAGGCTGTGTTTCCATGTTTTCATAGCGTCATAGTTTGCTTGTTCATTTGTTTTCCTTTCCTAGCTTCTAGTTTTTGTTTGTTTCTTTATGATTTTTCTGTTTTTGTTTGGAGTGTCGTGTAAGAGCAATAAAAGCTGCTTCCTTTTTTACCCTTTTGTTCCACATACATGTATTACAGGTATAACATTATACATGAAAAAATTATTCAGGTGTTTCACACAGGCAGTTGGAAGGCGACTGAAGAACAGAAAGCAAAGTTACTGAGCATAAAACATGAGAACTATCAAGATATTTTAAATAATAATGACCGCAGTGATCAGACTGAGAGTAGCAGCACAAACCAGCAATTAAACACCATCAGATCAGGTGACAGAGAGATTCACTAACAGTGTTAGAACTGAAACCATCTCCAGGCTGAAGTCAAGGACAGACAGTCTGACCCAGTTTCAGGGTTAAGTTTGCAGTATCAGTGCTGACAGTAGGGGCAGTAATGAGGTAGTAATTCTGCTCATAACAAAAGTTATTACCCATCGTTTTACAGTAGAACAATAGAAAACTAGAAAGTACAGTAGAAAATGAAGTAAAAGGAAACAGAGAAGTATAAACTAAATATAGATGACAGCTGTAGTGCAAATGAAGGAGAAACAGTTGTAATAAAAGCAGTACTGCCAGAGGGCGTAGTGCATGTTGCAGTCATGTAGTAGTACACAGGCTACTGCTACATACTGTAGTTGAAGCTTCACCGCTGTTAGAGAGAGAATAAGAAGTATCTGTAGTACAGACTGCAGTATAAAAGTACGCAGTAACTGGTTAGAGACACAAGACGGAGCCACTTTTTCAGCTCAGACATGTTAAAGTAAGGATGCTATTTGGTTATGCTTTTGATTTGTTTCAACAATTTGAATCCTGTTTTTTTATTTCTACTGCAACATTTACTACTAGTACTACATGATCATGAGTCAGTACATTCTCTGCTCCTCTGTACTTTAAAGACATCACTGTCGTCTAAGTTTAACGGTCAACCTTCCTTTAGAGTTACTGTATAAAATTTCTGATGCAGATTTCTGGCTGAAGGTGAACAAGTTTCACTTCCTGTAGAGTTACTTGGTATTAGTGGTTTGTGAGCAACAGCACCTGAAGTAGGAAGTGTAGAGCACTTCTGTGTCAGAGTCCATCAGAGCTGCTTTCAGACGACTCCGTCTTGTTGTGGATGCTGAAGCTGATCATGGTTCTCCTGTGGATGATCCTGTTGGTGCTTCTGCTCTGTGCACAGGCCGAGAACGTGACCGAGGTCAGAGGAGAGCTGGGGACCAATGTCACTCTAACCTGCTCCAATCAGACATCATACCCATACTGGTACATGAAGATCTACAGTCAGTTCAGAGCAGGTATCGGCCGCAGTTTTTCTTCAGCAGACTCTACCTACTACTCTCCTGATTTTGAAACCAAATTCTCAATCCTGGGAAACAAACTCGTGATTAAAAACGTGACAGCAGAGGACTGCAGGCTTTACTTCTGTGCCATCAAGAGAGGAGGCAGCATTCAGTTTGTGGAGAGTTTCCACGTCATCTCAGGTAAGTAGAAGGTTTTTTACTTTAATGCTGAAAACTACAGAAACATGGCCCCTCACAGCCATCACACCACCTTAAATAAATGAATGTTAAAAATGTTCTTAGTTATTTTATCTGTGAATCCTGAGTGAGGCCTCAGGGTGCTGCATGTTGTTTTTCCACTCAGTCTTGTTTGTTTGGAGGTCCCAAGTGCACTCTGGGAAAAAAGTTTGCACTAACGTATATGTATGAATGAGTCCAAAGCTAAATCTCACAAGTTCAGCTTAATCAAAGTTCTGTTTTCAGTCAAAGGAAGAAGTCGTTAAATGTTGGTGCAGATCAGGATCATTGTATTAATAAAAGCTCACTGTCTGCAGCATAGGATGTGGTCTCAGAGTCCTGCTGTTAGAGGTGTTCACGTCAGGCAGTGACCTCGTGGTTAAAGGCAGCTTCTAGTTTTAGCACACTGGTGGAAACCAAAGACTACACCAAATACCTCCCTGTTCTGAGTGGACACAGTATATGTCCACTGGTTCCACCTCATTGTCGTGTTTCTGGATATGAACACTTATCTGCAACATCTTTTCTTCCACCAGTGACCCGTTGGCAGGGTGTCCCTGTCATGCTCATGCTGTATTTAGTAAAAATAATAGCTTATGAAGTCTTGAGACTCAAACTGAAAACATCATGTAGTTTCTTTAAAAAGTGTCCTCTTTGTGTGTTCCTAGTTAGATTCTGTGCGTCACTTCGTTTTTTTTTTATTCGTTCCTTGCCTTTGTTATATTTTTTTAAACAATGATTTATTTATTTTTGAACAATACAAATAGCAACAAATCAGCACAGCCAAATACAAACAAGAAGAAGAGAAAGAAAAAAAACAAATACAGGTATATGAGTTACAAATGTACATCTCTGAGTCAAAATATGTCGAGTGCTCCACATTTAAAGTCAACGGAAAGAAAGAAAAGGAGAAAAAAGGGAATACAGACATTAATTATTATGTTTAAAAACAAAATGTGATCTCCCTTTATGTATTAGCACAGTAAGGTCATGAGGTTGGAGATCAAGCAAAGGCCGCCATATCCTACAGAATGCATCATAATTGCCCTTTATAATGGCACTAAGGCGCTCCATTGGCAACACTCTGAATGTTTCTCTGTACCATTGTGTAACAGTGGGAGGCTGTCTCTGAATCCACTGAAACAGTACACATCGCCTCGCTAAATGTAAAGGTTTACATAACAAAAGCATTTGTACAAAGACAGAGAGGCCAACTATAGATAGACCCAGAACAAACAGCACAGGGTTCAGTGGGATCATCTGGTGAAAGATTGACCGAAGCTCTATAGCAATATCATTAAAGGATGTTGCCAATGGTAATAAGTCCCCAGCCCTTGTTATGTTTACTTTGTAACCCTCCAGCTGTTTTGAGTTTTAAGTGTTGCTTTCTAGTCCTACTCTGCTGTTTCACAGGCAACTTAAATCCTTTATCATGTGAGCATGATTTTTTTTTTCTCATTTATTTAAATCAGCTGTAACTAAAACTATTTTCACACTCACGAGGGTCCAAAGCTTTGAAAATAAACAGACTTCAAAAGTCTAAGATGCTTAAACTGAAGGCAGCTTTTTACAGTAACTTTGTACCTTTGTGAAACTGACAGCCGTCCACACTTTGAGGCTTCAAAGAAACCAGTTTGTTAAAAAGTGTTGACGGCTGGGCCAGTTCACAACTTCATTCTCAAACTTTTCTTGAAATGTAGATCACAAACTGCTTCAACTAATCAGCCCCAAAGTCCTTAAACATGTAAGACATGTTTCTTCAAACACTCTTTAACCTATTTCTCAACCTGTGTCCATTTTCTTCTTTCAGATCCAAGAGCTGAACATAAGAGCAAAAACCAGCAGAGTGATCATGCCGTCTCTATCTCTCTGAGCTTGAATGCTGCACTTGTTTTTGTGGTAATCTGTGAGTCTGTCCTTTTTTCACATTGTGGTTTGCTGTTTTATTAATATCAGCACACCTCCGCAGTGTGCAGCATCGTGGTGCATTTAGAGGTGCATAGATGTAACCATCAGATCACGTTTCTGCACTGAGAAAGCACGATATTGCTTTCCACTTTTATGCTGATGACAGATCTATGTCACTCTAAAGAAAAAAGGCACATACCGCACACAGCCATTACTTCAGTGTCTCGATGACATTAAGGCTTGGATGTCTGTTAACTTTTTAAAATTCAATAATAAAATAAAAGACCGAGGTGATGGTTTTTGGTCGCCCCACTGAGACCCCCAGAGTGTATTTAGATTCTTTGGCTCAGTATGTTAAGCCAACTGCTACAAACCTGGGGGTCAAAGTGCACTGTGAGCTGAAGTTTGATAATCAAATTAAGGCAGTGGTAAAATCTGGCTTCTTTCAGCTCAGGCAGCTGGCAAAAATAAAGCCAATTCTTTCACGGCAGCACTTTGAGACAGTGATCCACGCCTTTGTTAGCACTCAGCTGGATTACTGTAATGCATTTTATATTGGGGTCAGCGCATCATATATTAGTCATCTACAGATGGTGCAAAATGCTGCAGCTCGTCTTTTAACTGGCACTCGAAAGTTTTAGCACATTTCCCCTATTTTAGCTTCACTTCACTGGCTGCCCATTTCTCTTAGGATTCATTTTAAAATTCTTTTATTTGCTTTTAAAGCTCTCCATGGCCTAGCCCCATCTTATCTCTCTGATGGTGCAGCCTTATACACCCACCCGCTCTCTCAGGTCAGCGGATCAGCTGCTCCTGAATGTACCCAGGACTGGGCGTAAAAGATCGTGCTTTTGCTGTAGCAGCTCCAAAACTGTGGAACGATCTTCCTTTAGAGATGAGACAGGCCACTTCCCCATCTGTTTTTAAGTCACTCCTGAAAACCCACCTCTTTACCCTGGCCTTTGACACCACGTGAGATGTTGGTTTTTATTTTAAGTTTTTAGTTGTTTTTAGTTGATTCTATGCTGTTTTATCTTGTTTTCTTTTTGAATATAGGGCTGTTTAAATTTTTATGTATTATGTGTATTTATTTATTTTTTTTTGCTCTTTTCTGTTGTTCTATTGTTTTTTAACTTATTTTCTGTACAGCACTTCGGTCCTGTGCTGGGTATTTAAAAGTGCTCTCTAAAAAAATTGGTTTGGTTTCAGAGTAGTTACAAAACTATTTTGGAGGTAAAGTCAAAAATCTGCAAAACTTTAAGCTAGATTATTTTTCTCATCACTCACAGTCAGTGGTGTCTGCATGCAGGTGTCTACAATATGTTTCATATTAGAACTAAATTAGTAAGAAAAAATGAAATAAATATTTCACAAATGCAGGTCTGAAAATTAGTACACTGAAAAAAGAGAATAATTGATCCAACTGATTAGTTAATGTTCAGTTGGTAACAAGTAATTTAATTAGGTTTATACCTAATTTAATTAAGTTTGACTTAAATTTTTTAAGTCAAACAATCTTACTCAAATCGTTCAGATTCTTTCAAATAAAGAATTCAAATCTCTCTGACTCAGTTTTAAAAGTCAAACTTTTAAGTTGTTCCAAATCAAAAAACTGAATTATCCAAATGTACATTATCGCCCAGGTTATACTAAAAAATAAAAACTTTACGAAATTACTAACTATACTAAAATAACCCATTTGAATCTAAATCATCTCAAATGTGTGTGCTAAATCACTTTAGTAATAGTAATATCACTTTCTCACCTAGTTGTATGCATGTGCACTAGAAATGGGCCTTATGCTCTATCACACATATATGCGCACGCAGTGAGGCTATTGTTAGTTCATGGAATACGTTAAATAGATAGTGAGACTCCTTTTGCTTATCAGGGATGTATCTTCTTGTATATGTGTCCTTGGGTGACGGCCAAGCAGAAAACAAGGTCATAATTCTCTCTGTGAGGGAAAAGGTTTAAAGGATGGGGCTGAAGGTGTATTGTTAAAATTTCCACAACAGTACTCATAAATACTTAGTTTCTGTCAGAAACCTGCTACAGTGTAGAATCAGGAAGTATTCCTGATATGACAAAAAAAGAAAACATTTTTTTTTCATGCTTATGGCATAATGACATACAACTTTTTCTTAAACACAAAGAATGCAAAACCTATTGCATCCCAGGTTGTTATGCAGACTGGATGTTTGGGGTCTATCTTGTTTTACACTGTGAAAAATGTATTTTTGTCACAGCTGCCTTCTGAGTAGCCATTACATTAGCTTGTCTCCCTGTCAGAGATCTAACGTCGAATTAGAGTCAGATTCTGAGTTAAAAGAGCTTTCAAAGAAAGGCGTCTGGAATTCTTAAAGTTGCTTGAAGACGTTTCACCTGAAAACGGGTGTGGGTCCCAATCAGCCAGAGTTTCGGGTGTGCTCATTGTGAAACCTGACTGAAAACGGGATTATAGATGGCAGACACTGTCAAAATAAACCTTCAGTCTTAATCATGGACAGAATGAATGTTAAAACATGTTGAGACTTGAACAACACCCAAACGGCGCAGCTAGCAAGACTAGCAAATGTGTAAGAGCAAATAAGTGATGTTACTACTAGCTAAAACACAGACAGTGAATAAATGTTACAAATATGAAGAAATGTATGACTTATTTGAAGAAAAAGTATTGTTTAATTTCTTAATATTGTTTATTAAATGTTAGCTTATCATGGCTAGCATAATTCACTTGCTTAAACTCATTCTGAATATTCAAGCAGGACATTAAATAAAATAAAACTATGGGGTTTAATCATTCTTACCAAAATAAACAATCGGAACATCAGATGTTCATATTCAAAGTGGGCAGGGATAGCTCAGTAGGTAGAGTGGTGGCCCCATGATCGGAAGGTCGGGGGTTCGATTCCCCTGAACAGCTACCCTGAGGTACCCCTGAGCAAGGTACCGTCCCTACACACTGCTCCCCGGGCGCCCAATGGCTGCCCACTGCTTCACTGAGTGAATGGGTTAAATGCAGAGAGGGATTTTCCCCACGGGGACCAATAAAGTACACACACACTTTAAGTGAAAATTTTAACTGTACAAGTTTCACTTTTGCATGTAGTTCTTGTCTTTTATTTTGAGTGTGAGATATAAGTTCATGTCCTTTTAGAGTTTCACCTTCAAAGCTGTGTTGCAGCTGGTGTTGCTTGTGTGGAAAGAGATCAGTGTTGCTCATACTTGTTTCTGATCAGAGTTTAGTTCAGACCTGCAGCAGCTTCCAGTCACAGTTTAAAAACAACTTCCTCTCTTTGTGTTCTGCCAGCTGTCAAGCTTGCTTTGAACCAACCTCTTATTTTTATAATAGATGTCAACTCATCTTGTAACCCTCTCCTTCCAGCAGTGCTTCTTACTATGTGGATTCAGGCTTCTGTAGTTTATATTCATCCAGCTTATAAAACATTTAGTGCAGGTTCATACTGTAACTTTTACACATAAGCTGCAAGTATGTGAGGTAGTTTTATAGTTGTACATTTGTGGAAATAAGTATTTTTAAAGTTGGCCCACAACATTCTTAATGTTACTCACATATTACCAAAGTACATAGATGTAATCCATGGGGGCTGAAAGCCGACGCTGTACAGACAGTACAGCACAAACGTACTGCTCACTGCCCCAGCAGGCTTCAGCAGTGCTTCTGTTGTCCAGGTGTTGTCCCAGATGTTGGAAGATTTCTCTGCACAGCGGAGAAATGTGTTGTATGTGATGAGTGCTGATGTGAGTGTGAAGGTGAAGTGACTCCTCTGACGGTCTGTTGGCAGGTCTGAGTTGTGTATCACTGTCTCTGAAGAGGAGAATCAGCAAGTATCAGGCAAACCTCCCTCCAGCTGGGACCAGTGAGAGGCTGGAGGCTCCACAGGTAACTCAAAGTGTACAAGTGACCCTGCAGCTCATGCTCATTGTTCTCCTTCAGTGCTACTTTGTTCTGTACTCAGTGCTGCTGTTGTGTTTCAGTACGAGGAGATCAAGCTCCCCTGTCGATCTGCTCCTGCTGAGAGTGTTTACTCTCAGGTTCAGCTTCTTCCCTTCACATTGCCTCAAAGCTGATGGACACACCTGGACAGGTGGATGATACCTGGTGGATTCAGATTTTGTGGACAGAGGTCAGTCTGATGACTGAGATCTTGCTGCTCCTCTGCTCATTGGAGGATTTCTTTCTTCATGTCAACTGTTAGCTTCTTGGACAACAGGACATCAAGAAAATGCTGTAAGACCATTTGAGTCAGATTCAAATGAATGTGACCTTTAAGGTTAAACCAGTTTATCCTGCTTTAAGGTGTTTTAGGATTTAAGGTAGATAAGCGTCAAGTCAAAGCTTCTGTGAAAACCTGTAAAAAAACAGTCCAACATTTCATATTTATTTGAATCCTCTGTCTGTATTCTTTATCAGTTTTAGTTACCAGTGATTCCTGAGATTAGGGACAAAACAGGTTTTAATTTTCTAAAATATATTTTTTGATTTTTCAAAAACATATTTACATATAATTGTTAAGTTTTGGCTGTCTCACCATGTTTTGGTACAATCTCCCTTTTTAATAATTTATGTTTTTGCAGAAGTACAAGGTTTTTGTCAACACCGTCAGACACAAAGAAATGCAAAAATATATATTTTAAATTAAGTTGTTTCAGCTCTTTAAACTATTAGCAGCTTCTCTATTCTATTGTTTATGCACATATGTTTTCAAAGTAATTATACCACATTTAAAAGTTAGATTGTTTTGGCTTTTTATTATTAGAGTTACAGTCATACATATTTTCAGAAGCTTGTATTTAATCTGTATAAGAAACAGTCATATTAAGCAGCATGGAAATTACACATTTATTGAGAAAATTACGTATTTTTATTGGAAGATTATGAGGGAGGAAACTATATGGTTCTCCAAAAGAGAAAAATAAACAAAAACTCCATATTATGGAGTTGACAACGTGCTGACGGTGGTGACACAAATCTGATGGTGTTGACACACTAGTAGAAAACAAGATATTATTTCTTTCAAAATGACAATTAAACCTTAACAACCTTTGTAATATCACAAGACAAGTCATAACAATTCTGTTTTTGCACATGTCAAGTTCTACAATAGTTCAGCAGCAAGTAGCTGTCTACTACTCCTTGATTCCTAAAGTTCTCTGTGGTTGTGTGTTTAGACCTTGCTGGACTTTCTCTCCTTTTGTCTCTCTGTGCTTGTTTCCAAAACCTTCTCTTCTGACTTTTTTCTCTTGCTTTCAGATCACTGGTGTTCCTCTTTGCTATTCTAGCCTGAAATGTACCATTTTGTAATTACTATAATTTTTCTGAACCTTATGCTTTTTCACAGATTAAGGATGAATATTCACAACACAATTATGCATAAGCAATAGAGATGCTATCCGGCCATTAAGTTTGATGTCATTAGCCATTTCCAGGTCCAAACTCCGCTGCAGATCCCAAAGTCAAAGGAACTCTGCGGCATCACTGAGAGTTACAAACTGTCTAAATTCTTTCATCTTTAATAAAATGATCAGTGTGGCTGCTCTACCAGGTGTAACATCCAGGCATCCATGAAAACAGAATATATGAAATTTAACAGAGTTAAAGTTAGATTGCTTGTTTCCACCTGAACATGATATACCAAGCTCTGCTACCACTTCCAACATAAATGGAGACAGAAAACTAAACAGCAGTGACTATTGTCAGGTTACTGAAGTTGGGCCAGCTGGTATATAGTGATGTGCTACATGACCGCTGGCGACACAGCTGTGTTAGCATAACATAAACACAGTGAAGCTGGAGGATGAATGCTAACTTTTTTCCACTTGATAAAAGTTATCGTGAGGGTTCCCGATGGTTAGGCTGACAGTGATCACTGACTGTTTTTAGGGGCTTGTTCAGATGTAATACAACAAGATAAAAAGCATTAAAACATTTTAACAGCACAACATGCTTAATAAACGCAGAGTAGTTTGGGCCCGAAAGCAGGATTCATACATCATCACTTAAAGAACAGCTCTCGGGGCACAGCTAGCTCAGTAGATGCCACATGATCGAAAGGTTGAGCGTTCAAATCCAACGAACAGAGGCTATCCTGGATTGGTAGCTGCCCACTGCATCACTAAGTGAATGGGTTAAATGCAGAGGACTAAGCACTTTCCTACAGGATTAATAATGTATACATAAACAATGAGATTCAAGATAAGGCAAATTTGATAATATTTGACACATCTGTGAAGCAGAAATATCAGTAAAATACACAAGAAGTAATATGATTGAAATATTAGTAAAAAATAACTTAATATAAATGGTGAATAGCGCACTTTTGTGACATTTGTCAACACCATTAGAAAAAGGGTCAACGCCGTCAGATAAAAATCCTGATGGTGTTGACAAAATACCCGACTTTCTCTCAAAACACGTGTTTTTCTGACAGAAGCCATCTTGTTTTTCATCATTTGCTTATGGCCTCTACAATCTACCTAAATGAGGCTGTTTTTACAAAAAAAAAATTTTAATCTTGGATTACATCGACTTTGGTGTTGATGCACTATGGTTGTAACACAGAGTTTTATTAGAAAGGTGTGCAATAAATGAAATAAAAACAAACAAAGTGTCACAGCAGTGACCTCGTGGCATGTGTATCAAACAGGAAGTGGTACAGGGGTCCTCAGAGTGTAAGCTACTGTTGTGAAATCAGTTTTACCTCGGTTCTTTTTATTCCTCGAGCATCCAGAGATGGCACCGGACTCAGTAGTCATTTTCACAAAGTCTTTATTCATCTTTACTCATCTTCATTTACTCATCTTTTACTAATCTTCATTTATCTTTACTCTTCTTCATTTATCCTCATTTAAGCATGCACTTCTAGAAGGGAAGACAAGGCCGGTGTCCCTCTCCAAATCTTCACCCCTTTGTTCGTTACAGCCAGCTTTATAGAGGCTGTCCCCGTCATAAAACTACAGTGGCCCCTAGAGACAAAGCACGTACAAACTCCAAAACACTTGCAAATTCCAAAACACATGCAAACTCCAAAACACTTGCAAACTAAAAAACACATGCAAACTCCAAAACACGTACAAACTCCAAAACACTTGCAAAATCCAAAACACTTGCAAACTAAAAAACACATGCAAACTCCAAAACACGTACAAACTCCAAAACACTTGCAAACTAAAAAACACATGCAAATTCCAAAACACGTACAAATTCCAAAACACGTACAAACTCCAAAACACTTGCAAAATCCAAAACACGTACAAATTCCAAAACACGTACAAACTCCAAAACACAACAGAAGTGCTCCAGGACGCTAGGGGCAGTGTTGAGCTTTTGTTACCTAGTAACTACACAAGCCAGGAAGTTCCAATGACCGGATTTGGGGTTTGCAGCCTTAAAGGCCGCATTTTAAGGCCGATTACGTCACAGCGACAAGAGAAGGCTTTCCCAATTCAAAGGCTGCTCGAAATGCGGCCCTCAAATGCGTCCATAATTTCCCTGAATTTTAAGGATGGGTCGGTGTAGCCTTCATGGCCCAACATATCCCAGACTTCATAGTGCGGTGTGGATAATTTTGCTGAAAAAAAATGGTGGAAGCGGAGCGGAGGAAGAGTAAACTTTCAGAAGTAAGTACTGAATATTATGTCACTTATTTATGCGCAAATATTTTTTTAATGAAGAACATTAAACCATTATTGTTGGCCACATGTCGGGAAAGTTATGTGACATTAGCGATGTCTGTACTTTCAGAATTAACTTGGTTTTAAAGCCTTTACTTTAAAAAAAAATTAGATTAGATTAGATTAGATTAGATAGAACTTTATTAATCCCTCGGGTGGGTTCCTCTGGGAAATTCGATTTCCAAAAAAGCACAGCACCGACAGAAGTTACAGAGTTATACACACACACATATATATAAATACAGAGACAATATAAATAAAATATACGAAGGGGATAAATAGAATAAATAGGAATAAAAATAAAAATACAAGTGAATTGCACATTTCAAGTATTGAGTCTATTGCATATATATATAGTCGACCTTAATCTTACAGAGAATGTGATGATTTTGTGGATAATTAAAGTCAGTCATATATCCACAAACACAACAAGCTGAAAGTCAGTGGTGCTGCTCGGTTTGCAGTCCTGAATAATCACGGCACAAGCAGGATTCACTGCACTGTTAATGTTAGCTATGTTAAATTGCTGCCTCTGTTCGGTGGTGTCGAGCCAAACGGACTTTAACGTGTGTTTGAACGAGCTGACGGTTCACTCGTTAAGCTGAAAGAAAGATGCTTTAATCACAGGAGTCACACATGTGTCCACTGTACCATCTGGGAACTCCTCTTGTTTCGTAATAACACAAACCCTAAATCCTCCTTCTCTTGTGCTGTTTTGTAGCAGTGTATACACCTGAGACTGCCACCTGTCTGTCTGTCCTGCACTCTCTCTCTTTTTCTTTCTCTCTGATTGTGTAATAAAAGTATGAACATGTATTTATAAGTTACACTTGTGTTTGAATCCTGCAGCTTATCACACATTTGATTTCCATGTGTGACAACTGCAAGTGTCCAGAGTGAGGACAGACTCAGGGACACACTGCTGCACATCATCTGTGAGGCTTTGCACCCCTGATGATCACCAGGACAAACTCAGCAGTGTGTGAGGAAGAGGAGGAGGAAGAGCCAGCAGCAGCTGACAGATGGAGAGAATAGACAGACTGTTTCCTGTTTGTGAAGGACTGCTAGAAAAGTTTAGAATCACTAATTGTCTGTCCTGAATCGGTCTTATTAGGTAATGCTCAAATAATTTTATCATTCCAGTGTTTTCAGTGTGGGAGAAAGTACTCAGGGCCTTCAAGTTACACACTATGAAAGGCAGCAACAAGTGTAATATTCAGAAACCTAAAGTATGTATCAGCAGCAGAATGGACCTAAAAATAAATGTTTGTTCCAGTTCTATGAAGCTTTGAGTATTTTGGATTAGTAGCACTGCTGTGTTTGTTGCATCATATTGCTGTAATTGTTTATATGCTTTATATATTCTGAGGTAAGTTGATCTATAGTGTTACATCATATTCTATAAGGATGTTATGTGTTTGTATACTTTCTGCCCAGTTTGACCCATTTAGCAGAAGCCAGCCTGTTTAAGGCTCTGATATCTATTCTGTATGACTTAAAGCAGTTATGACATGGTCTGATTTTCTCACCCAATAAAGGAATATTTCATATATCAGTCTACTCTTCATTTTATCAGAAACAGTTATCACAGCTTGTACATTTTCTTTTTATAAATATATGTAAGCAATGAGCCAAATTTAGTAATGCCAACATGAAGGAACAACATTTGTCTCTTATATATGATACACCTATATATGCACTGTCAAAGATACTTGTCTTTGAGTGAAGATTTAAGGTGATAAGACATATAAATAACTGCAACTTGAATCTGTACTGAAGCTCAGTATTTGACACAGAGTTCATGTTCACTGCTGTAATAGCTAATAATGATTAATATAATAACTATAATATTGGCCATATTATATTTACATTACCAAAGTGATATGACTTTAGTCTCATGAACAACATCAGCTAATTGTTATTTACTAACTAATCTTGAAATAACTGTTCAGTACAGAAATGAAGCCCAAAAATCATGTTTTACTGTCCTGTGGTCTCAGCTTCAGATACTTATCAAATCACACAAAGCTCTTGTAGAAACAAACAAACAAATGAACAAAATATGTTCTCCCTCATTTCTGTCAAACCAAGTTGTATGACACGTTTCCAGCGGTTAGTATCATGGTTGCTAGGCAACCTGGGAAGCGCGACGGATATCAGTCCCATACAGACAAACTTGCCGTTTATTTTGCAAATCGAGCTGAACACTGCCCCTAGCGTCCTGGAGCACTTCCGTTATGTTTTGGAATTTGTACGTGTTTTGGATTTTGCAAGTGTTTTGGAATTTGTACGTGTTTTGGAATTTGCATGTGTTTTGGATTTTGCAAGTGTTTTGGAATTTGTACGTGTTTTGGAATTTGCATGTGTTTTGGATTTTGCAAGTGTTTTGGAATTTGTACGTGTTTTGGAATTTGCATGTGTTTTTTAGTTTGCAAGTGTTTTGGATTTTGCAAGTGTTTTGGAGTTTGTACGTGTTTTGGAATTTTTACATGTTTTGGAATTTGTACGTATCCACAGGCTGTGAGGCTCCTGAACTCTCTGCCCCCCCTCTCACGGACAATAACCATATCCAACTTCTTAATAGCAATGAACTGGTCTGCATTGGTGCATCATATCTTTATTCTCTTCCCCCTCCTGCCCCCCCCCCCCCCCCCCCCCCTCTTTCTTAAATAGATAACTATCATATCTGATATCATATCTCACAGTACAATAATATTGAATGGGTTGCATTGTTGTATTTTGTCATGTTTCTCAGGTCTTTGTCTGAATTTCTACGAACATTATTGCTAAGGATTGTCTTATTGCATTGGAGTCACACTGGGTTAAATATGTACACTTGGGTTTTAAGGGGTATTTATTATTTTCTTCTTTTTTTGGGGTTGTATGGAAGCCCCAAACGCAATTTCATTGTTCTTGACAATGACAATAAATAAATAAATACTAAATACTAAAATACTACGTGTTTTGGAATTTGCATGTGTTTTTTAGTGTGCAAGTGTTTTGGATTTTGCAAGTGTTTTGGAGTACTGCTTCTCCAACAGCATCACCATCAACACAGGAGCACCTCAGGGATGTGTCCTCTCGCCACTGCTCTACTCCCTCTACACTTCAGACTGTGTGGCCACCCACGGCTCCAACACCATTGTGAAGTTTGCTGACGACACAGTGGTGTTGGGTGCCATCTCCAACAACGATGAGGCGGCCTACATGGATGAAGTGAAGAATCTGGCATCGTGGCGCCAGGACAACCACCTCCAGCTGAACGTCAGCAAGACCAAGGAGCTGGTGGTGGACTTCAGAAGGGGTCAGCACAGAGACTACAAGCCCATTATCATCAATGGAGCTCCAGTGGAGAGGGTGCAGTCCTTCAAGTATCTTGGTGTCCACATCTTCTCAGACCTGACATGGGCTGCCCACATTCAGGTCCAGACCAAAAAGGCTAGGCAGCGCGTAGGTATCACCTACGACAACTGAGGAAGTTCAGGGTCTCTCCAAAGATCCTCAGGATTTTCTATACAGGCGCTGTGGAGAGCATCCTCACACAGAACATGACATTGTGGTTTGGGAACAGCTGTGTGAAGGACCAAAAAGCGCTCCAGAGAGTGATCCGTACAGCAGAACGCTGCTGCAGGATTGCTCTCCCCCCGCTTCAGGACACCTACACCAGGAGATGCCGGATTAGAGCAGCGCAGATACTGAAGGACCCGTCCCATCCTGGCAACAAACTGTTCCAACTTCTGCAATCTGGTAGAAGGTTCCGCATCTTCTGGGCAAGGACAGAGAGACTCAAGAGGAGCTTCTATCCCCAAGCCATCCGTGCCCTAAACACACACACCTCTCACATCATCTATAATTGACTGAGACAGGACTCTCCTCCAAACACTCTAAACCAAGGCACAATGTACACTTCAAATTCCTTTAATTTTAAATATGTTTATATTGTCTATCCTGTAAAATAGTCAGATGTCTATTCATATTAATGTACAGAATTCACCTGCTTGCTGCTACTACTGCACATTCACCCAGTGTGTATATATATATAATGTTCTTCCTCTACACCCCCCCCCCAATTTTTGCACATGTCAAGGAGCGTGTCAGGCTACATTTCACTGTGTGTTATACTTGTATAACTATGCATGTGACAAATAAAGAACCTTGAACCTTGTACGTGTTTTGGAGTTTGCATGTGTTTTTTAGTTTGCAAGTGTTTTGGATTTTGCATGTGTTTTGGAGTTTGTACGTGCTTTGTCTCTAGGGGCCACCGTATAAAACCCCCTACGGTGTGCTGCAAACTCTGTGTCTGTGTCTATGTACAAGCACATGAATGCCTACATGTGCGTGTTCCCACGTGTCTATGTAAGTGCTCGTGTGTGACTGTGTACGCATACCTGTGTGTATGTGTGAGTGCACATGAGTGAGTGTGCGTGTGGATGTGTGTGCGTGACAGTTAAAACACTGTGGGTGTAGGTAACTCCCTAGGTCATAAAACCCATCTCCCTTCCAGACCACAGTTATCCAGTTACAAATGTTGAGACCCCCACCCAAACATCCTCTGGGAAATTTCCACTCAGCATTAACTCCTCTCTGTTTTACTTTCACAGTTCAAGTGGGGGAGGGGTCTCCTACAATCTACTCCTAAGTTCACGACACAGTGAGGCCTTTATTACTATATTGAGGGCAGTGTCAATGTCTCTACAATAGTTCTACATTCTATGTTAACACATTTCTAAACTCTAAAATAAGCTAAACACTCCTACACTACCCACAATAATTCCTGATTTTTTTGTACTTTTAAAAAAATCTGACGGTGTTGACAAAAACTCTGGACACAATTTTAATCACTTAAAAAATATTTAAAAAGAAATTTTCAATTGCATATTTTGATATTATATCAGGTATTGACTTAAATACTTAGTGACGAGAGCCATGATGTTACGTTGAAACCAAGCACACCATTGTTTTTCTTGTGACATTACCAATAAGTTTGATGTGTCACATGGCCCTCTTCCTATTGAAAAAACAAAAGTTGTACACAAGATGGCCGACTTCTAAATGGCCACCATGGTCACCACCCATCTTGAGGAGTTTGCCCCTTCACATATACTAATGTGCCACAAACAGGACTTTAATATCACCAACCATTCCCATTTTATTACGGTGTATCCATATAAATGGCCCACCCTGTACATTTGTCTGTTCTGTCTGGTGTGGATCATGTTCTGTTTTGCTCTTGCTCTTCCCTGTTTTGTCAGTGTAATTAGTGCCAGCGGTGTTTCCTCTTTGCCGTGTTTCCCTGTTATATTTAGTGTCTGCGTCTTCTTGTGCTCATTGTCGTGATCTCCCTCGTAGCCTGTCACGGTCTACGTGGCAGACCGTGGGGATGTGAGGATGGAGGACCGAAACGATGGACTCTTTGATGAATACAGTGTGTTTATTTACAGTGACGTAAAGACAATCCACACAACAATGAATCCATGTGCATCCCTGACTCCCACTCCGTGTATTCTCCAAGTGTCTGTGCTCCGTGTGTCCGCTCCCTAGTGCCCTCAATCTTCAGGTGTGGCCAGTCACCTGGCAGGGCCACACCCACCACGCCTGAAGGTGCCTGTCACAGCCGCACCCACTTGCCTATATACACAAGCGTGGACAACAGGAACAGCAGCACAGTGTGATATATTATAATATAAATCACCAACTGCTCATGGATCCTGGGTCCCTCAGACCCAGGTCCCTGACATAGCCAGCTGTGTGCTGTTCATAGTTCTGTTCCTCGGTTTTCCAATGTAGTTCTGTATTAACGTGTGCCAGCAATAAAGCTGAGGGTTTTTTTAATGTTTAAATCCTTTCTGGGTCCGATCCTGCCTTCCACACACAGTACATGACAAAAATGTTGGGAGAGGGGCAGCAAAAATCTGGAAAAGCTGTCAAAATTACTGACACATCCATCTATTTTCCTCTACTTATTCAACTCAGGGCCACCAGGGTCATCAGTCTCTCACAGTAACATAAACCAAAATTAGATATTTTATTTGTTTGTTTGTTTGCTTTTTAAAAAAAAGGTTTTCTACTCTGTGAAAGACTTTGTTGATGACTCCATAATCTATATTTATAATGTCATATAAAGATTCCGAGTATGAAAGAAACCTGTGAACACAGACACAAGTATGCAGAGCTTGGATGTTCTTGGTGTTCAAGACCTGCATGAACATGAAGCTCAACCATGAAAAGAGCAAATAGAGAGAAATAACACTCAGAAATGAATACATTACAGACCTAGGTAATTTATCATGTAAAGTCCAAGTGGTAAGCTGTCGGGTGGAGTGACCAATGAGAAGCTGCAGTGGGTTCAGGGGCCATGGCAACTGAGATCATGCTAATCATGCTGTCGTGTTAAAAAGCTGTCAGGACAGAACATAATTGCATAAATGCAATAAACTTTCACTTCCCTGTAACAACAGACTCCGACAAAGTGGGTGAATGTCAAGCTGCATTTGTGACACAGGCATGTTACAGTGGTGCCAAAACAACCAAAATAAAGGAACTGCTACTGTGCGCACAAGCCGTTTTTTTTTTTAATGGGACAGCTTTCCTGGACATTACAGAAGTGACGGTTGTGTCCAGTGTTGGGAACTTTACTTTTAAAATGTATTCCACTACAGATTACAGAATACATGCGCCAAAAATTTGTAACGTATTCCGTTACGTTACTCAATGAGTGTAACGTATTCTGAATACTTTGGATTACTTAATATATTATCATGCTTTTTACAACTACATGAATGTACTATTGCTGTGTGATTCGCCATACCAATAATACCAATAATACCGATTTAAAAATCTAGTTGGTATTGGCAATTTTTAAATCTCAATGTAAAACGTGGTCTGGGATACAGCACACAGTTTCACACACTCTTCATTTTGCACTTTATGGCGCTGTTGTAAATGGTGAAAATACTAGTAGTGCTAGCTGCACGGCGTCAACACGTTAAGGAGCCAACCGCTAACGCGTCGACGCTGTGCAGCCCCACACACGGGGTGATCCGCGGTAACTCGTTAAACGGAGATTTGCCGCGTTAATACAGTTATGGTGTTAACGTCATTTTAATGACAGTAACGCTGCAGCACTAAAATAGTAATCTCCAAATGTTTTCTTTTTGCCAACCAGCTCCTCTTTGATAGCTGCCGTGTCCATCTTGTCGTTGGCTGCAGGTGAAGCGGTGGGGGAGGGGGAGTTGTGTTCAGTGAAGGAGAGAGGCGAGGCAGAGTAACGTTGCATAGAGACAAAAGTGGACGAAAGAGAGGCAAACCTGCGGCTCCAGAAGTATAATTATAAGGTAACATAGACTATATCAATATAAACAATATTGTCACATCTCATATCTTGTATAAAAATATATCATTATATTTAAAAACTCGATATATCGCCCAGACCTACGTTGAAGCTTGCTGATGGATTTTTGTGGCAGGCCAGATAAGAGTGAGTTACAGTAGTCATTGCCTTTTCTGCACTTTGTCATTTCAGTTATGGGTTAATTCATCTAAATAAGTTGTTTAAAACTAATTAAGTTACAAACATTTCATGATTTGATTACACGTGCCTTAAAAAGGGATGTATAAATATATTTGATTGTAATACTATAAAGCAATACACATTTAATTCATAGAAACTGAAACAATGTTAAAACAACAGTGTATTTGATTTTGAAAACTTAATGAGATCTTATTTTATTTAGAAACAATTGTTAAGAACTATTTTGTTCGTTGCTCTGTACTGTATGTGCAGACTGGTTTTTTGTGATCATGGATCTGATCCCGAAGTGTTTCTGGATTGTGAACCAGACCCTGTGAAAACTCTTGTTGTTCTTAAGATTTTTCTCTTGTTTATCTTTGAGTCAGTTTTTGAAACCGACAGATGTCATGTCTGCTCTCAGACAAAGCCTGCTCAAAAAAGGCTGTCAGAACAACTAAGGTGAACAGTCCTGCCTACATGACTTTTTCAAAGAAGGCTGTATCACTGATTTCCCTTTTTGCTGAGCCTTATGTCAGTTCCTTAAAGTAACCTCCCCATCCATCTTATTTCTTTTGTAAAGGGGTTCCTTTATTTATTTGAGTTGGCTTCATTCTCTCTGAAGACTCCAAAATGGATTCAGTTTTCAATCTTCCTCACACTGCAGGAAGTGATCATCATGTGCCGTGGCCAATGAGCACCTTGTACAAAACACCAGTGGTGTTCTCAGGTTTACTTGCAGCTCAAAGTGATGTATGATGTTGGTCGTTAGTGACCTTCTATCGTAATGTGTTAGTTTTATTGCAAATCCTCTTTATTATTTTAAAAGACAAGAACAAACTTTAATATATCCTGGCTGATACCTGACCCCTGGTCCTGTTCATTCTGGGCTCATTCATGTAAGAACTTTTGTGCTCAAAGTTTGTACAATTAGTATAAAGGCCCTTGGCAGTTTGAGTGTGGTTTTGATCACTACACATGGGCTGTATCCCAATTCAGGGTCTGCAGCCTTAAAGGCCGCATTTTAAGGCCGATTACATCACAGCGACGAAGGCTGTCCCAATTCAAAGGCTGCTCGAAATGCGGCCCTCAAATGCGTCCTTCATTTCCCTGAATTTTAAGGATGGGTCGGTGTAGACTTCGTGGTCTAACATATCCCAGAATGCATAGTGCGGCAGTGGGCGTGGATAATTTTCCCGAAAAAAAACGTCGGAAGAGGGGCGGCCGAAGAGTAAACTTTTAAAAGTAAGTACTGATGATTCTGTCACTTATTTATGTGCAAATGTTTAATAATGAAGAACATTAAAACATCACTGTTGGCCACATGTTGGCAAAGTTATGTGACAACAATGATGTTTGTACTAACTTGGTTTTAAAGCCTTTACTTTAAAATATACGCCGTTCAATAGTTGACCTTAATCTCACAGAGAATGTAATGATTTTATGGATATTTAAAGTAAGCACTGAGAGAAATTTAGTAATGCCAACATATTAAAAGAACAATATTTGTCTCTTATATATAACACAGTTATTTATACAGTGTCAAGGGAACCTGTCTTTGGGTGAAGATTTAAGGTGACAGGAAATATAAATAAATGCAGCTTGAATCTTTACTGAAGCTCAGTATTTCAAACAGAGTTCATTCACTGCTGTAATAACTAATACTGATTGAAATAATAACTTCAATATTGGCCATATTATATTTACATTACCAAAGTGATATGACTTTAGTCTCATGAACAACATCAGCTAATTGTTATTTACTAGCTAATCTTAAATGACTGTTCAGTACAGAAATGAAGCCCAATTATCATGTTTTACTGTCCTGTGGTCTCAACCTCAGATACTTATCAAATCAAAGCTCATGTACAAACAAACAAACAAATGGACAAAATATGTTCTCCTTCATTTCTGTCAAACAAAGCTGTATAAAACGTTTCCACTGTTAGTATCATGGTTGCTAGGCAACCCGGGCAGCGTGACGGATGATGATGTCCCATTTCACAAGCCTCGCACTTCCAGCCTTAGCGGTCTTTGAGTACGCGGCCCTTGTGGACCGTTAAGGCTGCGTACTTTAAGGCTGCAGACCCTGAATTGGGATACAGCCATGTTAACACCAAAAATATGGTGTCTATAGGGATTGACTCCCTTTAGGAGTCGGCCTCAAGTGGCCGTTAGAGGAACTGGAGGTTTTTGGCACTAACTTCATTTTTTTTTTTTTTTAAAGTTGAATGTCAGCATCGTTCAGTGTTTTTACCTGCATTCATGTCCATACTTCCATTAACAAGTTAGATTCTGCTTTTAGTTAAGATAATCTTTTTAAGATGCATTGATCTGATTTTTTTTTACTCATTTAATTTAAAGATTCATTTAAAGCCGGAAACAAAGCTCTAAAAATAAATAAACAGCATCAGTACAGCATATGAACCATTTAAATGTAATTACATTTACTATTTTTTGCAAGTATGTAATCAAATATTCATATGTAGTGTGAAATAACGCAGAGTGTGTAGTAGTCCTGTGTGTGTGTGTCACTGTGCAGTCATAGAAGACATATTTCACTGTAAAAGAGTTCCACACAGTAAAAGCAGCATTTTACAGATGTTTATAAATTAAAATAAAATAACTGCCCAATTAGTAGAAGTTGGAGGGGATTTGCATAAATTAAACAAAGGTGGGCAGCACGGTGGCACGTTGGTTAGCACTGTTGCCGCACAGCAAGAAGGTCCTGAGTTCAATTCCACCATCAGGCCGGGGTCTTTCTGTGTGGAGTTTGCATGTTCTCCCCGTGTTTGCGTGGGTTCACTCCGGGTACTCCGGCTTCCTCCCACCGTCCAAAGACATGCAGCTTGTGGGGATAGGTTAATTGGATAATCCAAATTGCCACTAGGTGTGAATGTGAGTGTGAATGTGAGCGCGAATGGTTGTCTGTCCCTGTGTGTTGGCCCTGCGACCCAGAAAAGGATAAGCGGAAGCGAATGGATGGATAAACGAAGGTCATTTATTTTTAATTATGAGTCACGGAGAGGCTTCAGAAGCTTTTAGACTTCCCATTTAGCGAAGTTTTTATAACCACAGAGAAGTTTGCATCAAAAACAAAAAATGTCTCACTCTGAAACCACATCCTATTTCCCTCTCAGCTCTGAAGGGGGCTACAGGAGAGAAGTTATCTGATGAAGTCTGTTTTAGTCAGCATTCTTGCTGAACTCATTTTATCTCTATTTTTAAGGTGTATTTAGTCACAAAAAACTTAATGATATATTTTTTTGTTTCTTTGGTGTAATTCTGTTACAACTTTGGTTTAAAATTTAAAACCAAAGACCAATATTATATGAGATGAGAGAACTCAAAGGCCAGAGAAATTCACTTAAAACAGAATCATCCCAAATTATCAGGAGTGTTTATTTTACTTCAAATCACATGGACAGACTGTCACTTGACAGCCATGTTATCTAATTAAAAGCACACGTACGGCAGGCACGTGCAGAGGGGGAGGGGGGGGGGGCTAGAGGGGCTTGAGCACCCGCCCCTTTCCTGATGGGTGCCCAAAGTGCCCTTTTGTTGAGGCAACTTTTTAAAAAAATATTATTATTATTATTATTTTAATGTGTGTGTGCGTGCGGAGTCCTGTCTGTGCCCCTCAACAATAATATTTAACTATTAATCACAGTTTTGCTAAATATAAGGATCTGGCTTGCATCAGTCACATGATCACATTTAACCAATGATCGCCCTTGACGGCAGAATGCGCTGGTTACGAGCCGGGAACGAGCTCACAAAGAGCACGCGCATTTTTGGTGGTCCGGAGCTGTAGGAGAAACACAAGTTAACTCAGAGACACAGACTGATGCGACAAAACCAGTAAGTAGGTGTACAGCGTACACTGTAGTGTGTAGCACACAGGAGTATTAGCTTATTACGTACACGTTGGTAAGTTGTCTTGTTGCAACTGACGAACTGAAACAAACGAGCGTGCTGTGTGTGCAACAGCGCGACAAACATTACCTGTCCTTTTATTAACTGCACAAGTAGTGCTGGTCATAGCTGCTGGCTACCTGTGTATGGCTGTCATGAGTCTGTAGCTCTGTCACCGTTTTAGTGAACATATTTAGTTTTAAAGTACGTTTCCGGGCTTGTCCTGCCTTTCTGGGGGGATTATATTTCACTAAAAAACGATCTAATATGCATGTCCACATAATTATGCATTATTATAATATTTTAAAAAACACGCTGTATTTTAAAAAACATACATTCCCATACGGAAAAGAGTTAGTAAAAACTTATATGTGATTACTCATGAAAGTGGCCACTTTCATGAGTAAATCATATAAGGCTTACATGATTTACGCATGAAAGTGGCCACTTTCGCATTACTTTCATACATTGTTTTAGTAAGTATCCAAAACATACAAGTTTCATTATATAATTTTTCAAGGGATCTTATATCTGTTTTCACACTTATTTCACACTCCATGTTTCACATGGAGCATCATTATGATAATGACTATGACTCAGAGACCAGTCGGCAGCTTCTGTCAAAGTCTCCAGTGTCCAAACCTGAAGGCAGGATCTCATCAGTCAGATCATCAACCCCAAGTTTTACTATCAGGTACTTTTGCTTTGAGAAATCTTGAGCACCTCCAGCAGCCCAGCTCACCTGGTTCTAGTTAAAGGGAGGAGATCCAGTAAACAGGTCCAAGCACTCAGAAGAGAACTTCTAAACATATCAGCAGAGCTGGGAGCAGTGTATCGATATAGAAGAAGACTGTCTTGTAACAAATCGGGTCAATCATGTATTGAGTTGACTTAAGTGTAGAATGTTTTGGGGCGACCGAACCACAACCTGTTGTATTGTTTTAATTGCCTCCACTCAGGTCAGAGGTCAATTTAAAAAAAATAGATTACACATCTGTAACCACACTGTAAATTTAGACGAGTTACAGATGAGCTTTTAAACTTTTAGTAAACTGTGCCCTGTATCTTACAATAACTACTATAAGGGGGGCGATCGTGGCTCAAGAGTTGGGAGTTCGCCTTGTAATTGGAAGGTTGCCGGACAGTCTCGGTCGTTGTGTCCTTGGGCAAGACACTTCACCCGTTGCCTACTGGTGGTGGTCAGAGGGCCCGGTGGCACCAGCGTCCGGCAGCCTCGCCTCTGTCAGTGCGCCCCAGGGTGGCTGTGGCTACAATGTAGCTTGCCATCACCAGTGTGTGAATGGGTGGATGACTGAATGTGTAAAGCGCTTTGGGGTCCTTAGGGACTAGTAAAGCGCTATACAAATACAGGCCATTTACTTGATTTAATTAATTCAATTGCTTTTCATCCAAATGATCCAAGTTGGATGGTTTGATGATGGTTGGAACTTTTTGTCCCTGGCTGGAGGCGACGTGGGTCCATAGTCTGTCTGCAAATTATAACACTGTAAAAGTGAAATGCTACAAAATATAAATGATGGATTAGGAAACTGTAGAGCCCATGTGTCAAAGTCAAAGCCCGCGGGCCACATCCGGCCTGGCGTACATTTATATCCGGCCCGTGAGATCATTTTATATAGATGTACTATTATTGTTATGCACGGCCCGGCGATATGAGGCGCTAATAATATACAAATTACAGATCCCATAATGCAGCACTGCAGCCTCCTTGCTGAACGCTAGGCTAATTGAGAACATTCCCCGCGTCAATCAAGTCAAACTTCTGTTATTGCGAAGCTAGCCGCTCACAATGGTGGAGAGAAAAGCTGATTCTGAAAACAGAGCCTTTCAGTGCCAGTGGGGGACTGAATATATGTTTACAGACATTGCTGGTAAACCCGTGTGTCTTATTAGTGGAGCTAATGTGGCTGTAATTAAGGAATTTAATTTAAGATGGCACTACAAGACAAAACGTCAGGATAAGCTGATAAACCTAAATGCAGAGCAGAAACTACAGAAAGTAGAAGAGCTAAAGAAGAATCTGACATTTCAGCAGACTTTTTTCACCAGAGCAAAATCACAAAGTGAAGCTGTTGTGAAAGCAAGTGTTACACCCCGGCCTAGGCAACCGGAGTGCAACACGAAAAAAAGTAAAAATAAAGCAAAAACACACGAGAAAAAACTAATACGGGCTTCCACAAAAAATAATCCCAAAACGAGATTTAAAGCAAGAAACGACATTTATTTACATCACCAAACACAAGACGTCAAACTATTTACAACGGGGGGAAGATCGCGACCATGACACACTGAAACACAGGGTTTAAATACCTAGAGGGAGCAATCAGGAAAATGGACAACAAGAGGGAAACACAGCTGGGGCAACTCAGAACTGACGAGACAGGGAAACGTAAACTGAAAAGACTAAGATAACACAGACTTTCAAAGTAAAACAGGAAACACATGACAGTCACGCAAAAACAAAACACTGACAACACCGAAACGTAACATTTCCCCCCACCCAAAAATCAAACATGTAACCCCAAGTGAAATGTTTGATCAAAAGCGGATGAAGGCTGGTGGAGGCTGGAGCGGTCCCACGGACCCTCCAGCGAAGACGGATCAAGTCTGGAGCGAAGGCAGACGAAGCTGATGACGGCTGGAGCGGCCCCACCGACCCTCCAGCGGACGACGAAGGCTGGAGCGGTCCCACGGACCATCCAGCGAAGGCGGATGAAGGCTGGAGTGGTGCCTCGGACCCTCCAGCGAAGGCAGACGAAGGCTGGAGCGGTCCCACGGACCCTCCAGCGAAGATAAACGAAGGCTGAAGCGGTGCCTCGGACCCTCCAGCGAAGGCGGACGAAGGCTGATGAAGGCTGGAGCGGTCCCACTGACCCCCAGCAGACGACGAAGGCTGGAGCGGTCCCTCGGACCCTCCAGCGAAGGCGGATGAAGGCTGGAGCGGTCCCTCGGACCCTCCAGCGAAGACGGACGGCCGAAGCGGTCCTCGGACCCCTCAGCGATTGGACGAGCCCCCATATGTTACACCCCGGCCTAGGCAACCGGAGTGCAACACGAAAAAAAGTAAAAATAAGGCAAAAACACACGAGAAAAAACTAATACGGGCTTCCACAAAAAATAATCCCAAAACGAGATTTAAAGCAAGAAACGACATTTATTTACATCACCAAACACAAGACGTCAAACTATTTACAACGGGGGGAAGATCGCGACCATGACACACTGAAACACAGGGTTTAAATACCTAGAGGGAGCAATCAGGAAAATGGACAACAAGAGGGAAACACAGCTGGGGCAACTCAGAACTGACGAGACAGGGAAACGTAAACTGAAAAGACTAAGATAACACAGACTTTCAAAGTAAAACAGGAAACACATGACAGTCACGCAAAAACAAAACACTGACAACACCGAAACGTAACAGCAAGTTTTATTGTAGCAGGGGAGACAGCCAAATCAGCCTGGTGTTGTGCCAAAAAAGTGATTGTCTGCCAAAAACTGATTTCCAATATTTCTGTGTATTTTTTATGTGTAATATCTTTACGTATGTTCGTAAATAGACTTCGGTGAACAGGGTTTACAAAGGGGTTATATTGAGAATAAAAAAATTATCCGTTTTTCAAGTATCTTTACAACTCTGTGTTATTGTACTTACATTATAACCAATCCAGTCCTTTATCCCCACTTAAAATATTTTTACTGAACTATTGTAATATTTGCTGCCATTTCTGCTGTCCTCTTGGCCAACTTACTCTTACAAAAGACATTTTTAATGTTAATGACTTTTTTTAACTGCATAAATAAAGGTTATATAAAAGTCACTGACAAAAACTGATTGCGGCTTCTACCTTGTTACACGAATGTTGTTCGTGGCTCAAGATGACTTTATGTCATCCATAAGGGATGCATTTGACATATGTTTCACATATTATAGCCCAACAAGCTACTTATAGCAGTTTAAATACGAGCAATCAGTCTTTGGCAAATACTGAAAATCACTTTTTGGCACAACACCGGTACCACTCTGAAGAGCTGCATGATGAAGGTGTGCGATGTCTTGTGTCCAGACAACACGCTGATTTTGGCAAATGTGAGCCTGAGGAGAAATACGATTGCTGATCGGGTTTGTGAGATGGCCACTGATTTAAGAACACAGTTGTGTGAAAGAAGCAAAAACTTTATTGCATACTCTCTTGCTGTGGATGAAAATACAGACATGATGGACATTGCACAGCTGGCCATCTTCATCCGTGGAGAGGAAATATTGAACATTAAATCGATGCACGGGACAACGACAGGAAAAGACATTTTTTAAAACGTATGTCAAAGTGTAACGGACATGAAACTGCCCAGGGACAAACTTGTTGGACTTACAACATATGGAGCGCCGGTGTTTTGTGGTGAAAAGAGCGGACTAGTCAGCAGGATGTGAGTAAAGATGCAGGAGGAGAAATGTACCGGTGAGTTATCAGCATATCACTGCATCATACACAGTGTTGGGAAGGTTACTTTTAAAATGTAGTCGACAGAATACATGCCCCAAAATGTATTTTGTAATGTAATCCGTTACGTTACTCAATGAGAGTAACGTATTCTGAATACTTTGGATTACTTAATATATTATCATGCTTTTTACAACTACGTGAATGTACTATTGCTGTGTGATTTATTACTATTGCTGAAGGTCCGCGGCTTTGAACCGTAGTAAAGGGACCTCTGGCTAATACGTCGGGTTCCGTGTTGGGCTCGTATTCCCTGATCACCTCATGTGTGTATTTAAGTCCTCTGTTTTTGCATGTCATTTGTCAGGTCGTCTGCTCATCCATACCCTCACTTCAGCATTCTATGTCAGTTCACCACGTTTAAGGTTTTTCATGTTTAGCTTTAGTTCACCCAGTTTAGGCTATGGCTTAGTGTTCACCTGTGTCCTGCTTTTTGTACTCCCCTTTTGCTGGCCTCAATAAACGGCTTATTTTCTGTTAAATCTACGCCACGTTCAGTTTATGGAGTTGCGTTTGGGTCCTTTTGCCAACACCTACAGTCTGCCCTCGCCAGACTGTGACAGTACGACCTGACCATGTCGGACCCAGCGACTCCTGGTAGAGACGTGATCCAAGCAGTGGAGTCGTTATGCTACCAGTGGAGCCGAAGCTCTAGTGAGGAGGAGAGGGAGGAGTTACTTTACTCGTTGGGGACAAGCGTCACGGTTTTTCCCTGGTTATGGGAGGCGCTACCCCCTCTGATCTCGGACTTCCTCCGCACCATCCTCCCAGCCTGCCCTCGGCAGCATCAGCGGTCCGGTGTGCGGACTGCGTCACCAGAGCCCCGTGGCCGCGCAGCCTCCCCTCCGCCTGCTGTAAGCATACGAGTCGGCACGCTGAAGTTCGCCACGGCACCACACTCCTCTACGCTGGCGCCGTCCCTCTACTCGCCGGTTTCCACTTCGCCGTCGCAGCTCAGTCGTTCACCCTCACCGCCTCGACCGACCTACCCGTCTTCCGCTTCCTATCTGGCACGGATGTGGTCAGAAGACGAGGAGCCGGTTGCCACTGAAATCAAAGTTTCATCCACGACCACCTCAAAGAGGAAGCGGCGTTCGCGTCGCCGTCGCACAGCGCTACGGCATGTTTCGCCCTCCAACGAGCCACACGAGGATGCGGGGGAGGTCATGGATTTCGACCTGGAGGAGCGGCAGCGTGCAGCATGCGCTCAACTGGATGAAGAGCTCCGGTGGAAGCCGTGGCTAGCTCCTGACTATGAGGAGATCTTCCGGGGAACCCGCCTGGCTCTCGGGGGTCCCCTGAGCTTCCAGGAACTCTCATCTACCGCTCCATCAGCACCCAGTTCACCAGCCTCTGCGACGCCGGTGCTGGCCGACCGGCCCCTGAACTGCTCCGTCGTCTCCTTCGCCGCCGCCGCTGCCTTCCGCGCGGCCGGCCCCCTGAACTGCTCCGTCGTCTCCTTCGCCGCCGCCGCTGCCTTCCGCGCGGCCGGCCCCCTGAACCGTTTCCATGTCGCCACGGTTGCCGTCCGCACGGACGACCCCCGGAACTGTTTGACCATGAACTCCTGTGCCGTCGCCCTCCAGGTCGGCCACCTGAGGGGTTGTGGACTGTTTCCCTGTGCTCCTGTGCTTTTGGCTGGACATTTTGTTTTTGTGGCCTTGTTTCTGGCCCTCCGTCCTGGACCCCCGCCGCCCGCCCTTGGTGGGTTGTTTTTGGTTTTTGTTTTGTTTTTCGTGGTTTAGGGCGTCTGGAATCCGCCCTTGAAGGGGGGGCTCTGTCACGGTCCTGGGTCTTATGACCCAGTGTTTTGAGTTTTAGTTCATTTTGATGTTTATAGTTTATGTTAAGCCCTTCAGGTTTTCTAAGTTCATTTGTTACCATGCCTAGGTGATTTTAGTTCTTATTAATTCCCCCTCGTGTTTCCAACCCATGTTAAGTCTCCCCTGCTCTTCATGTGTTTCATGTCTGTGTCTTACGTTGTCAAATTCTGGTTGTCATGTCTGCGTTTCATTATGTTTCCTGTTTTATTTTGGAAGGAGTCGTGTGTTCTTGGTTCTTTGTATTTAGCTTCACTGCTCCTGTCATTAGGTTCATGTTAGTCAGCTGTTTCCTCATGTGTCTCCACTTCCCCTGATCACCTCATGTGTGTATTTAAGTCCTCTGTTTTTGCATGTCATTTGTCAGGTCGTCTGCTCATCCATACCCTCACTTCAGCATTCTATGTCAGTTCATCACGTTTAAGGTTTTTCATGTTTAGCTTTAGTTCACCCAGTTTAGGCTATGGCTTAGTGTTCACCTGTGTCCTGCTGTTTGTACTCCCCTTTTGCTGGCCTCAATAAACGGCTTATTTTCTGTTAAATCTACGCCACGTTCAGTTTATGGAGTTGCGTTTGGGTCCTTTTGCTAACACCTACAGTCTGCCCTCGCCAGACTGTGACATATAGTGGACAAAAAGTTTTTTTTGGAGTGGCACAAATTTTTTGTGTGCCATCTTATTGAATGCAGAACAGCTGATTGTTCTGTAAATGGTTTGAAATGATTATTTAAAAAATCAAGGTAAAAGGTAAATGGATGCAAATAACTTTGTTGTTTGCAAAACTTGTGCATAGGATTTTAAAATTGACAATTTATATTTGCATTTAAAGTTATGAAATATGATTCATTAAACATGTTTGTGGTTGTTACAGTAAAAAATATCACTTTTTCTACTCTGATTTTATGTTTTTTGTCTGATTTCAGATCAATTGTGTTAATAAAGATATGTCAAAATGAAAATGTAACTGTAAATTCAGACACGTGAGGTTGTGCTGAAAAGGATGATAACAAACAAGGCAAAGTAAATAGTTTTTAAAGGTAAAATATGGAGGGAAAATCAAAAGTAGTTAAAAATGGCCAATTATACCCTGGACCCCAGAGGGTTAAACATTTTTTTAAAGTAACGCAATACTTTAAAAAAACAAACAATTTCCTTCCGGGTCAACCTTCAGGATCAATAAAGTTTTATTGAATTGAATTGAATATTTACTTTTCAAGTAATTAATTACTTTTAGAATATTGTAACTCAGTTACTAACTCAGTTACTTTTTTGAAGAAATAACTAGTAGCTCTAATTAATTACTTTTTCAAAGTAACTTCCCCAACACTGGTTACAGCCAAACAAAAACAGCTCTTTACTAACGCAGGACTGTGATTAAAATTCATCAATCATCAACAGAAAGCAGCTGGAAGTGTATGAACGAAAGTGTATGAACTCAATCTGCAGATTGGACATGAACAAGTTTTACTTCCTGTAAGTTTCTTGGTATTTGTGGTATCTTATTAGACATCACATCAGCTAAAGGGGAACCATGTGAAACAGGAAGTGTAGAACATTTTATCGTCAGTCCCATCAGAGCTGAGCTGCTTTCAGACGACTCCATCTTGTTGTGGATGCTGAAGCTGATCATGGTTCTCCTGTGGATGATCCTGTTGGTGCTTCTGCTCTGTGCAGAGGCCGAGAACGTGACCGAGGTCAGAGGAGAGCTGGGGACCAATGTCACTCTAACCTGCTCCAATCAGACATCAGCGATCCACTGGTACATGGAGATCCACAGTCAGTTCAGAGCATGTATCGGCCGCAGTTTTTCTTCAGCAGACTCTACCTACTGCTCTCCTGGTTTTGAAACCAAATTTTCAATCCTGGGAAACAAACTCGTGATTAAAAACTTGACAGCAGAGGACTGCAGGCTTTACTTCTGTGGCATCAAGAGAGGAGGCAGCATTCAGTTTGTGGAGACTTTCAGCCTCGTCTCAGGTTAGTAAAAGTTTTGGGGGTTTTTACTGTAATGCTGAAAACTACAGAAGCAGAAATATGTCCAAATTTCACACCTGAAGTTTCACATAGTTTGGCTACATACATCTGTCAGCTAAAGGAAGACGTCATTAAATAGAATCAGTGTGTCTGGATAACAACAAATTGTCCATTTTTGACCCGTTAAGGCCAGGATCTTATTTCCTGTGATCACGCTCTGTCTTGTAAACCTGAAAAAAAAATCTTACACAAGAACAACTGTGAGACTAACAAGCATGTCTGAGACTGAAAGACAACATCATGTAGTTCCTAAAAACAAGTGTCTTCCTCGTGTTTTCCTAGTTACATTCTGTGTTTCAGTTTCAGGGATCGAACCAACCTTATAATCAGCAGGTGACCTGCTGAGCTACAGCCACCCCGACTGTTTTAAGTGTCAGATCGGTCTAGACCTTTGAAAATAAACAGGCTTCAAATGTTATGCAGAACTCTGTGTTCTTACAACCAGGTCAATTTTGTTCCTTTAGTCAGTGTCTGAGAGGTCGTCACTGAAACTCAAGGCAGCTTCTTACAGTAACTTTGTACCTTTGTGTAACACACAGCCCGACAATCGTCCACACTTTGAGGCTTCAAAGGAACCAATTTGTTAAAAGGTGTTGATGGCTGGGCCAGTTCACAACTTAATCTCAAACTTTTAAAATGCAGATCACAAACATCTTAAACTAATCATCTGAAAAAGCCTCAGATGTCAGCTCAGTTTGCTTCTTTAAGAGTTTCTTCATACACTCATTCATTTCTTTGGCAATCTGTCTCTCTCTCCAGCTGTGTCTGCAACATCTGTCACAGTCACCGACAGTAACCGCCCAGACCAGCAATCTAACAAGAATGCATTGCAGAGTGATCGTGTCGTTTTCATCTCTCTGAGCCTGAATGCTGCACTCGTTCTTGTGGTAATCTGTGAGTCTGTTTCTTTCTCTAAATCTTTGTGGTCTCTCTGCTCTTCTATTAATATCAGCACACCTCCACAGCGTGCAACATCGTGGTGCATTTAGAGGTGCAGACGTGTGACCATCAGATCGCGTTTCAGAGAAGTAATGAAGCTATTTTTTGAAACATGTTTGAGCTCAAGTTAAAGATCTGCAAAAGATTTAGCTAGACTATTATTGTCATCACTCATAATCAGTAGTGTCCTTGATGTATGGATGCCGATGTGTTATGTAAAAAAATGAATTAGTGAAAAAATTACAGTAGTATCAGTATTTCACAGCTGCAGCTCTGATGATTAGTACAAACTAATATAAACCACAATCATCTAAAATTGTTCTTTAGTGGTAGTTTTGTGGGGCCTAAATTAAAGACCTGTTGTAATGGAGTGTATCAGAATTTCAGGAGCGGGACCACGCCTCCAAACACGCTTCTTCCGGTTCTCATAGGTTCCCCCAGTTCTGCAAGCTGTCATTCTCGTTTACGTCTCCCACCCTCCTTCCTCTTTTCAATTCTTTAACTTCTTCACTTTTATTTATTACATTGGGAACCTGCCAGGCCCGGGAGCCGTCGCCCGTCCCCTTCGAGGTGTTCCCCGAACCGCAGCTCAATTCATGTCCAAGCATTCACCTGCTTTACCTAGTAAAACGCTGTCAAACCTAAAATGCGGTCGTGGGCCCAGCTAGTGAAATACTTATTATGCTTTTCTTATTGTTCTTAAATGCATGACCACATGTTCATATTAAAGGTGGAGCTGCAGAGATCTCATAAAAATCAAAAAATAAGGTTTAAATATTTTAATAACAATGGATGAAAGAAGTAATAATGTGTGTGGGGACACTGAGGCCCTGCAGAGCCTGCTGGCTGACAGAGAGTCAGAGGAAGGAGCTTTTACAGACAGGTGTCACATATTGGGGGAGGAGGAGCTAACTGGACTTCCTGAAGGCTGAAAGTTTAACTTTTGAATGTTTTTCTTGTCTTTTATTTAGAGTGTGAGATATAAGCTCATGTTCTTTTAGAGTTTCACCTACCAAGCAGAGCAGCAGTTTGCTGTTTGTGTAGAAAGAGATCAGTGTTACTGTGAATTAGAGCTCATACTTGTTTCTGATCAGAGTGTAGTTCAGACCTGCAGCAGCTTCCAGTCACAGTTTAAAAACTCAACTTCCTCTCTTTGTGTTCTCCCAGATGTTTCAGCTGTGCTTCTGCTGTGCCAGATGTTGAAAGGTTTCTCTGCACAGTGGAGAAATGTGTTGTATGTGATGAGTGCTGATGTGAATGTGATGGTGAAGTGACTCCTCTGATGGTCTGTTGGCAGGTCTGAGTTGTGTATCGTTGTCTCTGAAGAGGAGAATCAGCAAGTATCAGGCAAACCTCCCTCCAGCTGGGACCAGTGAGAGGCTGGAGGCTCCACAGGTAACTCAAAGTGTACAGGTGACCCTGCAGCTCATGCTCATTGTTCTCCTTCAGTGCTACTTTGTCCTGTACTCAGTGCTGCTGTTGTGTTTCAGTACGAGGAGATCCAGCTCCCCCGTCGATCTGCTGCTCCTGCTACAGAGTGCATTTACTACAATGTTCAATTTCCTCGCTCCACACTGCGTCGACGCTGACGGACACACCTGGACAGGTGGATGATACTTGCTGCGTTCAGAACTGGTGGACAGTCAGTGTCATCAATGAAGACTTCCTGCTTCTCTATTTGACAACCATTTAAAGAAATACCTGCAAGACTAATTGACCTCAGATATGATATGATGATATGATATGAACCCGAGAATGTGACCTTTGGCCAAACCTGCTTCAAAGTGCTTTCAGATTTAAGGTGGATAAGCCAGAACTCAAAAGCACTGTAAAACCAGTCATCTGTGACGGACCCATGAATACCAAACCACATCTACAGGTTTAATAAGAACATAGACTATGTTTCCATTCAAACAATGTTTGTTTGAGGGAAGGTCAGGTGAAGCAAAACCTCACATTCCCACATTTATATACCAGCAGCAGGACTTCACTAACCTTTAAAGAACATGTAATCCATTGTTTGTGCACATTTTTAGGTTTATTCTTTCATTCATTATTGGTTTAGGAATTCAGACGTTGTCATATATTTCTACTCTCACCAGTGTTTTTATAGCAACACTGCAAATGTCAGGTTTCTTTAGTTTGTTCTTTTAATGTTGTGTTTGCTTTAATCAGAAAATGTGGTTTGATGTACTTCTCTGTAACATTTAGTATAAACACATTAAACATGTGAGAACACCAATGCAGAGAAAACAAACCTGTCTGATGTTCTTTAAAGAAGAGTTTCACAATGTTCTGCTCCTCTGTAGAATGCCAGTTTCTTGTCTTCATATATTGTATGTTTTGCCCCACCCACAGGTGCAGTCACCATGCATGACTGCGTCTGGACTTCTTTTTCTTTGCAAGCTCCTTTGACTACAATGACCTGGATGACTGAGAACCTTCACAGACGTATTTTCCCAGTTTAGTTGTCGCTCCTGTTCCGTCTTTGCTGGAGTTTTGTTCATGTTTACCAGCCTCAATAAAACCGCGATCTTTTGGTTGTAGTCTCCACTCCGTCTCCTCCAGTGTCTCAACACTTAATATGAATGTCAAAAACTTAATATGAATGCAATTTTTGGAAAACCAAATGTTACTTCAAATAATGACTGCATTGTTACATATTTTATTCACAGTTTGCAGAGTCTATCTTGGATGATGTGCCAGTAAAGTTCAGTAACTCAGCTTCATTATTCATTCATTCATTTATTTATGTGTGTGTTGCTTTGTGTGTTTCAATAGATATTCCCAATGTTCGAGTTCAGCTTTGATTGCAACTGGTTTGATGGATTATTCAATTATTTTGTGTTTCTTAATATGTTAGCATTATGCTTAATGTTGGCAAAGAATTTATATATATATATAAGTGTGTGTGTGTGCGTGTGCGTGTGTGTTGTTGCATGGTTTGCTGGTGTTTAGCCTCTGCTATACCCCTGTGTCTTTTCTGTTTTTCAGTTTAATTCAATAGCGGGTTTCTTATTTACTTTGATATAATTGTTATTGTTCTTTGTTAGGATTTCAATTAAAATGTGCTGTATTGGAATGACATTTTATTCCCCTTGTGTTTTGTCCTTCCCACAAGTTTCACTTCCTGTAGAGTTACTTGGTATTTGTGGTTTGTCTGAAGGTGTTGCACACGACATAATCATCGCCTGAAGTAGGAAGTGTAGAGGAGTTCTCTATCAGAGTCCATCAGAGCTGAGCTGCTTTCAGACGACTCCATCTTGTTGTGGATGCTGAAGCTGATCATGGTTCTCCTGTGGATGATCCTGTTGGTGCTTCTGCTCTGTGCAGAGGCCGAGAACGTGACCGAGGTCAGAGGAGAGCTGGGGACCAATGTCACTCTAACCTGCTCCAATCAGACATCAGAGATCCACTGGTACATGGAGATCCACAGTCAGTTCAGAGCAGGTATCGGCCGCAGTTTTTCTTCAGCAGGCTCTACCTACTGCTCTCCTGGTTTTGAAACCAAATTTTCAATCCTGGGAAACAAACTCGTGATTAAAAACTTGACAGCAGAGGACTGCAGGCTTTACTTCTGTGCCATCAAGAGAAATGGCAGCATTCAGTTTGTGGAGACTTTCAGCCTCGTCTCAGGTTAGTAAAAGTTTTGGGGGTTTTTACTGTAATGCTGAAAACTACAGAAGCAGAAATATGTCCAAATTTCACACCTGAAGTTTCACATAGTTTGGCTACATACATCTGTCAGCTAAAGGAAGACGTCATTAAATAGAATCAGTGTGTCTGGATAACAACAAATTGTCCATTTTTGACCCGTTAAGGCCAGGATCTTATTTCCTGTGATTTAGCTAGACTATTATTGTCTTGTAAACCTGAAAAAAAAATCTTACACAAGAACAACTGTGAGACTAACAAGCATGTCTGAGACTGAAAGACAACATCATGTAGTTCCTAAAAACAAGTGTCTTCCTCGTGTTTTCCTAGTTACATTCTGTGTTTCAGTTTCAGGGATCGAACCAACCTTATAATCAGCAGGTGACCTGCTGAGCTACAGCCACCCCGACTGTTTTAAGTGTCAGATCGGTCTAGACCTTTGAAAATAAACAGGCTTCAAATGTTATGCAGAACTCTGTGTTCTTACAACCAGGTCAATTTTGTTCCTTTAGTCAGTGTCTGAGAGGTCGTCACTGAAACTCAAGGCAGCTTCTTACAGTAACTTTGTACCTTTGTGTAACACACAGCCCGACAATCGTCCACACTTTGAGGCTTCAAAGGAACCAATTTGTTAAAAGGTGTTGATGGCTGGGCCAGTTCACAACTTAATCTCAAACTTTTAAAATGCAGATCACAAACATCTTAAACTAATCATCTGAAAAAGCCTCAGATGTCAGCTCAGTTTGCTTCTTTAAGAGTTTCTTCATACACTCATTCATTTCTTTGGCAATCTGTCTCTCTCTCCAGCTGTGTCTGCAACATCTGTCACAGTCACCGACAGTAACCGCCCAGACCAGCAATCTAACCAGAATGCATTGCAGAGTGATCGTGTCGTTTTCATCTCTCTGAGCCTGAATGCTGCACTCGTTCTTGTGGTAATCTGTGAGTCTGTTTCTTTCTCTAAATCTTTGTGGTCTCTCTGCTCTTCTATTAATATCAGCACACCTCCACAGCGTGCAACATCGTGGTGCATTTAGAGGTGCAGACGTGTGACCATCAGATCGCGTTTCAGAGAAGTAATGAAGCTATTTTTTGAAACATGTTTGAGCTCAAGTTAAAGATCTGCAAAAGATTTAGCTAGACTATTATTGTCATCACTCATAATCAGTAGTGTCCTTGATGTATGGATGCCGATGTGTTATGTAAAAAAATGAATTAGTGAAAAAATTACAGTAGTATCAGTATTTCACAGCTGCAGCTCTGATGATTAGTACAAACTAATATAAACCACAATCATCTAAAATTGTTCTTTAGTGGTAGTTTTGTGGGGCCTAAATTAAAGACCTGTTGTAATGGAGTGTATCAGAATTTCAGGAGCGGGACCACGCCTCCAAACACGCTTCTTCCGGTTCTCATAGGTTCCCCCAGTTCTGCAAGCTGTCATTCTCGTTTACGTCTCCCACCCTCCTTCCTCTTTTCAATTCTTTAACTTCTTCACTTTTATTTATTACATTGGGAACCTGCCAGGCCCGGGAGCCGTCGCCCGTCCCTTCGAGGTGTTCCCCGAACCGCAGCTCAATTCATGTCCAAGCATTCACCTGCTTTACCTAGTAAAACGCTGTCAAACCTAAAATGTGGTCGTGGGCCCAGCTAGTGAAATACTTATTATGCTTTTCTTATTGTTCTTAAATGCATGACCACATGTTCATATTAAAGGTGGAGCTGCAGAGATCTCATAAAAATCAAAAAATAAGGTTTAAATGTTTTAATAACAATGGATGAAAGAAGTAATAATGTGTGTGGGGACACTGAGGCCCTGCAGAGCCTGCTGGCTGAGAGAGAGTCAGAGGAAGGAGCTTTTACAGACAGGTGTCACATATTGGGGGAGGAGGAGCTAACTGGACTTCCTGAAGGCTGAAAGTTTAACTTTTGAATGTTTTTCTTGTCTTTTATTTAGAGTGTGAGATATAAGCTCATGTTCTTTTAGAGTTTCACCTTCCAAGCAGAGCAGCAGTTTGCTGTTTGTGTAGAAAGAGATCAGTGTTACTGTGAATTAGAGCTCATACTTGTTTCTGATCAGAGTGTAGTTCAGACCTGCAGCAGCTTCCAGTCACAGTTTAAAAACTCAACTTCCTCTCTTTGTGTTCTCCCAGATGTTTCAGCTGTGCTTCTGCTGTGCCAGATGTTGAAAGGTTTCTCTGCACAGTGGAGAAATGTGTTGTATGTGATGAGTGCTGATGTGAATGTGATGGTGAAGTGACTCCTCTGATGGTCTGTTGGCAGGTCTGAGTTGTGTATCACTGTCTCTGAAGAGGAGAATCAGCAAGTATCAGGCAAACCTCCCTCCAGCTGGGACCAGTGAGAGGCTGGAGGCTCCACTGGTAACTCAAAGTGTACAGGTGACCCTGCAGCTCATGCTCATTGTTCTCCTTCAGTGCTACTTTGTCCTGTACTCAGTGCTGCTGTTGTGTTTCAGTACGAGGAGATCCAGCTCCCCCCTCTGTCTGCTGCTCCTGCTACAGAGAGCATTTACTACAAACTGCAGGTTCCTCAGCTGTCACTGCCTCAAAGCTGATGGACACACCTGGACAGGTGGATGATACCTGGTGGATTCAGATTTTGTGGACAGAGGTCAGTCTGATGTCTCAGGACTTTCTGCTCCTCTGCTTGTGGGAGGATTTCTTTCTTCCTGTCGCAAAAATCCACAAACTTGACAAACATCAGAAATGCAGTGAGATTAATTTCAGTCAGAAACAATCTGCTCTGCTTCTGAGCTCAGATGGACCCAAAGATGTGACAACCTTTAGCCAAACCTGCTTTAAGGTGGTTTAGGATTTAAGGTGGATATGCCAGAATTCAAAGCTGTTGTTAAAACCTTTAAATATTTATTTGTTCTGTCTCTGTTTGCATCTGTTTAACAGGTTTTTTTTTTAGCTGTCTGGTTGTTTATGCTATTCTGAACACATTCAAAGCTTAAGTAAGTCAAGTTTATTTAAAGATTGGCTTTAACAGGCATCATGAAACAGCAAGCTGGAAAAAAGTAAAAATTATGAAAATATCTATAAAATATAATTTAAAAAACTGAGCTAATTGCACCAAACCAACAAAACTGCATGTTCAGAATAGAAAAAAACTGAACTCAAAAACAATCATAACAAAAGAGTCCCAGCTCCAAAGCCTCTGTGCCCCCATTTAGTCTGTGAGGGGCTCAAAATGTATTAATCCATTTTGAGCCTGCTACTGAAGACTGCAAGCAGCTGAGTGTTTAACAAGAAGTTGAGATGAACGGCCTGGAGATCATTCATTTAGGGCTCTTTATGTAAGTGTGGGAATTGTAAAATCAATTTAAAAAAATGTTAAGTTTTACATTTCTACCCTCACAAGCTCCAGGTGGTAACCAAGAGATTGACAAGACCCAAATAGTCTTCCTTCAGAGGGTGTCAGGGTTTCCCTTCAAGATACAGTCAGTGAATGACTCGGAGTAGAGATGCTGCTCCTCCACATTGCACTGAGCTGTCTGAGGTAATAATAATAATAATAATGGATACTTTATTGATCCCCATGGGGAAATTACTTGTTTTTCTCTGCATTTGACCCATTCACTCAGTGAAGCAGTGGGCAGCCCACTAAGCAGGCGCCCAGGGAGCAGTGTGTAGGGACGGTACCTTGCTCAGGGGTACCTCAGGGTAGCCGTTAAATGGATTCGAACCGCCGACCTTCCGATCATGGGGTGACCACTTTACCTACTGAGCTATCCCTGCCCCTAGTAGTAGTTTGAGCATCTAACAAGGATTGCTCCTGGACACCTTCGAGGTGTGCTGAGGCTCCTGAACCCAAAAGAGCTAGGTGGCCAGGAGAGGTGGGAGGTCTGAGCATCTCTGCTTGTGTTATTTTTAGAGTATTGTTAACAATAAATTGACTTTGAGGTCTTTGCAAATCATTGCATCCTGTTGTTATTTACATTTTTCACTTTCATGGCTGAGCAGCCGGTGTGTTTAGGTCCACACTGCAAACACACCAGCTGCTCAGCCGTGACAGACCCAGCTTCCAAACCTTTTTCAGAATGGTGCTTTGTTTGCTTCAGAACATTTAAAATACATTTCTACATATGTGTGGCATTATTCATTTGATCTGTGAAACTACACTGTTGAGGAATGAACATGTATTCCAGTAACTGTGAAGATTTTTTGTTTGATTGACGCGTTCGTCTTCAGTTTAGGCATTCAGAAGTTGTAGCCTCAAGTGGAAGTTCCCTCCAGTGTTAGAAGTGTTTTAAAACAACACTGTGACTGTCAGGTTGCTTTTCCTTTGTTTTTCTTACATTCAGTGTTTTCTTGTTTTGGAGTAGAAAGTGTACTTTAATGTACTTTAATTACATGTACTGTCAAGTTTAGTGTTAACACATTAAACGTAACAACACCAATGAAGAGAAACCAAATCCGTTTGGTGTTTTTTTTTTTTTCAAATAGTTTCATAAAGTTCTGCTTCTTGGGGGCTGTGTGGGTGTTTGTTGGTCAGACTTGACTTAAAAACGAATCAGAACTTTAATCACACTTTCTGAAAATGACCACAGGTGATAAACTGCAAAAAACGTTTTCGTTGTTGCTCCTCTGTAGAAAACCAATTTCCTGTTTTCAGATATTATGACTATGTTAATCCCTTCCCACCTCCCACCAGTGAAAAACTCACAAGAAACCCCTAGTATCTGCTGAGTGGAACAACCAGAGGTGTCCTTGTTCACCTATATGAGAAGAGATGAGGCGAAAACATGCAGGTGGTTTGTTCAGATGCTACTTTGCAAACCTACACCCTACTGCTGTGCTCCTTTTAGAGAGCAGAGACTTTCTCCTTGCCACGCTTCCAAGATAAAAAAAATATATAAATAATGCGGATATAAATAAATAATAATAATAAAGGAAATTCTGCAGTCTGTGAACCGTTATTTCTTTTCTAATTAGGGTTGCAAAATTCCCGGAATTTTCAAAGATGGAATCTTTCCATGGGAATTAACGGGAATTTATGGGAATTAACGGGAATTAACGGGAATTTATGGGAATAAAGTGGGAATTTTCAAAATTGAAGGTTGGCTCTTCTTAGGGAACTTAAATATAGTTGAGGAAAGTATATTTTAGCATAATATTGACAAAAACAAACAAATGCAATTCAAATACACTTGAATATCCATGCCATTCCTTAATCACATGTACAGAGCACAAGCTTGCTGCATGGCTATTGAGACCACCTACTGGCACTGTGCATGCCTCCATCACATGTACACATGGACCACACTTTTGAGCCTGAAGGACAAAGAGTATTAAAGGCACACATTTGAGCCTGTGGACTTAACAAGTGAGGTAAGTTTTGATGATATTATGGGAAAATATATTCATTAAATGTTTAAATTGTGAATATCACATAAAATGTATTAATCTGGTAGATAGCAATCTGATAAGATGCTAAATAAAATGCTAGCATCTGATAAGATGCTAAATAAAATGCTAGCATCTAATAAGATGCTAAATAAAATGCTAGCATCTGTTAGATGCTAAATAAAATGCTAGCATCTGTTAGATGCTAAATAAAATGCCAGCATCTGTTAGATGCTAAATAAAATGCTAGCATCTGTTAGATGCTAAATAAGCCATAGCTAGTATAACATAAAGAAGATGCTAGCTTCCTCATTTGGTTGTTTTGTTTTGAAGATCATTCCAGTTGTTTAGCTAGCCTTACTATTTATATCTGTTTATTATCATATTGCAATTGTATTATTACGATCTCTTGCATTGCATTAGCATTTTTACAAGCTCTTGTTTTATTTTACAGAAAAATGCCACGTGCGCTATCTGATGTGTGGAGACATTTTACACCAGCTAATGTACAAGGGAAATCTGTATATATGTGTAAGTATTGTGATAAGACGTACGTGAAGAATGCCACAAAAATGCAGCAGCACATTGCAAAGTGCAAAAAAATTCCTCAAGGCCCAACACATGCAGCAGCCAGGAGTTCCACTCAAGGGGAAAATGAATCTGTTTCAGCTGTATCAGAGTCAGATACCCACTCATCAGCTCCTGGTCCCTCTGGCATCAGAGGATTCTTTGATTTTATGGATGACACTAGCCAGAAAAACGCAGATGAGTGTTTCGCTCGTGCAATCTATGCAGCTGGCTCACCCCTGATGCTGACATCCAATGTGTACTGGAAGAGATTTTTGAATGTTCTCCGACCAGCATACATTCCCCCAACCAGACATGCATTGTCTACTCATCTACTGGATGAAGAGTTCAGTCGAGTTCAAGCAAAGGTGAAACAGACCATTGACCAAGGTGACTGTATTTCAGTCATCACTGATGGATGGTCTAATATCAGGGGACAAGGAATTATTAACTACATAATCACCACTCCTCAGCCTGTGTTCTACTAGAGTGTAGACACAAAGGAAAACAGACACACAGGCCAATACATTGCAGATGAGCTAAAAGTGATCATCAATGACCTTGGACCAGATAAGGTTTTTGCACTGGTCACTGACAATGCAGCCAACATGAAGGTTGCCTGGGCACATGTGGAGGAGACCTACCCTCATATAACTACTATTGGCTGTGCAGCCCATACACTAAACCTTCTCCTAAAAGACATAATGGCACTAAAAACAATGGACACTCTGAATAAGAGAGTGAAGCAAGTTCTGAAATATGTTAAAGGCAAACAAGTAACTTCCGCTACATTTCTGTCAAAGCAAAAGTTAAAGAACAAGAGTACTACACTGAAGCTTCCCAGCATAACGCGATGGGGTGGTGTTGTTATCATGTTTGACAGCCTTCTGAAGGGAAAGGAGTCTCTGCAAGAGATGGCCAGATGTCCAGTGCCTTTTTGCAGAACTCAAAGAAGAAATCCAGACAATTCTGCCCACTTCCCTACTACTGAAAGCAGAGGAAACGGCTGTGGTCAAGTCATTGGAACAGCGGAGGGAGTTCTGCATGAAGCCAGTGCATGCAGCAGCATACATGCTGGACCCCAAATATGACAAGGGCATACTTTCTGGGGAAGAGATCAACGGTGCCTATGCGGTCATTACAGCCATGTCTGACCACCTGGGTCTCGATAAAGGCAAAGTTCTAGGCAGTTTGGCAAAGTATCGAACAAAGCAAGGCCTTTGGAAAGGGGATGGAATATGGCAGTCATGCCAGCACATATCTGCAGCCACCTGGTGGAAGGGACTATGTGAATCTGAGGCCCTTGCACCTGTAGCCTCCATTCTCCTCCAAATCCCACCATCATCAGCTGCCTCCGAGCACAACTGGTCACTGTTTGGGAACACCCACACAAAGGTTCGCAACAGGCTCACAAATGTGAGAGTGGAAAAGCTGGTCGGCATTCGGGCAAACCTACGGCTCTTTGAGCCTGACACAGAGCCATCCTCAACAAGGCTGGAAAGTGACACTGAAGAGGAAGACTCAGAGTTGGATGCTGAGGAAGTGGACATGTTGTTGGATGATGATGAGGTCCAGGAAGAGTCTATTGACTGAGCAAAAATGAGAAAAGAGGATTGCTTGAAGGAAGATTTGCATGTTTAATGGGACGTTTTGGAGGATAAGTGGCATTTTTCATTTAACCTTTTGAATGGGACTTTGTGGAGATTTTTGGACAGGGGGCATTTTTGAATGAGCGGGGTTAGGGGATGGTAATATTGAACTCAACATTTCTGTTTTTATTCATCCATGAAACAAGTTATTGAAACGTGTTCTATTCTACTGTACTTACAAATAAATCTGTTTAAATATCTGTTGAAAACATTTTGCATGGAGGTTTTCTTATGATTTCTGTTTATATTTATGCTTGGAAATAATATATTCCCAGTTAGTTCTCCTAAATTCCCATTAATTTCCATAATTCCCATTATTTCCATGGACAGTTTCCAATATGGAATATTTCCAAAATTCCCAAGCTTAACTTACCATGGAAATTTACCGGAAACTTTTCGGAAATTTACCGGAAATTTTCCGCCCCTTTGCAACCCTATTTCTAATCCTTCCAAATAAACCATGTTTGCTGAGTCTCTCTACTGTGATAACTTTAACATTTAACATGTTTAATTATTTATCATATTGAGACTATTTATCCACTTTGTTACACATTACTATGCAGAGAGAAACATCTATTATTAAGCTATGAGTGGGTTAGCTTACTAACTGTTTCCCTCGTCTTTATTCTCTCTCCTCTACATTTTCCCTCCATTCACTCTCCTACAGCTGGGCCTCCTCCACATCCAGACAAAAGAGATGAGGCTGATCTTGACTTTTCCTCTTTGGCTGCACATGCTATGGTTTTCAGTAATCCCAGTGGGATGAAATGTTGTTGGAACTCTTGAAGTCAAAGGGATCTCCTGTCTCTAGCAAGTTAGAGGCTGTTCCACCCCTTCCCTACAGATTTTGGACTAATGGCTTGGCCCCTAAAACGAAAATGCTCTTTTCCCCAGGTTTACCTGGGCTGGTGGTGTCATGGCTACTGAACGGACCCACGCGCAGACAGTTCTTTCAAGGAAACAAAAGGGGATTTATTTACAATAGGGATCACCTTAGTGCAAAATATATGTACAGTGAGTTGGGAGGGGGTCCAGGGCTCCAGGGAGAGAAGGGGGGGGGGGAATCCACACACACGCTTCCTCTTCCACTCAGTCACCGCCACCGCTCCTCCGCACACACGCACTCCTCTTCAGCCGCACTCGCTCCAACACTCCACACACTGCCCCACTTGGACAGGTCCGGTGATTCAGTCCAGAATCTACAGACAGAAGGTCAAAGGTTAGTTCCACAACATAAAACACGTGTAAGCGATTCTTCTTTGAATATGCCGCGAGCACGAACTCAGGTGGTTCGACGTTCCAGCGGTGAGCTGCTCTGTGCCACTGCCTTAAATAGCAGCTGGGGAAATCAGCCAGATCAGCCGCAGGTGGACACCATCCACAGGGGTGCGTGGGCCAAGAGTGAGAGCCCGTAATGAGCTCCACCCAGGCAGAGAGGAGGAGGAGAGACAAAAAAAACCAAAACTAACAACAACAAAACCTGTAGCCAGCGTGGGCCAACCAGAGAGACACGGGGACCGTGACAGGTGGGGTGAATTATGCATGAGTCAAGCCAGTGGCTTAAAATTTGCAGGTCTGCGCCCTCATTTCTTCCATGGGTATTTAATTTAGTTCTTGGTGCACTTTAGCATCCCCCCTTTGAGGTATCAACGATGGTGATATGAAATGATTTTCTTTCAAAACTGGGAAACTTCAGTTTTGAGAGATTGGTTGGCCACTTCATGGGCTTTACAGAGGAGTGCTTCCCTCTCAGCCATTTGTTCAGCTGCGATGTGGTTGTCTGTGTCCATGTTTTCCAGATTCTACCATCTTAATGTGGGAGCCACTCCATCCTTTGGGGAGCAGGGGCTGTGTGTGTCTAGGCAGTATATCATATATTTCAATCATATTTAGCTGATGGCACTGAGTCTGTACAACTGGATTGCCTTGTACTGAGTATTAAACACCTTCCAATGGTGTGTGAGGAAATTAGCTTGTATGCTGATGACACAGTCATCTTAACGTGTGATGGTGAATAAGTAGCCAGGAAACTCATATTGTAGAAAAGGTTTCATCTTGGCTTATCCTTGATTCACACACATACAAGAGGACATCAGCACAGGTCTTTCCAAAACATCCATGTAAACAATTATAAAATAAACTATGTTGATCAAGTTAAATATTTAAGTGCTGCTTTAGATCTTATGCTGAACTTCAAGAGACACATTAAAAAGATGGGTAATACACTTAAATGTAATAGTTACCTTTCTGCAATTTCGTCATTGACTTCACTAAGAAAGACTATTCATGTGCCTGAATACTATCATATTCTTTTATATAAACTATTTCTATCTCCTGCTGGTCCCAGGTGAGTACTACAACATTAAAATCTAACAAAAAGTCTTTATGATCAAGCTTCAAAAGTCCTAGATAGGAAACCAATATATTTTCCTCTTTAGTAAATTTAATATTTTAAACTTTGAGAGTTTAATTTGCTTTTCTCATGTTCAACTTTGTTCAAAAATTGTTAAAAATTACACCCCCACCTCACAAAAATGTTGTTCAGCTTTGCTAAGAACAAACACCCAGAGGTAATTGCTGGTTGGTGCCCAGTGGTATTATTTGGTCATGTTGTTAGGCTATCTAAGCACCCTCACTTGCTTACCTGTTGCCGTACACATCCATGTCTCAGGTCACCTGACTTCCCTAGCTTTCACTGGTAAGAGTCACATACCTGGTGCTCCTTGGTCTTAATTGGCTATATTGATTGATGCTAGTCGTGCTTTGTATGGATCACCTGCAGATTATTTTCTTAGAAGCCTTCCCTCCATCGATTACTTGGACATTGTTATTTTGCTCCCCATGTGAACGGGTACAGAGGCTGTAGCTACAGAACGCTCCTACTGGCCGATAACTCTGAGAATTGAGCACTTGGTATGTAACTGTGGCTTGTCATGATCTTTGCATTGCTTCTGCCACCGTCTTTTTCACTGTTAATTAGGGCTGAAACAAACGATTATTTTGATAGTCGACTAGTCACCGATTATTCTTGCAATTAGTCGACTTATCAGATCCATTGTCCATTGGCCATAAAATGTACAGCTTATTGCACCAGCATGCATGTGCTCTTATATAACTATCATTAGCTTAGTGTTTAAGGTAACTAAAAATAAAGACAAGATGATAGTTTATTAAACTTTGAATGAAATTTGCAGATTGTCTCAGTGGAGTTTAATAAACTCAGCCGTCTGCTCCTTGCTATCTAAAATATTACAGGACACTGGAGTAAGTTCTCTACCATCTCACACTTCTGTTTAATCCGTTTTCTGTTTGACATTTACTCAGCTGTGTGAAAACTAAAACTTTAATCTCAGTCTACCTGATTTACTCAGGAACAAATAAATCACTGAAAAAAGCCAAACAATAAATTTTTTTATTAAAGTTATCTAAGTGACTTAGATATCATGTTTAACCTGAGTAGCGAAAGACCGCGGGGATCTGATAAAGATATGCTGGGAGTTCACTGTTCTCACCGGCTCTAGTGAGCCTTGAACCCCGGCTAACTATCGAGCTGGTGGGTAACAGACGTCTCCAAAAACGTCTACTTTTCACTTTTACTTGAGTAATGATATTTTAAAGTAATGCTACTCTTACTTGAGTACAATTTTTGGATACTCAACCCACCTCTGATCGTCGACTATTGAATTAGTCGTCGATGTAATCGTGTCCAGTCAACTAATCGTGGCAGGCCTAGTGTTAATGTTAATTTTAATTTACATTACTGGAAATCTGGGCCTCGGTGTACACAATTTCAAATCTATGCATACGCTCACTTAAATCTTTTCAGTCATTTAAGTCAATAAAAGCCCGAAATTACCATGATGTTCATGCTGAAGATGTGTTTCTTTGCTGTGAAACACATGTCTGTGTAGACACTTCTGCATTTCATAAGTGGGAAGTTTGTATGCTATACTAAACAGGGTCAAAAGTTTTATGTTTCTATTATACTAGCTGGTAGTGCATGGTGATGCATTACCAGCTAAGCCAAAATGATTGAAGATGTGACTAATTTTAGACTTCTCAGTTGTTGGAGCCCGGGTTCTTTTCTACAGTGGTTCCTTTATTTATGATGACTTTATTTGCTGTAGGAGGGTATTTAATACTGATTGTGCTGTGGTCAGGCGGTGGGAGTAAAAAGCTCATCTCTGGATAAATAAGTTTTCACTTATTTCTTCAGTTAAACTGTGAAGGAAAGTGCTTTGATGTTTCGATGAGAGCAACATTGTGGTCAAGTGGTGGGAGGATGAACTGCCTGTTCTGTTGACAAAAATAAAATCACCTAAAATAAAATTAACATGTAAGCCCTCACAGACTTCAAGCATTCCAGCAGTTGTGTGATATTTTTGCTGAGACGGAAAGACTGCATGTTTTTACAGCATTATATTCTACTTTCCATATACAAAGGCTGTGCAGAGATAATGGATATATCGGGTAAAGGATGCAATGTTAAAAATGTGTGTTTCATTTATTGTATCCTTGTTAAAACCCAAATATCAACAGCATTGTCATCTGCATATAAACCGAGTCCATGAGTTTGGCATTATTACACGTTTACTGCAAACTGGATGGAAAAAGAAAACATCACAGCAGCAAAGATGGAGAGGTTTTCATGTGACGAACAGCAGACATTGTTGTGCCACCTTTGACCTGCACTGTATGAGTGTGAGTTACAAAAGCTGCGGTGCGGTCAGGTGATAGACGGTTTAATAGTTACCAGGTGGGATTTTTCAGCCTTTGACTGCAGTAATGCTTTTGTGTTCTTATTTCAGAGAGCTGTGAATCAACACTGTGGTCACACTGATGAAAATATACAATGACTTCAACATCATAGAATAAAGCTGCAGAGCACTTTGTTTTCACAGCATTTCTTTGACTAAAGCTGATAAAAATCTTCTTAAAATGATCTGTTTTTTTAAACTTATCACATTTAAATGTAACTATTTGAAATATGCAAATGCAGCTCTAAAAATGAGTATACATCATAAACACAGTGCACCATAAAGGACTTTAAAAGTAATTTTGTGCAAGTGAAATATTTACTGAAATGCTCAAACAGGATCCTAACGGGAGTTTTACTTGGCATGCTAGTAGAAGTATTAATAATAGTGATACTGATAACGGTAATAATATTAAAACATTAAAAAAATTGTTTTAGTAAAATAAGGAGGTGGTTCTTCTAATACTATCATTTGATTGTGAAGCGTTCCAACCAGGAAAAGCAGCATTTCATAGATAGACTATGATAATCACTGAGTGCTAAAAGTCAGCAAACATCTTTGTGAGTGAACTGAGGGTCATTTTTTTATACACAGTTGGCATTTAAAAAAAGAAAAAAAAAAAACATCTGACAGAGAGCCGAGTGTGACTTCACAAGAAACATTGTGAAACCACATCCTCTTTCCCCCTCAGCCCTGAAGGAGGCTACTGACAGATGCAATCTGTTCTAAACTGGTTAGCGTTGGCACTGAACTCATTTAATCTTCATTTTTAATCTGTATGTGGTCATGTTTTTTACTAAATTCTAGGTTTGGTTTTATTGTTTTGGGGGTTTCTTTAGTGTAATTAATTCAAAGTGGCTGAAAATTTAAAGCCAAATACTCTTCACTTTGTTTTTTTCATGCATGAATCAGCAGGTGTCATCGCTGACATGAGGTGAGAAAACTTGCGTCTGCTTTTTAACCCAGAGGTGAGAGATGTCATCATGCAACTGAATCCTCCTAAATCCTCAGATGGAGACTTAGTTTTGCCTGTACAGCCTTGGTCCAATTACACGGGCAGACTGTCATATGAATGTCATATGTTGTCTAACTAAATACACACACTACTTTTATTGCCCAATGTCTCATTTTCATCCATTTAATCACCTCCTTAACTGAAGTTTCTAGGTGGGGATTGGGGTTGTCTAGTAACAGTCTGAGCTTTTTATAAACATAAACCAAGAGTCCATTATACAGTACGTAGAAAACTATTCATTCACCTTGGAATGAATAGTTTTTTTAACATTAGTACACTAATTTAAAGTTGTCTGTGGGCCCCTTCAAAGATGAGGAGGCGGACGGTTCTCTCTCTCTTCAAAAACTGTAAAACTGGACCCAACACACTGTCATGTTTATGACTTTTATTGCCACTTCTCACAGGTAGTGTCTCTCCATTCACAGCTGGTCTCAGCACAGACACCTCCTGCTCCAGTCTCCGTCTCCGGCTTCACTATATGAAAAGGGACGCCTCATTAACCAGATCGTCACCTGGCCTCACCTCTCTCCCTGGCACTGACCCCCTGAGCACCACAGTTACTGCATGAGACATAATCTGATTGCAGTAAGGCATAACACCCAACACTGCTAAAATCTGATGTCACTTTGACAAAATCATCCATGTACACATGTTACTTCTCGCTTTTATTTTACCAACTGTAACCAAAAATTCTGCATCCCTAACTCTGAGCACACCCAGGTTGGAAATATTTGAAGTAATTCATTTGATCTCTTTTTTACTTTATTAACAAATGCAGAGACAAATTCTTTAACCTTAGCCTAAAAATGTGAAAACTGTGAAACACATCTAGTAGTTGCCAATTTGATGCTTCACGTAACAATTCCCACAAACAACCTGACTGAATGCTAAGAGCAGCAGGACTTCGTGGAACTTTTAAGGAAAACTTATTTTTCTTACTTATGTAGCTCAAACCACCAATTTAACCGTAAGCAAAAAAGGGGCTTGAAAGCTCAGTAAAAACTAGCACTGAACTTAACTGTCCTAAGACTTCAGCTGGATCAGGGTAGTCAACAGTTCACAGTGTGTCCATGTAACTTGTTGGAAGGAGTTGGCTAATGCTAACATGGTGCCACAAGCTAAAGAGGCTCTTGGAAAGCAAACCTCTACTACTAACTAGAGATGGCACGATACCACTTTTTTATGTCCGATATCATAAATTTGGATCTCTGCCGATACCGATATGAATCCGATATAGTGTTTTTTAACTGGTTTTTTTTTAATATCTTGCTGCATTTTGTAAAAGTTCATACTCAAGTTTAAAACAACAACTACACTAAAGCTATTACTTTAAAGAGTAAAGAGTACTTAGCGTAAATATTAAGCAACCTAACTAATAGGGTTCCAACTCCCAGCAACAACAAAAATAAATAAATAAAAAATAGGGAACCACCCCTCACGCTCCACCTCATGATGCTTAATCGACGTAATCAACCTTAATTTGATGCAGTGTGAAAAAAAATGCACAGAAATCAATTATTTTTCAAGAAATATTAAATAGATTCAACATCTTTCTTCAACAAAATTGCAGACTGCACAGATAGAAAAGAATAGAATAGAATTCAACTTTATTGTCATTGCACATGCACAGGTACAGGGCAACGAAATGCAGTTTGCATCCATCCAGAAGTGCTTTAGTGATATAGATATATTACAATATATATTAGCAATAATATAGATATGTGAGTATATTACAGAAATGGGTCTATTATGGTGTGTTATAATGTACACGGTACACAGCAAAATCTCCAGTGTTAAATTAACACTGGAGAGTGTCTATATGGGTCCACACCTCTGAGTGTTAAATACAACACTGTTGAGTGTTAAATTAACACCTTTGACAGTGTTATGTGTTTAAATTTAAATGTGATTTACTTTGCTTGTAAATCTGTGCTTGATGTTGTTGCCCCTTTGAGAGTAAGAAAATGTAAATCTAAGACTAGTCCTTGGTTAACAGATCATACCCGAGCTATTAGAAGACAATGTAGGAAATGTGAAAGACAGTGGAAAAAAGACAGATTGCATGTCTCCCTGGAAGCCCTAAAGATTAGTTGGAAAACTTATCAGAGGGCAGTTAAGGCTGATAAACACTCCTACTTTTCTCAACTTATTTCGGCCAACTCTCATAACCCTCGTGTTTTATACAATACGATTAATTCTGTACTTAACTTGGAGGGTTACAACCTTTTGCCATCCTCTGAGGCTATGTGCAATAAGTTTATCACCTTTTTTGTGGACAAGATTGCTAGCCTGAGGCCTCTGATTCCACCTATTGTTGATCCGGCCATGCATGCTCCTTGCTCAAGCTTATTCCCTGCTTTTGCACCGATTTCTCTGCGTGACTTAGAGGAGTTGGTGCTGCATGCTAAGCCCTGTGGCTCTCCAAATGATGTTGTTACTCCCCGCTTTCTCCAAAAAGTATTTCCCATCATTGGACCTTATATCCTGAAAATTATCAATACTAGTCTGTTAACCGGTCAAGTTCCTAGTGGGTTTAAACATGCAGTCATACACCCCTTACTTAAGAAACCTGGCCTTGATAGTTCTACTATGTCAAATTTTAGACCTATCTCCAAACTTCCCTTTTTAAGCAAGATCTTGGAGAGGATTGTACATACCCAACTGTTGGATTATTTGAGCGACTCGCAATTGTCTGAAATTTTCCAATCTGGTTTAAAGCCCTTTCACAGTACGGAGACAGCTCTTGTTAAAGTTATGAATGACATTCTTGTTGCTACTGATCGTGGTAAATATGCTGTGCTTGTCTTATTGGATATGACAGCTGCATTTGACACAGTGGACCACGACCTGCTGATCTCCCGCTTACATCACTGTGTGGGAATTTCTGATCTGGCATTGTCATGGATAAAATCATATCTTTCCGAAAGGAGTCTTTGTGTCAAGCTGGGGCTGGCCGCTTCCTCTGTGGCCCCTCTGCTTTGGGGTGTGCCCCAGGGATCTATCCTTGGGCCATTACTTTTCTCGCTGTATTTACTCCCCCTTGGTGCGATTTTTCGTAAACACGGAGTGTCATTTCATTTGTATGCCGATGACTTTCAGCTTTACTTACCTTTTAGTCATTTGGATACCTCCCCATGTCAATCACTGCTTGACTGTCTCAGCGATATTAAATTATGGATGGCAAATAATTTTTTGAATTTTAATGGTCGCCCACATCGCTCTACTGATTCTCCAGATGTTGATTTTGGTGATTTGACCTCTCATCTGAAAAGTTCAGTCACTAATCTTGGTGTTAAACTTGATTCTGCGCTTACTTTTGAAGGTCATGTAAGTGGGGTGGTAAAATCAGCTTTTTATCACCTCAGACGCCTGTCGAAGGTTAAGCCTTTCCTTTCCAAACCCAATTTGGAAACTCTTATTCATGCTTTTATCACCTCACGTCTGAACTATTGTACGTCACGCCTGCAGTTAGTGCAAAACGCGGCGGCGCGATTTTTAACCGGTAGTAGGAAATTCGATCACATCACTCCGGTTCTGGCTTCCTTGCATTGGCTTCCCATTGATTTTAGGGTTCGTTTTAAGGTCCTTTTATTGGTTTTTAAATCTTTAAATGGTCTGGCGCCTGTGTACTTATCTGACTTGCTGAAGCCACATGTTCCTCCTCGCTCGCTCCGTTCAGCTGAGCAGCTGCTGCTGTCGGTCCCTAAGTCGCGGCTGAAATGCAGAGGAGACCGTGCCTTTTCAATTGCGGCTCCGATGCTCTGGAATAACCTTCCCCTCCAAATTAGACAAGCGTCATCAGTGCAGGTCTTTAAGTCCAGATTGAAAACCTATTTTTATTCCCTGGCTTTTAACTCTGTAGGAAACTGACACCTTCTTATTTATTTTATTGTTTGTAATGATTTTATGGTATTTTTAATTTGGTTGTTGTTTTGATCTGTGTTGTTCAGCACTTTGGTCTGCCTGGTGTGTTCTTAAAGTGCTATACAAATAAACAATGATGATGATGATGATGATGATGATGATGATAAAAGTAACCTAGTCAGTTTTGAAGATTAACAAAGACTAACACTGAGCAGTGCTGATTTTCTAACACTGGAATATTTCTAACATTTTGAGTTATTTTCCAGTGTTAGAAAATGGACATTTTTTGATTTTTCCTTTCCTCAAAATATGTGTCGGTAGTGCTGTAGATCCTTTTTGCATAACATATGTGTAAAAAACCCAACTTGACACGTGCAAAATTTCAGCAGTTTTTAAGGATGTTCACTATTCAAAACAGTGATTAATTTGCTGCAATAAGAAGAAGAAGAAAAAGAAATGGAGCAGATACTATAGGGCCTCCCCAGTGCTCCTGCCCGAAGTAAACTAACCCTGAGGGTTTTTTTGTTGTTTTTTTTAACAAACCGAAACAAACAATAAAATTCAACTAATGTAAGAAAACATGACTTTCAAACTAACTAAACAGAAAATAATGGTAAGTGGACTGATTCTTTTATGGCACTTTCTACTCTGAGCACTCAAAGCACTTTACACAAATTGCTTTATCCCCCCCGATTCAAACAAGGACACTTGTCTATGCTTTCTGTCCAACATTCACACACAGAGTAACTAGGGGTTAGTATCTTGCCCAAGGATATTTGAGTGGAGCAGCCAGGGATTGAATCACCAACCTTTAGCAGATGAGCTGCTTTAACTCCTGACCTACAAAAACAAACAAGCATTTAAAGTAAAATGATTTTATTTATTTATTTATTTTTAAGTTTTAACCCTGGATGACGTTTCAGGACTTTTGGCTCGTTACAGTCCTGTAATATACTGCAACACTCTGTGAATCCACTTGGGGGCGCTGTGGTTTTACAAAAGAAGGTGTGCAGCTCAACTGAACAGAGTTCCAATAGCACAAGCAGAGTGTTTTTAGAAGTGTTTGCAGTAAAAATGTTGAACTAAAAGTAGTACTAGCATCGAAAGGAGAAGTGCATATAGTGAGTTTAATAAGTACTGCAGCTATAGCAGTAGTAGAAGTAGTTTTTAGATGGCAGATGCAACACTAGTCTTTCTGGTCACACAGTATTACTCCAATCACCCAGGAGTACCAGCATTAAGCGCATGTACTTTAGAGATTTAGAGAGTCGTAGTAAACGTTGTAGTATTATCACTCAGTGTTGGAGCAGCTGTGGTACTCACACCAGCTTCAGGGGAGTTCCTGATGGTGTTGGGTTTTTTCTGAAACAGCAAACAACGGCAAAAATGCAAATAAACAAAACAGCTCTAAGTTATATAAAAACAAAGTAAACAGAAATGTGAAGTGTTTCACTGAGTATAGATCTGAATGAAGCCAGAGTCCTTGCGCCACGATAACAACGGAAGTAAAGGTGTGAGGCTGTCAAAATAAAAGCACTGTTTCTTTTGCGTGTTCATGATAAACTGGGCGTTCTTTTTTTTTCTTGAAATAGGCTCTTCCTTGAATGTTGTGTAATAATAATTTCTCATGTTAAAGACCTTGGGGTAATGTGATATCCCGACAGAGCACTTCACTCAGACTGCTGGCTTACTTCAGGTTCCTGAATTTCTAAGAGTAAAGCTTCTTCAGCTTTCAGCTGTCTTGTAGAACCAGCTCACAGTTTGACACTGTCTGCATTAAAGATTGGATTAGGAAAGGTTAGGCTGAATCACACGATACTGATCCTGGCTCTCATTCAGGTTTCTTCCTGTTAAAAAGGATTTCATTCTCCCCACTTTTGCCTAGTGCTGTTCAAAGGGAGTCAGCTAATTGTTGGGTTTTTTTTCTCTGATATTGCAGTATAAAGCATACTGAACTCACTGTGGTTTAAATTGGTTCTCTATAAATAAAACTGAATTAAATTAGCAAATCATAGATCCATCAGTGGTTTTTGATATAGACGAAATGGGCGGTTGCCCAGAGCGGCATCGTGGTGGGGGCGGCATCATGGCATTGGCAAAAAAAAGTTGGTCGCACCCATGCTGCCCCCACATCATGCCAGCGCATTTTGGTGGTTGAATGGGCAACGATCAGTTTTCTATTGCCAATTTGCTGGGAGAAAAGGCGCCCTCCATTTGTAAGGTGCGCCTGCTGCTTGCCACACAGTGAGGAGAGGGGCGGGCGGTGGGGGATTCTCTGGCTGACATCTATAGCCAGCGTGCAAAATAAAACAAAATAAAACCCAACCAACAAACTAGGGTTGTTAATGCAGTTATCAACTGATTAGTGCGATTAAAAATTTTAACGCAATTAATCCATTTGGAGCGCAGAATGACTCAAAATCCCTGAAATGTCTCTGTCAACGCATTTTGGGCAGTTTGTCCAAAGTTTGTCCATTCTGCACTCCAGATGGGTTGATTGCGTTAAAAATTGTAATCGCATAATTAATTGTGATGAAGGCGTTAACGCGTTAACGTCGACAACCCTACAACAAACACAAAAACTGAAGACATTATGATGTAGACTTATAATTTACACCGATGTGTTTTCTAAATTCTTTCACACACATAGACATGAAAAGTGAGCACGAGGGCCCTCGATGCGCCTGCTTGCTGCTGCTGCTGGGCTGAAGTCTCACACAAAACCTGTCGAAAGGGGAGGGGCTGCTTCCAAATAGTGCACACTTCATTCACAATGTTGTCAATCCAAGCCCATTATGTATTAATTATTTTTCCTGGGTTTTGTGAAATCCCAGAAAAAAATATACATGGTGTAGATCTATTAGTCTCTTAGTTTATGTTGTGGGGTCGACTGTTGACACTGGAGTGCAAAATTACTGATGGAAAATGGACAAGAAAAGGTCAAAGCCATTGGGTCATCAGTATAGAAAAAAAAAGAGAAAAGAAGAGGAGAAACAAGCAAAAGATTACTTTTTATCTTAGGGTTAGGGTTAGATTATCTTTCTAATGAATCATATTTCATAACTTGAAATGCAAATATAAATTGTCAATTTTAAAATCCTATGCACAAGTTTTGCAAACAACAAAGTTATTTGCATCCATTTACCTTTTACCTTGATTTTTAAAATAACCATTCAGTTTTACAGAACAATCAGCTGTTCTACATTCAATAAAATGCCACACAAATTATTTGTGCCACTCCAAAAAAAACTTTTTGTCCACTATAAAGGAGAATATCACAGCCTGATACCTGCAGGTCTGACAGCAGCAGGTGTATCACTCCTGTTTCTACCAGCAGTCGCCTCATTGTTCTGACACACAACACAAAACTATCCACAACACTACACACTAACTACACAAGATAACACATTAACTACACACTCGAAACACGCTAAACGTCACAAATCTCTCACATCTCAAAACTCGCTCTCTCTCTTTTTCTGCTGTCTTTCTTTTCTCTCTCTCTCTCTCTCTCTCTCTCTCTCTCTCTCTCTCTCTCTCTCTCTCTCTCTCTCTGTCTCGCCATCACTCCTAAAACTTCCCCCTCCTCCTAAACAACCAAATGTCATGTTGCCATATCATTTTTTGATTGGTCGACATTGTACATTTTTCCACCAACACGAAAGATCAGTTTTTGTTTTGCTTTGTTTTGAGTTTTTTGCTCATAAGCAGAGAGTGCTTGCTGCGCTGTCCTTGGACTGTAAACGTGACAAAACTATTGAGGAAAAAACTTTGGGTATATATTGTTTATCACGACTCTGGTTTTACGTGGCCTATCAACACAATTTAAAAACTGGTATATATCACCTTGTTGCTTTGTCTTTAAGTGGTCGTGTGATTGGCTTACCATGACTACTTTATTCTTCCTCAGTCAAACAGCAGCACTCATGCGATTGTTTTGCCCCCTCAGCTCCAGGTGTTGTGCCAGAAAGTGATCATGATTACCGTCCGCAGGAGCGCGCACAGCTGCCTAAAGCTGTAGCACCCAGATTACTTACGTAGACAGCTTCCGTGCAACTGATATAAAGTGCGGTAAGCTGAAGACAGCTTCAACTGTCTGTTTGTTTAAAAATAGTAACGCGACCGCATTTTCTTGTTAGTAACTGTAACAGCGTTGTAACAATAGGAATAGTAATTATTTAGATTACTCGTTACTGAAAAAAGTAACGCCATTAGTAACGCTGTTATTTGTAACGCCGTTATTCCCATCACTGTTAGCCACTTGGCTATGATAGTAAACAGTAGACACTGGGGGCCAGAGGGAGTGTTCGCCTGGGGCACCAAACAGGCCAGGACCGCCCCTGCATAGATAGATACATCAGTGCAACGTATCCACAGTAACTTAAAGTGTGATCACAATAAGCGCTATTTTCATTATTAGACTGGTTCTTTGTTGCCTTATGACCCAGCTTACATTTTCTTAACCATTTCAATTTCGTTCACAGAAGGGTGGGAGTCCATACCAGCTGTCACAGAATGTTTTTCTTAGATAGATTTGTGCCTGCAGTAATACCACAACTGCAGATGGTACTAAACAAACACAAGAAAACTGAATAGTGAATCCAACCTTCAGCAGAGATGTTCCCAGGATATTTAAAAGAGGCAGGAGAGGACCAGCAATAACTCAGGGGCTTCACGGGAAAATCAGAAACTTCACTGAGAAATTAAAAATAATAATAATTAAAAACCAACACAAACCAGCTGATTTTCTTTTTATTCATCGAATTATGATCAGTTCAACTGGCACACCTCCCGCTTTTCAAAGCTTTAACTGAAGCTAACAAAATACACTTTGGTTCAACAGTAAAATTCTATCTTTAGTTTGATGTTTAAAACTTTTTTTAAAAAAAATATAAAAGTCAAGTGGACCAAACCCCTGTAAGCCATTAGGCAAAGGAAAGTGGGGTAGTGGACTGTTTGAAATCAATCAATGGAAGAACTTTCACTGCATATTATGTAACATCCTAAAGTTATATTTACAATGTGCACTGAGGAGGGAAACACGGGTTTTATCTAGAAAGGATCTGCAGGGCATATATATCAGAAAGTGATACAGGTGAATCTGTTTTTAACTCTTCTGCTTCAGCCTGCTAAAAGCAGAACACTGGATCACATCAGGTGCAGGGTTTCAAACCACTCCTTTAAACTCAGAACACTCTTGTTTGTCATCTAGTTTCTCGTCTGAAATGTTGTTTACTTTTGTTGCTTGTGGGGTTTATTACCTTTGATTTTAATCAAGTGTTTAAAAATAAGTTTCACTCTTCTGTGGATGGTTCTCCTTGTTATTGGCTTCTCTTCTGATCACCTCATCAAATTTCAGTCAGGCTTAAGGCTTTAATATTTTTTTTGGCATTTTCACTCCTCTATTATTTTCTTTTAGTTTGTTTTTATTGATCATGCTTATTCTTATTTATTGTATTTATATGTTTATGCCTCTCTGTTCATTTTGTGATACATATGGAATAGAAAGTGCCTTATGGATAACACATATTTGAGAGTCCTGTGCTGGATTTTTTTAAAGAATTGTAATAATTAATATACTAAAGTTTTTATATTTAGGTTGCAGTGGCTTTTATTTGTTGTTGTTGTTGTTGTTGTTTCATCCACAGCAATAAAAGAAAAAATACTGCCTCATGAATAAACACTTTTTCCCACCTCGGTTACTTCCACATGAAAATGACACAAACGACACGGTTTGGTTTTATTTTGGAATCTCCCACCGGAACCGAAATTTGTTAATTGACTGAAATTTGACAGTGGAGCGCGAGCGCGGCGGAGAAAGACGTAGAGAAAGAGAAAAAAAAGAAAGAGAGGGAGTCCGTGTTCGCGTGGAGGAAAACAGAAAAGACAGCGGCGGGTGGAGAGGAGGAGGAGGAGGAGGTGGAGGAAGAGCGGGATAAACCCAGCAGACGCACGGACGACGGGACGGCAAAGAAAGAAAAGGTGGAATAACCTGCGAGCTGCGCGCGAGGCGCCCGGAGGGATATTTTTCTCCTTTTTTTTGTTTGTTTGTTTTTTTGTTTTTTGTTTTGGGGCTCAAAGTGTTTGGATCTGATCTGCTGCTGTCGCTCCCAGCCGGGACTCCGCGGAGGGACACACAAACACACACACACACATACGCACTCAGGGCTCAGTCCGGTGCCGGACGGCACGTGTGCAAGACGGTGGGTGCGTGCCCAGGTGTGCGCGGTTGTCTGTGTGTTTGTGAGTGTGTGTACGTGTCTGCTGTTCGGGGTTAAATTTGGCGTTTTTCCAGCGGAGTTCTGCGCAGCACGGGACACCTTGTTTGTGACCTGTGCGTGCGCGGGCGCACACGACGCGCTCGTGCTCTTTGTAATGACTTTGGAGCGTTTTTTTTAATCTTCTTTTATTTTTAATTTAATTCTGGGAGGAAACCGAATCCCACTGAGTGTGTGACAGCGTGTCCATGAGCGTGCACGTGTGCGCACACGACCCCGTCCTGCGCCCGCACGCGGCGGATCGATGAGGAGGATGGATTTGTGGATTTATTTACCTTGATGGTTTTTTTTTGTTTGTTTTAATCTCACCTGCTTGGAGCGGATGGATGTTCAGTCGGAAGTAAGAAAAAACTGGATTTTACAGCTCAGGAGAAGAACACGGTAAGTTTTAGAGTTATCTTTGAAATAAAATAGAGCTAAGTTTACATTTAAACTCTTCTGTTAATCCTCTAATGTTCCACTGATGATTAACATGTCTGTATATAACTTTGCACCAATAAACAGACACTGACGTCTTCATATTATCCTGCTTTTAATTCACTTTAAAACACTCAGTTATTCCTCAGACTGAAGAAAATATTCTTTACATTGCTGATATAATTTTTCCCTGCAGTTTGAGAATTTTCCTGCTCATCTCCGACATTTTTTTTACGACTTTTATTGCACTTTTTGTCACATTCACAAGCGCAGAGAGCGCTATCTCCTGACCTAGTGCGTTTGTGTTTTATTTCAGGACAGCTTTTAGAGTTTTCTAAATGTAAGAATTTGCTGCTTTTCTTGTGAACTTGTTATAACTTGTTATAACCTTTTCAGAGCGTTCCACATTAAAGTTTCTCAAGAAATCACTTGTGTGATACCATCATTGGAGATGTGTGCCGTCCATGTTTTTGTGTCACATAACAATGCTGTTCATTTCGTTGCCTCTCATTGGTGTAGTTTCGTTGTTACTTTTGGAACATGTTCAGTAAACCTATGCTGCAGGTACGTCGTAACATACCTTCGCCCTAACCTGACATGCACCTCCCCAGAAATGTAGATACACATTGCGCGGAGACAGTTGCCTGCCGTTGTTTCCTCGTACACTTCCAGCTACTTCTTCTTCTGCTGTCATTTTTCAAATTGAGTGAAGAGAATGGATCAACTAGAAGAGTGAAAGTTCACGACCAGCCTTGTGTTTTAGCACCTAAATTGCAGAGCAGCACTTGCTCACCACCACAACTATAAATGCTCGCAATAGCAAGGTCATTAGCCATGTGGGAAGGATACACCTGGGCTCTATGCAGAAGTAAAAGTCCTACATAATGGGGAAATTATGGTTCAGCGTTGGAAGCTCGTTGACAGCCTGAGTGCAGACACAAACTGGCAGTCTACTGGCCAAAAGCTTCTGCTGTCAGGTGGGGTCAGCATCAAAAATATGATGCCACAGGTCTGTGGACGACTCTTGCTTGTGCATCAGCCAGCGACAGAGAACTACAGTGTGTTCTCTGTGTTAAAAACAATGAAATTTGTGCGTTCTCCTCCTACATTCTTTTGATATTTGATGGGGTTTTTGGGGGGTTTTGTTGGCAGTTCTTCTGTTCTTAGTGAACTCCGGTGTCGCCTCCCTTCCTTGTTCTGGACCACTTCAGCATTCGCACAACCTGCAGTGTCATCCATGTCAAGCAGTTTTGATTTTGGTAAGAGTGCACAGGAGCACAACCCGGGAATACTCGAGTGCGGCTGTTTCACACTTTAGTTCTGGCGCAGCTGCTGATCACTGCGGCAAAGCTTGCAATTACATCTGACGCACTCCTCATCATGAATCCCGGGTATGTACCTCTGAAGTCATACCTTTGGTTTGTCCTCTGTATGGCATTGAGTCTCATCAGGAGCCTTTCAAAAGTGGAGAGTCTGCAAAACGGCTTTTGTACTGGAATTTAACCAGATTATCTGACGCTGCTACTCTCTGTAAATAAAAAGTAGACCTTTCACTGTTTTAAGCGACATGGAGTGGAGAGCATGCACATATTGTGGCAAACTATTTTTATCCCAGGTAAAATTAACACCTTTGCTGCACAAAGCAAAAGAGGGCGAACACAGGACCAGCACAAAGAATCCAGTCAATTTCCAGAATAAAAGAACATATGTGCACTGCTTATGAAGCGTTCTTGGTATAATTGATGTAAAGGACAGAACGAAACCTCATCCACACCCAGTCTACTTTCTGGGTTACTCATGCCAGCCACCAGGCTTAAGCAGGGGTTAGACCAGGGGTGAGCAACTCCAGGTTTTAGATGTGTCCTTGAACCAACACAGCTGATTTAAATGGCTAAATTAGCTCCTCAACATGTCCTGAAGTTCTCCAGAGGCCTGGTAAGGAACTGATCATGTAATTCAGGTGTGCTGACCCAGGCCTGGAATTGCCCACCCCTGGGTTAGACTCAGTTAAAGACCTGCATGTGGACACCTGCAGACACCACAAAACATTCTTTGAGGTCCCGACGGACACGCGCAGAAGGTGGACTTCAGTACAGAGACTCTGAGAATGAGTTTATACTCTAAAAAAATTGTACACACAAGGTCTGCAAAGAACCTTGTGCTCATAGCTGGACTGGCCATCGGGCATACCGGGCATTTGCCCGGGGGGCCGATGGTGATTTTTTGTTTTTATGGGCCGATGTTTTTTTTGTTTTTTTTACGTAATGGTATAAACAATGAAAGGCGGTGGATTGGCCAGATGCTGGCAGATGTGTAAAAATAACTCAGTTGCTTCGTGGTGGCTATGCCAGAGCTTCCACAGATTCAGTAACATTAGCAAGTGGCTGGTCTCCACCACTTGGAAAGGTGGGAAAGGTGAGGCAGGAGGAGAAGAGACCCGAGGCGGCCGCCGGCCGAGTATCAGGTGAACTGAACTTCAGGTGAGAAGTTATGACCTGCAGTCTCTCTGGGTCAGATATGAACCAAGTTTAGGTGGAGTTTATTTTCGTTGTGCTGACTTTTTACAGTCAGTTACAAAAATTCGTACTGCGTACTAGCTAGCATGATGAAGTTTCTGGGCGGGTGCTTTATTTTTTTCATAAGGTTAGTTATTAGAGAACGGAATCGTCTCGTATTCAGAGAAAATATTACGTGTTTCGTATTGAGGTGAAAAGGAACGCGATTTGTCCCGGACTTCAGCTAGAAAAAAAAGACACAAAGCTGGAGTTATTCTGCGTCTTTACGCTGCACAGCTGCCTCTTCTTCTCTCATTCTCTCCCCCTCCTTCTCCTGTTGCTGCTTCAATCAAGAAACTGATCAATGATCAGCTGATCGGCTTTTCTGTCGCAAGTCCCGTCAGCTGTTTGTTTATCGCCCACTTTGCGCCAGAAAGAGAAAACCAGTGGAAAACCAGTGGAAAAAGAGGAAATCAGTGGATGTCGCGCTAAACAACAGCAGCACGTTTGATCAGCTGTTGTTAGAATTTAATTAATATTACTTTGTAGTATCAGCTGGTGTTTGCTGGAGCCACAGCTGTAAAAGCTGCTGGTCATGATATCGGTTTGGATATGTGAGGAGAGGGAAACATGAAGATGAAACCAGGAGATGAATCATCAGAGCTGAACAGGTGATGGATAAACAGGTTTACCTTTTAGGTGACATGAATGAGTTGAAGGGAAGTTATGAACTGTTTCTGAGAGACAAATAACACCAGGATCCTTTTTCTACGTAGCTGACAGCTGGTGCAGGGGCGGGTCTAGCAAAGTTTTGCCAGGGGGCCAGGTAGGGCATTACCAGGGAAAGGGGGGCACAAGGAAATACTTTTCTTTCTTATTCTAATTTAAAATGTCTCGCTTTTATTAAACAATTATCTGAATCGTACAACCAACGTTTTCATTTGATGTAAAATGTATAGAAATCCATTATTGTACATTAGATTATTGTAATCTTTTTTCGGGGTCCCATCATAATTTCTTCAGAAGAAAGTGCTGTATATGATGCCAGTATTTTCCCACATTTTCTAGATGCTGTACCAGTACTGTGTGTAAGTTTTATTCTTTCTCACCTGGCCATCTGTTTCCTTTCACTTTTTAAAGGTTGCCATGTTAGAAAAGATATTTGCCCTGCCATTGATGTGGTAAATAGTTTATGAAAATATCACTAAATCTGTCATTTATTATTTTTAATATTCAGTAATGATCATGTCTTCTCTGTCTTAATTTCAGGTTTCCACCATGTGTTATAGATGGTTTAGGAGGTTAATTCGACCAAGCAGTCTTTGGGTTTCGGCTAAGTTTTTTTTATAATATCAGAATAGGAAGGATGGTGTAGGTTTAAGTTCATTGGATTAATACATAAATCCCAACAAGACAGTGTACATCACTGTCACAACAGCATTTGTTTTCATTCAAAGGCTTTATGGTTTTTCCTATAATACCTGGTGGGCCAGTCTCTAGTTAAAATGCCGGGGCCGATTTTTTGTCCCAGTCCAGCCCTGCTTGTGTTCCCTACTTTATGGTGGAATTAAAGTCACTTGATGGAACAGTTCCCGAGGTGATGCACGCTTAGAGAGTACCTAAGTGTGCATCAGTGGGTTATTTTTAGTGTGGTTATTTTGACCTGTGGAAACAGTAGTGCACTTCCCCACAGAGTAGGTTAATTAGACAACCAAGTTATGAGAGTGCATTGTCTAATGATTTGTTTGCAGATGTTTCTTTTAGGTGATTTTTCTATTTTTGTTTTGCTAATGTAAAAGTACGACTTCTGGTCAGTTTGAAAGCATAAACCTGAAAAGCACCATTACAGCAGGCAGTAGCAGTTTAAGTTGGGCCTGCCCTGATTCGAGTCTCTCTTGCAGTAAACACCAGCAAAGATGTCTTTAGAGTGCTCTGTCCAGTCGATTGGTGCTGAAAATTGAAATTAGCAATGTTAGGAATGGACCATTTGAAGTGTGTTTTTGAATGTGGATCATTTAATAGCTAAATTTTGTTTATACAGAGATGTTTAACCAAGGCATTTTTTGTTCTATAATTTGCTGGGTTGGTCCTTTTGAAAACCAAAATAATTCCATGATTGCAATTGAGGGGAGTGGGGTTAATTTCTGATTGCTGATCAAAACTTCAGCTCATATGTTTTTCACAGAATCAAACTGGGTGGACAGGCTCAATTCTTGCCAGTTATAATACCAATACCTCAGCCATGGTTATTTACTGACACAAAGTATTGGCCAATATTAGTCTTAAATTAAGTGATGATGGAATTTTTTACCTGACCTCAGTGTTTGCCACAAGATTAGACTGGATTAATGTGAGTGGTTTAAAAGAAGCGCCATCGTTTGATGGAGTGTGTCAACTTGCTTGTCCACAGTCTATGCAGGGCTCTAGACTAACTTTTTGCCATGGGCGTACCGGTACGCCTAACTTTTTAAAGTTAGGCGTACCGGCACAAAAGTTAGGCGCACACAAATTTTATAATAATTTATATAATATAATGTGTTTTTCTGGATACACTGTGCTTTTTCACCATTCAAAGATTGATGACACCGTGTCAGAGCACTGGCTATGAATTTCAGAAGGATCAGGCCTTAACTTAACAGAAAAGTTAGCAATAGTTCTTTTCCTATTACAGCTACATCCACTTCTGTCGTGCCTAGGCTGCTCACTAGGGCTGGGTATCATCACTGATTTCTATAATCCATTCGATTCCGGTTTTCAAAGTCCCGATTCGATTCAACTTAGCCTCAGACAGTCAGAAATATTATTTCTGATCATTTATCAGTACTGACTTCATCAGAATTGTGAACATCACAGCAGGTGCCTTTGTGTGAAAGTAACTGAGAATAAAACACAGAAAAACATGAAGGAGATTTTCCTGGTCTGGCTTTTTATAGCAGATAACCTTAAAAATATTCTACAATGTTCTGCATATAAAGTTTAAATTTCTTCAGTATTGAACAACAGAAAAAATAGGCTTTCTTGTCCGAGGTCATTTAAGTGAAAAAAGGAAAAGACAGCAGCCACAGCGCTGTAAACAACGGTAGACTGGTGGGTAATAAGCGAATGAATAATACAGAAAACAGAGATTGGAGACGGGAAACTGTTCTTGAAATACAGAGAGAGAGAGAGAGAGAGAGAGAGCTAGCTGTGCATGAAGTGTGATTTTTAATAGCCGTGGAAGCAAAACGGCAAAATTCATGACGACATTGATCAAATGTGAAGCGCAGTTTGCTGCTTCTTTTGCTGCTTGCTCGGTGAATTTTGGTTGGAGAGAGACAAAACCTGCAGCTCAGAATCAGCGCAAAAAGACGTAATTACAGCGCGGACCGGACGCATCAGAACCGCTAAGCTCCGACAGAGTGTCCGTCTACGGGCCGTCGGGTTAGAAAGCCGAGAAAGACAAAGTTGATTCTGATGCGTCGGTCCGTTCTGTGTTTACGTCTTTGTGTGGAGTCCGTGTACCTGCTCTCATTTACTGTTTGGTTGTTGTTGAAATGGTTTTGTGAGCTTTAATCTGAGAATCTGACGTTTCTGGCAAAACACAGTTATATTTAAAAGTCGATTCAGGATTTAATGAATTGATATCGCTTTATTCAAGCTACTCACCTCCCACTTCCACCTGCACTTTCAACTGGACCACGGCCAATCAGAGAGGTCCCGCTCCTTACTATCTCTTATTGGTTTAGTCCACGATAGGGGCATAATGTGTGTCTGTTGTTGACCACAGGGAAGGTTGCAGATTTTTTTTTTTTTTGCTACCCGAACAGTTGGTCGCACAGGTGCAACCAAATATTTTTTTTAGTTGCACCACTGAAAAATTTGGTCGCATTTGCGACCAAATTGGTTGCGCTCTAGAGCCCTGCTATGATTAAGTCAAAACATTTCCAAACATGCAGCACAGTGCAAAATGATTGAGACACATCTCATGAGTTTATATTTTGCTTCCAAGCAACCAGACCTAGCAGCTGTAAGTTCTTCAGGCTTTTTGAAGCTCTTTCTTTGGGCATTGGCTGCTTTTTCACTCATTTTCAGGCTGCGGGTTGTAACTGACCATTTTCAGAGGAAAGTCTTTTTTTTTATTGTTGTTGTTGCTGTTGTTGTTAAGCCACTTAATGAAAAAACAAGATTGAAATGCCACTGGTGTTGGGGATCTGAGTGACAACACCACTGGCATTTCTGAGCATTACTGTGATCTGAAACCCACTGCAAGGCAGTAAAATCATACCTGGGTCGAAAAAGCACACAAGGGAAAACAATCAGTCATGGATTGGCCTCCCCAGAGCCCAGACCTAAATGTTGTTGAAGCAGTGTGGGATCATCTTGATAGAGAACAGAACCAAAGGCAGACAGCATCCAAAGAAGAGCTTTGGTCTGGCTTTGTTCTCCTTCAAGAAGCCAGGAGAACAATTCCTGAAAACTGCTTAAAGAAATGACAAGAAGGCTTACCTAAAATAGTTAAGGCTGTGTTGAAGAATAAAGGTGGTCATACCAAATATTGATTTTAAGCTTGTTAAATTGCTCAAGAACTGATTTTGCCTTATGGAATGTATTTCCATGTATGTTTGCAGGTATTTCAACAAATCACTGCACCTATTTCCAATTTTTCAAGCAAAATATAAAGAAATGAGGGGTGGCTAGAGATTTTTGTACAGTATTGTAGAAAGAAAATGATGATGTATCAGTATTAAAAAAAAAAAAACAAGCAAACCTTTAATAACTTACTATGTTCGGGGGCTCTCAGCTTGCTAGTTTTGTCCAGTTTAACCCCAAAGACAACAAACACCCAAACCACCTTCAGAGATATATTTGGAATCACCATTTATTGGATGGTGGGTGGCCAGTTGGAAAATATGTCCAGTTAGCCACAAATAAATTCACTGGGTTACATTAGCTACAGTATCTTTGCTAGTTGTCAGGTCATCATAAGGCAAACTGGCAATATGTTAACTATCATCAGATGTGGCTATTTAGATTGAACAAACCGTGATGTTAAGCCTGCACCAGATTTCTTTGGCAAAGGCTTTGAGAACAATAAACTCATAATCCCGTGTTTCTTTCCAACACCAGTAAGATATGTTGTATTGTTTGCTTTGGAGACCCCTAGTGGTAGAAATCACATGCTGTTTATTATTAAATGAGTCTGCGCTTCTTTATATCTCTGTCTGATTTTCTTCAGTGTCACGTTCTCAGAATATTTCTCTCAGCCCAGTGAATTATCTCTTGTTGTGTTCCTGCAATGACTCACGCTCTGAGTTTGCTGTGACACTTCAGTACTTCTTCCTAAATCATGTAAAACCCACAAGGTTCCCAGAGTGTAAAAATATCGCTTATGTAATGTATCCAACCGTCTGTACTCGGATTACAGCCATAATTGCTGTGAGAGAGTTTTTCAAAGTTTAAACTCATCTGAAAATTTATTTTAGTCATTTTTATTTGTGTTTCGTTCATTAACTGATTATCTTTGTGGTTTTGATTTCTATAGTTTTATTTTTCAGGCCTTGTCTGGCAGAGCTGTGCAATCAGCTAAATTTAATTCTGTAATTCTGTCTTCATTTGCTTATTAAAATAAGCTGGTTGAGATTATTCTGCCACATTCTGTTTTGCAATAATGCATTACACACATTAGGGAAAATGTAAAGGAAGAGAATGTGAAAGTCAGCTTCTCTCCCCCATTGTGAGCTTTAGGTCAGCTCACAATTATTTATGTATTTCTTTGTTTAGTTAGTCAATCCATCTTAATTATAATTAAAGATCGAGGAAATTTACTAAATTACAAAAGACAAGGCTTATTCTTTTTTAAAAAACAAGTCTTAAAGTAACTGTAATCGCAGTATTGACCAAAATAACTGTCATGATTTATTTATTTTTTTATTGTTACCATAATCGAGCGTCACTATCTGAAGTCACATACACCAGTAATCAGTTTTAAAAACAATTAGGGAACTTTAATTGAAGTCACATATTTTGATGAATCTCCCAAAGATTTTCCTGGGCTTTCAGCTGTTTTTTTTTCTGGTCTTCATTCTGTCCTAATATTTCCAGACCTCCCACTGTGTTTCTGAAAAAGAAGAAAGAAACCCAGTTTTGGGGGCAGACTCATTCTCTTTGCAGCTACTCATTTAAATCTTGGGCAAAATAGATTTTTGGCTACTTCTACACTAATCCGGGTAAATTTGAAAGCAGTGTTTTTGTCTAAAAACGCTCCGTGTCCACACTATCGTTTTCAATCGTTTTCATGCACACTGAAAACGTTTACTGCGGATGCGTGAAACGTAAGACGATTCGACCTGCGTCATTTCCGTCTGCCGTTTATTTATTTTCCAGTTCTTTGAAATGTTGTGGCAAGATGGGAAAGTTTTTTTAAAGTTTTTTTAAATGGACCGACAATGAGGTGGAGTTGTTGCTGCGAGTAACACAAAAGTACAAAGTTGCTGAACAACAGCTCTGAGTAAACATTCCGTCGTCTTTGAAGAAAAGCTATCTGGATCATGTATAAACTGATATTAATTTTTAATAAGGCTGTCAAAATTGAGACCAAACAAAACAACTGCTGTACAATGCCATTGCCATCTTAGTTGAATTGGTCACATGACTGCATCACATGACTAAATTGCGACATCGTCTTCGAAAGCCTCCGTTTTCGCTGTCCACACTGCGACGCGAAAACAGCATTTTCAAATTTATTCACTTTGGAGAGCGTTTTAAAAAAGCTCAGTTTTCCTTGACCAAAAACGCCATCACAGTGTGGATGGAAGGCCAAAACAGAGAGAAAAAGATGTGTTTTCAAACAAAAACGTATTAGTTTGGACATGGCCTTCATTTGATCCCATGTGGCCTTCTGTTATGCAGTAGCCATGCCTTTTTCCACTCTCTCTTCTGTATTTCTTGCAATCCTTAGGTCAAAAAAAGCTATTTTATACTGCTTTGCACCAGGCATTGAAATCTAAAAAGATGAATGTGATCTTTAGATCCTGGTAGAATCGATTAATGAAAATCAATCCTTATGTTTCGCTATCGCCTTCAGTTTGAGGTTAAAACAGGAGGGTTAAAGATGATTTTAGTACCTTTTAAAGGGACTTTATTTCCTCTTTTCTCATTACCAGAGAGATTTCCCAGCCATCAGCAGGGCAGTCCAGATAAATCAAGGTTAAATAAACAGCGTTTTCCCTGCAGGGGTCATTAAAGTTTCATCTCAGTCTCTCGTCTCGTAAAATTAAAACAAAGCTGAGCGGAGAGCACGAAGGTAATGAACGCGTCCAGAAAATTGCAGCTCAGATTGGCCTCGGTGGCCAGCAGCACAGCTGGATCATCAGGAGTTTGAGAGAGGAGCTCCACGTGCAGCTGGCTGCAAACACAGCAATCTGGAGCTGACGTTCGCAACTGTAACATCTACATCTGTGAGGGAATGAGAGGAGGGAGAGATTTTAGAGATGTTTCAAAACATATAACTGAAGGCAGCTGAAAGAGGAAAGATACACTCACGTCATAACTAAAAATGTCTGAGTAGTTTAAGTTCATCTGAGCAACAATTTAAATGTGCTTAGTTTGAAAAAGTAACTTATAAAGGAAGAAGAGGAATAAAGGACGAAGCCACTCTGAAAAAGTCATACATAAATGTCAAATATGCATTTTGTTGTCATATGCTGCATTTTCTCGAGACTTTCTTTAAAAAATAGCTCCGATTTGGTTTAAAATATTACATAATATTTCTAAGAAGGGCTTGCAGTTTCCATTATCTTTGAGATTTTAACATCTAAGAGAAAATTATGTGGCTGAGAAATGCAAAGTAATTTGGTGTTCGTCAGATTTTCTCACAAAAGCAAACAGGGCTCTTGAAGATTCCAGGTATAACATCTTAGTCTGAGAATCAGCTAGAATAGCTAATTCACAACAACATAAAAGCCTTGTTTTTCTTGTACTGTGTCACTCTTAACCCTTAAAGCCTGAAATATGAAATAATTGTGGAAAAATCTTTTTTTTTGTAACATTGAGAGTTTATTGAACCATCTGAGAAATTTGTTAAAAAGATAATTACATTTTAATTTCCATAAATTACTTTTAATTTGTAACTCGTTTACTAAATCTAGCAATTTTTTTTCCTTAAAAATGCATTTTTTTAATGTATGTGTGTAATTAGGTTTGGGTTTCGAAGGGAAAAATCACACTGATGATGTAAAGTCTCAAAAATGCATTAAAAAAGGCATCAAATACAAAACACTATAGGCATTTAAGGGCTTAAATGTAAGGACATACAAATCCAACCTTTTCCATTCACAATCCAGTGTACATAACTTGGATTCAGGTACAGTGGGGCAAAAAAGTATTTAGTCAGCCACCGATTGTGCAAGTTCCCCCACTTAAAATGATGACAGAGGTCAGTAATTTGCACCAGAGGTACACTTCAACTGTGAGAGACAGAATGTGAAAAAAAAAATCCATGAATCCACATGGTAGGATTTGTAAAGAATTTATTCGTAAATTAGGGTGGAAAATAAGTATTTGGTCACCTCAAACAAGGAAAATCTCTGGCTCTCACAGACCTGTAACGTCTTCTGTAAGAAGCTTTTCTGTCCCCCACTCGTTACCTGTATGAATGGCACCTGTTTGAACTCATCATCTGTATAAAAGACACCTGTCCACAGCCTCAAACAGTCAGGCTCCAAACTCCGCCATGGCCAAGACCAAAGAGCTTTCGAAGGACACCAGGAAAAGTATTGTAGACCTGCACCAGACTGGGAAGAGTGAATCTACAATAGGCAAGCAGCTTGGTGTGAAAAAATCAACTGTGGGAGCAATCATCAGAAAATGGAAGACATACAAGACCACTGATAATCTCCCTCGATCTGGGGCTCCACGCAAGATCTCATCCCGTGGGGTCAAAATGATCATGAGAACGGTGAGCAAAGATCCCAGAACCACACGGGGGGACCTGGTGAATGACCTGCAGAGAGCTGGGACCAAAGTAACAAAGGTCACCATCAGTAACACACTACAACGGCAGGGAATCAAATCCCGCAGTGCCAGACGTGTTCCGCTGCTGAAGCCAGTGCATGTCCAGGCCCGTCTGAAGTTTGCCAGAGAGCACATGGATGATACAGCAGAGGATTGGGAGAATGTCATGTGGTCAGATGAAACCAAAGTAGAACTTTTTGGTATAAACTCAACTCGTCGTGTTTGGAGGAAGAAGAATACTGAGTTGCATCCCAAGAACACCATACCTACTGTGAAGCATGGGGGTGGAAACATCATGCTACGGGGCTGTTTTTCTGCCAAGGGGACAGGACGACTGATCCGTGTTTAGGACAGAATGAATGGGGCCATGTATCGTGAGATTTTGAGCCAAAACCTCCTTCCATCAGTGAGAACTTTGAAGATGAAACGAGGCTGGGTCTTCCAACATGACAATGATCCAAAACACACCGCCCGGGCAACAAAGGAGTGGCTCCGTAAGAAGCATTTGAAAGTCCTGGAGTGGCCTAGCCAGTCTCCAGACCTCAACCCCATAGAAAATCTGTGGCGGGAGTTGAAAGTCCGTGTTGCTTGGCGACATCACTGCTCTCGAGAAGATCTGCATGGAGGAATGGGCCAAAATACCAGCTACTGTGTGTGCAAACCTGGTGAAGACCTATAGTAAACGTTTGACCTCTGTAACATAACCTTTGTTGGCAATAACAAAGTATTGAGTTGTATTTTTGTTATTGACCAAATACTTATTTTCCACCCTAATTTACGAATAAATTCTTTACAAATCCTACCATGTGGATTCATGGATTTTTTTTTCACATTCTGTCTCTCACAGTTGAAGTGTACCTCTGGTGCAAATTACTGACCTCTGTCATCATTTTAGGTGGGGGAACTTGCACAATCGGTGGCTGACTAAATACTTTTTTGCCCCACTGTATCTGCAGACCCCCTTAGGTCTAAGTCATCATTGTCTAAGTCACCCACACCTGTGATGTAGCTTTTCATGATGACTGAAATAATAAGATCACAGATATAGGATGTAGAAATGGGATTTGTCATTGAAGGCTATCTGGTTCTCCTTTTGAGATGCTGTGGAGTTGCTGCACCTCCACATCAAAAGCAGCCAGCTGAGGTGGCTGAAGCATTTAATTAGGTTGCTCCTGGACGCCTCCTATGTGAGGGGTTTCGAGTATGTCCAACTAGAATGAAAACTCACACGTGAGATATTATACCTCTCAGCTGGCTTGGGAATGCCTTAGTGCCCTCCCAGGAGCGCTGGAGGAGGAGCATCTTTGTTGACTCTGCTGCCCCTGTGATCTAGACCTGGACCTGGACCTAGCAGCAGACAATAATGATTACTTATAATGATTACTTTCTGTGTCTGCTGACTGCCAAGACTTTGGAGGGGGGAACGTGATATTTTCTGACAGCGTAGAATGAAGGTCATCTGTATTCCTCACTGTGAGGAAGAGGCTAGAAATCGGTTTTTTTTTTTTATCTGTGAAGTAACACCAGGCTGCACTAAAATATTGCTTTCCTAACTTTGTAAAGTCCAATATAACAAGTCAAGAATATAAATTTGCTAACTTTAAAACTTTAAACGACGAGATGAAGATAAGGTAACGTTTAAAAATTTATTTTTCCTGCTAATTCATTGTCACTGGTCAGATTTCAGCTCAGTGTGGGAGTCTCGATTGCTGGTATCTAGAGCCTTGTTAGTTTCTTCTTTTCCTGCTCTCCCTGTGTTTGCACCACCGCACACACAGAGTGGAGCAGACAGAAACTGGAGAAGAGAAATAATGTTGATCAGGTTAAAAACAACACTTTATGTTACCGGAAGTGTAATAAAAAGCTTCCTAACACTGGCATTTTTCAGTCTGTCCCACTCCCCTGACCCCAATGAAAATTTTGTTCAAACAAAAAATCTGTTAATGTAGCAGAGGTGAAATACTAGCAAAGCCTAACAGACCCTCCTGCTGCTGATGCATTGTCACATATGTAGCAACAAAGAAGTGAATAGATCAGTCAGTTTCAGTCATACTTAATCCACCCTTTTGAGTAAAGATGTAGCAAAGATATAGCAGTGGCGGTCCTGTGACCTGCTAGCTTTACCTGTCCACCCATATGGAAAAGATATATATAAATCTTATAAAGTTTGTATCTGTCTTGTGTGAAACTTGTATGAAAAGCATATAAGAGTGAAAACAGATATAAGATCCCTTGAAAAATTATATAATGAAACTTGTATGTTTTGGATACTTACTAAAACAATGTATGAAAGTAATGAGAAAGTGGCCACTTTCATGAGTAATCACATATATGTTTTTACTATTTCTTTTCCATATGAGCAGTTTAAACGGGAATAAATTTTTGGCTTATTGTTTGAAGAGGTTCCACACAGACGTTTATAACATTGCATGTTTTTAGCATCTAATCTCAACGCTTGCCTGATATTTATGTAATTTATTTATATGCTTTAGTAATTATCCTGGACTTATGTGCTATGTGACCTTCTGTCTACATAAAATCTCTAAAGAATGAATAAAAAATAACTTCATCATCACTTCTAGCTACTTCCAGCACTATGGAGAATAAGAAAATTCATCGTGGAAAAGCTAAAAGGGATACAATTCTATTATTTTGTTAGACATTTCAATGAAAAGGTAAAGTGTCATTGATCATAGTCTTGTCTTTGAGTGTAAAAATAGTCCAAATCTAAGTTCATTTGTGGGTTGAATTAAAATCTACAAAGGCCCAGGTTTGTTTGCAGAGCCTTGAGTTTGACATGTGTGCCAACCGATCTACTAGCATAATGCTAACAGCACTGCTACAGCTAGTTCAAGTTTGAGCTTCTAAAGTGTTGATTGTAGATTTTATATTTTGCATTTCACATGATTATGAGGATAAAGTCCTGAAGAAATTATAGAATAATTTGGATAAGAAATGATCTGGTCTGGCACATGAAAAAAAAAGAAGATTTTTAATATGTCCATCCATCCATCCATCTTCATCCGCTTTATCCGAGGCCGGGTCGCGGGGGCAGCAGCCTAAGCAAAGAGACCCAGACCTCCCTCTCCCCAGCCACCTCCTCCAGCTTATCCGGGGGAATAGCAAGGCGTTCCCAGGCCAGCCGAGAGATATAATCTCTCCAGCGTGTCCTGGGTCTGCCCCGGGGCCTCCTCCCGGTGGGACATGCCTGGAACACCTCACCCAGGAGGCGCCCAGGGGGCATCCTTGTCAGATGCCCGAACCACCTCAGCTGGCTCCTTTCGATTGGGAGCAGCAGCTGCTCTACTCTGAGCCCCTCCCGGATGGCCGAACTTCTCACCCTATCTCTAAGGGAGAGGCCAGCCACCCTTCGGAGGAAGCTCATTTCTGCAGCTTGTATCCGCGATCTCGTTCTTTCGGTCACTACCCACCCACAGCTCGTGGCCATAGGTGAGGGTAGGGACGTAGATCAACCGGTAAATTGAGAGCTTCGCTTTTACACTCAGCTCCCTCTTCACCACGACGGACCGGTGCAGCGTCCGCATTACTGCAGCTGCAGCCCCAATCCGTCTGTCGATCTCCGGCTCCCTTTTCCCATCACTCACGTACAAGACCCCGAGATACTTGAACTCCTCCACTTGGGGCAGGAACTCATCCCCGACCCGGAGTGGGCACTCCACCCTTTTCCGGCTGAGAACCATGGCCTCAGATTTGGAGGTGCTGATCCTCATTCCCGCTGCTTCACACTCGGCTGCGAACCGTTCCAGTGCGAGCTGGAGGCCCTCACCCGATGTAGCCAACAGAACCACATCATCTGCAAAAATCTGAGATGAGATTCTGAGGCCACCAAAGCGAAAGCCCTCCGCCACTTGGCTGCGCCTAGAAATCCTGTCCATAAAAATTATGAACAGAACCGGAGACAAAGGGCAGCCCTGGCGTAGCCCATCACCCACCGGGAACGAGTCCAACTTATTGCCGGCAATGCGAACCAAGCTCTTGCAACGGTTGTATAGGGATCGAATGGCCCGTAGCAATGGGCCAGACACCCCATACTCCCGCAACACCTCCCACAGGACACCCCGAGGGACACGGTCGAACGCCTTCTCCAAGTCCACAAAACACATGTAGACTGGTTGGGCAAACTCCCATGCACCCTCAAGTATCCTGGAGAGGATAAAGAGCTGGTCCAGTGTTCCGCGACCAGGACGAAAACCGCATTGTTCCTCCTGTATCCGAGGTTCGACTAGCGGATGAACTCTCCTTTCCAGCACCCTGGCATAGACTTTCCCAGGGAGGCTGAGGAGTGTGATCCCCCTGTAGTTGGAACACACCCTCCGGTCCCCCTTCTTAAAGATGGGGACCACCACCCCGGTCTGCCAGTCCACAGGTACTGCCCCTGATCTCCACGCAACATTGCAGAGGCGTGTCAACCAGGACAGCCCTACAACGTTCAGAGCCTTCAGGAACTCGGGGCGGACCTCATCAACACCAGGGGCTCTGCCACCAAGAAGTTGTTTAACTGCCTCAGTGACCTCGCCCCCGGAAATTGGTGGGTCATTCCCCTCATCCCCAGACTCTGCTTCCTCCTCGGAAGACGTGTCAGTGGGATTAAGGAGGTCCTTGAAGTATTCCTTCCACCGCCTGACGTCAGCAGCGCTCCGCCAGCACTATACACAGTGCAGGTAGAGCACCGCTTTCCCCTCCTGATACGCCTGACGGTTTGCCAGAATCTCTTCGAGGCAGTCCGAAAGTCTTTTTCCATGGCCTCTCTGAACTACTCCCACACCCGAGTTTTTGCTTCAGCCACTGCCCGAGCCGCATTCCGCTTGGCCTGTCGATACCTGTCGGCTGCCTCCGGAGTCCCACAGGCTAACCAAGCCCGATAGGACTCCTTCTTCAGCCTGGTGGATCCCTTCACCTCTGGTGTCCACCATTTGGTTCGGGGATTACCACCATGGCAGGCACCAACCACCTTGCGGCCGCAGCTCAATGCAGCAGCTTCGGCAATGGAGACGCTGAACATGGTCCATTCGGACTCAATGTCCCCAGTCTCCCTTGGAATGCTGTTGAAGCTCTGCCGGAGGTGTGCGTTGAAGATCTCGCGGACTGGGGCCTCTGCTAGACGTTCCCAGCACACCCTCACTACGCGTTTAGGTGCTCTAAGAAGGCTGGGTACTCCAAACTGCCACTCGGCGCATAAGCGCAGATGACAGTCAGGACCCGTCCCCTGACCCTAAGGCGCAGGGAACAAACCCTCTCGTCCACCGGGAAAAACCCCAACGTACCGGCAGCAAGCTGAGGGGATATTAGAATACCCACCCCAGCCCGCCGCCTCTCACCAGGGGCAACTCCAGACTGAGACAGAGTCCAGCCCCTCTCCAGGAGACTGGTTCCAGAGCCCAAGCCATGCGTAGAGGTGAGCCCGACTATATCTAGCCGGTACCTCTCAACCTCACGCACTAACTCAGGCTCCTTCCCCACCAGAGAGGTGACATTCCATGTCCCTATTGCCAGTCTTGGCAGCCGGGGGTCAGTCCGCCAGGGCCTCCGCTCCTGGCCGCCACCCGGCACACAATGCACCCGACCCCTATGGCGCCTCCTGCGGGTGGTGGGCCTGCGGGAGGATGGGCCCATGTCTCCTCTTCGGGCTGTGCCCGGCCGGGCCCCATGGACTAAGGCCCGGCCACCAGACGCTCGCCCTCGGGCACCCTCCCCGGGCCTGGCTCCAGGGCGGGGCCCCGGTAACCCTGTCCCGGGCAGGGTAAACTGTTCCCTCGATATCCTTTTCATAAGGGTCTTCTGAATCGCTCTTTGTCTGGTCCCTCACCCAGGACCAATTTGCCATTGGAGACCCTACCATGGGGCAAAAGCCCCCAGACAACATAGCCCCTGGGATCCCTGGGACACACAAACCCCTCCACCATGATAAGGTAGCGATTCAAGGAGGAGATTTTTGACACATTTTTAATATGTTTACCAGAAAAAAAATATGAAAACTTGTTAGTTGGCTTATTGTAGCCTATGTGAGTTTACTGTGCGCTTTGATGTTTTAGTATTTCAACATTTTTAAACTAGTCACAGAGTTTTATTGGAAGACATTATACATTTTATTTTACTTTAGAGTCTGTGACGTAGCCTGATCTTCAGTAAATGGTTACAAGAAATTCATGTGACACTACGACCTTACAGAGAGGGGATGCTGGCTAATTTGGATGTCCAGTGAAATTATTGAAGATCATCTCTTGCCTGAGAAGGCTTAAAGACGTCACAATGCTGCTGTCCCAATTGAGATATGGAAAATAATACATAGATAAGAGATGACAAAGAAAAAAATTTGTATTTTTGTTAAAAACATCTTTTTTATACTGTGAAAAGTAAATCAGACTCTTGTGTTTTTATGCACAAACTCAAAATACAGATCTAAAAAACATGAAAGAAAACTTTCCTCCTCTTCTGAGAATTTGGCTCAAATTGTGCCAATAAATTTCCCAGTGAGCAGATCCAGCTGTGTTGGTAACACTTGACGTAATGCTTTCCCAGGCTAACGTGAATGCTAATGCCAAGTCTGAAGCAGCCACGATGTCCTCACTTTGACGGTTTTTGTACTGCAATGTGTGCACACAAGCATACAAAGACTTGAACATACACACTCAAACTCACGTGTGCACACACAGACACACACACACAGCTGTCCTTCAGCGGTCTGGAGATAAGAGCCGTTATTGAAATCCCAGCTCCCTAACAGCCATCAATTACTCTGTGTGTGTGTGTGAGTGTGTGTGTGTGTGGCAGCTCGTCAGGCAGCTCTGTGCGTGTCTGCCGAGCAGCGCTGATACGTTTTCTCTCTCCGCTGGATTATGAGTTCCTCGGGAAAAGAGGCGACGTGCCTTATCAGTCCTCCGGCTGGGCGATAAAACACAGGTGCGCACACACAGATGTCGAGCGTCGTTATGTGGCTGCAGACAGAGAACGGTGTGTGTGTCTGCGAGTGTGTGTGCTTCACTGTCAGCGCAGCTGAAATGAAGCCCAAACCGTGCACCAGACTACATTGACTTTCTCTAACTCGTTACATTTTTTAACCTTTTATGAGTGAAAGTAAAATCATAAGGTACAGGTGGGCTCACATTATGCAGCAGGCTTTTGTGCAACACTTCAGCTGCATTAACACAGCTTGCAGCTGTTTTGCAACCTTGACACCTTTACACCTTCACTCTTCAGCACAGCCTGAACTCTTATAGGCAAGCTTATAATTTCTTTCAGTAGTCTTCAGGAATAGTTCTCCAGGCTTCTTGAAGGACAATAAAAGCTCTTCTTTGGATGTTTCTGCCTTTTGTTCTGTTCTCTGTCAGCATGATCCCACACTGTTTCAACAATGTTGAGGTCTGGGCTCTGGGGACGCCAATCCATGACTGATAGGGTTCCATTGTATGTTTTTCTATCTAGGTATGTTTTTTACTGCATTAACAGTGTGTTTGGGATTATTGTCATGCTGAAAAATGAATGAAACTGTTGCTAATCAGATGCTTTCCAAATTAAATTGCACTGTGGTTGAAAATCTCACCGTACTTTTCTGTGTTCATAATTCAGCAATTTTAACAAAGCTCCCGAACACCCTTGGCTGAAATGCAGCCCCAAACCATGACAGAGCCTTCACCATGTTTTACAGATGGCTGTAGACAATGTTGGACCTCTTCTGTACATACTGATGATGATTTGATCCTAAAAATCACTCTATCAGACCTGTTACCACTGTGTGACGGAGGTGTGGTCCCTGGCGTAGCTGCAGGGGAGGGGTGGAGCGGTGAGCCACAGGTGGTGGCGATTGTGTCATGAGTGTTTTCTTTCTGTGTGTCTATATAGTGACGGCAGAGTCGAGCGGGAGGCGGGCTGGACCGGGACGAGCTGTCACGGCGCATTGTTATTATAAATAAAAACGTAAACGTGAGCAAAAACGGTGTGTGTGTCTGTGTGTGTCGCATACATCACACACTGATTTTAAATCCAGTTCTTGTATAATTTGGACTCCATTGATGGTTATACCTTGAGGGTTGTGAATGAAAGGAACGAACTGTCTGATCTGTACCCCTATTGGTGTTCTGTTATTGAACTTCTGTTCTAACCACAGCTTATCCATAATGAAGGTATTCATAAGTCCAATTGGCACCTGTACCCACATCGGATCGATGACTGATTTTGTAATCATATCATCACACCTGCAGCCATATTTCTTGGATACGTGGGTAAAGAGAGGTGCTGAGCTGTCAACAGCTCACCACCTGGTGTTTTATTCAACATTTTGGTTCTCAGATCTTCTTCAGGTCAACTTGTGTATGAGTGTAACTGATTGACTTCATTTAAAGTTTTAATACTGAAGAACTTTCAGTGAAATCTGACATGGACATGGACAAAAGTCTGAAGTGAATAGAAAGAAAAATGCATAGTTAAACCAGATGTTCCAGTTACTACTGACTTTTTTCACAACCCTCCAAACACCTGTGCTCCCTTTATCAAAGTATCGTCTTCTCAGACCTTCATTAGGTTTGCTTTTGTACAACAGCAGCTGGAATGCTTCCAAACTTTATGTGAAGTTCTTACTTGAAAAGGAGGCAACAACTCCTGCCTGTTTGAACTCGTGTTTTTCAGGCATGTGAACAAATTGCACAGCACTACAGATGATATTTCTTGCTATTCACACATTAAATGCCCATGACAATCTCTGGAGTTTTTATATTTAATGCAATTCTATGAATTCACTGATCTTTTAGTTCATCAGCTTAATTAAAACACAAAGGTTAAAATTTGTGTGTAGTGTGTGTAAAAGTGTGTACAACAAATCAAACGGAGTCTGTTTTCTGAAGTATCCCTGCTCTGGTTAAAAAGAAAGAAAGAAAGTAGTGAAAATGTCAAAGGAAATGATTTGTGTTACACAGTGAGACCTTTTTCTTTGCAGAAACCTCATGTGGTTTCAGTCTGACCTGCTCTCATGTGGTTTTTCTCTCCATCTACAGACATGGTGGGCTGAGCGGCGTCCTTGAGGCAGACGGCTCCGTCTGAAGCAGAAACCAGCGGAAGGCAGGCCCGCAGCATGGTAAGGTTAAAGTTCAATTTCAAGTTTATTTTCCTCTGAGCTGTCGGAGCTTTACCTACAGACTGAACTTAACCCTTTAAGACCTACCATAGAACCAAGTCCGCCAGAGCTTATATTATTATTTTTACATGCTGTGGAGCCATTTTTGGGAGCATTTCAAGTTGCTATACATCAATACAACCATTACAGCCTAAATTTTAATATGTCTGCATTAGGTGCATAGTAATTACATAAATTGCAAAAAAGTGCAATAAACTACAAAAAAATTGAAAATCATTTTTGTTTTTTTAACATATATTTCTAGTTAGAGAAATTTAAGAGGCTCATCCCTCAAAACTGTAAATACAAAAAAGTTGCACAAACTAGTTTCCCACCACAGGAAATTTATTTTGAGTGTCTTCATAGTTTTATTTTTGAAATACACCAATTTTTATACACTGCAGGAAAAATGAAAATAAATATTATAGTGCAAATTTGCAAAATAACAGCATATGCATCAAAATAAACTATTTCCAGCAGTGCAATATGAGTCCTAAGCATCCCAGAAACGACACAGAAAGTCATAAACTCAAACATAACTTTTTAAAACACAAGTATAGGCTCATAAGGCCCCGATCGTAAAAAAAACTACATTTCCGCAAAATGACGTCACTTCCGGTTTCGGGCAGGTCATGCGGTCATGTGATAGTTCGCGCTGATGGACGTAGGAAGTGTTACAAACAGCTGATCGGATCGGCGAAGCGTGTTTCTGGAATATCATGTTTTTGTTGCTGCAAGTGATTTTTATGCAGTTTTTGCAAAGCTATATGTGGAAGGAAACTGTGACCTAGGACAAGCTGATGGCATCAGATGTAAGTACAACTCCTCCGGTTTCATATACAAAAAAAATTATTGCGCTAGCTTACGTGGTTGCAGAGCTACCGGGATTTAAAAATAGTTACGCAAAATGGAGCGTGCCCGCTCCGATCGGCTGTAAAGGGTTAAGTGATAATCACTCCATGCAGAATGAAGTTGAAATGATGATGAAACTTTTTCAACTTAATGTAAGATTTTTAGAGAAAGTCTGAGTTTGGTATTTACGATACAGGAGTCGGGAAACATAAATGAAAATGTTGGATAAGCAACAAAGATCGACCGGTCGATTGTTGTTCCCCTAGACAGCTACTGTAGCCAATATTTCCAAGAGTTTTTCGTGACATGAAATAGCAGTCTAAGCCATGACCTCAGTGGTTTCAGAGTAACTGTTTGGCAGTTACTCTTTAGAAGCTAATTATTTGTTGAGTTGAATTTTCAAGGAAGTGACCACAATTACCAAAGTAAAACATCAAAAAACAAGAACAAAGGTTGGTGATTTTAGATATAATTAACAAAACCAAAAATTGCATACAGTATTTTCCGTCACACCTGAAAGGCTGATTGCATATTGTCTTCACCACACCGGTGGGCAATGGGGATGACCAGCTTTGTGACCACAATAAGTCAAGTATAATTTTTAAATTGATGCCATAGATGTAGCTACTAAAAATATCAGTGACTTTGACCTCAACTTTAAATTTGAGGTTTCAAGTTCTGAAAATCTTGTGAATGCAGTAACTCTCTCAGAGAAAGATCTGAACTAGGATTTATACCATAAAAGCTTCTAGGTGAGGGGCAACACTGAAGAGAATTAAATCAGCAATTTGATTTAATTAAATCATATGTCCTTCCTAAATGAGGAAGGACATATGATATTAAATAATCAGGCTGCATGCCCTGGGGTAGCTTGTTTGCTTCTAAATTTGGACATGTGAATCAAATTTCCTTAATTGTGGTGTTGCTTTGTTGTTGTTTGTTGGTATATATCTGTTGGTGTCTGCGTACATCTCAACACTGTAGCACAACACAGCAACAAGCAAATAGGTGCCGTTTAGAGTGCGTTTAGAAAAAACAGCAAACCTTATTGGCAGAATGGTCAAAAGTTTGGGCGCTACAACCTCAAGTGTGTTCACTAGGGGTGGGCGGTATAAACGGTATACGGTAGAAACAATATGAATTTGGCCAACGATAGAGATTTTGACTATACTGCTCTACCACGATAGCACATGTTGATGGTGTCATCAAGCTGCACCTGTTTTGACTGAAAGCATCACAGCGGCTGCAAGCATGAAGAGGAGAAGACGGTGCTCATAAAGAAGAACGGTGCGATGCCGGTCATATGCACCTGGTTTGGGTTTAAGCAGTTGGATGTTAAGCAGAAAAATATTATCTGCAAATTATGCCTGGCGACAGTAATAGCGAAGAGACGAAGCACGTTTTGGAATATGAGGAAAGCCAAAAACTGCGCTTCCTCCACTTTCATACCATTGATTCATTAATGTTGAATTCTCTCGCAGCTGCTCTATTCCCATGTTGTTGCAGCATATTAATGACTAGCCTCATATTGTGGATGGATTTACTCAGCTGTTCTCCTGACTGAAGTTTAGTTAGTTTACAGCATCTTGCCATGCGATTGCATTTGTCCCTAATCATCAGGAACCCTCCCGTTAACTTTCATCGAGTGGAAAAAAGTTAACATTCATCCTCCAGCGTCACTGTGTTTATGTTATGCTAACATAGCTGTGTTGCTAGCAATCACGTAGCACATCATTATATACCAGCTAGCCCAACATCAGTAACCCTAAAAAAGTCACTGCTGTTTAGTTTTCTGTCTTCATTTATGTTGGAAGTGATAGCAGAGCTGTACATTTTAAATATAGCCACAAAGTCGCTAAGTTGGCGACACTGCACGAGGCTCCTGACTATGGTAGCTGTAATGCTCCAACAATCCATCAAGCGGTACAGTGTCGTAGCTTACCAAAGTCGTAGTAAAACATTTTTGACAGATTTTTGAGCGCCATGTACCACGTAAAATCGCACATATAAAATTTGAGGTCAGTAAGCACAACCAGAATTCATACATAAGGCACACCGGATTATAAGGCACACTGTCAATTTTTGAGAAAATTGAAGGATTTTAAGTGCGCCATTTAGTGCAGAAAATATGGTATACAGCAGCAGTCCCCAACCTTTTTTGCGCCACGGACCGGTTTATGCCCGACAATATTTTCACAGACCGGCCTTTAAGGTTAAATGCAACAAAATAAAACTAGTACCGGTACCGAAGATTTATTCATAACACACGTGAAAAGACCCAGGAAAACCGAGTTAACGATAAAATCGATAACAAAATAACGCTGAAAACCAATAAAAACCCTGAAAACTATACATTTCACACCTGAGCCTCAACTCTCGCGGCCCGGTACCAAACGACTCACGGACCGGTACCGGTCCGAGGCCCGGGGGTTGGGGACCGCTGGTATACAGAAAAGATCTATTTATCGCAATATATATCGTTACCGCACATGCTTCAAATTATACCGCAATTTGGATTGTAGGCCATATTGCCTGTAGTGTTTTCAACGAGGATGTTGGTGACACCGAGTTAAACCACAAATGAAGACCCTGGAGTTTAGTTGCAGCTTGTTTAATTGTCTCCATGAACATGTGGTGAAAACTGAAATGACAGAAAATAAACTCCATCTCAACAGGCAGAAGCATGTTTACATCAATAAAGTACATTACTAAAACATTCATGTTAGAAAAATATACATTAATATCCAAAGTTATCTGTATAAACTGTCATATAAAGTAACTTACGGCGTTCCAGCCTGATAATTCGGAGGAGATGGCATTTGATTACATCTCCATACTGCCTTTAGCATGAGGAGCCTGTTTCTCAGCAAAACCGAGTGCTTGACCAAAAACCGGAAGTACTTGACCGGAACCGGAAGTGCCCCGCCAGAACAGGAAATATATTTTAGCGAAATTTTCCTTTTAACTAAAACGTATGTAAAGCATGAATTATTCATTTTAACAACACATATTAATTTTTTAATGGCAAATCTTTTTAGAATTATTTATTTCAAACTTATGAACCTATTTATTCAGAGAAATGCCTTAAGGGCAACACACTCCCCGCCTGGCTTCGGGAGGCCACTAAGCTAAACAAACATTATGCATTCAGTCTTTTGGCATGAGGAGGATAACTTCTGGTCGCATAAATGTCTTTATGCACCCTTGATTGCATGTCTTTACCTCAATTTTCCTTACTCGATCGTCCTTGCTTGGGAATGTGGCAGTGACCCTGGCCATGGGCCAGCTGTTTCGTGCAACCTGCTTGTCCTTGAGCAGAACCAGGTCACCAACTTGGAGGTTTCTGCGTGACCCGGTCCATTTCTGCCTTTGCTGCAATGTGGGTAGATACTCTTGCCTCCAGCGTGTCCACAACTGGTTGGAAAGGGCTTGGACCCGTCTCCATTGTTTGTTGTAGAGGTCTTTATCCGAAAAGTCTCCAGGTGGGGATAGGAGGCAAGATTTCTGCGTAAGGAGCATTGAAGGGGATAGGACGAAAGGGTTCTCTGGATCAGAGGACACTGGGACGAGCGGCCTTGCATTTATTATGGCTGTAACCTCAGCCATGAGTGTGCATAACACGTCGTGAGTCAGTTGAACCTTATTTTGTAGTAGCATGGAGTCCAGGATTCTGCGGGCGACTCCGATCATGCGCTCCCAAGAGCCTCCCAAGTGGGATGCGTGTGGTGGATTAAACTCCCAACTGTCGCCTTGGATAGTTAGGTACGGTTGGAGTGATTTATCCATTCCAAGTTCCTTTGAAGTGCTAATAAAATTGGTGCCACGGTCAGATAGCAGCTGTTTGGCGGGGCCTCTCAGAGCGAAGAAGCGGCGGAGGGCGTTTATGCAGCTGGATGTGTCCAGAGATTCGATTACCTCAATATGCACAGCTCTCGAACTCATGCAGGTAAACATGATGGCCCACTGCTTACTTTCAGCTACTCCGCCCCTGGTACGCCTGGTTGTTATGGACCACGGTCCGAAGACATCAAGGCCGACGTAGGTGAAAGGAGGACAAGTTTTTAGGCGTTCAGGTGGTAGGGGTAGGTCCGCCATGAGTTGTTGTTCTTGTTTTCCACGTAGTTTGCGGCAGGTTAAACATTTGTGGATTACTGAATTGACTAGTTTTTTGCCGCCTAAAAGCCACAGCCCAGCAGCTCTGATTGCTCCTTCCGTCAGATGACGACCTTGGTGCCTTGTTAGCTCGTGGTAATGGCGAGTGAGCAGAAGGGAGATGTGACTGTTTTTTGGAAGAATTACTGGGCTCTTTTCAACACTCTCAATTTCTGCGTGTTTGAGTCGGCCTCCAACAGAAATGAGACTGTCCTGTAACATTGGGCTGAGCTTCTTGAGGGGGCTCTGTTTTGAGATTGGCTTGCCAGCATCAAGGGCAGAAAGTTCCTTTTCAAAGTATGCCTTCTGTGTTTCTTTGAAGATTACAGTTTTTGCTTGAGCATTCTCTTCTGGAGTTTGAGGCAGATGACATTTGTGCCAGCCTTTGCATTTTTTGTTTGGATTAGTCCCATTGAAGGACTTTGCAATGTGGATAAGATTTGCTATGGCTCTGACTAAAGACTGAAAAGTAGAAAAGTGCTCAAAACGCTTACAGATGAGTACTTGGAGGTGAGTGACGTAAGTTTTTACTTCTGGTCTAATTTCTGAGTCCTTATCTGGTTCAATCAGGTCAAACCTTCCACTCAGTTGTGTTGTCTCTGCGGCAGGATGGTGGATGAAGGGTGGTCCGGTGAACCAACTGGACTTTTTTAGTTGGAATGCCGACAGTGACCTAGACGCATGGTCTGCTGGATTTTCCTCTGTGCGCACATAATGCCACTGTTCTGGCTTTGATGACTGGCGAATGCGCTGTACTCTGTTGTGAACGTATGTGTAAAACCTTTTTGACTCATTACAAATGTAGCCAAGCACTACCTTACTGTCCGTATAGAAGTGCACTGCATCAAAGTCTAAGTCCAACTCATCTTGAATGAGGTCAGCCATTTCTGCTGCCAAGACGGCTGCACATAGTTCAAGTCTTGGTATTGTAGGTTCTGACAGTGGGGCTAGTTTTGCTTTGCCCATTATGAACCCAACCTCGACCTTCCCATCTGTTTGAACTGCCTTTAAGTAGGCTACAGCTCCTATGGCCTTAGTAGAAGCATCTGAGAATAAACACAGTTCCTTTCGCTTTGCTCGACTTAGTGAGGTGGATGTGTAGGTTCTGGGAACATGTAGTTCTCTTAGATCCTGAAGGGAATTTCTCCACGTTTCCATCTGCTTTGTTTGTCCTCTGGAAGGGGTACGTCCCAATCTGAACATTCTGAAGTAAGCTCTCTGCGTAGGGCCCTTCCTTGGATTGTAACGGGTGCCAATAGGCCCAGGGGATCGAAGACGCTATTGACAGAGGACAGTACGCCACGGCGAGTGAATGGCTTGCTTGAGGTGGCCACTGAGTAAGTGAATGTGTCTCTTGTTATTTCCCAAATGAGTCCAAGGCTTCGCTGGGATTGTGTCTCTTCACCACTTAAATCTAAGTTTTTAATGACAGGAGCACAATCTTCTGGGCAGAAGGCCTGCATAACTGCCTGAGAGTTGGAAATTAACTTATGCAGGCATAGGTTGGATTCAGCGAGTGAGGCTTGTGTTCTTTGAAGCAAGTCTATAGCCTCAGCAGGAGAGGGGACAGAGATCAAGCTGCCATCTACGTAAAAGTGCCTCTCCATGAACTTTACTGTATCTGCACCATAGTCTTTCGAACCTGCTCTGATGGCCTTGCATAGTCCATAAATGGCAACAGCGGGGGATGTTGAGTTGCCAAACACGTGGACTTTCATCCGGTACTCGACAACTTCGTTGTTTAGGTCGTTGTCCCTATGCCACAGAAAACGGAGGAAGTTGCGGTGGTCTTCGCGTACCATAAAACAGTGAAACATTTGCTGTATATCTGCCATGATTGCAACACTTTCTGTCCGGAAGCGGAGAAGAACTCTGACAAGTGTGTTGTTTAAATCAGGGCCAGTAAGGAGGACATTGTTAAGTGAGACACCCAAGTACTGGGCGCTAGAATCGAAGACAACCCTGATCTGATTGGGTTTTTGTGGGTGGTAGACTCCAAATGTTGGAAGATACCAGCACTCTTCTCCCTTTTCCAGTGGGGGGGCCACCTCGGCATGACCATTGGAGAGGATTTTTTTCATGAAGGCCACATAATGCTCCTGCATTTCAGGTTTCCTATTAAGGGTGCGTTTTAAGGAGGAGAACCTTGTGGCCGCCTGCTGTCTGTTGTTTGTTAATTGCTGGCGGGGTTCCTTAAATGGAAGTGGGGCGACCCAACTGTTGTCCACGTCTCTGTAAATAGCATTGTCCATCATTTTTAGAAAGAGAGTGTCCTGTTTTGAGTGAGCTGGTTTGTTGTCGTTATCTGTCCGGTTAAGAACCGTTTGACCCAGAGTTTGTTCGGGCGCTTTACCTGGCCTGTTTGTGTGTGGCATTTCTTTGACTTGCAGAAGGCTATTGCATGGTTTGAAAACTGTAGGGCGGCCATTTTCCAGAACGACTGTCTTCAGTGTGCTGACTGTAGGCCTATGAACATTACCCAGACAGACCTCCCCAACTACAACCCACTCTAGGTCTAGGCGCTGGGCGAAGGGGGCGTTATGGGGGCCGTTAATTCTCTGCCTGACCTTGTGTGCCTGTAAAATGTCTCTCCCTAGTAGCAGGAGTATTTCGGCTTTAGGGTCTAGCTCAGGGATGTACTTTGCTATGGTACGGAGGTGTGGCTGGTGTAGCACTGCGCTGGGAGTTGGGATTTCATTCCTATTGTTAGGAATGTCCTGACACTCTATGAGCGATGGTAGAGGGATCACCACTGACCTATCCAGTGACTCGATATGAAAGCCTTCAGCTATTTTACCCCATGTTTCTACAACACCAGAGCATGTTCTAAGATTGTAGGAGAAAGGTTCACTTTTAATGTCAAAAAGTTCGAAGAACTCAGGCTTGGCTAAAGAACGATTGCTCTGATCGTCTAGTATTACATATGCCTTAACATATGCCTTAACAGCTCTGTCTTTGTAACCTCACCCATGTGAGACATATCTTGGAACATGAACGTCCCCACTGACCTGGACCGCACACGTCTGTGCAGCTTGTTGTGACATCAACCGTGTCATGACTGTTTTCTCTCTCCCCGCCATTCTTTTGTGCTGGAGGTGGAGCCTTGTTGGTCTGTGGTGGAGGACCGGGATGCATGACTGCGTTGTGACTTGTGCTGTCACATTCAGAACACTTTACTAAAGATTTGCATTCCTTCGCAAGATGAGTGTCTGAAGAACAGCATCTGAAGCATATTCCTTTCTCTTTGAGGAAGGCCTTTCTTTCGTCCAGTGGTTTATTCCTCAATGTTCTGCATCTTTTGAGCGGGTGTGGCTTGTTATGCAGTGGGCAGTTCCGGTTAAAGTCCTTGTTAGGGGGAGAAATATTGGTTTTGTGTACAGTAATTGGCTTGCTGGAATTTAAGTTTTTGCAAAAGGTTTTTCTGGTTTTAAGTTTTGCTGTTGGAAACTTGGATCATTGCATTTCTTTGCCTCTTTACATATGAATTCACAGAAGTACTCAATAGGTGGGAAACAGCCTTGGTTGTTCTCTTTATATTGAGAGCCGTGTGACATCCACCTCTCCTGAAGTCCATATGGGAGTTTGTCTACGATTGGGCTAATTCCACGAGAAGTGTCCAGATAGAGTAGACCAGGCAGATGGCCGTCTTCCTTAGCGCCTTGAATCTCTTGCAGTAAATCTCCTAGTTCACGTAGCTTGACATGATCTTTGACTGTTATTTTGGGGAAACTGTCCAACCGTTGGAAAAGTGACCATTCGATTGTTTCTGATGCTGCATAACATTCATTCAGTCTTTCCCATGCTTTGCATAGAGCTAATGTGGGGTTGTTGACATATACTGAACGTATGCATTTCACCTGATCACTTGACTCCCTCCCTAACCACTTCGTCATGAGATCTAGCTCTTGAATGGGGGTGAGTCGGACCTCAGCTGTTGCACTGGTAAACGAAGAGCACCATGCTCTGTAGTTCTCTGGCCTATCGTCGAACTGGTAAAGGCCTGAGATTATTAAATCTCGACGTGCCATGTATTGGGCAAAGGGCTCTGCTGGATTTAAAATGCTGGCTGTGGTGTTATAGTTATGTTGAGGTATGAATGGTGAGCCGCATGGGTTGAGAGGGGTATTTTGTTTCTCCACTTTAGGTTTTGTTTCACCTTTCAGCTGGGTTGGCTTATTTAGAGCAGCGATATTATCTTTGGTAAGCCTTGTTTCAGAGTCGATGGGTTGTGGCTCTAAATTGCCTTCTTCAGAGGGATGCCACGTTACAAATGTGTTGGGTGAGCTTGCTTGGGGGCAAGAAGTGGTTGGTAATTTTTGTGGACTGGGAGATAGCATTTGAGATCGTACATATTCATTTGTACGTTCTAATTTTACACTTTCTGATGGAGATTTTCTACTCTCAGGTTCTTCTTGTATTGCTTCAGCTTCCTCTAGCACTTCTGCTTCAGCTACAGCAGTATCAGCTTCCCTCTGTAATGTTAACACTTCTAATTCCGCATCTATTTTTGCCTTTTTCAGTTCGCTTTGAGCTTTTTCAACCTTTAACTGTGCTTCTTTTGTTGCATAGCATGCTCTCACCTTGGCAGCCTCTGCTTTAGCTCGAGCATGGGCAGCGCTTACTGCTGATCCAGATGAGCGGCTGGTCCTTAAACTGTATGCAGACTTGTTACTGGATGCCATTTTGACCGTGATGAATCATCAGTAGGCGCCTTTTCACTGTAGTGTTTTCAACGAGGATGTTGGTGACACCGAGTTAAACCACAAATGAAGACCCTGGAGTTTAGTTGCAGCTTGTTTAATTGTCTCCATGAACATGTGGTGAAAACTGAAATGACAGAAAATAAACTCCATCTCAACAGGCAGATGGATGTTTACATCAATAAAGTGCATTACTAAAACATTCATGTTAGAAAAATATACATCAATATCCAAAGTTATCTGTATAAACTGTCATATAAAGTAACTTACGGCGTTCCAGCCTGATAATTCGGAGGAGATGGCATTTGATTACATCTCCATACTGCCTTTAGCATGAGGAGCCTGTTTCTCAGCAAAACCGAGTGCTTGACCAAAACCCGGAAGTACTTGACCGGAACCGGAAGTGCCCCGCCAGAACAGGAAATACATTTTAGCGAAATTTTCCTTTTAACTAAAACGTATGTAAAGCATGAATTATTCATTTTAACAACACATATTAATTTTTTAATGGCAAATCTTTTTAGAATTATTTATTTCAAACTTATGAACCTATTTATTCAGAGAAATGCCTTAAGGGCAACGCATTGCCCAGCCCTAGTGTTCACCTCTGGATTTAAAATAAGAACGTGGGACAGTTAAAAGACCCTGGTCAGGTGACTTGAGAGCTCGGCCATATAAGCAGGAGCCTGGGCATATAGAGCTTTTTATGTTAATAATAGAATTTTAAGATGGATTATTTTAAATTTATTTTTTATTTTAAATTTTAGTGGAAGCCAAAGAGAAGCAAGAATAGAGGTTATGCCCAAGTGTAACCGGTTTCTGCTTCATCCCGCTGCAACAGTTCGGCCCAAACAGACTCCTCGACTCTGCGTTGTGTTGTGTTTTTAAAAAGACAAGGAGTCTCTGATCGATCGTTGCCACTTTATTTCCTGAATGGAAACAACGGTGTTGTATCAGTGCAAATGGCTCGCCACACACCACTCCGCACAGCACACTCTCGTATGGCTACGGCAGACTGGCCGCGATTACTGCAGCCATATTACAATTTTTAGTATACAATAAAATAACAGCAACAACAAGTGATGTACCTGAATGGAAACAACGGTGTTGTATCAGTGCAAATGGCTCGCCACACACCACTCCGCACAGCACACTACGGCAGAGCATCCATTAGCATTCCGCTTTAGCATACAGTTTCACACATTAATAAACAAATGAAAAGTACATAAAACTGGTGTTGGACATGTGTCCACTAAGCACTTATTACACTCGGTGCTCATCAGCTAATCAAACATGTTTTATGTGTCTGTACTACTTGGCTATATCGTGTGCGGAACAATACAACTCACCTCTCGTATGGCTACGGCAGACTGGCAGCGATTACTGCAGCCAGCCTCACCTAACCAGCCACACCGAGAGGGGGGGCGCTGTTTCCCCATTGCACTGATATTTGTGGCAAGTGGAATAATACCATATAAACACTGTTACACAAGCACCACCTAATTTTTGCATCATTTCTTGGCCAACTGAAGAGAAAGGCTTGAGAAAGACATGAGCTATAGTGAGCTATATTAATCAAGCCAGGAGAAAATTAAAATGCTAAATATATAAAATAACGAAAATATCCAAATTATTGAATGAAATTGGTCAGATAAAAATGAAAACCATTTAGAACTGTGACATTCTTGCCAACCCAATTCTGTAATCTGTTACAGATTACACTAACGTGTTAAATGGCTTCAAATGAGTCTAAAATGGAACTAAGGAACTAAAATGGAATATTATATTCTTATGCCCTCAGATAAAAGTAAATATATCATTAGTGATTTTCAGGTATGCTGTTTCATTGTTGTGGCTTCATCGGTTCAAGATTGGAATCTATCAAAGAAACTGTTTCCCTCAATCAGCTGAAGGAGAAGACGAGCGACAACTTTCACAAGGATTTTTGAAATTAATGGCAATTTGAAAATAGATCTGTTATCGTCTAACTATAATAAATAAATGCCTGATTTATCTTGTTTAATTTTTGTTCCGAGCTGCTTTCTAACCCTAATTTTCTTTTAGCTACACTTTTCAGTCTCAACCATTCTCCTTTCTCGGTGCCTTAAAAAACAGAGCGAGTGAAGGATCTCTGCCTCCTTCTCATCTCAGGCGGCAACCCAGCTGTCTGGATAATTTCCTAATGGCCCTGCGGCTGATAGCCAATCAGAGATGGTTCACCACGCCGTGTGACAGGAAATTCAATTAGGCTGCTTTTTTTCTTTCAATATTGCGCTCCCTGACTCTCTCTCTTTTTCTGCCATGCTTTCCCTTTGTCTCTTGCCCTCTCTTTGTTTATAGCATTTCCTCTTTTCCCCCTCTGTCTCTGGCTCTTCTCTCTCACCCCCTGCCTCCTCTCTTTTTTTCATCTCTCTGTTTCCTGGATCTGCCGAGAGAGAGAGAGTGAAAGAGTAGCTCCGGGCGTCGTATGTCATCCAGGAATACTAAAATAAATAAATAAAAGGAAAGAGTGCTCTTATTTTTCTCCATGACAGGAAAATGAAATCACAGGCTTTATGTCTTGCAGTTGAGATCCCCTAAATAGACAAAATTCTTTTTTCCTCTCTTCATTCCCGTTTGTCCTTGAAGTGCGAATTTAACCATGTGGTGCTTAACCATATATTTCAGAGTATGTACTGTACTAAAGGGAGAATCGCCTGCACTGCAGAGCCCACTAACATCCAGCTGACAGTGTGGGATACTTAGTCTTCAGCAAAAGTCATATATGTAATTTCATATCACAAAATGTCATATCATAAAATATAACCATTAAATGCACTGCGGAATCTCATATTGAAAAATGTCATATCATGAAAGGTTGGATCACAAAATTTCATCACAAAATATTGTATCAACTTAATGCTTCACAGTGTGCTGCATCACATTGCAAAATGTCGTATGAAGAAATGGATCGCAAAATATTATAAGATAAAATTTCAAAAACTGTTTCTTGACTCAAATATAAAGATTTGCTATTATTCTTAGCATTTTCTGTATCAATCTGAGAATCAGAAAGGTTGTTGCCTTTTTTGTGCATGAAAGTTTTTCTGACTTTCTGTTAGTCAGAATTAATGATTATTGTAGAAAACAGTTCTTGAGGATTTTACAAAAGAATACAGTTATTCATTATTTTCTCTTACTCTCTGTTACAGGTGGATGCCAGTGCAGCTCACAGGATGAACCCGTTAGCTGCCCTTAGTATTGACCGCAATGCTCTGGTGGGGGAAAACCTTCGCCCCCATGGAGGAATTTTTTATCCTGGCATCCATCCTCTGTCTTCTGAAAAACCCCAGGAGCCTGGTACCTCACTGCCACTTGGCTATGATCTCCTGTATAAACCAGATGTATCCCTGCTTGAAGGCCAGAAATCTGCAAATGGATATGTTGGACTGTATAAAAGCCCAGCACCAGGACTGCAGAAACCTTTACTTGTTCCTGCTGCAGCTGGTGATGGCTTGGGCTTGGACCGCAGAGTAGGATCCAGTGACAAACAGCCAGAGCTGGGTTTGAATGGTACCAGTAGCTTTCTTAGACTACCTTGGATCAGCCCCTATACCGATGCTACAATGTACCCCTTCCTGGACATGGCATACAAGGCCTCATTCCTGTCTCAGCAGCCACCCTTCATCCACCAACAGCTGGCATATCAATCGTTGTGTGCCTCCAGGCTTGGGAACAGCACGCCTGGAGAGGAGAGACTTTTCTACCTGCCTCCTTATTTACCGGCCCATATCTCTTCTCCACTAGGCCCTCCAATAAGGATTTCTACAGCCACCCCAGCTTCTACAGTACTTTCACCATTACCCCACTGCCAGGACAAGACATTGCAGGGCATTGGTTCTCAGGTACATCAAGAACCCTCTGCCTTCAGCACCAGTCCTCAGAATCATCAGGATACCCAAGCTCACGCTGTTCACCATACAGAGCGACAACATGAGAGTAGCAGCAGCAGTGGTGGAAAGTCCACTCAGACCACTTCTACCAAAAATACTCTCAGCAAAACTACTGGTGGAAACAGTAGCACCCATGTTTCCAGCTCAGCTGGTACTGATGCCTTAGAGTCATCCCCAGTTACCCTTCCTTCTTCCTCACTTCCAACACCCCACCATCTCAGCAACAGTTCTGCAGAACTCCAAAAGTCCCTTAGCAGAAGCACTTCCTTATCCTCAACCTCAATTTCAGTGTGTCACCCTTTTTACATGAGCTCTGAGCACTCCTCCCCTATACACTCAGGCAGCAGTAAAACCAAAGATGTCACCTCTGACTGCAGTAATAAAGAAAAGTGTATATCACCTGCAAAGACATCACTTGACAGAGTAGGACCTCATAAGGCTGCCAAAAACCCCAGAGAAAAACCTTTGGATTTGTCTGCTAAAGAGATGGAAGGTTTTCCAAGTGGATTCCCAACCAGATTAGAGACTCTGTCCAAGTTGGGGTATGTGCCACCATCTCATTACAAGCTGTTAACTAGTCAAGACCAACAGATCAAAGAGAGTTTAACCCGACCTGTTAGCACATCAGCTAAGACTTCAGATCATCCCGAAATGATCAGCACTGCAGGCCCCAGCTGGGCTACTCCAGGTCCTTCCTCTGCTGTCATCTCTGACCACAGCAGAGGCTCTCAGTCTATGAAAAACCGAAGTGTGGACAATACTGTTCACCAACAGCACCCTTCTGGCTCACCTGGCTCTAAGAGAGTTGAGTTAGCCAGTATTTCCAGTACTGTCTCAGGAGGGCAACCTTCTGCAGCATCTCCTTCTTTAAATGCCAAAGTTGGGTGGCCACAAGTCCCACCTACTGACTCTGACAAAGTCCCTCCAAACAGCAAAGGGGAAACTCACTCTGGAAAACAAATCTTAACTTCTGCTAAGCCAGAGGTTAAAGAGAGCCAGACTAAGCATCAGCAGCCATTTCGTTTAGAAAATGGAAATGGCTCCAGCCAGATGTATAGTGATTCCTATCTTCCTCCTGGCTTAGGTTATACTAATCGCTATGTCCCGTACTCAGTTGCAGAAAATATATCCATGCAGCGACTGTCAATAGCAAGTAAAGGACATGTGTACCCGCATCCACTATTACTCGGTAGCAGCAGCTTTTACTCATCTAACATTCCACCAAGACACGGCCTCCCATATGGAGTTCATTCATATCCAAATTCCCAAGAGATTACCTCAACTCCAGTTTCAAAATATTCAAGTCTTACAAGCAAAGAACAGCTTGAGATCAGGTCCAAGAGCCAGGATAAACTCTGGACTTTAGAAAAGCCAGATGTTGACAGCTCTCGCACACGTGATAATGAGAAAGACAAGTCCAAGGCCTCAGGTAAAGGCCTGTCTGCCGTAAGAGATGATATAGTTTGCATTGACCTGGTGCATGATGAGGCAGAAGATGATTTTTCCACCAGTAATTGTGGCTCCACATCTACCAGAACCGAAGATTTCTCCAAACATGTACAAATCAGAGAAACAGAGCCAGGGCCTCCAAAAGGCATCCTTTCAACTCAAGGTACAGAGCAGAGACTAGGTTCACTATCCCACACTTCTCATCACACCTCTTCCTCACCTCCTCCTACTGGTCAGGATAGCACAGTGGAAATCCCAGAGGAGGAGGAGGAAGAAGCAATTAGTCCATTCCCAGATATCCCAGAGGAGGAGACAATGCGATGTGCCCGAACGTCTCCACAGCAGTTTTCTAGAAAATGTAAAACTGGAGCCTCTGCTGGTTCTGGGAATCAAACGTTGAATGCTACTGGTGGTGGGAAAAGTGTTACAAGTGAGGTTAGATCAGAAGTTTCAAGCAGTAAAAATATTCAACCTCAGCAAAGCCCTTCCAGAAACGTAAGCTCTTTGGTTCCTGGAAGCAGAGAAAATAGTTCTAGTGATTGTACTAGTTCCAACAACAGCATGGGAGTAGTCTGTACAATGAGCCCAAAGAGCTCAGCTCACCATGGCAGCACTCAATCAGAAAGTCCCGTTTACAGCAGTATGGGACAGAGTAGTAGAGACTTCAGTCCTCAGGTTCCAGCATCCAGAAGTTTTAATTCCAGGCCATCACCTGGAGGAGCCCAACTATATGCCAACAGCAACCCAAGAGGCCCCTCATCATGTAACGGAAATGCAAACAGTCCAAATTTTAGAAATTTTGTTGGGCCATGCTGCAGAAATCTGACTGTGAGGGCACCAACTTTTGAACCGAAACTTTTCAGCAGCCCAACTCGTGAAAATGTTAACTCTATGCCTACAAGCTACAGGAGCAACAGCCCTCATGGTGAGAACTGCAATGCAGTACAATCAAATGCTAATGCCAGAGCTCCTGCATTTGGAAAGTTTAGTAGTCAGAGTTATGGAAGATCCCTCTCTAAGAGCCAGCCTTCTGGAAATTACCAAACAGCCGGTGCAAGCAGCACCCTCAGGGTTCCCACATATGGAAATAGTTTTATCCAGGGCCCAACCTGTCAACACCTTTCACCAACCAGTGATGGTCTGAACACGATGCCAGTGGATCCGATGCTGGAGCTGTTAGTTAACAAAGACCTTTCCTCTACTATTAGCTGTGGAAATGAGAAGGAATTCAACATGCAAGACTGCGTGGATCCCCTGGCAGATGAAGAGGATGGTCACAGCAAATCCCGTGTCTCTGGCCTCACCAAACGCATTGCCAATTCATCTGGCTACGTGGGAGACCGATTCAAATGTGTGACCACAGAGCTTTACGCTGACTCGAGCAAGCTGAGCAGAGAACAGAGAGCACTTCAGGTAAGGCATCATGTCCTCATCCCTTCGTTATTCAATGATGGTATGGTGAGACAGAGAGAGCAAATCAGATTTTCTCTGGTGGTCTGGTGTGCTATGATTACACCACTGCTGCCTCTTTGGGTTTGTTTTCTGATATTGATTTTTCAGCTTACTGTTCATTAAGGTAATTTAAGTCACACTCACTGAAAGGAAACAGACTCCCCATTCACTGTGGTCCAATTCCACAGTGTGAAGCTTCTTGTAAACATGGAAAAAGTATTTTAAACCAGGGTTACTTTTTTAAAAATGACATTATCTAATAAAGTCCTGGAGCAGGGAAATGCACAGGAGACTGAGAATATTTACCAAATAATAAATTGTGCCTGAAAGAAGGTCATTTCAATAATTTCTTGTGCAGTTATAACATTATGATAGCCTAAAAAATTGAGACTTCCTTAGCTGGATGATTGAGCATGCATCAAAAAGCTTTATCATAGGTTTTTATGAACATTCATATGTGGCTAAGTTCCTTTGCCATTTTGGCTAAAATATGGTTGGAATGCAGCTTTTAACTCAACTGTTGTGGTGTTTCTCGGTTTTATTAAGAAATTAAACATGAACATATGTGTCAGTTTTGCCTGCTGATGCGCAGCCAAGGAGATATTTGTAGGAGGAAGCAGGAATTGGTTTTCTCTGAGGATGCGGTCCCTCACTAGCTTCCCACCTACAAATTATCTTTGGAAGTTGCAGGAGGAGTAAAAAGAGAATGCTGTGATTGTTATGGCTTCTATGTAGGAGGAGTGAATCTCAGCATATGCTGCAGAGCGCTGGTCTTTAAATTACGGTTTTGATTTATCAACTGATTGTTCAATAAGAAAAAAACAAAAACAAAACAACCACAGCATAGCGTCAGCAGTTTTAAATTATTGTGGAAGTGGTGGACAGTTAAGGACATGAACATTCGGATAGAATCACCGTTTGCAGATGTCTGAACAACTAAAACCCTCCGACTGATTCTAAAGTTCATTTTCATTGTTGGTTGTTTCTTTTGCTTTCATGCACAGTCAAGTCACTTAAACCTTGTTTATACAGGACCCAATGTACAAAAACTGAATGTAAATATGGGCTTATATGAGGTGGCTAATGAGTGAAAAATATTTTGAATTTGAATTAATTCAATGATGTGGCAGTAAAAGAGGAGGTAAGTAAAACAGAAACAGTAAAATGTTGCTTTAAAAAGCAATTATAAGCCACAACCTTAAAGTTAGCCCCAGCTGGTGGATTTTTGGTCTGCATTTAAAGAAATCAGCACTTTCAGCTGCGCTCACAGGGCCAGAGTCTACTGTTAATGCTTCTGTTTTTTTATTGTTAACCCTGATCATAGAGTGTTCAGATCTAATCCAACCATACAAAGAAAAGCAACCTAGAATGTCAACAACAGACTTAGCAGACATAATATGGGATTTTAACCGTAAATCGGGAGAGGAGGTTTGTTTGAATCTGCAGTGAAGAGTGGTCGGATATGAGGAGGTATTTAGGAGGAGAGTGGCTGCCTTCTCCTCCTCTCTTTTGCTTTTCTGCCTGCTGATATTTGGGGTCGAGCTGAGGTCGAGTTAGGATAACTCAGCGGCTCTGTGGCTCCAGGCGACTGTTAACCTGATGGTTTTTCCCCAAACTGTGAAGGAAACAGTGGAAGGAAGGAAGGAAGGAAGGAAGGAAGAAGTCTCTTTTGCGTTTTTTCTTCCTTTCTGTCTCTATTTTTATATGTTTATCTTGGCTTTTTCTATTTTTTCTCTTCATCTTTCTCTCTGAACATCATTTTTGCTTTCTTTGTTCCTCCTTCACCTCCTCTTCATCCTCCTCTCAGTAGATGGAAGAGGATGAATTCATTGTTTTGTTTTGGGTTTTTTTCCTAAGAAGTCCTCATCTTCATCCTGCAGTCCCAGATTAGCTTTCACTTCTTTAAAGTTTTTGTTTTTGTTTTGTTTTTTATTTACTGATGGAAGCTGCTAAATGAATAATGAAGTACATTTCCAGACAGGCAGCTTTAGAAAGCCTATACTTTACATTACAGCTGATGTAACGCTATTGAATTATTTGGGACGCAAAATAAAATATTAGCTGTCTAAAATAACGTGATTAATATTTCTATAATTAATATATTAGTTTTCAGATATATATCCACATTCAGGCAAATAGATAGTGAGACGAAAGGTTGAGCCCAAAAAGCACCACACTTCTGTTAAGTCTATTCGTTGTTGTTTTAGATCTCTTTCTAGACATTTGTATCTTTTGTGGTTGTTTTGTATCTTTTTATGGACATTTTCCGTCTTCTATCTTTTTCATCTTTCTGGATCTCTTGAATGTCTTTTTTGTTACAGTCATTTTTCCATCTTTTCTTTGTGGCTACTTTCTAACTCTTTCTATTATGGTCGTTATACCGTCTTATGGTCATTTTCTTTTTGTGGTCCTTTTTATCTATTTCTGTTCATTTTCTGTATCTTTGTAGTACTTTTTCATCTTTGTTGTCATTTTATATGTCCTTATGGTAATTCTGCCTTTCTTTTGCATAAATTTTTTGTGGTCAATTTGCCTAAATTTGTCATCATTTGATGTCTCTTTGTTTTATGGTCATTTTTTGCCTTTTTGTGGTCCTTTTTTATCTCTGTGTTTTAACTCTCTTCATCTTTGTTGTCATTTTATATCTATTTACAGTCATTTTGCCTTTCAATTTCTTGTTTTTTTTATCTCTTTGTGATCATTTTGCATCGCTTTCTGATCATTTTCTGTTTATTTCATTTTGTGCCATTTTCTGGTCTTTTTTTATTTCTTTATGGTCATTTTTAACTTATTTTTATTCATTTTGTGTCTCTTTTTGTTCCATTCTTCATCAATTACAGTGTTGAGTTTAGCATTAAACCAACAGCTCCAGAAGGATAAACAACAACTTCAGGGTCTTGTGTTTTCAGTAAAATTCTATTAACTTTTTTTTTTTTTTTAACTTTTTTTTTCAGGTGACACTTGAAGCCCAGGCACCAGATAAACTAATTACGCAATATTACATTTAGCCATTACTGTTGCACATGCAGGTTTATTGTTGCACTGATTCTTCATGTTGGGCTCCATGTTTTCATGTGTTTCCTGTCCATCTGTTTATTCCCTGTACAAAGCTGTTTGCTCAGTCAATCGTGGCTCCTGAAGGAGGGTGCCGGCTCAAATTAACTCACATTTTTGCTCCTACGCCCCTGGGTGCTCTCAGCTCTGGGCAGCAGCGTTGGATGGATTTGTAGATCGTTTCACGGGCCATTAATTTTTAAAATGGGTTTGCGGTCAGGGCAGAGTGAGGTGAGTGACTAATACCAGGATGTCAGGCAGCGGATCAGGGGAGCAGGCACCAATGGTTAGTAAGGGCATAACAAGCCTGTAAAACCAAAGATGAAGCTTTCAGAAATGAGTGTGGTGCATCTTGGGATGTAAGCTGTAAACATGCATCTTCTTCTTTAGGATCATAACAAAATGTCTTTCAGACATGATTGGAGGTTTCTTGATTTGTCTCTGGTATCTTAGTTCAGGTAACAGAGCAGAACAGGAGTGGCAAATATTTAAATTCTGAAAGAAAATATCACGTGCTGGTGGCTACAGAATATCCTAAACAAGAGCATCTGAAAAGACATCGGTAACAGTGAATGGGGAGAGGCGGGTGATGGTAAAATACTTAAGGAGTATAAAGCGATTTTTGAGATGAGCACTGCAAGAACGCTTGCCAATGGTTAGAATTTAAGTAATAAAATAAGCCGAGGTCTTTTTTTATTATTAAAATGGCCATGAAACTCTGTCTTTAAAAGAATCTCAAATGACAAATTGCTGTTAAGCACAGAAAAAAAACAACTATTAATGCCATTAATAACTCTTTAAAGGCAATAAAAACTTTACATTACGGAGGTTTATGTAATAATCAGTAAATAAGAAAATCTGATCATGTAAAGAAAATAACATTTGGAGTTAAGTACTCACGCAGCAGGCTCAGCAGATGCTGAAGCACATAGAGTGCAGAGCTTGCCAACTTTCTGAAGAGTCAGTCGCTACAGACCTCCAAACTTCATGTGACCTTCAGATTCGCTCAAGAACAGTGGCAGAGACCTTCATGGAATGGGTTTCCAAGTGGATGCAGTGGTGTAAACCACACTCCCACTGGACTCTAGAGCAGTGGAAAAGTGTTCTCTGGCGTGACAAATCAAATGGTCTAGAAATCTAATGGATGAGTCTGGGTTTGGTGGTTGCTAAGAGAACAGTACTTGTGTGACTGCATTGAAATAGAAAAAGACAAAAACTGAGTCAAGCTGCATCGAATCAAGCCAAGTAGGTATTTTTGCCAGGATTTCAGTGTTTTTTCAAAATCCTTATTCTGTATTTTGCGGTGACTCAAATAAAATTCTGTCACACAATACGCAGGGATAAAAATTTTGTTGACCATTAAGTTACGTACAGGTGACGTTAAACAAGCCCAAGTGGAGACAGACATATACATAAATACCAACACTGAACTATGATTTTATTAAACAGAACTGTTAATCCATAGTTCAAATGAATGAATGAACTGATTTTAAAAACCCTAAATTCAAAATCATTGCGCTGAGTTTGAAAGCGTTAGAGGTGAAAGAGGTTAGATAAAGTTAAAAAAAAAAAATGAAAAGAGATGAACATGCTGAAAGGAGTTGAGGTGTAAATGCTAAAAGTTTCAAGCAAACTGTGATCCCAGTTGAACTGAAAAAAACAATCTGACAGATTGTGAGGAGAAGAACTGAGGGACTTTGTTGTGTTTGAAGCTTCCTGAAAGGAATCAAAGTATGAGTGTACTTTAATTGGTCATAAATGATTGGTCACTAACAGCATATGCAGTTATTTTACAGAAATGCATTAAATTTGCTGCCTTTGGTTGATCGTTTGAAGGAAAGAAAGATTCTCCAAAATATGATGCTGTTTTCTGGACTTCATCCCAGCAGCACCTGTTCACTGTTTGTTTGGAGCAGCTTCACATATTTCTCTGCGTTTGTCTGTTGCAATGCCAGCAGGGAGTATTTTTTATCTTTCAAGGCAGCAGAGTCGGGGGGTCACAGAGCGACTTCTGAGTGTTTAGGATTTGTGGTGTGTTTGTGTTCTGAGGCAGTGAAATCATGAAGCTTCTCGAGGCTCCAGCTGCCACAGAGAAACAGAGGTGAGTACCTCTGGCTGACAGCTGCCGCCGCCTGTGAGGATCACTGAAAGTCCGGAGTTAGAGGTCAAGAAGGGAAGGTGATGGCGACCAAATGCTGATTCTTTTTTAGGGACCAATCCTACAAATATTGACTGAAAGAGGTCAAATACCAAATGTGAACAGGATCCAGTTCAAAAGCAGAAGCTCTTCTTCCTGAGAGCTGGAAGGTGACCCAAAATCTAAAAAGATTAAGATTTGTCAAATAAACAAACCTCTAACCTCTAGCGGGCTCATTATGTTACCTGAAAATTACTTGCGTATATTTCTATGCCAAGATGGACTCTGAATGACAGTACAGAATAATCCGCATGTATTATATACTAGCCCTTTATATATCTCCTCAGTTCACACTCCGTATTAGGGTCCTGTGTCTTAAAGCCCTCATTAAAAGTTCACTTTCTTCTGATTGGCTAGCTCATGGAAGTCTGCCTGGGAGCAGCACCGAGTGCTTGTTAGCTGGTCAATATTGAAAGTACCACAGCTTTGGGTTCATAGGGATCACTTTCATCCTTAGTTACCTCATTTGAAACTCCTGAAATGTTTACATTTAATAATATGTATTACTGAAAACAAGGAAAACAGATCAAACCTGTGCTGTACTGGTTGTTTGGTTTCGTATATTCACATGGAAACAAAACAGTAACGCTGCATGACTCCAGTTTTGATGGGCCTAAACCCCCGTCCACACAGGGTTTCAATCTGGTTGCCTAGGTAACCCTCTAGTATTTACTACCCAGTCATATATTGGCGGTATCCTTAGCACTTATTGGTAGTCGCTTTAATTGTGTAACTTAATGAACAGTTTAACTCTAGACCAATCCAACGCCAGCAAATGTGTCCTCCATTATCACGAAAAGTCAGTAAATGTCATGGACTTTCTTACATCTCTGGTTGCCATGTTGCTTCACCGTGTGTGGATGATGCTTTACATTAAAAGCCCAGGGTTCTAAAAACTCAGGTATCAACTCAGTATGTACTGCATAAACTCCATGTAAAAGATTCTTTATGACTCTAATTTTTAAAGCATCAACCCTACTATATGTTTACTTTGTTGTCCTGTTGGTTTTCTGAAGCCAGAAATGACCATCTTTGGACGAGAAGGTCAAGTTGTAATTTTTCTCCTCATATCAGGTGGTTTGTTTTGCAAGCTGCATCTACAGTCCGTATGGAAGCATCACACAAACACACAAACACAGATACCTTCAAATTAGTGTGAAGTAAAATCAAAAACTGGAGCTCAGTGTTCTTCTCTGTTAGTACAGTTAACCACACAGCGGCCCATCATTGGTTAGATAGTCCAGAGGTCCAATTCAAGGACTCCAGATAGCTGAGCAGCCAGAGCCACCTGTGTCGCCACCCACCTATCAGTCAAAGAGGCCACGTCCCTAAGAATGCAAACTTTGAGTACAGTCTTTGGAAAGGAGAACATTAGCTACAGAGACCAACACAGTCGTTGTATCAAGCTGTAAACAAGTTTATTTCATAAATGTGGACATTTAACATTTTTATCTCCAGACTTTGCTGCTTGATCAATCTCAATTTTTTTAACTAGTCCTCTATCCTTCATTTTTTATTGAGCTCACTTGTTTTTTGTTTTTTTGTGTGTTTGTTTGTTTCATTGAATAAGCTGCTGTCTGTTGGCTAAATCAATCAGAATAAGTGGACTAATTAATGTACTGATCCATCCAGCTTTAGGAGTGCTGGTTGGTTTCTGGGGAAATAATAAATTTAAGATGTGTAATGAAGGTCAAGAGGGTCCAAACGCCTCCAGGCTAAAGCAACATGTTGACACTTAGTCGTGTTTCAGGCTCGACCGACGCAAACTCTCATATGTGCTTTTCTGTTTTTCTCAGCGTGCCATGCTTCGCTTCTCCGAGCTGGAGCTGAAAGAGAAAGATGGAGACAGAGGACGAGGAGGAGGAGAAGGAGATGAAGAAGAAGTGGAGAAGGAGCTGGCAGAAGGCCAGCAGGGAGAAGAAGAAGAAAAAGAGGAGGAGGAGGGGGAGAAGAAGACAGATGAGGCGGGTTGGGAACGCTGCCAGCAGAGTGAAGGGAGGCGAGGAGGGGGAGGAGGAAGAACTCCCACTGCAGCCGCTGCTGAGGCTCCAAGAGGTAAGAGGATTTCCTGAGAGTTCTGCAGGATGACGCACACACATGCACACGCACACAGACACATGCACACATCACAGACCCACAAAGACATAAAAACACACGCCTTTCTTTTTTCCAGTTGATCTCACTCGCTTGAAGTCGCTCAATTTCTTTGTCTCTTTCTCTCCTTTTTGTGCTCTCTCTCCATCTGTGTGTGTGTGTCTGTTTGTGTGTGTGTGTATCTCACATACACGCACACATTTGAACTCTGGGTGCACTTCTCTCCTTTTAAACTGAGCGAACCGCTGCCCTCATTTTCTCTAGAAAGCCAAGCGTGCCCGTTCAGTCGCACACGCAAACCATCAGCGGTTTCTCTTCCACATTTTTAAAAGTAAAAGTTTTAAGCGCAGAGTCCCGATTTGTTTTGTTTCACGCTCGGTTCACGCTGCTAAAAACAAAAAAAGTCCCAAAACGCTATTTCAGGATCATTCAGTAGGTGTTTTTTAGGTGGTCGGTTTTGGCTTGTTTCAATGAGTTTTTCAAACTAACCAAACAAGTCTGACTGTGATGATTCACTTTAAGTCATTTTTAACTTGCATTTCTTGCAGTCACAGCTCCACAGGCTGAAATCTGAGACATTTTAAGGTTCAGTTGTGTTACTCATGGCTGGATTCTTATGTTTAACCTGCTGTCAGTTTTTTGTTTGTTTTTTTGTTTCAGATTGAGTCATTCTTGGGTATATAGCAGTTTATTTTGTTTGCAGTGTAAAATTACAATTTTTAGTTCTGTGTTAAAGCTACACTGTAGATACGTTGTAACCACACGCCCCTCTGAAACCCTACAACATATCCTAAAGTGTGTCTTTGTAACTACACACTGCGCTGGTGCAGGCTCTGACTATTGTGGTTGACCTGACCAGTGCCGTAGATTCCTCCTGAGCATTTTCAACATTTTAGCAGGGGTTTTTTGTTGTTGTTTTTTACAGTTTATTTATCGGTAAGAGTACACTCATTGTCTCAATATAAAGACTCATATATGTAACGAAAACAAAATGCAAAACCTACAAAAATCTTTAATAATTGGCAACGGTGGGAAGGAAAAACTCCTTTTCAATAGGAAAACACCGCCAGCAGAACCAGCCATCTACCCCAAATGGGGGTGAGGGGAAGAAAAGTATGAATGCTGATAAAAGTGTCAGACAGTTACAAAGGGAACGTGGTAGGCTCTGCAAAGGCTCTGCAAAACTGTGGTTGTGTTATAAGTATGGAGTGTTCTCCTTATCCACCAGCAACGAGTCTGACAGTCTGAACAGGGAACTTATAAGCCATTAAAGTGAGCCAGATACCCCATTCTCCCTAAGCATACTCGGACAGAACATCTGAGGGATGTGATCAAATGTAGGCTCAAGCGTGTCAACCAGGAAAAACCCACATCAGCCAGAGCTTTAAGGACCTCAGGGCAAATATCATCCAGCCCCAGGGGCCTGCCAGAGAGGAGTGCTTTGAAAACTTCAGCAACCAGTAACTTCTGCCCTTACAATCAAGTCCTCTACCTGATCCCCACTTCTTCCATAACCATGTATTTGCTTCAGCTACTGCTAGAGCAACTTTCCACTTGGTATGCTGGTAGTAGTAAGCTTCTTCCAGAGCCCCACAAGATAGATAAGTTTGATAGGACTCATTTTTAACTTGTGGTGTCCCTAATTGGGTTTGGGGATTTCTGCTACAGAAAGCACCTACCATCTTGCTACAGACCCTAGCAACATAGAGGCAGACCTGGCCTGTTTGGACTCGGTGTTGCTGGTCTTTGATGATCTGGTGGAATTTGAAGATCTTCTGGACCACGACTTCTGCTAGACACGTACAATGTATCCTTCCTACACAACTGGGCACACCAGGCCTCTCCAGCATCCTCCTCCACCGTTGTTACTTGATGCAAAGCATCACCAGGTTGCAATCGGCTGTCAGCTCTTCTCCTGTCTTCATCCGAGGGGCCCAGCCGTGCAAAGCCAATTATTCTATTACAGTATTGACTATTGATGTGCAGCCAAAGGTGTCTTGGTGCCATGTGTATTGAATAACACTCATATGCATGAACACCGTGTTTGTTTTGCACATCTGTAGTTAGCACAGAAGACCACTCATGTTCAGATCAGGCAGGCTGTTTCTCCAAATCTAACCCCTCCAGGTTTCACCGTTATCACCTATTGTGCGCTCTCCAGCACCCAACCCAAGAACTGTGTAAAGGTTCAGGTACTCCTAACTGTTGCTTGACACACAAGTGAAAGAATAGTCAGAGCTTGTTCCCTGATCTGCAAAGGGAATAAAGGTGAACCTGCCCTTTGTAGCTGCTTCTCAGCCTTGGAAATCCCCTCTCCATTCCCTCTCTAGGAGATTGGTTTCAGAACCAGTGCAACATGTTGAGGTGACCCCCACTATATCCAGCCAGTATCTCTCGATCTGTCACACAAGTTCAGGCTCATGCTTCTACAGAGCAAATAAATAAAAGACCGGTGAACATCTATACACTGTTGTGCTTTTACTGCCTTACTGCATTTTCAGTTTTGCTGGCTTTGTCAGAAAGGTGATACAGTTGTGCTTTTATGGCTTTATAGGCAATGTGGGATTACATTTTAGGATTAGGAGAAGCCTCCTTTATAAATATATCTGACTTTGTGACTGTGCAAAAATCATTTCCTTGAATGCAAACATTTTCCATTTGAATTATAGTGTTGCCTTACATATGGCAACTTTTTGGGAGGGGATTTTATGTCAGATTATTGCTGACCTCTGCTGCAAAAAAAGATTTTTAATGAAATCCTAAACTAATGAAAGGATCTCAGAAACATTGAAAGTATTTTTTTGACAAAATTCAAATCAGCAACTTAAAAAGTTTTCGGGAAAATCAAGAGTTGCTCAAATCTGCCGCTGCTGTTCTCAGGGCAGTTTTATTCTCTGTGTGCGTGCTAAGCAGCGGTCTTTAGTGCACGCAGCCAGACAACAACGTTTCCATGACGATTGCTTTGATGGCCCGTTGCCATAGCGCATAATGTGCCTGGAAGCAACGGGAAGCAGGGCAAGTCAGATGATTCAGAGAAGAGAGAGCATGGGAATATATGGAGGGAGAAAGATAGGGAGGCGGGATGATTAAAGACAGGATGAAAGAAGAATAAAAAAGATGACAGAAGAGAGAAAGAAAGGAATGAGGAGAAGAAGAGAAAATGTGAAGATGAAGATGGAAAGAGTGAGCGAGAGACATAAAAGATGAGGGAGAGTATAAGGCGCCTGTCTTTGATCCTCTCAGCGGAAAAACAGAACACAGCTGTGTTTGTATTGCTCACTTTGTGAGGACTCAGCTTCCTTATGGGGACAAAAAACAAGCAAAAGGTAAATCAGGACACTTGAAGATGAAGATGAGGTTAAGGCATCATTTTTCCCTGGTTTTTTAGAAGGTCCTGGATGCCATCTGGGTCAGTGGTGGTGGTGTCCAGGGGAAGATTAAAAATGTTTCAAATAAAATTATAAGAAAGCAGCTGGATAAACCCCTGAAATTAAGCTGCAAGATGAAGGACTCCTCTGCTTGCAGACCATAAATAAAGGAAGTTGGGATAACATATGCTGTTAAATGATGAGGGCACACAGCTGTGTAGGTTTTGGTTCAGTTAAGAGCAACAAGAACACATATACTGTAATATCGCCTAAGTCTAACTTCCAGTTTTTAATGCATGGTCTCAGTTGAGGTTTTTTTAGATCAATTATTTACCAAGTCACATTTCGTAAGAGGCAGGCCATAAACTTTCCAAAGTAAAATGACAAAAAAACACCCCAGAAACAACTGGAAATAATACTAACCGACTGACATCAGTTGTCTCCAGTTGACCAACCTGAATGCATAGCTCTAACTGTCGTTGTCTTTGGTTGTAACTAATAATGCAAGGTCTGTTGGCACTGAATGCAACTATTTTCATTTGGCTTATGGAGCGCCACCAAAAATCTTAGCTGTCTGTCTTTTCTGTGCATTCTTCTTCTTCTTTAAATCACTTATTGAAATCAGTGTCTTCAAACTATTACAAATTATGCCAATGTGTTTTCAGTAGTTAGTGTCTTCCCTCAGTCATTTTAAGATTCAGGCCCTGTACATGAATAGTGGTGTTAAACTAAGATGTACATTTTTTGTTTGTTTTTTTTGTTTTTCATGCAGGTTTACACTCTCCCTGCCCTCACAACCACCTCCCTGTCTTGCCACTTTGTTGCAACTCCGACAACCTTCCCATCCCCAAGGAGAAGAATGATGGCTTTATGGAGAAAGAGAAAAAGAATGAACATGAAAGAGGAACTGGTCAGGAGAAAAAGACAGAGAACACTTGTTTTGGCTCACAGACAGAACAACAACAAAGGTTTTTCCCCCCATCCAGAGGCCTGTTTCAGGGAAACACCTCCACCCTTATGTCCAGCCCAGGCCTCACAGGTTCGAATCTGAATATGGAGATAAGTCGGCGGCGTATCTTCAGCCTTGAGCCTTTCCATCAGAGCAGCATCATAAACAGCCGGCTGAAGAGAGGGAGGGAGGAGGACAGAGAGGAGGAGATGGAGGTGGAGGAGGGGACGGAAAATCTGAGCAAGAAAGCCAAATTCACAAACGGTAAGAATTCAGAAAGTCTTCATGTCTGTGATTTTATCTTTTTCTGTTGGGATGCTGGAGTCTTCTCCTACTGACTCACTGGTCTTGATTACAGAGTCATCTCTGGAAGACGTGAAGAAGCTGAAGGTCTGCATCGAGTTGAATGGCCTTCGGCTCAACAAGCCCCGCCTACCCGGGGAGTTCAACCAATGGCTTCCCACTGGTCAGAGATCAGCAGAGGCCAACAGGAAGTTCAGAACAGATGTCCCATCCATCAGGGCGAGGTCAGACATCAGCGAAGGCTGGTGTGAGCCCACATTTATGAGAAGGGATGGAACGAGAGGTAAACCCTCAAACTTTGCTCTTTAAACTTGACACTTTGCCTCAGATGATTCTACGTGTATTCAGGATCCGACTAAAGAACAATAAAAAAATTTAATGTACTGTGAAACTGGAAACTAAAGAATAAAATGTGTTTAGACACGAGTAGAGACATGTCTATAAGCTGACAGCCCATGTCAAGTTTCATGATGATTTGGACTTGTTTCACTTATTAAACCACACTTCTAACCCACGCTGCATGAGGCACACATTTATGTGTCAGCGGCAGACCTCTAACAACTTTTATTCTGAAGGCAGAGCTGTGGGTTCAGAGCAGAAAGCTCTGCTGCTGTTGCTGCTCGTGCTGATGAAATCTCTCTCTGCGTCTCTCTGCTGTCATCAGTCCTCCACCTCTCCATTTCCTCCTCCACCCCCTCTCGTCTCTCCCTCACAGCTCTTTTTCCTCTCTCTGTGATTGCCGGAGCACACGAGTGGAATTACACCAACGACGTATGTGTATGTGAGCGTGTGTGTAAATCTCTGTGTGTATGAACCCGTGCGGCCTCGTGGCGTGCTAATAGCCGTCTAACATCTCCCAGATGGAGCTGTCACACTCGCAGTAATACATAGGGAATGTGTTAGCAGCCTCCTCCTCCTTGTCTCCTTGCTCTGTTTGTTGAAGGCTGCTCGGAGTGGCACTCACAGTCTGTGCTTGTTCTCTTCAGGATGTCAAATTCACTTTAACTCAAACCAAATAAATCCAATTAAATCCAAACCTGCCATTAGTGGTGGTGGTGGTGGTATTGGTGCATCTGACTTACAAAGTCTCTGCTGATTTCATGCACATGCCTAAGATCTGCAAATTTACTACATGCTAATGATGCTGATAACAAGGTCTGTAAAGCTATTACTTTTTAGGAGAAACAAGTTGGAATTATTGCAGACCAACACGTAATTAATTTAAATAAACCCAAATGCAGCACATTTGAATGCTGTTGGAACTTGATTTGTCAAGATGATACAATCAAAAGCATTGATTTAAATGTGATCCATTTACATCAAAATAGGAATGGACCAAATGGAGCACCCTGTGGTACACCAGATTTATGAAATAATTTAGGTGTTTAATTTGAACAGCCATTGGCTGCTTATGGTTACTTTTCTGCTGTCGTGGAGTTTGCTGGGAGCGCTGAGCAGTTATATTTACCAAAGCATGCACTGCAAGGATTTTGCTCACACTGATTGTTTCTCTGTATGAATGAATCTGTAAATACTGAAGTTATGTCAGTTTTTGTTGTCCAGAAGATTAACTTTACCAATGACTTAAAGCACTTTGAAGATATAGGCAAGGCCTTCTTTGATAAAGACATTGTCTAGATGGGAACATATGTTGCTCTAAACCTGTTTATTGCATTTAGCACTGATGGCCTAATATGCCACCATACCATCAGAGACGCAGGCTTTTGAACTGAGCACTGATAACAAGCCAGATGGTCCCCCTTCTTTTAGTCCAGAGGATGCTGTGTGTTCCATGTTTTTAAAAAAAAAAAAAAAAAAACTATTTCAATGTGTCTGATCACAGAACAGTTTTCCATTTTGCCTCAATTTTAAATGAGCTTTTGCCCATTTCTGTATAATGTTCACATAAAGCTTCTTTGCATGATAGAGCTTTAACCTGCAATGGTGGATGGCATGGTAAACTCTTTTTATCTATTTCTGGATGCGTTCCTGAGTCTATAAGGTGGTTTTCATGACAGAATTATCTTTGTTTTTAATGCAGTGCTTCCTGACAGCCCAGAGATCAGAAGCATTCATTACTGATTTTAAGCCTTTTTCCTCACACACAGAGATTCCTCCAAATTCAGTGAATCTTTTGATGATATTGTGTATGTTATATGAGAGATCTTCAACTCTTTTCAATTTTATATTGATAAACTATTAATAACTGCAATTTTTTACAGACTGGTGAAATCTGCCTCTCATGGATGCTCTTTTTATACCCAGTCGTATTAATGATATGTAGTCAGTTAACTTAATAACAATGCCCTCCAATTGTTTCTTTATAGCACCAATGATTTTTCAGGCACTTCCCAACTTTATTGACATGTCTTTCTGTCATTACACTCAAAATAAGGTAATATTGTTTTTATGAAAAACGCCTCATTCTATATAAGACTGAAGCCATATAAGAACTCCTCCTGCATGTATGGGGTAACATGGAATCTGACTGGGCCATGATACTCAATTTAAGAAGCAGCCCGTAGGACAGTCATTGGTGTGAATCTTGGTGGTAACCTAAGAAACCACTAATGGTTGTTGGTGGTAATAGAAGCCATCAGGCTGTAGAAAGAGTACTTTCAAATTTTGTTGGGCCAGGGGACTCCTGAAAAACCACCAATACCTGGGGTCGAGAAAGACTGCTGCCGTGACAAAAACAGAGGCTATACAGAAGGACTTTTTGTTGGCCTTAAAGAGGTTCCAGTAAACCATTCAGAAACTCAGGAAGGGAAAGCAGGGCTTGGTATTTTTGGTCGGGGAGTTGCTGGTGCACATTGTGAATACTGCCATGTGGTGGAAGTGGTACTTTGAAAAGCTCCTTCCTTCCTGCAACAACACTGTTGTTGGTCAAGTTTACCAAAGGAAGCAGAGACTGAAAACTTGCTGAATATCTGGGCAAAAGTTGCAAAAGTTTCCCCCTAAAAGCTCTAGAAATTGTTGGGCAGTCTTCAGACACACCTTTTCAGGGATACATGAACATCTGGAACAGTACCTATGAGGTAGCTGGGAGAGATTGTGGTTCTCATTTGCAAAAGGGTTCCCTCATATGTGATTCAATTGTCATGGTAACACACTGTTCAGCCTGTTGGAGAAAGCTGAGACGGAAGCTTGGACCCTCTTTTCCTTCTCCAAAAAATTCCACCTTGGAACAGTGGGAAAGCTCTGTACCCATGGGATCATGGGAGTTTGACAATCAAGTCTGCATGTGTCTTATAAATTTGGAGAATATTTTTTTCCAGGTTCCCTGAGGTGAAGTAAGAGGTCCTCTTAACTGTATAACTACAGGTTTCATGAGTCACAGTTACCTGTGGTCATACCTCAGTATAAGCAAGCCTTGACATAATATCAAGCATGTCTTGGTGGGTGTTAAACTCCATAGAGGATGTCCCTTGTTGCCATTTCTGTTATTCATGGACAGGATCTCAGGCATAGCTGGGAAGTGGAGAGTGTCCATTTTGGGAACTTCAGGATAGCATCTGATTTTTGCAGATGGTCTGGTTCTGTAGGCCTCAGAACATACTTTTGACACATACTGGGACGTCTGAAGCAGAGTATGAAGCAACTAATATGAGTGTCAACATTTCTAGTCTGAGTCCATAATTCTCTGCAGGAAAAGAGCAGATAAGTTCTTCTATGATGCAGGAGAGTTGCTGCCCCAAGTAAAAGAGTTTATCTTGTTTATAGAGGATGATAATGTGGACCATGAGATTGACCAGTGCTGCATTCACAGCCACAGGGGAGTTGTACCAGACCAGACAACCAGACACCCTACCCTTATCTGGGATCACTCTTTGAGGGTGTTTTCATACCTATAGTTTGATTACTTTGGTCTGAATCAGTTGGTGAGTTTGTAACCTTGTAGCTTTTCCATGTGGTTTGGGTTGTTTTCACACAGAGAAAAATCAGAGTGAACTCAAAGTTAACCAAAATACATGACAATGAAATACGTGAGAATGTTCAGTCCGCTTATTACTGAGATGTCTGGGTTGGGAGCAACAAAAGTAAATACAGGAACACATTGCAGTCTTCTGATGTATCCGAGAACACTGAGAATTCATGTTCATCTCACAGCTAGTTGCTGGTCCATACACAACTTTGTACATCATAGTGCAATTCAGTATTCCAGAATGCAAAGCATACAAGTAAGTTTTTTAGCTCAAACTTACAACATACTAGGGTGCCGGTTTGGCTCAGTCGGATGAACAAGCGACCATGTTCCGCATGGTTGAAAGTAGGGCTGCCACAAACTATTATTTTGATAGTCGACTAGTCACCGATTATTTTAGCGATTAGTCGACTAATCAGATCATGCATCCATTGGACGTAAAAGTACAGCTTACTGCACAAGCATGCATCTGCTCTTATATAACTATCATTAGCTTACAGCTTTAAGGGTGTAAGGTATGTGCTAACTAAAAATAAAGACAAGATGATAGTTTATTAAATTTTAATGAAATTTGCAGATTGTTTTGGTGAAGTTTAATAAACTCCTTGCTATCTAAAATATAACAGGACACCGGAGTATATTCTCCAGCATCTCACACTTCTGATAATCATTTGTCTGCTTGACGTTTATTCAGCTGTGTAAAAACTAGAAGTTTAATCTCAGCCAAACCGATTTACTCAGGAACAAATAAAATACTACAAAAAGCCAAACAATAACATATTTAAGTTATCTAAGTGACTTATATATGTTTAACCTGAGTAGTGGTGGGTTTGAAAACGATTTGCCGGGAGTCCATTGTTCTCACGGGCTCTAGTGAGCCTTGCCCCCGGCTAGCTATCGAGCTGGTGGGTAACAGACGTCTCTGAAAACGTCGGAGCGCTTTTGAAAATATGTGGTGTCTTGATAAACTGAGCAGATATTTGAGATTTACACAGCTACATTCTCGTCTGAAAATATGTTAAACGTTTATTTTGTGACCCAGAAAGAATAATAAGAGTAATATTAAAACTAACTAGCAGCCACCATTGTTGGAAACTGAGCTGGGCTGCGCTATTAATTCTGTGATACAGTTTCTTCTTCTTCGGGGTTTAACGGCAGCTGGCATCCTTGTACATGCAGTGCTGCCATCTTCTGTTTCAGTCCATTATTACACTCTTAAATCCTACTACTTATCCCTGCGTCTTTTGTGATCTCATAAAGCTTCAAACGACGCATCGACTATCAAATCAGTCGTTGACGAAATCGTTGACGAAATCGTCGACGTAATCGTGACTCTTCGACTAATCGTGGCAGCCCTAGTTGAAAGCAGCCAGCCCGGGTTCGGGTCTGGCCCGTGGCCCTTTGCTGCATGTCATCCCCTCTCTCTTCCCCTCCGCGTTCCAGTATATATTCACTGTATTTATCCAATAAAGCTAGTCAAAAGGGCCAAAAATATATATTTAAAAAAACTTGCAACATAACTGGTAACAGTTCATTTGTAACTCTCTTGTTCAAAGGGTCTCAGTGCTGCTGTTTTGGACCCAGTGCGATTACTATGTTCACACCTGCACAAACAAACCGCGCCAAGGGGGAAAACAGATTAAATACCGAAGGTGTGAAAACACCATGAGATATATTGGAGAGTTCAGATAATGGGAGGGAAATTGGAGCAGAGTCACTACTTCATTGTGTCAAAAGGAGCGAAAAGATTAAAAGCTCCAACTCTAAAAAGTTCTCATTGTAACCTGAAGCCAAGTGAGGAAGATACAAAGTGATAGAGACTTTTTAGACCTGGGGATAATGTCACCAGTTGTGACATTATTTATAGGCAACCTCTCCTAGTGAGTGTGGTCGTGGGCATTTGAAGGAAAATTACTATTTACTGTGTACTTTGAACTATATTGAAAGATAGCCATCTCCATTCTGTTCTATAAAGACTATGTTCAATCCTAGTTTTATTCAGTTCACTGATCTTTACAACTGAGATAATGGAACTTGGGGAACACAGTAGAATTTTCTTCTACGATCGATCGATATGCACAGTCGCACCTGAAAGCACCAGGTGTTTGCAAGAGGGGCGTGGCCAGTGATTCCAGATAATGATCATGTCATGCTTGAGAAAACAATGAATGCTGCAGTTTGATGATTAAAATGAGGAGCTGTTTTACTGCGACACATCCAGAGGGATTCGCACAGACACACACACTCAGTATTAGCCCTGTATGTGTGTGGGTCTTTACACGTGTCTCTAATTTTGTGCGTCTGCGCAAACTAGCTTCCAGTAGATGATAAATTCCTGTTTAGTAGCTTCACACATTCACGTGCGCCCTCATTATGTGCTGTATATGTTAATCCTATTCACAGAGAATGAGTACGTAGGTGAATAAAGTGTGTGTGTGTGTGTGTGTGTGTGTGTGTGTGTGTGTGTGTGTGTGTGTGTGTGTGTGTGTGTGTGTGTGTGTGTGTGTGTGTGTCTCTGTGTGTGTGTGAGTTTGTGTGTGTCCAGGCTGATAAATAATTCAGCAGATGGAAGCGGCGTGACTCCCCGTCGGCTCTCAGAAAAAACCTCTGGCTGTGTGTGTGTCTGTGTGCATGCGCGTGCAGTGGCATTTACACATTAGCGGTTGTGTGTGTGTGCGTGAGCGTGTGAGACGGCACAGCATGTGTGTGTTTTTCTGTGTGAGTGTTTCCTCCAGGCGTCTGCAATGGAAAACATTGCAAGCACTCTCTCTCTCCTCCCCTCCCCCACTATTTGCTACCTCGTTCGCCCGTTCACTCGCTCGCTCGCACGCCTGCTTGCTCGCTGCTCCACTCAAGCGAGGAAGCTGTGTGTTTCTTTGTTCCTCTCTCACGCTCTCTCTTGCTCTGTCTCTTATTATCTAACCCGTCCCCGGCTGAAGGACAGACGGCGGCTCATTTTGGGCGATGAATAGAGTCTTTGCACAAACAGGAGAATGATCACAAGCTGCAAGAAAAGTTTAAGTTTGTCGCACAAATTGGCCATTTTTAAGGTCACCCTGAAAATGTATTGACTCCGATTAACAGAATACAATTTTTAAGTGACGTCCACATTTAGGTTGGACATACGTTGACAGCTGGCAACTTGGATAAAAAATACCATTAACACAAAGCCATGGAACTAATTTTTCTATCATATCTGGTGTGATCTGTGTTTTAAACTGTCCTCATTTTCATTCATAACTCTAACTCAGCACTTCTAAGGGATATCATCATCCTTGATGTCCATCCAGCCTAAATCTCCATCAAGTCCCTGAAAAATCTTAGAACACGACATATTGTTCTAAAATAAATTAACTGTGGTGTATCACATCTTTGGAAGTTTCGTTTTTCTAGCCATACTTAGGCCTGTTTACTGCCACACCTGTTGTCAATCAAGAAATAACTTAAATAGGACCTGTTTGACAAAGTGGAGTAGACCAAAAGCTCCTCAAAAGCTAGACATCAAGCATAATCCAAGGAAATTCAGGAACAAATGAGAAAGGTAATTGTGATCTATCAGTCTGGAAAATATTATAAAGCCATTTCTAAAACTGTGGGATTCCAGTAAACCACAGTGAGAGCCATTATCCACAAATGGCGAAAGCATGGAACAGTGGTGAACCTTCCCTGGAGTGGCTGGCCAACCAAAATTACCCCAAGAGTGCAGTGAGGACTCATCCAAGAGGTCACAAAGACCCCAGAACAACATCCAAAGAATTGCAGGCCTCAGTTAAAGTCACTGTTCATGGCTCTTCCATAAGAAACAACATTCATGGTTCATGGAACCAGGAATTTTGCTGTCTACAAAAACATCCTAAGAAGAATGTCCAGGCATCTGTTCATGACCTCAAGAAGAAGTGCACTTCAGTCCATCTCTGAAGAAGAACAAACTGAAGAATTTGGAGTGGCCTAGTCAAAGACCTGACCTGAATCTGATTGAAATGCTGTTGCATGACCTTAAAAAGCTGGTTCATGCCCCAAAACGCTCCACTTTCACTGAATTACAATAATTCTGCCAAGATGAGTAGGTCAAAAAATCTCCACAGTGCTGTAAAAGACTCAGTTATGACAAACACTTGAATTGCAGTTGTCACTGCTAAGGGTGGCCTAACCAGTTATTAGGTTTAGGGGGCAATCACTTTTTCACACAGAGCTGTGTAGTTTTGGATTTTTTTCCCCCTTAATAATAAACACCTTAGTTTAGAAAGTGAATTTTGTGTTTGCTTGTGTTATCGTTGTCTAATATTTGAATTTGTTTAATGATCTGAAAAAAAAAGTGTTACAAACATAAAAAATAGGAGATCAGAAAGGGGCCAAACACTTTTTCACAACAACTCTAGGTCTTCAATATATTCTCTGTCAGAAACAAGCCATCCTGTCTCTTTAACCCTCATCCATCCATCTATTATCTTGGCTTATCCAAAGTCAGGTTGTGGTGGCTAGCATCTCCCTTAGAGATAGGATGAAGAGTTCAGTCATTTGAGAGCAGCTCAGAATAGAGCTGCTACTCTTCCACAGCGAAAGGAGCCTATTGAGGTAGTTTGGACATCTGACAAGGGTGCCTCCTGGGTGAGATATCCCAGCCATGTCCAACCGGGAGGAGGCCCTGAGGAAGACCCAGGACACGCTGGAGATTATATCGCTCTGCCGGCCTGGAGATGCCTAGGATGTTCCCCTGGAGAGAAGAGGATGTTGTACTTTCACCTACAAATTTGTTTCTAGAGATTACTGAATCCATTATATTTTCTCCTAGCATCATATAAATTGCACTTCAGGATTTATAAAAACTAAAATAGAATTAACAACCTCTGATTCAAGACTGAGATATCTGTTAGATGGATTGTGATAAAAAGTAATTCTTATCTCTGGATAAATTGGAATCACTGTGACCGTCAGCATTTTAATGTAACTTTAATTAGTGACCAGATACCTGCAGGACATGCGTTCTGTTCACAGCCAAAACAGTGATTTTATACCTAACATAATGCTTTTAGTCATTGTTCAAGTATTTCCACCACGATAAACAAGTTGATACCTGATGACTTTTTTAAAAAATTATTATTAATATCATTTGTAATTTTGAATCAGTTCTGCCAGAATTTATGTTTTGACCAGAAACAATTCATCCCTGATTTGTCTTTTGTTTTTTCTTTCAGTTTTCCACATGGCCCCCCATCCCTCATCTCCTACCCATCTACCCCGGCAACCATCCAGCTCTGTACCTCGGCAACCTGCTCCCACATCTTTTGCCACCTTCACTTCCTTCCACCTTCAGGACAAACATCAGAAGTTGAAGGAGAGCCACAAGGTGTCAAATTTCCTTCCTTCCTTGCCTTCTCTTCCTCCCTCTTTCTCTTCATCACCTGACCCCCATCCATTCCGCTGCCATGATGATGACCCAGACAAGCCGAAAGGCAAGCGTCCCTGCAAGACGAAACACACCAGAGGAGAAGCAGCAAAGGCGGAGGGACAAGACGAGGGTGGAAGTGATGAGGAAGAAAGGAACGGGAAGGTCAGTTTTTTTGTTTTTTTCTCTTTATAAAATGTGATTTATTTATTATTTATTTAGAACGAATGGATTTTTGAAGGACACCTTGAATAGAACTGTGAGCATCTGAGAGAAAGTGCAAGAGGTCATCTGTGTATATGCTTAGTTTATGTGCTCTATTTCTTCCGCTGCGTATTAGCAAGGGGATTACTGGCCACATCAAAAGAATAGAGGACAAGACCTCTGACTCATTTCCTCTCAAAATATGAAAATAGAAAAGTGTGATTCATTTTGTTTTGCCATCACACATAAAAATAATGAGACAGGCAGGCCACCTTAGATTTAAACTGCACCCTTCAAATGCACACAAATGTGGAGAAATTGAGTTTGTTTTTGGTTTTTTTGTTTACTTAAATGCAGAAATGGTAACACATGCAAATGATGTGACTCAGAATGACTCAAACGCCCACACACTCACCCAGAGGGATGATGTCAAGAGGGAGCGCTTGTTTAACTCCTTGATATCGTTTTATATCTGTAGTAATACACCACAGCTGAAGGTAAAATCTAAGTGTCTAAATCAGGTGCTCGTCTGTGGACCGAAAAGAAAAGGGCATCTGGAACCGTTGTTTTATATTTGGTAAAACAAGTCCAGGTCACAACACCCACCAGTCTCTCTGGACAAAATGGTCCCTATAGGTTTGAAATACGATGGCTAGAAGTCAAAGTCTATGAGATAAGTGTGAGATATCCTAATCCTCAAGAGAAGTCTAAGCTAAAATGCCCATAAAACCAGTAACCAGTTCAAGATACCCATAAAACTGTCTTGGTATAATGACAAAACCTAAACGAGTCGCACATGACTAAAACAAGATGGCAACAAGTCCAAGTAAAAACATAATTTCTGCAGAAATGGCCAGGACGGTTTTCCAACACTCTATTTTTCGGTCTTGTTGTTTGTCCTCCCTCTCGTCTCTTTTCCGTCTCTGTTAATCGCTGCAATTATCGTCCTGATTGGAGCTCACTGGGAAAACTCAGCAGGGACGTATGTGTGTTTTTACTGTCTGCGTGTATGTGTGTGTGCATGCGCGTGTAATTCAATTCGCTGCAGATTAAACTGAAGGAGGGAGAGAGCGAAGGAAGGAGGGAGGGATGGAGTGACTGAAGGTTATGAAGGAAGAATAATATTCTCCACATGTACTGCTGGTGTGCGTGTGTGTGTTCATACTGTGTGTGTGTGCGGGCGGAGGATTGTGTCGTTTTGACAGCTGCTGCACCGGAGATTTCCTCCGGGCAGCGAGGACACAAACACACGCTCACACACGCACACACTTTCTCTCTCTTCTCGCTCAGCCCTCCTCCTCCTTGTTGGAGTCTGCTGCGCTAGAAAACACACACACACACCTCCAGGGCAAAGCTCGCATCCTGTTTGCCGATGCGTGGCGGCGAGCGGCTTCGTTTGACAGACGCCTGCACACGCACATTACACACTCACACAAACACCCTGACACACATAAAAACATTAACACGCACACACCGTCTGGCTGCTAAGCGGTGGAGGCTGTTACGGTGGCGTCAGCAGCTCAGCGCTGCATTTTCATCCAGCTCTACCTGCTTCTGATTTGATTAAAAGTACAGAATATATTTGTGTATATTTAGGTTTGTTTCTGCTTGAATACCACAGAAAATACTTTTCATCACTGGAAAAAGATCAAGAAAATGTCCTCATTTATTAAAGTGACCAGTTAATTTTAATGTAAATATATTAGGACCATTATCAAATTGCTTCTGCCAATATTGTGAATGTTTAGTGTTTGTTGGTCTTGGTTTTGTTTTTCATTAATCTGGCAGTTCTGCCAAAGAGCTCCTGAGCGATGAACACTTGTTGAACTCACAGCCTTGAACCTTAATGTCGAAATAATTAACTCTTTGCAGGACCCAGTATCCTCTGGTTGGCTGATAGTTGTGTAGTGTGGTGCAGTAGTAGTAATTGCATTGTTAGTTTTGATCTGATTTCCCAGTTTGCTGCTATATCCAGTTTACTCTGCCGATACAAAAGAGAGAAGTCATCTTGATTTTTCGCCAAATCATCCAATTCTGACCTCCTTGTTGTTTGCATGATGGACAGGCTGATAGATGTGGTCAGGCAGGAGTCTCCATGGACTGTGATGTTTAAAGATGACACTGTGATCTGTAGTCAGAGTAGACATTAGAAGTAGTGAAAGTTGATGAGTTTAAATTCCTGGGGGTCAACCATCCAAAATAAAAGACGGTGCATAAGAGAGCTGAAGAAGAGAGTGCAGGGAGGGTGGAGTGGGTGGAGACAGGTGTGCAGGGGGATTTGTGACAGGACAGCAGCAAGACTGAAATGGAATGTTTACAAGATGGTAGTAAGAATTGCTGTGATGTATGGTTTGGAGATGATGGCACTGGTGAAAAGACAGGAGGCTGAGCTGAAGATGTTTAGATTTTAATTGACAAGATTTACGACTGGACAAGATTAGAAATGAGTACATCTGCGGTTGAGCTGCTGAGGTTGAGCATTCTGGAGACAGAGAAGCAAGGCTGAGATGGTTTGGACATGTCCAGAGGAGGGATAGTGGATAGAGCAAAGGATGGAGATGGAGCTGCCAGGCAGGAAGAAAAGAGGAAAAACTCAGAGAAGATTCATGGATGTAGTGAAAGAGGACAGAGGCAGAAGATTGGTGCAACAAAAGAAGAGGCTAGAGGAAGACTGTGATGGAGGCAGATGATCCCTTAGGAGCAGTCTAAAGATGAAGAAGAAGAAAATATCCAGCTGATTGGATCTGACTGTGCTTATGTTAAACAGCATGTGTTGCGGAGTCATTTCTTGGCACATATTGGGCCCCTTACTGGTGGGGCATTGTTTAAACACCATTAATCCAAAAGATCAGCTTTGTGGTGGAATGGGAAATTTCCATCATGGGTGTGGAGTTGAAAAATCTGCAGTAACTGTTTAATGCTATCATGTCAACATGGACCAAAATCTCTGAGGAATGTTTCCAGCACCTTGTTGAATCTGTGCCATGGTCAATTAAGGCATCTGGATGCAAATTGGGGTCCAATCCAGTGAACTGGGTAATTAATTAGCTGGTGGGTGTGTAGAAGATTCAAAAAGTACACCAAAAATGCCAGATGTTGCATGTTCTTTTAGCAAAATGATTACAGTATAGTAAGCCAAATAAGCTAAAGTTGGTAGATGGTAGTATGTACAACCAGTCTAAAACAAGCTTAAAAGACATCAAAGACTTCAAAAGTAGGTCAAAATCCAATTCCAAGATAAAATCCACAACCAACCCCAAAATACATCTCAAATACATCTTGAGCCAAAGACCAAATCCACTGCCGTCTAAAGCCTGGTCCAAAGTCATAATCAGAATCAGTCCAAAACTAAACTCAATTATTTTTTTTCGAAAATTAGTCCAGACCGTGTCTAAAACCAGTTTAAAACCAGTTCCAAGATCAAATTTGCAGCCAGTCCACTACACACTCTGGAACAATTCCAAAACAACTGCAAATCTATTCTAAACCCAGAAACCAGTCCAAGGTCGAAATCACAATTTGTTTAAAATCAGTCCAATACTGTCAGTGTTGGGAAGGTTACTTTTAAAATGTATTCCACTACAGATTACAGAATACATGCCCCAAAATGTATTTTGTAACGTATTCCGTTACGTTACTCAATGAGAGTAACGTATTCTGAATACTTTGGATTACTTAATATATTATCATTCTTTTTACAACTACATGAATGTACTATTGCTGTGTGATTTATTACTATTACTGAAGGTCTGAACCATGGTAAAGGGACCTCTGGCTAATACGTCGGTTCCGTGTTGGGCTTGTAGCCAAAAAATGCAGTCGAGTCTTAATAGCTTACTTACAACTGGGCTCGTCAGGCACTCTTCTTGGCTGCAGTGGTTATTATTATATTTACATGCTTCCAGCTCCCGTTTCTGCTCGATGACAACTCGTAGTTTTCCACACGCCTTTTTCTCCCTCCTCGCGCTCACAGACACATAACAGGTATGGCAGTCCATTCTCCCTGCAACATGGACTACACTGCCCATGAAGCTACATTCTTTAGGGCTATGCCTGTAGCATTCTGCCTATTAGCTTAGCACAACAACAACAACAAAAAGGCGCTCTCTCACCCAGGAAACACACAGTCGCAGAGAGAACGCGCGTCACCCTGTAACCATGGCAACCGTAACGCTGCCGCCTGGAACAACAGAACGTAGCTGTCAAACAAAACCCAAACAGTCCTGACCCGCGACAATATGAAACAGGAAAATACCGCCGTGTAATCCATTTATTTCAACAAAGTAACTGTATTCTGAATACCACCTTTTTAAACGGTAACTGTAACGGAATACAGTTACTCATATTTTGTATTTTAAATACGTAACAGCAGTTCATGTATTCCGTTACTCCCCAACACTGAATACTGTACATGTTCGAAAGTCTAAAAGTAGTAAAATAAGCTCAAAACCAGTTCCAATATTTAGTCCAAAACCAGATGAAAACCAAGTTAAAATCTATACAACAGTGGTCCAAAAAACCTTGTAAATACCACCTTAAAACTAATAACATATTAACCAAATGTGAAGCCAAAACCCTGAGCTCCAAAAATTATCTAATTTTATGAGATGATGTGAAAAAATTCACACAGGAGCTGCAGCAAGTTCTCCAAGTCCAAAAAGTTGTGCAGAGAACTGATCATCAAGAACACATGAGGACCTAAAATGACACCACGTGGAACCCCACACAAGAAAAAAGACGTTACTAATCCTGCTAAAGCTTTTCTTTGTTGTGCGTTAGAGTCAAAGTGTGATCCTGAGTGGCAACAACGCACAACAACACGCCTGAGGAAACAAGATAAAGAGGAAACACATGAAGGGGAACAGTAGGGAGAGGGGCGAGAGAGGCATGCCAACAGCGAGGAGAGGGAGAGAGAATCCTAATTTGTTCCTCCTTTGCTCTGTCTTTTACTTTAAGACAAACCATCACTCCCTCCTCCTCTTCCTCCTTCTCCTCCTCCATCTCCTCCTGAGCTTTCTGTCATCAGCCTCAGGCTTCACACACATACTCACAAAGGAAAACACACACACACACACAAATCACACGAAAACAGAGTCGCGGGAGCAGAGGTGGTGACAGTGCTATTTTCAACCGAGCCTGAAAAAGTAGGGCTGTGCATGTGTGCTTTCGAGGGGGGGGGGGATGTGGCAATGACAGATGTAGAAAGACAGTGAGCACATGTTTTTGTGTGTGTTTAATTGTTTTGTGGGTATAAAAAAAAAACTCAAGCACATGTTAATCACTTTAAATGTCACCTTTTTTTCCTCCAAACACACACACAGGTCGCTCTGTCAGACTCATCTCGCTCGCCCAGTCATCGACCTCCTTCCCCACAACACACCCACAACGCCCGTCCCGTCCCTCCAGAGGTGCGCCGGCTCATTGTGAACAAAAACGCCGGAGAGACGCTGCTACAGCGAGCCGCCCGGCTGGGATACGAGGTAATAAAATGCAGACACACACACACGCACAGGTGTGCGGAGAGGTGGGTAACAGTTTTAAATTAGGCAGTCACAACTGTTGGTTGTACGTGCAAATTTGATTGACTTTAGTTCAGTTTGTAACATTTTAGTCCATTTATTTATCGGGGCCATTTTTGGCTAGTTTCCCTCGAGGACAATGTAGTCCATTTTCCCCTTGAGAGCTATTTTAGTCCAGTTTCCCTCCATCAGTGTGCACGTGTGCATGTGGTAAGTAAACTGCATGTTGTGTGTCTTGCAGTGTAAAAAGCACGTAAAGGATAGTTAAGAGTAAAGAGGTACAACTGGTGCCTTTACCATCTTAGTCCAGTTTTCCTCTTTGAGCGGGGTTTTGGCAGAGGTTGAAGCAAAAACTGAAGTTTGATGAAACCATTGAACAACACTTCTGGTCAGCATTGATTCTGGCAACCCATCAGGCAACTCTGGAGAATTTGTTTCCTGTTCATGTGTAGTTTCCTGTTTATGTGGAGGGGGTGGAGTGCTGCTGTCCTCAGCTGTGGATATGGTTGGAAAGGAATAATTTGAGGATCCCCTGAAACCCACTGACACGTCATCCACAGAGGAAGCAGTCTGGGGAGGATGACTCACACATTTCTGTCGTTAAAATCTCTGAAGTAATTCAACAGCTGTTTATTGGACTGACTGGGGTAGGGGTTTCTCTTCTTAAGAAAGGCAACCGGAGGATGTTCTCCTTCAGCAGGATCCCACTCCTCAGTTTCTCTGAGAAGGTCAACATCAGGGCATACTCAAGGTGAGATTTCACCTATTGGTCAATCCTCAACTTTAGGTGGAAAGATGCAGTTTTCATCCTCGTTGTGGACTTGGAGAAGCTATTCAGCCATGTGCCTTGAGGTATCCCGTGGGGAGGGATTCAAGGGTATGTGGTATCGGGCTTGTTGTCACAGGATATTTGGGTCCTGTACAGCCGCAGTGGTTGGTGGTCTTAGACTTTTGTCTCTGCTTTTGCAGATTGTGTGGTTTTGTTGGATTTACTGAGCCTTGACCTCTAGCTCACACTGAGGTGGTGTGCAGCCAAGTGCGAAGTGGCTGGAACGATAATTAGCACATTCAATTCTGAGGTTCTCAGCTGGAAAAGGATGAAGCCCACTCCAGGATGACAGCAAGTTTCACATGAAGTAAAGCTGTTCAGAAGTTCATAATTGAGGGAAGATTCGAGCAAGACATTGACAGACAGATTGGTGAAGATGCTGTAGATTTACTGGTTGATTTGCCCTCAAACATAAACATGAGCTGTGAGTAGTGACCACAAGAAAGCTTATCACAGCCAGCTGTAGATGCCTCCTTGGTGAGATGTTCAACTGGTAGGAGACCCAGGACATGTTGGAGAGATTAAGTCTGTTGCCTTGCTGTCCCTGTTGTCTGAAGAATTGGCATCTTTGCTTAAACTGCTGCCTCTCTTACATGAAAATCTGAGTCCAGTTTTCCTCTCTGACATGTAAGTCTAGTTTTCCAGTCCAGTTATTCTTTGTTATATTTGTATCCAACTGTCTTCAGTGGTTTTTTTAAATGTCATTCTCATCAGTAAATTCAGTTCTGATTATAAACTCTAAGAACAAGAACAAACATCACTGAATTCATGGCTTCTGGATTGTTGCATCAAAATGCTTTAAAAATAAATGTTTTTTTTTTATCTTTGATGTCAGGCTAAAAGAAAATCTTTTCGTTTTTTAGATTTTAGTTTGGCATTATGAACATCAGACATGTACACCGAAATACACTTGGACGTTTTCACACATTCATCCATTCATCCTCCTCCGCTGAGCATTGTTCTGCCTCACTCACTCTTTTTCTTAGCGGAGATCATTAATTCACACACTCCTCTTCTCGCCTTCCTTGAACTTTAATCCCCCGCTTCCAGATGAAAAAGATTAGAGAGAGACTTGCTTCCCATCCTTTCACATCCCCTCTCTCTCTAATTGAATTAGCCCTCGGCTCACCACTCACTCATTCCTCTTTTTCCCTGGTTTGATTAATTTTTCATAAAAATGAAGTCTCACCTTCATCTAAACACAAACTGAAACGCACGTGTGTACCGATCTACAGCAACAATATTTTCAAATTACCGAAGCAATAATTGGATCCGAAAGGAACAGTTAAAAGAGATAAAAATCAGGCACTGGTCTCGTTATTGCAAGTGCAGAAATAGTGAAAAAGTGTGTAAAGAGTCTCAGCTTTTCTTTGCCGCATTTCAGAGCAGCAACAGTTGATCAAGATGACTGCAGTTCATAATCAAAGCAAAAAACTGATGCTTTCATGTTCTGTTCTCAAATGTGAAATTTTGCTGTAAAGTGAATGGGTTTTTCTTTTCTTTTCTTTTTTTTTGCTGATTGTACAAAAAATGGAAAGGCTCCTCTGTGTTCTTGAATGATAATTGGAAATGAAAATACTCATCAGATGCAGAACCATTTTAAAACACTGCATGACCAAGAAAAAAAAAATCAGACAGTGTAATATTATATTGGACCATGTTTAGCTTTGATGACAACACAAGTGCATCATGGCATCGTTTCAATAAGCTTCTGTCCAGTTTTGCATAATTTTTCACCAGGATTGTGAACACATGAACAGATGATGAGTAAGACTGTTGTATAAAGACTTCTACAGCACATCCCAAAGATTCTCAGTAGGGTGAAGGACTGAACTCTGTGCCGGCCAAATCATGTGTAAAAAAATAAATAAAATATAAAATGATGTCACATGCTCCCTGAAACACTCAGTGTGAGCCCGATGAATCCTGCCATTGTTTTCTGGGAAGATGCCCGCGCCATCAGGGGAAAAAACTGTTGATTATTCAGTCCGATAGTCAGCTGACGTCATTTTTTGTGCACATAATATCACTGAACCTCGACCTGACCAACTGATGCAACAGATAATATTGTTGCCCACTTAGATTTGTAAATTAGGCAACAGGCGTGATGGGTGCTTCACTTCATCCACCTCTCGTCGTACCTTTATGCACCCATACCTCTGAACAGGCTAAATGTGAACTCATCAAACGCCATGACATTTTCCATTGCTTGAGAGTCCGGTCTATGTATGTTCCCTAGCAAACTAAAGCCTTTTTTTCTGATTAACCTCATGATAATTGGTTTTCTTAAAGTTATCTACAGTGTATCAGACAGTGTAATATTATATTGGACCATATTTAGCTTTGGTCCTGTTCCCTTGACTTCTTGGTTTTCCTTCACCATCAGAATGCCAAGAAAACCAGCCAACTACCAAAATTACCTCTAAATGATGCTGAACTGATGATTAATGAAGGTTTTTATTTTTATTGTTGTTTTTAATAATTTTAACATTAAACATCTGATTCAGAAAAGTCTGATAAAAATATCCACCTGCTAGTAAATATATGTTGTAAACTATTGTTGGAAGCAGGCTGATATTACTGTCCCGCTTTCCTGGCTGTCATCTCAGGTAACATCAACTTGAATTTGTGACATTGTGTTACAAACATCACAGCACTTTTTTTTTTTTTTGTTATTTCACTCAAATTCACTCAATGGGCTTGAAAATTAGTTTGGGATTTTTGTTTTGTTTTGGGGGGTTTTCAGGGTCACACACACACATTCACATGGTGTGAATATTTCATGCTCTGTGTGACGGCTCCTGTCAGGGCTCACAGGTGTCGCCTAGCTTCTCGCTCGCTCTCTCTCTCTCATTGAGGTGCAGCAGTGAAGCTAATGAGCTCAGTTTGCATATGAAGCCATCATCCATCATCGCATACACACACACATTAACACACAGGTTTCCGTGCACACGTATAGAAGAACAGAAACAGTGAGGCTTTAATTATATTCTTAAGGTGGAACTGCTCTTTACTTGTAACATGATGTTTCCATGTTGGTATGTTCTCCATATAGTGTGGAATAATAAAGCCCTGTGAAACAAAAGTGTGTCTTTAAGGGCTACTATATATTTTTTAGAGCTAAGGACAATTTGATTGAGGTGGTTGGTTTTATTGTTTGTATAGATGACTGTATCATCTACATAGAGACAACTAAATATTACCACATTAACCCAACAAAACATTGTTTATCTGATCACTTTTTTGTGTGTTTGTGGTGATATATATTTAGTCCTGTGCAATTCTTGCAGAAGGTCAAGTGGGATGTGTAAGGGGGGGGAGTCAGCATGAGTAAAGAGTGGAAATGATATTCACAATAAGTCAATTTTATATGTATTTTATTAGTAAACTCTTTTCTTTATTTTGGAAATAATATTAGGCATTCTGTTGTTTTTAGGTCATTTTTTTCTCTCCTGGATTTCAGTAACTTCTTGTGGTCATTTGCTGATTGGTTCCAGCAACAGTGCACGATGTTTGTGGATTGATAACATATGGTGCAGCTAACAGAATTAATATTCCCATGATGAATTGAAGTCACATTCAGGGAAGATGGAAATGAATGTTGAGACGTTTCTACATTTGTTGTACAATTTGTAGTTATCATTTGCACTGTTAACTTGGGGACATCTTTTAAAGACAGTAAATTTTTCTGGTGGCACTGGTTGGTAAATGTAGCCAAAAATCACCTCTTTCTAAAACCAGAGTTGCTACTGGTGGCCACGTTTGGCTAAGTCACACAGACCTAGAAAACAGCCAGAAACCCACTGGTCACTAAGAGAAAATCTGTATTTCCTGAATGGTTGGCAAGTACTTACTGGCAGTAGCTAGGTAAAATTAGTCATAAGGTGGTATTTGATGCTGAACTAAAAAGCTCTTTGAAATTGCTTTGTTCACTGGCAGATTGCTGCAGTCTGCAAATACTTACCAGCTACTTGCCAAATAATAGTGAGACCTGATAAAGTGCAAAGCAAAACAGAAATGGCAAACATTCACCTTCAAGGTAAGGTTGAGCCTTACAACTGCAACCAGCACAATTTAAAAAGTACAACCTTTACTTTGAAGGTGACTAGTCCCCTTTTATGGTTTGTATCAAACTTTGTGTCTTTGTAGACAAATCACCATTTTCCATGCAAACTGCAGAGGACTATGGCAGTCTACTAGAAAGTTTTTGATGCAGCATCCTTTTTAGAACAAATTCCATGTGGTGACTACCATCGGCCCTGAGCAACCACACAACAACTGGCAAGAAAATACACTTTTTTCCCCCTTGTGACCTGTGGTTTCCAGGGTATCATAGGGGATGTATTCACAGAGGTCTCAAGGCTTGTGTGACTGCAGCCTGACACAACATCTTGCGTGTATAGCCAAAATTGTGCACACTGGACTATTGCAGAAGGATTACAACATTAGAATGAATGCAAGATGAAAAGTTGTTCATATTCTGTGATGGGTTTGTGACAGGAGGGAAAATTTACTGTGGTCTCAATTTGTTTCCACATTTGCAGGAGGTGGTCTTGTATTGTCTCGAGCGGCGAATCTGTGATGTCAACCATAGAGACAATGCTGGGTACTGTGCCCTACATGAGGCCTGTGCCCGTGGCTGGCTGGGCATTGTACGCCACTTGGTGGAGCATGGAGCCAATGTCAACTGCAGTGCTCAAGATGGAACCAGGTACCTTGCATCAAAGGAGATTTCTGCATTTGTTAGATTAAAATATAAAATTAAAGTGTAATATGAGTTCTTGCACAGGTTTCCTGGATGTTTGAATCCTATCCACTATCGGTAATTCATGAAAGATGTGTAAATGGGGACAAAGCTGAAACTGAGGTCATGAAAAATCAGATGGACTTGCAGCAAACGTAAATGTTTTGCAGGCTTAATCACATTTGAACCAAATTTTAGAAATGAATAACCTTTATAAATTTAGAAATTGCTTTTATTGTTTGTCCATGTGAATACAGAGTCAGAAGTGTTTTAGATGCCTTATTATGTTTGAGCCAGTCCAAGAACTCAAATCCAGTCCAGATTCACATCTTATTATCTACCTTATCTAAATTAAATAAGGTTATGTGAATATAATGGGTTATGTGTCTTCTTCCAGTGAGCACATTAATATTAGAAACTGTTAAGCACAAAATAAAGTAATTTAAAGTCAGGTAGCAACAGCTGCTGCTGAAACAGATTTTAAAAAGTCCTTCAAGTGATGAGGACAGATTCAGTCTCTCTTTCTTCTTTTCTCATCAGGCCACTTCATGACGCTGTGGAAAACGACCACGTGGAGGTGGTGCGCTTCCTGTTGGCCTGTGGCGCTGACCCTACTCTGACCTCCTACTCAGGACGAGCACCAATCAACATGACCCACAGCGCTGCCATGGAAACCTTTCTGGAGGGTAGGACAATAAGGAGAAGGAAGAACATTTGTGTGTGCTGTCTGTTAACTGTTGCTGTTTTTTACACATAAATCAAGTGCTGCTGATGATAATGTTTTGACATCTGTCACTTTCTTATCTGGTCAGATGGACTTAAGTTTTCAGAGCCATTAATTGACTAAAAGTTTTAGGTGGCAGTGACAGTTTCAGGTCTTGCATACTCTGCCAGTTATGAATATGGAGCATCACTACACAGACGTTTTCACATGCTCAGGTCTGGACTCTAGCTGAGTTCGTGTCCAAGATTGTGATGAATTTTTTCGTAAAGCCAGGCAGTATTCTTCAGTTTGTTTTTGTCTTAAAATGTACACCTAAACCCTGAGATCGTTTGTCCTCCTGAAAAGGTTTTCAGGATCGCTCTGTATATTTCTAAATTCATCTTTTCTCAGCCCCGGTCACCAAAAACCATTCCTTCAGCACGATGCTACCACCACCATGCTTCACTGTAGGGATGTAGTTATTAGTAAGAAATAGCTTCATCTTGCTCCACCAGTGCTTTTCCTGTAAGGTTCCCTATAAACGATTATCAAGTCAGAATTTCTTTGCTGAGAGACATAACAGAGCCACAGAGTGGTGTCCTGAAACAGGAACTACTGTAGATGAATCGATAAGGTGCACTCAGAACACCATATATGTTGTCTTTCCTTGCTTTTTTCTGGTCACAGTCAAGAATCTACATTTCTGAAAGGCTTGCCTTTTTGAAGGGACCTCATGAAGCAGTCAGGCTGCCAGCTGTCAACACTCAGATCCACAAAACAGGATAAAACCACCGACTGTCCCACTTGCTCCCATTTTCTGTCCTGATGCGCTTCGCTGTGTTTACAAAAGTCATTAAAATTTACACATAAAAAGTCCTTTGTCCTCCGAAGAAAAATGAACAAAAGAAAGTGGAAAAAACAAAGAATTAAACATATCGTGAGAGCGAGAAAAACAGTGGAGTAAACAAGGAGGAAACAGAAAGGAAAGCGATGCAGCCTGAGTGTGTGTGTTTCTGTGTGTTAGTGTGTGCGCTCGCCAGCCTGTCTGATTACCATTCCCTGCCTCTATTTGTTCTCTCTCTCCATCTCCCTTTTTTCCCTCTCTCTCTCTCCAGAGGGGTTTAATGAGGCTTGGCTACTGAATCCCAGAACAGCTTACTGCTACACACACAGACACACACACACACACACTCCTGCCAGCATCCGTCTACTCAGCGCCAAGCGCCGCGGCGACGAGCCGGCACCGTCTGAACACAAACACTCATCTTCTTCTTCCCATCTTTCACTGTGGGTCTGTGTGTGCGAGTCTGTGTGTGCGTGTCTATGCGTGTGCGTCTGTGTGTGGCTCTATTGTTTTCATCTCGCTGCCTTCATCCTCTCTGATTGGTCGGCTCTTTGATCAGCCACAAAAGCCACTGACTCTGCCGTTCTCTCCCTGCAGACTATCTCTCTGACCTCCATGGAAGGTCGGAGGGCGATCCGGGAATCTACTGGGAATTTTACGGCAGCTCAGTCTGCGGTTAGTTTACACACAAACACACACACACGTGCACACACATACACACCAATGACATCGTCAGAGGAGAAAGGCAGGAAGGCTGGGAAAGATAAATAATTTAGGATTAAAGGAATTGCATGGCCTGCAGCTGAAGACAAAAGTTAGATGAAAAGAAATGCAGTTGAACTTTTGTTAAAAAAAAAAAAAAAAAATCCAGGGACTCAGAAAAAATCAGGACAAAAGGAAGCTTTGATAAACCAGCCGGGACTAAAAGAACCACAGCAAACTCAATTACAGCTGATGGAACTACAACAAAACCGGTTAGAGCTAACCTCTAACCTCTAAACCAGTTAAGAGTAAAGGCACTGCCATGAATTTAATTAGGAATATATAATTACCCCTAACCCTTTTTTTTTTTTTTTTTAATAAATAGGACAGGGGGAATGAATGAGAGAAAGAGGGGGAGAGAAAGAAAGAAAACCAAAGGGGAGAAGAGACGGTGAGAAGGGGGGGGAAGAGAGAGAAAAAAAAAAAAGAACTCCTGGGTCACCTGTATGGAGAAAAAAAAACAAACAAACAAAGAAAACAAACAGAGGAGACAGCAAACAACAAAGAGCAACATAATAATAGAGAAAACAAAGCACCATCACAATAATCTAGCTAGTCATAGATATCAATATTTACTAAATAATAAACGATATTGTGCAGCACGCAAGATAGACAGCGCACAGTGTGCTTTTGAGGCAGCAGCCAAGAAAGCTTTAGTCCGCGTCTGTGAATACCCATGTGTGCATACCTGTGTGGATCAGCATGCTTGCATTCCAAAGGTTTCTCCATGTAATGAAGAAGAACTACCATTACACCACTCATAACTACTAAACCTGTGTGTAATGATTCCAACTCTAAGACACTGGTACTGAAAACATTTGCATTTATCGATATTTCAGTTAACAGTTAAATGAGAATTAAGTGTAAATACAAGAGCAGCTCGTTGTCCAGTAACAATTGAACTGAAGTTTAGGATAGGACTAAGAAATTTAAACTGAAGGTTTGGGGCTCGAGAATTAATGGTCTTTGGAAAGTTACAATTAAAGAATTAAGACCACATGGTAGTGAGCAGTAGACAGCTGTTTGCCATCACGTCAGCATCAACCATGGAAATCACAGGTGACCAAGTCAAACTGCTAGCTCCCAGAGTATTTACAAGGAGGCCATTGGTGTTAAAGCAACTCACAATAGGGAAAGAAAGCCAGACTAAAACTGGGACTAGTGCAGAAAAGGACCTTCAATGATGATTTTTATGTGTTGTTGTGGACTCTTGTTTGTGCAGAGCCATCCAGTGAAGAAGGTGTATATAATATCCTTGCTGATCCACCGGGACCAGAGGAGGAGGAAGAAGATGAAGAAGAGGAGGAGGAGGAGGAGCAACGTGCTAGGAGGGAAGTGTTTGAGTTTGAACTCTCCGACCGACCGTTGCTTCCCTGCTACAACATCCAGGTGTCACTTTCCCAAGGGTAAGTCCAAAATACCCACCGTCCTTATGTCCCTCTTAGAAGCTTACATAACCAGAACGTAAAGGTCAAAAACAGGAGCAAGTATGCTCAGAATATCAACTTAAGAATCTAATAATGAGGACAGATTTAATAGAGCAAGAGTTTAGGTAGCTTTTTCCACCAGCACAGTATACTTGTCCATGCAGAGCCAGCTCTGGCTTGATGCCTTTGACATCAACCTGCATTTTGACAGCTCTGAGAAACAAACATTACATATAAAGGTGGGAAAATATCCATGTGAACAAGGAACTGCGGGTTGCAGCTGTGTGCCTTTTGTGGTGTCATGCTCATGCCAGCTTTTTGGTGCTGGCACCAGATCTTGTTGGTGGAAATGAAATAAATGTTTCCTTATTGGGCACCTACAGCTCATTGTTGGAAAAGAGGTAAATGACATGAAAGACTAAAGCTTGTTAGAACAATGCGAGGTGGATATAGAGGATAAAACCTGATGGGCCTAAAAGATGGAGAAAAGGGACAAATGTCAAATTTTGTTGTCGTAAAAGATCTTGGACTCAAGGATGTAGATTAAACACATCGGAATAGCGGAAACAGAAACTTGGATCGACTGTATTAGAATTAACAGGCATTAGAATGGGATTAGGATTAGTGGTGCTCCTGATTAACTATTACTGTAGGTACTAGGTGGATAAAATAAATTAGACCTCAATAAACTAGTGTCTGGGACATAAGTTAAAAAAAAAAAAATTAATTATAATAATATCTATCTATCTATCTATCTATCTATCTATCTATCTATCTATCTATCTAGATAGATAGATAGATAGATAGATAGATAGATAGATAGATAGATATATGCTAAATATATATGCATGTGTAACCATGGAGGATGTCTATATAAAATAGCCTAGTCTTTTCTAACTAAAACAACATGTACATTGTAGCCACAGCTGCCCTGGGGCGCACTGACAGAGAATGAAATGCCTAGAAGTACTACAGGACCACTGGGTCAAGGAATTAGAAGTAAAGGAAATAGGATAAACAAAAGGGCCATGAGTGTGTTAGGGTTATGATTAAAAGATCCAGGCCAAGACTAAGAAGGCTGGGATGAGAAGAACCAGGGCTAAATCCAAAAGGACCAAAGGATCTAAGACAAAAGCCAAAGCGAGATGAACGAGAACTTAAAATGTATGCGTTAAACAAACAAGGATCGAACAGGCTTAAACAACATGTACCGTAAGAAACTGAACTAGAACTAAATTCAGGACTGAATGTTAGTGTCATGGGCTAGGTCTGTGACCCAGTGTTTGAGTTCTTATATGTATCTTTTGTATTCATTTGTGCCCTAGTTTAGCTCACCTAGTTAATTTCTAGATTGCTGTTTAGTCTTGTTCCTTAGTTGTTTAAGTCATCTCCCCCTGTACTAAGTCTCCCTGGTTCATGCGTCATGTCTGCGTGGTTATGTTTAGTTCATGTCATGTCTAATCTCCATGTTTCCTGTTTTACTTTGAAAGTCTGTATTCAATGTCAGTGTATTTAGTTTCAATTCTCCTGTCCTGTCGTTAGGTTCATGTGTGTCAGCTGTGCTCCCATGTGTGGCCACTTCCCCTGATCATCCCTCATGTGTATTTAGTCTCTGTGTTTCATATAGTCTGTGTCGCGTCGTCTGTGTTCCCACCCTCCATGTTGTCACAGCCAGTCTTAGTATTCATAGTTATGGTTTCCTGTGTCTTCATAGTTTTTTTTATTGTTTTACTTTCCCAGTTTAGTCATAGTTTAGTTTGTCACTGCCTTTCTGCCTTGTCTGCACTCCTTGTCACCAGCCACAATAAAGGCTCGCTTTCAGTTAAGTTTACTCCAGTCTACTCTCGTGTGTTCGCACCTGGGTCCACCACACACACCACCGCACGGTCTGCCTCCGCAGATTGTGACAGAGTTAAAGGACAAAGGACAAAAAAATGACTACAGGAGGTAAAGAAAACAGAAACGTAACTAAGTATATTAGGTAGAAAGCTAAGAGGACTAGGGACAAAAAAAATGTAGGTTAAAGGAACGGGGACTAACCCGTGTATAACCAAAAGGACTAAGACTAAAAGAAACACCAAATATTAGGTTTAAGGACTACATAGTACAGGAGAACTGGGCTTAACAAACTCAAACTAAAGCAGCAAGGTTAAGTAAGTCTAACCTGAGATTAAAAAAAAAAAGACTAATTTATTAATAATATTGGGGCTACAGAACTAGGACAGAACTAGGACAAACACACTGGGACTAAATTAGGGCTACAGGCACTAATTCTAAAAGACCAAGGGCTACAGGAAATAGTGCTAAATGGATGTGACTAAAGAAAGAGGGACTAGCAAATACCCCACCTGTGTACACACTTTGTGTTTCTTATTCACACTCATTTTATCTTCTTCACACTCACACATTCCTCCTCAGTGTTGTTCTAACACGTCTTTTCACACTCGCACACACTCAGACACCAATTAAGGCGGCGGAAAGCAGCTCGGAAAGGAAAGAAGGGAGCAGCGGAGGAGGGAGAATGGATGAAGGGTGGTGCGAGAAGGAGAGAAAAAAGATCCTCGGCGGAGGAGAGGGAGGACAGACGGAGAGGTCGTTAACGAGGATTGCATCGCTGTGGCGACGCAGCTAATTGGCTTCCACTCCGTCTTCCTCCCCTGTCGCTTTTCTCCGCCTCTCTCTTTCTCTTCTTCGCTCACTCTCTTTTTTCCTCTCTGCCGTCTGATGTTGTATTAATGGCTCTTCCTGGATACAAGGCCACCGGGCAGCGACACACATTTCACCGAGCTGTTTAAAATTCAGGCAGCAACTGGCTTTAAAGCAACATGTGGCCTTGTCCATGGCACTGAATGTGTGTGTGTGTGTGTGTGTGTGTGTGTGTTAATCTGCCCTTGACACGCGCACACATTGACAGACATTGTGAATCAATAACAGCTCCATTGATGTTTTCAGTTGCTACAGCAGAATATATAAAAGAGGAGCTGTCACCTTCTTTTTTCCTCCCACCTTCCTCTTCCCTCTTTGGCATCCGTGGAAGCCAAATTTAAAATTTTGCCTCAGCTGAATATATAATATATAATCTGTCAAGCACCACTGCAGTCATTATACAGCAGCCCAAAGTGTTCAATATTAAATTATGGGCTCGAGCAGCAATGAGTGGGTGAGGGGTTTTATTATGGGCAATGTAGACCTCTTCAAACCTGAAGTCTTATTTTTTCAATGTACACTATGCGGCAGTAGAGAACACTCACTAATATGTCACGACTGGATTGTTGGTTTCACGCGCGGTACTCTCAAGATAGGGCCCTGTGAAACTGCAGTAGAATTCATTTCACTTTTAGTGGTTTCAGTTGTAGTGATTACTGGCCAATCAGGATGCATTGGGAGATTGTGTCAGTGTAAAAAATTGCACAATAGTGACACAGTAAAATTAACTTGCTTACTTGTTAAACACGATACATGTGTTCTTAAAAACTGTTACATGTAGTGGAAGCCTAATGCGGGAGCTGCAAGTTTGACAACTTTTTGTAGTGGCATATTCAAGCCACTTGACCAGATTTTTACCAATAAAACAAAAAATTTTCCTCAAGTTTTGACATGATAGCGTACCATGGAAAAGTATCGAGACACCCCTGAATTGTCTTGATGCATGCTCAATCATTCTGGGTAAGAAAATCCCAATAGGTTGATTTTGTTCATCGGGGCGTAGCGTTTTCAGTGGGAGTGGGGAATGAAATGTTTAACGGCTTATTGTTTATAAGGTTGGGGAAACCTGCAGTCAGCTGAGACTGAAGAGGTCACGTGGATGAGTGACGAAAAGTTTCTCCCACTGAAAACACTTATGTCCAGATGAACAGGATCAACCTTTTGGCACCCCTGAATTCTTATTATTTTGCTCCAAGAGGCCAAAAGCACAGGGACAAAATTAGGGCTACACGCACTAATCTCACTCAAGTTGTTCAAATCATAGGAACCTGTTCAATGTGTTAAAAAAATTAAAATATATATATATATATTGACATCGAACTTATCACTCTATGAGCCTTTTAAAACACCATTTGAAATTGATCTGTACATTTCCCCTTCTTGTTTCCTCCAGTCCCAGGAACTGGCTCCTTCTTGCAGATGTCTTGGGTCGCCTTCGGATGACTTCTCGGTCCTTTCGCCGCCTCTTCCCACAGCTCAACGTCCAGTCCATCCCTGAAGACGAGTTCTACCGGCAGGCATCCTTGTCACAGCTCCTGACAGGTCCTGATGAACAGGAGTTGGCCTCCTTCAGGCCAGATGTCAAAGACCCTCTGGAGCTGGTGGAGGCCACACCCGAGCTGGCTGGCATGCTAGGCTCTTCAGTGGAGTTTGTGGATAGTCGCTGGGACTCACTGGAAGCTTCGCCACCACCAACTCCATCTCCACCACATTCACCAAGACCGCTGCAGCGTGTTCCACCACCATTATCCCCAGAGCAACATGGACCAGATGCTGGTCCTAAGGTGGGAAATGTGGTGCTGAGCCAGACTGAGTCTAGGGGTCAGGGATTTAAAAACCTGGGATATTCTACTCCAGCAGAAAAGGCAGAAACTAAACTAAATCCCAGCATATGGGAACCACAAAAGCAAGGAATTAAAATTGCTGTGGGTCCTTCAACCACTAAGCCAAACATGACATTGAATGCTAGCCTGTGGGAACCACAAAGACAGCGTTCTAAGAATCCTCAGGTCATGGGTTCTGCTAATCCGGACTCTAAGATGGACTCAAACCTGTGGGAACAACCGCAGCAAGGCAATAAAACGGTCCAAATCACTTCGGTCAAATCTGATGTGATGGCTGGGACTAGCATGTGGGAACCACAGCGACTACGAAGTCGAAATCCTGGGATTTCTGATGCTAAATTGGACACAGCAGTATTAGAAACACCACGACTTCGGAATAAGAACATTGGGAATTCCACTCCCACTCATTCAAATGGTGCAGTGGATGCTAATGTGTGGAAACGGGAAAATCAAGGAAACATAAGCAACAGGGTTTTGGACTCTACAAACCCAGCTGCTGCAGTTGACTGTAGTGCTTGGGAACCCCAGCGACTGCGAAGTAAGAATGCTGGGATCTCTGGCCCTGCAAAGTCGGATGTCAGGGTGGATGCCACCACATGGGAATGTCAAGGAATAAAGAGAATGGGCAGCAACAGTGGAGCACCAAAAAGAGAGGCGAATCCCTGTGTCACCCAAGGTGAATGCACTAAGAACATAAAGATGGACCCTGCTTGGCAGAGGAACTTGACGAATGTTAGAGTTCATATCAGGGACTTGGGAATGAAAGTTGGCACTGTTCCAAGAGACTTAAAGAAAGAGCCAGGTAAAGTGGTTGGGAAGGGTGCCAGGATCAAAGGGAAGTCATGAAATGACAAAACACCAGGAAATTTGAAGAGACATATCCTGACAGAAATAAACTGAGAAGCATTCCAACATACATGTAAAAACATTGTAAATTAATATCTGGACATTGAAAAGACAGTTAACTCTGTGGCAAGACTGTACCAGTATTAAATGTGTGTTATATGTAAACTGTAAATAGTCTTTGTTTGTTTCGGGGTTTTGTTTGTTTTTTAATTTATGAGCACAGAATTGACGGATCATTTTTTTTCTTTGTAAATGCAGTCTGGTGTAAATACAATGGCATTCCTGTTGACATGCTAAGATTGTTGGTTCACGTCTGGGAAGCTGTTTGTTACCTTTGTGTGTAATTTTGTATTCAGCATCCTGTTGGCTTTTGTCACCAATCTATTACTGTCCAATAAATATGAGGAAAGAAAACAAATGAGTTAACTGTCTGAATTATCCTGAGCAAACTGCAAAGACTTGAGTTTATATACTCATTTTTACAGTCATGTAAAAAATAAAATTTGCACCGGATTTTGTAATCCGGTGCAAATTAGGTACACCTCATGATCCAGTAGCTCGTAGAACCACCGTCAGTAGCAATAACTTGATGCAGTCTTTTTTATGTATAACTTTATTATTCCCTTGTATCTTTGTTGAGCACTACTGGCTCACTTTTCTTTACAGCATTACTTACATTCACTGAGGTTTCTTGGCATTCATTAATTAACAGCTCTATTAAGGTCCTAATTTCAGCATTTCAGTGATGTTGAGGTATGATGTGATTGTAAATTGCAACAGGGGCCATGATAGAAAAACTGCATTATGCTGCTAACTGAACTTCCGCTCTTTGCAAACAACTGCAAAGGGGCATGCTAATGCAAAGCTAACCAAGGACCCAGAGTGATTTTAAAGCTGAGAGAATGCCAACCCAATATCTATAAATATATATGGTGGCCCCTAGATTAGGGCTGCCACAATTAGTCGACTAGTCACAATTATGTCGACTATCAAAATCGTAGACGGCTAATTTAATAGTCGACTCATCGCTTGAAGCTTTGCAAAATCCCAAAAGACGCAGGAATAAGTAGTAGGATTTAAGAGTGTAATAACGGACTGAAACAGAAGATGGCAGCACTGCATGTACAAGGATGCCAGCTGCCGTTAAACCCCAAAGAAGAAGAAGCAGTGTCCGGTATCGTAGCTGTGTCCAAATTCAGGAACCGCATCCTCCTGTGCCCACATTTGTAGGCCAATTATGTTACAGCGACACGACGAAGACTGTCCAAATTCGAAGACTCTGACAAATGCGGCCGACAAATGTGCCCTTCATTTCCCCAGATTTGAAAGATGGGTCGGGTGTATACTTTGCTGCCCAACCTATCCCAGAATTCATAGCACGGCCCTGCTCAGTTTCCAACAATGGCGGATGCTAGTTAGTTTTAATATTATTCTTATTATTCTTTCTCAGTCACAAAATAAATGTTTAACATATTTTCAGGCGAGAATGTAGCTGTGTAAACTTCAAATATCTGCTCAGTTTATCAAGACACCACATATTTTCAAAAGCGTTCAGATGTTTTTGGAGACGTCTGTTACCCACCAGCTCGATAGTTAGCCGGGGTTCAAGGCTCACTAGAGCCGGTGAGAACACCGGACTCCCGGCAAATCGTTTTCAAACCCGCCGCTGTCTTTCGCTACTCAGGTTAAACATGATATAGAAGTCACTTAGATAACTTAAAAATGTTCGTTTTTGTTTTGTTTTTTGTATTTATTTGTTCCTGAGTAAATCGGTTTGGCTGAGATTAAACTTCTAGTTTTTACACAGCTGAATAAACGTCAAGCAGTCAAATGATTATCAGAAATGTGAGATGCTCGAGAACATACTCCGGTGTCCTGTTACATTTTAGATAGCAAGGAGCAGACGGCTGAGTTTATTAAACTCCACCGAAACAGTCTGCAAATTTCATTAAAATGTAATAAATGTATTGTTGCCTGTTATCTGTTGTGTCCCGCCGGCTCTGTTCCTGTGCTACGGCCAGTGTAACTACCGCCCTTCCCCCCTCTCCCCAGCGCAAGCACAAGGCTCGTGTGCGGAGTGAAGCGAAAAAAAGTGTGAGAGAGTGAGAGAAAGAGAGAGAAAAAACACGCTCACGTTGTTCACTTCAAAGAGTCGACTCTAACGGTGTGTTCACACCGAACGCGATGGATGCGAATAGAGCGTCAGGTTCACATGTAAAGTCAATGGAAAGGCGCGATGACCCGCGTTTGCGGCTCCCGCGAAAATTGGGAAGCAGATTTGCGTCGCTAAAATGCCAAAACGCCTGAAATGTGCGTCAGTGTAGCACGTTTGGAGTGTTTGACTCGCGAAAAAAACCACGCGTGTCAGTTTTTGTGTTGCATTTTGTGCATACGCGCGTTACGCGTCTACCGCTTGAGTTGGAAAAATCTGAACTCCAGCGTCAAATCGCGCCGCGACAACCAATCAGGAGCCTGGTGACCAGTGTTGGGAAGGTTACTTTTAAAATGTATTCCATTACAGAATACAGAATACATGCCCCAAAATGTATTCTGTAACCTATTCCGTTACGTTACTCAATGACAGTAACGTGTTCTGAATACTTTGGATTACTTAATATATTGTGGCGAGTTCAGACAAGGAGGAGACGGAGGTATCGTTTGGTCTTGCTTCCCGTGAGCTAGCCAGGGAGCACAGCCGTTTATTACATTTGCAGAAGAACACACTGCCACTAGCTAACTGCTCAGCGCGGCAACCACAACACACATAGGGCGCCCTCTGACCCCGGAAGGACACACCGTCGCAGCGAGAGGGCGTCACCCGTCACCATGGCAACATACACAAAACATAACTGTACAAGCAGAACCCCGAACAGCCCTGACCCGCTACAATATTATCATGCTTTTTACAACAACGTGAATGTACTATTGCTGTGTGATTTATTACTATTACTGAAGGTCCGCGACTCCGAACTGTAGTAAAGGGACCTCTGACTAATGCTGGGCTCACACTGTGCGATTTTTGGCCCATTTTGAGCCGATTTTTGAGTCGTGCGATCGTTTTGGCGATCGGCCCGATTTTGGCCTTCATCGTGCGTCGTGCACTGTGTAGTATACGTGGGGTAACGAGAAGCGATTGACACCTCACGACCAGCTCCCGATCATCAATCGCTTGGTCGTGAGGGTGTCACCGCAGTTTGCCACACTGCGCACGCGCAAACACAAATGTCAGCGAAAAAGACGGCGTAGCACGGCAGTGCAGCGTGTGATCTGGACACAAGCGATGGAGGCACAACCTGTAGAACCATCCGAGCCCTTTCGATGTGGCCTCACAAAATTATCACGACCACAACAACCGTGAAAATAGTTGGATCGACACTGCTGCTCAATCACAGCTGCCTGACCAATGTTTTTCATTAGCAATTTAGCAAAGTTGATGGTGGTGGTGTGTCTGTGTGAGTGAAAGACGGAGAGGGAGAGCGAGCAACAGAATTTCTGTTATAACCTTCATTTTTATGGACGCACAGTGTGAGCACTCAGGTCGCATCAGAGCATCGGGCCGTATAGTGTGAGACCCTGCATCGTGACCTATGAACTAATAACCCCTGCGAGTCAATCGTACAGTTTGAGCAGGAGCTGAATCGCGCGACTGAAAAAATCGCACAGTGTAAGCCCAGCATAATACGGCGGGGTCCCTGTCGGCTCGTAGCCGAAAAATAGCTCTACTTTGTTGTGTGGGTCAACTTTTCTTGCGACAGACAGAGAGAGGCGTTGAAAGGCTGCTCCAACGGAACTTGTTGTTTTCGGAGGAAAACACGAACACAGTGTACAGTCGAGTCTTAATAGCTTACTTACAACTGGGCTCGTCAGGCACTCTTCTTGGCTGCAGTGGTTATTATTATATTTACATGCTTCCAGCTCCCGTTTTTGCTCGATGACTGCTCGTACCTTTCCACTCCCCTTTTTCTCCCTCCTAGCGCTCACAGACACATAACAGGTATGGCAGTCCATTCTCCCAGCAGCACGGACTACACTGAACATGATGCTACATTCTTTAGAGCTATGCTTGTAGCATTCTGCCTGTTAGTTTAGCACAACAACAACAACAACGAAAGGGCGCTCTCTCACCCAGGAAACACACAGTCGCAGAGAGAGAGAGCGTCGCCCTGTAACCATGGCAACCGTAACGCTGCCGCCTGGAACAACATATCGTAGCTGTCAAACAAAACCCAAACAGTCCTGACCCGCGACAAAATGAAACAGGAAAGTACCCCAGTGTATTCCATTTATTTCAACAAAGTAACTGTATTCTGAATACCACCTTTTTAAACGGTAACTGTAACGGAATACAGTTACTCATATTTTGTATTCTAAATACGTAACGGCGGTACATGTATTCCGTTACTCCCCAACACTGCTGGTGACATGGCTCTGACCTAGGTCAAAGGGGCAGATCCAGCCAAAGCCCTTCATTCTTCATTCAATATGGAGGAAAAGCTAATCAGTGCCGTGGCAAATCATCCCGAGCTCTATGATGCTAGATACTATTTCTACCGAGACAGGAATAAAAAGGACCTAGCTTGGAGACACATAAGTGAGGAGATCGGGCAACCTGGTAAGTTCATTCCTTCTTCTTTTTAATTTTCAGACTGACCCGATGAAGCCACGCAAAAGCTAGCAAGCCCGCCTACTGTCCCGCGATTTTCCCACTGTTGTACAGTGCAGAGCATCGCTTCCGCGTCATTGATGTTGGGGGGTACGGGAGGACCAGCGACGGTGGTATTCTGGCCAACTCCACCTTTGGTCAGGCTCTTCGGGCTGGGACTCTCCATCTGCCTCCTGACCAGCCTCTACCTGGTGGAGAACACCGTGGAGCCCAGCCCCATGTCTTTGTGGCTGATGAAGCGTTCCCGCTGCGGCGTGAGCTCATGAGACCTTTCCCTGGACGCCTCCTCCCTTTAGAGAAGAAGATCTTTAACTATCGCCTTTCCAGGGCCAGGATGATAGTGGAGGGTGCCTTCGGTATCCTCTCCTCACAGTGGAGGTTGTATCGGCGCGCTATGGAGCTCCGTCCTGAAATTGCGGAGAAGTGTGTGAAGGCAACTTGTGTTCTCCACAATTTTCTGCGCTGTGTGGACGAGAGAGGGGCACCTGCTGTGAGAGGTGTGGCACCTGCTGTGGTGGAGCCATTGCAAGGCCTGGGTCGTATGGCAGCAAACAACTCCTCCAGAGAGGCTGTCCTGGTGAGGGAGAAATTCATGGCTCACTTCTCGACAGAGGGAGCTGTGTCTTGGCAACCAAAGGAGTAGCCTGTTTGAAGTCCGAGTGACTTCCCCACAACGGCTCTTTTAAGAGCCACCCACAAACCTCTAACGAGTGTTCCTGTCTTTTTAAATTTTTCATAATAAATGGAGCTCTACTTCAAAATAAACTAACCTCTTTTTACTCTCTTAAGTAACTTGTCTTCACTATGTTCCTATATACAGTGTGGTACGCTAACCAGATAATGCGTTTATTCAGAGGACATCTGCAGGAGAAAGTGGAAGAGCCTCAGGGACACATATAATAAGGAGAAGAGGACAGAGAAGGAGAAGAGGAGTGGGTCTGCAGCAGGATCGGGGAGGAGATGGAAGTTCTTCGCGGTCATGGGGTTTCTAGACCCCTTCCTCACCCCGCGGGAGACTAGCGGCAATATGGTGCGGACCGTGGAGAACTTCTCCCCCGAGGACCAGGGACAGCCCGAAGAGGCAGCAGGGGTGTGTCAGTCAGAAGGTATGTTTACAATGAATTAATGTAGGCAGTTAATTTATGCGTGTTGTCATACAGGAATATATTTTGTTTATTAATAAACAGTATACAGTAGTCCCGCTGATGGACCGTCACTGCCTCGCCTTTAGGGACTCCAGGATAGTCAGCTCCACCGCTGATGGACCGTCCTGGGACCCGTCCCTCGCCCGCCTTCGAGCTGTCCTCCTCTGTGGGCCTGTAAAACACAGCACAAAACACCACAAAGTAATGAGAAGGCTGCAACCAGATTTTCATTTTCAAAATTGAAAAAAAAAAACAGGATATGAACAGATTGGTTGTAGATATTTAGTAAAGGTGATCACAAGGGGATTCAAGCAAGTAAAAAGCTATCAGTGCTTGATGTTCATACCTGTGGGTGCAGCAGCAGGAGCTGAGGGACCAGGGACTGGGGAGCCAGGAGAAGCAACAGGGGAGGACTCTGCTGCATGATTACTTGACTCTATCAAGACAATATTAAATGTTAACAGGTTGAAGACAATAGTCATAGAGAATATTATATTATTATATACTTATTATTATATATAGTGGTCTCTCATTTATTGCAGCACATGAACAGTAGTCACAGTTCTCACAAGTTGATTCTCAAAGTGCAAACCTTTGTCGATGTTAAAACGTAAAAGTATTATGCCGCGCTTTTTCTCCGTCTGCGGCGCCACTTTTGTGTGCCTTTTTCGCTCCCGGTGCAGGTGTCTATTTCCGAATGAGGGTCATAGTTAAGAGTGTTTTTGTGCTGTTTTTTCCTATTGGACGTGATGGTTATCAAAACCAAACATGATAAGTTTGGCAAGCGCAGGAGACACGACACGGAGGACATTTGTCATTTGGGCTGCAGAATGCAATGCGCATTGTTGAAAGCTGTACGGTGCAATAAAAAAAAATCAGCGAAAAGGCGAGGCAGTGACGGTCCATCAGCGGGACTACTGTATACTGTTTATTAATAAACAAAATATATTCCTGTATGACAACACGCATAAATTAACTGCCTACATTAATTCAAATTCAAATTCAAATTTTATTTGTCACGTACACAGTCATACACAGTACGATATGTAGTGAAATGCTTGGACAACTGCTCGTGACCTAAAGAAAACAAAAAAGGAAAAGGCTATGAATAAGATAGGAAATAAATATGAAAAATTAAAAAGGGTAAATTTAACTAGGAAGGGATAAAATATAAATTAACTCATTCACTGCCAGCCATTGGCAGTGAATGAGTTAAGGTTAAAAATGAAATAACTGTACAACACAAATTAGAATGAAGGGTAAATTTAACTGGGAAAGAATAAGATAAAATATATAAATTAAAGTTGAAAATAAAATAACTGTACAACAAAATACACAATATAGAACTATATAAGAATGTATGAAGAAATATAAATATAAATAAATATATACACAATAACAGCAGCTGTACAAGTATTAACCGGAAATGAAGAATGTAGTGACCAGTGTTGTGCAATCCACATTATGTCTTGTGCAGTGCAAATATGCTTAAAGTGATTTAAGTGATGAAGTGAAAACAATGTCCAGAATGTCCAGTGTGTGTGTAAGAACTGTGAGTGTGGGTCAGTACTGTGTGGTGGTGTGATTGAGAGACCGTATCGCCTGCGGGAAGAAGCTCCTCCTCAGTCTCTCTGTGTTGGTCTTCAGGGAGCGGAATCGCTTTCCTGACCTCAACAGAGAGAACAGTCTGTTGTTGGGATGGCTGAGGTCCTTCACGATCTTCCTGGCCTTGGTCCAGCACCGCCTGCTGTAGATTGAGTGCAGGTCAGGGAGCTCGGAACGGATGGTGCGCTCAGCTGACCGCACAACCCTCTGTAGAGCTCGTCTGTCCTGCATGGTGCTGTTCCCGAACCAGGTTAAGATGTTTCCCGTCAGGATGCTCTCTATGGTGCACGAGTAAAAGTTCCTGAGCACCTTGGAGGGCAGTTGGAAGTCTCTCAAGCGTCTGAGGTGGTAGAGACGCTGTCGGGCCTTTTTCACCACGGTGTTGATGTGACAGGACCATGACAGGTCCTGCGTGATGTGAACTCCGAGGTATTTGAAGCTGTCCACTCTCTCCACTGGGCACTCGTTGATGACGGGGGTCTGGTAGTTCCTCTCCTGCTTAGTGCTGAAGTCCACTATCAGCTCCTTTGTCTTACTGACGTTTAGAAGGAGGTTGTTCCTCTGTTCCCCCTTCTAGTGTCCAAGTGAGTGAGTGATGTGTGGAGGAGATGAGAGATGGCATCGTCTGTGGAACGATTTGGACGGTAAGCGAACTGTAGTGGGTCCAGTGTGTCTGGTAGTGAAGAAATGATGAAGTCTCTGACCAGGCGTTCAAAGCACTTCATCACTACTGAGGTGAGGGCTACAGGGCGATAGTCATTGAGAGAAGCAGGGTGGGGTTTCTTCGGGACAGGAACAATGATGGACTCTTTGAAGCATGTGGGGATCACCGACTGAGATAAAGAGATGTTGAATATCTCAGTGAACACAGGAGCTAGCTGGTATGCGCAGTCTCTTAGGATGCGACCTGGGATGCCGTCTGGTCCTGCTGCTTTCCTGGTGTTCACTCTTTTGAAGGCTCTCCTTACTTCATGCTCGGAGATGACGAGCACGTTTCCGGTGCTGGCAGTATCTTCCTGTCTGCAGCCGTTAGCGCCGCTAGCACTAGCATTGTTGGAGTCCTTAGCTGCAGCCTCGAAGCGAGCATAGAAAGTGTTCAGCTTGTCTGCCAGAGTCACGGTCGCGTTCGTCATACCGGTTGTTGGTGCTTTATAGTCCGTTATTGTCCTTAGTCCCCGCCATAGGCTCCTAGAGTCACTCTGTTGGAGTTGTGACTCTAGTTTCCTCCCGTAGCGCTGCTTCGCCTCTTTCACCGCCCTCCGCACGTTATATGACGCGGCTTCGTATGGGTCCATGTCCCCCGTCGTGAGTCCCGTGTTGTAGGCAGCGGTGCGGGATCTCAGAGCGTCGCGGATGGTTTTATCCACCCACGGCTTCTGGTTGGGAAACGTTGTGATAGTCTTTGTCTCCACGGTATCATCCGCTAGTTTCCCGATGAATCCCACAACCGCTTCCGTAAACACGTTGACATCATCATCGGAGCTGTTTCTGAACATGCCCCAGTCTGCGTCATCGAGTGCGTCCTGTAACGCGGCCACCGATTGATCCGTCCAGCGCGCGACCTTCCTCTGAACCGGAACTTCCTGTTTCAGCCTTTGTTTGTATTTTGGCATGAGGAAGATGGCGGCGTGATCAGATTTGCCAAACGGAGGGCGGGATTGTGCCTTGTAGCCATCCTTGACCGTAGTGTAGCAGTGGTCCAGTGTCCTTTCACCTCTGGTGGGGCAGGTGATGTGTTGATAAAAGTTCAGCGCTGCGCGTTTGAGGTTGGCGCTATTAAAGTCCCCCGTCACAATAAGCGCAGCGTCCCGGTGTTGTGTCTGATGCTGTGTGAGTGCCTCATGCAGCTCGCATAAGGCGGTGACCGTGTCCGCTTGTGGTGGAATATAAACGGCACTTACAATGACCGATGTAAATTCCCGAGGTAGATAAAAAGGACGACACATGATGGACAGTAGTTCCAGATTTGGTGTGCAGGAGCGTGTGAGAGGAACGACGTTCGCACTGTTGCACCAGTTGTTGTTCACCATTAAACATACGCCGCCTCCCCTTGACTTCCCCGAGTCCCGTGTCCTGTCCATGCGGTGAACCGAGAAGAACTCGGCCGGCTGGATGGCGTGGTCCGGCACCGCTGGGTTCAGCCATGTCTCGGTGAAGCAGAGGAGATTGCAGTCCCGAATGTCTCTCTGGAACTTTATCCTGGCCCTGAGGTCATCAAGCTTGTTCTCCAGTGACTGGACGTTGGCGAGCAGGATGCTAGGCAGAGGTGTGCGGTGTGCACGAGCTCTCAGCCTGTTCCTGATGCCGGCTCGCTTCCCTCTAGGCCGCCGCCGCTTCCCTTTGTTCTCCCTCAAGATCTCACTCGGCCAGCTCGGATCCGGAGTTAAAAACTTCGAATTATGAGTACATTGTATACCAATAGAAACAAGAGTGTCACTGTCATACCTAATGTACCCAATGGTGATGATTTTGCCAATTTAGAAACGCTGAAAACTAACTTAAAAAACAAAGACAAAGAAAAAGTGGTCAGAGCAGTCGTGACGGCAGCCGACCTCACCGGCGCCATCTTACATCTTACATCATTGTAAACATACCTTCTGACTGACACACCCCTGCTGCCTCTTCGGGCTGTCCCTGGTCCTCGGGGGAGAAGTTCTCCACGGTCCGCACCATATTGCCGCTAGTCTCCCGCGGGGTGAGGAAGGGGTCTAGAAACCCCATGACCGCGAAGAACTTCCATCTCCTCCCCGATCCTGCTGCAGACCCACTCCTCTTCTCCTTCTCTGTCCTCTTCTCCTTATTATATGTGTCCCTGAGGCTCTTCCACTTTCTCCTGCAGATGTCCTCTGAATAAACGCATTATCTGGTTAGCATACCACACTGTATATAGGAACATAGTGAAGACAAGTTACTTAAGAGAGTAAAAAGAGGTTAGTTTATTTTGAAGTAGAGCTCCATTTATTATGAAAAATTTAAAAAGACAGGAACACTCGTTAGAGGTTTGTGGGTGGCTCTTAAAAGAGCCGTTGTGGGGAAGTCACTCGGACTTCAAACAGGCTACTCCTTTGGTTGCCAAGACACAGCTCCCTCTGTCGAGAAGTGAGCCATGAATTTCTCCCTCACCAGGACAGCCTCTCTGGAGGAGTTGTTTGCTGCCATACGACCCAGGCCTTGCAATGGCTCCACCACAGCAGGTGCCACACCTCTCACAGCAGGTGCCCCTCTCTCGTCCACACAGCGCAGAAAATTGTGGAGAACACAAGTTGCCTTCACACACTTCTCCGCAATTTCAGGACGGAGCTCCATAGCGCGCCGATACAACCTCCACTGTGAGGAGAGGATACCGAAGGCACCCTCCACTATCATCCTGGCCCTGGAAAGGCGATAGTTAAAGATCCTCTTCTCTAAAGGGAGGAGGCGTCCAGGGAAAGGTCTCATGAGCTCACGCCGCAGCGGGAATGCTTCATCAGCCACAAAGACATGGGGCTGATGAAGAGCGTCAGGTTCACATGTAAAGTCAATGGAAAGGCGCGATGACCCATGCCTTTCCAGCCTCTACCTGGTGTTCTCCACCAGGTAGAGGCTGGTCAGGAGGCAGATGGAGAGTCCCAGCCCGAAGAGCCTGACCAAAGGTGGAGTTGGCCAGAATATCACCGTCGCTGGTCCTCCTGTACCCCCCAACATCAATGACGCGGAAGCGATGCTCTGCATCCACAACTGCAAGGAGAACAATGGAAAAAGTTCCCTTGTAGTTGTGGAACATGGATCCTGAGTTGGGGGGTGCCTTCGTCTGGACGTGCTTCCCATCCAGAGCTCCACAGCAGAGAGGGAAGTTTCAGCGCTCCTGGAATCCCTCTGCGATGGACCGCCAGTCTTCAGTTGAAGGCACAGCCATGAAATCGTCCACTAGACAGTCCCAGATGGCTGTCGCTACCTGGGGGATGATCTAGCTCACCGTGGACACACCGACTCGAAAACTGAACGCGATGGTCCTGAAGGAGTCCCCAGTGGCAAGGAACCTGGACAAAATTGTTTAAAATGAGTATTATGTGTACTGCAGTTACAAAATACATTATTGAAATTACAAAATTACAAATTACAAAACATAAATCTTACATAAAACATTTTGTAATTATAAGGATATATTAGATATAATCTAAAACAGTCAGTGGTGATTATATACAAATATTCAACTATCCCAGAATTAAACCAGGTCTAAATAAAAAAAAGGAGTGAGTATCACTACAAAGATTAACCCACAGTGGTCCTAATACCAGTTTGATATCAGGCTGTTTAATACTGAAGCTTTGGGACCTTATGTCCAGTTTCTTTTCTGACCATTTCCTTGGCTTCAGTTGTGGATTAGATTAGTTTGGAATATGGCTCTGGGATGGTTTTACACTCATTTTTGAGACTTTTTGTCAGACTTAGCGTTAGACTTGGTTTGAGACTCATTATGCACTTTTTTTGTTCATTTGTTTGTTTCAGACTATTTTGACTTTGGCTCAAACTAGGTTTTACACTATATTGGAGTGTTTTTTTGGCATTTGAACTGGTTTAAAATCTGGCTTTCAAACAGTGGCTGTCGTGTTTTTCGATGTCAGGCCCTGTCTTGGACAGGAAATCAGGAATGATCAGACACCTCCTCGTGGTGTTGCTGACGGAAAAGAATGTAAACACGTGTGAAGTTTTTACCCCATAGTTGTTGACCGCGCTCACTCAATGTGTCCTCAAAGCCTCACAGACATGCTGAATGCATTTTATTCAGGAAGTTTAAAGCTGCATTCTTTACATGTCATGGTCCTGGGTCAGTGACCCAGCGCTTTTAGTTTGTATTCACTTTCTAGTTGATGATGATGATGATGATGATGGTTTGAGTTCTATGTGTTATATTCAGTCTGCCTTTGAGTCTGCGTCTGTGCCTCTGTCTATGATGTCACCCCATCTGTTTGTGAATCTGTCTGTTTAGTTCAATGTCTTGTCTGGTTCCATGTGTCTAGGGGTTCCTGTTTTACTTTGTAGGTTTGCCTCGTTATGCCCATTAGTTCCAGCTGTGTCCCCTCCTGTGTGCCATTTCCTGATTACCTGGTGTGTGTATTTATAGTTGGTGTCTGCCTGTGCTCCTCGTGGCGTCGTCTGCGTTTCTCTGTGAACCTCTCGTGTAGTCTGCTCTGTTCCATGTTTCTTCGTGTCTCTCTGCCCCTCGCCTCGTGTCCTCCATTTTGCATTAGTTTTCCCAGTTTAGGTTTATGTTCGGTTCTGTCCACACCTTGGTTTTCTGCACTGTAAATAAAACCCACTTGCACCTCCGCCATTGTCTGCTATTGGATCCTCCTTTCTCACCCTCCACACGACTGCCGCCCCAGCCGTGACAGTACGACGCCACCACAAGATGGATCCAGCAGCTTTGTCCGGAGAGAGTGACCTCGCACGCATCCAACGCCTGCTGGTTCTGTTCTGTCCCTGCCAGAGGTCCCCGCGCCTGCTGGTTCTGATCTGTCCCTGCCAGTGGCCCGTGTGCCAGCTGGTTCTGTTGCGTTCCTGCCAGAGGCCCGTGTGCCTGCTGGTTCTGTTCTGTCCCTGCCAGAGGTCCCCGCGCCTGCTGGTTCTGATCTGTCCCTGCCAGTGGCCCGTGTGCCTGCTGGTTCTGAGACTGTTTTTGCTGGGGGGCCCGAGGAGCCCGTCCAGCCATCTGCCTGGTCGGCTGGGGGGCCCGAGGAGCCCGTCCAGCCTTCTGCCTGGTCAGCTGGGGGGCCCGAGGAGCCCGTCCAGCCCTCAGCTGCAGTCTCATCACCAGCTGCAGTCTCATTACTCTCGCCTGGTCCAGCTTCCGCTTCCTCATCAGCATCGCCTGGTCCAGCATCTGGTCCAGCATCTGCTTCAGCATCGCCTGGTCCAGCATCTGGTCCAGCATCTGCTTCAGCATCGCCTGGTCCAGCCACCGCTTCAGCATCGCCTGGTCCAGCCACCGCTTCAGCATCGCCTGGTCCAGCCACCGCTTCATCCTCATCAGCTGCTTCGTCTGGTCCAGCATCTCCACCAGCAGCCTCATCCACGCTTGCAGCAGCAGTTTCATCCATGCCGCCACCTGCTGCAGCGCCTCCGTCTGCATCCTCCACGCCGTTGCCTGGCCCGGCCTCTGCTGCATCCTCCACGCCGTCGCCTGGTCCGGATTCAGCATCCTCAGCGTCGCCTGGTCCAGCGCATGCTTCGGCTTCATCCGCTTCACCTGGTCCAGCCACTGCTTCATCCTCGCCTGGTCCAGCCTCCGTGTCTTCATCCTCGCCTGGTCCAGCCTCCGCATCACCTGCAGTGGCCTCCTCTTCAGCTTCCTCATCAGCTGCTTTGCCTGGTCCAGCTTCAGCATCCTCATCAGCTGCTTTGCCTGGTCCAGCTTCAGCATCCTCATCAGCTGCTTTGCCTGGTCCAGCTTCAGCATCCTCATCAGCTGCTTTGCCTGGTCCGGCCTCTGCATCTGCTTCAGCCTCGTCTGGTCCAGCCTCTGCTTCAGCCTCGTCTGGTCCAGCCTCTGCTTCAGCCTCGTCTGGTCCAGCCTCTGCATCAGCCTCGTCTGGTCCAGCCTCTGCATCATCGTCTGGTCCAGCGTCTTCCTCCTCAGCTTCCGCCTCGTCTGGTCCAGCCTCCGCTTCACCTGGGGCTGCAGGGGCCACGCAGCCTTCAGGTCTCCTACTACCACCTCCACATCGTCGGTCATCTGCCTGGCCGCCTGTTGGGCATCTCCGCCACCGTGGACGCCCTCCTGAACGCCGCCACTGCCTTCCACGTGGCCGGCCTCCGGACTTGTTTCCACGCCGCTGTTGCCGTCCGCACGGTCGGCCCCCAGAACTGTTTCCACGCCGCTGTTGCCGTCCGCACGGTCGGCCCCAGAACTGTTTCCACGCCACTGCCTACTGCGTGGCCGGCATCCGGACCTGCCCCGTTGCCATTCGCATGGTCGGCTTCCTGAACTTGACCATCTGGGCCTTTTTGGACTCTGTCCCTCCGTCCTGGGCCCCCTCCGCCCGCCCTGGTCGGGTTATTTTCTGTTTTGTTTTGGTCCGTTTTTTCGTTTCTGCTGGGCTGTCTGGTGCCAGCCCTTGAGGGGGGGGTACTGTCATGGTCCTGGGTCAGTGACCCAGCGCTTTTAGTTTGTATTCACTTTCTAGTTGATGATGATGATGATGATGATGATGGTTTGAGTTCTATGTGTTATATTCAGTCTGCCTTTGAGTCTGTGTCTGTGCCTCTGTCTATGATGTCACCCCATCTGTTTGTGAATCTGTCTGTTTAGTTCAATGTCTTGTCTGGTTCCATGTGTCTAGGGGTTCCTGTTTTACTTTGTAGGTTTGCCTCGTTATGCCCATTAGTTCCAGCTGTGTCCCCTCCTGTGTGCCATTTCCTGATTACCTGGTGTGTGTATTTATAGTTGGTGTCTGCCTGTGCTCCTCGTGGCGTCGTCTGCGTTTCTCTGTGAACCTCTCGTGTAGTCTGCTCTGTTCCATGTTTCTTCGTGTCTCTCTGCCCCTCGCCTCGTGTCCTCCATTTTGCATTAGTTTTCCCAGTTTAGGTTTATGTTCGGTTCTGTCCACACCTTGGTTTTCTGCACTGTAAATAAAACCCACTTGCACCTCCGCCATTGTCTGCTATTGGATCCTCCTTTCTCACCCTCCACACGACTGCCGCCCCAGCCGTGACATTACATTAACAGCCTTCAACGTTTAGCTGTGATAGTCAGAGACCGATGTTCCTCACAAAGACACGGAAAGTGCAAACGTGGTGACTCACTGGATTCTCAGAAACTGGGACAAACTACTTTCTCTTATATGAAAGAGAGCGAGGCCATTCATGCATCCTGGATGTTTTCTCTCCTCTGTGTCTGCTGGCCTCGCACGCCCTCCCTCACTCAGCTGTCTTCACTTTTGATCGCCCACACCCTATTTATCCTGATAGAAAAAGAGAGAGAGAGAGAGATGAGTCATTCACACATTATTCACTTTTCTCTCAAAGACACACGCATTTGGTCTTCTCTCCTTGTGAGGCCCATCGATCAGTCTGAAACCACACACAATGTCCTCACAAAACAATGTCCTCACAGGTGTACTCACAAAACACAATACAAAGGTGTGGGAAGGAGAAAGCAAACACTCACACAATCTGTGGTTTTCTCCCTGAGAATACTAGTAGACTTGTCAGAATAAAACTAAAACTATAGATATCCAGTCTTTTAAACGCATACAAACTACAAGATAAAAGTTCCTGAGTCAAATATTTTGTGTGATAAATTACTTCATTTTGTTGGTCAGTTGACAGTGAATCTCTTGGTATATTAAACTGATGTCATTTTGTTGGATGTTGAATGGTAGTTGAGCATTGGGTGATGAATTAGTGGGCTTGCTTGTGATAAATATTAATTTGGTGGATCAATAAATTGGGAAGTTGTCAGTCTCGTTAATTAGATTAATTTGTTGGTGATACTTTAGTCTAGATCAACAGAGATCTACACATTTATGGTGAGCCATGACTTTTACACAAAGACTAGCAGAGACGATGACCACACTGCTGACAGATACAGTTCTTCTTCACTCCTTCCTTCCTGGGTGAAGAACTACATATAAAAACTGTACTGTTAGCAAATTGTACACATATTATCAAAAGTAAAGCTGCTTATTCTGCTGAAAAACATAACCGTTAGTATTATATTGATTAGTATTACTGCAGCAGATGTTTTGGGGGGTTTTCGGAGAGGGGTGAGGGGAGGCTCAGATTAAACAAGAGCAAGGGCTATACTAAAACTAAAGCTTTTTCCTAATATGACCTTTAGCCACATGATTGGACCAGATGTGCCTGGTTTTGTTGTTATCTATTGTCCAGCTGGACCTTACTCAGCATTTCTGTCTGATTTTGCAGACTTTTTATGTGATTTAGTGCTCAGCTCAGGTAAAATAAATATTGTGGGTGACTTTCACATCCATGTAGATACTAAAAATGACAGCTTCAACACGGTATTTAATCTATTATTAGACTCAATTGGCTTCTCTCAACATATAAAAGAACCCACCCACCACTTTAATCACACTCTAGATCTTGTTCTAACATATGTCATAGAACCTGAACATTTAACAGTGTTTCCTGAAAACCCTCTTTTGTCCTGTTATTTCCTAAAAACATTTAAATTTACAATAATGGATTACCCTCCATTGCCCCACCCAGGGACTCCAAGAAGGCTGGGGACTCTGAACTGCCGCTCGGCGCATAAGCGCAGACGACGGTCAGGACCCGTTCCCCGACACTAAGGTGAAGGGAACAAACCCTCTCGTCCACTGGGAGAAACCCCAACATACCAGCAGCAAGCCAAGTGGATACCAAGATACCCACCCCAGCCTGCTGCCTCTCACCAAGGGCAACTCCAGACTGAGACAGAGTCCAGCCCCTCTCCAGGAGGCTGGTTCCAGAACCCAGGCCTTAAGGTGAGCCCGACTATATCTAGCCGGTACCTCTCAACCTACCACGTACTAGCTCAGGCGCCTTCCCCACCAGAAAGGTGACATTCTATGCCCCAATTGCCAGTCTTAGTAGCTGGGGATTGGTCCGCCAGGACCTCCCCTCCTGGCCGCCGCCCGGATCACATTGCACCTGACCCCTACAGTGCCTCCTGCGGGTGGGGGGCCTGCAGGAGGTGGGCCCATGTCCCTTTTTTGGGCTGTGCCCGGCTGGGCCCCATGGACTAAGGCCCCTATCCCGGGCAGGGTGAACTGTTTCCTCGATGGTCTGAATCGCTCTTTGTCTTGTCTCTCACCCAGGACCACCAATTTGCCATGAGAGACCCTACCAGGGGATAAAACCCTAGCCCCTGGGATCCCTGGGACACACAAACCCCTCCACCACGATGAGGTAGCGATTCGCGGCGGGGAAGCTTACAGCACCTGACAAGTTTTTATTTAAATATATAAACAATAGTGTAATTAAAATGGTTACACCTGAACCCCAGCCATCTTCTAGGCTTCACCTCAGCTAACCAGAGTCCCTGAACTCAACATCTGGACTGATTTTGTCCTAATGGAGCCTTTTGGATATTCCAAAAGGCTCCATTTCTACAAGAAATATGGATGCTGTGAGGTTAATTTACTAACAGACTCACTAGGAAGTCTGTACTCTAGTTTTTGTGAGTGAAAATAAAATGTTATTAGTTTATGGATGCAGCGTACTAAGTTTGCTAGCAACAGCTGTTAACTTAGCACTCCATTTTCTCTTCCAAATAAGGTCACTTCTGGCTTCCAACTAACATGGTGATAGCCATTAAGCCAAGTCCACAAACCAGCAAGTGATGTAATGATGGCTATGTCCTTTCTTACTATGATTTCGTGTTGGTTTAATTTTATATTGATTAGTTCCTGCATTTAATCAGTGATCTAGCTGGTTTGTGAAGGAACCTTCATGTGCGTTCCTGCTTTTTAAAATGTGGTTTTCACTGACCCGCCAACAATGAACACAGACATATTCCATTATTGTGAAACTCCATGGCAACAAACTGAGCTTAATTAGCGAGGGGGAAAAAAAAGTCTTAAAGACCGAACAAGTGAAAGAGGTGGAGATGAATACAGAGTGATGTGAATATGAACCAGCTGTGTGTGTGTGTGTGTGTGTGTGTGTGTGTGTGTGTGTGTGTGTGTGTGTGTGTGTGTGTGTGTGTGTGTGTGTGTGTGTTTGGGCGTTAATGTTGGTGGAAATATGTTGTATGCCTTCAGCACTCCAGCTTCAGCTTCATTTTTTTCGTTGCTTCAAAGTGCTGCTCAAACACATAGTGTTTTTATTAAAGCCTTAAACACCTTTTCCTCTCAAAGGACACAATGACTCCAGCAGCAGTTTCAGTTGTGTCACTAATTCAGTTTAGAGTTAAAACATGAATACATTTTTTAAAATTAATAATTCTGGGAAACTTCCTAGCGTGACGGACTGTTCCTTTAAGTGATGATAAACGAGGCGTCCAGCGGCTTTGGGTTTCATCACCCTCACCTCCCCCATCAGAGGCACACACTTTCATGCAGCTCTGTCAAAGCTGCCGCTTACTCTCCGGCTTTTTGTGTGTGGTTTTCTGTGTGTGTATGTGTGTGTATAATGAGTGTGTAACCGTGATTGTGTGTCTCTAAACGTATCCGTGTGTGTGTGTCTGTGTGTGTGTGTGTGGCTGCCTAACACGATGCTGAAGACGACGGATTGAATTGCTAATGCGCCTCAGGGATTGTGTGCGTGTGTGTATCTGTGTGTGTATGTGTGTGTGGTTCGTCTGGCTGGCAAGCATGCGAGGCTGTTTAGCGAGCGAGACGAGCAGCGCTGCCGATGAATATTTAAACAGAGAGAGAGAGAGAGAGAGAGAGCAGCCATCATTTATTGATGTTGGTGAAGGGAAAGATGAATAGCCTGTCTGTGTACACAGCGCTGGAGAGGAGTGTGTGCTGGAAACAGCCGGCATCCGAGCGCAAGTCGACTCTGAGGCTGTATGGGAAACTGCAGAAGCCTGAATGTGAGGCTTCAGAACAGGAATCTTCTTGATCTTTGCAAGATTTGGTAAAAGTTTCTTAGATCATCTAAGAATTTGTTACGAGCATTGTTTTGAATCCAGACTCACCAGTTTCAACCAAAAGTTTGGAGCTGATATCAAAAAAGTGTTCCACTGCTGACATAAACTTTGTGAAAGTCAGATGTTTCAATAAACAACTTTTGGTTGGTTATTAGCATTGCTCAATTGTCCAGTCATTAAAACTGAAAGTTCCTAAGAGTTAAAAACAGTTAAAAGCAGTCTACATTCCAATAAAATGATCAGTGTAGCTATGTCTGTGAAGGTTCTCAGTCATCCAGGTCATAGTCAGATCGTAGTCAGATCCTTTGACTACGATCAGTGTAGCTGTTCTCCCAGGTGTTACAGTAAAGTTTAATGAAAAGACATACACTGTCACGGTCCTGGGCCTGTGGCCCAGTGTTTTGATTCTACATTATTGTTTATTGGGTTCTGTTTTGCTTTTCTAGATTTCTTGTCCTTCTGAGTTGTGATTTCTAGCTCTTAGGTTTAGTTCTACCCTCATGTTCCTCCTGTTTCCTCTGTACTGTGTTAGTATTGTCTCTGAATCCTGCCTGTGGAGTTCCTGTTTTACTTTGAAGGTCTTGTCTCATGTTAGCGTATTCTGTTTTACTTCCTTGTCCTTACTAGCCTAATGAGTCCCAGCTGTGTGCCCACCTGTTCCTCGTTTCCTCATGTGCCTGCCAGTGTATTTTAGTCCCTGTCAGTTAGTTCTTGTTGTTGCGTTGTTAACGTCAGTCCACCCTCATGCTGTGTGGATCTCCCTGTGTTTCCTGTGAGTTTATGTTGTTTCCCAGTTTAGTTTAGCTTGCTTGGTATGCTTGTTTTCCCGTGCCAGCAAATAAAGCTGAGTATTTTGAGTTCATCCCTCCAGTCTGAGTCCTGCATTTTGGGTCCACCACTCCTGCTTGCCTGCCTGCCACACAGCCAACCATGACAGAACGATGCGACCATTACATGGACCCAGCAGACAGTGAGCTGTATGAGCGCCAGGAAGCAGCCATTGCCCAGCTGGAGGAGGAGCTCCGGTGGAAGCCATGGCACGCTCCAGATTTTGAGCACATATTCCGTGGAACTCGGCTGGCTTTTGGAGGTCCCCGAAGTTGCCAAAAGCCTCCGCCTGTTGCCCCGCTCGCATCCAAGCCTGGGCCGCTTCAGGTGGGAGTGCTCCGTTTTTCTTCTGATGCTCACGCTCCAGCCTCTGCATTGCCGTCCCGCAAGTCAGAGGCTCAGCTGTACACCCCGTCATATTCCTCACCTCAGAGTAAGCGGCGCTCATGCCGCCGTCACTTTTCACCTGCTGAGCAACTCCCAGTGGTGAGTTATAATGACTGCCTTTTACACATTTCACCTGAAGCCATAACTGAAAAGAACAATAAACTCACCCCAGACACTGTTGGAATCTCCTTTTTGGATGATGAAATTGACTGGGAAAATTACTTTCATTTAGCTCCCTGGGATGGGGGTTTAATTAAGGACAAGTCACACACTTCAAAACCTTCAAACTCTACTAAAACAAAGACTGTAAAATGTGGTGGGAAAGATGCAAAATGTATTTTTGATAGGCCTGTTTTTGTTGACCTGGTACATATTAACCCTGAGTCTGCCCATTCTAAGACTGTTTTTTCTGAGCCTGCTCCTTTGCCTGCTCGTGTTCCTGCTGCCAGGGCAGCTTGGGCCCAGCGTAACCCTGCACCCGTACCAGTTCCTCGGGTGAGGGAGGCTGAGGTCCAGTTGGTCCCTGCTCTGGTTTCCAGGCCGGCTGAGGCTCTGTCCGTTTCTGCACCCGTACCAGCTCCTCGGGTGGGAACAGCAGCTGCCCAGCCATTGCCGGTGCCTGTCCCGGCTTCCAGGGTGAGGGGGGGCCGTGAACCAGTCCACCCCTGCACCCACGCCGGTCTCCAGGGTGAGGTCAGCCAGGATACAGCCCGTCTCCGCACCCGTACCTACTCCTCAGGTGGGAGCGTCCAGTGTCCAGCAGGTGCCTCATGTTTTGGAGGCTTAGGAGAACTAGTACAGCTTAATGCTTATCCACCACCACCACAAACTTCATTACAACAACCACCACTCCATCCTCTGCTTCAGTCTATAGCTCAGTCATTAGCTCTGTTAGCAGCCCAGTCCATAGTTCAATTTCCTGTGTTACCGTTAGCTCAGCCCTTAGCACACTGTGCAGCTCTGCCATCTCCCCAGTGTTCAGCTCAGTCATTTGTTCCACCACCTGCTCAGCCTTCTGTTCAGCCAGTGGTCTCTGCCCCTACTGGTCATGCCACACCAGCTGGAGGGCCCGAGGAGCCCGTCCAGCCTCATGCCACGTCGGCTGGGGGGCCCGAGAAGCCCGTCCAGCCACCACCTGGGGCTGCCACGCCGTGGCCTGCAGCGCCTACGCCGTTGCCTCTGCTTCTGCGTCGGCCTCGCCTGGTCCAGCCTCTGCTTCTGCGTCGGCCTCGCCTGGTCCAGCCTCTGCTTCTGCGTCGCCCTCACCTGGTCCAGCTTCTGCTTCTGCGTCGGCCTCGCCTGGTCCTGCGGCTGCCACGCCGCCGCCGAAGCCACGTTCTGCACCTCGGAATCGCCGGCCACTTTCCGGGCCACCAGCTGGACATCATCGCCATCGAGGTCGGCCCCCAGAACTGTTTCCCCATTGCCGTCCGCATGGGTCCACCACTCCTGCTTGCCTGCCTGCCACACAGCCAACCATGGCATACACGAAAGGAGACAATTAATGAAGTTTAACAGAGATCAGCGTTAGCAGGAATTTAGCTAGCTAGTTCACATCTGGAGATGATATTCCATTTTCTGGATGAAGTTAGAGGTACTAATTGGAAGGTTGGTGGTGTCATCCCTGGCTGCTCCAGTCTGTAGGCTGCAGTATCATTCAGCAAGATACCGAACCCCAAGTTCCTCTCAGTAAATCCATTGTTGTGTGAATGTGTTAGACCACTTGGACATGGGGAAAAAGTGCTTGTATAAATGTGCGCGTAAATTGCTGTATAAGATATTTTGTGATTTGAGTGCTCAAGTGGAATAGAAAAGAATTGTATAAGAATGACTCAATTAACCATGAAAAAAGTTTTTAAAAAAGTAAATACTGCTTTAACTTTGGAGCTGAATGTCCAGGAACTTCCCCAGAAGTGGAAGATCTCCCAGTTTTCTCTTGGTCCCACCAGATTTGTGATGTTTTCCTTTTTTTGTTTGTTTGTTATGGGCCTGAGATAGGCTTCCGTGGGAAGCCTATCTATCTCAGAGCCACGATGAAGTTGTGGGTTGGCATTTTCTCACTGGTCTGCCTGGCCTGGTCCACAGGAGCTTCTCTTTTCTGTACTTTCCTTCCTGCACCTGCTCCGAGTTAACGCATTAGAATGCTATTTTAAGGCTGGCTGGCTACTGCTGTTCTCCACCAGATTATCGTCACTGGTATGGTAGTAATCAAGCAATCTTTGAAACTAGCAGTTTATTGTGCTATCTTTCTAGTCATCCATTGGAAGACAGTTTGAATGGACAAACCTGCCGCTCTAACCTGAGCCTAATCAACAGGTATGTTGATGTCTGTACCTGCAAAGGAATGGAAGGTACTTACCTGTAAATCACATGCCTGCCCACCTTCTACCATTGCATTCCCAGGCATGTTAGAATCCTGCCTGCCTACTGATAACCCCTCTGAAACTTTAATTCCAGTCTGTAACCTTTGAATTAAGTCACAAGTTCAAGGCTATCGCTTCATAGTCACCTTGGCCACTTATAACAGGTTTGCTTTTCTCTGTTAAAGCTTACAGTAACGTTCCTGCTGTGAAACCTCCCTTTCAACCTATTAACTTCTTCCAAGTAAATCCACTTTTGCATTAAAACAAAATAAATAAAATTTTTAGGTCTATTTTCTCTGTTAATTTTGAGTCAAAACATGACAAGTTTCTTATAATCTATTTACACATCATGGGCAATGCCCTACAACCATCAAATCAGTTGTCCTGAATGTCTAGCCTGGACTTCATTAAATGTAATGGTTTAGAGCTTGATTACATAGTTACTACCACCCGCAACCTGTCACAGTGTAATGTTAGAAATTACAGGTTTGTTTTGTTTTGTTTTTTGGTCATAAGCAGAGAGTCCTTGCTAGCGCTGGCCTTAGAGAGTAAATGTGACGAAAGTATTCAGGAGAAAACGCCGCGTATACATTGTTTATCATGACTCTGGTTTTATGTGGCCTATCAACACAATTTTAAAAACTGGTATATATCATCTTGTTGCTTTGTCATCTTGAAGTGGTCATGTGATTGGTTTACCACGATTACTTTAATTCTTCCTCATTCAAACAGCAGCACTCATGCGATTGTTTTGCCCCCTCAGCTCCAGGTGTTGTGCCAAACAGTGATTGTCTGCCAGAAAGTGATTGCCGTCCATGGGAGTGCACACAGCTGCTTAAAGCTGTAGCGCCCAGATTACTTACTTAGACAGCTACTTCAACTGCAAATCCATGCGAGTCTCACATTCCATCCCAAACAGACTCTGTTGAATTGAAATCTTGTGACAATGGAGGCCATTTGAGTACAGTGAACTTCACATGATCAAGAAACCAGTTTGATTTCAGCTTTGTGAAATAGTGAGTCCTGCTGGAAGCTGTTGTAGACTGTGGTCATAAAGGGATGGACATGGTCAGCAACAATACTCAGCAGGTAGGCTCTGGTGGTTAAACAATGCTGCCTTGGTACTAATGAGTGCAAAGAGTGCCACAAAATTATATCCCACACCATAACATGACCAGCAGTCTGAGATGTTGGTGATAGGCAAGACGGGTCCATCATTTCCTGGTAACATGCAACTGACTCCCTTTAGGAGTCTACCTCAAATGGAAATTAGATAAACTGCAGGGTTTTTCTTTATTTCTCAATATCATCCAGTTATTACTACAAGCTCAGCAAGCTCAAACAAACAAACAAACAACAAAAACACATCCCTTCAAATCAGCCTAGTTGCATGAGGGTGAATCTGCAAATAAAGTTAGAATCATTGAATCGAGTCTTGAGATGCCAGTTTAGGAGGTGGGATTGACAACTGAATGTTAAATATGCGGTTTTATGACCTATATAGAACCACCACTAGGGGTGATCATAAATGTGGGTTTTGTTGCTGCAAAGCAGGAGCTTCGTCCATCTTTATAAACAATCCCTTGGCTAAACTAAGCTAGTAACTTAACTGTAACTTATCTTAATGTTACTTACTGTTACTGTGGAAGCTGTAGGCTCTTTCTTTATTATAGCGATTCATCAGGCTCAGTTAAAAACATTCTTTTGGAGGCATTTCCACATCAATTAAGGGACTAAATTTGAAGTTAATGGTGCATTAACCATTATATAAACCCATTAATCACAGCCTATACAGCTCAGTGAAATGGATGCTGGAGTTTGGCTTTGCGTCATGAAAAACTTCCTCCATCACTTTCACCCTCTGCTTTTGCTTCACTGGCACAATAATTGCTGCTTCTCTCAGCTCTCATCTTTCAAAGAGAAAGAGGAAGGGAGGTCGTTTAATGTTTACACGTCAACAGGAAGGCAAGAGGGCAAAGGTCAGTGGGGGTGACCTCCGAGGCGGTGCTGACAGCAGGAGACAAACAAACACAAAGAGAAAAGAAGGAGAGGAAAAAGGTTTGGAGGAATGCACGAGGGTAAGCGAGTATGTGTCTGCATGTGTGTGGGAGAGAGAGAGAGAATAATGGAGGAGGGAATCAAGACAGTTTCAAGGCTCCCCCTTTCTATTCGCTCGCTCGCCCTCGTTGTCTTGCTCTCTCTCTATCGCACATACACACACACACGCTGCCAGACAAGGTCACACACACACACACACACACACACACACACACACACACACACACACACACACACACACACGTTTTCATGCTTCACTGCCAAAGCCTTCAACGGTCTCTTTTCTCTCTCGCTCTCTTTCTCGCTGAAATGCAGACACTTGCTCGCTCGCTCGCCGCTGCACTCGTCTGACCTGCTCGCTCTCTTTCCAGGGAGGGAAAATGAGGAAATCAATTAGACTCCCCACCTCCTCCTTCTCCCCCCGCCTCCTCCCTCCCCCCTTCAGTCCTTTCTGATGTGGGCGATTTCATCCGGCACGGACCCGACTTCTCGTCTTTCAGATCTTCTGGTGTTTTGTTACGTTCAGTTTTTAGATGTTCAACTAGAAGTGCTGCGACTGATGCAGGCGGAGGGTTTATGAAGGTTTAACATATCATATGGAGCAGAAATAAGAGTGCAGGATCAGCCTTTAACATTTATCCTGAAAGTTTTAACAAAATGTTAAAAATGTTCTACCAAAATATCCGTCTTTTAAACAACAAAAACAAAACATAATTTCAGCTACACTGAGTTATTCAAATATATACAAAAATCATTGACTTCAGTAGCTACTTGAATCAGAGCTGGGAGGTTAAATTCTGATGCAAACGGTCTTTCAAGATGACCAAATGGAGGACTGCTCAATGACACCATTTCACAAAAAAAGCAGGAACGTATACAGCGGTTCATTGAAACACATCTGTCTGGTCAAGCAGTCACTCTTGGCCCAGATGTGGTCCCAGCTATCTGTGAGAGGCACCTCATTGGCTGTAGCCCAAGTGAAAACAAAGAGATGGACTGTGCTTTCACCCTGGTAGATTCTTTAGCCATGTTTGCATCTGCTATACCAGATGAGTTTGTGAATGAAGATCAGTGTGGTGGTTTACCAGTTATTCCCCATATGCCAGTAGAGCATCTAAGAGCAGAACAATGAGCTGACCCATGTTTGAGGGAAATTATTGCTCAATTTGAGACTGGGAACAAGGTTCCACCCACCGTTAGAAAGCAACTGCTGGATATTCCCTTATTAATTAGGGAATTCAGTCGCCTTGAGCTACACAATCAAATACTGTACCGAACACAACAAGATGGAGGTTGTGTAACCTGGCAACTTGTTCTTCCAGAGCAGTTTCGAGACACAGTCCTCCGTAGCCTCCATGATGATATGGGCCACTTAGGGATTCAACGCACTCTCGACCTGGTGAGAACAAGGTTTTACTCGCCAAGGATGGCTGCAGATGTTCACAAAAAGGTTCAAACCTGTGATCGCTGTGTTCTGAGAAAATCTCTCCCTGAAAGAGCTGCTCCTTTGGTCACAATAAAGTCCACCAGACCTCTTGAGCTTGTTTGTATGGACTTTTTGTCCACTGAGCCTGATAGGAGCAATATTAAGGATGTTCTCGTACTTACAGACCACTTTACTAAGTATGCCATTGCAGTCCCAACACCCAATCAGAAAGCTCAAACAGTTGCTAAGTGCCTGTGGGATAATTTCATTGTCCACTATGGCATTCCTGAACGTTTGCATAGTGACCAAGGGCCTGACTTTGAGTCACACATCATCAAGGAACTATGCAACATCATGGGTGTTCACAAGATCCATACTACACCCTACCATCTCAGGGGAAACCCTGTGGAGGAGCGGTCTCCAACCTTTTTTGCGCCACGGACCGGTTTATGCCCGACAATATTTGCATGGACCGGCCTTTAAGGTGTCGTGGATAAATACAACAAAATAAAACTAGTACCGGTACCGAAAAAAAGAAGATTTATTTATAACACACGTGAAAAGACCAAGGAAAACCGAGTTAATGATAAAAACGATGACAAAAGAACGCTGAAAACCGATTAAAAACCCCGAAAACCATACATTTCAGACCTGAGCCCCAACTGTCGCGGCCCGGTACCAAACAACTCACGGACCGGTACTGGTCCGAGGCCCAGGGATTGGGGACCGCTGCTGTAGAGCATTGTAATAGGACGGTGTTGAACATGCTTGGTACATTGGAAAACAAGGACAAATCACAGTGGCATAGCTTTGTGAAACCGTTGGTTCATGCGTACAATTGTACAAAGAACGACGTAACAGGATACTCACCTTATGAATTAATGTACGGCCGTAAACCCAGATTGCCCACCTGGCTTTTGGTCTTCCCCTCAGAGACAACGGCTACAAGTCACATTCGCAATATGTGCAAAGTTTGAAGTCACGTCTGGAAGAGAGTCACAGGATCGCGGCACAAAATGTAGCAAAAATTGCTGACAAGAATAAGACCAGATTTGGCTTGCGTGTAACTGCTTCTAAATTGGAAGAAGGAGACAGAGTTTTAGTGCGTGCTGTATGCCTGAGAGGAAAAATAAACTTGCTGATAAGTGGGAATCAGATGTTTATGTTTATGTGGTACAGCAGGCGGGACTCCCAGTTTACACCACAAAACCTGAGAACAAGGACGCTCCTTGGCGAACTATCCATCGAGACCTCCTACTTCCTTGTGGTTTTGTCACACCTACTAAGGAGAAGCCTGTTATGACAAACTTCACACGCAAGCCTGTAACACGGCAATCAGCTAAACAGTCTGATGAGACTGAACCTTCTGAGACAGAGGAGGATACCATTTGGTTTCGTGAGAGGCTTCCCAAAGAAACCATTCAATTCACCACAGTGTACGAGGTTCCAAAATCATGCTCTGATGCAGATGATGGTGAGGCAGCACAGACGAATTTAACTGAAGACTGCTTAGCTGTTGATGATACAGAAGTCAGAGAAGACTTGTCTCATGAAAATCAAGAAATCATTGTTGAGGATACTGCCTTGGATGCCATGAGTGAAAAACGCTCGGCTGCTGATGTTCCTGAAAGTGAAAGTGACTTAGCAGACAAATCTACTTTTCAGGGAGATGTTCTTCTAAGCAGAGAAGACTCTGACGTTGAGCCTAAGGCCATTAACAACAAAGATTCGCAACAAAGTGTGGAAGGTGATAAAATGGACACTCTTCATCGTTCAGTGAGAAGTAGAGTTCCGCCAGAAAGACTGCAGTATACCCAGTTGAGAAATCCACTGATATCTGTTGTGCAATTCTTATTCCAAGGCTTGAACTTAGCTTTTACTGATGCTTTGCAAGAGAGTAAAGAGTTTGGAACTTGCCAGGAGCCACTCTCTCAAGTGGTGAGGTCACAGCCATCTCCCATGCAAAGGGACTTGCATGACTTTAGGAGGGGAGAGTGTAGCCCAGTGGCAAACAGATGCAATTAGAGACTGTTTATTGTAATTATTATTAAAGGGGTTTTATTCTGTTCAGTTAAAAACACTCATAATTGGAGAGAGACTCTAAAGAAAAAACCCAAATTATTTTGTATGGAATTGTATTATTTGTGTTATTTATTTATTTTTGTTTCTCAAAGGTTATATTTTGTCAGTTCAACCAATCGGATTGTTTGTCCCGCCTTGTGTTTTCCAGTTTTGTTGCGCTGCTAAGGCTGCTTAGACCACACGCGCCATAGCTGTACCTGTGGGAAAACGTAGTTGCTGTTGAAACAGTGAAGCTGTTTGATTAGCCACCAGATTTGGATATCCAAAGCTAATATTATGACTACGAAGTGCTTTGCACTGGTAAGGTTTTTTTTTTTTTGATTTGGAGAAAGGAGCTGAGACTCCATGGAGAACTTTGGATTACAGACTTTGTGGAAATCCATAGAAGAGGAATAATTTTCCATTGCAATGGATGGCGAGCCACAGCCCATATGGAACTGAATCTTGACTTCTGGTTGCCTGAACGGTGGTAGGACAAAACTGTGCAAAACATACATCGATCGAGGACTGAACTCACATCAATAAACTGCCAGATCACCAAACAGGCCTGAACTGGATTCTATTGACACTTTAAAAGACCCTGGTCTGACATTCCTTTCTTTTCTTTTATTTTGGGTATCTGTGCGCGCACACACAATTTTGGTTATTATTGTTAAATGCAATACAGTGCACAAATTTCAAATACAGTTGAACCATTGCTTCATCATTTGTGATTGTGTTTTCATTGTGGTTAGCCATCCTCTAGGCTTCTGCCGTTCCTGAAATCTTCTGATTTGCCCATTGTTTATATATTTTGTTACATACTGGTTACACTTGCAATAGTTTTGGTGATCTATCCATGGCGTACCCTACCTCTTGCTCTATGACAACTAAGGTGCACACTCCCAGCCCCCCAACCCTTTATGACCCTGAAATGGATAAGCAGAAGAAGATGGATTGATGGACTGAAGACTCTTTGAAGATGCCAAAAGCCTTTAATTCTACAAAATGTGACCTCTAGCAAGACAATCATGGACACACCTTTCCACCATTATTTCCAGTAAGTATTCACACTGCAAAACTCAAGTATGTTGTTTGCATACTGAACTACATTGAAGCCACTTTATAGTATCCACCAATCCATCATTTTGGTATAAGGCATGCAAGCAAGAGCCTCCTGATGGCCTAATATTTAACCACCCCAACCAGCTGCTTTGCAACCTGGGAATTCTTATCCTCCTTTCCAGCTCCAGTGCTGACCACACCCTCTCAAAAACAATGCAGGATCACCAGCATGCAATGCTGCAGCACCTGTCACTCTAGATCACTTACAATAACAGCAGGTATACTTTTTATGTTACAATCCACAGACTAGGTGAGGATAGTAGGAAGTTGGACACATGAACAGTTTGCCGTATCTGTGCAATTTTCAAAAGAAAAGGGACGGAACAAAACTGCACCGAAGTCCTGTTGTCAAAGATGTCTACTTTGTGTATTCCCAGGGTTTCACTCGACAGAGGTTAATTCTGGGCTTTAACAACACTCCGAACGCCTTATGGAGTTATCGTTTCTAAATGGACGCCAATCAAGAGAGCATGTTCTGACTGTCCTAAATCTTTAACCGGCCAATCATCATGTATTACAAACAGTGTTTTATGGTCAAAACCAGCTTTTCTGTAGGAAAAACTAAAGGGGAACTGTTTCTTTCAGTTCGTACACATAATCGTTGCCTGATTAATGAAACCTCGATCATAGCACCTAGGATGTAGCCTGTGCACATGGCCAGTGCCACTGTCAGTGTGCTTGTGTTGCTCTGTGATTTCATGGTCAAAACAATAGTTTGGTGGTGGAGTTTCTCTCTCCAAGTTATCTAGTAGTCAATTTAAGAAATATGGGCAGTTCAAGCACTGTAGGAGGTACAGAACGACATGTACTTTCATTTCTATGGAGGTGCACGCCAGGTACGGCATATGTTTGCAGAAGGATTTGTAGCTAGAGAGTAAGGACCAGCGCCCTCTGCTGTGCTACAGGTTTCGTGCAAATTTATTAACATGAAGTCAACTGGAGTACTCATAAAAAATGCTAACAACAGACTTTGTGCAACAATGTTTTAGTGGACGTTTTGTAAAAAATGTCCTGTGTTTTGCAAGGTTCCGCTCATGTTAGCATTTTTCTTTTGTTGTTTATTCACCCTGTAAACAGTTTAGATTCAAATGAGCTGTGCTACTCTCATGCAACATTAAATACATGACAGTTTCACGCTGTAGCGCCCCCTAGCTATGCTGCATTAAGGCGTCGCAGGTGGTATTTTAAGCAAACCTGCAGGATTTATTGCTCCTGCTGGTGGGTTTTCTTTTTCTGTGTGCCGGCTGCTGGCTGGAAGAGAAAAATAGAGCCGAGCTTCGCCCGCAGCTGCAGAGGAAAAAAAAACATCCGTGTGCGCGCATTAGCGCGCGCACACACACACACACACACACACACACACACACACACACAGGCAATCAGGGCGTCACATGGAAGGCTAAAAGTGTGTGTGTGTGTGTGTGTGTGTGTGTGTGTGTGTGTGAGAGAGAGAGAGAGAGAGGGAAATTAGACTGCCTCATTATTCAAATTGGCTCGAAGGAGAAACGACGCACTCGCCTCGTTTACGCCTCAACAGAGAAAGAGAGGGGGAGAGAGGCAGAGCGAGAGCTCCCCGATCTGTCACTCCCTCCTCCCGCCTTCCTCCTCCGTCTCCTCGTTCTGTCATTCACCGTCCCTTTGTCCTCTCCCGCCCCCGTCTCCTCTGTCACTCACTATACCCTCCTCTCCTTCCTCTTCCTCTCCCTCATCCCTCTCTCCATCACCCTCACCCCTCCTCCTCCTTCTCGTCCTCCGATCTGTCACTCCTTCCTCCCCCTCGTTCTCTCCTTCTCAAATTACATCCTCGTTGCCGCCTCGTTTCTCATCCCGTCGCCGAGGGCTGTCGCCGAGGACCGGCGAGGGCGCTAAACGATTTCCCACCATGCATCACTCTGCACACGCACACACTCACAAACACACACACACTCTTACCTTTTTCCATCTCCTTATAGAAATGCACATTGGACTAGTTGGTGAGACGGAGAGAAAGAATTTAAAGGTTCTCTGCATAACCATCATAAATCATTATTAATGACGCCGCATCAGATATTTGCTCTCCGTGTACGTGCTAGCATCGACCAAATCATTAATGAGTCATCCACAGGCTGCCCTGCTCTATCAGGTTACTTTACTGATACATGAATGTATGTTTTCCAACAGCTGGATTTAATCCCCAAAAACAGACAATCTATGCTGACACTGACCCCAGTTTTAGCCTGGCGGTTAAACTCTTCTTTGTTTCAGGCGTCCACTCATGAAGCAATTCACTCAGCATACAATGCATTGTCATGTGGGGGTCTCTGGTTCATGTTGCTTGGGTAACTCTGTAAGCTGGTATCCTTCACTGTCACTTACAGTCGCTTCAATCTGTCACCACAAAAATGATAAAAAGTTTGATTCTAGACCTGATCACTTTGAGACACCAACGATAACACTGAAGTCGGTGAACATCGTGTTGGGTAATGATCTAGGAGCCAGGTGAAATTGTAAAAATTGACCAAAAAACTTTTGATTACTTTGAACACCAGGAAAGCAGCAGGACCAGACGGCATCCCAGGTCGTATCCTAAGAGACTGCGCATACCAGCTAGCTCCATCATTTCTTCACTACCAGACACACTGGACCCACTACAGTTCGCTTACCGTCCAAATCGTTCCACAGACGATGCCATCTCTCATCTCCTCCACACATCACTCACTCACTTGGACACTAGAAGGGGGAATTATGTTAAAATGCTCTTCATAGACTACAGCTCTGCATTTAACACCATAATTCCCTCCACACTCACCACCAAGCTGGAGCATCTGGGACTCAGCTCATCTATGTGTCAGTGGATCTCCAACTTCCTAACTGGCAGACCACAGGCAGTAAGGATGGGCGGACATGTCTCAGCCTCCACCACTCTCAGCACTGGAGCCCCCCAGGGGTGTGTTCTGAGCCCCCTGCTGTACTCTTTGTACACATATGACTGTGTGGCCACTACCAGCTCCACCACCATCATCAAGTTTGCTGACGACACCGTCGTGGTGGGCCTGATCTCTGATAACAACGAGACGGCCTACCTGAAGGAGATTAGGAATCTGGAGAACTGGTGCCAGAGGAACAACCTCCTTCTAAACGTCAGTAAGACAAAGGAGCTGATAGTGGACTTCAGCACTAAGCAGGAGAGGAACTACCAGACCCCCGTCATCAACGAGTGCCCAGTGGAGAGAGTGGACAGCTTCAAATACCTCGGAGTTCACATCACGCAGGACCTGTCATGGTCCTGTCACATCAACACCGTGGTGAAAAAGGCCCGACAGCGTCTCTACCACCTCAGACGCTTGAGAGACTTCCAACTGCCCTCCAAGGTGCTCAGGAACTTTTACTCGTGCACCATAGAGAGCATCCTGGCGGGAAACATCTTAACCTGGTTCGGGAACAGCACCATGCAGGACAGACTAGCTCTACAGAGGGTTGTGCGGTCAGCTGAGCGCACCATCCGCTCCGAGCTCCCTGACCTGCACTCAATCTACAGCAGGCGGTGCTGGACCAAGGCCAGGAAGATCGTGAAGGACCTCAGCCATCCCAACAACAGACTGTTCTCTCTGTTGAGGTCAGGAAAGCGATTCCGCTCCCTGAAGACCAACACAGAGAGACTGAGGAGGAGCTTCTTCCCGCAGGCGATACGGTCTCTCAATCACACCACCACACAGTACTGACCCACACATATGGTTCTTACACACACACTGGACTTTCTGGACATTGGTTTTGCACAACACTGGTCACTATATTCTTCATTTCCGGTTAATACTTGTACAGCTGCTGTTATTGTGTATATATTTATTTATATTTAGATTTCATACATTCTTATATAGTTCTATATTGTGTATTTTGTTGTACAGTTATTTTATTTTCAACTTTAATTTATATATTTATCTTTATCTTATTCTTCCCAGTTAAATTTACCCTTCATTCTAATTTGTGTTGTACAGTTATTTCATTTTTAACCTTAATTTATATTTTATTCCTTCCTAGTTAAATTTACCCTTTTTAATTTTTCATATTTATTTCCTATCTTATTCATAGCCTTTTCCTTTTTTGTTTTCTTTAGGTCACGAGCAGTTGTCCAAGCATTTCACTACATATCGTACTGTGTATGACTGTGTACGTGACAAATAAAATTTGAATTTGAATTTATCATTAGCAAGTTGCTGCAGTTGCCCATAGATTGTATGGAAGATCCCAACTTGTCTGCTGACTTGTTAACTACTTGCCAGGCAGTAATACAAACTGTTAAAAGCTAACCTTCAAAATAAAAGTTGTGCCTTTGAAATGTGTTGGCCGCATCAGTGAGGCTTAACTTTTATACTGACGTTTTGCACTTTTCAGTTTCAGTTGGCAACTATTTGCAGACTGTGACAAAGTGGAGAAGCAGTTGCAATTCTCTCCATTTGTCCCATATGTGTTTACCTTTTTTTTGCACATTGTACACATTATTCTGTTTCTAGGTATTTGCTATGATTTGCTATTTGTCAAGTAACATTGCTTCACTCACTATCCCGGGTTTGTTTGTGTAAGCGTTTTGTTGCCGGCAAATCAAACATTCTGCAAATTAAGACAAATACTAAGTTATGTTTCTTTATACTTTATTATGTTACAGATTAAGTCATTTGTTCATACTTACGCTGTTTGTCTTTTCAGTCATCATGAGTGTCAGGTGTGGGGAAACGCCCGCCTGGCATTTCCTCATTTTAAAGTCCTGATCATGTCACACATGACATCATCAGGTCAAACCAAGTGGAGGGGTTTCTTTTTCCAGAGAGATGCTTCCTTTTGTCTGTGTTAATGTTTAAAGAGATTTGTTGAATGTTTTTCCTTTTGTTAATACTGCCATTTAGTTGTGTAAATGTGCATGTTAGAAGTGTGTAGAGGTTTTGTGTTTTTAGATAATCTGTGTAGAGTTTTAGATCCCTCAGTTGAGTGAGTGGTACTGGCTGGGCAATTGGAGGGAAATTGATGGCCCTATTTAAAGCCAGTCTCTACCAGATGCAGGAGAGGAGAGGAGAACTGTGTCACCAGAGCCATGTTATGTTGACTTTTGTTAATTGAATTGATTTGGGGAAAGTTTTGTTAAGTTATACATTAAATTAAGTTCACTGTAAATAAATTGCTCACCTTGGAAACCTAAAATGTCTGCATAGTCTGCTTCCCTACCACCTTCCTTGACGTTCAAGTCTGACTACTTTACACAGATAAGTTGGCATCTTCCAAGCAAACCATGAGCAATTGTGGGAATCTATTAGAAAAATTAATTGCAAGGATTGATGCAGCATCCTTTCAGTTACCGATTTTACCTAGAAACAGTAAGTAACCACTCACGAAATGCACATTCTTCCCAAAGCAACCAGAGGATGTGATGTGGATGTAAGTACTGTGATCTCACTAACTGGATAGTAAACTTCCGTCACAAAGCTTCAAGTCAAATATTACCACCACTATCTTGGTGTTTTAAAACAAATATGATGAGACTAATGTGGCCATCAGTTTATTGTGTACATTTACATCCTGCTTTTAAGGATTTGTGTTTGGAGTGGGTTTCTCTGTGCGATGAACGTGTTATCAGATTTCATGTGCTACACGAGCTGCGGCATGATGTCAGTGTCGACTCTCCATGCAAACTTCACTTTACTGTAACTGTGAAAATCTGCTGTTCTTTTTTCATGTTTTTATGATCTTCTGCTGCTCATTTCATTTTGCATCTAATCACCGCTGATGATGGCATGAGAAACAGTAGCAGAGAGAGAGGGGGTGATGGAAAGAAATGGAAAAGAGGCGAAAAGAAAGGACGAGCGGAGGGAAACAGAAAGAGACGGAGGCTAATGGATGTCTACAGGGTCGCATAAATCACACACATTCTGTGTGACAAATTGATCGCCGTGCTGCAAATTTCCCCCAGTGCAGCAACTGACAGGCACTGTGTGCATGTTTGAGTGTGTGTGTGCTTTCAGGAGGAGCCAACAGGATACAGCAGAGATAGAAGGAGAAAGAACTGAAACAAGAAGATGGAAAACAGACTGAAGGAAAGGTTAAGAGGGGCTGATCAAACTCTGTGTTGCCTCTAATGGCTCAGTCCCTCTAGAGTCAAAATAGGACAGCAACCTCTTTGCAACTAGGGGAAATTGGTGGATGCCTTGTTTTTGCATTGAAATTCATTGCATTTTGCGCCACGGACCGGTTTATGCCCGACAATATTTTCACGGACCGGCCTTTAAGGTGTCACGGATAAATACAACAAAACAAAACTAGTACCGGTACCGAAAAAAAGATTTATTTTATAACACACGTGAAAAGACCCAGGAAAACCGAGTTAACGATAAAAACGATAACAAAATAACGCTGGAAACCGATAAAAACCTTAAACTATACATTTCACACCTGAGCCTCAACTCTCGTAGCCCGGTACCAAACGACTCACGGACCGGTACCGGTCCGAGGCCCGGGGGTTGGGGACCGCTGCATTAGGCAACCAGTTGCACCTGTTCATCCCACAGTTCAGTGAGCAACACTCTGAAGCTCTGGGCGACCACTTTTGTAACACACTAGCACAGGTTGCTTGATAGGAGGCAACCTGTCTGCAAACAATCACGGTCTGATTCACACTGACTACAGCTCAGTCTCAGACAGATTGTTGAAGGTGTGCAAATAATTGCAGTCTAATTTGTAAATGCCAACACATTGCAATCAATCTGATCGCAGCTTATCAATGTAACTCAGATGAAAGCAACTCATCATCCCTTTTTGCCACATGGGACTCAACTCAGCTGTTTGTATTTCTGTGATATTACTGTATAAAGACAAGGCTGTAGCTACTATACTACTGCACTATTAAAAGTTTGCACAGTTTGCATGAAATTGCCAACTTGAAGAGATTCAATCATACACTTGTGGTACACAGATTTTACGACTTGACGCACTGATGTTGCTTTGACAATGTCGATATCTGACATCATACATGATAGAAATGTTACAACGGTTGGAAAAAAAATCCAGTTTGTGGAAAAAAACTCAAATGCAATTACATTATTTCCAGTTTTGACTTCTTTTCTTGCACCACCGGTAATGAGCCACATCCATAATGGTGAGCAGAAATGGATGCGGCAACAATAACAAGCCACCTCTCAATTCACTGTTGTGATTGGTGTGGGGGTAGGGACAGGCTTAGGGCGTCGGGGGGTTCCCCGGAGGCATCTTCCTTGGGGGGCTCAACCCGGGGTAGCGGTCATGTCCGGTTGGGGGCTCTGTTGGCTCTCAGGTGACTGTGTCCTCGCGGCTGCGTGCAGCGGGGCTAGGGGAGGGTCTGTGCTGACGGACGTGGGTTACTGACCTGGTAGCCTGGCTGGCCCTGGGTGGGTCCGGGATGTGCGTGAGGTTCTGGGGGCGCTCCGTCTCTGGGCTGGGGCCCGGGCCGGGCCTCGGGGGCTTGGGTCCTGGTTGGTGTGTTGCCGGGGTTGTGGGCGGGTGGGTGCATGGGGGCCCAGCCCTGGAGCAGGGTGCCACCGGTGTGTCGAGCCACCTGGGGGGCCCTTCAACTGGTGGGGGAGATGGTCACATCTTGCAGGAGCTTTCCTCTCTTCAGGAACTCTCTCTGCAGGAGGGGGAGATACAGGAGAGGTGGAGGAAGATCTCAGCCTGGGCGTTTACTGTCTTATGTAGTCTGGAAGATGAGTGGATGGTGGGGTGGGTGCAGTTTTCTCTGTGGTGGGGTTGGGTGGACTGTCCCGGGCTCTGTGGGGCCGGGGGGCGCTGCTGCACTGGGCCCCGGTCTGGATGGGCCTGGGCCCCCTTTCCCTGGCGGGTCGCGGAGTATGGGGGTGCCTACTGGGGTCAGCGGGGGAGCTGGCCCCAGGGAGGGGTTACCTGCCCCTCCCTTCCTTCCCTCCCCATCTCCAGCTGCCTCCCTCTTCCCGCTCCACCACAACCACCCACACATGCAGGGCCTTGGAGTGGGGGTATGTCACCAGGGTGCAGAGGAGGCTACCCCCCCTCTGTCCCCTTCTGGCTGCCTCTGCCTCAATTTTATCCCACAACTTAGACATTCACATTACTCACACTCTCATTACACATACATATAGGATCTTGGGGGTGGGCACAATCACGGAGTCCAAATTACCATCAGGGTGTACACCTCACCCCTGGCGTCGTTGCCCACCTCTCAATTTTAAACACACTTAGACATTGAGGGCTATCAGGAGGGACTATGCGCTTACCTGCTGCTCCTTGGCAGGTAGCTCCATGCCCTCCTGGGTTTTAATTGCACTTTAGAACACACATGCATCAACACTACAATGAGCGGGTGGAGGGAGGTTTGGAGTCTTCTCCCACCCCCATTCTCTGCGGCCTGCTGGAGCGGGAGGGCTAGGAGGAGTTGGCCGTCCGACTGCGGTCTGGAGTGTGGGGCCTCCCTGCTGCTACGGAGTCGGGGTGGTCTGCCTCTCCCCACCGCAGGGAAAAGGGTAACACCACCTGGGTCTGGGTGCAGTTCCCCCCTCCAGGGGCGGGGGCACCTAGACCCGGTTTGTAGAGTACGCTTGGGGAGTGTGATCGTGTGTACAGCGTCTCTTTATGTCTGTCTCCACGTTGGTTGAGTGTGGAGTAAGTACATATGAGAGCATGAGGGGGGGAATGGATGTTTGTGTCTGTGTGTGCCTGTATGTCTGTGTCTATATGTCAGGTTGGGTATCAGACACCACCTCTCTGGGGACACCTCAGGCCCTCCAAGGTTTGGAGGCCTATCTCCACCCACCACCACTTCCCCTGCCGGTGGCGGACTCCCTCAGGTGTCGGTGCGTTGGTGGTTCTTTGTGTCTGGGGGTGGGCGTCCAGGTACACACCGGCTCACTCCTTGGCGGCCGCTTATCGGGGCCTGGAGCCTGGGGCTCGCTCGAGCCCCTTCGGAGGTGGGGTGCCCCCGGCCTCTCGGCCTGGGGCTCGGTCACTCAGGAACAGCTGGCGGCCGGCGGAGCTCATGGGCGCGTCACTGCAACTCCCCCTGGCTTCTGCTCCGCGGCTGCTGAGTGAACCCTCATCTGGGACTCTCCTCAGCTCTTACTGGAACAGTGGCGCGGCTGCCCCTCTGTTGGTCTTCCTTGGTCTCTTGTGTTCTGGGGGCCTCTGGATGTCTGGAGTTTTGATCTCCTCCATACCTGCTTCACACCCTGGAGGACAGGGCTGTGGCCCCCCCCACACTCCCTAGCAGATCGTTACATGGAGAAACCTTTGGAATACAAGCGCGCTGATCCACACAGGTATGCACACGGGTGTTCACTGCTCGTAGACCCAAATTACACCTTTCTTGGCTGCTACTTCGAGGCACATCTGTCCTGCGTGCTGCACAACAACATTGAATATTTAGTATTTACTGCTGTTTACACTTAGCTAGATTAATGCGATGGTGTTGTGTTTAGTATGTTGCTTTGTTTTGTTTTTTTTGTCTTTTTTGCTTGTTTTCTATTCCTCTCTCAACAGGTGATCCAGGAGATTTTTATTTTTTTTCTCCCCCCCTTTCTCACTGTCCCTCTCCCCTTCTGTTTTTCCTTTCCTTCCTCTTTCTTTCTCCCTTTCCTATCCCTCACTCATGTCTGTCCCGTCTGTAACATCTGAAAATAAAATATAATAAAAAAACAAAAAAAAACAAAAACAATAACAAGCCAAAAACAAGTGGAACATTAACTAATGTTTACTAATGTTAGTCAACAAACAGACTCTCGCCTAAATAACAGAAAGTGACTGTGAACTATTTTGAACACAAGCTACCCATGGTTAAAAAAACAAAGGTTACACTTGCCACTCCCTTTTTGGTTATCAGTTTCCCATAGTTTGTCTGGCAGAGAGTGATTTGTCTGCAAGCACTTGCTGACTATTAGCCAAATGGTACTAAAACTTAAAATAATTCTGCTGGCAACCAGAGTAAAATTGTGCCACTACTTACATACTTACTTTAGACTTTGAAGGCAAATGTTCTCCATTTTCGTGTTTCACTAAAGTAGCCGTCTTCAGTGGAAAGCACAGACAACCACGGCAATCTGCTAACAACCAAAGTGTTTGCCAGAAGACATTCACCAACCATTCGGGGAATACAAATTTTTCCATAGGAGGCAGAGGTTACCAGGTTCTCATTGATCAGTCACTATCTAACTCTCATCAGTCTCCAGCAACCACATAGCAAACAGTCATGGATCAGATCTGGATTGACTTTACATTGTCATACGCCCAAAAAGGTGGATAAATTAATGTCATTAGTGGTCACTTGACTGCAAACTAGGCAGAGGTGATCAAATTCATTTTTGAGGCTTCGGATTGGGGCTTCTCTAACCAATGGGTGATGTCAAGCTATATTTGTGTTTCATTCTCCTCTTAGCAATTAAAGTAATGTTAGCTTGAAGAAACACAATCTAAAAGGAAGTCCACACAGGAAGTGACTAGCAGAGATGTTGTGCTCATGAATCATCCATGATCATCCATCCATACGGCCATCCATTCTCTTCTGCTTTTCTTTCTCCTTTCTTTATCAGTGTCGCCTGGGTGATGGAGCCTATCCCAGCTGTCACTGGGCAAGAGTTGGGACACACTCTGGCCAGGTCGTCAAGGCTGGATTGTGAACCATTAAAAGTTTATGATGTTCAGCAGCTCCACAAGATAGCAGGTGAAGAAATTTCCGGCGATGCAAAGTGGAACAATTGAAGTAAACATTTCTCAGCTTGAAGGAAAGCAACTTAAGTGACTACTAATAAGAGTAAGGGATACAGTTAAGTGACAAATGAAAACGTTACTTATCCACCTAGAACCTTCGATGGGCACCAGCGATCATCTGCCAGTGACAAAGCAATGCTTGACTCTGGACATTTGGATGCCCATTAACAAATAGGAAATTGACCCGAAAGATTTAATCCGTCAGTCAATCCAATAATGGCAGAAAGATGATAAAAATATTGACCACAGTAGCTACAAACATGAAGGTCATGTTAGGTCAGATACTTGAGTAAAATAAATAACATAATTTTTATTCTTCTACTTTTTATTATCATAAATTATTTGCTGTTAACTTGGCAAAAAAGGTGTTTTTTAGTGTAACAATACAGTTCTTGTTTTGGTGCCCCCTGGTGGTCGGATTGTGATTAAAAAAAAATTTACCTAGAAAATGTGTGAAAGCTGTCATAACAGAGACATTTGTGGTGTGTGCGTGTGTGTGTGTGTGTACAGGCTGTGGAAACCTCCGACTGTCTGTCAAAGCAGTGAGCCGCAGAGGGAGGAGGGAGACACACGCGCGCAGGCGAGAAACATCGTGTGGGAGAGAGAGCGAGCGGCGTGACAGGTGAATAATCAGAGCTGCAGCGCCGGCCGTCACGGAAACGAGGCCTGACAGCACCGACAACGCCGGAGACACGCACACAAAGAAACACACACTCACACACACACACACACACACACACACACATAAAGAGGAGGGCTGGGATTAGGTTTAAAGTACAAATACACACACACACACACACACACTGATCAGCAATCAATCACACAAAAACTTTAAACACGCTCCTCCACCCCCTCCTGCTGCTGACCTTTGACCTTTAATTTTCACACTTTGCCTTCATTCCTCCGCACGCAAACATTTACACACAAACTAATGAAAACCGTTTTTGTGTGTGGGTGTGTGTATGTGTGTGTTAATTATTCTGGGCCCAACCTCCCAAACACTAATTGGCACTCTGACACGCACACACACACAGACACATACACACACTCACTCTGCTGCACAGTGATATGAGGTGTGTGTGTGTGTGTGTGTGTGTGTGTATACAGTGGTGTTACCACAGCGCCCCCTGCTGACATTTTTATTGAAGTCTGTTAGAGGACAAACTGCAATAAATTAAATGAATGGAAACTTTAACTTTCAATAAAATGTATAAAAAACAATTTTAGATTTAAAAAAAATTAGAACATTGTTTTATTTAGATCAAGCATGTTGTTTTCGGGCGTCAATCCAGTCCCTTTATAGGTAAGTCTTACTACCTGGCAGCCTTCTTTAAAAAACCCTCTGGGCTTTTATTTTGAAGTCAGAGTGTATTATGCCCTGAATCTCATACATATGCATCATGCACTTGCAACATTAACTGTACCTTCTGCAGTATGGGCTTTTCACTCCTGCAATCTTGACTGCAACTCATTGCACTGAAAAGCACTTTAAAGATAGGGACACCCCCTGTAGTATGACAGGGTTGCATGCACTTGTGTTTTGTATCATGTTGTGCTGTTATGTGCCTTACTGTATCGTCTCCAGTTGGTCCAAAATGCAGCTGCATATTACCTCAGTGTTGGCCTCTCTACACTGGCTTCCTGTTCCTTACAGGATCCAATTTAAAATCTTACTTTTTGTTTTTAAATCACTTAACGGCCAAACTCCTTCTTACCTGTCTGAGCTCCTATTTAACCTGGAGGGTCTTAGGGTCGATTTGTGGCTTTTTCAAATTTCGATTACATGCCATTTGCACAGTGTTGAATGGAATATAGCGAAAGTCTGCAAAAAAAAGTTCGGTCACATTTACTGTTAAAATTTCAGTATGACTTCCGGAAATTAGCTTCAGTGGCTAAGCTAGCGATAAACTTACGCTATCGGACCTAGTGGTCGATTTGTGCCCCATTGAAACCCATTATAAACGCTATTTTTCACGGCAAAAAAATTACGGTCAAATCGATCGTGATCGGTAATGCTTCCGCTTCCGCTTGCAGTACTGGCCTTAGAGTTGTAATTTTTTTATTTGTCCACCGGGTGGCGCCCTTGCTCCACATGTGACGCCTGCTGGAACATACACAGGCGTCCAGCGGCCTGCTCGAGACAGATACCCGGAAAAGGCAGACTAATTTCCCGCGTACAGCAGCAGCTTGGCCCGCTGCTCGTTCCGGACCATTTTCTGACCTTAGGATCGTTTAAGGGTGCATTAATTTTTTTTAATCAACAGGAAATGACGTATTTGTTTTCACGTGGTAGTGGAAGTGTGTGCTGCAGACACGGGAACCGAACCATATGCTCCGGCGCTGCGCGAAACACACCCGCGGCAGAGGCACTCCTCCCCGGGGGAGCAGGAGCAGCAGCGCCGCCTGGGGACATTTTTGGCTTCTGGAAAAAAAATTAAAACCGGATCGAAATTAATGTTCGTGCCAATCTTTTGTCCATCTTGTGTGATTCTTACTCTGAATCTGAATAAGTACGCGGGACCACTGTGTGCGGTAAGACCATCTCTTTTACTTCCTGTATTACCATCTACCGGCATGCATTGCCAGTGCGTAACACGTAATTACACAATCAAACAGTGAACACATACTGCCCATACAACAAATGTACCAGAGACAATTATGAATACACCACATCTCCCCTTTTAAACAAAAACAGAATATTCCTTTTCTCAGGACAGAACTTCTCTTTTTCAAAGCCATACAAGAACATCTGGCAAACAATCTGCATTACATTTTTAACCTTTTGTTTTTGTTTTCTTGTTCTTTTCTTTTCTTAACAACTCTTTTAGCTTTATTTTACTGTGCTCTACAAAACCCTTATAACACAGTTACATAACAACAACCTTTTTTTTTTTCTTACAGATCTAACTTTTTAGGTTTAACTATTTGCCTCCCTGACTTGGTTCTGACCACATCAGTGTTAACAGGTGTAGCAGGGATCACACTGGGTGTTTGAGGCTTCTGCAACACAGGCACATTAGCAGGTTCATGCACAGGTGAACTTAAAGGAATCAAATGCACACGATTACGCCTCACAGTCCCTTGTGGTAACTCCACTGTGTATGATCGGGGTGTAGAGTGATTTTGGATAACAGTGCCTGTAGTTTTGACATCAGTCACCCAAACTTGCTCTCCTGGGGACAGGCTGCATAAAGGTTTTGCGCGGTGGCGCCTGTTGAAGTTTGCCATGTCCATCATCCTCTTCTCCCTTTCCTTTCGAGCGAGCAGTGCGTTGTCCGGCAGTGTGGGCTCCAGCTGCGATGGAAGCATCGGCAGTGTGGTTCGCAGACGTCTGCCCATTAAAAGCTCTGCAGGGCTGTATCCGGACTGCAGTGGTGTAGCTCTATAGGCAAGAAGAGCTAGATAAGGATCAGCTGCTTTTTTCAGAAGATTTTTTACAGTCTGCACAGCACGTTCTGCTTCTCCATTACTTTGCGGAAACTTGGGACTGCTTGTGATGTGTTTGAAGCCGTATGCTGCTGCAAAGTCTGTAAAGATTTGACCTGAATACTGTGGTCCATTATCAGACATGAGGACCTCTGGGATGCCGTGACGGGCAAAGAAAGATTTCAGGTGAGTAATGACATCGTTTGATTTTGTCCTGTTTAACAAAGCAATCTCAACAAATCTAGAGTGATAGTCAACAGCGAGAAGGTAAGTTTTCCCTCCCAGCTCGAAAAGATCTGTGCCCACTCTCTGCCATGGGCGGGCAGGGTATTCTGTTGGCATGAGTGGCTCACTGTTATTGTGTCTTTCTTGAATATACGTTTTGCACTTGAGCACCATCTCAGAGATCTGTTGACTCAGCCCGGGCCACCACACTGTTTGGCGTGCACGAGCTTTACATTTTACAACACCTTGATGTCCTTCGTGTAGTTTTTCCAACACCTCGTTTCTCATTGCTGAAGGAATGACAAGCCGTGTGTCTTTTAACAAAAGGCCGTCTTCAACAGTGAGCGTGGCTCGGTCAGGCCAGTAATTTCGCAGTAAAGGCTCTTGTTTTGCATGTTCTGGCCAGCCTTCGGTGCACATGTCCATGACGCGAGCACACACACTGTCGCTTTTCAGTTGTTCCTTCAGTGTTTGCATATATGATGAACTGACAGGCATGTTTGCTACAATACTGTCGACATATATGTCTGTGCTTTCCATTAGCTCTTTGTCTGACAGGTTCATTGGTTTTTTCAGAGGTGAGCGGGACAAAGTATCTGCTGTCCAGAGCGATTTCCCTGGGGCGTACTGCACAGTGTACGAGTAACGCATGAGTCTCATTCTGAATCGCTGGATCCTGGGTGGCAAGAGATCCAGAGCTTGTCCTCCCAGTAAGGAAACGAGAGGTTTGTGGTCCGTTTCAAGACAAAAATGTTTACCAATCAGGAAATCACGAAAACGCTCACACGCCCATGTAGATGCCAGTGCCTCTTTTTCCACTTGTGCGTATCGTTGTTCTGTAGGAGAAAGGGACCTCGATGCATACGCCACTGGTCGCCATCCTTCTTCCCACAGCTGCAAAAGAACACCTCCGAGACCATAGGATGAAGCATCTGCTGATACTTTAATGTCTCTGTTGGGGTCATACATTGCGAGCACTGGGGGTGAGGTCAGGGCATCTCGTAATGTTTTGAAAGCTCTCACTTGGTCAGTTCCCCAATACCATGCGTTCTTTTTGGAAAGAAGATCTCGCAGGGCTTTGTCTTTTTCAGCTAAATGGGGGATGAACTTGCCCACTTGATTCACCATGCCCAGAAAACTGCGCAACTCTGACACATTAGTTGGCTCTGTCATTTCTGTAATTGCCTCCGTTTTCTTCGGGTCAGGACTGATTCCTGTATCCGCTATGATGTGACCCAAGAAAGCAACCTTGCTCTGGGAGAGCTCGCATTTTTCAACATTCAGCGTTATGCCTGCTTTTTCCAGTCTTTGCAGTGTAGCATGGAGACGGGAATCGTGCTCCTGATGGTTACGTCCCCACACCAACACATCGTCAATGTGACACACCACTCCTTCGAGACCCTCGATGACCTCCGCCATCATGCGCTGAAAGTGTTCGGGCGCTGAGTTGATCCCAAACGGTAGGCGGTTAAAGTGGAACCGCCCAAAGGGTGTGATGAAGGTGGTGAGTTTGGCAGACTCATCGGACAGGGGAATCTGCCAGAAGCCCATGTTGGCATCCAGTTTGCTAAACACTTTGGCTCCTGCGAGCATTCCGAGACTTTGTTCAACCGATGGCAGCACATATTTTTCCCTGCACACATACTCATTTAGTCCGGTAAAGTCTACGCAAAGTCTTAGCCTAGGGCTGTTTTTCTTTGGAACAACAACCATGCCGGCACACCAATCCGTTGGTTCCTCAACTCGGGTAATGACACCAAGCTCTTCCATTCGTTGGAGTTCCTCTTTTACCCTTCCCATCAGAGGCAGAGGAAGCCTTCGCGGAGTTTTGAGTGAGTACGGCACAGCATTCGGTTTGAGTTTAATGTGATAGGCCCGCTGCACTTTCCCTAGACCATTGCAAAGTTTAGGGTAAGTAGTCTTCAGAGTGTCCATTGAAACCGCGTCAACTCGCACCAGCAGGCCAAGAGCTGTAATGGCGGGCAGGCCTAGCAGTGGAGTGCTCAGGTTTCTTACAACATAGACCTTCTCTGTTGTCTGTTTCGCTCCGTAGTTGAGCTGTAGCTTTGTAAAACCTGCAACGTCCAGTGGTGTTTTTCCAGGGCCTAACAAAGGTTTTTCTGGCTGCTGGAGAACTGGTCTGTGTTCGTTAGCAAAAATCTTTGATAAGTCCGAGTCAGCTATTACAGTCACATCTGCTCCAGTATCCAGTTTGAAAGTGATTTTTGCATCTTTCACTTGTATGTTGGCTGTCCACGCCTGGCCGTCACTGGAAACTGAGCCTAGGAAGAAACCTTGCTCCTCTTCCTCCTCAATACTTTGCACTGTCTTGCTTTGTCTGCAGACTCGCTGGTAGTGACCTTTTTTTCCACATAAATGACATTTTGCATCATTTGCTGGGCACTCAGGTTTCGGATGTGGAGAGCCTCCGCACTTGTAGCATTTGTTACTTTGTCTCTTGCTATATTGCTGTTGTGTTTTGACAGTTTTATTTTTGAACATGTTGAACTTTGTTTTGTCGTGCTTTTGTATCACTCTGTCAACTGTTTTCGCATTTACATGCATTACATTTGTTTCACTTCTCAAAGCTGACTGTTGCTTTTTGATTTCTTCTGACTGCCTGGCCATATTTATAGCTTTATCCAAGTCCAAGTCTTTTTCCATCTGCATGCGCTCAGACAGCCTCGTGTCGGCCAAGCCCACTACTATTCTGTCTCTTATCAGCTCATCGTGGAGCGGTCCGTAGTTACAGTGCTCTGCTAATGCATGCAAGGCAGTCACGAATGCATCAACAGTCTCATTCGGCTCTTGTTTGCGCATATTAAAACGTGCGCGCTCATAAACAACATTTTTCCTGACAATGAAAAAGTTGTGGAAGCTATCTCTCACTTTAGCATAGTCCCGTTGGTCTACATCACTTAACTTTAGTCCTCTCAGGACGTCATCCGCTTCGTCTCCCATACAATATATGAGAGTGTTCACTTGATTTTCCTCCGAGCTCGCAGACAGATTACTTGCCTGACGGAATCTCTCGAAGCGACGGACCCATCTTGTCCATTCATTCGCAAAAAAAGCAGTGCGCTCATGTGACGAAACCGGGATATAAAGGGTTAAAATCCGCGAAATGTAATTAAAACTTGACATGAATATTTCAAGGAGAAGTAGGTCTAAAAGATTGGCTAATTTAAAGTGGAATAAAATATTAATATATAAATTTTTTATAGCACTTTTTGGGCGTGGTTGATAGTGTGCATTTTATGAAATGCGCTCCTGGAAAAAAAATAAAAGGCGATCGAAATGACTCTTGGTGCCAATCTTTAGTCCATCTAAAGGCCTAATTATAATAACAATTGAATATTACCTCAAATGTTTTTTTGGAAAATATTCAAGTTTTTTGTTTTTTGGGGCAAAAAAAGCAGTGCGCTCATGTGACGAAACCGGGATATAAAGGGTTAAAATCCGCGAAATGTAATTAAAACTTGACATGAATATTTCAAGGAGAAGTAGGTCTAAAAGATTGGCTAATTTAAAGTGGAAAAAAATATTAATATATAAATTTTTTATAGCGCTTTTTTGGGCGTGGTCGATTTGTGGCTCTAAGACCGATAGTGTATGCATTTTTCTAAGACCCTCCAGGGTTAATTATGCTCCAGAAAGAACCGTGAGGTCCAGGTCAAAACTACCCTTTAACTATTCCACGCGCTAAACTGAAATCTCATGGTGACAGAGCCTTCTCTGTGGCAGGTCCCAGACTCTGGAATAGTCTTCCTCTTAATATTAGATCATACAAATGCTCAAACACTTTAAACCTTTACTAAAGACACATTTTTATAGTCTAGCATTTAAAACACATTGACCTAAACATTTTGGTTTTTGTGGTTGTTGTTTTAGTTGTTTTTATTGACTATTTTATTTATTAATTAATTTTTCTATATTTTACTGCATTGTTGTTGTGCATTTTATTTATTTTAGTGGCATTTTACATTGTTAAGCACTTGCATCATGGACTTTGGAAATGTGCTGTATAAATAAACTTGACTTTGCTGTATGTGTGAGCACACCAAGACAAATTTCCATTAACTATATTGTTGAAATGGCCCAACAACTTTATCCCTTTTTTTCCACCACCAGGTTGCACTTCACAGAAAGCCTGATAAATTCTGGTGAACCAAAAACATGCAGTAGTGAATTATTATTTTGAGATAATTGACCAGTATTTTGAGACAATAATCTTAAAATGAGATTTGAGATACTAATCAGAACTATTGGGTAAATCTCAAAATTTTGAGATGACAATTGACCAAACAATTTCAGATAATTCACTCAAAATATTGAGATGATGACCAAAAGGTTTTCATAACCCAGAATTATGAGCTATTTACCCAATATTTTCAAATAATAACCAAACATTCTGAGATACCATAAATTTGGGGTAAACTATCTCAAAAATTTGAAATGTTCACCCAAGATCTTGAGAAAACCCTAAATTTTAGACATGTGGGATAAATGATCTATAAATTTGATATCATTTACCCAAAATACTGAGATATTAACCCCATGTTTTGAGGTAACCCAGGCCTTTTAGATAAATGGCAATTTTTTAGAACATTTACCAAGCATTTTAGATAATCTAAACAAACAAAAAAAAGAGATAATGACCCAATATTTTGAGATAACCCACAATCCTGACATACTAACCCTAAATTTGAAGTAAACTATCTGAAATCTGGAATAGTGAACACAAATTTTGAGATAACCCTAAATCTTTAGATAATGACCCCAAATTTTGACAGTGTTGAGACAATTACCTAAAATTTTGAGACAATAACCCTACATTTTGAATGTAACGTTTTGATATTTATGGGTTTTGTTTGAGGCCCAGAAGAAGTAAAAACAGAAACCAACATTATCCAAACATCATCTTAGGCCAGGTGATTTCACGGAGCTATTCAGTGACTTTTGGATGGGCATTATGTGCTCATTGCATGGCTGATTCACCTGAATGGTATTTTACCTAATTGAGACAAACAAATTAAGGGGAGTGTTCCTATCCAAACCTGTCATACTGTTATAGTAAAATATAATAATATAATATTAAATAATATAATAGTAAAATATAATAAAATTGGTCCATCTTAAAAACATTAAAATAATTTTTTTTGGTCACTTTTCTAACCTTCTATAAGGCTACTCTTCTTAATATTTGTTCCTTAATTAGTTTTTCTTCTTTATATATTATTTTCTTTATGTATAAATAACTGATGAATCAACATAAATGGTAAATGGCCTGTATTTGTATAGCGCTTTACTAGTCCCTAAGGACCCCAAAGCGCTTTACACATTCAGTCATCCACACATTCACACACTGGTGATGGCAAGCTACATTGTAGCCACAGCCGCCCTGGGGCGCACTGACAGAGGCGAGGCTGCCGGACACTGGCGCCACCGGGCCCTCTGACCACCACCAGTAGGCAATGGGTGAAGTGTCTTGCCCAAGGACACAACGACTGAGACTGTCCGAGCCGGGGCTCGAACCAGCAACCTTCCGATTACAAGACAAACTGCCAACTCTTGAGCCACAATCGCTCCATAACACTAAGCAGCAGATGGTTTCTGGCGGGTGAAGGGGCGTTCACTGACTCCTCTGTGCTGGAAACTATCTGGCAGCTGAGTTTAGTCATTTCAGCTCCGAGGTCGGAGGGATTATGGAAGATTACAGGTGAATGGAGGTGTGATTGGCTGCAGATGTCCTGTTAGTCTTTCCATGAATTTAATGATCGACAAGATTCACCTGCTGATCTGATACAACCCAGAATAACCCGGCGATGACGACTTCCTGTTAATCAGCATTTTTACAGATCAAAAAAAAAAAAAAAGATTAAGACAGTATTTGATGCTTTTCTTTGTCACACAGGGCATTAATGGGAACCTTTCTGGAGTTTAGAGCAAGCAAAAAATCTGAAGAAAAAGATTATCAGCACTGGTTAATTTTTAATATGTTAGGATTTTGGAGAGATGTTGCTTATATCTTTAATTTGTACCAATTTGCTGTGGATGACCTAGATTTATTAGTTATTTTTTTTATTTATTAATACATCTAGAGCCATCTGTAAGATCCCCAGTCTTTGCTGTATCTTATAGGTTATGACTAATATAATGTCAAACCCTAAACCTGAAGGTCGGGCTGCTCAATTTAGGCAAAACTTAGCAAAAACAAACATAATTGTAACTATTCATTCACTTAACTGTCATATATTTGTTGAACTTTAAAAATACATGTCTTTTTACTGGAGCTTCCTTGCTCTTTAAATAAAACTGGGTCATTCAATGCCAGCTCATTAAATTCCTCCCACATGACCATCACAGATTTGCCTGGAAACACATTTCAGGGCAAAGATGCACTTATTTATTTATTAGAAATTTCCATTGTCTAAAGAAGTCCATCTGGATTTGGTGTATGGTGTCATACATGGGGAATATCACAATGAAGTTGGACATTTGTTTTGATATCTGTGAAACTACCTGCATTATTTCAAAGATATTATGTTCCTTAACACATGAAGGTTTGAGAACAGGAGGATACACAAATCCTTACGGGGCATCTGGCATAAATATGCCAAATCAAACATGTGGCGCTACCTGCTGTGGTGAGCCCTGAGAATATGTGCCTCGTACATGAGAAGCTCTGGTTTCTACAGGCAAATCTGCTGCCAGATATCTAAATACTTTACCTAGAGCTCCACTTCTGGGAGTCCACATTCATAGAAACATGCTCCCAGATATTCCGCCTAAAACATTTATTAAGGGGTTTTCTGCTGAGGTTTCTCATGTGATGTCGTGCCCACAAGGCATGAGGCAAAGGGCCGCCATTTCCAGTTCGTTACATTTTTTGTTTCACTACAGCTCAGAGGGCAGCTGGATGGAGTTTGTGGACAAATCCATCACTTCAAAGCAAAATATGACCTCTGCAAGACGCCAACAACTAAACCAAGCATAAGGAGGTATTTGTCACCTGGTTGGGGAATAGACATTTGTTCCTAGTGCCAGGTGGTCACTAACATGACTGTGTAACAGAGGCTTTAGCTATCATTTCCCCTTTGAATGCAATCAACCATCAGCAAACAGTTGGTAAATACTTAATAACAATAATATGAATTCCTTCATGACAAGTGGTTTCAGACTGGTTTCTGGGCCTGTAACTGGGGCCTTATTTACTTGATCATTCAGTTACCATGATTGTCACACATCACAAATGATAACTTGGGAGTTCGCCTTGTAATCGGAAGGTTGCCGGTTCGAGCCCTGGCTTGGACAGTCTCGGTCATTGTGTCCTTGGGCAAGACACTTTACCCGTTGCCCACTGGTGGTGGTCAGTGGGCCAGTGTCCGGCAGCCTCGCCTCTGTCAGTGCGCCCCAGGGTGGCTGTGGCTACAATGTAGCTTGCCATCACCAGTGTATGAATGTGTGTGTGAATGGGTGGATGACTGGTTGTGTAAAGCGTTTTGGGGTCCTTGGGGACTAGTAAAAGCGCTATACAAATACAGACCATTTACCATAACTTAATGTCATGTGGTTAGTGGTCACATGTCTGCAAAACCACAACATAATGAAATGCAAAATGATCCCTTAAAAAAGCATCTGAAACCACCTCTACCTCTGAAACTTAGCAGATTCAGTTTTTAATTACCATTAAAACTGCTGGGTTAGTGTTGGACAAAGATCATTGTTGGGGTTAAACTACAACAGTTGCCACTTTTCTAAAAACTAAACCAAAAATACACACCAAAATCTTTTAATGGTCAAACTGGACAGAAATAGAAAAACCAATAAACATCAGTATATGTACACCCAGCATTCTTCACACACACAGACTCCAGAACGCCTTCACATGTCATCGACCATCAAGCACAGTGTTCAATTCATTAACAAAGCTTTGAGACGACAAACAAAACATTCGCTTCTTTAAGTTCAGTTCAAAAATCAGCCAATAACCATTCATTACACCTTCTCTTTTATTCAGCTGAAACCAGACAAAAACAATGAGTTTCTGCCAAACTCCTTAAAATTTTAAAAATAAGGTGCTTTAGTCCTTTAATAAATGGACAAACTGTGGCATCTTTAAAATATCAGAACTTCCACATTTAAGTTAAACCAAAGAACTGAGAATTTGTGGTCTGGTTACAATCGATTGTCAGGAGATGTTAACAGGTTATGAACGATCATGCACCATGAGAACTGGGTTCTTATTACGATTGGGAAATTTAAGGATTCATATTTTCTCCTTTTTGTGCGTCTAAAGCTGTACAGAAATGTCAAGCCAGCTTCTTTTGTGCTCTCGTGTGTTTGCATAGTTTGGAATTTGCAGCATGAAATGAAGGATGTCAGGAGATTTTTTTTTTGTTTCTTTTAAACGGACAGACGTCAACCCTGAAAATAGAATGCAAGCAGCCCACCACCTCGACGAAGTCTTCAAGGGAAAAAAAAAAAAAAAAAAAAGGGAAGTCCATGAAGAACATGTTTTAGCTCTTTAACTACAAACTGCTGTAGGGAGGTCAGAGCAGAGACACTCTAATCTGCCGAATCTTAACAAGATGTCATATCCAGAAGACAAACAGTGGATTCAGGTGTTTAAAGTATGCCAAAGAAAGAGTTATTGGAATCAGAGACAGATTTTTGGATCAGTGGCATTCCACAGGGATTATACCAGGATCCTATTTCATTTAAAATGGTTTAGTTTAGGGTTTGTTTGTTTTTTTAAGGTTATGTTTGTTTACAGTAGTTTAGAAGTGCAACAGATTTCTTCTGATGAAACCACCCAAATATTCAAAATTAATCAATTTTAGATCCTTTGTCCTTCTCCTGCATACCCATCATCTATCTCTTAAACGTATTAATTTGAGGTGATTTGATTTCTCTACAAATTCATTACTGTACTGACTTACTGTTTAGTAGCACAGATCCAGACTTAATTCAGAATTTTAAAGCTTGAATCAGCTTTGTGCTTAGTGACATATACTGATGTCCCTGCCAAGTCTCTTCAAAAAGACCAAAGCATAAATCGGCTATAATGAATGAAGTCAGCATCAGTGCATGTGCCAAAATGAGATCCAAAAAGCTGCCGGTGAATACAAAAACGTGGCATTTAAGATGATTTAACGACCCTTACAAGGAATAACTGTTATTAAAATTGTAGTTCTCATTATTTGACAAAAAATGCCCAAATTGTTCCAGTCACACAATCAATCTGCAGATATTTTTATTCACCGTTTTTGGGACTGGCTAGTTAATTTAACACAATGATATCCACCACTGTGGGCTGTGAAAAAGCTTTTAAGTGAATTCTGGCGTCTGCACATGCTCCTTCCTTCGCTTGTAGTTACTGAGCTAAAACCCATAGAGCGCCAACCGTCAGGACATTCAGCGCTCAGTTTCTGCAGCCGATCTCCTCCTTGTAGCGATTCGTCAGTGTGTTAGCTTTATGCGTCAGTTTCGACAGAACCGCGTGGAGTCCATTCAGGTGGAAGTGAAACTGCTTCTCCAGGTCATCCTCCTCTGCCACCACCATGCTGGCCACACCCGCCTTCTCCTTCCGCAACTCCTCGCCTTGCACGACGCCCCACTCGATGTCATTGCGGATGGATTTAAGCAGGATGTATGAGCTGTACATGTCAGTATCAGGCTGGAAGTAGGCGCTGTCGTGAGTGGGGCTGGTGCTACCTGTGCCACCACCGTCATCCCCACCATCCCCGTTCTCTGTCGGCTTCAGGTCATCCCTGTCGTCCAGCGGGACGTCCCGCAGCAGGCTGGGCAACATCACTGTCTGGTCCATGTTGTTGACAGCGCCAATGAAGCGGTTCATGGCGTTGAAGAGCGAGTTCTTCTGGTTGTAGTCAGGTATCTGCATGACGGCGGCTGGTGAGGGCCCGTGTTGGCCAGCGGTCGCAGCGCCAAACTTAGCCCGCTAATGCTCCTTAAAGGATTACTGAGAGACTGCGGAGGCACTCACTGCTCCAAAATGGGCCAGCTCCTGAGCTGAGGGCCCCGTGTTTCTGCTGCAGGACTCCAGCTGACCCCAGAGGCATAAACCTGATATAAAAACACAAAAGGAAGAGGAGGAAGGATAAAGCAGCTTCAAATGGAGACCCAGCATATCCAGGACATCTCCTGGACATGCTGGACACCCATGACATCTGCAGGGTCATTTGAGGCCTTCATGATTTAACTACAAAGCTCAGGGATGGGGGAACTAGCCAGCTTTAACAGTATATCCTGCATCCATTATCGGACATCGGATTCCCCCCGCCTCACCGCCGTTACTCACTTCATATTCAGCCACCTCTGTTGCTGCTGAAGATCGGTTTGCATTATTTAAATCTCTCTGTGCTGCACAGCCACAGCCTCGCATGCAAATAAACGTGAGGTGCTGGCAACGTTTTTTTTAAAAACAGCGTGAACACCTGCGGTGGCAGCCCGGGCAGAGGAGGAGGGGGGTCTGCAGGAGAAAACACGGAAATGAAGGGGAATCACGGCACCGGCCTCTACCTGCTTCATTCTAAAGCTAAACCAGGGGACCTTTGAACAGGCGGGCCCAATAAACCATCCTTCCAGTCTATGTAACTGTGAATTAGCGACGCTTACACCGCTTGAATCTTCATTTTAACCGGAACAAATGACCGTCGGGCTGCTCTTATTAGCCTCGCCACCCCAGCCAGCGGGTGATTCCGGGTACCGTTAGCTCGCTAAGTCTACTTTTAAAACGGGTAAACACCGGCGGCAGTGCGCCTACGTCAGCTTACCGTATGTCGGCTGTGGTTCCTGGGTACCAAGTCGCTGCTTCTGCCCGTTAAAGCTGTCCGGAAAAGGGATCTTGCAGAAGGTCGGGCCGGTGGTGGTTGTTAGGGAGGCAGGAGAGTCGGGGCGGAGCAAAACATGGGATCACGATCACAGCCAATCACAGAGGGTGTGACGTCACGGAGAACGTCGGATAGTGTTGCATTGTTTATAAACTGACTTGAATAAAAATAAAGCTTTGGAAATAATATATTTATTTACATTTAAGGTTTACAACGAAAACAGTAGTTACATTAAAATTTAAATATATTATTAAGACTTTGTTTTATTTTATATTGTTTGTCACGTTTTGACTGATGCAACCTTGTCCCCCCTCTTTGGGGAGAAATAAATGTTACTTTTGTATGAACAAACAAATAAACATCAATATCCTCCTGAGAACCCAGGAAAAAAGAATCTTCCCATGAAACGTTTTTTGTGATTTCCTTCCTATTTGGAGGTAACAGAGACCACCCAAACACATCAGATATCAACGGAAAGCCCAAGATGTCCTTTATTTAGTACATCAGGACTTAGTAAGGTAGCTCAAATAAATCAAAAGATATAGATCAAATAATATATATAATGATAATGATTATAAATCAGACTAGATTATATTTCAAAGGAGTCAAGGATGATGTTACTAAATGTTCATTACAAATTTAATTTAAAATATTACAACTTTTAAAACTCACTAGAAGTTTCTGATTCCATATAAGGAAGGTTTTCACAATCTCATGCTGTTGTTTTTATGTCCACAAATGACTATTTTAAAGATTATTTCACATGTTCTAACGTGTTTGCATGGATCCACTCAGGGAATTCTGGTTCCCCACAGTCAGTTCTAAAACATGCATGCTAGCTTAACTGGTGATCCTAAATTGTGTGTTATGTGTGATTATGGTGGTCTGTCTCTAATGGATGGATGTGTAAAACATTGCCCCCGTCTGGCTCCACATTATATTACGACTGAATTCTTCCCCAGCCATAAAGTATTTATTTTCACTGTGTATTTTAGTTTATTACCAGGATGCTCTTTTTTTAAATAATGCCAAACAGCAGTAGGTATACTTGTCAGCTTCTTATTAACACAAATATCTTATCAGCCAATCACATGGCACTAATGCATTTAGGCATGTATAAAATAATCAAGACAACCTGCTGAAGTTCAAAGTGAGCATGAGAAGGGAAAAGAAAGTTGATTTAAGCGACTCTGAACATATGATTGCTCTCTAAGACAAAATAGCTCAAGAAGATGGCAGCTTTAGTATTCAGATGGTGGGTTTACAATTTGATGAATGACATGCAAGAAAGGGTCTCTCCAGCTTTGTATCAGTGGTTTAGTTTTTTTCTGGTGTAAAGGTGTGATGGATATTTTCTTGCTGAGCATTGTTTAAAAGCCACAGTCTACCTATGTATTGTTAACTATCCTAATAATTCTTCCATTAGGAAAACGCACCATGTCACGAAACTATATCTCAAAGTGATTTCTTGAACCTGACAGTGAGTTCTCTGTACTCCACTGGCCTCCACAGACACCAGATCCTCAATCTAATGGAGCACCTTTGGGGATGTGGGTAAACAGGAGATTCTTGTGGATGGATTCACATGGATGTGGAGCTGACAAAGCTGCAGCAACTGTGTGATGCTATTATGTCAAGGTAAAGTTACATGTAAGGTTTTCTTATGTTGGATTTATCGACACAACACGCAGCCTCCTTTATTTTGTTGAAAACATTGCATGTCTCAAATAGTTATCAGTGAGTTTGTCATTCAGAAAACAGAAATATAAAATCTGTCACATCACAGTACACAGAATATGAAACATGAACAACACGTCTTTCAAACACAGCACACTGCCACAGAATCAAATTTCAACTTTAACCTAAAAATGTGAAAGCCTTTCAAGTGTTCTGGTGCCCCTAAGAGGGCTTTCTGAATATGATTGTTACTGACAACAGGTTTTTTCAGGACCTGAGCCTGACACACATACAAAGAAAGATCCTAACAACACAAAGAGAGAGAACACAAAGGGGTCAATTTTCAGTATTTCACAGCAAGACACAAAATAAATACAAGAGGAATGCTAACAGTGTTTGTATGTGTGTGTTTTTCCTAAGGTTTCCATGGTGATGTACATCTTATTCACTTTCCTGCAAAAGAAAACACAGACAAAGGAGATGGAGGTAAACAACAGCACATGCTTGTTTTACATTCACTTAAAGAGTTGAGAATGTGGTCAGGTAAACTTTAGATTAAAGTTGGGTGTGTTCAGCTTTAGTGTAAGTTAGGTGTAGGTCTATATTGGGGGTACATCAAATATAGTTATGAGGTTGGAGTTAGGTTGGGAGTAAGTTTAATGTTGAGTCTTGGGGTAGGCTAGGTGTAGCTTTAGGTTTTAGCTTGGTTTGAGATAATAATAATAATAATAATAATAATAATAATAATGTCATAATGTGTATGTGCTAGTCCCCATGGGGAATTTACTCCTCTGCATTTAACTCATTCACCCAGTGAAGCAGTGGGCAGCCACCAATGCAGCACCCGGGGAGCAGTGTGTAGGGACGGTACCTCAGGGTAGCCGTTCAGTGGAGTCAAACCCCCGACCTTCCGATCATGGGGCAACCACTCTACCTACTGAGCTATCCCTGGCCCCAGCTATCCCCGCAGGTAAGGTGTAGTTTAGGTTAGGAGTAGGTTTAAGGTATAGTCTTGGGGTAGATGGTAGATTGAGGTAGGTCAGGATAGATGTAGGATTGTGAAAGGTTATATAGGTTGGGTAAAGGTTAATGTTTTGTATAGGTGAAGGTCTCAGTTTGTATTAGTTAGGCTTGATTTAGGTCAAGATCTAGACTTGCATTGGTTGTGTATCTCTAGGTTTGGGGTAGTTTTAAGTGTAGATTTGGGCTAGGTTCTCTGTGTTTGATGTAAGTTAGGTTTAGTTCAAGGTCTACATGTAGGTTTGAAGTAAGGTAGATATGAGTTAGAAGTAGGTTAAGATCTAGATTTGCGACTTATATAGCCTTTTTCTACTGGTAAGTACTTTCTTACCAAAGCTGTGTTTTATGCTTTATGCACACATTCCTATTATATTTTTTCCTATGCATAAACACTCTAGTTTAGGATACTTTTGTTGTTAGATCTCACTTTCAGGTGGGTTAAGTGTAGCTTTGGTTAGTTACGCTACACCTTGGTTGGTTAGTTAGTGTCCATCAGAAAGTGATAGGTTAGTGCCGGGGACGTGTGGATTACCTGTTAGATCATCTCGTACTGGTTGCTGTTGATGAAGTGAGACAAGCAGCAGGCCAGAGTTACACCGACCAGCTAAAAAACACAGAGAGATGGATTTTATTTCTGCTTCAGTGTCACTGTCTCCTATTGTCTCCTATAGATTCCAAAGGCCATGTTTAGTACCTGAGAGAAGGCAATACCAAAGGTAACTCCAGCAATGATTCCCATGTTGCTCTCTATGAAGGACACAACCAGCTCATAGCAACCCTGCGGAGACAGGGTAAAGTGATTTGCAGTAAATACAGACTGATGGATCACCATCATGTGACCACTTAGCATAATTGTGGTTGTTAGACTTAATAATTATAATAATCTTAATAATCTCCACAAAAAAGCAAATGCAAATGAAAACTTTTGGGAACTGAATTTTCTTCATGTATTATTTGTGCCTTCCTGACCTCTTTGTAGACCTTCTGTGCTGCCAGAGTGGTGTTCTTCAGGTCTGCTTCATTGCAGTCAGAGACATGAACACAACAGCTGGTAGGAATCCCACTGATGGGAAAATACACACTGCTGAACCAGCTGGTGTAATTATAAACTCCACAGCAGTGTAACTGAAGAAACAGAGACAACCAAATCACCACTTTTCAACATCTCATCATGTTTGTTTCTGAATGTGTGAAAGACGTCATCAGTGTAAAATCTGCATAAAAGAACGCTGGACATATCAGCAAGTTTCTCTGCCTATGAAGTCTCTGACATTGTTCCTTTTGCTTCTTTTTGTTTGTTTTTTTTTAATTAGGAAATTAATTATCTCTATTGTATGTTATTGTCCTCATGCAGACTGCATATTTAGTTATCACACCAACCCTTAAAATCTTTATTCTTTACGGAGCCCCGCAGGGGACATGGGAGAAAAAAAAATTAAGACGGACTTTTGCGAGATCTCGCAAAACAAACTCGGGATCTCGCAAAACTTTTAGCCGCATTCTTCGGACGCCGGCTCGAAGCCGACCGGGAGGTCGAGACACGATGTGCCGGGAAAGCAGTGTTCCTCCCGGCTGTAGTAGGTCTCGACCTCCCGTTAGCTTCGAGCTAACGGGAAGAATGCGGCTAAAACTTTTGCGAGATCCCAAGATAGTTTTGCGAGATCTCGCAAAAGTCCGTCTTAATTTTTTTTCCTCCCATGTCCCCTGCGGGGCTCAGAAGTTCTTTAATGACATGAGACATGTTTAATAAAATAAAAGTAGTTATATCATTTTTATATGTTTGAATAACTGCATTAATAAAACATGTGCATCAATATTTGAAATATATTTGATTGCTACCACAGGAGTGTGTATATGTGTGTGTGTATGTATATATAACAGTGACACTGACATTTTTGGTACCCCTTATTGCCTTTAGTAAAACAAGGGGAGGACAACTTTGTTGACTGATCCATGAATAGGGACCGACAGGCTTGCAAGAAGTAAAGTGAAATATTTGCTCTCTAAAGAAATAAAATAAAATTAATGCCACAGAGGGTTGTTTAAAAGTTAAAACTATAAGAGACCAACAATATGACCCTGAGGAACACCCAAAAGAAAGAACAAATGTAGGTGTTGGTAATAAGGTAAAATGCTCCATAGACTAGCAGTTTGGACTTTAGCTTGACAAGTAAAAGATCCCTGGTTTGGTCTCAGTAGAGGACACAAAATCCTTTGGGGTTATGTCAGGAAGGGCAACCAGCATAAAACGTGCCACTTCCTCCCATGGTGACCCTTTGTGAATAAGGGACCACCCAAAAGTTGCTTCTTTTATTAAGATACTTGGCAAGTTTAGAGGTAACTTTTTAGTTTCCAATATACTACTTACGAAACATTAATGAGTGGATCATGGAAAACACCTACTCTGCGTTGGACACCATCCACTGCCACACTCCTGTCATCTTGTCCGTCGTATCTCATCACTGCTGCACTGTAGGCAGTGAGGAATGTCCCTTTAATCTAAACATGCAAACACAGACAGATATTGGTCAGAATGAGCAGCTGTGTTTTTTGAAGGTATTCTGAAAACTCTCAAATGTGTTTTGACCTCATGACGAAAGACAAATCCAGAGATCCCAGCAATGAGTTCAGTCATGAAGACCAGAGACAGAAACACTGCGTACTGAGGAGAGATCAAAGGTCATGAGGTTGGACAAGGAGTCACACCATACGGAATGAGCAAGTTAACTGGTCATTAAACCTAAAAACTTGATAGATGTATTAGTTAGCAGAGATTTTTTAATTTTGAAACCTTTAGTCACATAAAAAAAAACCTCATAAAAGGTTTAGTCAGACATTTGTTAACAAATTCCGAGTAAGCTGGAAGACCCACCAGTTTTAACATCCAAGGACGCCCCCTACAGGTGGCAAAACAGCCGAACAGTCCGAACAGGGCAATGGCAGCGCCGGTGCCAGTGAGGACGTAGGGAGCACTGGAAGGGCTGCTAGAGATCAGCAACATGTAGGGACCCAACATGAACTTCCACCATAACCCCACCACCAGCAGGACCACCCCTGTCACCTGAAGGAGTGTTTAAAAAATGAGTGTAAAAGAAAAAGAAAAGAAAAACTTAAAAACTCTACATTGATTGATTGTAATTTGCATTTTAATCTATTTCAGTTCATTGTATTAACTGCTCTATTAAAAAAAAACAAAATAACCCACTAACATTTTGGTAGATGGTTTATTAGTGCGAATTTCTCTCTTTTTAAAATATATATGTTATGTTAGCTAACATCATTTTTATGATGATATGCCTGTTGCTATATTTAGTGGCTATTTTGAAGAACTGGACAAAAGCAGCATTTAAATATACAGTTATACAGTACAATTTCAAATTAGAGACAAATCACTGATGTGCAAGTGTAGAAAAAGAGTAACAAATAATTTTGGTAATGACCTGGGCTGTTTTTATCATTTTACTTGGTTGGGGATTGAATAATTTATTATAATATGAGACAAAAAAAGACGTAGACTTCTTATTTATTTATTTAGTAATTTAGTGAAAAGACTACATAGCCATGATAAAAAATAAAAATCAACAAAAACTTTAGTGTTCACAAACAGCTGATGAAGACATGAACCTCATATGACCACAGATCCCTTATAAACTCATCATTCATTCATAAGGAAGCATAAAGGCGTTTTAGTTTTATACAGTTGGTACGTAAAGCAAGTTACAATGTTTTCTGTCCAGTCAAAAGAAATCATTCTTATTGCAAAAGTTTAATCTGCAAAAGAAGTTAAAGCTGTGCAGCAGACGTGTTGAACCGCACACAGAAGCTGGGACTGTAATTAAGCACCACATGTCTCTGCAGACTCTGACAGTGAAGTGACAAAGTGACAAACAGATGGGAAAAGAAGCTGGACCAGCATCCCCATGACAAACTGGATGCTACATACAGCTGAAACCAGCTGAAAGAATTTAGCTCAGCAGCTGCAGACACAGTCAGAGCACACAGAAGAAGAGCAAAAGTAACTCTGACAAACTCATAATGTCTGCAGTGGTGTTTTCACTCCAGTTTAATTCACTCGTTGTGCTCCGGGGTAGCTCATCGGATGTCTTCAATAATAATTGCATCCATTTTACGGTTCGGCACTTAGTTGTGACAGTTAAATTTAGCAGCAAAGAGGTTTCAGAGTGCACTAATGTCAGGGAATGTCCTCAAAAACATTCCCAAAAAACACCACTGTGGAAATGTGTGCTCCACCCAGTCAGAGTGGATTGGATGAATGGTTGTCAGTAGATGTAGTACAAGATGGACACTGAGATTACTAGAGTAGGTGGTAGGTTTGTGTTTATAGACCAGGTTTCTATAATGATACAAATATATTTAAATATATTTGTGTTTAAAAGAAAAAGATTGTGGGGCATAATGGGAGGAGGGTAGGCGTCCATAGGTCACATCATTCCCAACACCAATCTCAGCCTTTATTTTGAAGTCAACTGTCCACAGACATCATAAAAATCAATAAAAAATAATTACCAAAGCACTTAAAAGCACCCGGGCCACCATCACCAACTCTCAATACCAGCCTCCTTGTCAAAACTGGTAATTATAAAAATAAATAAATAAAAACAAAAAACATATGAAATGTGATTCAAATCTGCAGTTCTTCTTCTTCTTCTTCTTGCAGTTTGGTTCTTAATTTTTCTCTATGCTACATGAGTCCGTGGATCTGATTTCAGCCTTTCAAACTAAAAATATAACAATATTTGAGCACAGTGTACAAACAAAATCACCTGACATATTTATTAAAAGGTTTGTTTAAAAGGTTCTAACAAGGTGAAATTCCCTTGTTTTGAAAATCACTGTAAATTCTCTTGAGGACCTCTCATGCAAATATCAGTTTCATGATTTATAACTAATTTTTCTGATGAGCCAGCTCTCTATCTGGATACTATGTCTTGTTCAGGTGGTTTATGAGGACGCCTGATCAGATTTGGGAGTAAGACCGACACAGGATGAAAGAGGAGAAAAGGCACTGGCTGCTGGCAGGAGATAAATGAAGGAGGCATTTGATTTTGACTCCCGGTCGTGCCGGGCTGCCTGCTGCGCCTGTATGAGCGTTTCAAAAGGAGTCATGCTGGGATGTTGAAACACTCCGCAGATGACAAGAAAGCCGTCTGTCAGCTGGAGTCACGTCAGGTTGGTTTGATTCGGGATAAAAGTGGGAGTTTGTGTTTGTGCAGCAGACAACAGATTGTGTCTGGGAAGATTAAAAAAAAAATCTGATTCACTTCAACAATAAATGGAGCGGGAAATAATGTTCGATATCTTTATCATTTACTTTGTGCCAGCAACAAAGACAATGGCATTTATAGTAAAATGTGACTCACATGATTCTGCACTAGATTATTTTGTTGTAAAATCTGTTATGAAAGACTAACGTTTGAATCTGGAAAAGAAATAGATCAGATAAGGTCAATATTAAATATTAATTTAATGATAATTAAATTAAATTTAATACTCAGCAGGTAAAAGTTTTCTGACAGACTGAACTACAGTCAGCGTCCATCGAGAGAAAACAGTCTCTCCAACACTGAAATCTCATTCAGAGCAAGAGGAAGTTAGTCTGTGCTATTGGTTAGATCTCTAAGACCACACAAAACACAGTCCTCATTAGGACAAATGGGCCACTGCAATAGGAAGGACCTGACAATGATCAGATGCTAAAAATCCAATAGCAACCAAGACTGGAAAAGAAGCTGAACTCAATGAACTCAGTCTAAGCAACAGCTAAAGCTGGGGCAATATCTTGGGCAATACAGCTAACTGGACTGCAATAGAAAGAACAGCAATAAAAATGGCTAGGCAACTACCAGGACAAGGCAACAACCTGGACAAGATCATGATTTGGGCTCCCAAATCTCTAGGCATTAACCACGGCCAAGTGACTTAAACTCTATATGACAACAACACAGACCAGTCAATAACTGGGGCTTACCAGCAATGTTAGGATACAGCCAGAGGTAGGCAACAATCAGTTGTTGCAGCCACAACCATTGTTTTCATGACAAGTAGATTAAGCAGATTTAGGCAATAGAAAACCACAGGACAGACTGCTTAGAAATTAGGGATAGGAAACAAAATGGGGAAAAACAGGACTACTGTAGGCAACAAGTAGGGATACTCTAAACTCTTAACAGAAAGTAGGCCTTGTTAGGATAAATAGGAAGCAACAACAATGACAAGAAAATGTTTATCACCTATAAAACTAACAGCATAAATGAAAAGTCAAAAAACAAATGTAGCCCAATTTGCAGGATTGGGCAAACAATTCAAACAAGGCAACAATCCGTAAAAAACAGCAGTGAAGTAAACAATCAGGAATACAAAACAATGAATCCTCCTCAACAACAGGGTATGGCAACTTTAGGCATTACAAGACGAGAAACCAGACAAGTCAACAATCTGGGTTTTGTAGGCAACAGTTAGCTAAAAAGGAAACAATGTGGACTGGCTAGATAGTAGTGTTAGTCAACTGCTGCAGCAATGATATGGCCAGACTCTTTGAAAAACCTAGGTCATCGGCATCAAGGCGGCCTAGGCAACAAGCAACTAGAAAACATCAACTCAGAGTAATCAACAAACTGAGATAGAAACTACACAGAGGGCTGCAAACAGGACTGTGTAAAAAAAAGACAACAGCTGGGAGAAGATTGTAATGAGGACCAGGTAGCAGCCCAGACTAGACTGTAAATGGGACTGGACTAAAATTAGCACCAGAATTCAGGCCTTGTTAGGACAACTGGGAAGAAACATAACTGAGGACTAGAAAGTAACTAGCATAATCCATTAGGTAACAATCAATGGTACACAGCCACCTGAATGGTTTAAAAAAATCAGTCTAGGGCAATATAGCTGTATGGGTTACAGTGGAAAGCAACTAACAATAAACAACCACGTCTAGGCTGCTAATCAACAGGGCAATGTATTGAGAAAGGAAATAACTGGGACCAGGAAAAAAACAAACAAACAAACTAGTGAACAATAATAAGAAATAGGACTGAGCAACTGATCAGGCCTAGAAAATAAAGGTTGAGTGAAAAGTTGGACAAACTAACAACAACAAATTAAAGATGGTTAGGAAATACAGACTGTTGATTATGAAACAAAGCAGGAGCTGGACTAAGACAACCAGACCTGAGCCTGAAAGAGACAGAAAGAATATTCTGATCAGCTCTACTGACATGACTGCTTCCTGTTATCAGGTGTTGTTTCAGCAGTGCCCTCTCCGGAGGTCCATGTCTTCATTTTCAGGTTGGTGTCAGAGCTCTGGCTTCATCCTACTCATTCCTCAGAATCCAGATAATTACCGATCCTATGACCTTTGACTTTGTCCACTTTAAAAATAGATAAATTGTTGAAGTTTTTATCTACTCACCTGCATGTTTAATTAATGCAGCTTATTCTAAAATTGATCAAATTTACACCTATTCAAACTATTTCAGTCTGAGGATTTCAATGACATTTCAGCAGTTTAAACATGCTTTAAACAAACCCGTTGAGCTCTTGGATCTGATTGTGAGACAGGATTTAGCTGAAGTTAAAATAAGACATGAAGAACAGGTTTTCTTACCCAGAAGATGAAGGAGTAGAGCAGCAGCAGCGTCTTCAGGCAGAAGATCGCCGGTTTGGTTTCCATCCTCCTGGGAGCCATAATCCATCTGAGACTGAGGGACCAAAACCAGAACTCCGCTCGTCTTTCTCTCTTTTATCACCACAGGAAGAGGGAAACCTCTCCCTCACGATGACAACCGCTCAGCCCCCTCTGCTGGTTTTACCAGTAACTGCACAACAGAGCAAGCTCCTCATGTTATATGTTATTAGTTTATCTGTATTAACCTCACATTAATTACAGACAAACACAAGTATAATACATGATTTTCAACATTATGATTTAACAAATAAAACATTCATACAAACACAAATATTCCCCATTCAATCTTTGAACATAAACCCTTATGGACATTTTGCATGTAAAGTCCTTTTAATTTAGGCACATTCTGAAGCCAATACTTCAAGTCAAACTCATAATGGGGGACATTTATGTGTAGCAGGGTAAGTGTTAAGTGTGGTGCTGCTCCTTTCCCCTCTGATAGCCTGCTTTGAGTCTAAGTTCTTTGTCTAAATCTGTCCATTAGACCATGTTGAGCCTCTCAGACGGCTCCACTCTAGATGTGAATCAGTTTTAGTCATACTACAGTGTCTGTAGTGCACATACATATATAAATATTTCAAGTAACCAAGCTCTGTTTAATGGGTGAGGTGTGCTGGGCCTTCACAGGCAGGTGTAACAGCAGCTCAGACTCACTGATAATCACCACCATGTTAATTGTGTGGTCAGTGTGTGAAGAATGAGGCTCGCGTGTTTGTACCATCACTTTCTAACCACCAACCAAACCTGCACGAATCCTTTAGTCTCTTCACGTCAATCTGCTGCAGCTTTCAGACCAATCAATCAGATCATTAATGCAGTCAGCAAAATGTCAACTCAATGTGCTTCCTTTCAGTCACATTGATAAACATGTTTGAGCTCTGTGAAATACATTTCATCCCCTGAAAGATTTATTCTTGAGTTTTAAACCACATGCAGCATCATTTTATTTACAGGACTTTAGTGGTGGCTCTGGACAACTGAATGTTAACTTTGACAACATGAGTCAAAGGAAGAAAAGCCAAACCAACAGATGTGTTTAATATGTTTATTTCATTCATATTGCAACAATTGCTTTGAGCAAAGCAGTCAGAATTTAAACTGGACCTTTTCTGCTTGTTTTTAATTCTAGGAATCACTGTTCAAAATTATCCTTATTTATCTCACACTGGGACTTGGTGTAGTTCCCAGTTTATCATCTGCGAAACTAAGAAGTAGTTGCTGGGATTGAAAAGTGTAGCCAACACCTACAGTTCCCCTAATGTGCCTGTGAGGCTCTAAAAGTGAGTCAGTCCCAATAAACTCCTATGTTAAAATGTCCAGCTTTATAATTGAAATAAACATGTTTTTAGCCTGTTTAAATTTAACAGAGGCTTAAAGTTTGCATTATTTAATGTGTGACCTCTTTGGCTAACTGCTAATTGCAGGACTTTTATTGCATTATTTAGCACCTATAAGCAGATATCTGTGTATGTACAGCTCTCCCTCTTGTTCCAAATATGGTCACTTCTGGCTTGAAAAAAAGACTATAGTGGTCAAAATGTTGAGGCTTGACAACAAGACTTTCCAAATCAATAGGAAATTAGGTCACGGTGGTTATCTAAACCTTTTTTAACAACCGTCCCACAGAAAAGCTCACATTCTAATAACTGGACAGCTCATGAAAGGCTGGAGAAGTGCAGCAGCTCTTGGCTATGAGCTGTGCTTTGTCTGTATAATGACCTAACGTTAGCTCTGTAACACTGCAATATTATATATACTCTGCAACAGAAAATGCAGAAAAGGTCCCCTTTGATTAATACCGAGTTTACAAAATTACAACTGAAATATTAAAGTGAAAGTGTAACAAAAAATATTGAATTCTTTCCTATTAATGCTGTATCAGTAGACAAATATTAGAGTAGCACCAGGATATCCTAATATTCTGATCCTATCATAATTGCGTAATATTTGGTCCTTCAGGAGCTTTTCTGGTAACAAGGCTAAACGTGGCTTAATGTGTTCTTGAGGTTTTTTGATTGATCATCAGTGGAGCGTCCTACACCTGAACAGACCAGGGGATAAAGGTTCCTGCTTCAGCCAGAGGACACTGCAATAGAAAAACAGCTGGTAAGTTCAAATATAAACAGTTTTAGGTCTCTCAGTTTCTTTTATCCAAATGACCTTTCTGCATATTTTCAATTTCTCCTTTAAAGACATGAAAAAGATTTAACCATCTCACAATGTAAAACCTAAATGTTGTCATTTGTTTCATCCGTTCTTTTTTATACCCACAAAGCTGAAATTCTTTTGATTTTTTTGATTTTTTCTTTGCATGTTTATCTGGATCCTATCTCTTCAAATCTGACAACAGTGCAGTTTGAGTCAGCTGGGCAGAAAAGAAATAAAACTGTTAATCCAGAGCTGTAACAAGACCTGATTCTCACTAAACCTTTTCATGGACAGGATGCCGTCGTCGGCATAAAAGCTAACAATAAAAGCTAATGGAAACTTGAACATCACAAAAAGTATTTTGTTAAAAGTTGGAGTTATGCTGCAATGAGAACATGGACGATGTAGTTACTCTCATTTTTATGTACTGAGTGTAAACTTTTATGCCTGATTTGTCAAGCCAGATCTTTCACAAGATTTTCATACCAGTTTAGTGAAGCGGTCACTGCAGGCATTGCGGATCCTCTCGGCAGAAGCAGGGCTGTCCAATCTAAATGGCCCAGTAATCCCTGACTCTGCCCGTGCAGCACTGATGGCATCTTTGATAGCATAAAAAACTGAAGATGCCAAGAAGAGAGGAGGCTCACCTACAGCCTGGGAAAGGAAAAACAAAAAGTATAAGTCCGTTAGATTCAGGATCATCAGTTTTTAAACTGTCTTGAGCATTACCAGATTTCTTACCTTGGAGGCAAAGATGGCCTTGTCATTAGGAGCATCACGAAGCAACGAGACCGTAAGCTGGGTAGGAATGTCACCGAAGGCAGGGATTTTATAAGAACCAGGACCCCGAGTGAGGAGGACTCCCTGGGGTGAATAATGAAGCTCTTCCAGGGTGAAGAGACCCAGACCCTGCATGAATGCTCCCTCAACCTAAATGTAGACATGAGGAACGAATCAGTACCATAAAAATGTGGTTTTTGTTTCTTTTATTGGTTCATTGATCCATCAGTTGTCTTTATGTATGAATAATACTTGAATATCTCACCTGCCCGATATCTATAGCTGGGTTGAGACTGTTGCCAACATCCATCACTATGGTGGTACTCAAGTTCTGTAAGACAAATACGTCATGAAAATATCTCAAGTCAGAATTTACCAGTAAAATTGAAAAACTGAAAAAGTGAAAAAAAATGTGGTGTTAAACACCTTAATCAGATTGACAGAGGTGATAAAATCAGTCAGAGTTCCTTAAAACGTTTTAAACATTTGATTCAAGAGTTTGAACTCAGATAAATGTAGCTGTACTTGGTGCAGACCTTATGTGATCCGGTCAAACAGTCTATCTCCACCTCTGAACAGGCCACTCCGTAGGAGAAATAGCTGAAGGCTCTGCCTGAGTTTGTTTCAAAGTCATAACCAATATCTGGAGTCCTGATAAGAAAGCGGGAAACAGTGAAACCTTTCATTTTGTTGTAATATGAAGTTAATCAATGATTCATTTGGTGAACTCACTTATAAAAACCATTTGCACTGAGGCTGACTCTGTCAAAGTAAGCTGCTTTCACCTGGTAAACAGACACAAATACACCAAGTACAGTTAAAAGATGAATATTTAATGGGAATAAACCCCCCCCCAAAAAAGTACTATGACAAATTTAGCCCTGTTTACCCAGTCCTCCCACGTTCCATTAGGATTCTTGGCCTTGAATGGCTCAAGACGTTTCAGCAGGATCTCGCAGGCATTCTTCAAGGCAGCACCATTGAGGTCTGAGGATGCAGAGGCAGCGGTTGCACTGGTGTTGGGAACTGTGTTGGTGCTGGTCTCTGATATGTGGATCTTTGAGGAGGGGATACCCAGAACTCTGCTGGCAACCTGAAAACACACAGCGAAGACAGTTCTGAATGCTTCTGAATGGCTGAACAGCTTCTCACTAAATTGCAGTAGTGTAAAAACTGTAAACATCCAATGTGATGTTTGAAATAAATATGTGGATTTTAAATAGATGAGTGGAGTCCTTTACCTGAACCATCTTGGTGTGAAGTCCTTGTCCCATTTCAGTCCCTCCATGAGTCAACAACACTGAGCCATCTGTGTAGATATGAACCAGAGCTCCAGCCTGAAGACAAATCAAAACAACCAATCAAGGCTGCTCACGATAAAAGAATAATAGGAACTGTTTAAACTTAAAATATTTGTTTGTTTGTGTATCAGACCTGGTTTAGGAAAAGTGCAGTGAAGCTGATGCCAAATTTGGTAGGAACAACAGCAATTCCCCGTTTGGTCCATCGGTTCTGTCTGCCCAGAAAACAGAAAATGATCATTTTGAAAAAGTAAGTTTCATGTTTTTATTTCTTTTCTCAAACCTTTTTGCGTCTCATCCCACAAAGTACATTTTTAGAAGTTATGCAGACTGGATAATTATTACCTCTTGCGTTGCTAAAATTGCTTCGAAACTTGTTCTTATCCACTCAAAAGTACTGAAATTTTGGTCTAAATAAATTTCTCTTACCTGTTGTAGAGGTCAATGGCAATTCGACGTTGCTGGTATCCAGAGCGTGACATGCATTCATCCCAGCAGCGGTCTAAGGTGATCTGGTCCAGGACTTGATTAAATGGAGTTGAATCACCTTTCATATACAAGTTCAACCGCCGAACCTACAGGAGGATGGAGACACTGACTGGACTGCCATTCATTAACTAGACTTAGTTGTTTATCCAACTTCAGTTATCCACCAACCTCCTCAGGCGACTTCCCCAGACTCTGAGCCACATCGGTCATCCAGTTCTCTGCCACCATCATACCCTGTGGCCCTCCAAAGCCTCTGAAAGCGGTGTTGGATGGCAGGTTGGTGCGGCACAGGAAACCTCGGCCACGTATATTTGGCACTCTATATGAGTTCTCCATGTGAAACAGAGCTCGCTCCACAATCTTTTTGAATACACAGCTAACTTTAGGGCGTTATCAGCATACCATGTAATTAGATGAATAAGGTCTGTGGTTCATAATAATACTCACTGCCTGAGAGAGATCCATGGAGTTTCCAGCATTACCATAGTACGTCACATCCAGGGCAACAACCCTCCCACTGTTTAAAAACCCAACCTGCAGCAAGAGAAAAGGATCAGTAAAATTACCTTCAAAAATTAAAATTACTGCCATAAGTATCATAGCTGCTGCTACTGCCAACACTGATAGTAGTACTATTCCTCATACCTTATATTTACCATAGAAGGGATGTCTTCCTCCAGTAATTAGCATGTCCTCGTCTCTGTCCAACATACACCTGACAGGCCTCTTCAGTCTGAAGCACAGAAAGCCAGATTCTTACCAATGTTAGATTCTTGAGGTTTTAAAAATTGATGGACTTACTTATTTGCTGCCACAGCAACCACAGTGGATAGCAAAGTGGTCCGCGATTCTTTTCCTCCAAAACCTCCGCCCATCCTCTTCACGCGGACCACCACCCTGTTTGCAGGGACACCCAATGCCATTGCCACCAGAGACTGAATCAGAGACACACTTATAGGTTAATTTATTACATCTTATTTTGTGTGTGTTTTTATGCTATTGTTACCTGTGTTTTGGAGCATTGGAGTTACCTGTGTATGGGTGGGTGCCTGGGTGGAAACAAAGAGCTCCATCTCTCCATCCTCTCCTCGGGGAACAGCCAGAGTAACATTTGTCTCCAAGTAGAAATGCTCCTGACCACCGATGTGCATCTCACCTGACAGACAGCAAATCAAAAATTAATGCCAGCTGGAAAAGTGAGGAGTCACATAGAGTCACAGAGACAGTCCTACCCTCCAGGATGTGGTCAGCATGTTTAAACCCCAACTCCAAATCCCCCTTTTGTATGGTTCTGATTGGCTGATAGAAGGACTGGGTAGCAATAGCCTCCTGTCAATCAAACCAACACAACATTTTATTTTAAGCATAAAAGTCAAAATTTAAATGATATTATTTTATGGTTCTCAGCTGCTAGAAAAACACAAAGTTACAACATTTTACTGGACTTTATGCAATAAAAAAGATAGGTACATATTCTAGAGGTAGATTATATTCTACACAACAGAAAATGCTTTAAAAAGTGAAGCTAGAAATTCTTGAAATACATAGAATAGAATGAAATGGTAAAAATTTAACAATGTTAACTGTAAGTGCAAATTTATTTTATAATGTAAATTTAAGTTACATTTAATTTAATTTTTTCTTTAAATGTAAATTTACATTGAGAAATTAAGATGGTAGCAGATTTATTTTTGTGTCAAATTACATCGACATGTTTAAAATGTTACATCAGCATTCACTCTGGATACATAACCATCAAAGATCATCAATGATTGGTCAATAGCAGCTCAGGTGTGTCAGCTCTCACCTGTATGGTTATGACAGGCTGCCGCTCTTCATACTCGATCCTCACGGCTTTGGCGGCTCTCTGAGCTTGAAGCTGAGTTTTGGCCACCACAGCACCAATGATATGACCCACACAAGTCACCTGCACACAGGACAGACGAGATATCAACCTCAACCCTACAAAGCCTGATGATTGGTTGGAAGAAAACAAACCTCGCCGTCAGCAAGGACAGTCTCATCAAATTTGAGAGATCCGGCGGTGTTACTGCCAGGGATGTCATCAGCAAACAGGAAGCAGACGACACCAGGGCAACGCTCAGCACCTGACGTGTCTATAGACCTGTAACACATAACTGGTTACACATGACATATATCTGTTGGACAGGTGAGTGTAGTACAGGGGTGTTTTCTACAGGTGTCTTACAATATTCGAGCGTGGGCCTTGCTGCTGGTGATGAGTGACAGGTAGAGCTCGTTCTCGTACAGCGGCACGTCATCGCAGTAAACCGCCTCACCTGTTGCCTGCTTCATGGCCGACAGGTGCATTATGGGACGGCCCACCACATCATCCTGGTTCTGCCCCTTTGCCACGGCCTACAAGAGGAGATTCGAAATACATACATGGACAATAAATCTCAATCTGTTACATTTCCAGAGATTATATATGTATAAATATTTACTTTAATTAAACTCTGAAATTTCATAGAAAATTGAAAAATTTGAATATTTTGTAGACATTAATTTAAGAATAACATAAAACACTTTGTTGTACCTGGTAGATCTGAACGCTGGATGGCGTCTCTGGATGGTACACTTCAGTCGCACTCAAACAATCTGAGGTGACCTCGGCCACCTTTAGCCCCTGAGAGATGGACCAATGAGAAGCTGTTAAAAACAATCACATGACAATTGTTGTTTAAATCTGATGATGGGAAACAGACAGACCTGCAGTCGGAGCTTCTGCAGCACTGTCAGGTAGAACTTGTAGAAGAGGCTCAGAGTTAAAGTTCTTCGGTATGTCACCATGCCACCCGGCACAGACGGATCCAGGCTCATCTCCTCAGCCATTGAGTTGCAAGCCTCCTCTAGAAGCTCCTCTCCCCACGGCCTGTACGATACCAAACATTCTTACAGCCTTCTATCCTTCCTTCTTATTTTTCTTCTTTGTTACTTTCCTTTCTTTTCCTTTCCTTTTTTGTTCATCCTGACCTTCGTCCCTTTTTTACTTCCTCCCTTCTTTAATGCTTAATGACTTTCTTTCATTCATCCTATGTGCTTACATCCTTTCATATTTTTCCTTCCTCCCATAATTCCTGCTACCTTCCTTTCTTTCTTCTTAAATCATCACTTCTTTTGATAATTTCTTGATTCCTTCCCTGTATACTTATTTCCATTTTCTTCCATTCCTTCCTTCCTTCCTCCCTTCTCTATTTTTATCTTTCTTTCCTTTGACTCCTTCTTACCTTCCAATCAGTCTGTTTGCCGTCTTCTTAGCCAGTACTGTGGTCGGTGCCATGCCACCAAAACTCAGCCTCAGGTTCTCAACAACATCGGTCCCAGGGGTGAAGGTGACGCTCATCGCTGCTGTGACGATACTGATGTCATCCTCACGGCGAGGGGATTGTTTGTAGGCAGACACAAACTGAGTCTGCAGGTAGAAAACAAAGTCGCTGACTGACAGAACACATGAGGTGGTCACAGGAAATGGTTGGAGGGGTTTAAATGTAACAGGAAGTAATTGCATCAACAAAACTGCTTCGACCTTTTTGCTGTATGGGATATGAATTGAGAGTAGGATCTGCTGAGGTTGCAGAGCTGTCCTCCTGTAACCTGTGAAGAACCCATCATCCATCTGAATCTCACGGCTTCCATCTGAAGGACAGTCAGAGGTCAAAAGCGAGGGTCAACAAGACAAAACACATGGAAGCCACAAGAACAGCTGGTTGTCAATGGTAATTCTTATTCAAACATTTATACAGTTATTATTATGAACACGTAAACTACAGCTTAGAGAAATGTAACCAGGAAACAGCTGAATTTCCTGTGAGCAGCGCCTGGCACATGATAGATGATCAGACACCTGATCACTGTGAGACTGAAGAAAAACCTAAAATCAGGCAGATTCTCAGGCAGGCTCTGAATGAGATTTGTCTGATGTTTTTTCTGGAGGTTTACCTTGAATGGATAGTTTAGTTTGAATTTTTATCAGCACCTTATGTCAACCAGAATAAAAGTGTGTGCTGTTACCTTTGTCCACCAGAGTGAGCTTGCAGCCGGCTGCCATAAAGACCGGGTTCAGGTCCGATATGGGGCTGGCTGTCATGATGTTTCCACCGACAGCCTGAAAAACGCGACACAATCACGTCTTATCACAATGTCACAGAAAACAAGACAGTCTCAACTTTTTATATCACAGTAATGTTTTTATGACGTAAGGTGTTCTTTAAACTTATAGGCATGGTTCAGTAGCTATTGTTGAGCAAAACTCCTTTTTCAAAATCATACTGGATTAAATTTGCTTCTAAATTTACTCTATACCCAGTCATTGAGGGCTTGTGAACAACAAAATAGCTCTGTGTATTTACTGGTATATTTCTACTATGCTACAGTGGGTATTTCCTTGGAAAGGTCCAAATCCAACTGAATGCAAATTGCTCTGTATATTTTGCCACATCCAAGACGAATGAAACTTCCCACTAACTTGGTGTATGTCATAGAAGAAATGTTTTGTCTTACAGGGCATCAACCACAAACCTCTTACTACCTCTCTGTATGTACCCTAAACTCCCCCATGAAACCTGCATATATTGGGATGTTCCCACTCTCTTGCCCCCTAAAGTACTTTCTTGTTTTCACGCACCTCCTGTACTATCATAGAAATTATATAATTGTTTGAAACACTCCATAATCCCCAAAGCTAAACCTTAATTGTCATTGGACCAGAGTATCATTGAAAATGTCAATTAACTTTGAAATTATTGACATTTTCTGCTGTCTCTGTGTATTGATTGGTGATGTTACACTCTCCATTGGCCCCTCATGCCTAGGCACACTGGGTATCTCTTCAAAAAGGTCCATTATAACATAGAACCTAAATTTACCCCACCAGAGTACCCACTTGTGTCTTGGAAAAGGTCTAGTGTCCTAGAATCAAACAACTTTTGTACCAGTCAGTCCAGGTAACTCACCGCTACATTACGAATCTGCACTCCAGCAAACCAGCGCAGCTGCTCCAGGACAGCGAGGAACACCTCAGTCTTATGAGGAGGAAGACTTTCCACTGCCTGCCTCAGCACCACCGCCATGTGGCTGAGAGTGCATGCTGCACCAAACACAATCCCTGAAACAAAGAGATTTTCTCATCACTGCTTCTTCTCCCATCGCTGAGCTACAGCAACCTTTAACCTTTTTGATTTAGAAGACAATCTATGTTCTCTTAACACTTACTCTTCAGTGATAAGAACCAGTTTGCTTTCTTATTTACTTTCCACTTTCTTATTTAATTCATTCATTTGCAATCAGAAGGAAACGTTTATTAGCAGTGGTATCAACGTGAGTTGTACTCACCATCTTCAGCGTGAGTCACTGCGCTCAGTTCAGGAATGAAGGTTGGAGCTAGGATGACTGGGTAAACCATGTTCTTAAACTTAACTTCAACACCTGAAGGCATAAATGAAAGAGTGAATGAGTCAGTAAGTTAGTATTTATCTGAGTAAATGAGTGCTAATTGTGAAATGAAGGAGTGAATGAATGATCTGAGTGAACCAGACTGACCAACTTCGGTGTTTCCCACCACCACACGGGCATCTGGATGTTTCCATTTCAGATTCAGAAACTCATCCAGACTGTCAGGCTGCAGCCATGTCATTCGCTCACCATGGAAACACAGCGAATGTGGCTTCCGATCTTTAGAGAGAGTCTGGGTGGAATAAAGTGGAAGGAGAGGGACAAACACAATGTGCGAAATCAGTTCATTATACATATCAATAGCACAACAAATGACTGGAGGGAAACTGTGGAACTACAGCTCACATGGTGCTTATGGAAATGTAGCTTGATGTGTCACAGCCACCTCTGAAGCTTCACCTGCCTTTGTTTAGTGATCAAATCAGCCAGAGCTCAAGAACTAACTTCCTGTTACACCTGGATGCACCCATCTGTTTCTCAGGATCTTGGCCTCATGTTCAAATCAAATCAAGGTGCTTGTATACTGATAATTTTGTTCTGTTTCCATTATGTCATTTTACATTTACACAGGTGCTTTAGAAGAAAAGACGTCCATATGGAAAATGGTAGATGTTGATGTTTTTTTAGGTTTAACCCATCAATGTCAAGACCTCCTAGCATTTTTTTCAGAAGCTCCTACACCTAGAGTAGGTACTTTGTTTTTTTCCCCAAAATTACCCCAACGTGATTGTGCTTGATTGTGTGCTTGGGTTTGTGTGAATTTACCATGAGTTCAGGAGGAAAGATGACTTCCTGCGTCGGGTCAAAGGGTGCAAATTCTGCAGGGTTAAAAAGAGACGTAGCTTCCTGTGTAAAAACATACACGCAGTTTACATCCAAACACCTTCAACAGGCTGTTCAATAGTTTTTAACAACAAGAATGAAGATCACTTACATTGATTTGCTCCTCTGAACCATTCTGTGCTCCATTCACATTACTCATACAGCAGCCATTTTTCTGCCCCCTCCCTCCACAGCATCCCCCCTCCTGGTGGAAAACACACAAACGGACTGTCATCAACAGAGTAATGGCAAAAATAAACCTTCTCCATGGGTGTCTTCTCACCACAGTGAAAGTCTTGTATCCTTCCAGTATTGGCCTGTATCCAGTGCAACGACACAGATTTCCTGAAAATGTGATAATTTGTGTTGAAACATCAGGTCTGATCACTGCTTCCGTAGTTTCTTTCCCTATTTAATAAACAGCAAAAGTCAGTCTGTCTCTGGCAGGACCTTGGAAAGCCTCCTCCATATCGGCCATCATAGGTGTGGGATTGTTCCTCAGCAGGGCGTACATGGACATGACGATACCTGGCGTGCAGAAACCGCATTGAGAGCCATGAGCCTTTGCAATTCGTTCCTGAATGATGAAAAAAAACTCCCATTAGGGGAAATATTTACAAAAGTAAATACATGTACAAGTATTTACTGCAATTGAAGCCTCAGGAAAAAGCTTTAGGAAAACATTGTAATGGTTCCTCAACAGTTTTCTTCAACGGTAATTCCATTAGGAAGGAAACTAGTTTTAGCTAGCTAGTAGAAAACTGCAAAGTTTCACATTGCTACAGGTCATATTAAAGTCCATTTAAATATTTGCAATAAAAACAATTTAATACCTGAAAAAGTTGCTTCATTAGTAACTTTGTACAAATATACAAATAATTAATTGAGTAAAAATGCTTTGTTAGAAGGAGGTAATGCAGTCATTTTCCAGCTGGTAGGTAAAATTTCTTCCCCCTGGTGGTCAAACATAGACAAATGCCTCTTTAATACAGGTCATTAAGGCAATATGTTACCATGGAAACTTGTTTCTAACATTGTCTCTTAATGTTTTCAACAATTTTGAGATAATAACCTACATTTTTGATTTATGGAATCCATTTTGTTTCAGTTGCAGAAACACAAGTTCCTTATGTTCCTTTGTGTTCAGGTATGTGTTGTTTTTTTGTTGTTTTTTCTAACCTGGACAGGGTGCAACTTCCTCGCCACACTGCCGATTCCCTCCACAGTCGTCACGGCCACCAGGTGCAGGGAGCAGAGAGGGGCCAGGCAGGCGTTGATGGCGTAATGACTGGATGCAGTTAAAGACTGTTCACGTGCTCTCAAATGTTTTATTTAGCAGCTGTGAAATCAGTTTGTTATGGATGGAGCACATGAGTGCAGCTGATTGACAACATACATTTTAAACACACGCAAGTATAAACACACACAGAGTAAGGATACAGCAGCTGCTTAGTGTGTGTTTGGTATCTGGACAGCATTACAGTACAGGCTCCACAGCCGCCCTCAGCACAGCCCAGCTTGGTTCCTGTTAGACCCACTGAACACACACACACACACACACACACACACACACACACACACACACACACACGCGCACACACACACACACACATTTTTACTGTGAAATCACTAAATCACTGGATGTGGTCATGAAGCGTGTCGGAGTACAGTTATGCTCTCAGAGACCGGCTGTAAAACCTGAATCAGCAACTCTGACTGTTACTGAACACGTCACTGAGATGAGATGTTCTCATACGACATGATACTCGACTCATTTTGTCTTTGTGTGGAATATAAACAGATATATACAAGTACGGGCAGGCTACTGCAGCCATAAACAGGTCAAGTTTAAGACTTTAAAAGACATTTTAAAACCACTTTTAAAGAAATTTAAGAACGAACATACAAACGAAATACACAATAAGAGGGAAAATGATGTTCTTCCAAGTATAAGGAGTATAATGTGTTTTGATCCTGGTGTGTACTAAAATTACGCTATTTGGTTTAGACACTGAACTCACTTAGAGTTAGACATTAAAAACTATTCTGTGAGGTTTAGGAAAAGACCAACACAACTATAAATGATTACTTTTAGGCGACGGATTACTGTCAAAAAAGTGCCAAAGATAACCTTGTGTTCAAGAGCATCATCCCATTTTCCTGAGCTTTAGGACACCTTTGACATACATTTGTAAGCATTTTTACAGAGAATAATTGTTGCTTCAAAGCCATCTGCTTGCTAGCAGGGCCTTCTTCATCATCGTCTTCATCCAGGGCCAGGTCAGGCTGAAAGGGCTGAGGAATTTTGTATTTGTATTGATTTGGGATTATGTTATGGTACTATATGATGGAAATCATTTCAGTAAATAATTTGAGACCGATCAAACACAGTTTTCAGTTTTTTTACAAATCTCTAATCACTCTCATAGAACTAAAAATGCTGCTCTGTAATTGGTTCAGGTGCTTCAAAAGGCACTAGAGACCCTTTATTGGGTAATTTGCATCCAGGATAACCTGTTATTCTAAGTGCTATACAAATGAAAAAATAGGTTTTAGTTTGGTTCTAAATAATCTGAAATCTGTTGTTGCTGCTCTCATTGTAACATTTATAGAATAATAATGAACGTAAACTTGTAACCACAGCATTTACAAGAATATTGTTGTAACGGAAAATTGCAGATAGCAGTCTCAGTGAATAGCTGTAATTCAACAAACTGCAAGAAGAAGCTTCCGAACTGTGGATGGAATATTTCTTGGAATTTTTTTTGTAACACCTAAAAAGTGTGATGCTCTGAATCTGTTTAATTTCTCTGGCTTTAGGTGGCTTTAGTCACCAGTGTTGGTCAAGTTACTTGAAAAAAGTAATCAGTAACTAATTACTGATTACTTCCCCAAAAAAGTAATCCCGTTACTTTACTGATTACTTATTTTCAAAAGTAATTAATTACTTAGTTACTTAGTTACTTTTTAAAAACACGATTTACAACCTGAAGAGGTGATAAAGCGATAGATCTTTCAGCCCAATTCTACTTTTTCTACATAATCCATCATACAAAATGTAATCAAATGGAAAAGTCTCTTTTTTTAACTTGTTTCATCAGTTTTAATCTTTTAACTTTATGCATCAAGCAAAAATTTAATTATATGCAACATTCTCTGAGTTGAATAAATTAGTTTAACATTTAAACCTATTTTCTGCACATTCCAGCACATAAAATAAAATATTTTTTTTGTTTACACTCACTCTTTCAAATAGATGCAAGTAAAACACAGCAGAACATAAATAAAGTCAAAGACTCAGCGGTCCTGTTGCTCTATTTTCACCTGTAAAGCAGGACTGCGGTAGGCGGAGGTTTACCCTGGTGCAGGTGTGCAGCGGTCAGTGGAAGGATACGGCAGTGTCTCTGTGAGTTTCCCATTACGTCGTTGCGCTCTCGGAGCTTGCTTGGAAGTTTAGGGTTTTTTTTCGCTGTAAAAAGAAGTTTTCTTCCCACGCACGATGGACGCTAATGTTTTTGTCACTTTTTATGGAATCGAACTCAAAGTAAGGTCAGTACTTCCACGCTGCACACTCATACTCTCTCCCACAATCGATCTGTGATCCATTGTTGATCTGCACACAGCTGTTGTCACTAACGGCGCACTCGCTTACGTCACTGTCGTGAGACATTCTCGCAAAAAATCACAGTTTTAGTAACGCAGCATTCCTACGGGAAAGTAACGGTAATCTAATTACCGTTTTTGCAATAGTAATCCCTTACTTTACTCGTTACTCGGAAAAAGTAATCAGATTACAGTAACGCGTTACAAGTAACGCATTACTGCCCATCTCTGTTAGTCACCTAAAGCCAACATAAAGTGGCTTTAGGTGACTCTTCTGATTTGGTGCTATATAAATAAGATTTAAATAAACTGAACTAAAAATCAAAGTTGGGAATATGTTTTTATATTTATACCCATTAGTAACAAACGGTACACTTGTGGTATACACATCTAATGGTGAACAATACTGCACAATTTTGGTATGATTGCTTTCATTTCCTGTAATTAGCTCCTTTTATTTACTATTATTAAAGGCAATTTAATAGTTCCTGTGAATTCAGTTTCCTCTAGTGGGACACGAAAGATACTGCTGTGCTGTGAGGGCAGTCTGAAACATCAGTCACAGTTTAATATTTCATAAATTATGAAATACAAATGACAGATGAACACTCAGGAAATGAGAGAGGAAAGCTTTCTGGCACAAATCCCAAATGCTGGAAAGTGCTGGACTTTGACTGTTTGATTGCAGAGACAGTCACTGACCTCGCAGCCGCTCATCATGAGAAAAACAATAAACCAAACCAGCACTTAAAAACACCACTGATTTAAACCTCTGTATTCATATTAAAGACATCAACAGCTGCGTTATTGGGTTAGGTTGTTACTTTGGGTTCTTCCCCTTTTTCTTCATGTAGTGTGCGCGAGGCTGAAGGTGGAAACGTGACCAGTGACAGAAAAAGATAAACAGGAACGTCTACACAGTGAAAAAAACAAGGCTGAACTTGAACTTGAAAAAACCACTGACTGAGGACAAAGTCTATCTACCACTACACTATATGTGTTACTCTATAGATTATACTACACACTGTACAGACGTGTGTGTGTTTTTATGTGTGATCATACATTTTCTCCGCAGATATGTCAGCAGGGTCATCTCAGGGTCTGCGTTCTTCTCAACAATCTGCAGCACAAACACAAATCAATCTTTCAGAGTACAGAGAAGCTCAAAAGTTACATTTTAATCAACATGAAAAGACTAAAAATACACAGAAAAATACACCAGGACATATAAATCAGTGTTTTACAGTTAATTATCAACAAGTTATTCAGAAAAGTGATGGCAGCTGAGGTAAACTGAGTGCAGCTCATGTCCTTCCAGTTTAAATTTACAGAAACAAACTAACAGTCAGTTACCAGGAGGACGCTGCAGCTATAAAGTCAAAATAAACTTAATTTACATTAATCAAACATTCTGAATCAGAAATAAAACATTAAATGTTGGTCTAGATTTTAGTAATTAAAAATATACTAAAACTTGCATGGACTCTGGTTTAAGCGTAGTATAACTGACCAATGTAACATTCTGAATATTTTTGAATTAATCCTGTATTTTAATGAATGAATCTTTCATTTTGCTCCCTCTCACAAACATTAAAGCTTTCACTGAGTATCAGCTACACATGCACAGCTTACTATGATTTATTTTACCAGCTTTTTTGTGTTTGTCTCACTTATCAGAAGCAAACTGAATGTTATTATGTGTTTTTAATGCACCGTGTCGCCTGTAAGTCATCAATGTTTTGCTTTCACCAACATTTTGTTCCACATTCTGAAATACTTCAGTTTTTCATCCCAACTTTTTATTCAGCTGAACAAACTTCTGTTTTTTCTAATTACTTTACTAGTTTTTTGCTCATTTGTTCTTTTATTTGTGAAAAAATATAACATTAATAGAATCAATTTACTTGGATTACAATAAAAAAAAAATCAGGAGATTCAGCTGCAATTTGAAGCACAGTCTAAATTCTTACATAATTAAGTGTTCATGGTCTTTGTTATCGTTAAGATGGATTAAGCATGATATAAATGTTACAGAGGCAGACTGAGATCACAGTAAAGTCACTACGAATTAGCTAAAAGATGAATATTTTTACCTTCTTCCCATTAACAAAGAAGATGAGTTCATCAGACCCAGACCGGGTCTTGGTTCCTGTCCGGTCCCCCATGTTGCCGGTCTCCTGTGCCCTCTCCATGGTGCTGGTGTTTCTGGTCTTTAATGATCCGGCCTCGTGGGCTCAGTTATCTGGAGGGAGGCATGTCCTGTCCGGCCCCCCTTCTCCTCCCACAAAAACCTGAAGGTGCGTTCAGGAGCGTAGCAATCCCTCAGATGTTTCGATCGCGCTCAATAATCAAACGTTAAATCATGATCAGTCATGTGCGGATTAACTGATAAAGTCTGAAACTTCTTTCCCCTCACTTAAAAAAATAAAATAAACGTGTGAATGACCTGCAGAACTAACATTGCAGATGTTCCTGTTCTGAACAATTATTCACAGCTATGAGCATACCTGGAGGTCAAAGGTCACAGTCCTGTATAATAGTTGTGTAATAGCTGTAAACTAGTTACTGGATAACTATTATACGAATTTCAAGCTGACACAGCAGCTCACGAGTTCCAGTCTGTCAGGTCAGCTTCCTGCTCAGTTTTTATTTACCTTGAAGTAAAGACTGAAAATTTATCTTTGCATTTGACAGAACCCTCAAACTACATCTATTGACATCAAATACACATGAAAATCATGGTAAATCACAGCCTATCAGCAGCTTTAATGAACAATGACTGGAAACAACAACAAAGTCCTCCCCACTGAAGGTCACAGCCAGAAAACAAACTGTGATTGAATAAAGGTGGAAATAGAGACAAAACCAGAAATTCAAATTTAAAATATGTAACAACAAGATCTATGTAATAAAACAATGATGATAAAGTAAATATAAAACAGATGACTATGAAAACATACTAACATACTCAAATGGAAAAATGAAATACATAATAAACTCAGAATTCAAATGTACATAAATAATGAAAAGAATTATAATTTGTAGTATGAATATAATTCAACCATAAATACTGACAAAACAATAAAAAGAAGTAAAAGGTATAAAATGAAACAAATACAGTGAAAACATTTCCTTAAAGTTAAAGCTTTTTTTAAACATAACACCAGTTTTTAAGAGTTTATTCATTTTAAAGAGTTTAAATCCACTACATCGCCATCAGCTCAAAGTGTAAAACAATTAATTCAGTGATTTTAAACTTTATATCATTATTATTATTAATATTAGATGGTTTATATTAGACTGTAGAGCGGAAATATTTATTCATGTCACAAGACCTGTCAGCCAACATGCAGTTTTGTAACACAGCACAATGCTTTCTCCTCACACATACATCAGATCACTCACAGACTCATGTGATCTGGATTCCAGCTGTGAATCCATTTGATTTGCCCTCCGTAGCCTCAAAGGCCCCCGCTTATAGTCAGGAGATGCTGATAAATGAAAGTTCAACCAGACTCCACACAATTATTCTGCTTCTCTGTTACACATGTACATGGATGTGTTTGTTGTGGAGGATTTTAAGGTTTATACAAGAGACAAATAGAACTGTTTTGCCTATAAACAACTGACTTTTAAATTCACAGTCACAGTGGGCCTATGACTGAGCCCTGAGGTACATCATATTTAATGGCGCTGGCTACAGTCTTCACATGAGGTTAGCCAACAAATATTAACGGTGAAAGTCGTTTTTAAAGTAGTAGTGAATGAGTTCTTATGCCATTTGTGCCATTCTAGTTTGATTTGCTAACAGAAAGCATTTAGTGTTTGTACGACCCGAAAGTTTCCTAAAACACATTTTCCATCTCAGTCCGCTTATGGCAAAAACAAATTAAATTCTCTTTATATTATAAGGTTTTTCACAACATGATATGAATCAACCATGAACTTGAACATGTACTTAGTAGGTCTTTCAATTAGGTAAAGAAAACCTCAGCAGAACTACAAAACATGACATACTGAACCATTTTATTATTTTTTAAACAAAAATTAAGCCAGAATGCACGAGTAGTGTGTGAAACACACGGAAAGCTGGTGGTTTGGAAGGCCTGCCTTCCAAAATTTAAACACAGTTTAGGTTTGCAAAGTAGCATCTGAACAACCCACAAGACTTCTGGAACAATGTCTATGGGACAGACAAGACCAAAGTGGAGATGTCTGGTCGTAATGCACAAAACCAAACACAGCGTTTCAGCACAAACACTTCATACTAACCATGAGCAATTGGTCTTGTGGTTTTGCAACGGGACTCGGACAGTTGCTGAGTCAACCGTGAATTTGAACATGAAATCTGTACCAGTGAATTCTAGAGTCAGGTGTAACTCTGTGTCCAAAACTTGGACCTGTTGGTCATACTGCAGGACATACATGGCATACTGTAATATGTCATTTGTTGTTATTCACCTGAGTCGTAGTTGTCCCTGTAAGGTCCAGATTACTTATATAATTTTCTGGTATATTAACCTTTGAATTAACGCAGCATCTACTTTCCTTTTCCTGTGACTTTTACTTTCAGCAATCACAAGAGTCATAAGATTGAGCACTGAGGTACATTTAATACAGGCTTCACATAAGATTAGATTTACATCATCCTAATCTAGTTATGAAAAGAACAACAACCACCCTGTTAGTAGTTACACCTAAGCTGGGAGCTGGATTTACTAAAAGAAAAGTTTCAGTGTTTTTAGAAATGAAAAATCTACTCAAGTTTAAAGGTAAACACATGTGAAATTAGCAATTTCTCTTTTCCTGTTTATTTTATTAGAATAACAAAATAGTATCATTAACAGCTGTCAAATATTAGGCAGATCTTTAATGTAAATTAGCCACAATATAAGAGCGCTCAAACATTTAACCACAAAAAAACACTGCAAGGGACAAACCCACGTTTATTTTTCCTTTTTATTTATTTATTTTTTAAATCAACGCTTCTTATAGACACACTTTGTCCTCTGTAGACAAACAAAGTTCTGTCACAACTTAATGTGTCTCTTATATATCCACAAATCTAAAATATCTAAATGTAAAGTGCTTTGATCCTGAAATGTTTTTGGTCCTGCACGCGGCTCCATCTGGTGGTCAGACAAAGTTATGACAATTTAAAAAAAATTTGCTAGAAGAGTTTGAAACCTTTAACAGCAAGAATAAAAACACAGTAAATAAATGCTTAATATAAGAAATATAAGAAAATTCTTCACACTTTCATAAAATCTTTTTACAAATATGTTTTGTAAAAAGTTACATGTTGTGTTAAAATTTTAACTATAATCTTTTATTGACTTAAAACCCATAGTTTCATATGAGGAAATCAAACCTACACAAACACATAAAATAAAACATGAATGTTTTTCTGCATCAAAGTCTTGGCAGAATGACGAGTCTTATAAAGGAAGGCTGCTTGAATATCCAGAATAAACCTTCAGGAATCCACTTAGAAACCAGAGTAACAGACACATGAGAGGTCCCCTGATAATCTGTCTACTTTTAACTTTCCTTCAGTGTCTCAGTGATTAGTGATGTTTAATTTGCACATGCATGATTCCATGTTGTTAGCTTTGCTCTGCAAAGCACCACAGGAGCTGTTTGTTCCAAAACACAGAGCAAAAGTACAACAATCCATCACCATCATTACTAATCTTTCCTTTACTTTAAGACGATGCAGATGAATGTTCAAACTCCTTACCCCCTTCAACATTTCAGCTTTCACAAATGTTGACAGTTTTACCTTTTACCCTCAAAACCAAACTTTTTTTTCCTCCTCACGACGCCTCCACCAGGTGGAAGCCTCCGTTCTCCTCCCTCATCTTCTCCCTTTTCTGGGCTTGAACCAAACTGTAGACCACAGCTCCCAGTGTGTTCCTATTGAGGCTGAAGCCCCGCCCCCCACCACGCTCTATAAAGCTGGATCGCTCCTCCCGACTGCTCACGAAGTATGTTCGAACCTGAAGGGAAAACACTTTGATCAGTGGTGTGTACAGTTTATGTAACTAATACATTAACCCTTTAAGACCTACCATAGAACCAAGTCCGCCAGAGCTTATATTATATTTTTACCTGCTGTGGAGCCATTTTTGGGAGCATTTGAAGTTGCTATACATCAATACAACCATTATAGCCCAGATTTTAATAATATGTATTCATTAAGTGCATAGTAATTACATAAATTGCAAAAAAGTGCAATAAACTACAAAAAAAATTGAAAATCGTTTTTGTTTTTTAACATATATTTCTAGTTAGAGAAATTTAAGAGGCTTATCCCTCAAAACTGTAAATACAAAAAAGTTGCACAAAATAGTTTCCCACCACAGGAAATTTATTTTGAGTGTCTTCATAGTTTTATTTTTGAAATACACCAATTTTTATACACTGCAGGAAAAACGAAAATAAATATTATACTGCAAATTTGCAAAAAAGCAGCATATGCATCAAAATAAACTATTTCCAGCAGTGCAATATGAGTCCTAAGCATCCCAGAAACGACACAGAAAGTCATAAACTCAAACATAACTTTTAAAAAGACGAGTATAGGCCCTGAGGGCCTGATAGTAAAAAAGGCTACATTTCCGCGAAAATGACGTCACTTCCGGTTTCGGGCAGGTAATGGCGGAAATGCAAAAGTTCGCGCTGACGTCTATTCCAACGTAGGAAGTGTTACAAACAGCTGATCGGACCGGCACAGCGTGTTTCTGGAATATTATGTTTTTGTTCCTGCAAGCGCTTTTTATGCAGTTTTTGCAAAGCTTTATGTGGAAGGAAACCGTGACCTAGGACAAGCTGATGGCATAAGATGTGAGTACAACTCCTCCGGTTTCATATGCAAAACAATTTTTTGCGCTAGCTTACGTGGTTGCAGTGCTACTGGGATTTAAAAATAGTTACGCAAAACAGAGCGTGCCCGCTCCGATTGGCTGTAAAGGGTTAAACATGATATTTTTCTTATCTGAAATATTTTTCTCATGTTTATGAAAAGTTCTGTTTATATTTTTGGGGTAAAAATGTATAAAAATGATCTCCTTGTGTTAGGCAAATTTTACAAAAATGTATGACACACTTTTCCTGCACAATTGTGTCATGCACTTTCTCATCATTTTGACTTCTTTTGATTTGTATGATAAAAATTCCAAATTTTTTGTCATACTCTTGATATATACTTTTTTGTTTAAATATAAACCCTCCAAGTTAAAATGCAGTTTTTTTTATGTTATGTTAATTTTATGTTAAATGTAACTATTTTCAAACTCATTTGTTCATACCTGCACCTAAATCTCATAGTTTAGATCTTTAGGTCATGTGTGTGGTCACATGATGATGATGGCTCACCTTTCCGTGGCGTTCACTAATCCCTTTGAGATAAACGTCCCCTCTGAGCTGCCTCAGAAAGCCTCGTTCAACCAGAATAGAGCTGGTGTGTTCTGAGACCTAAACACAAAGGACGACATTTAAAAACCCGTTGAAGTGATGACCTCATGTTTCTGCAAACAGGTGAGCTCACCTGTATCCGCCCGCTCACACCGGTACTCTCCATCCTGCTCGCCATGTTCACCGTCATCCCCCAGATGTCGTACTGAGGTTTGGTGGCTCCAATCACACCTGCTATCACCGGACCGTGAGCCACACCTCGAAGTGATGTTAGAGGTCAAAGGTCATGGAGTGTTTAAATAATACACAATAATAATAAGGGAAAAAGATACACTTTTTTTTTAATTTTTGCTAAAGCTTTTAAAAATGTAATAATAATAATGAAAATAATAATATTACATTAAACTTTGTTTAAAAATTATTTTCTAGACATGTTTGTAATTTTGTAATTCTTTTAAAAAGTTCATTATTCAAAAACATATTAAAATATTTGTTACTGTTTACCAATGATTCATTTAAAATATATAAAGAAGAATGATTTTTAAAGAATCTATTTCAAAGAATTTTAAAGAATGATTTTTTATAGATAAAATAAAAAGAAGTAAATACATTTGTGAAATTGTTCATTTTTACATTTCTGATGTTTTTATGATTCCCATTCTTGATGAAAATCTTTCACCTTTGCACCTAAACTACTGGTTTAACTGTTTGTTTAAAACTTTCAAATTCTCCCTCTAAACTCTTTCTAACTAGAGAGATTTTTTTTCTTCTTTGAGTACTAAAGTGGTATTTATGTGTGTGTGTGTGTGTGTGTGTGTGTGTGTGTGTGTGTGTGTGTGTGTGTGTGCGCGTGTGCGTGTGTGGTACTTACCAACACGGAGCTGGAAGTTGTTTCCTGTCTGTGTGTTGATGTGTTTGAGAGTTTCCTGCATAGCGAGTGCGAACAGGACCAACTCACTGAGGTGATTCCAGCCATCCTCACAATCCTGAACACACACATGCACGTCTGAATGAAGAGTGTATGGACATCAGAGCCTTTGACAAGAGGCTCAGAGGGAGCATTTAAGTGTTGTGATGTAACAGCAGGACTCACCTGCCTGTCAGGTGAGAGGCCTGAAGCTGCAATGTAGCAGCTGCCAGTGGTTTTGATCTTCTCCACCTGCTGAAAGTAGCATTCATCCAGCAGCTACAACACACAAACACAAAGGTAAAAAATACTACATTTAATAAAGTTTACAAAACATATCTCGTTTGTGTGTGTGTGTGTGATTTATGACCTCATCAAAGTCGCTGATGACGTGGTTAAGGAGGCGGAGACACTCAACATGCTGATGAAGGACCTCCTTTTCCTCGTAGAAGTCGGAGAATCCGGGCAGAGAGGCAAACAGCACGCCCACTCGCTCATACGACTGTGAGTACAACTCCTGATAACACACACGCGCGCACGCACGCGCGCACACACACACACACACACACACACACACACACACACACACACTTTAATGCTCTGTTAATATGACTCATACTAATAGAATAAGTAAATATCGATTATTGATCAGGCCTACTGGTCATGAGGTCTGAGGGCATATGTCACACCTTGCATTTAAAGATGAGAAACAATTATACAAAAACTTGAAAAAGTCACGAAAGACTCAAAAAATGTGCAAATGGCCACAAAATATTATCTAAACCACTTCCAATTCTTACAAAGTCTCAGCTGTTCTATACAGTAATTTTTATATATATATTTATATATTTATAATAAATGTAACTGTACGAGTGTTGTTTGTTTTTAATTTTTTAGAAATCACGTGCCTAAATTTTATCAAGGCTGAAAGTCTGGAGGAGTGGCCTCTGGATGACAGGTGGATGATGACATAGGAGGTTATACATCTGAGCTAATTGGAAAATCTAAACTCTGACCTCAGGACAGTGTTTGAACTGATTTGTGTAATTTGGTAATATACAGAATCACATCATGAGTATACAGTGATATTTTACCCTCTTTTTGGACCTTTTTTCGGAACACTTTAATACAATTATCTGACCAATAATATGTCTGCTGCATGGTTACTTGCACTCATAAATCACCCAAGAAGTCTGTGCTCCTGTTTTGCTGAAGGAAGTCTAGGATTTTTTTACACACTGATTAACAGTTATCTGTGTCTGTGTAATGGTCCCAGTAGTCCTGTGATGCTCCCATGGCCAGAGCATGATAATGAAGTTAGCTTTGATTAACTGATAACTTCGTTATCCTCTCTCATAAAGATATGGTCACTTCTGACTAGAAAAAACTAAATGACAGTGACCAGAATGCTAATGCTGAAGCTCCAAAACTCAATAGGAAATCAAGTTGGCTGCTATGTGAAAGGCATCAGGTACCTCATCATTGCGGTCTCTCTCCAAGAAGTGCTGGGCAACATGTGCGGGCAGGATATTGAGCAGCAGACACTCATTGTGCTCCCGCTGCTCCTTCATGTCCTCCACCTCCTTCTTTGCCTGAAGGCCCCAGAGGAAGTCCAGCCGTGCTGTCGCCTCCAGCTACCAGTGAAGAAATGGAAGAGGGAAGTGGTGGATATTAGCATACTGAATTCATATCAGGGTTATCATTGTTTGCTTGATAGCAATAAAAGCTGGTAGCGTGTTTAACAGAATCCACCTGTCTGCTGTTGAAGAGGACAGCCACCACAAACATCAGCATAAGAACAACACAGACTCCATTCCTGCACAAGTGATGAGACCTGACAACAGAGGAGACCACATTTTATTTTCCACACCTTTACACAAAAACACAGGAACATGACCTGAATGGAACTTGTACCTGTAATTCTTGATTATGTAGGTGTAGAGGGCAGCAAACAGCAGTAGAACGGCCAGCTGCAACACGCAGCTCAGTCTGAGGAACACGGCACAGGTAACCATAGCAACCACGCCACTTAGAACCATGTACTGTACACAGAAAGGCCAGTGATAATTTTAAAAATGGTTACTGACTAATCAAAACAATGTCATCATGATTCTGAGTTCATGTGATGTTTGAGTGTTCACCTCTGGATATGTGCAAATGTTGATATCGGTCCAAGCCGAGGGAGGCGGAGCCAGCAGGGAGTCCCTGTTGCTGATGTCAGTTTCTGATGAATCACACCACAGCTAGTGGAAGCAAGCAAGAAGCTTTCTAACAAGTTATTTTGTACTAAATTCTTTGTACTAAAGCCTTTCAGTAAGTTGCTGGAAGAAGCTATTATTCCCACTGAGGTTTTTAAAAATGTTTAACATAAAAGATTGGTTGTCAGTATATGGGAAATCATAATAGACAATAAGATGTGCACGTTATTGCAGGTGAGTCATTACTTTTTGGCACAAAATACCAAGAAACTAAACGAAAACACTAGCAATGCAAAAATGGAGGGACTTCTTGAAATGCTTCAAACAAACATTCCCATTGTTGTAAGAAAATTTTTAATTTTATCTTATGTTGCTGTTAACACTGTTCCGGTGCAACTAAAGAATGTGTAAATACACATTTTTAGTTGTTGAAACGACAATGCTGTCAAAGTGATGTAATTTCACACTTCGTTTACAGAGAACACATTTTTGCAAAACTTTAGAAATTCAAGGTGATTACAATCAATACTCTTGATACTCTTTTATACTGATGGAGACTCATCATCAAACAGTAATCCTCACACTGTGTTGTGTCAACATTGCTGCTTAAAATGTAAAACAATATTTTTGGAGAATTCATTTTCCCCCAAATTGCTTCATTCTTTGCATTTCTCAGCATTCACATCAGCAACTGTTACAGAAGTGATGCTGAGGCGGACAATGATGTTTTTTTAATCGATTTTAATATGTTAGCTTGTTTGGTTTTCAAATCTTTTCTTATGATCGTTCGGTATTTATGACCTATAACATATCTTAGTTGTTGATTTGATAAAAACAATATCAGACTTACAATGTCTGCAGAGGCGATTCCAAAGTTGACAGTGATGGCAGTGAGTGTGAGCAGCATGCGGGCACTCTTGTTTTCATGCACCCAACAGCAGATTGACTGGAGGGGAGCAGGACAATGCTTAAATTCCTCCCCCAGAGTCAGCAGCAAGAGCAGGAAGTAAATGCCGCCACTGACCACAAACTGAACGACCATTGGACACAATCTGTGGGAACAAAAAGTTACTAAACACACACATGTCAGCTGTTATAGAAGTTCCGGTCAGCATGAACAAGATGTTTCCTCTCCTTGTATAACATTTATAATATTTTTAAGGGGAAAACAAATTTGTTTCATCTTTAGCTTCATTTATCTCTAAGCATGACCAGATAAATTATTATATCGAGCCAAAAAGTGCAGAGAAACAATTGGTACCTGATCCTATGCAGATGATTTTCTCTTTTAGATGTGAGGGCTGTTAAAATAATATCTATTAACATAAAAAACAAAAAAGCATTTGCAGAAGCTTGTTTTTGTACTGTTACATTTTGGTGCTGAAAAGATCACAAAGTCTTATATTTTCAATATATATTTAATTACAGCTGCTCATTAACACAAATATCTAATCTCATGGCAGCAATTTAATGTATTTGGCATGTAGACACGGTCAAGATAAAGGTCAGAATGGAAAAAGGTGATTTCAGTGACTTTGAACGTGTTACAGTAGAAAGTAACACTAGTTGAAATATGATCAGGACCAATAGCAGTGTCTTCAGTTTTATCTGAAGATTAAATACAAATTCTATGGTTTTGTTTTGTTTTTTACAACATGTTAAGCTTATGTTTTTCCAATTGTTGGATAATTGGACAAACATCATTTACAATTATTTACATCATTTAACAAAAGGAAAATCTATACCTTGGGGCTGGGATTAGCACCTGGACTGTCATTAAAAGCAGCAGCAGAATGAAGGAGCAAACCATGTTAGATTTGAAGAGTTCGTCTCTCATCTGAGAATACTGAGAGACAAACATTTTATTAATGACTGTTTTCAAGGTGCCAGTTTCACCCCCCCCCCAAAAAAAACCTACTAAGAAAAAAGATTCTCGTGTTACCTTTCCCTCCACATGGGAGTCCTTAAACACCTGAGTAAAGGTCGTGATGTGCTCCTTCCTCATTCGCTCACTGCTGCGCACCTCCATGGCCTGGCGAATCCTCTTGTTCACCTCCCGTGTTCCTGAGCGCTGAGCTGCTATATTATTGGGCAGCTGGGTCAGTGAACCATTGGTAAAAGTAGCAAGGATCTGTGAACCAACAAAGAATACAACAAAAGGTCAAAGGTTATTGAAATTCAATCAGAAAAGTACTAATGGACTTTGAATCTGTCTTCTGCACTCACAAAATTCTTTCCTAGGATGTCTCCAAATGGCAGCTCAGCACTCCACATTGTTATCTCGTCATAACTGGGGCGCCTTGCTTTAGGCGGCTCCACATCTTCCTTCGATGCCGGACGGACCAGGTATGTGTCGATGTTGTGTTTCCGTAGAAACTCGCTACGATCCTGGCCATGTCCCGCCTCTGTCTCATAGATCCCACCCAGACAGTCCAGAGTGGCCTTGGAGATGTGAACCTGACTGAAAGGAGATGAAAATGTACAACACATCACAAAAATCTTCTGTATTTTAATCATTAAGATTAACTTTATGGGATGACACCTATAGCAAACTGCAGTTTGGCAATTAAGTAATAAGGATATATTATGTATTAATTTGTCTTACCCAGGCACTCCTGCAGCCTCCAAACTGTTGGCGACGTCCACGTCCCAGCTCCAGATGTCAAACTGCCACTTCTGAAGACCCAAAACACCACAAAGAACGGAGCCAGAGTGGACGCCTATTCGCATGTCCACCTCCTGTTGGAGCTCCTGACGAACGTAACTAAAATGAAATACACCTGTGAAGTTTTGTGGAAACAGCTGTAGGGCTGTGTTAGCCACAGATGATTGGTACCGTATAGTGTTGATCATACTGAGGCCCATCTCCACACAGCAGCGGGCATGTCCTCTCTGAGGCTCTGGGACTCCTGATACGCAGTAATAACAATCACCCAGAATCTTAATGCGCAAACACTGGTGGTCCTGTACTCAAACACAGGGGAAAAAAGAAAAACTGTGGCCTTGTACATTTAAAAAACACTAAATAAATAAATAAATGGCAAAAGCCAAATAAAGATTAAATTCAAATGAAAAAACTTTATACAAAACTTAACAAAAGAACCCCTAGTAGAATAACAAATACACCAATCCTTTAACTGGTACAAACACATAAAACAGGAGCTGATGCAGTTGACAAGGTGATCTGACCTCAGCCAGCCTGTCGAAGCGACCAAAGAGTTCATTGAGGGTTTTAACGAGATCCTGAGCCGAAAGAATCAATGACAGCGATGTGAAGCCGATGATGTCTGCAAACAGGATGCTGTGGAGAGGCAAAATTCTCATCATGAGAATATCATTTTAATCCCACTGAAACCAATGTAAAACCACTACTGCAATACATTTTTGGCTAAATGACCTTTACATATTCTTTATTCATCCTCTACATTTTTAACTTTACAATCTGTAATGAAATCATCGAAATAATTTATAAAACCACTAACAATACCTGTTCAGTCTTATTTTACATTAGATGAAAGCTAAAAACTTCTTTAAGAAATTATGCCTTTGCATTATTACTGGTGTTGTTGCAGAACAAAAAATCACACCTGCTGGATGTTCAAGCGTTAATCAATTTTGGGGGCTTTTTTTTTTTTTTTAAAGTAGATAGAAAGATGGGACAATGGAGGAAGAAACTCAGCAAAGGTCCATGAGTTGGACTACGTTATAGCTGTGTGGTATGTGGTTGGCTCCACAATTAGTAAGCTAAACTAGAGCCTAAAGTTAGAGGTTTTTGATAAAAAACTCTGTGGTTAAAGGTTAACTGCTCATTTGACTGCCATAACAAATCATTTCAGTCGATACAATAACTATAGTAGAGTTGTTAGTCTGTTGAAGCTCCTCAAAGTTCTTCATTCTTTTAAAACTACATTTATAGCATGTGTGTCCAGCTGGCTCGTCATCATAAAGAAGTGGGTTGTATTACCTGACATCCTTGTAATGGTGAATGTAGATCTTGTGCAACTGCTGAGGCAGCAGATAATCTTCCATGACGGCCATGTCACCAATCATCTCAAGCACCAGAAATTGAGGTAGGATTGACATCACCAGGCGTTCCTGACAGCACAAAGACGCACACATCATTAGCTTTAGGATATATGAGGTCCAGACATATCCCAAATACTTTGTTTCACATGACTTGCTACCTAGCTGTTTCTTAGTTAAACATCTTGTTACGTTTGGTCAGAAAAATGATGATTTGACTTTATGCTGATAACTGAGATCATTAATAAATAGATGAATAGGTTGACCACATTTACAAATGATCCTAATACTTCTTCCACTTCAATAGGGACACAAAAGATTAGGGAACCCTTAAATATCATCCTCACTTGTCTGTTGTTCTCCCTCTCTAGTCTGACTCGTCCTTCGATACAGCGCCTGGTCTCCAGGAAAGACTGTCTCTGAGTCCAATCAGACAGGTAGTGAATGAACAGACCCGCAGTGTTCATAGCCAGATACAGCAGAGCCTTGGACAACACCTGCACGTGTACAACCAGACAGTTTAACTGCACAGTGACAGAAAGCAGCCAATAAAATGTAGCAATTTTGTTACCTTTCTGATGAAGCTGTGGTCATTATAGTGACAGCAGAAATCCACCAGGAGGTGCAGAGTGGAGGTGGTTCCCCCCGCAATGATGGACCAGAGGAGGGGGAGGGGCAGGAGGGTGTAAGTGGAGAAAAGCGTGAAGAAGACATACCAAGAGTGATCGCTCTCCGCCCAACTGAAAACACCAACCAGCACTTGGAAGGTCTGAGACAGCCAGCTGACCACTGACAGATACCTGAGGTAGATTTAAAGGAAGAACAGGTCACTGTCTTCAAATTTTTAAGTGAAACATTTTCAGAATAAGACTCTGGAAAACTGAAGAATTTTAGAGGTTCCTTCAGCTTCTGAAGTCGTAGTTCTTCTTTCCTTTTCTGGAGAGAATAACAAACGTTCTTCCAAAAGAATTTATGACATCTTACAGCTTTCAATGTCAGGAATTTGTTTTAGAAAATCACTTCTGTGTTGGTAAATGCAGTCAAGCAGTCACATTGACTTATCTGTGGTTTAAAATTTGAGCTACTGTTTAGATTCTGCTGGTAGGATGAAATGTCATCTGCATATAACTTGATATTTATCTTAAAGAAAACTAAACATGCCCTCTGCAGTGCAGTGCTTCTTTCCTAATAACAGCCAAATAAATAAACAAATAAATCCATATTGTTTCGCACATCAAGGTACTATAATATTAGCGACAGATTACATTAAAAGACATAGTAACTTAGTTCATGTAGGATGTCGCTAAGTTGGCACAGAGATCCTTATAAGGAGCCCTCCCACATAGCAAGCAGGTCTGCTACATCCCAGTGTACCTAAGCCACTGAGGTGATGACAAGACTTCCTTTCTGGTCAGAACCACCAGGCAGATTCCTATCCACAAGACTACAGACAGACCGGTAAGCCAATCACAGGCCATGCCCCACCAGCCCAGCGGCCATGTCAGCAATGAGACAAGAAGGCGGGTCAGGATGTCAACGACAACAGTGACGACCAGTGAGGTTCTTCTCTGAGCCGAGGAGAACTGCTGGTAGAGCTGCTCCAAGTCTGCAGACCTGAAGAGGTTATAAGCATCAGCATTACTTATTTTTATACCATTGACAATAAGCAACAATATAGTCAATAAGACACCTGAATAAATAAAATAGGCAAGTAAAGATTTATGATTAAATATGTAAAAAATTCTAAATACTATCAAGGTTTATGCTACAAAGCATATTTAAACAAAGATCATTAATTTTATGACTGTATCATAATTGTTATTATACAGCTAATAATTGTATGGTTTTTAGTTAAAATGTCCATTTGAATGTCTTTACTTGAATTTGTGCTGCAGTGTGGGGATGAAGACGCCTCGCACTGTCCACCCAGACGACACAAAGAAGTCAGCATCACTGAGTGGGTCATGTTTGCTCTGTGTTGCTGTGGTGACTGTTGGGTGAATGCGAGCTGCTGACGAACGGCGCTTCTGCCAAAATACTCCACGAGACGCTTTATTGCGGATCTGCCTGCAAGACAACACAGACCGAAGAACTTGTGTAATACTTCAAGTTTGATTTAAGAGAATAGACAAAAAATATTATGTGAAAAACGGTTTTTTTTGTTAAATGTTCTTAATTCAGTAACTTGTAAACTGTTTTGGATAAGGATAACTTGTATTAATAATTAAGATGCCGACAGTTCATACATTTATTAAGGTTATTCAATCAATTCAATCATGAAATTACTATGAATCAATGTATTTTTAATAAACACATAAATTATTCTGGAAGGAATGTAAAATAACACTTTAAATAACTTTAAGATTACATTAATTTGTACATTAATCAGGAAAAATTCACATTTTAGGAGTTAACTAATATGTTTATAGTTAATTAACGATCAAGAAAAAAGTAATCAGGAATGTTATTTCAACGTTTTAATTGAGATCATTTGCAATTTCAGCAGGATGAAGTTAACCTTAATACCAACGTTTATTATAGTTAAGGTTCAGTTAACTCAGAAATCAGTTTCTTTCTACCTGTTGATGTCCGCGATGTAGGCATCGGTGACTTTGATATGGTGCTTGCCTCGCTCCAAACCCCCAGCGAGCCTCAGTGTGTACAGGTTGTGCTGGTCAATGATGTTCCTGACGGCGTTCTGCCACAGCAGCTGCTTCCTGCGCAGGTTGGAGGTGGGGCTTATCCCAGTGCTAAAGGTGATGTCGCTAGTCTGCCGCGCCGCCTCACAGTCACCATTTAACAGCTCGCTGCAATCTTCACCCATGGTTACAGATTACTGTTCTGTCTTTCAGTGTTGAGGAAACATCCAGGCTCCCGTACACAGGGCTGAAAACAAACCAGAAGAAGCACTTAGAAAAAAAGTGGCACCAGTAATGATGATTTGTCATTAAAATCCATTTTACACAAAATAATTGCCTAAGGAGTGTTACTCAGTAAATACAACAACCTTAAATTACATCAGTGCATTTAACGTTATGTATATATATTTTTTTAAGTTTGTTAACTGCATTGAATAATGCACACTGAAGAGTATAGTTGTGTAAATGTGCTTCACTAAGTAATTGTGATCCTTCATTCAGTTTGGGTGTGTGCAGATTTGGCTTTTGTGGGTGTGTAACAGATTTCCAGTGTAAAAGTCACTTTGACTAATTTTGTTCAGGCTTGTGCTTAAAATGTTAATAAAATCAGATTTCCTGTACTTGTGCGGTGCATGGGACAATTTTAATTTCTAGTAAATAACTTTTTTTTTTTTATAGAAGCTGGTGTTGATGGTGATGATATGAAGTTTGTCCAAGTGATGAAGTCCACTCAGGTTTTAGTTGCAATCACTGAATAAGGTGTTTATTTGATATATGAGTGCAAATACCCTCCAAATTATAATGTAACATATTTGCATTTCCTCTAAGACCAGTTTTGTTTTTGTTTTGTTTTTTGTAATGACAACTTACTAAATTTTACAGTGTGGTGGAGTTGAACCCAAACATGGGATAAAAGGAGGGATGCAGTTTGGACAAGCTAGCCACTTCATAGCTTTTCAGTTTTTACACTTATCAGTCTTTTGACCCTTTGAGATCCACAGCAAGAAAAAAGCAATGGAAATTTTTTTTGTTTGCATTTCTTATTGACTTGGGTGAGTAATAACCACAATCAATAATTTTTTTTCAATAGACCCTGTAGTTTTTAAAATATTGATCTCTACCAAACAGTTGAGATGTCACTTCATGGTAAAAGTATGAAATGTCATGCAAATACAAGTACAGTAGATAATACAGTTGAAAAAATCAAATAAAGGGCCAAATTATAATTAAATTAATAACAAAAACTATCCAGGGCATTGGATACAATTTATTTCTAGTAGCATGCCAGTGAACATTGCTGGTTTTCATTCCATCAAAGGAAACTATTATATCAAACAACAAAGTACATATTTTTTTAAATCTGCAAATGTGAAAAATGTGCAACAGCACAAAATACTCACATTCGGGCCACTTCTGATTGAATGCTACTGTGCAAAATCATTTTTGTTTAAAAAAAAAACAAAAAACTAAAGACAGTGCAAATCAATCACATCTGCTTGTAGTTTTGGTCGTTGGGGTCTTAGGGTGTAGCATTTACTCTGTGGTCTTGGAGAACTGAATCATGGTTGTCCAAATCTAGATGCTGGCTTGTTAACTTGGTTCAGACACAGCCAGGTGGAAACCTTTTGAGAGCCATTGGTTTCTGGTCCAGTAGGGCACAGTCCCTCTTGTAGACCAGGTATTCAAGTCAAAGATGTATCCGAACAGTGGAATATGCCATCTCCTTAACTTGTAACTTATAACTTGTCTTATACAGGTGTAATAGCATATCAGAAAGTTTAATTCCTCCCATATGCTAATTATATACAGGGATGAGTGATGGGCATGGAATGGTGATCTTTGCATTGGACTCTTTGCTCCACCGTTTGACCAATGAAAGAGGCATGAACCCACAGGCATTGGTTGACACATTTCTTGTCAAACCATTTCATTGCAATCAGACCTTCATCAGACCTTGTGGCTTCATATGAAACCATGACCTCAAACACACTGTGGTTGAAGGTGGATGGTATCATGAGTATCATGCCACAGGACGTATGATTTTTAGCCATATAATTGTTTAGCGTCCATATAGTACTTGTTCAACATGAAATTATAATTTTGACAATTTAGTAATATTAATTTACCAGCTACTGTAATTTGGTTAAAAGGTAATCGGTTGTGATATTTGTGATTTCCACATGTTATTCTTGATTTTTACAATATTTACTAATATTAACTCAGAAAGTTACAAAAATGACTTACTGAGGAAATTATTTCAGCATATTCTTGCTGTGCTAACACTTAATGTGCAGTGTTGGGAAGGTTACTTTTAAAATGTATTCCACTACAGATTACAGAATACATGCCCCAAAATGTATTTTGTAACGTATTCCGTTACGTTACTCAATGAGAGTAACGTATTCTGAATACTTTGGATTACTTAATATATTATCATGCTTTTTACAACTACATGAATGTACTATTGCTGTGTGATTTATTACTATTACTGAAGGTCCGTGGCTCCGAACCATAGTAAATGGACCTCTGGCTAATACATCGTTTCCTGTCAGGCTAGTAGCCGAAAAATAGCTTTACTTTGTTGTCTGGGTCAAGTTTGAGACAGAGAGGCGTTGAAAGGCTGCTCCAACAGAACTTATTGTTTCGGAAGAAAACACGAACACAGTCGAGTCTTAATAGCTTACTTACAACTGGGCTCGTCAGGCACTCTTCTTGGCTGCAGTGGTTATTATTATATTTACATGCTTCCAGCTCCCGTTTCTGCTCAATGACAACTAGTACTTTTCCACTCTCTTTTTTCTTCTTCCTCCTCGCGCTCACAGACACATAATGTGTATGGCAGTCCATTCTCCCTGCAGCACGGACTACACTGCCCATGAAGCTACATTCTTTAGGGCTATGACTGTAGCATTCTGCCTATTAGCTTAGCACAACAACAACAACAAAAAGGTGCTCTCTCACCCAGGAAACAGGCAGAGAGAGCCCGCGTCACCCTGTAACCATGGCAACCACAACGCTGCCACCTGGAATAACAGAACATAGCAAAACCCAAACAGTCCTGACCCACGACAATATGAAACAGGAAAAAGTAACTGTATTCTGAATACCACCTTTTTAAACGGTAACTGTAGCGGAATACAGTTACTCATATTTTGTATTTTAAATACGTAACGGTGGTACATGTATTCCGTTACTCCCCAACACTGTTAATGTGATTTATCAACAGCAATGGATAAACAAAATGGGTCTAGTGGTCTGAGTTTATGGCAAATAATCAATTTGCCAAATAATTATTTGCCAAATAATTTGGCAAATAATCAATTTTAATAACATTTAGGTTATGTTAGCATTAGCACCATAAAGGGACAAATCAACCGTTTGGTTGACCACTTTTTAAAAAACATTATTAAGCATTTAATTTCACTTTTTTAATGCTGTCAAGTGACATACATCTGTTTAGTAATTCCTCTAACACTATTATAAATCAAAAAATTATATCTTCCTGCCTTAGTTTCATCAAAAACACTCAAAATATGTTTGATGTTTTTTTGTTTCTGACTACCTGGTTGGTAGAGGGATAAGAAGAGCCAACCGTTTACATTCACAGTGCCTTCTGGTGGATTTTTTGGGCATTACAGATGTAAACCAATTGTTAGAAAAGACTCAATAAGGTAGGTTAATTTCAGTGAAAGCCTGAAAATGTGTTCTACCATTTGGTTGAGCATCATTTATTATATTTTATTGGTTTTATTAAATTTTTTGCAGTTACACAAAGGTCATAAACTTGTTTTTTTTTTCACAAACTTCTCACTTTAAATGTGAAACACGTGCACAGAAAAGAAACAAAATCAATCAATAAATAAAAATATTTGGAGAATAACTAAGATAAAAACCTCCAGGCTATTTGATTTTCAATATTCAACTTACATTTTTAATTTTTCTTTTGACTGTCAAAAGGGAGATATCTTGTGTATTACTGAAGTGGCTGCTCTGGATTGCATTTAAATGAGTTCCTAATATTTTATACTCCACACTGTAAATGTCATATAGATATGTAAAATGTAATGATTAACAGAAATATTGAAAAAATAAAATAAATCATTGCCAAGTTGTTGTACTGGACTGCATTCAACCTCTCAGGTGTATCTAATAAAGTGGCTGCTGACTATAAATGGTTTCAGGTCTCTCTGCCAAAAATCTAAGACGCCTTTCAGTGGCACAGTTGGCTGAACGCAGTCTTGGCCCAGATCAGGTCTAGGTTTCAGGGTTAATCCAATCAGGTAGCAACACACTAACCTGACTGTTGACAGGACATTAAATCTCTATTATCAGATGTCTGGGTTGGTAAATGGAAGAAAAATTACTTGTCAGCACTCTAAAATCCGTTCACCTGGACTGGCTATCAGACACTTAATAAAACAACAATATTTACAGTAAGATAAATTTCAGCAAGTGAAGCTTTAAATTTGGGCTTTAGATGCAGGATGTCTGAACATGGGATAAAAAAAGAAAAAAAGGAAAATTATGAGCTTTAAAATAACCTTTACTCAGTTCAAATTGCATTTGATTGCTCTCTTTTCTTATTCTCCTCATAAATATGTCAGATAGCTACTATGCCATGTACTAAGCAACTTGTCTGCATAGGTAAGCCAACATTAGCCAGTATAAATTCAGTTTTAAACTGGTCCATAACAAACACAACTTTGACCATCTTTTGATAACTATCCGGTCGTTAAGTCTGACGTCACTAGCCGTGTCTGGGCCTAAACTCCGCTGCAGGTCCATATATCAAACGATCACTATGGCATTACTGAGAGTTGAAAAACTGTCTAAAGTCTTTCATCTTTAATAAAATGATCAGCGTTCTGCTCTACCAGGAGTAACAATTGAGTTTAACATCCACACATCCATGAAAACGGAATTTATGACATTTAACGGAGTTAGAAGTTAGCAGGAAGTTAGCTCGCTAGCTTCTATCTAAATACAATATAGCATGTCCTGACTGCGGGGTTTTGGAAACAAATTCAAACGTACAGCTCTGTTATCACTTCCAACATAAATGAAGACAGAAAACTAAACAGCAGTGACGTTTGTAGGGTTACTGAAGTTGGGCTAGCTGGTATATAATGATGTGCTACGTGATCGCTAGCGACACAGCTATGTTAGCATAATATAAACAAGCTAACTTTTTTTCCACTCGATAAAAGTTAACGTGAGTGTTCTCGGTGGTCTGGAACAAATGTAATCGCATGGCAGGATGTTGTAAAAGGACCAAACTTCAGCCAGGAGAACAACTGAGATAATCCATCCACAATACGAGGTTAGTCATTCATATACTGCTGCATGGGCTGGGCTGTAGTTACATCCTAAGGTTTTAAAAACTAGGCTTAAATAAATGATTTAGGAGCTTTTTGAGATTAAATAGAAGAAAATACAAAACATTAAACATGTTAACAACACAAAAGCCATATTAAACGCAGACTACTTTAGGCCCATAAGTAGGATTCGTCACTACATCACTTAACGACCGGATAGTTCATACCAGTCAATTTACATGGTTTTCTGGATCGATCATGATTTTGAGCTCTTTTTTTCTGTGTAATATTAGCATCATTAATATTAGCATGTTAGGGTTAGTGTCACATAGCTAAATCCCATCTTTAGTTGATAAGGTTAACTAATTAATCCAAACTTCTACAGCTGATCTGGAAACTTAGCTGCCATTTTCACTTTATCAGCTAATATTACAAGTTTTACTGAAATAAATGCTTGTTGGTTAGCTTTCTGTGTTAGATCCACGATACTAAATAGTGTGTGTCAAATGCAGATTCTGTTGATGTGAGGGAAGCTTTTATCATTTATCAGAGATGTTCCAGACTCCTCTACAAATGAAAGAAAAATATTAACATCTACAATCAATCTAAATCAAGATGAAAACATACATTCATCACAAGAACCATATGTGTGAGGAGCCAAGAGGAAACTATTATAGTTTTAACTTATTCTGTCATTGTTTGACCTTTTACTGGAGGTTTTTAAAAGCAACTCCTAAGCTGTTGGAAATAGCTAAAAATGTATTTTGTTTCTCTAAAATCTATTAATATTAATATTATTTAATTTTATTATTTATATACATTTATTTTTGTTTGAATAGAAATTGATGTAACTCTGCAGTTTAAGGTTTTTAACAGTTTAAGGAGTTTAACCTAGGAGTGTCCTTCAGAAAGCAAAAACTGCTTAAGTGCTTTATGGTCACGAACAAACAGAGGATTACTGGATATGAGACTCAATTCAGTTTCAGTTCAGTTTTATTTATACAGCACCAAATCACAACACCAGATGCCTAAAGGTTCTTTATATTGTACGGTAAACACCCTACAGTAATACAAAGAACATGGAGAAAAGCCCAACAGTCACCCCTGACCCCCTGTGATCAACAGGAGTTGGCAGCATATACAACATGAATTCACCTCGATTAAACTGTGTGGAAAGTGTGAAGTTTGAGTGTTTGTGTTGTACCTACTTGTTGCTTTGATCCTGTCCAGATAAAGGTTTGACCGCAGTTTGATCCTTCAAACACTCTTCCTGCTTTCTTTGGTTTCTCTCACATTTCAAATTCACAGTTTTTCCTTTTCAGTCCAGTATATTTTGTCTTCATTTCACTTTTGCTCTTGAGCCTCAAAGTTTCTTCTTTAAAACATGCTTTGTGTTTGTCGTCTCTTGTCGAACATCTCCATCATGTTTCTCTCTGATGTTGAGTTTATGCTTCATAAGAGCAGTACTCTTTCTCTGAGAGGAAAACTGCAAAATTACAACGACAACGAGTCATTAGTTAACCTCAGCGGAACAAAATGAACCCAGTGAGGTAGTGAAGGTCACTATGGCTGTTTCTTGTCATTCCTGCAGCTTTAACAATGTCCCAAAAATCAGAAAAATGAGGATAAAAAGAACCAGAAGCGACAAACAGAGCAGAGCGAGGCCAAGTCAGGAGATGAGGATTTGAGTAATGAGCTGATGTGAAGCAGCAGATGTCTGACTGAGCATGTTAATCCCAAAAGAAATCCCCGAAACAAAGACAAATGGCCCTTCATTAATCAGACAGATTAACTGTGTGTGGGGAGGTTCAGGTGCCTGATGGGATTGGCAGACCTCCAACCAGGTCAGATGGAGTCAGCACGGTTCAGTTCAGGATAGAAACAACTGAAACTCAAGAGAAAACTTCATAAGGTCACCTCAGGGTGTTCAGACAAATTAAATAGTGAACAAGACAAAACATTAATGACAAAGTTGATGTTTTCCTATCCATCAACACCATAGTTGGAAGTTTGATGGTCTGTTAGTACAATTAACCACACAGCAGCCACATTGCACACAAACTCACTCACAAGCTGGCAACAGTCGGCCTGCACCCAACCCTATGTGACTGGTTGCAGGACTTTTTGACTGGCAGGCCGCAGTCCGTCAGGATTGGCAACACAACTTTAGCCAGCATTATTACAAACACTGGCGTCCCACAGGGTTGCATCCTTAGTCCCATCCTCTACACCCTGTACACTCACGACTGTGTCACCTCCAAGAAAGATAACATCATTTTGAAGTTCGCGGACGACACTGCAGTGATCGGTTGCATCACTGGAGGAGACGAGGCGGCTTACAGGAGAGAGGTGGCCGGTCTGGTGTCATGGTGTGAGGACACCCTCAACACTGACAAGACAAAGAAGATGATAGTGGACATGAGGAAGAAGAGGAGACCTCACCAACCGCTGTCTATCCGGGGCCTTGAAGTGGAGAGGGTGAGCAGCTTCAGGTGCCTGGGCGTCTACATCACCGAGGACCTCACCTGGTCACTGAACACCACACAGCTGGTCAAGAAGGCTCAGCAGCGGCTGTATTTCCTGAGGAGGCTGAGGAAATTTGGTATGTCGGCCAAGATCCTCAGCAGCTTCTACAGCTGCACTGTGGAGAGCACACTGACCAGCTGCATCACTGCATGGTACGGCAGCACTACTGCTATGGACCGCAAACGCCTGCAGAGAGTGATAACAACTGTGGAGAAGATCACCAGGACACCGCTGCCCTCTCTGCAGAGCAGCTACCATCATCGAGTCCAGAGGAGAGCTGCCTCCATCCTCAAAGACCCCACACACCCCCAACACAGACCGTTCACACTTCTGCCTTCAGGGCGGAGGTTCAGAAGTTTGAAATCCAGAATATCGAGACTCAACAACTCCTTCTTGCCCACTGCCATCAGACTCTTGAACAGCTGACCCATTTTGAACAGTAATAATAATTTTTTGCACATCAGGTCATCTTACATATTATAGATAATATAGAAAAAAATATAATACGTAATATAATATTGCACAAAGCAATATTATATTACGTATTATATTTGCACTTAAAATAAATAGAAGAATCAAAGGGCAATTCTATCTGATATTAAACCCAAACTCTGAACATAACCTGCTCCTGACCAGATTATGTGCATATGTTACCGTGGTGATTTAGCCAGGTATAGACACAGCAAACTGACTTGAAACTCAACAGAGCACGCTAAGCCATTGAGCTCACTTCATTAAACTCGGTTCAGTGAAGACAAGATGAAGTACAGACAACAAGAAGTCAGAACTGCATTAAATTCAGTCCTTTGTTTGTGGTGGTGCATCCTGCTGGTCCGGTTTCACTAAATTCTTAAAGTTTAATGGTTATATGAGCACATGAAGGTCGACTTTGGCTGAAAAAAGTTTTCTCACTGAAAAAAACAAACTATAGCTTTATTAAGTAGACCACAGCTATTAGAATCAGATTAACTGACCCTTTGCAAGAAATTAGACACAAAGTTGTGGAGAATTATTTGTAAAAAACAAACTCAGTGATGATTCAACCTTAACATACCTAAAGTTACAGAACATTAAAAAACCCAAATAACTGACTAAGTTACAAAACAATAAAATAAACTAATAATAATTCATTTTCCCCAAAAAGGTTAAATACTTTCAATTTGAAAATATTCTGAAATAGTCAAACAATTATAACAAGTTGTGTTCAGAGGTTTAAAATATAAAAAATTAAAAAGAAAAAAGTTTTATATTTATTTTTTGTATTATTTCCATGACACAATCTGAATTTCTGAATCATTCCAGGTTTATTATTAATTACTAATTATAAAATACTAAATTATAGTAAATTATAAATATAAACTAATATAAATGACAAAAATAAAACACTCACGGTATATTTCAGAATGATTTAAGGATTTCCTAAAATCTTGAGATATCAAAGGAAATCCAGGACCTGGCAGCAGGTAAAACACCTCAAGATAAAAATCAGAACAGGCTGACATCAGAATTCATTTTTGTGACTTTTTTATTAATTAAAAACAATCTAGCAGAACAACATTTAGTCTGTAACTGTAACACACACTCACTCCAGCGCTCGCACGTCATCATGTGACTGATGACTGCACAAACTAAGGGGAAATTTGTACTTTTGTGTTAAATCTATGTCGTAGGCTCTACATAGATTCAGTGCACATGTATAAATTAAACATCAGGCAACAGGAATTCATTATGTTTGAGCCATGAGGTACAGAGTTCAAACTGTGCCAAATCACACATCCGTCAAACACACAGTCACATTAGGAGTTAGCTCAGAGTGTTTGTAACATAAATCATGTGATTAAAATAAAGAATACAGAGAGAAAACTGGTTGAAATAACATGACTGATTGGCCAACGCTCATTAAAACTCCTCTTCCACTTTCAAGTTTAGTGTGATTTTTATTTTTTAACCTCTTACTTTACTTTTATATTATGCATTAATATATTTTTTCTAAAGTAAGTTAAATTGACTTTATAGTGTTTTCATCAAAATGTTTTGTTTTCATTACAGATTTCAATTTGGGGGATTTATCTTTTTTTTTTTTTATTAAAGGGATTTAAATTATTTGAAATCCCTTTAAGAAATTTTCATAATATATAACGCATAAATCATTACAGATTTTTTGTTTGAAAATAGTCTTTTGTAATATTTTTCACATAATTTAATATTATCTTTTCTCACTACTCTCTCTTTTTACTTTTCTCAATTCACTGGTTTGGCTTTCAATATTATCACTTCTGTGGAAAACTGAATTAAAGTTGCTTTACAATTTAGTATTTTGAAAATATTATATATATATATATATATATATATATATATATATATATATTCACATCCACAGATATTAATATAGCTGAGTATTAACAGGGCTGATGTAAAATGTTGATAAAAAGCCACATTTGCAATATGTTCTAATCAAGATCAATTGACTTGAACTTTAAAGCATAACATAAAAATCACATTAAAGCAACAAGTGGAACCTCTTTCTGGATTGTTTGGTTGCACATATGTAAAAATATAAAACTATGATAACATATTCATGCTGCCTATGAGTTCTTTACAATATGAAACACTTTTCTGCTTTAACAAGACATTTTGTGTGATACAAAGTCAGTAAACGGGCACAAGTCTCTCTTTTAACAACCAATCGTGTTAATTACCATCATGTAAACATCAACTATGACTCTCATCTCATGGAAGACGAATCACACGTTAAAATGTGGTGATGGGATGACCATGTTGAATCTTTTTTTTAAATTTGTTTTTCTTCAAGAAATATTTTTGTTCATTTTTGTTCAAATGAAAATAACTTAATAAGAAAACCAATAAGGAATTTTGAATCTTAACAAAATGTGTAATTTCTATCAACTGCCAAAGAAATAAATCAGTTATTCATTTTTTAAATATATTTTTTAGGTAATAGTTTACTTGGGATAAATGTAATAACAAATAACATTAGGGAACCAATACAATATTTGGCAGTTTGAGGGAAAAAAATTAATGAACTGAGGCAACAAACCAAGAAAATATAAACATGCACAAGTGATTCCATTGATTTTAAAGAAACAAGACTTAAAAATATGTTCAGCAAACTATTCGATGAGTTAAAAGAATAGGTTGGCACTTTGGAGAAAAAAGTGATTTAAGGGCATGCATTAACATTTTCACTTTATCCACAGTAGGAGGGAACAAATCAGAGAAATAATGGAGTAAGTCAATAAAACAAACAATGTACAAAAAAAATAAAATTAATAGTTTGGACACAAACTAAACTTTTAGGCCAATAATCAACCGAGAAACAGGTTAAATTAACTAGTTAAGGGAACAAGTCAGCTACTTGGGGTGAGTGATTTTAATGGAGGAAATTAGTAGTGTGAGAGTAGAGATATGCTTTTTCAGGGAACAAATGTGAGGAGCTCCATATAAACACTTACAGAAACAAATTAATTTAAATGGGGTAGCATGTGTGGGTGACCTAATTGACATTGACATGAATATAGGAAACTATGTGAAACTCCTTAGCTAAGGGATTAATAAAGTATTCTGATTTGTCCAGGAGAAGTACATTAAACTAACCCCGACATTACAGAGAAGAACATTTTGATGGGTTTATTTCCAGTCACAAAGAAAGCAAAGCTGGTAGTTTAACTCCACCGTGCCTACAAGTTTAACCCATTTTGGTTTCAGATTCGTTTTTGACGATGAGGATTTGGCAGGTTTTTGCTACATTGAAATTTAAAGTTCTTTTTTTTAAATATTCAGCATGCAGTTTAAGTGATTATGCCTTTAATTTGTTTTTGACAGCTTTAAGTGGACACACACAGGACAAGTACCTTTAAAGAGTAAAAATTTGAAATAATTTAATTTTGAAATGTTTTTCACAGAGTTTGTATCTTTTTCATTTGTGTGGCACTCATCGTCTTCCATACTCTCTCCAGTGTAGTGTTTAAAATATCATATAATAAGTTAAAACTGGTTTATGTTGGCATACCGCACTGTGGCAAGCAAAATGGCACACATGACACGTACGCTGAATAAATACAGAAATAAATAAATAAATAAAGTTCGTCATCAGTTTGTGTCTGAGTGACAGCAGGTCCAGTTGTTTCTGTGTGTGTGTGTGTGTGTGTGTCTGTGTGTGTGTGGTTGTGTGTGTGTGTGTGTTATTTAATGTTCTTTAGCAGTGAGGTGCGGGCGTTCACCACCGCCTTGAACGCGTCTTCACTGCCGGGGGCAACACATTTATCTGGATGCAGCAGGACTGCCAGCTTCCTGTACGCCTTGTTCACTTCCTCCCTAGAAATGAAAAGATAGTAAACTGCATTAGACACAATGTGACAAAAAAACAAAACAACTTTATTGAAAAGATGGCCTGTATGCTGGCGACTCACCGCGTGGCCCCGGGTTTGACTCCCAACATATCCCACGAGTCTTTGCTGTTGCGGATACGTCGGATGGTGTCAGCCTGCTCTTTGGTGAAGCCGACGCTGACCTCCGACACCGGGCGCTTTCCGCCGTTCTCGCACATGTCAGTGATGGAGGAGAAGAACGCCTGTGGAGAACACGGCACTCACTGAAACACGGTCCATAAAAAAACATGTACAGGAAGCTGCGCATGTGTGCGAGAAATACCTGAAACATCTCGTTGATGCCCTCGCCGCTCTGTGCTGATGTCTCAAAGTAATGAAAGCCTCTGGACTCCGCCCACAGGCGCCCCTCGCCCTCATCCACCACTCGCCGCTTTGTCAGGTCCACCTGTATGAACACGCAGACATTTACCTCCAGCTGCATGTGTGTTTAATAAACCTCAATAAAAGATTTCCTACTCACTTTAAACAATACGTTTTACAAAACAGATACTTTTTAGTTCTCAGACTGTGCTGGAGCAGCTTAGTATGAGTCACAGTTCAAAATAATCCTTCTTTATCTCATTCAGGGCCTTAATACATCTCCACAGCACATCCTCAGTTTGAATCAAGCTGCTTCAGCTCCTCTCTCTTTAAGCTGCACTCGGTCTGACCTTGTTGGCGCAGACGACAAACACGATGCTGTCCATGTTGGCCTGAGAGCCCATTTCTTGTTTCATCTCGCCGAGCCAGCTGTCGAGGGCATCGAAGCTCTCCCTCAGGCCGACATCATACACGAGCAGGACGCCCTGGCTGTCTTTGTAGAACTCGTTACGCACCTGACCAACACCATAGAGAAAGAAACATGTTCACAGAGCGCCGCCTGCTGTGTGGGTGCAAACATTACAAGAAGGCTTATTTTTGGCCTTTGAAAATATCTTGTTTTACGACAGTCTGTCACAGCCATTGATGTTAAAGAAATTCAGAGAAAATAAGTCAGAATTTGAAATCTTCTTGTTGCATATTGGTCTTTTTTTAATCTAATAGGATTTTTGTCATAAAATTTCCAGACATTTTACTTTTATGCAATTTTATGTAATTTTATGTAAATTTTACTCACTAGTTTTCTTTTCTTGTAAATCTGAATTATCTCATATTTCTCTTTCACAGCATCTTTGGTGGCGCTCTAACATACATGTGTTTTATACATTTCTTCTGATGTGAACAACATAAATTGCTAGTTTTTAACTCACTTCATAGAAGAACGGGTGGCCGGCCATATCAAAGATGTTCACCTTGATTTCTCTGTCTCGAACCTGAACTCTGTTGGCAGATAAAACACATGTTAGTGCTCAGTAAAAAACATCACTACACACAGTGACAGGAAGCAGTCTGTGAACTCACTTGGTGACGCCATAGTCGATTCCAATGGTTGCCAGATACTTTGGAACAAACCTCTTCTCGCAGTAACGCTTGATGATACAGCTCTGAAGAATAAACAATATTTAAAGATGAGCTCCACTGCCTTTCACGCCAGACCATCCATCAAACTGAGATTTATTAATTTTTTAATGTTTTTATTTAGATAATTTGTGTCTTGTTAGGTTTTAATTGGATAATCCCATTTGCAGACATTGTGTTTCAAATAATCATCAGTCTACAATTCTGAGCCTATTTTGGAAAATTTGGCTTCAAAAATAAGCTGTTACGCCTTAATAACTTGAACTTTTTTAGCCTTCTGCCCTTTAAAAGCACATTCATGTCAAAATTTACATTAATTCCAAACAAAGATTTCTCAGGGTTAAACTAGCCTGATCAATAATATCACACATCAAACAACGTTTGTTTTATTGTGCTGTATCAGCACAATAAAACAAACGTTGTTTAAGTGTGCCCTGCTAGTTGTTGCTGTCTGCTCCATGATGCTCCAAATATTAAAGGTAATAAAACAATAAATTCTTTCTTTTTATGACCAAAATCTGCGCCGAATTATGCCTAATGCAACCATATTGAAAATAATTTTACCTGGGTGCTGTAATCTGTGAGATCGTGTGGTGAGATGTAATTAAAATCGGTTTTAAACGAAGTCTGGCGACAGAGTGAACAAAATAAACCAGAGCGCAAAAACAACAAAACTGACATCCAAAACAGAATAAAGACTACAGAAAAAAATCTTTCACGACCTTTATGCAATTGTTTCAAATATGACATTATAAGCCATAAACTCACAGTAGTACAGTACAGGTGGTTTATAACAAGCTCAAGTAAATGAACCAGACTCTATTTTAGGTTTGAGCTAAAACAAACAGGGGGTCTCATACCTTTCCGACCTCGGCGTTTCCGAGGCTAATCACCTTCACCCGAAGAGACTTCTTGTTGTCTCGTCTTTTCGGCGGGTTTGTTTCCATTTGGATTGTTTAAATTCTAAAGTTTTTTGGCGTTTAAAGAGACGGGACTGTGCCGGAATACAGCCGCTGCTGATATTATTATTGTGAGCGGAGCTAACAGGGCTAACTAGTTGTTAGCACGCTGGTTAGTATCTCTCACAGCCCTTAAACGGGATTATTTCCAGATTCATTAATCTCATCGCATCGTTTAACTTCAGCTCTAATGTTGACGTTTGCGTGCAGCAGACAACCAGAGACCCTGCTGGCCTCATAGCCTTTATGCTAATCAGCTGTTTGGGTCTAGCATGGAGTTAGCTGCTTACTCAACTTCCCCCTTTGTTTTCAAAATAAAACTACATTTAGGGAAAATTGTAGCTTTGAGGTTTTTCGTATACTTACCAAAGCAAGAAATGTGCACACAAAATGCTATGTATATGATTTTAAAAACACAAATATGGGCAGAAATCTGTGCCATCAGAAACTGAATTTGAATAAGTTAAATTCGAATTTGAATTGCTCAGATTGAATCTGAATTGTAACTTGAATAAATGCTTTTGAAAACCGAATTTGAATTAGTCTAATTTGAAATTGAATTTAGGGTTTGAAAATGATCATCACTAAATTGAAATTGAATTTTATATTTTGAAAATGAATTGATTTGCTTTGAAACTGCATTTTATCCTTTAAAAATTCAGCTCTCGAATAATTTCAGTTTCACTTCTCACCATTCAATTTCAGTTCCAAAATTCAGTTTTTTGGAACTTACATCCGGTTCCGGTTCAAGCGCAGATTAATAGAACTACGTTTTACTAGCGGACCGAAAGTGTTACTGACGGGAATCTACAGCGTCTTGAGCTGAATTAAGACTTTAGAAGTCATTCGTCATGTCGAGTGACCAGCGGATGAACTCTCAGGTTGGTAATAAATGTATTACATGTATAAGAACAAGCGTCATGTTAACAAATGATAGCCGTACGGTAACTTTTATGCTTATTGTAGCTGTTAGCTAAAAACGCTAATTTAGCGTAGTTTGCCCTGAATTCAGCTTTGACAACAAATATGATCGACTGTTTCTAGTAGAATTCCAAAGTTGTCATCTTGGACCCTCTCAGAGTACCCCCTCTGTATGCTTGCAGAGACCCCTACAGTAGGGAAACATGCAAAACGGTGCCCAAACCTTTGTGTTTTAGCTTTATTTGTCTTACACAGCATCCCAACTCTTTAGCTAACTTAATAACTTTAGCTAAAGTGAATAGTTAGTCTAATTCATTAGTGCAGCATTACTGGATCACCTCTGTTTGAAGTGATATAATGTGATTTACAACTATCACTGAAACGGCAAACTTTGTAAATAAGCAAACAACACTTCTCATTCTCTAAACGTTTGGCCACAGCTGTAGATTACACTATCAGTGCTTGTTCACTCTTGACAATAATTACATTTCTAAATTTACTTTGTGCATTTACAGGTAAACAATATCTAATATTTTATCTAAATGACTGCTTTGTCTTTGAAAAGGGTGAAGAGCCTGAGGCCGGTGACAGTCCAGTTCTACTCTAAGTACATCCTTACAGTGGCTCACAGGACAAGGCCACATTCCTGTCCTGCCAGAAGAGAAGAGAAGCTTCAGAGTCTTCATGCATTTCAACCACACCTGTCATATTCCATATGACAGGGGTCTCAAACTCCAGTCCTCAAGGGCCAGTGTCATGCAACTTTTCCATGCCCTCGAGGACTGCCGTATGGTGTTTATGCTGTTTTCTACCCCACAGTTACAGCATGTCTGACTGCCTGTTCAGCATATGCAAAAATATATGAGTTTAAGCATGTGATGACCAAGGCCTTCCATTATGGTGTTTGTCATCACATGTCACAGACATCTGGATGATCATTTGGAATAAACAAAAAACTTGTTACTTCATCTTATCTTTATTATTGTTCTTATTTTACATTGTTAGGCATTAGGTTTATTTGTAGTAGTCCTTTCCAACTTCTTTCCCTCTTCCATGTTACTGTGGCAGCTTGTCAGCATCTATTTGGGGTTGGGAGTGGAACAGAAAGTAAGGAAATCCAAAGTGCCATTAAAACCAGGAGAGGTTCTTATATTTCAGAAGAAGGGATTAATTCAAAAGACCTCAATGCCATATTTTATTTAGGAACCCTAGAGAGCACTTTGCAAAATAACACATTCTTATAATTTCACCCTCAGATGAGCCAAGCTACGACTGTCAGGGAAGGTGATGTAGGTACAGAGCATATGAGAGTGGTTAAGTTTGTCTCTTGTCTAGATGAAGGCACAAGAGGGATGGATGGCAAGGCGTAGAGATTCAGTATCTTCAGTCTTCAGTGGACACTCCATTTCTGGCACAAAACACCTGTAAAAGATGGTCGATTTAGGAGGTGACCCGACAACTTCAGCCTGTCAAACATATTAATGGAGCAGTATGCTTTAAAAAAAAAATTAATTAAGTAGAATTATTATGGTAGTTAAACACAGTGAAAGTTGTATATCATATTATATCACTTCAAACAGAGGTGATCCAGTAATGCTGCACTAATGAATTAGACTAACTATTCACTTTAGCTAAAGTTATTAAGTTAGCTAAAGAGTTGGGATGCTGTGTAAGACATAAATAAAGCTAAAACACAAAGGTTTGGACACCGTTTTGCATGTTTCCCTACTGTAGGGGTCTCTGCAAGCATACAGAGGGGGTACTCTGACAGGGTCCAAGATGACAACTTTGGAATTCTACTAGAAACAGTCGATCATATTTGTTTGTCAAAGCTGAATTCAGGGCAAACTACGCTAAATTAGCGTTTTTAGCTAACAGCTACAATAAGCATAAAAGTTACCGTACGGCTATCATTTGTTAACATGACGCTTGTTCTTATACATGTAATACATTTATTACCAACCTGAGAGTTCATCCGCTGGTCATTCGACATGACGAATGACTTCTGAAGTCTTAATTCAGCTCAAGACGCTGTAGATTCCCGTCAGTAACACTTTCGGTCCGCTAGTAAAACGTAGTTCTATTAATCTGCGCTTGAACCGGAACCGGATGTAAGTTCCAAAAAACTGAATTTTGGAACTGAAATTGAATGGTGAGAAGTGAAACTGAAATTATTCGAGAGCTGAATTTTTAAAGGATAAAATGCAGTTTCAAAGCAAATCAATTCATTTTCAAAATATAAAATTCAATTTCAATTTAGTGATGATCATTTTCAAACCATAAATTCAATTTCAAATTAGACTAATTCAAATTCGTTTTTCAAAAGCATTTATTCAAGTTACAATTCAGATTCAATCTGAGCAATTCAAATTCAAAATGAACTTATTCAAATTCAGTTTCTGATGGCACAGATTTCTGCCCATACACAAAAACCTAATTTTACATCAAGGTCTTTTATTTTATAGTCAAAGACTATTCAGTTTTATTTTTGAAAAACGAATACCGGACAACGTAAAACCACTGAAAAGCTATTACTGTAAGTTTAAACAATGTAATTTAACAATATATTAATTACTAAATTAATTCATTTTATGAAAAATAGTTTTCAAAAATGTAACAAGTTGTAATTTTCAGAATTTGAAATATTTTAAGAACAATACAATTTAAAATTTCATCACATCAAAGATTGTATTACTTTTATTACGGAGCCCCGTAGGGGACATGGGAGAAAAAAAAATTAAGACGTACTTTTGTGAGATCTCGGAAAACTAACTCGGGATCTCGCAAAACTAACTCGGGATCTTGCAAAAGTTTTGCGAGATCTCGCAAAAGTTTTAGCCGCAATCTTCGGCCTTCGACCTCCCGTTAGCTTCGAGCTAACGGGAGGTCGAGACCTACTACAGCCGGGAGGAACACCGCTTTCCCGGCACATCGTGCCTCAACCTCCCGGTCGGCTTTGAGCCGGCGTCCGAAGAATGCGGCTAAAACTTTTGTGAGATATCCCGACTTAGTTTTGCGAGATCTCACAAAAGTCCGTCTTAAGTTTTTTTTTCTCCCATGTCCCCTGCGGGGCTCTGTACTTTTATGCATTCATGACATGAAATCCAATAAAATGTAGATATATGAAGAAGATGAAGAAGAAGATGGCCGTAGTGATAGATGTAGTGATACAGAATGAGAGCAACATCAGGATGAAGGACCTCAAGAAATACCAAAGGCTCAGAGAAGAGCTGGAGAAGATGTGGGCTATAGGCAGGTGGCTACAACAGCAACATCGAAGATCTCTGTCCAGAAGAGCGCAGTCCCAGGAACAGCTAAGATACTGCACAGGACCCTCAAACTCCCAGGCCTGTGGTAGAAGACCTGAGCTTGTAGGATAAACCACCCTCAGGGGCTATTCTACTCTATACTTATACTTAAGTGTTACCTTAAGGTTCCCTTCATTTCTTCAGTTTTAATATGTATGTGTTTTAAAATCATCGGATAATCAACAAATTTGAACCTCACTTATTTAAAAATAAAGGTTCTTTAACTGTTATTGTCACAAAGCCTTTTTTGCTATTTTTAATTACCAAAAAAGAGCTATAACTTTTTTCTAAACATATTAAGACCTTTAAAGAAACACGTTTAACGGTTTACATGTAATTAATCCATTAAATTCTGTAATTTACCCATTAATCCATTAATCACTCATCATGAAATTTTAGATTAACTGGACTTTAAGGGTAAAAGTTGTTCTTTTTCATCATAAAGTGAAAAACTAATTGTAAAGTCGTTTTTGTTCAGAGATGTACTTTAATGTTTGTCCATCAGGTGGCAGAAGCATCCAGCATCTCATCTTCAAGTCCTCTGAAAACTCTCACGTTTATTTATACAGGGGCGATCGTGAATCAAGAGTTTGCAGGTTGCCGGTTCGAGCCCCGGCTCTGACAGTCTTGGTCGTTGTGTCCTTGGGCAAGACACTTCACCCGTTGCCTACTGGTGGTGGTCAGAGGGCCCGGTGGCGCCAGTGTCCGGCAGCCTCGCCTCTGTCAGTGCGACCAAGGGTGGCTGTGGCTACAATATAGCTTGCCATCACCAGTGTGTGAATGGGTGGATGACTGGATGTGTAAAGCGCTTTGGGGTCCTTAGGGACTAGTAAATGTTATACAAATACAGGCCATTTGCCATTGTTTATTTATTCATGACACATTTTGAAATGAGAAAAAAAACCCTCAGAATTTTGCAAACTTTAATAATGAAGCAATGATATTCATACAGGAATAGAATAACTGTTTGCAGCACAACTTCTCAGGAAAATATCAGGAAAAAAAGAAACTACCATGCAAACTATCCAAAACATCAGATGAAATACATGAACACAGAAAACTACAAATAACTCTATACAGGACAAGGCAAAACATATAGTAACTTAAAGCTGCAGTGCTCTTTTAAAAATTACAACTAAATCTTAGACCTGAAAAGTGTGGAAGCCCATTCATTATTGCAGAAATTTGAACCGGAAAATAATAATAATAAGCTTTTGAACATTTTTCAACCAATTTTGTTTTATTTATTTTACGGGTTTTATTGCTCATTTGAAAGTTTTTTTGTCTTTTATTGTGAAAAAGACCAAATGAAGAAATGTTTCAAAATACATACTTAAAAATATTACATTTATTTCATATTTCATATCGTTTCATATTTTGCCATCACTCATGTAATGAATATTGATTGATTCAATCTTGAGGTTTTTCTTTCTTTGCAGCTGTGATTCTCCAGATGTTACTCAAGACTTCATCATTTTTAGATGATAAATATAAAAAGCAGAAATGAAGCTGCAGCTTTTCTGTGTTGATCTAAGTGCAGACTGAAGTTCTTTGATGTCTTTTTATTTTACAACCTAATATATACATCAGTGAAAAATAGCTCCTCGAGTGTCCACTGAAACGGCACCAAGCTCTTTTCAGGAATATTGTGAAACATCTGTCTTCCACACCACATTAGTGCAGCTTTTAAATTTTACAGATGTTCATTATTTAAGACAGACTTGGTGTTAATGGCATTTATCCATTTTTTACGGATCTTTATCAAATTTGAAAGCATTTCAAAAGAGGCAAGCCTCCATTTCAAATCATAAAGTAAGTTCTACATTATTTTTTCTCATAAATTCGCTTTGGATCAGTTTTAAAGGTGTTTCAGCCTTAAAAATCTTTGAACTGTGCTATTAATCCACAACAAATACCCTGATATATAACTGTGTTAAATTAAACAACCTATGTAAACAAGGTACAAACTGCAGTTTGTTTGTTTACAGTTTTAAACTGAGAACCAGGTCATAACATACTCAATATGGATTCAGAAATAATCATGTAAGCTTTTTTTTTCTACGTGAATGTGAAAATTTATAGAGGTCGGATATGTCACCGAGTAAGTTTCAAGCCTCTAATACCAGTTATTACATCCGACAGCACCGATGATTTAATCCAAAATCTAAAAATGTGTTAAAAATGTAAAAGAATTGAACATTCTTTTAATCAGGTAATCAATTAAATGATTAATCGTTCCAACTCTGATTTCCTGAATCCTGGAATTCTTGAAAACTCTTATGAATTTTTTTTATATTTAAAGTAAATACAATGTGCAAAGGGTAACCTTTTGTAAGAAAAAATAAAATAAAATAAAATAAAATAAAACAACAAGTAAAATGAATAAAAATAAAAATTGGTATTAGTTGACTGTATAGTGACTGTATAGTAATTAATTAATAAACGTTTCATAAATCACTGTAATGTAGTTGTAAACAGTTAAAAAGATTTCATAATACTACACAACATAATATGAATATTTGTTTTAAAAAAAAGCACAAAAATTTATTTCAAATTTAAATTTGTTTAAATTCCAGTACATGTCGTACTGGTTTTTACTATGTTGTCTTTATGGGTCTTAAATTTGCATTACAGTCAGATAGACATTGGATATTAACTCGTTATGTACTAATATACTTCAAAAGGTCAAGCTATAAAACTGCAAAAAAGTTAGGTAAAAAAGAATGAAAAGTTGGATCTCAGTTGATCACTATTGAATGTGTAAAAATATTTGTAAAATATTGGACATTAAGTCATTAAAAAGACAAATTTTAAATGCACGTTTGAAGTCTGATGGAAAACAGACCTTCCAGATGTTTTGTTAAATATAAAGTCTGAGAAAGGCTAAAATTTTCAGTCCATTTACAGACTTATTATAAACTTGGCAAACCTTAATATCTTCAAAGTAAAACAAAGATGCTCAAGCTGTTCTCAGTTGGTGTGAAAATTCCCATGAATAATCTCTGGAGCAGACGTCTGGACGGGGCTCATCAGCAGCTCTTTGGTGGCTTCTTAGCGAGGTGGAAGCGATTGCATCTGGAGGGAGTCGTAGGTGTCCCTGGTGGCCGAACTCAGACCCTAAAAATGACCAAAATCAATCGATCATCAGGTTGTTGTTTTTTTTAATTTAATCACAAAATTATATTCAAGTGATATGGTTAATTTTGATTTATCTCTTTAAAGCTAATGAAGCTTTTACACTCACCTGGTAAACCTGTTCGTTCTTTTTTGGACGCTGTAAAAATGTCAGTGTAAATAATTAGACATCAGGTTTTTGTTGATGGAATTTAATTAAGTAGATGATAAACAAGAAGTGAGAAACTGACCAATTTGTTTCGGTCATTTATTACAAACCTTCAGAGGAAGCTCCTTATATTCTCCATCTGTGCGTTTGTTCAGGCCCTGAATTAAAAAATATAACAAGTTCAGATACGAGTTTTCTGTGTTAGTATGCAAACTTCCAAGAGTTCTGTGTTTACAAAAAGTTTATTAATAATAATAATAATAATATTAATAATAAGATATTGTTTGTTACCGTGTACGTGGCGTCATCAGCTACCCTGCGGTTCTGTAGAAAGGAACAGAAGTCACAAGTGCAATTTTAAGTCAGGAGGTTCTAACAGACTTTAAAATAGAGAACCTATGTTGGGTTCTTTTCCTTCTTCCTCTAAGAAGGAATTGAGGGTTCTTCAACAACTTTCAAGTCTTTAAAATTCCTGAGAAACCATTCTTTTGTTGTTTTTGAAACTTCTTTGGACATAATCTACAACAGGGGTGTCAAACTCAAATACACAGTGGGCCAAAATTCAAAACTGGAACAAAGTCGCGGGCTAACATTAATATTTATTGAAAAAAAAAAATCTTCCTCCAGATATAAGAATGAATCTTTTCTTATGGACTCAAACAAGTTTTGCTGAAAAACTGAGTATGGAACAATCAAAGCTTAATACTAAACGATATATTTATTAGCTGTATAATACCAGTAGGCCAGCTCTAATAGTAATTTGGTATGGCTTCGCGGGCCAAATGTAATTAGGCTGAGGGCCAAATTTGGCCCGCGGGCCAGAGTTTGACACTTATGATCTGCAAGTTCTTAAGAATACTTCACATTTATTGTAGTTCTTGTACAGGTGGTTTGGAGCCTGTAGTGTTTTTGAAAAGTAGTTAACAGTTTGTTTGTTTGTTTTTTAATTTTTATCGAATTGTCCTTGTCATGGTTCATGGTCCCTGTTTTATTTTTTAGGGAAACATGAATCCAATAAGGACAAAAACCACTGAAGAAACCAAACCACTTGCAAAAACTATCAAATACAGTATAAGCTATAAGCTAGGTATAAGTTATTCTTATAGTCTACTTAGGTTCTTCTGAACTTCATTTGCTGCGGTTATTGTACAATTAATTATACTACTTGCAGAAGTGGTTTGGGTTCTTCAGTGGTTTTTGTTCTTCCTGATCTCTGAACAGGGTTTATTTAAGAAGTCCATAGTTAATGAATTCTTTCAAACTTGTCCTATTCCACTTAGTTTGTCACAGTTTCTCCCAGATATGTTTGATCCATGCATTTATTCCATTCATAACTTTTAAGAAGCGTTTTAGTGTTCTTCAAACATCTTCCAGATATTGACGAGTCTTTTAAAATTCCTGCAAATTAGTTGTTTTCTTGTCCTTTAGATTTATTCCTGAGGACATTTCCTAATAATTATTTTAGAGTACTCAACAACAAACTCAAGATTTTGCATTTATTGTGGTTCTTGGTGTGGTTTAGGTTTTTCACAGGTTTGTGGTTCCCAGTTTCTTTAAGAAGTCCACAGTTTGGGAGTTCTTGCAGTTTGTCTCCAGTATTTTAGTTTGTCACAATTCTTCTAATGTTCTTCGTTTAGAATCCAGGATTGCTCTTTCTACACGTGTTCTAGAAGAAGATTTGAGGCTCTGTTATTTTGTTGATCTTATCTAATACATTAAATCTCAATGCATGCTCAATCATTCAGGTAAGGAAATGGGATTAGTGACAATATCTTTCTACCACTTAAAACGCCAAGTCCATGAGGTCTAAAAGATCTGGGAATTTTAAATGAACCGGAATTATAAAACTGTAAATAACTTTAGAGATGTTTAAGAAAAACTTTAAGGTTCTCTCAGCAACAGTCACTACTGCAGGATGGCGATCCAGTGTGACAACAATGCGCCTTATCCTCCAGAATCAAAAAAGTGGAATCAAACATATAAACATTCTAAATTTGTTTTTTTGTCTTTTGTGTTTAAACATTTGACTTCAGTACTTAATTAGATGTGTTGTATGAGAATAGCAGACTTACTCTTCCTCTCTCGGGGTCTCCCGTTCTCAGTGGCTCGTAAGTACCTGGATCCTGACCTTTCAGGTCCTGAACAAGAACACGTTTTAATCCACATCATTCTCCTCATCAACAGTTATTCCCATTCTAAGATCAGTACAGTGCCAATATTCACTCTTAAAATTGGGGAAAACAGGCTAACGAGCAGTTTATGGTGTTAGGTGATAGTAACTTACACTGTATAAGCCCTCCTCCTCCATCTTCGCTTTCGATTTGAAGAACTACAGAAAAATATCAATGACTGTTAATCAAAAACAGCCTTTTGTGGAGTGCGAAGTAAGAAGGCTATAGAGTCATTATTGAACAGGTCTGATTTGGTTCAGAGATGAAAATTGGATTTGAATCTGTTTTTACTCCTAGACTAGAATCCAATCAGCAGTAAATATTAAAAAACGAACAAACCCACCTTCTCTTTGATGAACATGGCAGTGATGATGAGGCCATAAATGCCGAGGAAGCCATCCAGGATGTAACACAGTTGAGGGTCGTACATGTTCATTGCCTCTGTGGAGATCAGAGTTCAAAGGTTAGAGGAAACACAAACTTGACTGAGTTCTGTGTTCAACTAAGAGCCCCAATAAAATGATAGTACACAACAAAAATGATTCTAATGTTGGTAACAGTTCACGAACTGTTGTTACAACTTCTACGCTTCTAATCAAGCTTTGAACGTTGTAAAACTTTCCGCATTTCACTAAAATGTAAAGAAAAAAGTTCGGGCTTCCATGTGTTAAATAAACCCTGATAAAAGACTGTTTAAAATAAAGCTATAGAAGAAAAAACTTCTTCCTATCATTTTGACTAAAACTGAATAAAAATAAGGTTGACAGCAACAGCAGTCGACAGTCTTTGTTTGTGCAGCGCGTCAGTGTGAAGGAGCTCGGCGGTTTCCTCAGCTGCTGCCGAGTGCTCGCTGTGGCTCATTAACTGACAGGTGTGTGTTCGTGTGTGGTTCAGTGTGGGCGTGTGTGTTTGTGTCGGTGTGTGTCGATATAGCCAAAAGATGCAGCAGAGCCTGTTTTCACATCACAGACGCTCATTAAACATTTAAGCAGGTCAGAGTCGCTCTTAAACTGCATTTTAAGAGACAAAAAATACACAAGAAAATACTTCACTGTCAATAAACCTCGGGTTTCATTTTCATTCATGTTGTTTATATAAATATAAAGAAATGTATTAAAGGTGATGAAGTTTGGCTGAATTTGCTCTATAAAGATGTGTATACAGACAGGTTTTAGTAAAAGTGCACTAAATGCATTTCAATTTTAAATCTCTTTGCCACGCACCTATCCACATAACTGACACATGCCTCAGTCATGTGATTCTTGTGGCATTCAACAGGAAAGAGAAGTGATTTATGAGAAAACGCACCATAAAGAAGCATTTTCCCACCAAAGTAAATTAGAAATTTGATGAAATTCGTCATTTCTTCTTGTAACTGTATCGCTAAACAGACAGACAAACACGCGAGCAGTGTTTAGTTTGAAAAGCCTGGCGATTACTGTTTTTGGCCCAAACTGTATGGAGGCTGTTTTCCATGTATATATGTGGTATTATTTGAATTTCTTGTTTGGAGTGGGCTGTTTAGTTTCAGTAAAAATATGTGAGTCAGTCATGTGATTCTGATGAGAACATATTTTCTCCAGAGAGAAAAAAAAAGAGACGTAGTTCATGAGAAAATAAAGTTGTTGCTTTTTCTTTTTTGTTAAAGTTTAATGAAGTCTGTGCATTTTCTTTGCAATACAAGCAGCTCAAATGAATGAAGATGGAGTTTAAAACTTCAAATTTTACACCAAACTCGACAGACTTTTCTTCAAACTTCAGATAGATAAACAGGTTAAACTCCACTCACGTAACTCTGTAATTGTAATCAAATGTTTGTTATCGTGAACGCTGAAATGTGCTGTGCTGAAACACCGTTAATGTTGTAAATGTTTTTAGACTCTCAACCAATCACCACCCCCAAAAAACAAAACAAAAAAAAAATAACAAAACACACACACGCATGCAAATACACAAGATTCATTTAAATTCATTTATATAAAGTTTGGCTAAACACATGCTGACGTGTGAGGAATCAACAGTGTCGTCAATCTTGTATTTCCTAACCCTGTAAATGAGATATATTTTTATCTTTGGTCACATTTCTCTGCGGTTAACTGCTTCATCTGTGTGGTTTGAAGCCCTCTCCTCGTCTTTTTCTTATCATCAGTTTCCAGGAAACGGTTTTTGCCCTTAATCAGTGATCGTATGAGCTTAGAGCGAGCATCTATCAACATCGTTTATAAAGAAACTCTGCTTTCACACTTCTAACTGAATGGTCAGACAGAATTATAGTTTTGTGTTGAGAAACTATGACAGAATAGTGAAAAGTCACTTTCACACATCATGATGGTGATGATATGAAAAACATCAGCTCAGAGGTGCTTAAACCGCATGCTCAAACTTTTTTTTTCTTAATCAATAAAGATAACAATTTTCAGCTGAGTGCCACTCTGTTCATTCTCATAAAGATCCACCTGAAGTTTCTGCATCTGAAGCTGAAAGGAAGCCCACATCACAGCTGCAACGCCTCCTTTCACTGCACGTTTCATTTCATGGTCATTTATAAGCTGACAACACGTCTGGTTAGATAAGAGCAAAGATAAACTGAAAATATACGCATCAGGAAGCCCGTGTGTGTGTGTGTGTGTGTGTGTGTGTGTGTGGTCGAGGTTAGGGTTTAATCTGATGAGCACAGTGCAGTTTCATGTTCAGTTTCACACACTCATATACAAGGCCTGCTTTTAAAAAGGCAAACTATATCAGTATGTCTGCTGTGATGAAGTTACACTAGCTACAGTCAGCGCAGGTTAACGGTTTATGCAACTCTGTACCAGACTTTCATCAAAAAATATGCAACTGTAGGTGGCACACACACACACACACACACACACACACACACACACACATGCACAGTAGATCTGTATCTACTAAAAGTCAAAATTTAGGTTTGAACATGGCTTATGAATTCTTTTTATAAATACACATGCACACAAAGTTCTCCACCACTATGGCTTTTTAAAAAGAAATCTAAGTGCACATGTGTACATAGCTCTGTAATGAGCGCACATAAAGTCATAATGCCAGTGGACACATGCAGGTTACATTTTTAAATACAGACTCGCAAGGCTCAGATACAGAATGGCGTCAGCAAAGCCCAACAGTTATGTATCTGATAACGTGACACCAGCTACTGTCGTGCATGCAGCTCGATACCAGTATTCTTTCAAAAGATTTACAATTTAAACTCACACACAAATATATCTGTTTCAGACCTGCTTTCATAAAAGTTTGGACATGCTTTGCAGGTTAAATACACATGCACATGACGTTCTGCACCACTATGACTTTAAAAAGATGCCTCAATTTAGGTACAAAAACATATGCGCTTAAACCGAAGCCTCAGTATAAGCGCACACTTACAGGTAGCTCTAACGTAAGCTTGCGTGAAGATGTCATAATGTCAGCTAGTTACTACAACTAACTAAAGATTTGTAAGATCTTTACAATAGTGCTTCGATAATATTACACTAATGTGGTCACACTTTCTGTACCACAACTGGTTTTTTCAAAAGTTTAAATTGAAGTTTGAATATTCATTATGTGGCTGCTTTAATGAAATGATAGCTGAAGAAGAAATGCACATAAAGTTCAGCACCACACCTGCTTAAAGATGCATCAATTTAGGTGCAAAAACATGTGCCAGGCCTGCTTTTAAATAGGTAGACTCTACCAGTAATATACCTGTGTTGATGAAGTCACACTAACTACCATCGTGCATGTAGGTCACACACCTGCCTGAAAAATGCTTCAGTTTAAGTACACACATGCAGGTAGTTCTGTAAGTGGCTTAATGCAAGGTATAGTTTTAAATACAGACAGACTTAAATATCTGGAAGAAATATTTAAATTGGTTTAATTTAAAACTTGCAGACAATTAGAAATACTTCATATGAGACCGTGTACTTTAGACGTACTTTTTCAAATGTTGTTTTATCATTTTTTGTGGCGTAGTAGTTCTAGTAGCAGAAGAAGTTAGGTTTTAGTAGTATATGCATGCAGGTAGTGCTCTAATAATTCAAATACGATTGGTCACTCTGTAAAGCATCTTTCCTATAAGAAATCCAGGCGTCAGTGTCACCATCATAATAGGAAATTATTTTCAAATGAAAAAATAGGCATTTATGATATGTAAGCTAGCTAAAGATATCTACTTGAGAAGTGTACCTACATTGTTGAGCTTGTGTAATATTACAATATAACACAGTGTCACCTTCGCTATGTCGACCCACGAGTGACTGAAAGAGGTGCTGGCAGTACTGTTCTGGTGCTCCGTCACAAAAAATCAAATGAACATATTTATGTACATATATACATACATATATTACATATAACGCAGTCAGCATTATGTATGTATATAATAAACATAGTAAAACCATTAAAAATGTGTACACATGCATACACTGAATAGTGAAAAAATACTGCGTTAAAAAGTTTGCACCTTTTTTTTCATCAGTGTGTTTTTGAAGGATTTGGGACATTGCACTGTTTAAGTTGGCGGTCAAACAAGTAATACATTATATACATAATTATGTATTGACTATAATGTATAGTCAATACATATAACAGGGTACGTTAATTTACTGAAGATCAGGATCAAGAGCTACAGTTTTATTTTATATAATTTGGACTAATGCAGATGATTTCTTTGATTACGCCAACAGAAGCCGACCCAAATAAGAAAAGTAGGCTGCGACCAGAAAGGCATGGAAATGCATGTTTTTAGCCATAGCGTGCACTTACTCTCAGCAGCTTTTACAAACTAAATTGCATTCATGTATTTTTGAGCAAGATGCTTTATAACATTATAGACAAATATGACCTTTTAAAAAAGAGATTAAAAACGGTCTTTTCCAAATCATTTTAAGATTCAGCGCTCAGTACATTCAGAAAACTGGTAATACAAATGCAACTGATGTATTTTCTAAGTATTGTTTTAAATATTTATACCAGTCCTGTAACTGGACATGAACCCGAGCCACAGTTCAAACATGAAAATCCCGTCACATATGAGCAATATTATTTCTGAAGAAGCTGATATAGCGGAAATTCTTTTACTATGTCCTGAAAGTACAAGTATATTCTGAGCTCTTTAATCTGTCTTTAATTGAGTATATCAAAACAACTGAGAGATGTAGCAATTTAAACATATATGCTTCATAATGTGGATGTATTTGAGGTTTTTTTCTTTGCATTAATATCTGATGGACATAATTGCTTCTCCTTCATATGTCTAAATTCTTGTTTCTGTTAGCTGAAGTTAGTGATTACCTCGTGGTAGAACAGTAAAGATCAGGACTTCATAATTCATGCAATCATCATATTTTAGCATATAAAATGCCCCCAGCTGCTCAGAACATGCCTCTGTCACCTCTGCAAGTACATTTTTAGAGGTTGTTTCTACAGTTTTTATGCCTGTTGTGTCAGTAAGAACAGGTTCAATAAAGCTTTTAAACTAGTTGCATTAAACTGCTTCATAACTAGTCCATTTGTTATTTGTTTTTGCTTCTCCTAAAAGGGAAATGACAGTAAAGAAGAGGAGAATCGGAGGAGTTTCCACTGAAACTGCATTAAAAACAGTTCAAGAAACACCCGGTCTGTCTAATCTGACTGACTGACACATCAGCGGAAAGATCAGTGACATTTTTTATGTTTACACGAATTCTTCGTGACTCATCAGAAACATTCACAGACACCATTCACAAAACTGGCTTTGCAGAGTTTTCCATCACAACCTCTCGTAAGGGATCCCAACATCACAGAGTGTCCGTGAGTGCAGCATCAGCAGGTTTCCTGCATCTGCTGTTCAACCACAGGATCACAACACAGCCCTGATTTGCAGTAATGCACTGAGCCAACATGGAAACACTCAGCTTTACTCAGCTTAACCTATAGCTTCTTACGCAATTATTGCAACATTAAAACTGTACAAGAATAGAAATAGTAGCAAAGCTTAGTGGTTAAAACAACAAAGCAATACAGATTAAAATTTCAAGAGTCTATTAAATACTGATGTTTTAAAAAATTTCTTGCAGCATTCAGCATTCAGTACAACATTTTTTCTCTCCAGTCAGCAATCAGATGTTTTTCTGGCCCACAAAAAAAAAAAAAAATCAGTTGAATTATTTTATTTACTGCCAACTTCATCTAAAAAAAATACAGAATATCAGTGTTATCATCGGCGTTATAAAACAGCAGAAATACCAAAAAACAATGATAAGTAAACCTTCAGAATAAAAGAAGTGGAGTAAATACTAAGCTCTTCTTTAGACTAACCCCTGTAGGCTGCAGGTATCGCTGCTGGAAAGATGAATTGGCTGCTTTCAAGGTTTACAAGAAATCTGCCTTACTGAAATATCAGTTTACCTGCATGCTGCTGTCTTTCATTTTAGCTCCTTATTTCAGGTTGTTGTGTCAAACAAACCAGCGGTGGATGGAAGCAGCTACGTCTTCTATCCACACAGTCAATCAAATCACTTTCATTGTAATAAAAGTCATTTTTATTTTAAGTCATATTTATTGAAGTAAAACAAATAAAAGAATAAAAATACTATTGAAAGTTCATTTCAGTCAGTGGCTCAAACAAGGCAGTTGCCAATGAACCTGCTCGACAAACGGCCCCGTGCCATTGATGTTGTTGAAAGCTGACTGGTCAATAAATAGTTACGAACTGAGCTGAGTTTGACTATGTTGTATTTATTTAATGGCCACACACAGATTCTTATCTTTTAAAACCACCTCTTCTCTTACAGGACATTTATACACAGACACAAAACCATAGAAAGGCTGTGAAAGACTGGAGTCTTTAGAACTGAGACAACGTATTAAAACGTGTTTATTTAGGTATCAAGCATTAGATCGAAGTTTTCTGAAAGCTAATTAACATAATTCACATCTTAGACGCCCACAAATAGTTGCTAATGACATAAAAGAGGGTTTAGGAAAGGGCATCATATCAGTTTCTAATCTATTTCCACTGCACTCGTTACAGAGCGCACATTAGATTGTCAATGTATTAACTGAAGTTCTGGGAAATGAAATCTGACCAGAGGTTTGGAAATCAGCTTGTGCTCAGACTTCTGCCAAGTTCAGTAGTTAGAATGAAAATCAAAGAAATGCCGAGAGGCTAAAGGTTCAGGACCATCCAAACATTTTTCTAAAGATATAAGACTCAAACTAAAGCGGTTTCTACTTGGTTTGGATGCTGAGGGATACAAATAGAACTAAAACTTGACCCCAGGTTACGCAGTGAAACAGACGAATGACGTCAAGTTCCCACCGGAAAGAATAGCGATCGTTAAGGGGTGTTTTATAGAGCGTATGGATCTACTGCGAAGGAAACGTGAACGACTGTTTGTTATAAACAGGTTTGATTTGAATGGTTGTACATTGTGACCAACCATTCAGTGTTTTACATTAAATGGTTGTTTGCTGTGTCTTTTCAGCGTGAACTTTGTGACTGGATTGCCGTGCATTTGATATGAATGAGAGATTGCTGCTGGTTTGTTTTGTCGGCACTGTTGGAAATAAAAATCACAGTAAAGTCCAAGCGAAGCAAAAACAGAGCAGATTACTGTGGCCTAACACTCGGCAGCTCGATGCACTCCCACAGCTGCATGACCACACAGAGATGAAGTTTTCAGATTACCTGGCACACTTGACCTATCACAGGGTTGCAGTGACATATATTTTGCCTCCGTCAGCTGATAAAGGTGATAAAGGTGGTATGTGATACGTGTAGGTGTTCAGAAGAACAGAGGTTCAGGGGCACCGTCATGACTTCTGAGGATTGTGTGGACTGTCTGAGCTCGATGCAGATGATATCGCAGCCTTGAGGTCTTGACCTGCAGGTCCTCAGACCGGTTTCTTGGGCAGGAAATCCACTGACACAATCTGTACACCTCCATTTTACTTCTACTGTACATCCACTGTGTTTTTGCTGCATACACAAAAGAATCGTGTCCCTTGAAAATGTTCTTCCAAGGGAAACTTGAGCAATAAAGATATCTTTGTTTATCTAATGGGCAGAAATAACAGGAAACGGCTCCTTAAGGTGAACCATTACACTTCAATATTAACGTCAGTTCGGTTTTTACACCATTGGTTGAGACATTTAATCCAGTTTTACTTTGTTTTATTAAATTTAGCGCATAATTCTACTCGATACAATATGTCTGTGAAGGTTCTCAGCCATCCAGGTCATGGTAGTCTAAAGAGCTCGGAAAGAAAAGTGACGCTTTTCTTTCCGAGCTCTTTAGACTACTCTGTAGAACCACTTTGTTGTATTGACCCTTTACAGATAGTGGTCACTACAGTCGACAGCTATTCAAAGGCTTTTCTTGTATTTGTGTCAGTGTTGATGGTTTACTTGTACATAAACCACTACATTGGGCACTGATGTGTCCATACTCTGCCACCCACCCCAAAAGTGGACACAAAACCATTTGAAAAATTCATGTTTAAAAATGAAGTTCAAAAATATTTTTTTCATACCTAAATAGAAATAAAAATACTTAAGAAAAAACTCCTGATTGAGATTGTCATAATTCATGCATGAAAGTGTTAAAGTCTGACTTTACAGTTTATTTTTTCCATTTTTCCCTTTATTTTCTCCACATAATGAGTTGTTTTTCATGTTATATTTGGTTTCTGTGAGATAGGCTCCAGCTCTCCTGCAACCTATATAGGACAAACAGAAGAAGATGGATGGAGCAATGGGATGGATCAATATTTAGAATCTTAGCATTTCTTGTCTTACCAAAAAGCAATTTTGAGCAGGAAAGTCCTATAATTTTTTAACATTGTTATTTTATGAGTTATTTCTTTGTTTTTTATGCAACACCAAGGAGCTAACAGTGCTAACAGAAAAGTAGAAACACAATGTTTGGCTGGTTTTCCTGACTCATTGACAGACTCATTTGGAAGATGTTAAATTTAGACTTATCTTCATTTATGCCGAAAGAGAAATTAAAATGTGAAATGATCATTTACAGTAAAGAGCAGTGAGGAGGTGGAAAAATCAGTTTTACTCTGACGTTACAGCGTGTCATGTGTAGATGTCTGATAGCAGATCAGACTTCTGTTAGGATTCATTCATTCTCAGATGGCTGCTTCTCTGCCTGTGAAACACTTCAGACTGGGTAAAAGGTTTGAGCCATATTAAAGCGCTGGTTGTGTTGACAGACGCGAGACTTCAAACACTCTGAGAGCAGCGACAGTTTCCTGAATGAAAGTAGAGAGATGAAGAACCCGAGGTCGCCTTTAAAAATCCAGCTTGTCGCTTATAGCAAAAAGGATGTCGTTTCTAGGAGACCTAAAGAGCATGTGACAAGATGTAGTTAATGCTCAAAGAAAAGGGCGTGACCTGGGTGCTGTCAATCAAAGATAAGGTGCATGTTGTAAGATTACGTCTCTTCCTAAGGCTTCCTGTATGCTCTGAAATAAATGATCTTCACCAGATAAGAGTCATGTTTCCATCCACATGATTTCAATTTAAGCAGAAACTACAATTACTGCCTTTTATATGTCACCCAGTCTTTGCTGCTCTTTCCACTGTTGTTTTTTTTTTTTCATTGTTACCGCAAAGTTGAGGAGGCTAAACCCGAAAATCTCCTCACAGTGTATAGTTTACATTCATGCCTGTTGACTCATTTCTATCACCTCTAGAAATGATGTGTTCAGGTGTTCCCCTGAAAAAATGAAACCAGAGAAACTCGGTCAGATGATTTTGTATTTGTCTCCAGGCAGAGAAACTTCACTCTCAGGAGTTGATAGCATTTGTTTGTTTAGAAATGATCACATTTTCATTTACAGATCAAAATCATCACCTTTGAGCTTCCTGTACAGCAGCACTGTCTAGTTTTTAGTTAAACTGGCTGGCTCTGGGTGTTAAAATTTGTGTTCAATTGTGAGTTTGGGCTCCAATTTGTATGATAAAAGAACATAATCAGAGCAAACAGCTATGGCACCACTTTCAAAAGACTCATTCAGCTCCAGCCAAGACAACAGAATTAGAGCCTCTAGTCAACACAATCAATCAATCAAGGAATTCCTAACAAATTTTGACGTACTGCCTGCCTGCACCTCTCAAAACTTGTTTCCACAAATCGTTCTATATCTAACTGGTTCTACACATTTCCATTAAACAAAGCCCAGGTACCAGCACAGAAGCACAAAACTGTCCAAATTTGCAGCCATCATTGTTAGTTGCCATGGGAGGCGCTAACCTCATCGACTGGTAGATGCAGGCCGCAGATTCTGCCCACCTTAACTTCCTTCTAATTTAGTAACCCGAAATTTTGTTCCATTACGCCGCGTAAAGAGAAAAAGGCAAAACATTAACGCCGCAAAAAGAGATGTTAATGGCCTGGTGTCACATAGAGCGAGAGCCCCTCGACCCCTCTCCACCAAAGAATAATCCATAAACAACTTAACGGCTAGTCCTGTTGTAATTAAAGTAACACACAGTTCAAGAAAGAAATATATACACATGTGATTGAGACAACAGCAATCTCGCTTAAAAGCAAGTTATAGTCTAATGAGTATATTCACTAAATCAAGGCATATTTCTGCATTGCTGCCGAATGGCTCAGGTTATGTGGTTCATTGTAGGGTGTGGCAGGTTTGCTTAAGAGAAAGTAAAGGGGACAGTTTTGAAAGAAAAAAGAAATATAAAGGCAAAATATTCAAATAAGATCAAAGATTTGTTCTTTCTTCCTGTAGATTTTGTGATGAGCAAATGAATCTCTTGAAGATTAGTTGTTAGCTGTGTTTGTCCTCGCAAGAATGATTTTGCAGTCAAGTGATCATACCCAACAGTTTTCAGTTTTCAGTTGCATGACATTTTAATCTAAACTGCTCTTTAAAAAATCAAACAGTTGAATATCATATAGTGTTGGGCCGACTCCAATAGGTAACGCTGAGTGAGTTATGGAAAATATGTTTTATGAGATCAGCGTTTTGACTGCCAACAACTAAATTCTAATTGGTTAATGCTTAAAGGGACATCAATGCAGGAGGCGATTTACTCGACGTGTCAGTTTGCCACTGATAGTTGGCAACTAACAGACATTCAGTTGCGTGACAACACCTTAACATATTTGCCACCTTCACTGAGAGTGGTAATCACTTCAAACCCTAACCCTGGAAACCTAGATAAGGACACTCAAGCATATAATCCACCATTACTTTAACAATGCTGTTATTTATACATGTGACTCTCCCTCTAAACCGTAGGAAGTGCAAGAACTTTGGGCTGAATCAGGCTAAAACTGTTAAAACTGGTTCCAAATGCCCAGCAAACAAAGTTCAGTGTAAAAAAGTGCACTTGTAAAATCATTAAAGCACATGAGTAGTTATGATGCTTTTCTTTTATGCGTACATTGTTTCAGTACAGATGGGATTCTATTGTAGGGATAAATTAAACCTTTTATGCCACGTTGAAATCTGTGGAAGCTACTTTCCTGCCTGCTATTGATTATAGTGATACACACTTTCAAGGAGCTTTTATCAAGCGTGCTATTTATTTCAAAGGTTCGTTACAAACATGAGCCCTTCATTATGTTTTGGTGAGTCGGCACTGACTACTTGCTGAAATATCTGTAAAGCGAATATGGGTTAACTTCCAGCTCGCATCTGTCGCTGTCTCTATTTCAGCTCAGATAGTTACTATCTTGAAGTCTCAATTGTAATGCACCCAAGGTTTTGAATGATGAGGCTAAAACTCCATTAGGTCTTATATAGAAGTTTTTTATTCTAAATGAGCACTCAAGGTGCTTTATACAACATGCCTCACACTCCAATAGATGCATCTCGCCCAAGAACATTTGGCATACAGACAGGAGCAGCGAGGGATCGAGCAACCAACCTTCCAATTAGTGGCCACTGCTGTTTCATTGTTTTGGTTGCATTTACAACAGGTCTATGTGGTGAAGAACATTTCGATGTCAATGAGACCTACTTGTGAAATGCAATTAAAACCAAGGCAGTTAGATGCTCACAGCTTGAGAAACCCTGAAATGTACTTGCAAACATGCCGCTGTGGTGTCAGAGTTGGCAGTTTGCATCCGAACACCTGAACGAATCGAGGACATCTCACCGCTCTCTCTTATGTTAGTGTGTTGAGTTTTTTTTTTCACCTCTACTCTGTGTTCATTGTGTCACTTTGGGCCTAGAAAGTACACCAGTAAAAATAAGCTGAGCATCTGCTTAGTATAGCCGTTTTGTTTGAGTTGCATTTTCTGTCATCTTTTGCGCTTCTTTTAAACCTCCTGTTGAACCGGGGTGTTTCCTTAGCGGGGGCTGAGAGTTGTGCCTTGTGCAGCTCTCTGGCCACCACATTGAGCCAAGGTACAGCTCAGTTAGGGAAACACGCTTTTGACAGCTAAAGAAACCACAACACTGCTTCCTGAAGTGGGGGTCTTTACTTTTTGTGGTCAATTATTTCTCTTGAACTACAAAACACAACTACACTGGCACCTTTAGACCTCAGACACTTACAAAGAGGACTACTTCAAGCTTGAAGCCTGTTTGTATTGTTATTAAATCATCTTTTAATGGTCTAAACCTACATTAGAAGTAAAAGTCTTAATCACATGGTGGAAAAGACTAATCCAAAAGACACCTAACCAACCAATGCAAACTAATATGGATATTTTAAATCTTTCAATTTTAATTCATTAAAATGACAATACATAAAAAAATCCTTTTAAAACGTCTGATACATACAGTCGACTCTACACTTTATCTTTTAATGTTTCAGAGCTGCCATCATGTTGGTGTATTTAATGCATTACATCAGAAAAGACCCTTTTGTCTCTGTTTAAATATTTGCTAATAGGGTTGAGATGCTGTTTGAGAAGTCACTGTAACTAAATGGTGTTTTTTTTTTTTTGCCTAAACCTTACAAAGTATTAAAATCACACCTTTGGACATAACATTGGTTACTCTGGGCGCTTATAGCTCTGATACTGCACTGGAAAATATCTTGTAGGCCAGACGAGGCCCAGTTGTCACAATACGACTGACACTTAAGGTAGACATGTGGCTGCTTTGCAGCACGCAGACTTACTCTGAAACAGCGCCGTCTGAGAGCCCAAGAAGAACTGCCCCATCGCCACAGAAAACTGCACATATGAGCTAATCGTCGGATGCTAATGTAACATGTAATGCACCTTTTCTTGGTCATTATATTTTAATGCTGTTTTGTTTGTTTTTTTAAATGTAAAGCTCACAAAGTGCATTAAAATCTGGGCAACTCTGAGTACTTACAGCTCTGCCCTACCATTACAACACACCTGGCATCTGGCCTGTATAAGGTGGACCTGTGGTGTGGCCCAAATACCCAGAAAGCCCCACAGAAAATCTTTCATCCTAGTTTGTATTATTACACATTTAATGTCAAATGAAGCTCAGAGACAGGAGTTATTCAGGAAACAGAAACCACAGGTTTTACACAGCTGCACTTCATATCATTACTGAATCTTGATTTTGCCCCTTATCTGGAAAAGAGGGCCTTCATTTCTCTGTTTAAACATTCAATAAAAAGTTTCAGATGCCAAATGTATTTTCTCAGTCATGTCATCATAACTTATTGCTCTTTATTACTAAATCTGGCTGCTCAGGGCATCTACAGCTCAGTTACTGTACTAGAAAATATTTTGTGTGCCAGATGTTGTCTAAATTTCACAACACTGTTAGGCCATTATTGTGTAAAACTGTGGCTCCTTGCATCAGGCAGACAAAACCATATGTAGCCCAAAAAATAATGTCACATACGGGCCACGTGGTCCAGGAAATCGCTCAAAAGTCCTTTTTATTATTTTTAAACAGGCTGTGCAAGTGATGAACACCACTAATACTGTTTAGACAGCAGTTATTCAGGAAACAGAAGCCGCAAGTGTTAAAAAGCTGAAGTCTTACGTTTTGCTCCTTATATCAAAAAGAAGATCCTCATTCCTCAGTTTGAACATTTGAGGTCCTAGTTAAACCTTTCTCATTCATGCCATCAAAACTAAATATGCTGTTTAGTTTGGATAAACTTCACAAAGTGCATTCAAATCATGATAGCAGACAGATTTTAATCCTAATTTGCGATACTCTAATCACTTTTAGCACAGTTTGGCACTTATGTGTGCCAGATGCGGCCCAAATGTAATAGAAACGTGGACATTAAGCCATATAAGGTGTTACTGTGGCGTGTGTTTGTTGTCGTTTAAGAGTAATACATGTTCAACCTAAATTAAAGTTGAAAGGCAGTAGTTCTTCAGGAAATAGAAGCCGAAAGTTTTAAACGGCAGCACTTCATGCCTTTATTTTAATTCTAAATGTAATCTTTGGCCCCTAACTTACAAAGAAGACACTGATTTCTTGACTTGAACTTATATTAAAAAGTAGCCCTTCCTTGGTCACGCTATTATAACTTAACGATGTTTATTTATTGTAACTCTCACAAAGTGCACTTAAATCATGATAACAGACACATTTGGGAATAATCTGGGATACTTTGGCCATTTATACCAAAGTTAGGCGTGAATATGTGCCAGATATGTTCCAAATGTCAAAATACTGGACACTAGGCCGGCATAAGGTGGTGCTGCGGTCTGGGTGTGTCTTTCTTGAAGAGTGATTTTTATCTGATGTTAAAGCTGAGAGACAGCAGCTATTCAGGAAGTATGAGCTGCAAGTCTTAAACAGCTACATGCCATGCATTTATTTTAGTTCTAAAATGTAATTTTTGTCCCCTAACTTACAAAAACGGCCCTCATTTCTCACTTCAGAGGCGTACTTAGCCATTTAATAACCATGTCGGCCAAATACAAAAGTCTAATTGTCTTTACAACATGTGAACTGAGCAGTTTTAATGCTTACTGTAAGGCTGTGTTTAGTAAAGAAAATACTTTGTTTAACGAGCATGATTTTATGTGTTACCTAAGTAGTGCCTTTATCGTGCCGCAATATAGCGCTTATTAAGGAAGCACTGCAGCCACAAGTGTCGAACTACACGTCTCATGGTGCTGCTGCACAAACTTCATTTTTTTCATAAAAACCAAAGTGACAAACTTGATTTCTGCAAATTCTGCTGTTAATATTTCCTCCTACTTTTAGCTTTTATTCTCAACTTTATTTCATCGTCGGAGGAAGGTGATGGTAAAGTGATTTTTATCTGTGTTACTATATTCTTGAAATGGCTCTAAAGTGTGAAAAAGTATTGCTGCCTGTGGTGTACCAACCTGTAAAATGGAGGAACTCTCCATTTTCTAGCCCTTTGTCTTTGTTAGAATCAAACATCTACACATTTCTAATTACACCCCACAGTTTGAGGAACTACTTCGTTTAGTTTCCCTCGACTGTTTCTATTCTTTTATTCGGGTCCAGGAAACACGTGATTGAATTGGTCCCTTATTTTAAACGAGCATGATCTGCCTACACCGGATTAGCTCATCCTTTGATCGATATTTAGACGACTTAAATTTGTTTTTGACTGTTTAATTTGTTATTGAATTCCCTAAACTTTGATTTAGGGAAATCAAAGTTTGTGATAATCTAAACTAGCTTTAAATGTCTGAAAATATAAATGTTTTAAACTGATCTTGAAATGGTCTACTGGTCTAAATGGTATGCAATGCTTTCAATTGTAGTTGGTTTAAACTGGATTCCCTGTGGTCTAAACTGGTACTTAAGTTTTTAAAAAAGCTTTTTGTTTAACCGTTTTCTTTTTTTAATCTTTGCGACCGCTTTTAATACTTCGCTTTGGCGCACACTTATCAGCTTTAAACTGATCTATTAAAGCGCTAAACAGGTCATTTCATAGTCTAGACTGGCTTTGGATCTTGAATGGTCTGAGCTGGATTTCTGATAGGCTAAACTGGTACTGACGCTGAAAACCGCTGCTGGATTAAGTTGCTTTTTCTAATTGTTGAGACTTGTATTACCACTGGTACATTAGCGTTCTAAACTGGTCATTTGATGGTCTAGACAGTTATCTATGGCACTAGACCACGGATGACCTACATTAGAATGTGATAATGAAAGGCCAGTGTTAATGCTTTCAAGGCTCTCATTGAAAGGAGTCATTTTAAATCCCTTCTGTGCCTGACTGCTCCTCTGAGTCCCAACAAGCTTGTTCCCTAAAGTGTTTGGAAGAAATACTGCTCCAAAAACCTGAAAGTGTGTTTCCAGAATGTAATGTTTTGGTAACTCTTAGTGAATTTAAATTTATAATTATCCATTATCTAGATTTATTTCTGTATTGTTTTGTTTATTGCCCCCCCCCCCTTTTTTTTTTATTGCAGCTGTCAAAGAGAATTCAAGCTAAAGTATATTAAATCAACTTAATACCCTAAATAAACTGGAGTTTTGATTATGTAAACTATGAACATTTACTTTACGCAAACGCTTGTGAAATGCTACGTGAAATGGTCTCAACTGGTATGCAATGCTTTTAATTGTTGTTGGTTTAAACGGTGTTTCCTGTGATCAATACTGGTACAACCAGTGAAAAACTTTTCCATTTTATTTGTTTCAGTTTGTATTTAAACAGTTGAACTTTGACGCACGTTTTTCAAGTTTAAACTTGTATGTTAATGATCTAAACTGACCATTTGATGGTCTAAACCATAATCTATGGCTCTAGGCCTTGGTTTAAGATGATCGGTATATTTTATTTTATAAGACTTTCAATGGGAAACTATCACTTCTGTGCTTGACTGGCCCTCTGCATCCCTACAAACACGGTCCCTAAAGTTCGCAATGAGTTTGGAAGAAAATGCTTTTAGGTTTTGTACTCCAAACGACCTGGAAGTCTTTGACAGGGCCTCCAAAAATGAATCCTATGGTAACTCTTGTTCAATTTAATTTTACGATTATTTGTATATTAATTCATTTATTGGGCTTGAGTTTTACTTTAAGCGCTGAAGATATTTTGATTCCAAAATTTACTTTAAAGTTTGGGTGGCTTGAACTGGACTTTTAATAGTCTAAACTTGGCTTTAATGCTTGACAATGTAATTGCTTTATTCTGGCTCTAAAGTGGACTCAACTGCTATGTAATGTCTTCAATTATAGTTGCTTAGAAACAGATTTTTTATTGTGTATTCTGGTATGTAACTCTGAGGTTTACTGAGATGAGGATTTCCTTTTGGGTTATTTTTTCACCAGTGTAAGAAATAAACCTATTGTTGAGTGAGATTGTACATTTGTTACATCGAGTTTTGCCCAACTTTAGTTCAGATGTGTCGTTACATGAGATTGATTAACTTGATTAAACTTCTACCAAAGAAGCCTATGAATATGAAAGTCTATGTTTATAATAAAGTCAGAATTTAAACAAACTGGAAGGAAAGATTAACGCATTATGTGTCATTTTTACACCTCGACAGCATGCACAAACTGATTAGTCGACGTCCGGATGTGGATGTTAGCCGATAGCTTAGCTATCAGGTTCAAGTTACATAATAAACTTTTTCTTCTGAGTATAAAAAGTAATGTTTTTTAAAAAACAGAGGGGTCAGATATCTTATTTATTTAGGCAATGATGGGCCTTTTTTTTAAGGTAATCCACACAGATTAGCTTGTGTGATAATCAGACGCATCAACACCAGAACATTTCTGATTTATAGTGTTAGCTAGCTAATGGCACTGTGGTTTTCAAATCTAAAATTGGTCATTAGATAACATTTTTCTTTTTACCCCTAAAAAAATGACAGAAATCTAAATTTTGTTTGGTTGTGTCGCGACGAACACGATACAGAATCCAACATGGCTACCAGAATTCTCCACTACAGACATATTCAGCTTAAGACTTTCTGCTGCTTGAAAACATTTTAAATCTGCTTTATGTAGATGCTGTTCTGTTAGATATGTGGGGTTATTTATTCAGACGACACACATCTATGCAAGTACGGTTGGTATTTTCTTTTAAATTTTCTGATCCGTTTGAGGGTTAGCACTTTGCTTGTCGATTAAGAAAACTGATTTAATGCATTTGAATTGTGACTGCTCTGAAAGTTCAACCATATCATACTGACAGTCGCTTCATGACTGAGACTAAAATATTTTTTTCTTAGCTTCTGCAAAATCAGCATTTAAAAAAAATAAAGCTAGCAGGATTTAAACCAAGTTGAGGTCTGATTTCGTATCATGTTTCTGTTAATCATAAACTATTTTTAAAAACCTGTCTTAACTTTTGTCACGCTTTTAGAAGGGAGGTGATGCCTCTGCAATTCTTCTATTTCAAATCTATGTGTAGAACTTCAAAGTGTGTTCGGGGTCTTACCAGCCGGGGAGACCATTGAGGCGAGGACCAGCAGGCCAGATATCCACATCTGGAGCGCCATCCCGAACCAATATCCCCAGACGACGTTGTTTCTTCAAACTGGTTTCGGCGATGAAGTGAGATGACTGAACTAAACTAGTATCTTCCTTCTCTGTTGCCTCGATGTGGAACAGGAAGTGGTGAGGAGCTGCTGTGCCAGGTGACACTCAGCGACACACTTACATCAACTTTTCTCCCACACATGAACACACTCTGTAGCACACATGGAAAAACAAATTCAGCCTCTTCTTTTGCCAGCTATTCCTGCTTTTGATGTTTACACGGTTATGTAACTGAGAGTAAATCTTTTAAAATAAATCTGAAGCACTCTTTGTTTACATTATTTATATCACCCTTTCTCTTTTTAAGGCTGGTTTTCAGTGCTAGAGGCTGTGTAGATCAGTTTCACTTACAGGTTGTCACTTTTGAGTGTAAACTCAAGACATTTTAATGTGCTGGGTACTAAACCATGACCTTTACTTTATCTTAGTCAAGTGGTTTTAGTCCCCAACCCAAATCAAACAGAAAGTAAAAACTAAGCAACTCAAACTGTGGTTTCCTGATGGTCTCTCTGCCACCACTACTTTGTCAGGACTTTTACCCAGGATTTAGTCAAGTACCACAACTAGTGCAATCACCAACTGTGTTCAGAAAAACTGACACAACATCTACAGCCAATGAAATGTATTTCAAAATCCCTTCCTCAAACGTTCCCTCCATATATAAAGAGATTTACTTGCAGCCGGCAACTGGACTGGATGACAGAAGGACAAAACTGTCTGGCCGATTGTTGATTATAGTTGAATTTCAAGGCTTGTTTTGATTAGATTACTTTCCAATTTATTTACCCCCAGCTCATATGAAGCACCAATATCCTTTGCTTCCACTGGTAGTTATTTCAGTCCATTTTTGTTATTTGTGTCAAAGCTGAGAGAAGTTCAACTCAAGACTTGCCCACTCAATAATGCTAACAGTTAATTTGCCTGGATTTAAAATGTCTCTGGTGGCAGTGTTTATGCTAGTCGTCCTTGGCATCATATCTGGTTAAAAGAATCAAAATGGTGACTGCCAAAGTGCTCAACTTGAGGTCTCAGAATAAAACCTCAATAAAGCTGTGGGACTCAAGCAAACCATAGTGAGAGCCATTATCCACAAATGGCTAAAACATGGAACAGCGGTGAACTTTCCCAGGAGTGGCCGGCCAACCAACATTTTCCCAAGAGGACAGTGACGATTCATCCAAGAGGTCACAAAAGACCCCGGATGGCTTAATGGTTTCTAAAAAACAAAACAAAAAACAAAATTAAGACTTTGTAGTGGCCTAGTCAAAATCCTGACCTCAGTCTGATTGAGATGCTGTCGCATGACCTTTCATGTGCTGGTGGTGATGCATCCATGCTTGAAAATGCTCCAATGTGGCTGAATTGCAACAATTCTGCAAAGATGAGTGGGCCAAAATTCCTCCACAGCGCTGTAAAAGACTAATTGAAAAGTATCCCAAACACTTGATTGCATTTATTGCTATTAAGCTAGTAGGTTTAGGGGGCAATCACTTTTTCTTACAGTGCTACGTGTGTTTGTGGACATCCTGCCCCCCCAATAATAAATACCTTAATTTAGAAACTGCATTTTGTGTTAACTTGTGTTATCTTTGTCTAATAGGAAACCAGGAAGGGGGCAAACACTTTTGTACAACACTGCATGTGGATATGTATGGTCTATGGTCAGGAAAGCAACGCCAAAGTACATCTCATTATTGGAGATGTCAACCCTAGTGGCCAGTGTTTTTTGGCTGGATCTATCAAATTAGTAGTTGCTTTCATCACTTCCATCTGATGACTCCACCTGTTTGGGCTGTCGGGTTGGCAATTGTCTTTCTGTTTCCTGTTGCAGGTGCATAATGGGTGTAGTCAAGAAGGCCTGTATTCCCATAAAAGGACATTCTGAATAACAGCTTATTTTCATGTCTACCCAAACAACATTTCACTCACTACGCCAGCAAACATGCCAATATGACTGACTCATGGACTGACACAGCTCATGGTTGTTTCCTTCGATTACTTTATTTAGTTTTGTAAATTTCAAATAAAAAACTTGATGGTGTCAGCTCAGAATTATTTGTCCAGTCATGACAGATCAAAACTGAAAACTTGAAGTCAGAACTGCCCAATTTACTTTCAAAAGAGGATGTCACGAATCAGCGAAAGAATATATCTGGGACATCATTGTCAGTAGTTGAGCCAAATATCTTTTATAGAGGCGACTATTAAGCATCCATCGTGTTCAGGTCAACGCAGAGTAGGCCCAGGGTTCTTAAAGTATGACCAGTAGGTCAACAGTGGCCCTCAGCAACAGTTTCAACTCTTACCTATCATCCATAGCTTATGAGTTACAGCTGCTGTCAAGAACTGAGCAACATAACCCACCATTCTCGCCAGTTCATAGGATAATTATAATCTATATAGTGGATATAAGAGATCTAAGAGGATCTGTTGTCCTCTGAATGCTGAATATTTTTAAAAATATACATCTTGGTGATGGTGTTAAAACCATGAGTGATAGGTAAGTGGTAGATGTGGCCAAAAATCCTGGTTTTTGCTCCATTCTGACTTTCATGTTAACATAATTAACTCAGTGAAGCTCATGTTTCATTCAGAGACCACAAACTCATTAAAGAGTCAGAGATTAAGATGCTCTTACTGTCATTTACTTTCCATTTTATTTACTTCTCATTTATTGTTTAAAAATATTAAGCGATTAAATTGGGTTATGTGGATAAAATAATGCAAATAAACATCAAACCACAACCATTCAAAATAAAATAAAAAAAACTAATTATGCATTGAAAACGAATGAAGATAAATAAAATAAATACATACAGCTGACAATAAGTTGGTGAAGTAAGTCTAAATGTGTTAAAAAACAAAAACAAATAAAACACAAAACAGATGAGGAGGCTTTAATACAAATCTTTATTTTTCTTTCAAAAAAATAAAATTTCACAGCAAACACTTACAGCTGTTATTCAGCTTGAAGAAACAGCAGGTCATAATGTTATTAATAAAGTTATGTTTAAGGCAAATAATCAAAGCTCCTCCCCTTTCAGCAATGCCTAAATAAGCTATGTTTGCAACAAAGGAAAGTCCCGCCTATAAGGAGCCTAGTTATTATTATTCTAAACAAGAAGCATGAAGGAGGATCTGGGGTTATTTGATTCACTAATATCTAAAAACAAAATAAAGATTTTCTAAAAACTCTACTACATCACCCACAAGTAATAAACAGCCTGTTACTGGCAAAGACTCAAGGGAAATGTAGTTAGTGTGGTTACTGATGTCTCCTGCTGTTTCATTAAAAATGATTTGTGTTCCATAAAGTGCTATTTGTGGATTTACAAAGTACATTATGTGCAATTCTTTTCAAACTGCACATTTAAATCGGTTAGTTAAACAGCATCCAGGTCAAAGGTCAAATACAAAAGTTGATGCTCAGAAAAAGATTTGTTCTGTTTTAAAGTGGTGCTAAAGTTTGCCTACAAACATATATTCCATTAAAAATTTTCCTATACAAGTATTTATCGATTTAATCCTCCTCTGGACTGGCAGCTTTAACTTTTCAGCGTGACGTCTCCCTCTGCTGGTCAAACTCCACCAACACACTTGGCTTTTTAATAATGTTTAAATCTGCAAAACAACAATAGTCTTTTCAAACACCTGAGCACACACACATTCACAGAGTCATTTAAATCTTTTTAAGTGAATCAAAGGAAAGAGGAGATTAAAATGTAACACTGACTTCTGATGCCTGAATGTCATCGAGTGTTTCAGCTGCAGGAAAGAAAAGCTCCAAACGCAACAATTTAAGTCTGAGTTAAAGACAACTTCTGTGTTTAGGACACTTCATCTGATTTTGTTTGCCTGTTTTCAGAAACAGAAGCTTTCAAATCTAAAATTAAGAATAAAGCAGGCATGATGTAAATGACGTGGATTCAGCGGTTGGATAAATTCATGGATTCGTAGCAGATTAATCGGCGTGTAACTCCTGAGGAGGATTTTGCATCTCGTACATTCTGGTTGCGGGGTTCGCAGGTTCGAATCCTGAACAGAATAAAAAACAAAATGAGCAGAAAAATTAACAAGACGATGGTTTAACTGCACATCTTTAAACGGAGGCGTGGTGTCAGCTCCAGCAGGAAGTGATGGACTACAAACAGAACAGTAGGACTACAAACCATCAGTGGTGCTTCCTGTACGGCGTTGCCTGGAAATACTCATCAGGAGTGACGGTCTTCACCCCGCCAAAGTAATCCAACACCCACACCTGAAACACAAGGAAGGAGGACCAGCCTGCTGACTTCATGTCACATGATTGGCTGAGAGCAGCACAGGTGTGCACTCAGGACTACAAGTGCTACAGTAATGATAGAGCTAGTATTACAAGGTGTGTGATGCTGGAGTACCTGTAGTATTAGTGGTATTATTATAATTTTTAATAATAGTACTATGGCAGTGTCTTTCTAGTATTATAAATAGCTCAGTTATGCTTTTGTATCAGTAATATTATTACTGTAAATTTTCTGGTATTACTAGTTTCAAGTTTTAATGTCAAGTACAGATAAACCGAGTAGCCACATTTAGCCATAATGAAATTCTTTGGCTCGTGTCCTCAGCTTTACATGAGCATACAGAAGTGCGCAGAAGTGTGAGTTAAATGTGTGTGTTAAATTAAGAAGAAAATAACAGAAAATTTAAGAGAATTGAAGTCAAGTTGATATTTATAGTTTGTGTGACAGTATTTATAGGTTGAATTACTACTGAGTTACTGCTAGTGGCAGGTGGTAGTACTTCTATTATTAGAAGTATTGTGTACTACCTGTATCTGTGTGGTGTTTTAGTGTTAGTAGTATTATCCATCATTATTATACCATCATTATGATAGTGTAGTATTATAATATATACTTATAATATATATTGAGTTGTTTTAAACAAGTAGTATCATGGATTTAAAGTGGATTATTATATCAGTACTGATATTTGTGTCATGTTTTAAAATGACAACAGCATAACAGAAGCATGAGTGTACTGCACGTTCACATTTAACTTGTATTATTATAGTGGAAACATTCAACAGTATTTATAGTATTATTAGAAATATTAGTAGTACTTATACTTATTATATCTCTAACAATGAACATGTAGTAGTACTGTGGGATTGTTTCAAAGCATTCATAGCAGGTCAAGTTCAGTAATTATCTGAACTTGAACTGACTTGAACTATTATGTTTTAGTATTATGTATTATGTTGTAGTATTTAGTATTTATTTATTTATTGTCATTGTCAAGAACAATGAAATTGCGTTTGGGGCTTCCATACAACCCAAAAAAAAGAAGAAAATAATAAATACCCCTTAAAACCCAAGTGTACATATTTAACCCAGTGTGACTCCAATGCAATAAGACAATCCTTAGCAATAATGTTCGTAGAAATTCAGACAAAGACCTGAGAAACATGACAAAATACAACAATGCAACCCATTCAATATTATTGTACTGTGAGATATGATATCAGATATGATAGTTATCTATTTAAGAAAGAGGGGGGGGGGGGGGGGGGCAGGAGGGGGAAGAGAATAAAGATATGATGCACCAATGCAGACCAGTTCATTGCTATTAAGAAGTTGGATATGGTTATTGTCCGTGAGAGGGGGGCAGAGAGTTCAGGAGCCTCACAGCCTGTGGATACAGGCTGTTGGCCAGTCTGGATGTTCTGGCCTGTATAGACCTGTACCTTCTCCCTGAGGGCAGCAGATGGAAAAGGTGGCGCGCAGGGTGATGTTGGTCCCGCAGGATACTTTGCAGTACTACAGTGGTATTATGTTGTAGTATTTGCAGTACTACTGTGGTATTATGTTGTAGTATTTGCAGTACTACTGTGGTATTATGTTGTAGTATTTGCTGTACTACTGTGGTATTATGTTGTAGTATTTGCAGTACTACTGTGGTATTATGTTGTAGTATTTGAAGTACTACTGTGGTATTATGTTGTAGTATTTGCAGTACTACTGTGGTATTATGTTGTAGTATTTGCAGTACTACTGTGGTATTATGTTGTAGTATTTGCAGTACTACTGTGGTATTATGTTGTAGTATTTGCAGTACTACTGTGGTATTATGTTGTAGTATTTGCTGTACTACAGTGGTATTATGTTGTACTATTTGCAGTACTACTGTGGTATTAGGTTGTAGTATTTGCTGTACTACAGTGGTATTATGTTGTAGTATTTGCAGTACTACTGTGGTATTATGTTGTAGTATTTGCCGTACTACTGTGGTATTAGGTTGTAGTATTTGCAGTAGTACTGTGGTATTATGTTGTAGTATTTGCCGTACTACTGTGGTATTAGGTTGTAGTATTTGCAGTAGTACTGTGGTATTATGTTGTAGTATTTGCCGTACTACAGTGGTATTAGGTTGTAGTATTTGCAGTAGTACTGTGGTATTAGGTTGTAGTATTTGCAGTAGTACTGTGGTATTATGTTGTAGTATTTGCCGTACTACAGTGGTATTAGGTTGTAGTATTTGCAGTAGTACTGTGGTATTAGGTTGTAGTATTTGCCGTACTACAGTGGTATTAGGTTGTAGTATTTGCAGTAGTACTGTGGTATTAGGTTGTAGTATTTGCAGTAGTACTGTGGTATTATGTTGTAGTATTTGCCGTACTACTGTGGTATTAGGTTGTAGTATTTGCAGTAGTACTGTGGTATTATGTTGTAGTATTTGCCGTACTACTGTGGTATTAGGTTGTAGTATTTGCAGTAGTACTGTGGTATTATGTTGTAGTATTTGCCGTACTACTGTGGTATTAGGTTGTAGTATTTGCAGTAGTACTGTGGTATTATGTTGTAGTATTTGCCGTACTACAGTGGTATTAGGTTGTAGTATTTGCAGTAGTACTGTGGTATTAGGTTGTAGTATTTGCCGTACTACAGTGGTATTAGGTTGTAGTATTTGCAGTAGTACTGTGGTATTAGGTTGTAGTATTTGCAGTAGTACTGTGGTATTATGTTGTAGTATTTGCCGTACTACTGTGGTATTAGGTTGTAGTATTTGCAGTAGTACTGTGGTATTATGTTGTAGTATTTGCCGTACTACTGTGGTATTAGGTTGTAGTATTTGCAGTAGTACTGTGGTATTATGTTGTAGTATTTGCAGTAGTACTGTGGTATTATGTTGTAGTATTTGCCGTACTACTGTGGTATTAGGTTGTAGTATTTGCAGTAGTACTGTGGTATTAGGTTGTAGTATTTGCAGTAGTACCTGTGTGATGTTGAACTTGGCGAAGAACCAGTTGTGGTCGCTCGGCCACTCCATCATCTCGGGGTGACGAGTGAACAGCGCTTTCTTTGCAAACTCCGCCTCTGTCCCGTTCACCTGAACCACAGCAGGAGGAGGTGATCATGTGACGGGTCCGAACTGATCATGTGTGAAACACAGGTGTGTGTACATACCTCCTGTACAGATCCAGACAGGATGATGTGAGCACAGAGCGGACTCTGAGGGTCAAAGCTCTGCTGCCTGCAGTAATCAGTCTGAGCCAGAGACATGGACAGAGACGCCACAGGGCTCACCTGCATCAATACACACAGCACAGGTAACACACGCATACACACATCTTATAGCATTATTAAAACGTATACTTTTAATTAATTAGTTGTGTCCAATTCTTATTTAATGCTATATTTTTCTTAAAATTAAAATATTTATTTATTTATTTGTTTATCTTTTTTTAATTTAGGCATTTCATCCTCCATATACAGACAAATAATATCTAAATATGAGAATCATTAATCATTTTATATGTCTGGGACAAAAATCTGCAATTTGAACCATTAAAACCTGCTTGAATATGTCCCAAAAAATCATTGGACATCCTCTTCCTTCCCTGAAGGACCTGTACAGCACTCGCTGTCTCAAGAGGGCACGCAGCATCCTACGGGACGGTACACGCCCAGGACACCGGGTGTTTAAGCTGCTGCCGTCTGGCAGGAGGTTCAGGCTGCTGAGGTCCCGAACAAATAGACTCAAGGACAGCTTTTACAACAGGGCAATAGCCCTGATCAATGCAAATAGCTGACCTGACTGGCTACCTGGACTTTTTTTGGGGGGGGAGGTAACAACAGTAACAATAATAATATTTATATTTATATTTATAAGAAGGTGCAATAACAATTAATGTGCATTAATAACAGTGTGCAATACAAATACACTTATTCTTCTTTTTTATTACTAAGTTATTATACTATGTTGTGTTGTTTGTGTTGTGTTGTGATGTTTCGTATCGGGTCGTGTTGTGTTATATGTAGTGTATGTAGTATGTATGTGTAGGACAGTTTTCCAATTTCATTGTACTATTGTACTATGTATGACTGTGCAATGACAATAAAGAGTTATCTTATCTTATCTTATCTTGAAGAAGTGAGAAAGAAACTGAGGTCATTAAAACTGGAGGTACTAAAAATAAATATTTAATCCTGAGAAAATGACTTTTTAGCTCAAACAAACTTTATAACCTTCTGCAAGACAATAAAAAGCTGCTGCTCTGTTTAATTTTGATAACTTCCTGTAATAAAGCAAACTTTAACAAAGCTGAACTTCATTTAAACCTGTTTTCTGTGTCGTTTCAGCAGATTTCAAGCACTCGTTTCTTCTTCTGTGGTCTCAACTTCTGCTTTGACATGTGACTGACAACTGCTGAGTCACTGTCAGGAAAATATGCTGAGTCATGCTGCAATTACATCACAGTTTATGTAAAATGCAGTTTTATAAACTCAACTATTCATGATTTTATATCTCAGCATAACTTCACATTATTTCACATAACTTCAAATAACCTTTAAAATGAAAGTCTGAATATTAAAATGTTAAAAAAAAATTACCTTAAATGCACAAAATAATGTTAATGATACATTTCTTCCCCATGGGAAAGAAAATCATCATTAACATTATTTTGTGAACTAAAATTTTCAATTAAAAAAAACTATATATTTTAGTAAAATAGAAAAGATAAAGAAGATACAAAAAACCCCAAAACAAATTAAAGAACATTAAATCAGGCTATTTATACCTTTTTATTTCATTTTTTAAAAATCAATAAAATTCTAAATATTTTTATCTATTTTTTATCTTTCCGTTTTTGTAAATGCATTTTAGACCTTGGCAGTTTTGCTCTTCTATATGTCAGGAGTATTAAAATAAATATTCTTGATGTGTTTGCAATAATTCTGCAGTAGCATTTTAAAAACAGTGCTAATCACTACAAACATTTACATAAGCGTGTTGTTAGTAAATATTGTGTTTACCAAGTTCCACACTTTTGTTTTGTATAGAATAAGTTACTGACAGCTGATGGCTTTTTAAAGCAGAAGATCACTAAAGTCAAATGTTATTTAATTTTACGCTTTATCGCTCCAGAACCTGTAACATTGAACTTTAATGGCTTTCACGGTAAAATCAAAGGTTTTCTTAATGGAGTTCTGAACGAGAAGCAGTGCCTTTTACAGCAACACAGCGCAGATACAGAGAGTGTCGAGTACACTAAATTCTAGTTTGTAAACTGACTTCTGAACAGGAAGGCTCAGTTCCTGTTTTAACACTGATATCCTGGGTCAGGCTCACCTCCAGGTCCTGCACGGAGATCTCCATGCGGGTCAGGTACATGTAAGGCACCCCGGAGCCCGAGCCCCTTGGCCCGTCGCTCACCGAGAAGACATTAGAGAACGGCTGGCCCACCACCGGTTTGTGGGTGGAGATGGTGGCCATGGAGGCCCAGTCCACCTGGTGCGCAACGAAGCGCGCGACCCGGGCCACCTGGTCATGAGGCGGGATGTGGAACCGGGACGCACCGGACAGGGAAAGGGAGGCCAAGGAGAGGCCGAGGAGGAAGACACGCACAGCCCGCCACAGAGATCTCATCTTTGGCTCGAGTGTATGGTGGAGAGTCGGTGAAGACCGAGAGAGGCGATATAAACAATACCGAATATCCGGTCTGAAATTTCATAATAAAAGCATTGCTGGGCTACAACCGAAAGTCCGCAACCAAAAGCTGGAGTGTCCATGTGACTTTTCAGAAATAATGGAAATATTAGGAATAAATTACAAACAAATGTAAAAAAAAAAAAAAAAAAAACTGCCATAAATGATAAATTCAGTTGCATATATACATATTTTTTTAAATAAAGGCTGTAATAAATACATTCCGACATTTATATACAATTTCAAATCCCCCAAAGAGCTGCACCAATAGTAAACCATTTACTCATGTTGAAGGTTTTCAAAGCAACGTTTATTATTGCTTAAAAATGAACACAGAACTTTGACACTTTGGGCACCAGTTTCAGGAGAAAAGTTGTACTGGCTGTTTGAACATTAAATCCATGGTAGTGTCAAAATAAAATGACCAAAGTAGAGATACAAAAAATAAAAGCTCAAACACAGAAAAAGGGTTCTCAAAATTAAAGCCTTCCCAATAATAAAGACTTGAAAAACTTTCAGAGTAAAATGGCTGAACTTTTATTTTCTTTTTAGGAAAAAAACCCTCTAAATACCAAAACTGTTACTAACAAACTGTATGGAGGATCACTTGGCCTCCATTGCTATGTGACCTTCAACCTCACAAACTTCACATAGGTTCTCCTCGATGGTGAATCTCCCATGACAATTGTCGCTTTCGCAGAGACAAGACACTTCCTGTTTTTGCAGTGAATCGATCTGGACGTTGGCAGAGTAGTCCCAGGTGAGCTCAGTGCCAGCCACTACGGCCCTACAGCAAGAAAACAAAGAGGACAATTATTAAAATGACCACTAATAATAACCCACATTAACGTCCTCTCAGTTCTCTTCCTCACCTGCTGGTGAAGAAGGCAACGACGGGGAAGGCGGGGTCGTGGGAGTCGATGAAGACATTCTGGATGAAAAGGTTCGGCTGGCAGCTGTGCTGTGGGCGGGGTTAGAGATCACATGATATCAATAATAATAACAATAATAATAATAATAATAATAATAATAAACAAGAAGAAGATTTCTTCTTCATTAGCATAAAAAATATATAAACTATGAACTAAAAGGGGGAAAATTCCACAATTTAAACTAAGCAGTTAATATTTTGAAAATAACTACAAACTATAAAGGAAATGTCCAAAAATGCTTTGGAGAAAAATGTACAAGCAAAAACAAAAGACACATTTTTTTAATTCTTTAGAAAGTTTTAAAGATGCAAAAAAATCTTGTGAACAAGATTAACACAATGAAAAGTATAAAGAAAATATTAGAAACACACACACACAATCACACACATATATATAACATTTTGAAATTACTAATGAAATTAAAAAAATGTTTTGTTTAAAAGTTTTAAATTGTCTAAAGAAATCTTGTGAAACCGTTTATAAAATACAGTTATAAAACGTCAGATATGTCAAACTTAACTCATTCTTCTTGCTTCCTCCACTTCTGTACCATTGATTCATTAATGTTGAATTCTCTGGCAGCTGCTCTATTCCCATGTTGTTGCAGTATATTAATGACTAACCTCGTATTGTGGATGGATTATCTCAGTTGTTCTCCTGACTGAAGTTTGTTCTGTTTACAGCATCCTGCCATGCGATTGCATTTGTCTCTAACCATCGGGAACCCTCATGTTAACTTTCATCAAGTGAAAAAAAGTTAGCGTTCATCCTCCAGGTTCACTGTGTTTATGTTATGCTAACATAGCTGTGTCCCTAGTGATCATGTAGCACATCATTACATACTAGCTAGTCCAACTTCAGCATCATGTTCCTGATCAGCTGGACTCACGTTGATGAAGCGGCTCACGTTTCCCTCCTTGCTTGCGTCCACAAAACAAACTTCGTCCACCTTCGCTGCTCTCTTTAAGCTCATGCTCGCCTTTGTACCATTCACACCAGCGCTCTCCGACATTGATGCCACCTTCTCGTCTTGCTCTTGATCACCTGACACACAGTAGCCAATTGTTTACCAGCTGTGTTAATGTATCATTTGTGTGTTTTGTGTGAGTCATTACTGACCTGATGAAGGAGACGTCGGCTGCAGACCTCCAACCAGCACCGCCTGAATCTGACAGAAGAAAATAGAAGCCTTTTACTTTGAACTAAAGATCACGAAGGCACAAAAATACATTTTAATCAAATAATTAGAGGAAATATTCAAAGGAATGCAGGACACACAAATGATTTAAAATAAACAATAATTCTTTTAAAAATCAGGTCACAAAATATTCAAAGGAAAAAATAAAAATATGTAAATTGAAAACCTGTAATGTCCATACAAATACAAATGAAAAATATTTACAATATAATAAAATGTGTATAGAAATATTGGAATTAGAATATGTAAAAAATTATTCTGAAAATAAAAAAAACTTTACAGTAAAGTAAACGAGCCTAACAAACCTCTTCTTGGTCTGTGGTGCTGGAGCCGCTGTCGGAGGGTCTCTGAATCACAGGGACATGCAAAAGAGGTGAGGTAGGCGGAGACATAGGCGGGGGCGTTTCCAACACATTGCGTCGGCCCTCCAGCACAGGTGGGGCCAGCCACTCCGTGACGACCTCCACCTCATCGTCAGACGGCAGGTCGGACCTCGTCAACTTTGGCGGCGGTGGTTCGGTGGGATTCAGGACCCTCTGCAGCACCACACCTGGACACAGATGAGAGGACGAGTTTACAGACCGTGGCTTGGACGGAGCCACTGAACGCTGAGCCACACTCACCTGCGTAAATGCACACAAAGGTCCCACGGTCCAGGTCGTCACGGCAACGCACCCCCCAGCCACGGTTCTCAGTCTGGAAGACCTGGAGTCGGACTCTGATGCCTCTCTGGACGAGACGGTTCTGGCAGAGAGATCGGTCACAGCCGCACCACGGGCCACACTCAAAGAGCCTGAAGATTGATCACCATGGTAACACTTTGTCAGCAAATCAGTGAATCAGTTAATGATCAATACTTCCACTGGGAAACCTAAAGCTCCTGCTTTAGCTCCTTTTGAAAAACCTCTACTTGTTCACCTCACCCTGATGGGTTGGCCTGTAACAGCCTGTGATGGCGATAGTGGCGCTCTCCAGAAGTCAAGGCCATGCAGGCGCAGCGCTTTGCATCACTGCAGCCATCTGTGCAGTCACAGCAGGCCTTGAACAGCTTTGGGCCGCGGCTCAGGAAGCAGCCATGTGGCCAGCGGTCCTTCCTGTAGCGGAATTCAGCAGGCCGGGAGCCACCGTCCCCGACGCACAGCTCCACCGGTATTGGCTCTGCCCCTCGGCTCAGGTCCTGTTCAGGCTGCCGAAGGCCCCCTGGTGAAGGAGGGTCCAACCGCACGGAGGGGTTAAAGGTGAAGAAATCAACCTGCAGGAGGAAAACTGACCCACTTTAAAGACCTGAAGGAGGAATATACAGAGAGACACTGAACACAGCAAAAAAAAATCATCTATTGACCTGCAGGATGTCATAGCTCTCTGTAGCCTCCAGAAAAAGCATTACGTTGTCATGGTTACGGAGGCTCAGCCCACATGGTGCCTTGTAGATGACGTCCCAGTTTCCTACGTCTTCCTGCTCCTGGTCCCCGTGGTCCCAAAGCACGCCCTCTTTGGCGGGTGAAATCAGTGGCATGGCGGTCAGCCTCTTGAAGCCGCAGAGCAACGGGATCTTCAGCGGGTTCTGGCCCCAGAATAGCGGCGTGGACTGAGTCATGCTCGGCAAACAGGGCAGGCAGGACTGTAAAGCGAAAAACAGCTCACGTTATCAGGATTTTAAATATTCAAATATTCAGGAATTTTAAAAAAAGCCTTTGGCTACGAACTGTAAATGATCACTGTTAAATTAAATGCCCCCAGTCTGGTATAGGGACTGACTATGACAGTTTCTTCTTTTTTTTAAAAAAAAGTCATGAATTAGATACTGGACATTATCAAGTTGCTTTAACCTCCTAGGACCTGCCGTCCACATATGTGGACGTCACATTTTGGGTTATTTAGACCAAAATACTAAATTTTGCTCAACAATGGCCTGATATCCACTTACGAGGACATTATACTGCTACTGTTCTATCGAAATTTTAAGCAAATATCCTCATATGTGGCTCTCATTTTTCTTAGAAACAAAAACCAGGTAAAAAAAAAATCTGGTAATTCTTTGTTTTTACATTCATTAGGTCCCAATATGCCCAGATATCAAAGAGAAATTAAAAGTTTATTAATTAAAAGAAATTAAGAGTTTGGGTCTTAGGAGGTTAATGCTTCTTCTCAGGATAAAAGCCCCAAGTTACTTACAGGAACGTATAAGGATGCTCTGAAGTTCTGAAGTATATCAGATTTCTAAATTAAAAAAACTATTTGATAGATTTCAGATAATTACAAGGATCAGGTTTTCAACATATTCAAGATTCTGGGTAAAAACTAAAAGGGATCAACGTGTTTTCAGGCTGTTAGATTATCAAGATTCAGAATAAAAGCACCATATAAATGAAAGAAACTTTTTGAGATCAAATTAGGCAAAATAAATTCTCGGGCTGATTCTGAATGACATCAATGTGTGTTTACCTTGGAGCAGGTGTGGAGGTGGTACTGCAGCTGGACAGGCACGAGGGGAGGCAGCAGCTCCTCTCTGCCAGCAGGGGACGCTGTTGGACTGGATAACCCATTAAAAGGAGGCAAGAAGGATGAAGAGGAGGAGCAAGAGGATGAAGGGCTGTGTTGGAGGATGTCAGCTGGCAGCAGCTCTTCTGGGGAGGAATAAACACTCAGCAATAGTCGGACTCAAACACAACAGCGAAGCCTTGAGATTTACCGGGGTTTACCTGAGCCAATGACCACCTGAACCACCGAGCTGTCCTGGTCCTGGAGGGAGGCCAAGGAGGAGGAGCAGTCCAGATGCTCTAGCAGCTTGAAGGCCTGGACATACTCTGAGAGAAGACAGAGAGTAAAGATCAGGATAGGAAGATTGCCAGAGTCCCGCTCGCTCGCATCAGACATGGATCAGAACCTTTATCTGTGGTTCCACTCCTCTTCAGAACTGCCTTCAGGTGCTCCAGGTACTTGAAAACCACATCGAAGACCTGATCCACATCCTCATTGTTCCAGAATGCCTTGGCCTTCTCTGGAAAAAATAAATCGGGACAAATGATCGTATCAGAAGCATAAAAAATGTGTAAATAAATAATCTGGACCCCCAACTACTGAACCTGGACCAGATTAACTGATAAAATAACCAATAAATGTCTCTGTATGCACATTTAACCTAACTCTCAGCACGTAAAAACAGGGAAAATGTGATATTTCATCTAAACCTCATCAGAGCAGTTATCCATTACAAAAAAGAAAAGACAAGAAAACAAACCCCATAACCTGGACCCCTTAAATCTGGCCTAGACCCCACAGACTGTATAAACCTACTAACAAAGGGGGGGAAATTATAGTTTTAACTCCCCCCCCCCCCATACAAAGGTGTCTAGATTAAATCCAGATAACCCGGGTTTGTTGGATGTGGACTAGGACAGTGTAAACAGACTCTTGCTGATTTGAAACTAGCTTTCAGCCGTTGTATTGTACCTAAACCACACTCTCGCATTTCCTTGTGTGTGTCTAACAGGAAAGCTCTGAGGCTAATGTAGCATTAGCCCGGTTAAACCTGGGTTAGCTGTCTGTGCAGTGCTCTGCACCTCTGAACCCCCGTTATCCGCTTCGGTTCCGTTTGTACTTCAGTTCTTACCGACATATTCCGGATCTAGCGGCTCCCCCGTTTCCATTGCACATTAGCCTGCTAGCACTAAGCTAACAATAAATAAGCTCGCGAGCTCACCGCTAACTTCTAGGTAACAGGTGACCGCGGGTGCAGACGGACCTGCAGTTTTGACTACCAAATAAGTCAAAAGCAGCAGTTCAAATTAAACCCGAACACCAGCCAGCTCCATGTGAACCCAGTAGGTTTATTCATTCATGTAAGCGGCTAGTCCGGTCGTTGCTTTTTGCTAACGACTGTGACCAACAGCAGACAATACATTGAACCTTCTGTTAACACTTCTTAAAGCATTGCAAGAGGTATTTATAGTTCAACAAGACCACACAACCCTGGCATCACGCAGTATAAACACTCCTGTCTTAACCGTTTAAAGTTTTTGAGCTTACGTGCCCCCTATCGGCCACCGTACTAAGACTTCAGGGTTTCAGCTCCCTGTTTTATGTCTGGCAGGAATTTCGAAAGCCCTTATGTAGACGTTATTTAAGTTTAAGTAACAGCAGACAGAAGGTCACTCACATATAAACACACAGAGCACATGAATATGTGACTATAACAGCCATTATTAGCATGTTAGCAGTGGTCCTTGTATACTTACAAAAGTACATGATTTCAGTCACTAAATACTCAGAGTGGTAAAACTAGTTACATTTGCACTGCCGCAAAAGACTCTCATATACCTGCAAAGCAGCAACAGAAGCTCCATTCTGCAATTACAATCTACACATAGATCCTACCCATGAACCTGACAATAATCCATGCACAAAATACTAAAACATGCTGTACATCTGCTGTGTAGATCACACCTGCACTGGGACAAAATGTAAACTGAGCTGTTGTATTATTTAAATAAAACAGCTCCTGAAAAGCCCACAAAAATGAAATTTTTCGCTTGTTCCAGCTTCCTGACAACCAAACTGCAAGTGCCAGATGTAGCAGGTAAAGAAAAGTTGTAAATCCACTAGCTTGAACTGATTTTGTTCACACGTTTCTTTTATTTCAGAGTCCCATGCAACCCCAACCCATTGATTCTGGGAAACACACACACACACACACACACACACACACACACACACACACACACACACACACACACACACACACACACACACACACACACACACAAAACATACAAAACAAAGGGGAAGTGACACAATTGAGTCACGTGAAAGCACCATGGGTGGACCAGAGGTCAGTCCTCTTTCATATATTTTGTATTTTTCCAGTCTTTGCTGACTGTGCACAAGGCTTTATCTGTTGCCTTTGTAACACTTTATTACATCCTTGAACATTAAGTTAAAGATGGTCACCCTCATTTAGCAGTTCAAACAATATGTTTAAAACCTGCTTTTTCAGCTTTAGGAATATTGGTAACAGGGTGGCCCCAGTAATAACATATCTTATAAAGTACCTTTCATTCTCGAGGAGAACCGATCTAATTGTTTGATGGTGTATTATTTGTTTTTATTGCATACATTAAAAAAAAATCAAACAAGCTGTTTATTTATTTTAAAAAATCAAGCCCAAATTGTTCTCCAAATGTAGAATGACATAGAAATTAAATATTAAACATATATAAACACTCATGCTGTTATCAGAGACAGACAGCCCTGAATATAACCTGTTAGAATTCAGGAACAGCAGATTTGCAGATGGGAAAATACTTTAAAGCGTTATTTTGGATAAAAAAAAATCAACAAACCCTTGAGCTATTTCCATCAGATTCGACTGATAAGTTATTTTAGACAATGCCTGTCATTAACAGCCCAGATAAGTGCCAGGAGGTATTTGTAAATGGTTTGTCCTAGGCGTTTTTAAACTTCTGTGTTGGTTCTTCTGATAAAGTCATGATGTAATAGTTCAATAAATCAAATTTTAGGTTTTTACGGGGTTAGTGATCAAACTACACATGTATTTACCGGGCTTTTGCCTGTTTTCAGACTGCCTGCAAGTCCTAATTCAGGGCAGCAGATACGTAGAGCGGTTTTTATGTATTGACCTCCACCGGCCTCCGTACTGAGCAAGCAGTTATAAAATGTCAATATAAACAAATCCCAAATCGTCCAAAAGGACATTTTTATAAAACCCGTCAGTTTTATTTGAGGTGTCAGGATAAACGCAGGCTAATTGGAGCTGTTTTAAAATAAATATTTGATTTATTTATTTATTTTATATCTGCCGCTGCTGTCCCACACTTCCTGTTCAGTTTTGTAACGATGTGATAACAACTTATGCAAGTTCAGCGTGAGAATCAATTGGAGCAAAGAACGCAGAGGTGAGCAGCTTCAGTCTTTACTGATCCACTTTAACACAACATCATGTTTAATGCGTTCAGCCTGATTAAAAATAATCCGTGTCTGAGGGTGATGACTCGACAGGTAAGGACAGGTGTATAAAGCTTCATCTGGAAGCTGAGTGTAACGCATTGATGTCAGCTCACACTGAGCAATCACTGGAGGGAGATTAATGGGAAAGAAAACATTTTTTTAAACAGTTTTTATCCTGAAATGTTCGAGTCTTTGTAAATGTCCAGAAAATTATTTATTAATCGTTTATTTAAGAAATCTTTAAATGTAAATTTGAATGAAGGATTGATCAACTAACCACAGCAGCTGTTTTTTTTAACAGAAGTAAATAATCTATTTATTAGTTTACTGTTTAATTATTAGATTTTGTTTAACATTTGGGAATTTTGCTTGTTATTATTAGTATTACTGAATTTCTTTTGGCTTGTTTTTGTTGTACATGTTGAGTTCATGTTGTTTCGTTTACTGTTGTTTTCTGTTGTCCATAAGATATCTGTACACTGACTGTAAACTCTCCTCACATTAAGGTCACAGGTCATCTCCCCTGAGCCAAGATGTCTGCGATGCGGCGGTCAGTGAGCGAAGCATTCTGGGCGATGTGTGCAGCAGACTCCATGTCTATGCCGGTCCACTGGTACTATGACATCAACGACATCAGGAGGGACTTCGGTGGCTGGATATCAGGCTTCAACTCGCCTCCTGAGCGTCACCCGTCCAGTATCCTCACCCTCTCCAACACAGGTAAGAAGTCATTGGAGAGGTGCTTTTGACCTGCATTGTTTGTAATGACCAGCAGGGGGAGACTCCTGCAAGAAGTCTAACTCTATACGTCTATGAAAAAAATTGCTGAGTTTACAGTCTGAGTGTTGGTTTAAATGTAGAAGTTAAATAAAAGAATATCCTAAAAAGATGTTACATTTATAAATAAAAATGGGTTGCCAGTGAAAATGAATTTAAGGCAGATTTTTTTATTATGCTATTTTCCAATTAGCATGTTTATATTATATAACATAATCTTTATTACACTTACGTTAATCTAAAAATATGTAGTATAGTAAAAGAAATGTAAAAATATTTTTGGTACATTTTTTACCCAGCAACTGGTCCATGTGTTTCTTATCTGTCGATGTGTATCTGCCGATATGAATCCGATGTAGTTCATTTTATCAACAAAATCAACAAAACTGTTTTTTTTAAATATCCTGCTGCATTTGTTTTAAAAAACAAAACACTAAAGCTATTCTGTTATATGCACTACAGCCAAAACATTTCATAGTTCAGCAATACTGATCAATCTAATTTACTTAAACCTACACCATCCTCCCTATTCTCGTATTCTAAACAGTACGTAGCAGAAATATTAAACAACCTAACTAATAGGGTTCCAAACTCCTAGCAAAACTAATAGGAAACCACCCCCCACCCTCTGCCTAATGATGCTTAATCAGCGTAATCTGCTTTAATTCAATGCACGTGTAAAACAAATGCATAGAAATAAATTATTTTTCTACAATATTTAAATAGATTCAACAACTTTCTTCAACAGAAAGATGTGCAGACTGCACAGATGGTATCTTCCCAAAGGAAAAGGTACTATAGCTTAGCAGGGGTAAATTAGAGTTAATAGTTACTATATACAATAGTGGATTTCTATACATTTTACGTCAGATGAAAACTTTAATTGTAAGATTCAGATAATTATTTATTAAAAGCTAGACATGAGAATAAGAAAGAAAAGTATTTCTTTGTGCCCCCCTTTACCTGTTAATGCCCTACTTGGCCCCCTGGCAAAACTTTGCTAGACCCGCCCCTGCACAGTTACCAGCTGTCAGCTACGTAAAAAAGGATGCTGGTGTAGAAAGTAAATTCTAACAACAGCTTATCAAGCTTAAATGTGCTGCTGTTGTTTATCCACTGGTTTCCTCTTTCTGGTGCAAAGTGGGCGAACAAACAAACTGGAGAAACGGGACTTGCGACAGAAAAACCGATCAGCTGATCATTGATCAGTTTCATGATTGAAGTAGCAACAGGAGAGGGAGGGAGAGAAGAAGAGGCAGTCGCTCCATATATCGGTTGTTAAGCTTATCGTGGGAATGCTTTACAAACATTCAGAGATGAACTTACACACTTGCTTTACTCCTCTGGGATAACTTTCTCAGAGATAAAATACCGATTTGGTAACGAGGCTCCAAATGCTCAGCCAGACCACCGACAGGTCTCACATGCCACAGCCACTCTATCACGTGATGCACACTGCTCCGACGTGCTAAAGTTATGAGCTGAGTTACGCCATGTCGCAAGTTTTGTGAAGTGCTTTTGTGATAATTAATGGATCGGATTACATTTTTTATTTCTCTCCGATATCCGATCCAGTAATTTAGGTCAGTATCAGACCGATACATAATATGGGATCGGTCCATCTCTAGTTTAAACTAAAAAAGCAGAAACCTCCCTCCTACTGATGCTGGCAAAGCATCAGTGTGGGAAAAATACTTTTAAAAGAACTCTGAACCTGAAGATGAGAACTGCTCATCCAAATGAACTCAGATTTGGCACTCAACTCAAATCCCTAGAAATACACCTCCCAAATATGAAGAAGATTGGATGAACCGGTGTTGAGACAGACAAACAGAAGAGGACCAAGGACACAGCTTTGAGGAGCTCCATCCTGATTAATCCTGCTGTTTTTAACCTCTCTGTCATTTTGCAGCTGGCAGTGGTCGCACCAACTGGTCTTCTGGTGCGAAGCGAGCCAATGTGGTCGGCAGCGTCATTCTCCATGATAAGCTGGAGTTGTGGAACTCCTCAAGTGGATCGATCCACTATCACCGAGGTACTGCCGCCCTATACTACAGTTCACTGTTTTTCCTTCGTTTTGTTGTTTGTTTCTATTTTTGTTGTGTCCATGTTCTTTCTCTGTGGTCTTCAAGGTCTTCAGGCAGGTGACAACACGCTGAACATCCTCTGCTCCCTTCGAGTGGCTCGGACACTTGTCTCCAGAGGTTTTGTGGACGTCTCTCAGCCGGATGCTCGAGCTGCTGTTCTGTCAGACTACGTCCACTTCCTGACCACACCCGGTTCACACAAGGACACCTACGCTGAATCCTTCCACCGCTCATTCTTTGTTGACTGGCAGGAGAGCAAACCGACCTCGCCACATGAAGTAGGACAGAAGCAGTTGACCCCTATGCTGTAACATGCCACATCTGGAGTGTTTCACCAATTTACTTGCTGTTTTCCAGGTTCTGAAGTTTGCAGAGGAACGCTCCGGGATGAAAACGAGCTCTCCGTTCCCTGACTGCCAGCTAGATGCCATTGGCTGCCTTCCCATGATCCTTCCTTTCATCCTTCTGTCTGCCTCAGCCAATGAGGAGCGAGCCGTAAGCGAACACAAATCAACAACATAAGAAACAGTCTCAGATAGCAACATGTGACCTTTAACCTACTCTGTCCTCAGGTTTCAGCAGCGGTGGAGTTCGTAAAGCTCACCCATCCTCACCCCAACGTGCCCGAGTACGTGACGATCTACAGCCGGGCACTGCACGCGGTACTGGGCGGGGCCAGTGTCCGTGAGCAGGCTGAGCAAGCTCTGAGGAGACTGGATGCCTGGGACACCTGCCAGAGCTTCAGTCGCAAGGCGGCCAAGTGAGATTTTGTAAACATATCTAACACTTCCTTTAGATGTTTCAGAATAAGAGTTGAGTCTAACCACTCGGTACTTTCTTTTGGCCCCTGGAAAACTTTTACTTTGAAGCATCTGAGCAGCATTTGGTTTTTGACAATTTCTTATTAAAATATTTATTAGAATTTTAGGTTGGCTGCCAGAGACCGCTTCCTGTATGCATTTAGAAGTAAAAGTCTTTCAGAATAAACAGGGATTTGAGCTCTTTGAGACCCGGAACAGCTTTAAAGGAGTACTTTAACATTTTTCCTGTATTTCAGGATTTGCTAAAATGTTGAGAATTAAGTAATGCTTCCTGTGCAGGCGTTCACATTAAAAGCCTACAACAAGTGTATTCTTTATGACACTCATAATCACACTTCCTGCAGTTCATTCACAACAAAAGTCTACAGTAAAAAGCCCTTTTTTATTAGCTGTCCAACACTTTCTGCAGACTTCCTTTAGACTAAATGCTTGGTTAGGAAGCAGCGTCTGTGTGTAAAAGGTTATCCGTAATGTTTTTTAGGTTTTCTGTGTCCTCTGAGGAGAGACTGAAGGTCCATCAGAGCGCTGTGAACTACCTTGGTATGGCCTGCTACAACAAAGGTCAGAATCCGACCAATAACCTTTCTTTTACCTCACTGGCTGGTAAAACTTAAGATCATTGTTTTTAGATGCTTGTCTTTCCTGCTTGTGTTGCACAAACAGGTGCTCTGTCCAGCCTGTTCTACCTGGCCCACGAGTTTCATGATGACCCCAAAGGAGGAATCCTGGCAAACACCAACTGTGGAGGTAAAATTTAAACATGCTGGTTTGCACTCAGGCTCCTGTTGGTTAAATCTTTGCCCAGGTGTGGCTTATGCGGTCAAGCAGAAGCCACACAACAAGTGTTTGGTTTTTTTTATGTATTTCTGTTTTTATATTACTGTGAAACACTTTGTGTTTTTATCCTGTGATGAGTGCTATATAAAAAAAATGAAATAGAATATTAATATTAATTAAATTATTCAGAGTCTTTATGTAGGTATGAAACAGCAATGTATTGCAACTTAAAAGAGGATCAAAAACTCCACTGCTTCCTGTTTGCAAACTTGATGAGTCCACATTCAAACTTTTGTTTTTAGCGAATTAAAGTCTATAAATATACAAATCTAAATAAAAAACTGAAAAGTAATTAGTGCAGTATGTGGTTTCTGTGAGTCTTTATACTATTATTATTATTATTATTATTATTATTATTATTTCTCTTTCATTAATATAAAAGCAGTGTCCATACAAGCTGTTAACAAAAGTCTATCCTTCCATCACACTCGGTGTCAGTCAGACTAACTCAGTAGAAACCTCCTGCTGATAGCTGAGCGATGGGCTAATTTTGACTTTTAATAATTTCATTTTTTAATTTCATGGTCTGCTTGATGACTTGCATGTATGACATCAGTGCTGTGTTTGTTCTTATTTTCGTTTTGTTTGGTTCTGACTTCAGGTGAGAACTGTAACCGTGGAGCGGCGCTCGGGGCCTTGCTGGGGGCCGGAGGCGCCCACACAGGAAATTGCATCCTACAGGAGTGGAAGGATGACCTAAGAGATGCTCAGGAATTTATCCCTGACATCCTGAAGGACATTGTTTAAGAAGATCATTGACCCCTGGAGGAAAGAAGAGGAACAGAAATCGCACAGCACTGTAACTTTAAAAACTCCACCGCTTCCTGTTTACAAACTTGATGACTCCACATTCAAACTTTTTATTTTTAAAGAATAAACTCTTTATCACATGTGTTTTATTTTTATGGGAAAAAAAGAGCAAACTTGAACTTGAAATGTAGCAATGAACTGTTTACGTTACATATTTATTATTTGCCTTGCCATCATTTCACCTGCAGCCTTTAAATGATCAAATCAAAAAATATGTGTTTTTGCTCACATGGAAAAAATAAACTAAATGATTCAATGAGTGTGATTTTTGATTTAATAAAAGAATGTAATATATGTACTGGCTTGTATAATAACTCTATGGACCTTTTTAAATTTTTATCCTCAGTAAGAAAAGTAAGTAAATATAACTGATAGTTAACAGTTTTATTAATTAATATCAGGCTTAGATATGGGTTTATGCTTTAAATCAAATGTAAAAATAATATCGATGTAAGATGTTCATAGTGGAGATATTTGGTAAAATCAAGCATCAGCCTCCAGGCAGACATGCACTGAATGTCCAATTTTACAGCAAAGATAAACACGTTACAAAAATATTTCTTTATCCGGTTGTTCAGTGATGACGCGACGAATCCTACTTCCGGGTCTAAAGTAGTCTGCGTTTAATATGGCTTTTGTGTTGTTAACATGTTTAATGTTTTGTATTTTCTTCTATTTGATCTCAAAAAGCTCCTAAAACAGTCAGTGATCCCTGTTGACCTCCCTCGGCTTTTATTACCGCTAATCATTTATTTAAGCTCAGTTTTTAAAACCTTAGGATGTAACTACAGCCCAGCCCATGAATGACTAACCTCGTATTGAGGATGGATTATCTCAGTTGTTCTCCTGGCTGAAGTTTGGTCCTTTTACAGCATCCTGCCATGCGATTACATTTGTTCCTGACCACCGAGAACACTCACGTTAACTTTTATCGAGTGGGAAAAAAGTTAGCTTGTTTATATTATGCTAACATAGCTGTGTTGCTAGCGGTCACGTAGCACATCATTATATACCAGCTAGCCCAACTTCAGTAACCCTACAAACGTCACTGCTGTTTAGTTTTCTGTCTTCATTTATGCTGGAAGTGATAACAGAGCTGTACGTTTTAATTTGTTTCCAAAACCCCGCAGTCAGGACATGCTATATTGTATTTAGATAGAAGCTAGCGAGCTAACTCCCTGCTAACTTCTAACTCCGTTAAATGTCATAAATTCCGTTTTCATGGATGCCTGGATGTTAAACTCAATTGTTACACCTGGTAGAGCAGAACACTGATCATTTTATTAAAGATGAAAGACTTTAGACAGTTTTTCAACTCTCAGTAATGCCATAGTGATCGTTTGATATATGGACCTGCAGCGGAGTTTAGACCCAGACACGGCTAGTGACGTCAGACTGAACAACCGGATAGCTAATTCGTCCCTTCCTAACAGGTGGATGCGGTTGAATTTTCTAATAACTGACCTGTTTAAATTGTATTGAGGCTCAGAGTTTGTATTAGTCCGAGATATCAGGCTAATGGTGGTTAGCTGTCTGCTAAGCTTCATCTCAGCATTTCTGAACTGAACCTCCGGCCTTTTTGTAAATGGCTGTACCTACTCTACAGTGCACTCAAAGCACTTTATACAACTTGTATTGTTGACACTGAACATACAACTACGTTCATCTATCATGAGTCACCATAAGTGCTTTCTAACATTCATACTCCAATGGATGCATCAGGGAGAACTCTGGCTTAGCATCTTGACACAGGCTATTGGCAGACTGGAGCAGCCAGAGATCGAACCACCAACCTGCTGATGATCGACTCTACCCTCTGTGCTACAGCCACCCCATTTTAATAAAATGATCTAATCAATAATCAATAATACTAACAGATTATCTGAAAAGTCTGAACTCCATTTTGGTGAGTTGGTTCCAAAAGGAATTTCAATCCTATAAAATCTGCAGGAAATCAGTTTGTGAATTCTGGTCTTGCTAAAAGTCTGAAAGGAGGATTAACCAGGGAGTGCTCATTGGTTAACGCCATGTCTTCATTTCACAACTTCACCAACCAATCAGTGATAAATATCATGGTATGTTTAAAGTGTGCCCCAGACTTGGAGTTGCAGTACATTTAGAAGTCATGAGTTTATCACCTAGTCAGAATCTGTAAAGTCAGTAGTTTAAACCTCCTCTTTATTGTTATTTACCTGTTATTAAACTGTGAGGAAAACACATTCATCAGCCTGATAGGGAAAGCCTGCTGTTGTACTGTTGGGGGTTTAGCGGGGGGCTGGTTTGTAGTTTGTTTGTTCTCAACCTTTGATCCTTTGATAAGTTTAGAACAAACATGGAGTCCATTAGCAGAGACACGAAGCATCTCTTCGTCTTACTACTGCTCATCATCGCTTCTATCCCATCATGCACTGGGATCCCTGAAGGTCAGTTTTATGTCTTCTCTATCTTGGAAATTTTCTTTGTCTTTTTCTGTACTTGTTTCCACCTGTTAGGGATGGCACACAGGCATCCACAGCTCTGAGCAGCTCTCCACAACATCGGGAGGCTAAAGTCATGCTAGCATGTTGGTTTGTAATGAACTGGGAAGCGATAAACACTACAGATAAATTTCAGGAAGATAAATCTGAACACTGAATAAACTTAGACTCAAGATTATTTTATTTCATTCAAATATGAGAGGGCATATTATTCTTTCACAAAAAAGAAAAAACAGTTAGAAAAAACAGGAATGAAACTAATTTCTAGCTCAGAATAAATAACATAAAACATGAACATTATTTATTTATATTTATTCAGCCATGTATTCATGTACATTTAGGTCTTAAGTCTTTTGTTGTAGCAGGTGAAACAGTGATATTGGTATTATTATAGCCAAAGACCAACTGCCAAAATATTGTATAATATATATTTATATTACCTAAAAAATGACTATGATTAAAAATTTAAAAATTTAAAAAAAAAGAATAAAAGTACAACGCATAAAAGTAAAATGATGAAAGATTATATTTTACAACATTTTAAGAAGTGTTTAACTATGCAAACAAAGCATTATAAATATAGAAATATGAGGACATTTGTGACAGTTTACAGAAGTCAAATCAGTTACAAAACAAACAAGGGAAAAACACATAAAAAGTCTCTAAATGTGTTGGCTTTTCCTGTTTGCCAATATTATATTAACAGCAATGTTTTTTGTGATAAAACTTATGCTGTAGATAAAATGTAAAATATATTATCTTTTTTAAACCTGGTTTGCATTTAAATAGCAAAACAATATTAATTCGGTCCCAAGTCATGCTAACAGTCAAATTAACAAGAATAAAATGCAAACATCTTTCAACTGTATACCACTATTAACTGTGTAATTATGTGTAAAAAGCACATTATGTGTGTATTTTATTATTCTTATTAACTTAAAAATATAGTTTAATGAAAAATAATTTAGCAAAATATTTGAAAATAAAATCTTTAATGTCTTCCTTTTCATTTTTTTTTATCTATAAAGATGTTTTTTAAATAATTATTTGAGTGAAATGGTTAAGCAATTTGTTATTTTATTTTTCTCATCTTTTTTTTTATAACCAGAACTAATAGTACTTACTCACTGTTTTACTTATCTAAGTCTATCAGTATCCACCCCAGCTAAACTGTTCCAAAGCAAAAACAAATACATTATTCATGCTGATTTAAAAGTTAATATGGAATTGAGACTGATTTTCATCACAGAAAAATACAGGATTACCCTGAATAACTATATCAGTAAACATACAGGAAACTTATGCAAACACCATTATTAATGTCTCTTATGTCAAACTCCAGTTGTGTAGACATGTGTCGTTCTGTTTAATTTCTACACAAAGGCGTGGGTTTGGAAAAGTCTGAGGCCAGCGGTTTCCTCCATCGAACTCGTCGAGCAAACTTTTTCCTGGAGGAAATCAAGACAGGCAATCTGGAGCGTGAGTGCATCGAGGAGAAATGTTCCTATGAGGAGGCCAGGGAGATTTTTGCCCACCCACAACAGCTGGTCAGTTTCAAGATACCAACAAAAGCATTGAAAATGCCACAACACTTGGTACCAAATTTTATTACTGAAGTCAAGGTAGTGACATAAGAATGGATGGTGCTGGTGGTAGTTGAAAGACAGAATTTGATGGTTTTTATTTTATTTATATTTGTTTTGTTAACTATTACTGAATTTGGGTCCTCTGTCTACTCAGGAGAACTTCTGGAGGACATACACAGGTACTCAGTCTGAGCTTTGACATTTCGAACATTATAAACACATTGCAAATAAAGTAGTGCTAGAATTCTTTACGCACTTGTGTCATGATACGTTGTGTGGCAGGCAGGAGAAGGACCCAATAGCAATATTCACAAACACGGGGATGAACTTAAGAAACACAGCTTTAATGCTGGCAGGACAGAATACAGGACATGCAAAACTAAACCGGAAAAACGTAAACTAATACTCGAAGGTAGACACAGGGAGATCCACACAACATGAGGGAGAACGCGACGCCGAACAGAGGGAGACTCAGACAGAAATACACAGAGGGTAAACGAGGAAAGTGGGCACACACGGGGAACACAGGTGATACTGATAATCATAACGAGACAGGGCGGGGTGAACTGAACATGACATGTACAGGCACAGAGGTTCAGACAGGAGGAGAGAGAGCACCGGGAAAACACAGACATAACGGGCTGGGGAAACATGAAACAACCACAAAGGGAGACGAGGGCTCATAAATACATAGAGGGCACACAGGGGGGAGAGAGAGCACGGGGAGAACTTAGACATAATGGGCAGGGGACACATGGAATAAAACATAAGGAGAGACGAGGGCTCACAGATACACAGAGGGGCACACAGGGGGTAAAAGCCATGAAGGGAAAACACTTAGGGAACAACACAACAGGGCAACTCAGAAAACATGGCCTAAATAAGGAACGAAATACAAAAATACAAGGAACTAAGAATACTGGGCCCACATGGCCCAGGACCATGACAACTTGTAACCAAGACATTGCTCAGTTTTCCAAACATTTGTTGAAATGCTTGATAAAAATCTTTGCTACTTCCTGTTTGCAGCTGTGGACAAATGTTTGTCCTCTCCCTGTAAGAATAGAGCGACGTGCACTCGAAACATCGACACCTATATCTGCAAATGTCCACCAGGTTTCCATGGATACAACTGCGAAAAAGGTTGGAAGTCCAAAAAGTCTGTTGATGTTTTCAATTGGTGCAGAGGAAGTCAGTGTTATCATTGTTCCCTTGCAGTGCGTTCAAACACCCCCAGCTGTCGCTACAGAAATGGAGGATGTGAACATTTCTGTAGAGAGCTTCAGGATGGCTCTCCCATATGCTTTTGTGCTCCGGGATACAGACTTGAACTGGACAACAGTACCTGCATGCCTGAAGGTCTGAGCCAGTAACACACTTATGAAGTACAGTGCAAATCACATGTACAAATTGTTGGAGTCAAATTGTTAAATGTTGTCATTGTGTTACTTAAATTTGTAGGTCTTAGTTCAAACTATGGAATCAAAGACATTCCTGTGTCTCTGACCACCTCTCCAGCCACACACACACACACACACACACACACACACACACACACACACACACACACACACACACACACACACACACACACACACAGTGTCTTATCTTTTAGAACCATAGGGTGGTTTTACAATGGGAGGTGCTTGTGTGTACTGTGACTGTTGTGTAAACTGTGTGTCGGGGAAATAAAAGGCTGCGAGGAAGACTGGTTGGTTGACGCTGGTTAGGGAACAGGTGAGGAGCGTTCAGCTCCCAGAGCCGTTAACGAGAATAAGTCTCTAAACTAGCAGGGCCTGTGGAAGCGCAGACCCAACACAAATACTTTAAAAATACAGGCTTTACAAGTTCTAATCGGCTTGCTTTATGCTCATGGATGAATTTAAAGTCGCCCTTGATTGAAGACAGTAAAAAAAAAAACATTCTTAGATTTGTACAGGTTACCTGTGAGCAGGGACATCACAGCACCTTGATTTGATTGATTTGTTTCACGTGCTAAGCAACACCTTTACCTACAACATCTTGACCTAGTCTTGATGCATGCTCAATCATCCAGGTAATGAAATCCCAAACAGTTGATTCTGTTCATCTGGACGTAACATTTTCAGTGGGAGAAACGTTTCGTCACTCATTCAAGTAACTTCTTCAATCTCACCTGACTGCAGGTTTCCCCAATCTTATAAACAGTACATTTGCACAATGACTGAAACTAGCACTGAATGAACAATGGGCTGTGAGGTCAGTTCCTTGACCATTAATATGCAAATTGTCATTACTATTGATCAATAACCACTGATCACAGCCCATTGATGAAAGACCATTGATCAATGGCCATAAGGGCCATTCACAGAGGGTTCGGGAATGGTATATTAACCTCTTAGCAGATATTTACACCCAAAAAACTGCTTTTAAGTTTCTTAGATATCACAAGTTTGGACTGATTTTAATTCCTGTGTGTCTCTGAGCATCATTCAGGGTGTCAGAAGCAAAAGGCTGACTTTTGGTTTCTTTCTTAACTGTCTGGTCCAGATGCTGTGGTCTGCGGAAGGCCTCAGGTACATTTTGCCCCCAGGGTTGTTAATGGGATAATGTGTCCCAAAGGACATTGTCCGTGGCAGGTAAGTCTTTGAATAGAGCCCCATCTCCAGTAAAATGAGCTAAGATACACAATCTTCCACTAGAATACATAAAGAGACACATATAGTATTGTGCAAAAGTTTTGTAGAAACAACACTGTCATAAAAGTGGTCACAAAATAACACAGTTTGATTGGCATGAAATAGTATTTTTCCACTAGCAAATAGCTATTAGCCAAAAGATTTGACATACTTCAGCATGCTGTGCAGCGCATCAAACAAATTTGAGGATAATCGACAAATAATGGCCAGAAGGGGAAGTGGAAGGCAAAAAAATAAAAAAATAAATAAAAAAATCTACAGCTGATGAAGGGTATCATATCCCTAAAACTTAAGAAATAGGAAAATTAAAAAAAAGAGCTGACACAGGAGATGATCACTGAAGCTTCATCAGAAATGGTCTCAGTGGAAGGGTGCCTGTCAGTATATGCCAAATTACACAAGGACTGAACTGAAAATCAGTGTAAACAGGGAGATGAATCCAGATTTGTATGTATTTTATCTCTTTTTTCAGGCTCTTCTGGCTGAAAATAACCAATTCTTCTGCGGTGCCATCGTCTTGTCGGATCGATGGCTTTTAACTGCAGCTCACTGTGTTTATCAAAAACCTAGCACCGTGCTCCACATCGTTGTTGGTAAGACAATTAGAAAAATGGTAACTTCAAATTCTGGCTTCTAGTCTGGCCTCTCTTACTTCCTTCAATCACATAACATTCACCAGGTCAATGTTGACTCATTTTAGGGTTACAGATAGCATTTTATTTAATGTCCATACCTCTTTATAGGCTGTTTTGTCTGTTTGAAGCATTGTATGCAATGTAAAATATTTGATTTAATTTGAAAGGTGTCATTTTCTAGCTTCTGAAAATGTATCTAACAGTATATGGGTTTTGCTAACATAGTGGATATTGTGAGTCAACTGTATGTTATGTATGTTAGGTCAACTTAATTGTCGTTCAAGTTTTTTTTTCAGTTTGCTCACTTTTCTTCTGGCTCCAAATTCAATGTAGCATTTAAAAGTAATGTCGCTTTCAAGGTGAGCATGACATATGGGAAGAGGAAAAAACAGAACAGTGGCGGCGGGTGCTCAAAGTTGTGTGCCATGAAGACTACAACGTGACTAGCTCCGACAGCGACCTGGCTTTGTTGAAACTTCACCGCCCAGTAAAACTGGGCCGCCACGTCGTGCCCATCTGCCTTCCTGCCCGCAATAGCACCTTCACCCGGACGCTGGCAAGCATCCGCCACTCGACTGTGTCTGGTTGGGGTCGTCTGGCAGAGTTTGGCTCTACCTCAAGATACCTGCAGCGTCTGCAGCTGCCGAGGGTCCCGGTGCAGGAGTGCCGCCTCCACACCGGGCTCAACATCACCAAGAACATGATATGTGCTGGCTTCAAGCGTGGTGGCCAGGATGCTTGCAAGGGTGACAGCGGGGGCCCACTGGTGACACGCTACAAGAAAACCTGGTTCCTTACAGGTGTGGTGAGCTGGGGGAAAGGCTGCGGCCAAGAAAACATGTACGGCGTCTACACGAAGGTCACAAACTTCCTGGACTGGATTGAGAATATCATGGCAACTGGCTAAAATTGGTTTTAGTCACTGTGTCAACGCAGTTCAAGAGTTAAAGAGAGTAAGAATCCAGTGTTAGAAACATTAGATCAGTAATCACTGTGAAGGAGCCACAAATGTATAAAAATAATATTCATTTTCTGATGCTGTGCTCAAATAGCTTTAACTTCCACACCTTCATGTACCTAAAAAATGCCAGAGATGTAGTTTCAGAAGCTTTTTGAACAAAAAAAGAATTTTTGACTGTCAGCTGGAGGAATATCATCACAATAAAATTGGTCCTGAGAAAAATCCAAAATCAACAAACTAAAAAATTATTTGTTTTTCAAGTAAATTAATGGCCTGTATTTTTAGATATAAATTAATCTGCTAGAAACTTTGAAGTTTTCTATAGTGATGGTAAATGTAAACCATCAACCAACAATCAGTTTAATCTAAAAGATGCAAAGACATCAGTTCACTCGACATGTTGAAATGTTGTTTTTTGACAATAAAGATGAAGTTCAGTGTTTTTCGTTTCTTTTCATGCCCCTCACTCACTTTTCAGCCATTTTGTTGTAGATGTGCTTCTGTTCGTAGGACCAGTAGGCCTCATTTAGTAACAGTGGGTCCTTCATGCACACAAATCAGTGATTTATCAATATTTTCTTACGTGAATTTGTTTGTTCTTTATAAACAAATTTGAAATTGCCTCAGACCGTGTGTACAAACAAATGAACCACTGTTCCAGAAGTGTTGTAGTATGTTCATGTGAAACTTTGTGAATCCAAACATGTGCTGCCATGTGAGGGTTAATAATAATAATTAATAATCAAGTGCATTTGATTATGAGCACCTAATTTCTACTTACTTTCGTAATTCCTATACAAGAAGTAATAGTGTACTTAGTTTTTCACGCACTGCTTCTGCATTTTGTCTTAATACTTGTTGAATATACAATGACATTGTAATTTGTTTTGTTGTATTTATCTAATTCTAAGACCTGCAAAGGTCTACTTTTCACTACGTTCTGATAAATAAAATCTTAGAACTGAAACAGTGGTTACTTTCTGTTTACACTGACTGTGGAATATTGGCTGCAAATATCTGTTTATTGTTGAGTTTAACAAATTAAGCCAAGTCAGTCAAATCCTTCTTTTGACTGAATGATTTTAGTCTAATAACCTTCTAAACACAAGACAAAACAATGTGTAAGTATAATACATACATACACAGCCTCACGTTATAATAAATAGAATAATATTGAACTCGTGTAGGCTGCTTGACTGCTTGGTGTTTGAAGTCTATGTCAGAAATATCAGAAATACACAAAAGAAACTCTGCGTTTGCGTAATTTCTCCAATTCACCAATGAAACAGTGATAATCAGGAATCTGGAGGCAGAAACTTTCAGTGATTTTGGGTCAGAGTTTCATCATTCAGGTTTCTCCACTGATCATGTGACCACCAGCAGGAGGAGGGACGGACTTTGGACCCGAAGCCCCACAAAGACACAGCACAGCAACTTTCTGATGAAATCAACTATGTGGCTGAAAGTCTTCATCATCTTCGTCTTCAGCTTCCACAGCTGCCAGCTGGCTTCAGGTGAGCTAACACGTTTACGCGTATCGATCACTGATTGATTGATTAGTTAGCTCAGGGATTAAGCAGTGACATGGAGGTGAAACCACTTAATCATAGGTCTGTTTTTGTCGTGAGAGGGACGAGAATGACCATCATTTTGAGCTAATATTAACATGTTAACAGTGACATCTGATGCACAGTATGGAACAGCAGAGTCAAATAAAAACACTGATTGTAAGGTGGAGCTTCTAAAGCAGTGTAAGGTGGACAGTATATGCTTAAAAACAAGTGTGTTTAGAAACACAAGGTTTCATCTGCCCCTCCCCCCACCCCAAAAGGGGGGGAGGCAAAAAGTTTAAGTCACCTGTACAATAAACCAATCAATACATAAATAAGTGAGTAAGTAAGTAAATAAAATTATATTTAAAAAACAAACAGAAAGAAAATGGAAACCACAGAAAACCAAAAATATCATGAAAAAATTGCAAATATTTATCGTTATGAGACTGGATGTGGGTAAAAATAAACAACCACAGTGATTATTTAATCAGTTTTTAACAAATTATTATTTGACAACTAAGATAATAATCAGTGAACCTTTTTAAAGAAAAGCGTCATCATTTGCTGCCTCTTATTTCTTACATGTAGCACTTTACTTTATTGCAGTAAAGTTTGAGATTTTTACTCTACGGTTTGTTTTAGTCATTTCTAATGTGTTAGGTTTTATAAATGATTTAATGTTTAATGTCTAACATTTATTTGTCATATCAGTATATTTTTGTTTATGTTATTCATCTATGTTCAGTTTTCTGTAGATTTGTTTTTTGTTTTTCAAATAATTATTTATGAAAACCATCAATTTTGCAAAGAGCCACAAATGCAAATTAGACTTTATGGTTACGTCACATTTACTTTGTTTATTAAGGTGCTCATGGTAATTAAAATGCATTGTCCCGTATAAATAAACATGTCAGAGATATGGAAACCAAGCAGTTTATTGTAAAAATAATTATACATAACATACGTGATCAGTGACTTTACAAAGGCTTCAGATGAACTTTGATCAGAATCAAATTTAAAAACAATGCAATAGACATGTAGAGATTTCAGTCTTGTAGGACATTTACTTTACAATATAAAGCGCCTTCAGGTAACTCTTGTTGTGATTTGGTGCTATATAAATAAAACTGAATTGAATTGGATGACCAACTCTGATTGAGACAGAACTATTCTGATGAACTCTCCCCTTCTTCAAATGTTGGGCAGTCTTTCTGGATAAAGATCGAGCCAATGGCGTTCTAGTTCGGACTCGGAGGTATAACTCAGGCTGGTTTGAGGAGCTGCAGATGGGAGACCTGAGGAGGGAGTGTATAGAGGAGAAGTGCACCTACGAGGAGGCCAGGGAGGTGTTTGAGCACACCGAGCTCACGGTAAAATCAAATTAAATTTTCACTTCACTGAACATGTTTTCTATAAAAGAGTTTTACATGACAGGAGAAAACAGCAGGTGGAAAAAAATGGTATTGGGACTTGTCATGTGTGAACTAAGAATAGATTTAAATTACTGATACTTAAATTAAATGCTGTTAAATACTGAAGCCATGTTATTTCAGTAAATTACTGACTAGTTTTAAGACAATCATTCATGTAAACATGCAAATTGATAGCAATTCATAATTAGCAACACAAACAGAGGCAAATACTTGGCCACATGAACTCATGAGGTGAAAATGTGCTTTATACTAACTTTCCAACATACTTGGGATGCTGCCAATGCTTAGAAATTGAGGACAAGCGTATCATAGTCATTTGTAGGAATAGAGAGGGCATTATTCAATTTCTCACTTACTTAAACAAAACTTAATGTTTTTACTAATGTTGGCTTTCAGTTATAACTTGAGGGAAGAAGCCATCCCATTGGCTGTTAGGGGGCAGTGATTTATAGTTTGTAAAATTTTCTAGAAATACTTAAGAAACTATGTTCATGTCAAAGCTTTGCAGTTGATCTGAACCTAAAATCGCAGTTTCGTTTTTTAGTGAATAGCTGTAGGCCGCAACCAATCAGATAACCAAGAACATTTTAAGTCAGGGGCCAAAGGAATCTTATAAAACACTAAATAATCACAAACAGGCTAAAAGACATTCAAAACAACCACACAGACATTCGGGCTTACCACAAACAAACAGAAGCTGTCCAAGAAGAGACAAACATAACGCAGAGACTAAAGCACTACGCAAAGATAAAACACAGATGCAAGCAGATGCAGATCAAATCTAAGCAAATGACACACAACAAAGCTATAGAGAACTTAATGTGAAGCTAAACATCTGCAGGATTCACAGCTAAAGTGTTTTTCTTGTAGATTTGCAGCCTTTTACATATCTTTGTTGGAGACCCGATGTTTCTGTCTGATAGCTGGTTTATTTTTTTCACATTGCTGTAATTGTTGTCTCCTCAGAATGAGTTCTGGAAAACATACAACGGTAAGCAATTTCCCATGTTAAAAGTAGCTGGAATAAAATGTTTTTTTAGCGCAGCACCACATACATCTTGAAGACCAATTTTACGTCCACCTTCAGAAACTCCAGCAAGTCAACTTGTGAATTGTGTTTAGATTTAATACATTTAACGTAAAATATAAACTATAATGTCGATTTTAAGAGCAGCTTTCCCAAATAGAGATCATCAATAACACCATGTAATATGATACAGTCATGTTAAATCATTGTGTTCTGTGTTGTCTTATAGTACCAAACCCCTGTATTTCCAATCCCTGTCAGAATGGAGGCAGTTGCTCCACTCATGCTTCATCCTACATCTGCTTTTGTCTGCCAGAGTTCCATGGAGTCACCTGTGAGCTTGGTGAGCAAAGAATATGATCATTTTCACATCACTTGGCTGCTGTAATGTGAAGTATTTTCTATTTAAATTAGCTTAGCTAGCAGTTTGCCTTCATTAAAATTAAACTATGAACGTCACTCAGTTAATAACAGCAAAACATGTTTATGTTTTCAGAAGGGAATTTTATTTTGTTAGACAGAAAAAGAAACACTCAATTATAAAGGCACAAAATCTCATAAACTCAGCAAACTAAAATTACATTCACAATTCATGATGGTGAAAAACTGTGATTATTTAAATTATTATTATTATTATAAAGTTATATATAAAATAATATTTTTACAATATTATTTATAATTATAATTATAAATAAAAATTATCATTTATAATATTTTACTTAATCATATGCTGAATAAAATTTAAGTATATGACTTACAAAATTGTTATCAAACAATAGTCAAAGTGTTTGGCTTATTTTTAAGCTATATATAATATTTAACATGTACTTTATCAAAATTAATTATTCCTCCCGCCAGTTTATGAAAAACTACTTGAAAAGTAATTGAAATAACTGTTATTTGCTTTTTGTATAATTTAATTTCTTTTTACTTTTTTGTGATTAAATGAACAAATTACATAATTTAATTATGAACATTTCTTTAGAGGTGAAAGCTGAGATCGATACCTGCTGGGTGGAGAACGGAGAATGTGAGCACTTCTGTGAAGAAGACGAGTTCCAAAAAAAACAGAACTGCTCGTGTGCAGACGGCTACTTTCTCCATGTTGATGGACGGAGTTGCATAGCAAAAGGTTGGACAGTGATTTGTAAAGAACAAAATGTGAAAAATGTTTTGTAGATTCTCAACACAATTGTTTTCATATTTGCAATAACAAAGTTTATGACAGTTTTCTTTAAAAACCCATATTTGCTATGAAAGACAAAAACATAGGTTAGAATATGTAAAAACATTTAGATGCTGGTAATGGTAATTATTTTGTCTTAGTTTATCCATCACACCAATATTTTACATAACTGTGTGTATATGATTCTTTAAATGTAAATTTTTTTAATTAAGGAAAATAATCATTTGATTCTAGTAAACAATCAGAGGATTGAAGAATTAAAGAATTTCAATCACTTTTTAACATTTTTCAGGGCTGCAGAAAATGTGTGTGTGTGTGTGTGTGTGTGTGTAAATATTTGTTCGGGTATTTCAGTTTGACGAACATCATAGCGCTGAAGTTTATATATTTACAGGAAAATCCTGTCTGTTCATACAGGCCTCACTAATCAACCTTTGGACTCCCTGCTGCACTAAACAGTTATGAAATTCCTGTTTTACTTTAAACCAGCCCTCTATACCCCCAACCTCCCCACCACCACATGTGTGTGTCATCAGTGTATAAACAATTGCTTAGAACACTTAAGTAGTTCTAGTGCACCAGTAAAACCTTTAACTAGTAAAAGTTAAACCAGAGCTGCAGTTTGATATTATTTGCAAAATGAAATTAATAATGAATAATTTGTTATTGTTTCAGAGCCGATAGCATGTGGCATGGTCCCCATACTGCGGGGTGAAGAAAAGGAGGAGCATCTCCGAATCGTTGGAGGAACTGTATGTCCTAAAGGTGAATGCCCCTGGCAGGTAGGCCCAAGATAAAGGAAGAGTTCATCGGTTTAAATATGTCTGATTTTTTATTAACTAAGCGTCCAGGGTAGCAGAGAGTCCACTAACATAAAAGGGTATCTAATCTCTTAGATTCTATCGAAACCAGTTTTTGGTTCTGAACAACAAATATTAATTTAGTTTTGTGTGTTTTATCCTTTTTGAAGGCTCAGACAAAATGTGCTCTTGTGTTGTGTGAAGGTATTGCTGATGTATAAAGGAAAAGGTTTCTGTGGAGGAGTGATTTATAAACCTACATGGATCATCACAGCTTCTCATTGCATGGAAGACATCGTGGTCCAGTTCCTGAAAGTCATTGCAGGTATGACTCTCATAGTTAAATATGCCGTCTGTTCAAGCAAGCCTGACTTATGAAGCAGAACAGGAGAGTGACAGGAGTCTAAACCTCTTAAAATGATGACAACCCTAAAAAAAATAGGAGGCTACCTGTCTATAAATCTTTTCATTAGACAATGAAAATACACAAGCATACTTCAAATCACTGTTAATTAATCTCAATTTAACTTTGAATTGTGCTCAAAGGATTAAATCTGAGCTGCCTTATATTTCTTTCTGTCAGGTGAGCATGACATTACGGTGAATGAAGGCACCGAGCAGCTCATCCAGGTGGCTGAGATTATCATGCATGAAAACTACGTATCAAGCACTGCAGACAATGATATCGCTCTCCTCCGCCTGGCTTCTCCCATCATCTATACCCAGTATGCTGTCCCAGTCTGCCTACCTACATGGAATCTATCCACCCGTGTGCTCTGGATGATCCGGCTGCACACAGTGAGTGGCTGGGGGAGGCGGAGCGAAAATGGGCCTACCGCACAGATCCTTCGACGCCTGAAGGTGCCGCGAATCCGCACGCAGGACTGTGTCGATGAGAGTGGCGTAGTGCTCACTCAGAACATGTTTTGCGCCGGATATATTGAGGGTCGTCAGGACTCGTGTAAAGGTGACAGCGGTGGACCCCTGGTGACCCAGTATAAGACGACAACTTTCCTGCTGGGGATCGTCAGCTGGGGGAAGGGCTGCGCCCGACCGGGGAACTATGGCATCTACACCCGAGTGTCCAACTACCTTGAGTGGATCCACAACCGGACGGCAACACCAGATCAACCGAGGAACAGCAGCAAGACTTTGATGCACAACCTTACCACCTGAAAGACCCGATTAACTTAGCTTAGCATAGCTCATATAACCAAATACTGCGTTTTCACTTTTCTGATTGACTGCTAAGATTCTCATTAAAAACTTTGCAGAAAGTATTTCGCTTACAAATTTTGGTGGTTTGATTTCAATTGATCAGTTCTGCATATTTAAGAAAGTTCATCAAATCGTTAAAAACACAAAACATTCGTTTACAAATGTGATGCTTTACTGCTTTTCTCTGAACAGATGATAGAACAATGTATTGGATTTTTTTTTAATTAAAACGAGCCTTGTGAATGTATTTTTCATTGCATTTTGTAGACAGAATGACAATTAACACTTAGAATTGCCATGTTGAGCTATTCACGATTTTAACCCTCCCCTTTCCCATCCTGAGGACACCTGCTAGGGTAACCATTGTTTGTCTTTTTTTCTGATAAATAATTTCAATCATATTTCCGGCCCAATGATTGGGTGTGTGTCAGAGGTTAGTGAGGGAAATCTCTGCCTTACACCTTACTATGGCTATCTTTGGGAAGCCCTGAGATCTATTCTAGTCGCCACACCATGCCAATACATAAGAATCAAAACACATCTTTAAGCAAATATTCTTTATTGGGGAAAGACTTAAATGACCCCTGAAAACCAGGGACAACTCAAGAGGTTTGTTTGGTAGGAGGCGCACCGGAAACCAGAACACGGGACCTGAAATAAATAATGTGTAGAAAACACAGTGTTAAATTTGGTGGATTCCAAAAGAATATTCAAGTGTCAGAATATCACAATTACTGAGACTCTTTGACTCTGAGTTATCTCCACATTTATATTTTTAAAATTGTCAGTGTGTGAGATTCATGAATACTGTAGCCTTAATGGAAATGATTGTATAGAGGGAATGAGATTTCCTCCTAGGTTTTATTTACCGACCGTTAAAGCAGAGCACATGATCAGTGGGCGTGGACTATATAAATATTCCCTGCCCCCTCATCTTGAAAACCCCTGTTTTCTGGCAAACACTCTGAATCTGGTCAACATGCTGCTGAAGGGCTGCTGCATCATCTGGACTCTACTGTGGGGCACCGCTGCTGCTGCAGGTTGGTTCCTTTAGAGAAAATAACAATCAAAAATAACCTCAATTGGGAGCAGTTTTACACATCTTCTAATTCCATCGAGAAACCTAAAATGAAAAGCTTAACTTATGATAAAATCTGAACTTTGTGGATGGTTGAAGAAATGTCACAGACTGGCAGGTAATATATTTTTATGTGTATTTTTTTGTGTTTTTAGAAAAATGCAAAGCAGATGTGTCTAATGTTTCTTTAATTGATTGACAGAAAACAACTGTTTTGCTGGTTTAGTTATTTTCATTTAAGGGTTAAGCTTTTTCAATTTTTACTGGTTAAATGATCACTGTTAGCTCATTATTATTTCTTTCAAAAATTGAATACTTTATTATTAATTCTTACATTTCGTGCTATAAACTTATATTCTCACACATGCAAGTATGTAATTGTTCATACATGACACTCCACTTTGTACATTTAAATGATTTTATTGAAAAAAAACCCTCAATCTTTGCAACCCGCCCTTCCAGTGTTTGTGGAGAAGCATGAGGCCAACTTAGTCCTGCAGCGCTGGCGACGAGCAAATAGCTTGTTTGAGGAGGTAAAACAGGGAAATCTGGAGAGGGAATGCATTGAGGAGATCTGCAGCTATGAAGAGGCTCGGGAGGTGTTTGAGGATGAAGATCAGACGGTCAGACACACTGATGTTTAAAAGAAGTAAAACTAGAAGAAGAAATAGAAGTAAAAAGTCCCTGTGGTGGACCTCCTTAGGCTGTCATACTTTTCTTTTCTTTCCGTCTTCTTCTGTTAACTTTCTCCCCAGCTTTTTTCTTTTCCCCCCTTTTCTATCCCCCAGTCCTGTCCCTTGTGGTTGCATTAACCCAAAATAAATTCTAATAAGATATGACTGTCAAGTGGACCATTATCCCATAATGTTAATCAGCATGTCATTTTCTGGCCTTCTGCTAACAGGATACAGGCTAAAATCATTTTGAATTTATAAAACATAAAATTTTAGAAACTAAATTATTCAGCCTTATAATTTTGCCTTAGTTTGAAAACATAAGTGACAACAAAATTCTACAGGTAAACTGACCAAACTGTCAATGATGATTAAAGATGATTATTAAATTAGACCTCTGGCATGTGTTGCATATTAAACAAATCTTTTGCTCCAACTTTATACAACACTCTTTTTCAGAATGGAAATGATCCGCCTGCTGATACTTAGTCAAAATGAGCACAGACGCTACAGAAACCTAAAAAAACTCAAACTGTTGTTTAATACACTACAATGTTTATCACTAATTTACCGATCAAAATAAATAAATAAATAAATATGAAAGTTATTTAATATTTCTTTCTTTAGATGCGGTTTTGGCAGTCATATGATGGTAAGTAACATTTTGATTTTAAATTTGTTTGTGTTACGTACGCACATATGACAGGTGAGACCAAAGTAGAGATGGTTGGCCAAAAATCAAAAACAACATATCAGCACAAACACATCAGATTTCAAGCCAGTGATAGACGACTGATGATTTGGACACATTGGAGTCATTGAGTCGATCGTGAACTCCTTCGAAATCCAAAGTATTCAAGGGTTGAGTGTGAGGCTAGCTGTCTCACAGGGTCATGAAACAGGACAATGATCCCAAGCACATCTCCAAGCCAGTGGACGCAGTGCAGGGAATTTTTCTTTCCACAAAAGTAAATCAAATTTTCTTGCTTTCATTTAATCACTTTGATAAATCTGACATTATCATTATAACTCTTCTGTAAGGTCGTGACCCCTGCCTAATCAACCCATGTCATAATAATGGGACATGCATTAATCTGGGAAATAGCCAAAAATGTCAGTGTCTCGATGGGTTTGAAGGACGATACTGTCAGACAGGTAAGAAATAAGTTGGTTAAAATTAATTTTATATGAAGATTTACAGAAAATTGCTGAATTTAAACCCATATACTTTTATTTCCCTGGTATTTATCCCTAAATAAAAAAACTTTAAAGCTTTAAACAAATGATTTTGATTTTCTCAGTCTTTGAAGATACCCTGAAGTGCCTTTACCTAAACGGGCGCTGTGAGCAGTTCTGTGATGGCTCAGGATCTAGACGTCGATGTTACTGTGCTGATGGATACGTGCTGGGAGACGATGGACGACACTGTGTCCCCAATGGTAGAAATGTTGCAGGACTACCTCCATTAAGAGCTTCAGCTTCATTATTTTTACCCTGATCACGATGTGAAATCCTTTATTGATCAGCCATCAAATCCTTTTATAATAGATACACTTGACTGATATGATCAAAACTATTCGACCCCAAACTTAATGTCTGTCAATTTAATCGTCTCATTTAAAGGTAGTCACATGATGTCTCATTACGGGAATGACTGATTGATTGCTTCTGAATTTCTTGGGGAAGACGTTAAGTTGATTATCAGTTACTTTACATCTCAGAGGATTAAGTAGTTGTGCGGTTGCATTTGTGTTACAGTGGAGTATCCATGTGGTCAGGTGGCTCCACCAGAAATTGGACAAAACCAGACTGCAGTGATTACTCCAAGGATGGTGGGGACTTACCACTGTCCCAAAGGAAACTGTCCTTGGCAGGTAAACACTGCTTTATATGAGTGATCAAACTGATTGTTTCATCATGGGTGTTTTCATTGCACCATTCACTCATGAGCTGCATGAGTTTACTTGATGGAATCAAGCCTACAGAGTCTTGCTAATGACCTACTAATTGTGTTCAGATGTGTTACAGTTGGGACATCGGCCCTCGAGGACTGGAGTTTGACACCCATGTCCTAGAGCAGGGGTAGGCAACTCCAGGCCTCGAGGGCCGATGTCCTGGAGGTTTTAGATGTGTCCATGATCCAACACAGCTGATTTAAAGGGCTAAATGACTCCTCAGCATTTCTTGAAGTTCTCTAGAGGCCTGGTAATGAACTAATCATTTGATTCAGGTGTGTTAACCCAGGGTGAGATCTAAAACCTGCAGGACACCGGCACTCGAGGCCTGGAGTTTGACACCCCTGTCCTAGAGGGATTGTCTTCTACGTAGCAGTAACATTGCCAAAATTTGTCAACAATTCAAACATCTTGTGTTAAAGTGGAAATGTCAACTTGACAGTGGACAGTTTGAACTTTTGATGACTATGTTAATGCATAATTCAAGCTTTATACAACTTAAGTAGGCGACTTAGCTTCAGTGTTGGGTAAGTTACTTTAAATTAGTAACTTAGTTCCATTACTAGTTACTTCTATCAAAAGTAACTCAGTTACTTCAAGTTACTCGTTACTTTCAGAGTAACTAGTTACTAGGGAAAGTAACTTTGGTTTTACTCAGAATTCTCTTGTTAATGTGTTGCTTCCGTAACTGGATACCCAGCCAGACTGCCAGTCTTCTAGCTTGCTTACTTGCCACAAGTGCACTGTGCCACCTACCAATAGAAAGGAAAAAAATAATGTGCACACTTCCATGAGAGAAATCCCACGCCTGGACCGTCGTTGACCGCCGCATGATTCTAGCCTGCTTTTTACATCCAACACAAAAACTGCAGTCGTGGTGCTTTCGATTGTACTCAGAACTCGGAAATTCTGCCTTCTGAATAGGAAGATGTAGGTAACACCAGACTGCAGATGAGCTGCATACAGGGCTGGACTGGGACAAAAAAATCATCCCGGGGAATTTGACTAGAGACCGGCCCACCATTATAGGAAAAATCATAAAGCCTTTGAATGAAAATAAACACTGTTGTGACAATGATGTACACTGTTCTGATGGTATATATGCATCAATCTATCAATCGTTTGTTGTAAGATTCAGATAATTATTTTTTTAAAAGTGAGACATTGTAAATGAGAATAAGAAAGTATTTCTTTGTGCCCCCCTTTCCCCGTTAATGCCCTACATGCCCCCCTGGCAAAATTTTGCTAGACCCGCCCCTGCACAGTTACCAGCTGTCAGCTACGTAGAAAAAGGATCCTGGTGTTATTTGTCTCTCAGAAACAGTTCATAACTTCCCTTCAACTCATTCATGTCACCTAAAAGGTAAACCTGTTTCTCCATCACCTGTTCAGCTCTGATGATTCAGTAAGGACATCTCCTGGTTTCATCTTCATGTTTCCCTCTCACCACATATCCAAACCGACATCATGACTAGCAGCTTTACAGCTGTGGCTCCAGCAAACATCAGCTGATAGTAGAAAGTAATAAATAAATTCTAACAACAGCTGATCAAGCTTAAACATGCTGCTGTTGTTTAGCGCGACATCCGCTGGTTTCCTCTTTCTGGCGCAAAGTGGGCGATAAATAAACAAGAGAGAAAAGCCGATCAGCTGATCATTGATCAGTTTCATGATTGAAGTAGAAACAGGAGAGGGAGGGTGAGAGAATGAGAGAAGAAGAGGCAGCTGTGCAGCGTAAACACAGAGTAACTCCAGCTTTGTGTCTTTTTCATTGTAACTGTTCCTTTTCACCTCAATAAGAAACGCGTAATATTTTCTCTGAATACGAGATGATTCTGTTTTTTACAGGACGGTTGGCAACTCTAATAATTAACTTTATGAACAAAATAAAGTTCAGCATCAGTAACATAGCACCACCCAGCTGTATAGAAACTCCATCATGCTAGCTAGCATGCAGTACGAAAAAGTCCGCATAACGAAAATAAACTCCATCTAAACTTGGTTCATATCTGACCCAGAGAGACTGCAGGTCATAACTTCTTACCTGAAGTTCAGTTCACCTGACACTCTCGGACCGGCGGCTGCTTCGGGTCTCTCCTCTTGCCTCCCTTTTCCTTCATCCACCTGCTGGCTTCCACCACTTGCTAATGTTATTGAATCTGTGGAAGCTCCGCGATAGCCACCACACGAAGTAACGAATAACGAGCCTATTTAAATCCCAGTAACGACTAACGCGTTCCTGGTTTTGGCATAATAACTAGTTACCGTGCTCGTTACCACAATAATAACGTAGTTACTGTAACGCGTTACTTAATAACGCGTTAGTCCCAACACTGCTTATCTTTAAAAACACCCTGTACAGTTTTTGAGAAGAAAATATGTAAATGCTGTAAACATTTCCTCTGTTTATTTCTGCTGTAAACCTGGACAAATTTACATGTTCAGTAGAGACTAACCAAATTTTTGAACCACAGTCAAGTGGGTATGGTAGAAAAGCATAACATAGTTTAAATGATACATTAATGCAATAAATTACAATAATACACAAATGATATATGAAAATAAATATTGTTTTTAGTCTCAGGTTTGATTTTTATCCTGGGAAATAGTTTCTATCTTATAGTTAATGTAACCTTGTTTTTTTATTAGGTTCTGGTTCAGTTAAATGCAAAAGCTCACTGTGGAGGTGTTCTCATCCATCCAAAGTGGGTCATCACTGCTGCACATTGCATCCATGGCCATGACCCCCAAAACCTGACTGTGGTAGCAGGTAAACTCATTTGCATCGCTAACATATCAGACCAGTTTCTAATAAAATGTAAAATTTAAATATCATTAACTTGTTTTAAGTTATCAAATTGGCTTTTAAAGTTATTTGTCACTGCCTTTAATTGCCTGTGACATTATTTCTAAAAGTAAAAATTGATATTGCAATGGCGTTAATGTGCTACTTTGCAAAACATACTTATAAAACTATTTTGCCCCTATTGGGGAAGAAATAGGAAAAACTTGATGCAAAGACTTGCATCAGCTTTAGCTTGCTTCATATAGTGAATCATATAAGGCTTATGTGATGTACTCATGAAAGTGGTCACTTTCTCTTTACTTTCTTATATTGTTTTAGTAAGTATCCAAAACATACAAGTTTCATTATATAATTTTTCAAGGGATCTTATATCTGTTTTCACTCTTGTATGCTTTTCATACAAGTTTCACACAACAGATACAAACTTTGTACGATTTATATATATCTTTTCCATATGGAGTATTTTGATACATTAATTTAACATCTAAATGTTATTCTTTTAAAGTTAGCTTTTACTTTCATTAATTTGTTGAATTGAGATGAAAATATTGGTTACTGTCTTGAAAAATATATTTTTTTAGTTGTTTGTAGTTTTTAGAGTTTTTTATTGTGTACTTTTGTTAATTATTTTAAAAATGATTTGATCTAATAAATCTTGTACGTTAGTTCATAATTTCACTATCAATTATTTTCTAAAGGGGTTTGCACTCATTTATTTTTTACAATGTGTTTCCCATCATTAAGTTTTGTGGAAATTATTTGGTATGGGTTTTTGTAAAGTTGTTTTTTGATCCTTTTTTTCCTAATATTTTTTTAATTATAGGATTTATTTATTTATTTATTTATTGGTTATTTTGTAAAACTTGGCTTTCTCTAACTCTGGTCTGTGTCACCAGGGGAATATAATTTGGATGTGGAAGAAGGCACAGAACAGGAGATACCTGTTTCTTTGGCAATTGCCCATGATAGTTACGTCTCAGCGACAGGTGACAGTGACATTGCCTTGCTGCAGTTGAGCCATGCTGTCAACTTGAGCCAACACATCATCCCTATCTGCCTGCCCACTAAAGATTTTGCAACGCGGGAGCTGTTGCTACAACGTTACCACACTGTGTCTGGCTGGGGCAAGAGGACAACAGGGGGCAATGGTAAGACTCTAGGTGCCCTGGTTTCCCCTGTCCTCCGCATGACGCCAGTCCCCATCCTCCAGAACTCCATGTGCTCCCTGAGAGCCAAGTTCAACCTCACTGAAAACATGCTGTGCGCCGGATATCTGGAAGGACGCCAGGAGAGTTGCCGTGGAGATGATGGCAGCCCACTGGTGTCGCTGTTTGGCTCCACCCACTTTCTGACTGGTGTGGTTGGCTGGGGACGTGGTTGTGGGGCTGGGTATTTTGCGGTGTATACCAACATGGCCAATTTTGTGGAGTGGGTGGAGAAGACCATGAAAAATCCACCATCGTCACCGTCACATTCTCTCATAATGGTGGAACAGAAAAGAAATTAGGAGATTTATTTTTCTTTGTTGTTTATTTCTTTTCTGAAAAATTTGAAACGTTATCACTAAAATGCTTTCATTGATCTTCCTGGTCTTGTCTGGTTTGTTTGGCTGAAATGTTAAAAGTGAAGTATTTCCATATGGTTTTCTTGAAAATGTTAAAAAATGGAGAGAAGCAGAATAAATGTTACTGTCAAAGAACTCTGTGGCTCATCTTTGTGGGTAATATAAACTCTTAACATGCCTTTCTGTTATCATGTGTCCACCTTCTCCAGCTGCATTCCAGATGATCATGGTATTGTGTTTTAAAAGCCCTTTAATCCCAGTAATAACTGAACATTTGTTTTTCTAAGCTGCAGAGTCAATACACGTTAGTTTGGACTGTGGACATCCAATACTCGCCCCACTAAGAGCGCTGAGCTGATTGGCTGCCATTCAACAACCTCCGCACTGAGTCAGAGTTTTAAAAGAAATCTCCTCATTTACTGTACCCCATCTAAAAGTGAGGTGAAACAAATTCTTCAGGCCTGAGTGTGTGAGGAAGCTGCACAAACTTTTACAAAAGTGTAATAAGTGTCTTGTTTTTCATGATTTAATGTCTAAAACTTAATTTCCTTGCATACTGCTGCCAGGTTCTGGATTTATCTGTTGATGGGTTTTCTACTAGGCTCTGACCATAGACACGGTGCCCTCCGAGTTCCTATTAGAGTCCAACCTTGTTTATAAATGTGGTTCACATGTGAGCTAGATATTAAAGATATCCAGAGAAGCCAATAATGCAGCTTTGAGCTCATCCTTTGGAAAATATCTTTAACTTCTCAAACACTCAAAACCAGACTAAGCTACCAACCTTACTTGCTGACAATTGCTTATTAAAGGTTAATCATAGTGAACTGGGCAGATGAGTTATGCAAATACAGACAAGATATTTTGTGCCTTTTATTAAAATTTTGTCTTTCATACTATTCAGTGTTCCCTGTTGACTGCAAGGAATTTAATGATCCAGACTGTTGATGATTACGACAAAATAAACCTGCATTTTTTCTAATGACCAGCAGTAAACAACCCCTCAGGTTCTGACAGTATGGAAGTCTATAAGAACACAAGAACACGAGCCTGCGGATCACTTATCTTCTGAGCTCAGTGTGCACTTTCCTGTTGAGTTTATGGTATTGGTCTCTAGTTTCGTGACTTTCTGAATGAAGGATTTACCAGCATGGCTACCTTGTGGCTGACAACTTGCTTCCCTATGAATCCCCTTATGTTTTATAAATCCTTGGTTAAATCTACAACATAGTTTTACACCTCACGTAGTTGCTTATACTTGCTCTTACCAGAAATGTAACTACACATAGTAGGGGAACAGAGCTCGACAGCTGCAACAGATACTACTTTACTTCCAGAGTATAATGATTAGCATGACAGCTCACAGTTCACCAGCTTCTCTTGTTTTTATCTCTGACAATCTGTTGGTTCTCTTGTCTTCTCTCCTTTCTGTGTTTCATGAAAAGCAGCACGTGCAGCTTGACTGTCTCATTTTGCAATAGATAAACAACCACTTCACCCATTGGGACAGGAGTCCACACAATACTCCAAATTTTTTTTGGCTTACTCCAAAGAAACAGCATTTTGGTGTTGGTGTACAGATGTGGATATAGTCTTAAAGCTGGGTCTTTATGAGACCTCCTGTTGTGTCCTCTATGACGTGCACTGATCCAGTCTTTTATGTTGTCAAAAAAGCTTCAACTTTTTAATACTGGATTTTGGAAGACCTTTGGATGTAGACAGCACCACCCGAGCAGCTGTTCTGATGATGCCATTGCCTTTTTCTGTATTTCATATATCCATGACGGTCAGTACAGCAAGGGTTAAGGTTCAAGTCTAAGGAGCTTGCAAAGAAAAGTGTCTGGACTTTAAGTTGCTTGAAGACATCTCACCTCTCATCCGAGAAGCTTCTTCAGGATGAGAGGTGAAATGTCTTCAAGCAACTTAAAGAAGTCCAGACACTTTTCTTTGCAAGCTCCTTAGACTATGATGACCTGGATGAATGAGAACCTTCACAGACGGTTAAGGTTCAACAGACTAAAACCTTTGACCTGGCCTGATCCTGTTCACAGCAAAGTCTTTTTCAACCATGTTGGTGCTTGACTTGACTGGTACTTTTTTTTTTTTTGCTCAATTTGAGTACTCAAAGCACTTTGTTACTGCTACATTCACACAATTGCTTTTTACTATGCCTAAGGACTGAAATTCATGCATTCACACTCTGATGGATGGGGTCTGATGGATCTGGGGCCAACTGGGGTTAAGTATCTTGCTAAGGATGTGTTGACATACAGTTTGGAGATCAAGCCACAAACCAAAGCACTAAATTATAAAGTACTCACATGTGAAACTTTGGTGCTCCTTATATGTTTATTTATTATAGGCACAGCAACTCCACTTACTACAGACTATGCAGCTGACAATGACTCCTTCCTGCCCATCTATTTGCTTCCAGTAGTTAGCCAATTAGAGGAAAGCGCACATGTAGTGAGGATAATGATAGCTTTGTGTTATCCATTATGTATTATCTAGTCCCATAAAAAAACATACAAAACTGGGCATAAGCATAACAGGAGCTCTTTAAAATCTGATTGGCTGTGTCATGATAAATTTCATGCTGGAAGTCATACTAAACATTCTTTGGCGTGGTTGCCAGAGGGGCAACCTCCATGATTGGAGGATTTTACTTTCAGCAGTGCTATCTGGGACTTGCAGTTCTCCCTTGAAGTTTTGATGACTCAGTTAAAACCCAACTAGCTCAATCAGTCAGTTTAAACACTCCGTCCCCCTCCCTCTCCATAGAGGTCGTTACCCTCTACACCTCCCCTCCTCTCGGCTATCTTATCTCTACATTCAGACTCCATTACTCCACTCAACACAGAGGGTTTTCCAGGCTGATCTCATAAACATCTAGGACCATGTTCTGGTGTATACGTCTGTCCCTGGGACTCCTGTTCTTTCATCTGGCTGCTGCTCATGGTATGTTTATAAAACTGTATGTTTAGCTTTTAACAATGACACATCATAGAAGTGGGGAAGAATATGGTGTTTAAGCTGAGAGAGAAAGAAATACCACTATGTTGAATGCATTGGGTTTTTTAGAGGGGGTGTTGTGGGTGAGGGTGATTGACAGATGGCAGGTGACACGTGACCCCACCCCGTGTGTTTGGTGTGTTGTGTGTGATGTCAGCATGACAGCAGCATGCATGCCACACGGGAAATACTCTACTAAATCATCATAATTTTCTTTATCATTGAAAATGGACTTTTGAACAATAATTGTATAAATAACAATATAAAAACTTCTGATTTATTTGTGAAAATACTAAATAAAGCAAAAACAAAAAAGAAAGGGTAAGAAGATGCCTATACGGAACCTGCACATAGCCACTATGACATCACTTATTGGTTTCTGGACATTTTGCTGCAGCACAAGCATTTTAGCTGTTATGCTAGTTTGTTGTTATGCTAGTATGGTTAATTACCATATTTGTACCATTTTACTGCTTCTTTACACCACATTTAAGATATGTGTTTATCTGGTCTTTAGGGTTTTGAAGACTAGCTGTATATAAAAGATAAATATAGCTTCTATCACATAAATGGATTGAAGTTCACTTTTAAAGTTTTGACTTTTTGGTATTATGGTCTAAGGAGCCTGGAAAGAAAAGTGTCTGGACTTCTTTAAGTTGCTACAAGACGTTTCGCCTCTCATCCTGAAGAAGCTTCTTCAGTTCTAGGGTCAAATGGTGGAGAATCCCAGATTTAAGCCCTTTCGCAGTGTCCCCCAAGAGGGACAATGGACCTCCTAATGATCCTAATCACACGAGCCAAGGTGTGAAAACGGGTGTGGGTCACAATCAGCCAAGATTTCAGGTGAGCTCATTGGGAAACCTGGCCCCACCCTATGATGTGATTTCCTGAGGTCAGATGACCCAGGCTGTGAGTGGGCGTTAAGGCGTCTGGGAAGGGATCTCAAGACTGGATTATAAATGGCAGACAGTTGGTGTCGTAAGCCACCACCTCTGTTCAAAGATGGTCTTTCACAGTGGACATAGATGGCTTTGTTCACTTAGCAGTCCATCTGCATCTAAAAGACAAAGGTCGCTCATTTGAGGATGCCAATGTTCACATTTTGGACAGAGAAGACAGATGGTTTGAAAGATGGGATCTGCTAGGAGCTGCTGCCATTCCCTTTCGAGGCCTTCCCCAAACTACAGCACAATTCACATCCAGGCAGTTCACCTTTATCTACTAAAACGCTGTCAAACCTAAAATGAGGACGTGAGCCCAGCTGGTGAATGTGTGTTTGTCAACAGGAGGTACAAAGCAGTTCCCTGCATAACCATTGCAGCAGTTTAGTCCAAAATGCCTCTTTAAACTCATTCCCGTCGCATGTAGGACTCTGCCAGGCAAACCCTTTGTCAATGATTATATTTGTAGTTTTAATGGAAAGAATTTGTGGGTTTAGTCGGGTGGCGGTAAACTTCCATTTTGTTGGTCTCAGAATCTCATCTCTGCTTTTGCAGCCTATGTTGGCTTCATCAGGTGGTTTTCAGTTGATTGTGAAGCAGCGGGTATGTGTCAGGGCTCTGTGTGCGGGGAGGTGGAGATGTGGATCCAAGTGCAGGACTCTGAGACGGAAATATAACTGAAAACCACAGCTTTATTGCTGGCACCAACAAAACAGAAATCAAACATGAAAACACTAACTGGAACACACAGGCAGGGTCTGAGGGTACAAAACGACACAGAGCATGGGAAAACACAGGGCTTATGTACACAGGGTAGTAATGAGGGAATGGGCAACAGGAGGGAGACACAGCTGGGAGAGATCAGGGCTAACGAGACAGGGGGAAACAAAGCTGCACACACTAACCTAAGACAAAGACTTTCACAATAACACAGGAAACATGAAACACTACTAAAAGACACGGACAGAAAATACATGAAACTGTGGTGGACCACTAGAGGGCTCCACTCACACCCAGTGTATAGGAAGTGTGTTCCTGTGTTTTGTGGCGCGATATGCGCAGTTGATGTTGGAGACAAATAAAGAAGGAGTGAGAACTGAGAGCTCTGTGTCGTTGATGCTTACCTCCACATTGGTGACCCCTGACTCGAGCATGCAACGGGCCGTAGATAACGCAGACTCCGCTATGGATGCATCAGCGGCCGCCGGACCTCCGCCTCCTGTTGCAGCTACGTTCGCTGTGGCGCTGAAACTGCCGGACTTTTGGCTCCATGACCCCCCGTCATGGTTTGTACACGTGGAGGTTCAGTTCGCCCTTCGCGGCATCTCGGCTGACGACACGAAGTATCACCATGTGGTGGCCTCGCTCGACCCGCTGGCCACCCGTTGCGCGATGGCGCTCCTCCGGGACCCACCCGCCCAAGGGAAATACGCCGCCCTCAAAGACCCGCTTCTTCGGCGCTATGCCCTCTCCGACGCCGAACGAGCCGAAAAGCTCCTCAACCTGTCAGGCTTGGGTGGTGTTACCGCGCTCGAGCTCATGGAGAACATGCTATCGTTGCTCGGGCCGGATGACAGTGGTTTCCTCTTCGTGCACCTCTTCCTCCGCCAACTACCGGCCGCCGTGAGAGCTGTCCTCACGAACTCTCCGCTTCTGCCTGCGAAGGATTATCGCTCCCTGGCTGAAGAAGCGGATCGCATTCTCCTGGCTAGCCGCACTTTCGACGTTCACGCCCTGGCTACGGACACGCCAGCGGCACCTTCCACGCCTCCACCTGCCTCCCCCGGAGCATCCGCCCCCTTGCTGACGGCAGGGATTGCTACACGCCGGCACCGCGGAAAGAGCATCTGTTTCTACCATCAGCATTTTGGCGACAGAGCGCGTCGCTGCCTGCCGCCTTGCGCTTTCAGGGCCCAGGGAAATGGACCCGCCAGCGCGCCGTAGCAGCCGCGACCGCTGGCAATACAGAAAGGCTGCTCTTCATAGAGGACTCGCGCTCCGGGAGACGTTTTCTCGTGGACTCCGGCTCCCAGAAGAGCCTCCTTCCCCCTACCGCTGCCGACGGACTAGCAGCGAACTGTGGGCCGCAGCTCATTGCAGCTAATGGCTCTCCCATCAAAACGTTTGGGGAAAGGTTGGTGACTGTTTGTCTTCATGGCCGGGATTTCCAGTGGAACTTTGTTGTTGCCGCTAGCTCTGTACCTATTTGGGGTGCTGATTTCCTGTGTGCTCATGGACTACTTGTCGATGTTGCTAACAGGCGTTTAATCGATGCTCTCTCGTTTTCTTCGCTACCCTGTTTTACTCGGGCCGCTGAGCCCCTGATTCGGGCTAATGTAGTGACCTCCAGGGATGCTTTTCAGCGTTTGCTTTTAGAGTTCCCATCGCTGTCTGTCCCTAATTTCTCTAGCACGGTAACGAAGCATGGGGTTGAGCATTATATTCCCACGGTCGGGCCCCCGGTGTTCGCGCGCGCGCCGCCTCAACCCCGCGAAACTGTCCGTCGCTCGGGAAGAGTTTGCAGCCATGGAGCGCCTTGGCATTGTACAGCGTTCGAACAGTGCATGGGCCTCTCCGCTTCACATGGTGCCCAAATCGGACGGTCGTTGGCGGCCATGTGGAGATTTCCGCCGTTTAAATAATGCCACGGAGAATGACCGTTATCCCATCCCCCACATTCAGGATTTTTTTGCCATTCTCGCCGGAACGTCGATTTTTTATAAAATTGACTTGGTGCGGGGGTATCACCAGGTTCCCGTTCGGCTTGTTCGAGTTTTTGCGCATGCCGTTTGGCCTGAAAGGTGCCGCCCAGACCTTTCAGCGGCTGATGGACTCCGTTTTGCGTGGGCTGCTGTTCGTTTTTGTTTATCTGGACGATATATTGGTGGCCAGCTGCTCAGCGAGCCAGCACGAGTCCCATCTGCGCCAGGTTTTCCAGCGTTTGGCAGCGCACGGCCTGATCATCAACCCTTCCAAGTGCCAGTTTGGGTTGCCTGTTCTGGATTTCCTCGGGCACCGCATTTCCGCTGAAGGTGTGGTTCCGTTGCCCGACAGAGTCCAGGCCGTTTCGGCTTTCCCGCGTCCCACGTCGGTTAAAGCGTTGCAGGAGTTCTTGGGGATGATAAATTTTTACAACCGCTTTCTCCCCAGAGCTGCCCACCTGCTACAGCCACTCTATGCTGCCTTAAAAGGTAAAACAGCCAAAGATCCGGTTGACTGGCTGCCAGAACGCGTCCGTGCGTTTTCCGCAGCCAAGTCTGCGCTGGCTGACGCCGCCCTGCTGGCCCACCCGCTTCCGTCGGCGGAAATCGCGTTGACCACTGACGCCTCTGACGTGGCAGTGGGTGGGGTGTTGGAACAGCGGGTTTCAGGTCTCTGGCAACCGCTTGCCTTTTTCAGTCGTACGCTCCGGGATGCTGAACACAAGTACAGTGTTTTTGACAGGGAGTTGCTGGCCCTGCACCTCGCGACACGACATTTTCGTTTTTTCCTCGAGGGTCGCAACTTTACTGCGTACGTTAACCACAAACCTTTGACGTTTGCGATGTCCAAGGTCTCTGACCCATGAAGCGCACGCCAGCAGCGCCAGTTGGCGGCCATTTCTGAGTTTACCACAGACATTCAGCATGTGGCTGGTAAGTCCAATCACGTCGCTGACTGTCTCTCACACATGTTGGTTTCTCCGGTGTATGTCGGCATCGGTATGTCGGCCGCCCCCGCCCGGTGGTTCCCCTTTCGTGGCGTCGTCGTGGTTTTGACTCGGTGCATGCCCTCTCTCATCCCGGCGTCCGGGCCTCGGTCAAGCTGGTCAGCGCCAGGTTTGTTTGGCCGGGCCTTCGCAAGACGGTGAAAGGATGGGCGGCGGTTTGTGTCCCATGCCAACGCTCAAAAATCCACCGGCACACACAGGCACCCCTCGAACCTTTCCGTGTCCCGGGTAGGCGTTTCGATCACGTTCATGTGGACCTGGTTGGTCCCTTGCCGCAGTTACAGGGTTTCACGCACCTTTTGACTGTGGTGGACCGCACAACCAGGTGGCCGGAGGTGGTACCACTGGCGTCCACGGCAGCGGCGACGGTGGCCAGGGCATTTTTGTCAACGTGGGTTTCACGTTTCGGCCCCCCTGCTGACATTACCTCGGACAGGGGCCCCCAGTTTGTTTCCGAGCTTTGGTCTGCTATGGCTGACAGCCTGGGAGTCAAGGTCCACCGCACCACAGCATACCACCCTCAAGCTAATGGGATGTGCGAACGGTTTCACCGGTCACTTAAGGCCGCGCTCCGTGCTTCCTTAACAAGTGGCGACTGGGTCGACCATCTTCCGTGGGTTTTGCTGGGTTTTGCTGGGATTGCGTTAAAGAAGAACTCGGGGCTTCCCCAGCTGAACTGGTCCTCGGCCAGCCTCTCCGGGTCCCCGGGGAATTCTTACCTGAGAGCCCCCCCCCCCCCATGTTTCGATACCTCTTTGTTGCCTTTTCACCCCCCAAGAGACTCATTTCCTGTTCCTGGTCCTGTGCACCACTGCCTGCCTGACACTTTTGTTCCGAGTTCATTGGACTCTGCTCGTTTCGTTTTCGTCGGGCACGATGCCCATAGGACTCCGCTGCGTCCACCATATGACGGGCCATACAGGGTTCTTAAACCAGGCAACAAACATTTCATTTTGGACTTTGGCGGTCGGCAGGAAGTTGTCTCTGTTGACAGACTTAAGCTTGCACGTTTTGCAAGAGGATCAGGTGGTCCCGGCCCAGGCCCCTCGCCGCGGCCGCCCACCTGCCACCGGGCTGATGGATTCTGTTTTTTTTCCCCAGGAGCGACCCAAAATCAACGGAGTCCGAGTCGTCTGCAGGTTTTTCTGACCGCCAGTGCCAGCCTCGCTCCCGGGCTGGGTTGCCCTCTGTCAGTTCCCCACCCCCCCAGTTCAGCCGTTCCGGCCGTTTGCTTAAGCCCCGGGTCCTGGACTAGTTCTGCTGGGTGTTCGGGGGGGCATGTGTGGTGGACCACTAGAGGGCTCCACTCACACCCAGTGTATAGGAAGTGTGTTCCTGTGTTTTGTGGCGCGATATGCGCAGTTGATGTTGGAGGCGAATAAAGAAGGAGTGAGAACTGAGAGCTCTGTGTCGTTGATGCTTACCTCCACAAAACCACAATTCCTAAAACATGGATAAACAGAAACATGAAACTCTAATAATAAACATCATCACAACAAGAGAATGAGAAAACAATCCAAAACACCAAGATAACTGAAACACAAAGTACCAGAGAAACAAAGAATAATCCATGATGCAAAAGTAAACCAAAACATAATAAACTCAATTGCTGGGTCCAACGGACCCAGAACCGTGACAGTATGAGAATCAGCACTTCCACATCTGAAGCCATAGTCCTCTGCAATGAAAGGTTGGAGTGTCACATGTGAGGGGAGGAGACATTGACCCTGCACCACACTGGTCCATCAGTGAGAGAGAGCAATTTACCAGCAGCCTACTTCCCAACCTCATCTATGGCCACTAGCACTGGGTAATGGCCAACAGATCACAGTTGCAGAAATTAGTTTTCTCCAAAGAGTGGCTGTGCTCAGCCTTAGCCATAGGGTAAGAAATTCAGTCATTTGGCAGGTCTCAAATTACAGATGGTAATCCTCCACATCAGAAGGAGTCAGCTGAGGGTGAGGTGTTCTGGGTGTGTTCTACTGGGAAACAGTACATGAATGCCTATGAATGCCTTTGTGCTCCAGAGTTTCCAGAGTTTCAGCTATTTAGATAAATAGCTATATAGCTTCAGCTATAGATAATCCGTAGAAAATAGACAATGGAAATGGTATAAGAACCATTAAGACACAGCAAGTCATATTATCTGTTAGGTCAGACCTAGTCAGATTAACAGTATTTTGTCTCTATCTGTCATTCTGCAATTCATCCCATGTAAACAATAACGTGGCGCACAGCATGACGTGAAAAAAGGCACATACCTTTGACGTTGCAACGAACTCTGTATTCCAAGGAGTTTTAAAAAAATCTCAGTTTTCGGTGATTTGAAACGCCGTTGACGAAACAACTGCGTTTTCAAAAATACTCGTGCAGCTGCGGTCATAGCGTAAAAGAGAGTAGTTTATTTTATTACTACCTGCAATTTATTGCAGATTACTTGTATTTGCTTAATTGTTTACTAAATGTTTGAGCTGTGAAATAAACCGCAATGGAGCAAAGTATGGGTGTGTGTGTGGTTGGAGGATGTGTTTGTGCATGCTTGTGTGTGCGCGTGCGAGGGGGGGGGCGCGAACATTTTTTTTGTAAAACAAAGGGGGGCCGAACAAAAAGAGGTTGGGAACCACTGTGTTAGGTAATTACATTAAGAATATTCCAGAAGGGGCGGGCTGCCCATAGACATGAATGTGAGTGCGAATGGTTGTCTGTCTCTCTGTGTTTGCCCTGCAACAGACTGTCAGTGTCTTTTTTATGTTAACATGTTAAACTTAAGGAAGTGTGCAGCTGTTATGAAGGGCAAAATTAGCTATAGAAAGGAGTTATTTGTATCAGACTGTAAATATGTTATTTTAACTGTAAAGATGGACATTTTAACATGGGTGTCTATGGGGACTCATTCACTTTAGGAGCCAGCCTCAAGTGGACATTAGAAGAAGTGTTTCTGGCACTTCAAGTGTTGCTTCATGACTTTTTCAAAATGCACTAAAACGAAATCATTAAATTAAATACCGATGTTTAATTTAATGTTTTACATTTTTTTTCTCAGTCTTCTTAGACAGCCAAGTGGCCAATCAAGTGCTGAATCGAAGGATACGAGCTAACAGCATTTTTGAGGAGTGGAAAAAAGGCAACATGGAAAGAGAATGTGTGGAGGAGCGCTGTAGCTGGGAAGAGGCGCGAGAGATATTTGAAGACAAAGAAAAAACTGTATTAACCTTTATTTTAATACATTTAAATTTGCACTCAAACATTACAAAATTTTAGGAAATATTAGAAAAGATTATTGTAAATATTAGGAATCATATGTCTAAATTATGGTATTTTCCATTATTAACTATTATTTAGTGATGGAAAATCTGGCTTTTAGATCTTTTGAGCAATTTAATTTTCTTTTGTGTTTTTTCAGGATGAATTCTGGGCCAAGTATATTGGTAAGTTTTTGTATTAAAATCTTAGAAATGCTGAAACTTTACAAATAATACCCTGAAAGGACATTAGAATATATGTACAATTACCAACTGAAAGAGGACAGCTGCTAAAATGTAACCTTGTACTTTGACCACTACAGTCAAACACTTGCTTCAATCTGCTGTTCATGTCCCACAGATGGAGATGCATGTATATCATCACCCTGTGTTAATGGCGGCCAATGCAAAGATGGAATTGGCAGCTACGCTTGCTACTGCCAAGAAGGGTACAAGGGCTTCAACTGTGAAATTGGTGAAGAACTTCAAATTTCACTTACTGCCTTTCAGAAAAACATATTAACTTATTCTGGTCAATAATACAATCTTGTAGATATACTGTAAGGTTAGTAATGGTTAAGTTTTGGTCAAGTTTTGCTAATGTTTGAAAGCTCCCATCCATTTTCAGTATCTTATCTGAAAAAAACTATTGCCACAAAAAGGGAAAACTGCTCATTTCAGAAGGAGTTTTCTAACCTTTCTGGAGGTTATATTACTTCAGTATAGATAGCAGTGGGGACAAAAACATGGCTGGCTGAGCCTCCTCTCGCTAGTTTTCCTGGGATAGCCTGACCTTTCTTGAGGTAGGATGGTAAACAATAGTAAAAATCTGCAGAAGAAAAGGAACCAAAGACCCTGTTACAACATGAGCTGTTTCATGGACGCAGGGTTCCTGTGGCCACTTTCTGCATTGTCAGCATGTTTTGGGTCATTGTTATTGTGGACCCATCCATAACAACTTTTCTGTGTTCCGGCTGATGAAAGGAGGTGCTGAAAAAGGGAGGAACACCCACTCTGGGTAAGGGATAAGTTACTGCCCTAAGTGGAGGATTTCAAGTATCTTCTTGTTCACAAGTGAGGGGAGTGAGAAACTGACACAGATTTAGGCAGCGTCAACAGTGATGCGGATGCCATACTTTTCTATTTTGGTGAAGATCATAAAAGCCAAACTCTCGATTTCATGGTCATTCTATGTTCCTACCCTTACATAGGATCACAGACTTTGGGTAGATGAACATTCTGTATGAAGGGATAGATATGAATATAACCAGGATACTGGCAGTTTGGCAATTGTTCAGATGTTAAGCATAATCTCAACCATTCCAAATTGTAAACCATGCACATCTGTGACGATGTAAAAGTTTTTTCAGAAACCTACTTTGTTTTTTTAACAGTGGCACCATCTATCTTAACTGTGTCTGTGTCTTTGCAGTTATTCCTCAGCTCTGTGAGGACAAAAATGGTGGTTGTGAACATTTCTGCGATGTGATACAGAGAAGAATTCATTGCTTCTGTGCTGATGGATACTTCCTGGCATCAGATGACAAATCCTGCCACTCCAACGGTGAGAGAGGCTTAAGAATGTGAATAGTCTTTTACTCAGATGGCAGAACAGTAAAAGAGCACCTAGATCACAGATCAGACTTTGGAAACCATAATGTTGAAATCTTCTGGTCCCAAAACTCAACCTCTCATTACCATACAAACTCTTTCAGAAACGTACAAATGTGGTGCCATCAGCAGCAAAGCCGTTCGGACTGTTTTCTGGTATGAGAGGAAAAACATAACAGAGGGGAACATAACTAAGTTTAACAGCACCGGCAACATCAACTTAACAACACAGCCTTATGTCCAGGATGCTGGTCCAATGTCCTCAGTGTCTGAGAACAAAAGCCAAAACGTGGCACATTATCCTAATTTGGAAAAGATGATTCAGTCTGAAATGGCGAAAATGACTCGTATTGTCAACGGGGAGGACTGTCCACCAGGACAATGCCCATGGCAGGTAGAGACTCTTTCACAAAACGTTTTGGGATTATAATTTAAGAACTTACCTGCCAGATACAGTTTCTGTTTCAGTAAAAAGTAACCCTAACCCATACTATCACCTTCAATCGATCACATGATTCCCTCAGGGTAAACATCTAGAAGGCATTATCAATACTCAGCTGACACCTAAGAGTTCATAGCATTAAACTTCATTTTCACATGTCTTAGACCTCTGCACAGGTTTTATATTGTCAATTCAAATGTTTTTTTCATTTTTGGGGGGGTGGGTGGCTGTTTTTGTCCTCATAGGCTCTCCTTGTGAATGAAGATAATATTGGGTTTTGTGGAGGAACAATACTCAATCAATACATCATCCTGACTGCTGCCCACTGCATGAACCAGTCACGTTACTTCAACGTGAGGCTCGGTAGGTTTGATGAACCAATTGTAAACCTGCGTATATAATTCTAGTTCATCACATTAAGGTAATAATGTCTTTATGCCTATTAAGAAGTAATAAATCTAATTTATGATCTTTAACTTAACTTTATGGTCCATATGACATATTTTTCAATTGTATATTTAATATGATAAATTTTATAACAGATTTTAATGTGGGTATTTTTTTCAAAGTATGAGATATGGTACAGATATACCCTTTTGTCAACTTCTGTAAAAAAGAAATAATGATCACTTACAATTTTTTAATATAGAACATTACCAATGCTGAGGTTATTATGTGCATTTTTTTAAGTTGGTAGAAATAGTGCAGTTTAGAACTTTTTGTTGGTTACGCACAGGTTTTAGGCCATGTCCCTTATCGGGACGTGATTAACAGTGTTCTGTTTTCAAAGCGCTTTGTATGCTGTAAAAAAATTTAATTACTATGATTTTTCATTAAAACATCGCTGAACATCTTTGCTTTTTCTCTGCACTCAGGTGAATTTGACAGGTTGGTAAATGAGGGCACTGAAGCTGACCATATTGTGGACACGATCCTCACCCACAGAGGGTACAAGGCAGACACCTACCACAATGACATTGCACTCATCAAATTAACCACACCCATCAAATTCAGCAGGTTCATTGTGCCAGCCTGCATTCCTGAGCAAGAATTTGCTGAAAAGGTGAATTTTTAAAATCATATCATACTATACCATTACATATCACTTTTATTTATACATAACAGGCCTGACCAAAGTGTTGTAACACCAAACATAAAAGAGAGCATAGAGACGTAGACAACAAGGTGGGACAGATGGATGTAGCAGCTGATATAGATAAAATGGGGGTGCAATCATTAAGAGACTTGGATTTGTAAATGAACTGGAAGTCCGTGAACTGAAGGTGAAATTGGACTGACATAATGTTGCTTGCAGCAGATAAAAAGCGAGCTGCAGCATTTTGCATCAGCTGTAGGTGAGCAACGAGTCCTGGGTGATTAAGACAAGGTGTTATAAAAGCAAAGTTACGTTTGGACAAAGGAGGCTTAATTTTTAACCACAGCTAGAACTGGAAAAAACAGGGTTTTACCACTCTGTTCACATGAGAATTGAGCTTTAGAGAATCCATCACACCTAGATTAATAATAGATTTCTCATATGAGGCCAAAGAGGATGCAGATACTGCTGCTGGTGCCACATGAGTTTTATTTTGTTTCTCACTAAAATTCTGAGAATCCCCTGATGTCAATAATGCAAAATGTAATGGAAAATCTAATTTTGAGGTGACGGTGCAATTAGTAAAAGCAAAAAGTTTTATCTTGCTTAATAAACTTTTTCCTATTACTTCAGACGATTGATAAACAACTAGATTTTATACTTGAACAGAGAAGCTTATAAAAAGGTTTGGTTGAGCAAAACATTTGTGTATGCAGCCTTAATCTTTAGTTCATATTTTTTTTAAAAAGAAAGAAAAAAGAAAGAAAGAAACATAAAGAAAAGAAAAAACAACCAAAAAGGAATTTACCAAATTTGTTTGATTATGTGACGTTTATATGACAATCATACATGGATTACCTCTATTGTCAGGTCCTGATGCAGCAGCCGGATGGCATGGTTAGCGGTTTTGGACGTCTCGGCGAGGGTCGGGAGCCATCCAGCATCTTGCAGCGCCTATCTGTACCTTATGTGGACCGTCGAACCTGCATCGAATCCACTCCTTTACGTATCTCGCAGCGTATGTTTTGTGCTGGTTATGACACAATAGCCAAGGATGCCTGCCAAGGTGACAGTGGCGGGCCTCATGTCACACGTTACCGTGACACCTACTTTGTCACTGGCGTCGTGAGCTGGGGTGAAGGCTGTGCACGCAAGGGCAAGTATGGTGTTTACACCCAGGTGTCCAAGTACATTCAATGGATCCGTGATGGTATGAAGACGCTGATCCAAAAAAACAAGATCGGCAGCAGGATGAAGAGGAACCATGCCCAAATAACAAGGCTTTATCTGTAAAACATCTGTCACTGAGCAGAGATCGGCCAGACTTTGCACCACTCATGTAATCACTAATGAACAGTCAGAGAAACCTATTCATCCTAGTGCTGCAAAGAGCTGCAAATCCTACCTGTGACGAACAGAATTAGAGTCAGTAATTATTTGGGGGTTCCTCAGGGTACTACTCTTGGTCCTTTATATTTTTAATTTTATTTTATGTAACATTAATTTTGTATTAATGTTTATTTTTCCAGGGCAATCATCTGACATCATATTTCTGAACAATTCAAGTCCATCATTTCCTCTGGGCTCTGATTTTGGTCTTAATTTCCACTTTAGATGTTTCGTGTTCTGGTTGGTTCACTGATTCTTCTGTAAGTCTTTCTCATGAGATTGTTTCCATCAAAGATGTATACTATCTCAAACAGGATACATCCTCTGAAATTTGATTGAATACATTTTTTTTAGTATAATTACATTTTTTTTAAACAGAATGCATTTCATAATCTCAGCAATTCAATGTTTTGTTCCATGTATGCTTCATGAGTCACTGATAGAAACAAGCTTTTAAACTGAACATGAAGCAAATAAAAGCAAACTATAAGAACATGTTGAAGCCTGATGTCATTTAATGATAAGTATAGCTTGTATTTATAATAGTAATTCAAAAGGTGGAAGAATCTCCAGTGACAGTTTGGAAAAAAGTTGTTTTACAAAATTGTGTTTTTGCTCAAGAAAATGTAAAATTTGTGGCACAATGGTTTTAAAGAACCATCTTATTACTTGATCTGGATAAACTCAATGTTATGTAAAAATGTCAGTGATGAAATCTATCCTTGTTTACCTCAAACAAACAAACATGGAGACCTTCTGCTTGTTTTGCTTGTTTTTAAAGGAAAGGCCAGAGTCCACTTCAAGAACAGAGCGTTTACGGGAAACTGCGTGGTCTTTTAACTCTTTAGAGAATCATGTGAATAAAATGTCAAAAAACAAATAATTTTATAAGGACTGGATGTTTATATGTACACAAAAATGCACACCAGTAAAATAACCTGGGACCAGACTGACATCTTTATTTCAGGCCAGTTATAAATGAACTCCATTTAACAGACTGTTAAAAACATGATACAATTTCTGTGAGGTTTATACTGCTGTTGTGAGTCACTAGTGTGTATGTGTGTGTGTGCAGACGTGTGTGTGTGTGTCAGCAGTGCAGTCAGTGTCATGGCGGTCAGCATCATGTCTGCGTCTCTTCTCCTGTTCTGCCTTCTTCAATGTTTCCTTCAGGTCTTCAGTCAAGGAAAAGGTAAGAGAGTGACCTTTGACCTGTTGCTGTGTTATTGTTGTTCCTTAGTTGACTGACAAAAATATTCAAGTGGCATAAAAACCTGCTGTTACTACAGCTACTGTTACTACAGTAGTGATAATTAGAAAAATTGCTGTGTGTCCAATGTTATAGGTTATAACAAACAGACAATATTTAGTCAGTGTCAAAATAGCATCATTATCTCTATAGTAACTTAGTGGTTAAAAACAAACAAACAATGGGGATGGCTAAGTAAAATATTACACACAAAAATTGTAACCTCCAATGCAGCCTTAAACATAATGATTAAATAGTTATTAAATTCAATTATTAAATTTTATTTAAATTATACTAAAAGTATAAATTAATCCATTAACATCATGACGTCTAATCTTCTTAATTCAAATCACATTTAAACAGTGACTTCATGAATTTGTACACTAATGTGCAAAAAAGACTTCCGCTCATTTCTTTACACTTTGTAAGCAAATTTATTTACATGTGCAAACACACGTTTTATGAATTGTAAAATTCTTCAGCACAGTCTGAACTCTCTTGGGCAGCTTTCTTGTAATTTCTTTAAAATTTGCCACATCTTATTTGGGCCTTCACTGTTCAGTCTTCATTTTTTAAGAATACATTTGAAGAGCTAATAGCTGTTTGGGAATCACCTCATTGGTGCTATAATACTATTTTATGTCTGTCAAACTGTGTTATCTTTGGCATTTTCTATAGATCATGTCATGCCACTAAACAGTGCAACTGTTGATAAACTGTCTCAAGAGCAAAAGCCAAACTTGGACCAAAGGGAATGGTTTGCTTTAAGTCTTTTATTAGAGTTTGTATGATACCATGGGGAGGCTAGGAGGATGACTGGGGACCGCACAGGTCAAGGTGAGTTGCAGATTGTTATCTTGCAGTGGAGGACAGAGCCATTGGTGGGTAAGCAGAGGCGTGGCTTAAGATTTTTGAAAAAGTACTGTAGACAAAAATGAATATATAACAGCTATAATCAAAGCTGTCAAAGCACCAGTAGAAATTAAATGACTGATTATTTAATTTTTTATCCTCTGTTAACTTTTTAACACTTCAGTTAGTTTTAGTTATTCATTATGTGTTAACCTAACATGGCAGAGCCTCCAGTTTTTCAGTTGCTCAGTTCTTCCAGTTGTGACTAAATGTGCCACAGGAAACAACCTGTAAATTCACACTTTTGTGTTTTTAGTGTTTCGTTCAGCTCCCGAGGCCAACACCGTGTTCCTGCGGCCCAAACGGGCCAATACATTTATGGAAGAGTTCAGACAGGGGAACCTGGAGCGGGAGTGCTACGAGGAACAGTGCGACTTTGAAGAGGCTCGCGAGTACTTTGAAGACACCCAGAAGACAGTTGGTTAAATTTAAAAAGGAGCTACTCAGCTCATTTCTAAACCTGCATTTTCATTCTTAGATTCCACTAGAGTGCGTGATACACAGTTAGAAATTCAGTTGCAGACTCAAGTCTGAGCTTTTATGTTTGTTATTAGATTAGTTGTTTGTTTTTTTTACATTTAAATGTTAGAAAAAACCCCAGAAAAAACAATAAAGAGTCCTGTTTAATGACTCCTGAATTCTAACTGTTGTTTTTTTGTGTGTAGAAAACCTTCTGGGCTGTTTACTCTGGTGAGTTTTATTTCACATTAGCTACTATATGTTCAGCTACATCTGCTTAATTAATGAAAAGAAAAATAAGAAGCCAAATGAAAAGAAATGAAGAAAAACAAACCTAAAACTAAACTAAAACGATAGGCTTTCCAAGTGGTAAACTCCAGAGTTTTGTTTGTTCCAAGTAATTTAATTACTAAATTATAAAACGTGGATTTTAAACAACAAATATACGCATGTAACAGTCATCATTTATACAATTAATACTTGCGTAGATAGCGTCAACCAGACAGACAATCTGACTGGATCTGTATACAAACTGCAGAGGGTCAACAGATGTTTAGACTAGTCTTACCTTCATGATAGCTCTGACAGTACCAATTTTTCTTTTTTTCTTTCAATTCATATAGTACCAAATAGCAACATCAGTTGCCTCAATGCACTTTATATTGTAAGGTAAAGGACCCACAATAACAAAGAGTACAAGCTCCTTCAGTACAGGAATCACATGGGATTTGTTTCCTGCTGCTTCAGTCTCAGGTTATAAATTTGACTCGGTAACACACTTAGCTACCACAGGTCCTCAGAATACTGGGGCTGATGTTATCTGGGCCTAGAGCCTTGCTCTGGTATAGTTTCTCCAACTGTCTTCAAAACTGGACAGAAATCACAGTAACGTTTTTCAAATAGGTGAAAATTGTACATGAAAAGAGATATGTATCTAGGATTAATCCTAGCTGGGATACTGGTGATGTGGTGCTTGTTCAGATGCTAAGCATAACTACAGTCTCTCTGAATTGTTAACACTTTAACTGCCACACACAAGGAGGAGTGCAGAATCCTAACAGTGTCTGTGTATTTGCAGTTCTTCCTCAGCTCTGTAAGAACAAAAATGGCGGCTGTGAACATTTCTGCAATGTGATCCAGGGAAGTGTTCAGTGCTCCTGTGCTGATGGGTACTTCCTGGCATCTGATAAAAAATCCTGCCATTTCAATGGTGAGAGTCTTAAGAATCTACCTGGTCTTTTACTCTGATAGCAGAGCAGTGAAATACACCACAGATCAGACATTAGAAACTATAAAAAGTGAAACTAAACTTTCTGGTGACAAAATCCAACGTCTAATTTATATAAAACTCTTGCAGAGACCATCAGATGTGGTTTCATCCTCCCCAAAGGGCTGCAGACAGTTTTGAGGGACCATCAGACAAAAACAATGGAGGGGAATATAACTGCACTTAACACCAGTGTAAACTCCACAGAGCCGATCCAGGATGCTGATTTAATGTCCGATTTAGTGGCTGAAAACAGAACCCAAATTCCAGCAAAATTAAAGTGTTTTGTTTGTTTCTCTGCACTCAGGTGAGTTTGACAGGTCAGTGAATGAAGGTACTGAAGTTGACCACAAAGTGGAAGCAGTCCTCGCCCACAGAAACTACAATGAGCAAACCTACGATAATGACATTGCACTCATCAAACTGGCTACACCTATCAAGTTCACGAGGTTCATCCTGCCAGTCTGCATTCCTGAGCAAGACTTTGCCAAAAAGGTGAAACTTTAAGCTAGTGTCAATAGAATAGATCTTTATTGTCACTGTTACAAGACGATGAAACACAGTTTGTGTTATCTCCGTTGGCATCATGTAGATTTACATTGAGATTGTTTTAGGATATGAGAAGAAGATATAAATAGACGTAAGTTTAAGGGCACCTACTCAGTGAATGTGTGTAATACGCAATAACGTAAGTATCTGCACAGTAACACTGTGTCCAGGGTGCGAGGAGTCCTTGATGATGATACTGGATTTCTACTGAAATCTGCCAGTATAATTTTCCCTGAGGGGGGTTAGTGAAGTGCCAATTGCCTGCTCTGCTGCCCTCACCACCCGCCGGCCGCTGCAGTTTCCTCTTGTCCCCCACAGTACAGCAGTTAAACCAGCGTGTACAGCAGTAGGTCAGAAGGCTCTAGATGGTGGAGCGGTAGTAGTTTACTAGCAGTCTCTGGGGTAATTGGGTAAACCTTTCTACCCTTTCTACCTCCTTCCCATCAATGTAAAGGGTGGAGTGCTCAGATTGCTTCTAATGTTAATTTATCAAAGTTTGTCAGAGGAACAACGTGGTCTGAGGCAATAGATAACAAGACAAGACTTAATGGCTGAAACTTTGTCAGTAAAAAATGCCCCCAAAATCATCACACATACTTAGTGCAGGTACTGCTCCAGCATTATACATGGACTGATAACATGATTAACCTTTCATGCATTAATTATGACAAGCGCAATCTGGATTTTTTTTTCTTAAGTATTTATCTTTAGCCATGAAAAGATGAATAAAAACACTTGAGAAAAAAATCCTGATCAAAGTTGTCATAATTCATGCATGACAGGGTTAAATAACAATGATTTCAGTGAAACACGTCATACATCTATAGTAACATTAAGGGACCAGTGGGTGGCAGGGTATGGAGTGACACATCAGTGTCCAATGTAATGTTTTAAGTGCAAGTATACCATGAACACTGACACAAATGCAAGAAAACAGCCTTTGAATAGTTGTCCGCTGTAGTGACCACTATGCATGAAAGGGTTAAAAACCTTTTTTTTTTTTTTTTAAATTCTTGTGGGTAATTGTGGACACCAGATCTGAGATAAATTGAGTCTTTGCGATTGAAAACCATTCTGCAAAGAAGAGTGACACAATATTTCTCCACAGTGATATGAAAAACTCCTTTGTCATTTTTCACAAATGTTTGTTCACAGTTCTTGCTGCCAAGGATGGAACATCCAGTTATTCATTTGGGAGTCAGATTGGTTGGGATAGCTTTTTTCTACTCTCTTAAATGAAATCATCATTTAAAAACTATCTGACTAATATTAACATTTGCTTGATGATCTAAAACATGTGAATGTGACAAATGTGCAAGAAGGTTTTAAAAAAAAAGTCAGTAAGTAAAATTTAGTTTATATATCACCCTCACAAGAAGTGCTACACAAGATCCAACAATAAATAAAAAAAATCAGGGACGGGCAAACAGTTGAATATAAACATGTCATTTATTGTATGTTGCACCTTTGAAACACCACAGAATCTTTAAATGCTACAGTGCAAATCCCACATCTGTAAGTAGTTGGTTCCTAAATCTGATTTCTTCTTGGCCAATGGTCAAATACTTTGAGGGTTGACTTTCCCACAAGCTAGAGCAGTCGCTCTATTTTATCTACCTTAAAAGAAGGCCTTTGTGTTTTCCACAAATTAAGCTTAAACATTTAATTATCTGGGTGTCTACTCCAGTTGAAGACCTGTAGTTACTACATAGCTGTAGTTATGCCATGTTTACATGACAAAATAAAAGAAATGCAGGATCAGAAACAGACAGCTGCCACTCTGGATAAATTTGTTACCTTTAATCTCAGGTCCTGATGCGGGAGCCAGTAGCTGTGGTCAGTGGTTTTGGACATCTTGGGGAGGCTCAGATTCCATCCATGATCATGAAGCGCCTCATTGTAACCCATGTGGACCGTCAAACCTGCATCAAGTCCACTCGGTTTCTAGTCACTAATGGCATGTTCTGTGCTGGCTACAAATCTAGGGATGCTTGCCAAGGTGATGGCGGTGGGCCACACATCACACGTTATAATGACACCCACTTCATCACTGGCATTGTGAGTTGGGGCGAAGGCTGCGGACGCAAGGGCAAGTATAACTTCTACACCCAGGTGTCCAGGTACATTCGATGGATCCATGAGGGTATCAAGAAGCTGGTGCACAGTGGCACAAATGGCAGCAGTCAGCATCTTGCAATAAAAAGGCTTTATCTGTAAAACATGTGTAAACATCCACCAACACTCACAGTTATGCCTCTCATGTAATCCCTTCAGAGAAACAATGTTTATCCTTGTAAGAAAAGAGCTACAAGTCCCACCTGTGACAGAGAGAATTAGAGTCAATAATTGTTTATGAGGTTCCTCAGGGTACTACTCCTGGAACTTTTATATTTTTAATTTGGTTTATGTATCATCAATATTTTGTTTTTGTTTCAAATTCATGACTTGAGATGAATTTCTGTCCAACCTTCCCTCACTTTTGGCTTTGTATGGTCTTGATCTCCGTTTGATGTTCCAGTTTTTTCACAGATTCCTGTTTAACTCTTTCTGTTCAGACTGATTCCATTAAAGGGACAAACTGTCACTAACATGCCATATCCACTGAAACTTGATTTAATAATTTTGTTGGTCAGTATGATTAAAGTGAGAATGGAAAGCATGTCTGTGTCCATGTATTCTTTATGAGTTGCTGACAGAAATGAGCTTTTGAGCTGAATTTGAAAAAACTTCCAGCAATGTAACAATAATATAGCAATAGTTTGAAGTGTGATGTCCTCTTAAAATCACACTTTTTGTTTCTTTTTGTTTTTCTGAGTAAAGCAAACAAAAAAGATCTGGCTGTCCTACATAATTATGGGCTATTTTCCAACCTTCCTTTCATCTCCAAACATCTTGAAAGACTTGTTATAAAACAGCACAAAAAATCTTCTGTAGAGAAAGAGTTTATCTGAAGAGTTTCGGTCAGGTTTCAGAGTAAAGAAACAGCTTTGGTGACTTGTTACAAAACTCTATGGCCTCTGACAGTGGACTCATCTCATTCATTTTTTTTTCATGTAAATGAAGAGTCCTCTTAACACACTGAGGATAATTATGGAGTTCCACAGGGTTCCGTGGTAGAACCAGTTCTTTTCACATTATACATGCTCCCTCTTAGGAAATATCATTAGAAGGCATAGCATACATTTTCACTGTTATGCAGATGATACTCAACTATCCACGAAGCCAGATAACACACAAAAATTAGTTACTGAATGACCTCATTTTTCTGCTTCTAAATTCAAATGAAACTGAGGTAACTGTATAAATATTAGAAATATGATATGTCCTCAGATACTTACTCTGAATGGAATTACCTTGGCCTCCAGTTACACTGTGAGGAATCTTGGAGTTGTTTTTGATCAGAATATGTTCTTAAAAGCGCATATTGAACAAAAATGTCGGGCTGCTTTCTTTCATTTGCGCAACATCTCTAAAATTAAAAACATCGTGTCTCAGAGTAATGCTGAAAAACTAGCTGATCATCTTGATCCATGCTCAATCATCCAGGTAAGTAAATTTCCAAAAGTTGATTCTGTTGATCTGGATGTAGTGTTTTCAGTAGGAGAAACGTTTTGTCACTCATCCAAGTGACTTCTTCAGTCTCAGCTGACTACAGGTTTCCCCAAATCTTATAAACAGTACATTTGCATAATGAGAGAACCAGTGAGAGAACAATGAGCTGGGAGGTTAGTTCCTTCATCATAATTATACAAATTCTCATGACCATTGATCAACAACCACTGATCAAAGCCCACTGATCAATGGCCATGAGTACCATTCACAGAGAGTTGGGGAATGGCTGCAATCACAGCATTGTAAGATGGCGAAAGAAAAGGGAAAGACTATCTCTGAATCGAGGAGGGGGCCTAAGGGTACATCTTTTGCCATCTTACAATGCTGTGATTTCAGCCTGCAGTCAGCTGAGACTGAAGAAGTCACTTGGATGAGTGATGAAATGGTTCTTCCACTGAAAATACATCCAGATGACCAGAATCAACTTTTGGAGAACTAGCTCATCAGTTCAGGCCCCATCTTATCTTAATTACCTCATAGCACCCTATCACTCCATTAAAGCACCTAGATAGCAGACTGCATGCTTACTTGTGGTCCCTGGGATATTTAAAAATATAAATGGAGGCAGGGTCTTCAGTTTTTAGGCCCCTCTTCCGTGGAACAGCTTCCAGTTTGGATTCAGGAGACAGACACTATCTCTATTTTAAAGATTAGGCTTAAAACTTTCCTATTTGACAAAGGTTATGGTTGGATCGGGTGACCCTGAGTGAGCTGGGGGCTTCCTATGATGCACTATTTTTTCTTCACTCATCATTTTCACTCATTTTGCACATTATACACTTTGCATTTAATCATTAGTTATTCTTAAACTCTGGCTTTCTACCTTAGTGTTTCTTTTTGTTCTGTCTCCCTCCTCTCATGCCCAACTGGTTAAACAGATGTTTTCCTCCTGTTAAAAGAGAGTTTTTCCTTTCCACTGTTGCCAAGTGTTTGCTTAAAGGAGGCTTTTGAAATGTTGGGTTTTCTCTGTGTTATTGTAGGGTCTGGTCTTTACCTTACTAGTGCCTTGCGATAACTGTTGGGATTTTGCACTATAAAGATAAACAGAATTGAACTGATACATGTTTTTACGTTTCAAGTAATCACTACTCTAACAAAACAAGCATTACTAGATGGTAAGTAACAAGATCAAATTGCTTAAACTTAACTGTTATGTCCTAAATAGAAATTTAAAGATCTCTCCAGTGACTCTGCTGGAGGAAAATGAAGTTGCAAATGTCATAAAAAGCTAGTTTATTTTCGATAACATTGGTGTTTTTGCTGAGGAAAACTGTTATTTTCTTGAATAAAATTTTAAGTTGTAACCCTTATAAACTTATTACCAGATGTACCAGATATACTAGATGATAAACATTTGTGATGAAATCTATCCTCGTTTACCTCAGGCAAACAGACCTGTTGATCGTTCAGAGGTCGGACCTTTAGTTTGTTTTGTGTGGTTTGAACAGAAAGGCCAGAGTCCACTTCAAGAACAGAGCGTTTACGGGAAACTTGTGCTGTCTTTTAACTCTTTAGAGAATCATGTGAATAAAAAAAACAAATAGTTTTATAATGACTGGATATTTATCTGTACATAAAAAAGCACACCAGTAAAATGACCTGGGACCAGACTGACATCTTAGTTTATTTCAGGACAGATATAAATGAACTCCGTTTAACAGACTGTTAAAAACATGATACAATTTCTGTGAGGTTTGTACTGCTGTTGTGAGTCACTAGTGTGTATATATGTGTGTGCAGACGTGTGTGTTTGTGTGTCTGTGTGTGTCAGCAGTGCAGTCAGTGTCATGGCGGTCAGCATCATGTCAGCGTCTCTCCTCCTGTTCTGCCTTCTTCAATGTTTCCTTCAGGTCTCCAGTCAAGGAAAAGGTAAGAGAGTGACCTTTGACCTGTTGCTGTGTTATTGTTGTTCCTTAGTTGATTGACAAAAACATTCAAGTGGTATAAAAATACTCCAAGTTGGCACAGAATTTAACAACATTTTTACTGTCAGTACAGTCATGACACAATTAGCTCTAATCGTGTCACAATGACAGCTTGCTACATTATTATTATAACTTTGGTTACTTAATGGTTAAAAATATAGAATATAGGTACTACCTTAAATAATATAAAAGAATCCATTAATATTGTGACTTTTACAATTATAACAAGAACATTCATTCTTCAGCACAGTCTGAACTCTCTTCGGCAGCTTTCTTGTCTTTCCTTTAAGTCATCTTCAGGAATAGTTCTCCAGTTTTCTCAAAGGACATTAAAAGCTCTACTTTGGATGTTTCTGCCTTTTGCTCTGTTCTCTGTCAACATGGTCCCACACTGCTTCAATAATGTTGAGGTCCGGGCTCTGGGAAGGCCAAACCCTGACTGATTCTGGCACACTATTCATATTCAGATGCATGACGTTTTTCCTATTTCTTTTTTTTTTTTTTTTTTTTTTTTTTCGGCCTGTCCCGTTTGGCTCTTTTGCCATCAGAATTGTTGTCTAAAGGCAAAGAAAGATGCCCAACGGATTTACTTTACCAAATTGACGATCCCAGCCTTGCCGTAATGGTCCATTTGATTCACCTTTTATTGTTTATTTTATTTTCACTTGCTGAATACGGGACAGACTTGACTGGGGGAAAGAAGGGGAGAAAGAAAGAGGGAAAGAGAAACAGCTGAGAAGAGGGACGGGGGAGAAGGGCAAAAGACAAAAACCAACAGAATGAGCAGAGAAAAAAAATGCATATATCAATCACCTGGATCACCTGCTGAGAAAGAAAAAAGAAAGCAAGCAGAAGAGAACAAGAGTAATAGAATAAACAACATCACAATGATATATGGGAATATGACAGTAAATACTAAATATTAAACATTATTGTGCAGCACATAAGATCAACAGAACACAGTGTGCTTTGAGGTAGGAGCCAAAAAGGGTGTAGTTTGTGGGTGTGATCACCCGTGTGTACACCTGTGAGCATGGACGCGCTTGTTTTTTTAAAAGGTTCCTTCATGTAATAATCTGCTAGAGGGTGTGGGGGGGCCACAGCCCCGTCCTCCAGGGCGTGAAGCAGGTGTGGAGGAGATCAAAACTCCAGACATCCAGAGGCCCGTTTTTCCTATTTCTTACGGACATGACCTGACGATTTTCTTATTTTTTGTTCTCCCCTGAAACTCTATTAGTTATTAGCTGAAGTCTACATGTAATAGCCTTTGGAAATCACATTTCCATCAACTTTTATGCTCATCAAACTGTTTTACCCTCAGCTAAAGAAGCTGAGACTGCCAGGGCTCTGTGTGCAGCAGGCAGGGATGAGGACCCAAGAGCAGGACTCGTGGAAACAAAATGGCAAACACAAAAACCTCAGCTTTGTTGCTGGCATGAAACAGAAGCCAAACCGTGAAAGCTATAACTAGAACACAGGCAAATCTGAGGGTACAGCACAACAGAGAGCAAAGGAAAACACAGGACCTATATACACAGAGGAGTAATCACAAAACAGGAAACAGGAGGGAGACACAGCTGGGAGAAATTAGGCCTAACGAGACAGGGGGAAGCACAACTAGACTCACTGCACATAAGACGTGGACCTTCAAAGTAAAACAGGAAACAAGAAACAAATCACCAAGATGCAAACTTGACACTGAACAACACCTATAATAATAGTCAAAACGGCACAACTAAAGAATCAGAACATAAATCATAATACAGAAGAATACCAACACATAATAACTGACAAAATTGGGCAAATTAACTATGACATCCATAATCATCACGTAGTTTCTAAATCATTTATTTGTTTTCCTCTTAATGTTACTGTTTTTTGTTTCAGCAACAGACACCTTATTATTTATGACACGGTAACCTAACATATCGGAGCCTCCAGCCTTTTCAGTGCTCTTGTGTTTTCAGTGTTTCGTTCAGCTCCTGAGGCTCACGCCGTGTTCCTGCGCCCTAAACGGGCCAACTCGTTCATTTTAGAGGAGATCCTACAGGGCAACTTGGAGCGGGAGTGCTACGAGGAGCAGTGCAACTTTGAAGAGGCTCGCGAGTACTTTGAAGACACCCGAAGGACGGTTAGTTAAATTAAAAAAGGGAGCTTTTGCACTCATTTCTACACCTGTGTTTTTACTTTTAGATTCCAGTAAACACAGACTAAAACAATATGTTTTAGGTTCTGATTCTTTAGGGTTCTGGCTCATTAAAAGACCACCTACTCATTTTTGATTTGCATTTTTTTTTATGTCTGTGTTACATTTGATGTTCTCTGTTTCTTTTTAATTGCTCCTTGGGATGCACCCAGAGCTGCCGTCTTAATCCAGAGCCTGTTTATGTCATATTTGAAAATTTAGTTTAATGATCATCTTTAAACATACATAGAAAAAGGAGAAAAAACAAAACAAAAAGAGCATTGCTTAATTCCTCTCGGATTCTAACGTTTTTTGTTTGTGTGTAGATCACATTCTGGGCTGTTTACTCTGGTGAGTATCTACTTTCAGCTAAACTACATTTGATTAATTAATGAAATAAAATAAATAAATAAAAAACATTTATTTTCCAACTAGAAACTGCAGTTTGATAATTAAAATGTGTTTAGAATGTATTTTAATAATATTTTTGTTGATTTACTGTCATCAAATGTATTATTTTAAATGTAAATATTTGATTTAATAGTTTCACAGCAAAAATATAAACATTTATTAGTTTACTAAACACTAGCAGTTTCTGTTTTTGGTCTTTGGAGGTGGAAACCACTGCTTGCAGAGTCCCTGTCTGAATGGAGGGAACTGCACTCACAATGTGCGGGGGTTTACCTGCTCCTGCAACGCCCCTTACTACGGTCCAGTCTGTGAATTGAAAGTACAGGATGAGCCATTACAGACTATAAGGTTGTCCACAGCACAGCAAACCAAAACAGCAGGTCTGACCACACCTCCGTAAAAGGACGGGAGATCAAAACTCATGATGCACTAATGGGAATTAAGAAATATCAGACCATCACGTATAAAAAAATGATTTGTTTTCCAAATCTATCTTAGAGATATCTAAGTGTCCGACTGAGAGTCCGACTGCTTGTCATCAGCTATGCACAGTGACCTACGAGTCCTTCCGATGCTCCTGCATGTCTGGATTCAAGCTGCACAGTGACGGACGGAGCTGTCTGCCAGAAGGTTGGATGCTCCGAAAAAACACTAGACTTTATGAGACCAGTTCAAACTGGTGAGATGAAGTTTTATTGTTGTCTTTGTTTCCACAGTCGAGTTTCCCTGTGGAAGACTTCCTGAGGAAACTCTTTCCACGTGTCACCATGGTAACTGTCCCTGGCAGGTAAGATCCTCTGGTACTGTGGTGTCAGTCTAAATAAAACCAGAATAATAAATAAATTGTCTGTATACTGCCACCAGGTGTCTCTGCTGAACAGCACACTGCAGAAGTTGTGCAGTGGTGTGGTGCTGGGTCAGCGGTCCATCCTTACCTCTGCCCGCTGCCTCTATCAGGACTCAGAACCAAAACCCTCCAACCTCTATGTGCTTGCTGGTAAGAAAATGCTATCACAATTATTGTTATCACACCATGATAACACTATAATAACTACTACTAAATTAAAATATAGAAAGGATGACGTATAGACATCAATTTCTCATCCATTCAGAATAAAAATCTAAAAAAAGTCACGTCATTACATTTTAAATTTTACTGTTTTTAAATTAGCTTCTGTTAGTCAGAGTTTGCAAAAGAACAGACATCCTGTACTTAAGTAGAAGTACAAACACTAGTGTTGAAAAATACTCATGTAAAAGTAGAAGTATTGATTCAGCTTCTTTAATCAAGTAAAAGTGAAAAAGGGGCGGCTCTGAAATGTACTCTAAGAAAAAAAGTAAAAGTAGCTTTTTGGAGGGCGTTCTTTTGTGCAAAGCTCACTGAACCATGTGCTTTAATAAAGTATTAATAAAATATTGTCAGTAGGGCCAGAAAAACTTTATTTTAGTCTAAATTTTTATTCTAATAAATGTAAGTGCAACATCAGCAGAGGAAAATGTAAAAATACATGTTTCTATTTTCTGTTGCATGTATTGCAGAGGGTGGCTTTAAAAGGAAAGTATGGTCAGGGATTAAACTCAGATTAACCAGGTGGGGAAACCTAAAATCAGTTGTAATTGGCTCAGTGTGGGGAAAAGAATCGCACTTTAACTCCTGACACATCAGTTGGACGTTAAAATTGTAGGGAGTGAAAGTAAAAAATTGTCAGAAAAACGTATTGGAAGTATTTGTACTGTATATATATTTCAGGCTGCAAACAGGATGTGCTCACAGACAATTTGTCCAATTAAAAAAAAAAAAAAAAAACATGGATTCAGTTCTATCAAATGTTCAAATCACTGAAGACAATATTAAACCCAAACCAAAAAGTGGAAGAACTAGCCCTTACACACATTAAACCCTGAATAAGCCATTGACATACTGACAAATTAATGCAGTGTATGGACAGGTTTTACATCTTTGTTTCACTCTAGAAACTATATTTCAGATCAGATGAAGACAAATTGATTCAAAAGGTTTCAAAAGCCAAAGCTGTCCATCAGAAATTGATGGTTGACTACCAGCTATCCCAGCTACCATAGGGCGAAAGGCAGGGTACACTCTGGACAGGTCGCCAGTCTGTCGCAGGGCTAACACAGTGAGCCACACAAGCATTCACACTAACATTCACACCTGTGGGCAATTTTGAATAATCAGTTAACATAACCCCACTAGCTGCATGTCTTTGGTCTGTGGGAGGAGCCCGGAGTACTTGGAGAGACCCCACACAAACTCCACACAGAGAGGCCCGGCCAGTTGAACTCAGGACTTTTTTGCTGTGATGCAAAAGTTCTAACCATCATACCAGCTGCATTCATTCATATAAAAATCTTTGGCTGTGGCTGTACTTTGAGACGTTTATCTGTTATTAATTCATTTTTTGAGCTGCAGAGCGCTGTGTGCACACTGCTGAGTAAAAGGCACTGGTGTGCACTACACTTTTCATTTACATCATGCAGTTCTTTCTCTATCCATTAAAATTAAGTTATTGCAAAATTATTATTTTCTTGATAAGTGAGCAAAGTTACAAATTCAGCAGGGGACCAAATATTGATTTCCCACAGTGTGGATCAATTCATTTCTTAACTAATTTCCTTTGTCTCCCAGAGAAACAGAGGATGCTCTTCACCGTCAAAGCGATGTACCTTCACAACGGTTATCATAAAGGTCACCATGAAAATGACCTCGTCCTCCTCGAGCTAGCTGACTCCATGACCTTTAGCCCCAGCCTCATCCACCTCTGTTTGCCCACCAAAGACTTCAGCGAGAATGTCCTGATGCATTCTGGGAGGACTGGGATTACAGAGAGTTGGGAAATCAGCAAGAACCAGAAACTGGTCTATATGACGCTGGACGATTGTCGCCGTGAGCTGAACATCCCACATCCACTAAGCAACAAAATGTTCTGCATGAGGAAGCAAAATGAACCATTAAAGTACCAAAATGAAACACAAGAGAGCCCAGGAGCTCAGAGACACCCTAATGTACACCTTGAGATTCCAAAGAGAGGCCACAGGCATCAAAACAGATCTTTAGGGAACCAGATTGGAGTCCAGGGAAGGCTTCAAGGGCGCACGGTGAATAGGCTCCAGAATCAAACCCAAAACAAAAACACTAACCTCAGGCTGCTGAATAAAACAGCAAGCTACAACCACACTTCAAAAGCTCTGAATTTTGAGTCCTCGCATGGGGTCAGCAGGTCAAATTTAGAAACCAGCAACAGGCCATGTGGCGGGCTGATGCCAGGGTCGCCTGTAGCCACAGTAGAGCAAGGCACAGTGTTCCTGACTGGGCTGCTAATCTCATCACCGTCTGAGTGTGAGGCCAGCGGCGGTGGTTTGGTGTTCAGCAAACTGTCTCGTTACCTGAGCTGGATCCGAATGAGGCTGGAGGTGATCGAGAAGTTAGCCATGACTCCCCAAGTGAGACAATATCCAGAAGCTCGCTAACAGATCGCCACCATCTGAAACCGATTCACCTGTTCTTGTTCACTTGTAACGTTTTTTGTTTTCTTCTTATTAACAGCTGCCCTCCCTAAAGACTGAAAACTTTGAACATAAATCAGTTTTGCGATGAGTCTCTTGTCCTACTTTCAGTTTCTTTTTTCCAAATGGTCACAACAAAAACACAAAATTGAAACTTTCTGCTGCTGAACTTCACAAACGTTAAGTCATGAATATTTGTATTTGAAATGTGTAAATTAAAATGCTTTTGAAAAAACAAGTTCCAGTCTCTTAATCTCGCGATGATAAAAGTTCAGTTCTGCTCAAAATAAAACCTTTGACACCCACAATTCATAGCAACAAATGTAATAACCAGATACAAGCTCTACAAACCAACATCTGTTTTATTCGACATGTTTTTAAAGTAAAAAATAAAGGAAATATGAATTGAGTGAAAAAGGTTTCCAGGAAAGCAGCCCTGTAGAATTGTCTCATAGACTATGAGACAGAGGACAGAGGAGGGAAGGGATTCTGTTTGCTGACCACGAGCTTCTGGTGCTGGTGGGAGATGTAGCCTTTGATGTGACCCTGGAAGACGACAGGAAACACAGAAGAAGAGCTCAGCGTTTATTTGCCAGTTCACCTGAATCTAAGTGGCTTTTTATGTTCCAGTTTCCTCACCATGTAAATGAGGTTGGCCAGGATACATTGCACCTCGTCGATGTCGACATCCTCCACCTTCATCATCCTCAGAGCCACCAGGAAGGCCTCCAGAGGCAGCTGGTGAGTCCTCAGCAGCAGATACCTGCAGACAGAAATCAGTCAGGGTACGGTTCATGTTTTCGGAGATTACAGAGAAAATTATTTGCTGTTAGTCATTTTTTTGATTGAGATTACAGAATAAAACTATAAAATCTGAATAATATCCACAAACAAGGGAAAACACCTGAACAAGGCGCTAAATTTGAGGTCCAAATGCTCTCAAAAATGAAGGGACCAATCTTCATAAACAAAAAAACATTAAAAAAAAGTAATATGTAAAAAGAATTTGATTACATTTCAGTTTGTGTGTGTGTTGGTAAAACAGCTACTGAACCACTCACACTTTCTTGAAGAGGTTCCTGTAGGTGATGATCTTCAGCTTCTCCAGGATGAGGAAGATCCCGCAGCGGATGAAGAAGGTCTCGTGTTTGGACAAAGCCTCATTCAGCAACAGTAAGTTCCCTTCACTGACACAAACATTTACCTGTGAGCCCACATGACGTGATGTCACTTCCTGTGATAATGCCACTGCCCCTCTCCTTACCTCACAGCTTTGGTAACATCAGAAAACTGCATGAGGTCATACTTCCTAAGGAGTTGATGAGTTGGCATGTGACCCTGAAACACCAACAACAACCAGTTACCCTGGGAACCATTACACTGCTCCCATGATGCAACAGTCCTGAGTGTAAACTGGTCTGGACTTTCTAATCAGGATCTAAACTGGTGTAAACCCATTTTACCAAATCCAAAAAGGTTCTAAAGTTTCTTACCAGCAACATCTTGACAGGCAGCAGGTAAATGAGGATCATCCTCTTGTTCTTCTGGCTGGATCGATGACAGTGATCAAAGGCGTATGACAAGAACTCCTCGGCTACAGAAACATAAAATGATTTTAACTGTACTCCAAACCTGAATCGTTTAACAATTTCAAATAATGTTTAAGCCGACACTGCGCCATATCTGTAGCAGTGTTACCCAGTTTGAAGTCACTGTCGAACATGGCTTTGCGGCCCACGTAGTATTTGTAGGTGACCTTCTGAGCTGGACTGTAGTCATTCTTCAGGTTGGAACTATCAATGGCTCTAATCAGAGGTTTGCACAGGTGCAGCTTATTGATCTGCAACACATAAACCTGCAGCTATAACCAATCACCAAATCTCCATCGATGATTCATAAACTGGGTGTTTCAGTCACTAATTATTGAGTTTAGACCTTGAAATAAATCTTGAAGAGCTGGTTGCTCAGAAACATCATCCCCCACTTCTTTGAGTCCTCAATACCTGCACGACTACCAACATTGAAAATGTCAATATTAACAAGGACGTCCATTAAACATGAAATATAATAGTGCATAAAATGGGAATTATAATCAACGCATACACAGAGGACGTGTATATTTACTGACTTGTCACTGGCACAAACTCTGAAGCAGCTCATCAGCTGCTCTGCTGCTTTCTCCAACATCTCGCTAGGCTGACCTTTACCCTTCTTCTGTAGCTGCTGCTCCGCCTGGACACAATAAAATTAAAACCCACTTTCAATAACTTTCAATCACACCTGAAGGTTTTCACCTGTAATTTCCTGGTCCTGTCTCTATACAAATTTCTTTACGTCAGCTGTTTTATTTGCATTTATAGAGGAAAATGGTTACATTTTTTAGTTTTCTTACTATAAATATAAATACAATACTGAGTACTCCTCATTTCTTTATATATTTTGCTAGGAAAATGGGAAACCAGTGCAAGCATACATGGAAATATAGCATATAAGGCAATCACAGGGTTGTTACAAATCTAACAAGGCTGAAAGTCAATATTTGCAAAATCTAAAGAAATGAGTTGAGGCTCAAGACTTTTGTGCAGGACTGTAAATAAATACACATATATGGATGAATTTGACTGCTGAACAGATAAAAGAAAAGCCATTACGTTGTTGGCGAATATCCGGAGGTCCAGAGTGACAGCAAACATCACTGGCAGAGCCCTGAAACAGAGGGCAGTGATGGTGCGTTCAAAGGCAGCACGTTAGAATCAGCTTCAGTCTGCTACTTTGAAACTGAACTCACCAGTTCTCCTCTTTGTGGGACTGAAAGGCCTTCAAGAAGGACGTGAGGAGTCAAGGAGCTGATCAGACTGATTAGTGATTATTTACTGAAGGTCAGATTGTGTGATTAAGAGACCAAAAAGTCACTTTATGAAGGATATTGAACAACGAGCGTCTGGAACTTGTAGGCTTCAACAAAGTCATGGTTGGCTACAGCGTAGGTACACCTGAAACACACACACAGCCATTTTCTTTCACCTTTATGTCCTCACAACACCACTAAAGCATCACCGTCTGATCCGTCGGTCCCACCTGAGGTGAGCTGCGACCATCTCATCGTACGGCGGCTCCAGAACCTGCTGACACTTATCCTCTGGACTCGCCAGCTGTAACACACACACACACACACACACACACACACACACACACACACACACACACACACACACACACACACAGGTGAGGCTGTGTCCTAGCAACATTCAGAGTTTATGCGAGGCAGCAGTGGCTAACCTGGAGACGGGGGTTGGCAACATGCGGGTGTTTGAAGGACAGCAGCTCAGCACAGAAGGAGCCCTCGCGGTTGTCGATGGCCTCGTAAACCTTCAGGAGGAAAATGAGACAGATTCCAACCAAATTACATAAAAAATGTACATTTCAGACACAGTTAAAGGTCAGAGGTTACCTGCTGCAGGTACTGGTTGATGGTGATGTGAGCCATGAAGGCCTGCTGACCCAGCAGCTGTCTGGACCTGAAGAGAAAAACCAGTTTAACTTCACTTCAGTTTTCCTGTTACTCATGTATTCATGTTATGAAACAAACAAACGTGATGATCTCAAAGCTCCAGCACAAAAGAAACATTATTGCTGCACAGTTTGGCTGCTTGAAGGGTGAACCTCAACTTCAGCACAGTAAGAGTCACCACAGCAGATCATCGTCCTTTGTCGCACCAGCCCTCTGCATCCTCCTTCACTACATCCAAGACTCTCCTCTGAGGTCTTCCTCTTCTTCATATTCAACAATCTTTCCTAATATATTCCCATCATGATTGACCTCTGGCGCTCCTGGTATCCTTTCCACTTATTCACTTGCACACACATTGTATCTAACTTCCTTCTCTCAGATCTCTCCCTTTACCTGCACTAATCTGTTATGAGAATCTCATTCCTTATTATCTTTATGATGTTTGCTGGTCAAGATTTTTACTCCTAGTGCCTGGGACCAGCACTAGTGACTTGAATTACTTTGTTTGCATTAATGTAAATCAGGAATAATTCAGTTTTATTTTTTTCTGTAGAATCGTTTGATAAATAAACGCAAGCATTATTTTTTTTTTATATTTTTATAAATAATTGTTTGATTTATTTATTTTATAACACGTGTTTTACGTTCAGGTGGGTCTAAATCAGTTTAAATATAGAGCACATAAGAATATTCAATTAAATTTTCAATTCAATTCAATTTTATTTATATAGCGCCAAATCACAACAACACTCGCCTTGATTTGTGACCATTATATGGTCACTATTTTCTTTTACTTCATATTAGCTTATGATAACTCCTCTTTACAACCTGCATCCACAAACACTCTTAAATTTAATATCGGAGGCTGATTTTTATATTTAAAAAAGAAAAATGAAGACACAGAAACAGAAAGTCTACGATCTTATTTTATTAAGATCTTAATAAATTAAATAAAAGCGGATTTCTCGCCGGGTTTCTCTGTGAAACTGACTCCAACCAGGCAGCAGCTCTCTTTTCGCTTTAATTCCTTCGTTTCCGGTTAAAATCCTACGTTTAATCGCAGTTTCCGGTTGATAACAGACAACAAGTAACAACACAAACATAAAAACGAACAACAGACAACTACCTACCTTCAAAACAAAAATTTAATCTGAAAATAAGTCCCAAATCCACTATTTGCGTCCATTCAACTGATGCACACCACAACAACGTCCGGGTCTTTGGGGAGGGGGGTCATACTTCCGCTACATTTCCACAATAAGAGGCTATAATTCAAAATAAAAGCATTACACTATACCAGCTATCACGACGAATGGTCAAAAACAACTAAATATATGTTTTTACATATATTTTATCTAAATATATGTTTTTACATATATTTTGACATGCATTTTACAAACATTTTGACATGAACACACTCTCTCTTAAGTCTTTATTGACACACAGCTGAATCACAACCTCTCTCTTTCTGCAGCAGAAAAACAAAAAGCAACAACGAGAGCAGAACAATTATTTGGTGTTTTTGCTGACTACATGTTTTAATTTAATTAATTTAATCTTCAAATTATCTTTTGTTTCTGCTTAGCAGCAATAGATCCGGAGAAACAACAATGAGAAAGCAACATCATCAACAACAAAGACATGAATCTTTTACCTCTGACTCCAGAGGGCACCATAACACCACAGAGTTTGCAAGACCTAACATTGATTTGATTTATTTTAACACTTTGATTCAGCAAATGATATAATGTTGATTTACATGTGACTTGATGAGCAAGTGGCAACCACTAAAAGTCCCTGCTAGAGACCTTTAATATCTGCAAGAAAAGGGAGCCAAATTTACTGTCAGGTAAAGGGGAATAATTTTAATTCCATTCTCTATATTATATACTGCAACTCTTCAAAAGTCCTAAATAATGCTCCAGCTCTTTAAGGCTCTTCTCCATATGAAAGCTCACTTCTGTTTGATTTCCCAAAATCTGGAAGAGAGCTGAGGGGCAACACCTAGATCCTGTGAGCTGTGATGTTGGAAACAGAAAATTCAGAGCAGTGTACATAATTTAACATTATTAACTCTGGACAGGTTTAAATGAACATCTGAGATGGTAACATCAAATATATGACGATATATCATAGCAAATTATGAATCTATTATGTTTCTAAATGTAGCTCATCAAGGCCCTCCTCCCTAAAAATCTGACTGGCCAACATCTCAAAGCCAGCCATGAAACCCAATGAGCCGTGATGCTGGAGACAGAGGATTCAGAGCAGTGTGAAGTCTCAAAAGAAATACTTTTACATAAGTTTGCTTCATTATTTTTAACTTTAGACAGGTTTAATATGAATATCTGACACTGTGACATTAAATACATGACAACAAATCATGAAAAGCATAATACATCTCATTTAAAGTCTTAGCATGATTTGCTTTTGAAAATAAACCACATTTATCTTATACTTATCTTATTCAGCCCATCAGTTCACTTTTGATTGGCGAACTTCTGGAAGCCTGCAGAAAATTTGAAATTTCATAAATTATAAATTGAGTATAAAGAGGAATCTGAAGCCCAGGCTGTTGGCTAACATTAGATTTACATATGTTCATCTCACTGTTTTACATTTTTATTACCAATAAATATGGGGGGGGGACCCAACAGTATTGGTTTAGTTTAAGTAACCAAAAGAATATTTGGCTGTCAGTAGATGCTTACTATAAGACATTAGCAAATATTTACCTATTAGATTTTAAAAGTGGCCCCCAGTGCTCATTAGATTGCATCAACAACCAGCAGGTACATGTAACCATTTTATTTACAGGTATTTACTGGTTAGCTGCTAACTAAAACGGTTGCCACTAACTCAAATAACACCGTCACTCATATGTAGCTACCAGTTGCTAACCAGTATCTGCTACTTACATGCAACAAAGGCCAGCAGTGATTACCTTTATCTACTAATAGCAGCCACTAGCAGACGTTAACAGCCACTAGAAGTTCCCATGTAGGAGTTGTCACTGTTATCTATAAGTAGTCACAGCTGCTAAATGAAATACTAGCCACCAATAGCTGTGGTACAAGCAGCCAACTGGCCACTTCCTGTGGCCTCGGTCTAAAAGTCATAGAAACTAGTCCATCAACCCCAGTCAACCTATGGTCGCTAGGGAAAAAAAAGTGTGTATTTCCTGAATGGTTGGTGAGTGCTTGTTGGCTGTTAGGTCACAAAGTCTGTCATAAAGGAGGTGCTGCACCAGAAAACCTCCATAAGACTCTTTTGGTCACTAACAGACTTCTATGTTAGCCAAGAGTTTGCATACATAGTTCACAGTTTACCATCAGATAAATGCTTTGTCTTACTGCTGGACCCAACGTGTATAAGAGGCAGAGGTGTGGACTCGAGTCACATGACTTGGACTCGAGTCAGACTCGAGTCATTAATTTTATGACTTTAGACTTGACTTGAAAAAATGTTCTAAGACTTGTGACTTGACTTGGACTTTTACACCAATGACTTGGGACTTGAATTGGACTTGAACCGGTTTACTTGAAAAGACTTGATATTTTACCCCAAATATAAAATTTAACATGCATATTATATAGAGATTGAAAATGTGACGTCATTCACGGGTAGAACCGCAAAGGATTCTGGGAACTCGTGGCAAGCGGTACTAGCGCACACAGACTTTCAATTGAAATCAGTTATACAGCGATAAAAAGAAACACAAAAATGTCAAGAAGCTGTTGTATTATTAACTGCAATAGCCGGTCGCATGACAGCCACGGGAAGCCGACGGGTAAAGAGATCGGTTGTTATCGGATTACGTCGTTGAAGAGAAATTGTTCGAGCCATGTTTCCGAAGTAACAAAGACGCGACGGATGGCCTGGATTGCAGCCATTCAAAGACCAAATATAACGTCCCAGAACACTCCAGCTCACAGGTTAGTCTGCTCCAAGCATTTACACGAAGGTCAGTGTTTTTTAGTAGTTAATACGTCATTTTTCATAAAATAATTGGTGATATAGGTTACAAGCAAGTCTGGCGCTGAACAGAAATTGTCGCGCTATGCTCCTTTATTTATTGTGCATAAATAGTGAATTGTCCTGACACAATATTGCGTTTCGCTTCTGTTATTATGGTACATTGACAAAAACATATACTTTTATTCACAGGATAAAACAGGTTTTTTGTATCACTAATTGCCCAGTGCGATTACAGCATACAGTATTATTGTCACTGCTACATTTCTGTGATGGGTACCAGAAATTATTTCCACTACTAATTAATTACCGTTGAGCTCAAAGGTCCTATTAATAAACGGTTAACGAATGTGTATTTATGACGACGATTTGTGAGACTGGTAAACTTATGATACGTACGATGGTCTTTACTTTCTACACGGTGCATTTCAAGGTCCTGCACCCATCCGTCGGTAAACTGTACCTGGACTTGTTGCAGTGACCTGAAGTTACTAAACTTCATGAGTGTGTGCACTCACTCCAAGAACCGTATGATTATAAATATGCATATAAATATGCTAAGATGAGATAGCTGACTTCATCTAACTAGCAAATGTTTTCCAGGCTACGTTGGTGATGCAGTTTTTTTTTAATGTGTATGATATTTTTGTCATGCGATTTTAAAGCCAGTCCTACAACCGCATCCAAGAATAACATGCAGCTTATCTCAGAACTGTCGGTGAAAATTATTCTTGGAGCTAGGTTTAATTGAGCTGCATTTTAAAGAGGTGCAATTTCACAATTTGTGTATATTTTCTAAGTTCACTATTTTGTCATGTGTTGAGAAAAACACAGATTTAAAAATTACATGGTCTAATATTTACATTTAGCATAACTGCAACATTATTTTTTCGTTTTTTTGAATGACTCGAAAGGCCTTGAAATTCAAAGTTTCAGACTTGTGACTTGACTCGGACTTTTACACCAGTGACTTGAGACTCGACTCTGACTTGCCTGACATTACTTGAGACTTGACTTGAGACTTGAGGATAAAGACTTGAGACTTACTTGAGACTTGCAAAACAATGACTTGGTCCCACCTCTGGTATCTGCTACTTACATGCAACAAAGGCCAGCAGTGATTACCTTTATCTACTAATAGCAGCCACTAGCAGACGTTAACAGCCACTAGAAGTTCCCATGTAGGAGTTGTCACTGTTATCTATAAGTAGTCACAGCTGCTAAATGAAATACTAGCCACCAATAGCTGTGGTACAAGCAGCCAACTGGCCACTTCCTGTGGCCTCGGTCTAAAAGTCATAGAAACTAGTCCATCAACCCCAGTCAACCTATGGTCGCTAGGGAAAAAAAAGTGTGTATTTCCTGAATGGTTGGTGAGTGCTTGTTGGCTGTTAGGTCACAAAGTCTGTCATAAAGGAGGTGCTGCACCAGAAAACCTCCATAAGACTCTTTTGGTCACTAACAGACTTCTATGTTAGCCAAGAGTTTGCATACATAGTTCACAGTTTACCATCAGATAAATGCTTTGTCTTACTGCTGGACCCAACGTGTATAAGAGGCAGAGGTGTGGACTCGAGTCACATGACTTGGACTCGAGTCAGACTCGAGTCATTAATTTTATGACTTTAGACTTGACTTGAAAAAATGTTCTAAGACTTGTGACTTGACTTGGACTTTTACACCAATGACTTGGGACTTGAATTGGACTTGAACCGGTTTACTTGAAAAGACTTGATATTTTACCCCAAATATAAAATTTAACATGCATATTATATAGAGATTGAAAATGTGACGTCATTCACGGGTAGAACCGCAAAGGATTCTGGGAACTCGTGGCAAGCGGTACTAGCGCACACAGACTTTCAATTGAAATCAGTTATACAGCGATAAAAAGAAACACAAAAATGTCAAGAAGCTGTTGTATTATTAACTGCAATAGCCGGTCGCATGACAGCCACGGGAAGCCGACGGGTAAAGAGATCGGTTGTTATCGGATTACGTCGTTGAAGAGAAATTGTTCGAGCCATGTTTCCGAAGTAACAAAGACGCGACGGATGGCCTGGATTGCAGCCATTCAAAGACCAAATATAACGTCCCAGAACACTCCAGCTCACAGGTTAGTCTGCTCCAAGCATTTACACGAAGGTCAGTGTTTTTTAGTAGTTAATACGTCATTTTTCATAAAATAATTGGTGATATAGGTTACAAGCAAGTCTGGCGCTGAACAGAAATTGTCGCGCTATGCTCCTTTATTTATTGTGCATAAATAGTGAATTGTCCTGACACAATATTGCGTTTCGCTTCTGTTATTATGGTACATTGACAAAAACATATACTTTTATTCACAGGATAAAACAGGTTTTTTGTATCACTAATTGCCCAGTGCGATTACAGCATACAGTATTATTGTCACTGCTACATTTCTGTGATGGGTACCAGAAATTATTTCCACTACTAATTAATTACCGTTGAGCTCAAAGGTCCTATTAATAAACGGTTAACGAATGTGTATTTATGACGACGATTTGTGAGACTGGTAAACTTATGATACGTACGATGGTCTTTACTTTCTACACGGTGCATTTCAAGGTCCTGCACCCATCCGTCGGTAAACTGTACCTGGACTTGTTGCAGTGACCTGAAGTTACTAAACTTCATGAGTGTATGCACTCACTCCAAGAACCGTATGATTATAAATATGCATATAAATATGCTAAGATGAGATAGCTGACTTCATCTAACTAGCAAATGTTTTCCAGGCTACGTTGGTGATGCAGTTTTTTTTTAATGTGTATGATATTTTTGTCATGCGATTTTAAAGCCAGTCCTACAACCGCATCCAAGAATAACATGCAGCTTATCTCAGAACTGTCGGTGAAAATTATTCTTGGAGCTAGGTTTAATTGAGCTGCATTTTAAAGAGGTGCAATTTCACAATTTGTGTATATTTTCTAAGTTCACTATTTTGTCATGTGTTGAGAAAAACACAGATTTAAAAATTACATGGTCTAATATTTACATTTAGCATATAACTGCAACATGCTTTTTTTCGTTTTTTTGAATGACTCGAAAGGCCTTGAAATTCAAAGTTTCAGACTTGTGACTTGACTCGGACTTTTACACCAGTGACTTGAGACTCGACTCTGACTTGCCTGACATTACTTGAGACTTGACTTGAGACTTGAGGATAAAGACTTGAGACTTACTTGAGACTTGCAAAACAATGACTTGGTCCCACCTCTGGTATCTGCTACTTACATGCAACAAAGGCCAGCAGTGATTACCTTTATCTACTAATAGCAGCCACTAGCAGACGTTAACAGCCACTAGAAGTTCCCATGTAGGAGTTGTCACTGTTATCTATAAGTAGTCACAGCTGCTAAATGAAATACTAGCCACCAATAGCTGTGGTACAAGCAGCCAACTGGCCACTTCCTGTGGCCTCGGTCTAAAAGTCATAGAAACTAGTCCATCAACCCCAGTCAACCTATGGTCGCTAGGGAAAAAAAAGTGTGTATTTCCTGAATGGTTGGTGAGTGCTTGTTGGCTGTTAGGTCACAAAGTCTGTCATAAAGGAGGTGCTGCACCAGAAAACCTCCATAAGACTCTTTTGGTCACTAACAGACTTCTATGTTAGCCAAGAGTTTGCATACATAGTTCACAGTTTACCATCAGATAAATGCTTTGTCTTACTGCTGGACCCAACGTGTATAAGAGGCAGAGGTGTGGACTCGAGTCACATGACTTGGACTCGAGTCAGACTCGAGTCATTAATTTTATGACTTTAGACTTGACTTGAAAAAATGTTCTAAGACTTGTGACTTGACTTGGACTTTTACACCAATGACTTGGGACTTGAATTGGACTTGAACCGGTTTACTTGAAAAGACTTGATATTTTACCCCAAATATAAAATTTAACATGCATATTATATAGAGATTGAAAATGTGACGTCATTCACGGGTAGAACCGCAAAGGATTCTGGGAACTCGTGGCAAGCGGTACTAGCGCACACAGACTTTCAATTGAAATCAGTTATACAGCGATAAAAAGAAACACAAAAATGTCAAGAAGCTGTTGTATTATTAACTGCAATAGCCGGTCGCATGACAGCCACGGGAAGCCGACGGGTAAAGAGATCGGTTGTTATCGGATTACGTCGTTGAAGAGAAATTGTTCGAGCCATGTTTCCGAAGTAACAAAGACGCGACGGATGGCCTGGATTGCAGCCATTCAAAGACCAAATATAACGTCCCAGAACACTCCAGCTCACAGGTTAGTCTGCTCCAAGCATTTACACGAAGGTCAGTGTTTTTTAGTAGTTAATACGTCATTTTTCATAAAATAATTGGTGATATAGGTTACAAGCAAGTCTGGCGCTGAACAGAAATTGTCGCGCTATGCTCCTTTATTTATTGTGCATAAATAGTGAATTGTCCTGACACAATATTGCGTTTCGCTTCTGTTATTATGGTACATTGACAAAAACATATACTTTTATTCACAGGATAAAACAGGTTTTTTGTATCACTAATTGCCCAGTGCGATTACAGCATACAGTATTATTGTCACTGCTACATTTCTGTGATGGGTACCAGAAATTATTTCCACTACTAATTAATTACCGTTGAGCTCAAAGGTCCTATTAATAAACGGTTAACGAATGTGTATTTATGACGACGATTTGTGAGACTGGTAAACTTATGATACGTACGATGGTCTTTACTTTCTACACGGTGCATTTCAAGGTCCTGCACCCATCCGTCGGTAAACTGTACCTGGACTTGTTGCAGTGACCTGAAGTTACTAAACTTCATGAGTGTATGCACTCACTCCAAGAACCGTATGATTATAAATATGCATATAAATATGCTAAGATGAGATAGCTGACTTCATCTAACTAGCAAATGTTTTCCAGGCTACGTTGGTGATGCAGTTTTTTTTTAATGTGTATGATATTTTTGTCATGCGATTTTAAAGCCAGTCCTACAACCGCATCCAAGAATAACATGCAGCTTATCTCAGAACTGTCGGTGAAAATTATTCTTGGAGCTAGGTTTAATTGAGCTGCATTTTAAAGAGGTGCAATTTCACAATTTGTGTATATTTTCTAAGTTCACTATTTTGTCATGTGTTGAGAAAAACACAGATTTAAAAATTACATGGTCTAATATTTACATTTAGCATATAACTGCAACATGCTTTTTTTCGTTTTTTTGAATGACTCGAAAGGCCTTGAAATTCAAAGTTTCAGACTTGTGACTTGACTCGGACTTTTACACCAGTGACTTGAGACTCGACTCTGACTTGCCTGACATTACTTGAGACTTGACTTGAGACTTGAGGATAAAGACTTGAGACTTACTTGAGACTTGCAAAACAATGACTTGGTCCCACCTCTGATAAGAGGCTCCAACTTTTACTAGTAGGTGACCGGTCTCTGTTTCCAATTTCACTAGTGGGTTATGAACTCTTGATGAGTATTTGCAGATAAGTTGGCTTATTACCTGAAAACTGTGAGTCACTGCGGTAATCTGGTACCCACCAAAGCAACTTTTAGGAGGTGTTTTGTGCAGCACCCTCTTTGTGATTAATTTCACAAAGCAACTGCCAGAAACTGCTCGCCAACTGGTTGAAGACTACATATTTTTGGGGTTGGGGTTGGGGATCTCTGTCCCTATGTGATTGTAGCCACAAGCAGATACAAGTAACCATTCCTTTTGAAATGATATCTATACAAATAGTCATAAATAGTTACAAATAGTGTTTAAAATATATATATTTTTTATCAACTGCATGATATGAGTAGCCATGAAAGCTTACAGTACTCTATGTACAAATAACCAGCAGCTGGTTACTATCAAATAATCTCACTGAACGGTTACCACCAGGTTACTAGTGTGTAGTGGGTTATCACTGATTAATTTGGCCAATCACATCACATTTCAGAAAGAGTGTGTGGGACCAGGCGGCCATCCAGCCCCGCCCATCCGAGTGTGACCAGGAGGCTGCATGAGTCCCTCGCTGCTGATTGGTCCATGGTGGAGCCCAGCGCAGGGTGAGTGGGAGGGGCTCAGCTCGCTGCATCCAACTGTCCACAGACAAGGGTACTGACTGAAAACACACACAGATAGTTAATTTAATCTGAAAAACCAGTACATTTACCATTTAAAGCTGTGGGATGGGTTTCACCTGGAGCTGTGAGGAGGAGGAGGCTGTGATGAAGGGGCGCTGCTACTCAAGGGAATGGAGGCAGAGGAGGGTGAGGAAGAAGATGAGGTGGGACGAGGGGAGGAGGTGCTCCAGCCATCAGATATCACCTGAACACCTTCAGAGAGACACACTGAGAGCACACAAAGAATCCAGAATTTAGAAACTGCTGTGTTCATTCAATATTGAGTAAAATATTGAATAAAAACCAAAAGACTTAAACAAAAGATAGGATTTTGAACACAAAACAAAAATCTGTAAAATGTACTTTTTTGCTAAATAAGAGTAAATATATATGTATGTATATATATATATATATATAATATATATTTATATTTATATATTTATATATACACACACACGTGTGTGTGTGTGTGTGTGTGTGTGTGTGTGTGCATATTTCTATATTCATGTAGATGTCTGCAGGCAAAAGTTTGTATATAAATATTTAAAATTAGCATATAAGTAAATCAACATAATTTACATTGTGTACTAGTGTATATAAAGGTATATATGTATATAAGTAGTTATAGAAAGTAAATGTTCACTGAATATTCAGAAAAAAACCCATATAAAATATTTACGTAAATGCTTATTTGTTTATCTGTTTAATATACAGTTCATTAATCATTGTTTTTATGTCACATATATAAGAATTTTGTTTTTAAATCATAATAGACATGAAGAAAATTTGTATATTAATGACAAAAAGAGATGTCTGCATGCAAATGTATGTATATAAAAATTGTAAATGCTTTATATTGTAAACATTTAGTAAATAAATAAATCGTGATTTTTTATATAGTTATAAATGAACATGAAACTACATGTTTATACAGCACATGTTTATACATATAGTATAATGTATAATGTAGTATAATGCCAGTGTAAAATGTCATGATTATTTCAATATAGTGAAAATGTTCTGCTGCACAGTTTTACATTAAAATTGAAAAAAGTAAAAACAAATATCTGTGATAATTGTAGCAAATATGAAATCCCTCTGTAATGTTGAACATGATAAGAAGTACAAAACTTTATTTTTGGACTTTCTACAAACATTCACAAAAACACTGTTACCTGAGGAGTGCGGGCGGTGGGGCAGGTAGGCAGTGGGGTAAGGCGTGTGTCTCCCAGGGTATCCATGGTGTTTATAACCATGGTGATGATGTGATGTCAGCGGGAGGCTGCTGCCATAAGGAAAAGCACCTCCTCCTCCAGCTGAGCACAGCGACCAACCTTACACACCAAAGCACACACGCAAATATCTGTTTACCTAAAATGTATCGATAGTTTGTTTTTTTGTGTCAAGAATAGCAAGAAATATATACTTACACAAAAAATAAAAGCACAAGAAAAGTAAATGCTCAGAAAAACTGTTTATAAAAAAGGAATAAAATATGCTGTTAAAATCAAACACTTTCATAGATTCATAAATTTCATACCATGGAAATAAGATTTTAAATTTTTCCCACAAAATCTGATTTTTATTTTAATCTTCAAATTAAATTTCAAAAAGCATAAAAGTCCAATGTTTTTATTTCGATATAAACTACGAAAAAATGTAATTGTCTCTTTCATGAGGCTATATAAAGCTGTGAACTCACAGGACTGAATCCCAACACGGCCCTCTGATGGCTCAGGCAAACTCCGCCCACCTGGGATCCTGAGGAGGATAAATCAAACACAGCCATCAAGACAATGTGAGTTTGTGTGTCTGTGTTCAGATGTGTGTGTGGTTTATATTGTATAGAGTCTCTCACTTGACACCCTCTCTCCAAATGAGTGAGACGGTGGAGTTCATAATGACTCTCTAATCGCCTGCTAACGCTAACTTCCTCTGTTATCCTGGTGAGAAATGCTAAGCGTTAAGTGTAAAGTGTCAGCAGTCATTGCAGGCACATGGCTGTGGTGTAAAATATCTCTGGATGGGACAGAAATCTGACTCATCCACAACTGCACACTCATTATATATGACATACTAGATCTCACAGCTATTGCATTTAATCACAAGTTGATTTTACAACATCATTTGTTTATGTGGAGATTTTGCAGTGATGTTTGGGTCCCCTGATCACAGTTTTCTATCTCAGTGAGTAAAATATAAGCTTAAAGTGAAGTATGTCTTTATCTCCACCTTTTACTTATTCAAAATAACAAAAAATAAAAAGAACTGTCTAAAGATTTATCATGATGTTTAGTTTGGGAGCTGAGAGCCTGACCTCTTGAAGTCAACCACTTTGGATACTGAGGTGTGTTTATCACCACTCCAAAGTCAGCTGAACCACCCTGAAGCTCTTCGGTAGTCAAATGCCCTTTTAGTCTTGCTAACAATCCTTCCATCAGTTCTCCCGCAACCTTTTCTTGGTACTGAAAACTAAAAGGCACAGAACATTTGAGATGGTGCATTACCTCTCTTGTCATAAATAATACCTACATTTTATTTTCTATGCAGATGATATCCAACTTTATTTATCTATGGTGCCGAAATTATTAGTTAAACTAGAGCCACGACTTAAGGATATAAAGGCCTGGATAACCTTTAAATGCACCCCAAACTGAGGTTGATGCACCTGGGCCTAAAAACGTTATGGAGTCTAACCAGAAACTTACTCTGAATGACCATATACTTTACATATGTCTCAGAGCTATGCTGAAAGCTAGTTGACTTTGCAGAGGTGAGAGCACATTTTTGTTCTCTTTTAAAGACCACCCTGCACCACCAACCAAATAAACAGGTGCCCTGCTGGTCCAATCCAGTTTTAACTCCCTGCTAGTGAAGACAAAACCCGACCATGATGGATGAGCTATAGTTGGATCTATTTTTAATGTTATCTGTAGTGCAGTGAAAGTCTTCTGCCGTGTGTTACCAGCATGCAGGAACTTTGATCAAACAGAGCTGTTCTACTTCTGTAGAAGTTATCTGGTGCTTTTAATGTGAAAATTGCCGTACAAATAACTCTTGCTTTCTTCATGATAATTACTTTAAATGCTCTGAAAACCTAATATGAGAAACAGGACATTTTTAACCCTTGTGCAATCCAGCTATCTTTGCAACTAAAAAGCAAAATTACAGTGAAGTCATCATAGTCATCCGTTGTTTCTAACTCAATCTGAAAAAAAAAATCTGGTTGGCAGAAGCGTAATATTTCAAAGATTTTGTGTAGAAATGCACAAAACATTTAGATTACTGAAATATCTAAACACTGTCATAATGAGATACCTAATTATTGAATATATACCAGAAAAAGGGCTAATAAATCAAAGCCCATTGTGTTAAAAATGTTCATATTTCACAGCTTTCCATTCTCCGTGGCACATTAATGTGGAAAATCCTGTAAAAATCTATGAAAAGTTTTGGAGGCTAGATTTATGTTTTTATAATTTAAAGTATCACAAAAGAACATAGAAATACACTATATGGCTACTGGGTCTCTTAAAGGGTATATCCAGTTTAAAAGTCAGATTAAAGTGTTTGGATGCTGTTGTTGTGTTGCTGTGCAGTGTTACCTCTCTTTGGCATCCAGAAAGGCTTTAGCGAACGGGTTGTATTTGATCTTTAGGGCTGTGATCTGCACAGAAAAACACAGAAACATCCACATCCTGTTACGTTATTTTACACTCGAGAAGAACAGAGCACCTCAGCTGTGAAATGTTAAATGACTTTTATGCATAACAGTCCATTTATTGGACAGAGGCTTCATCTTTCATTGATCTGTTCATTTGCAAGTAATTTCTCAATCAGGCTTCTAGATGAATATCCATTTTCATGTCCACTTATTGTATTATTTCACAGTTCTGTTTAATAAATTCTTCCTCTGTTTTGATTTGAATAATTAGTGTGTGTTCCCAATCTGTTTTTATTAACTGTGATCTCAATAAAATGAGAGAATAGATTATTAATAACCTGAACGTGACCAACTAAGTAAGGGTTTGCTGTTGTAACATTAAAAATGGAATATATTATACCCTTAAAAACTGATTCATCTCATTAAATTAAACAGATTCAGCTGGTAAAAAAAACTCTGAGCTTTACCTTTTTTTTAAACTAAATCAGACGTCTGAGCTTTACCTTTATAAAAAATTTCATACATTTGTATTCAAATGTTTTTTTCCGATTAAAAGATGTTGTGTTGTGTTTCTAATTCCGAGTCTGTGTCCCACAAATCCATATTTATTAAAAAGGTAATTGAAAAAAGAAACACTGTCCAATATTTCATGACACTTAACCAGCATTAAATCTGGTTAATTGGAATATTTGAGCAATTTTAGCTTGCTGGTGTTAGCTTTAACTTTGATATATCAAAATCAGCTTCAATTTTTCAAGAATTAGAACAAGTATAGCTGTGAAACTAGTTCTAGTTCACACCCAAACACCAAATGATATTGAAAATAGAACATCTTTTGTACCTCTTCATTCTGGTAGGCAGTGACGGCGATGAACTGCGTTTCTTTGAAGGAAACGTTAGAAACCAGTCGATGGCGAGAGCCAACACACACGATGTGGAGCTGAGGTTCATACTTATGGAGAGAATTCAACATAATCTGGGAAAATGAAGACAATTATTTCTACATTTTCCCATCATTTATAATTATTTAGACCAAGATTATTGTACATTTTTTCTGCACCTAAATGCTTTTATCTAAAAGTATTCGGCCCCCTTGAACTTTTCCACATTTTGTCACATTACAGCCACAAACATGAATCAATTTTATTGGAATTCCCTGTGAAAGACCAACACAATACAATTACTGAAAAGTGGGGTGTGTGTAATTATTCAGCCCCCTGAGTCAATACTTTGTAGAACCACCTTTTGCTGCAGTTACAGTTGCCAGTCTTTTAGGCTATGTCTCTACCAGCGTTGCACATCTAGAGACTGAAATCCTTGCCCATTCTTCTTTGCAAAACAGCTCCAGCTCAGTCAGATTAGATGGACAGCGTTTGTGAACAGCAGTTTTCAGATCTTGCCACAGATTCTTGATTGGATTTAGACACCAGACAGGTCAGGGATAAAGTTATTGAGAAATTTAAAGCAGGCTGAGGGTACAAAAATATTTCCCAATCCTTGAACATCCCAAGGAGCACTGTTCAAGCGATCATTCAGAAATGGAAGGAGTATGGCACAACTGTAAACCTACCACGACAAGGCCGTCACCCTAAACTCACAGGCCGAACAAGGAGAGCGCTGATCAGAAATGCAGCCAAGAGGCCCATGGTGACTCTGGACGAGCTGCAGAGATCTACAGCTCAGGTGGGGGAATCTGTCCATAGGACAACGATTAGTCGTGCACTGCACAAAGTTGGCCTTTATGGAAGAGTGGCAAGAAGAAAGTCATTGTCAACAGAAAACCATAAGAAGTCCCGTTTGTAGTTTGCCACAAGCCATGTGGGGGGGACACAGCAAACATGTGGAAGAAGGTGCTCTGGTCAGATGAGACCAAAATGGAACTTTTTGGCTAAAATGCAAAACGCTATGTGTGGCGGAAAACTAACACTGCACATCACTCTGAACACACCATCCCCACTGTCAAATATGGTGGTGGCAGCATCATGCTCTGGGGGTGCTTCTTCAGCAGGGACAGGGAAGCTGGTCAGAGTTGATGGGAAGATGGATGGAGCCAAATACAGGGCAATCTTGGAAGGAAACCTCTTGGAGTCTGCAGAAGACTTGAGACTGGGGCGGAGGTTCACCTTCCAGCAGGACAACGACCCTAAACATAAAGCCAGGGCAACAATGGAAAGGTTTAAAACAAAACACATCCATGTGTTAGAATGGCCCAGTCAAAGTCCAGATCTAAATCCAATCGAGAATCTGTGGCAAGATCTGAAAACTGCTGTTCACAAACGCTGTCCATCTAATCTGACTGAGCTGGAGCTGTTTTGCAAAGAAGAATGGGCAAAGATTTCAGTCTGTAGATGTGCAAAGCTGGTAGAGACAGACCCTAAAAGACTGGCAGCTGTAATTGCAGCAAAAGGTGGTTCTACAAAGTAGTGACTCAGGGGGCTGAATAATTACGCACACCCCACTTTGCAGTTATTTATTGTATTGATTTCCGTTCCACTTCTCACGTGTACCAACCACTTTGTGTTGGTCTTTCATGTGGAATTCCAATAAAATTGATTCATGTTTGTGGCTGTAATGTGACAAAATGTGGGAAAGTTCAAGGGGGCCGAATACTTTTGCAAACCACTGTATATATATACATACTGGTACTGGAATTTCAAGTGTCCCTTTAATTCTTTTAAGCTGTATATTCATTTTTCCATCTTTACCCATTTACACACATCTAAACATTTTTATATGTCTTTCTCAATTTGTACCTGTTCGTATCTCTCTATATCCAGTTGTAATTGTCTGAAGCTACCTCTATCTGCTACTATCTATCCACCTTTTTAGAGGTTTTCAGTCATCTATAATATTTTTATATGCTTTCGCCCAATTATCTATATTCATTAACACCAGTTTGTACTCATCTATAATGTTTCCATTTCAATTCAATTCAATTCAATTCAATTCTATTTATATAGCGCCAAATCACAACAGCAGTCGCCTCAAGGCGCTTTATATTGTACAGTAGATCGTACAATAATAGATGATCGTACAATAATAGATCCCCCGTCATCTATAATGTTTCCATTCCTCCGATACCTGCTTGTGTCCATGTATATTATTGCCCATTCATAAATGTAACCATCTATATCTGGTTGTAACTGCCTACCTCATTCTATCCATACTTCAACATTTCCTATCTGACCTGTTTAGTTCATTTCAGTACTTTTTTACTGAAGTCCATCCTCTCTGAAGAGATCACAAGCCTCACGGTAAAAACTCGGCTCTAAAAGTTTGAAAAAGTCCAAACAGCTCTGTACTTTTGAATCAATTAACAGAAAACAAAGGTAAGTGTAGTTTTGTCAGTCAGTCAGTTTGTCAGTTTGTCTGACTGCAGGAGAGTTTATGGAGTGGAGCCATCTTTGTCTTTTGGCCAAAACACTCTTTTATCCATCTGTCTTTTCTATCTCGTCCATCTCCCCATCAACCCCCCCCCCCCCCCCCTCGCTAATGAGGCCCAATTAACCAATCCGAGTTCTCCGGGCGGACACACAAAAACAAACTGTTTTCTATTCAGAGATTGAGAGGCTGGCTTCAGATCTGACCCCGGCGCTGTGTGTGTGCTGGCAGTGCCCACATTAGCTGGAGTGTGTGTGGGCTCTTTTTGAATATAGTTTACCTCTCTCTCCCTCGTCCATCTGAAGCATGATGGGTAAATTGATTTCCCAGTAAAAAACATAATTACCATAATGTACAAATAAGCTGAGCAATTATTTCATTATGGCCGAGCTCTCTGTTCCAACTCTGCATTACTGCCCGGTGTGTGCGTGTCATGTTTGGACAGGGATAATGGGGTAAATATAGACAACATTATTGCCAATTTTGTAGTGCTGTGCACGTGTGTTTGTGTTTGTGTGTGCGTGTGTGCGCATGGAGGCCTCTAAGAGTGCTGAACAGCTCTCGACAGGAAGTGCATTAAACTGCTGCTGGCCAATTAAGAGCTGTTTATCCCGTTCCCGTGGTTACGAGGGGGCGAGCAGGTGAAGTGAGCGGAGAGAGGGACTGAAGTGGCTAATTAGAGGTGGTAGTCTCTCGCCCACTTCAATACAATACAGAGGGAAGGAGAGAGAGAGAGGGAAAGAGACGGAGACTCTTGACATGAACAGCAGGATAATGGACTCAAGAAGAAGAAGAAGACGGAGATGCAGAAGAAATACAGGAAAAAGTGTGGTAAAAGTGAAAGAGGGAAAGGGAGAAGAAAGACAAGAATGAATAGTAGAAAATTACGAGAACAAAAAAGAAAGATTGAAAAAAGAAAACACTAGATTAAAGAGAGGAATAAAGTACTGAAGAAAAAAGGAACTACAAACAAAACAAAGAAAGCAAAAATCAGCAGAACAGAAACAAAAAAGAGAACAAAGGAGAGAAAGAAAACGAATAAGAAATCACAGGAAAGAAAAAAAACAACAATTAAATAAAAACTGAAAATCTCAAAAATATATGAACAGACTGGATAAAAATCAAAGTATGAATGACTGCAGAAAGAACAAGTAAACACACAAAGAAATCAATGAATGAAGACATGCAGATTTTCAGGCTCTGTTCCACCCACCTGTCCTCCTCCGTTCACCTTGTTGGTGAGTTTGACCTTGTTGAAGGACACGGCCGCTTTCATCCAGTGAGCGCCGAAGTTTGGCGAGTCAGGGTGGATGTAGATGCCACCGTGGCCCCGGCCTTCGCTGCGGCTTTCCGCCCGGCCGGCCGCCACCCACTCCCCGTTTACAAACTTCCAGCGGCAGCTGTCAGCCGGGACGAAGTCCAGCAGGAAGGAGTACATGGAGCTGGGGTCCAGGCCAGAGACGCTCACTTTCAGCACTGGGAACATGCGACTGAAGAGAGACACACAGCTTGATTAAAGGGGAAAGTTTATGTTCACTCACAGAACCCAAAATAATAACAGAATTATGGGGCTAATACCAATTTTAATGCATTTTTTCTTACATTATATTATAAGTTTATACATAGATTACACACATTGCCTATACATATGAATGTATCTCTATGAAAGTTTTATTGAAGCTGAAGTTACTGTAACATACATTGCTGAACATTTAATCAACAAATTAGTCAGCAGCTTATTATAAAGATATGTTTTGACTTTGCTCACCACCTGCTCAGCTGTGGGAGCTGTTCTGCTATTATGTGATTGCAAATCTGAATTTACAGTTTCAGTTTCATTCTTTGGTTCAGTTTTTTTAAGTATAACCAACTATAATGATAAAGTTATTTATATCAACCTGAAGATTGTCCGACTTTTTTTCTCTTTTAGCTCCATTTTTGGTCACCACCGGCACCTCAGATAAATATCCAGGTTTTAAGCTGCCAAAGGATCCACAGCATTTTGTTTTGCTTTATGTTTTGGACTTTAGATGAAATTAAATATATACACAATATAACGTTTCATATAATGAATACATTTACAAACAAATACAAAATTATTGCAACTATTAAACTACATACAGATCAAACTCAAACTGGGAATTTGTGGATCTGTTAAAAACATTCCAGAAGCCAACAGTAAATTTGAATAGTTCTATAAAACGTCTGTGATAATTTATCACAGTCACACATTTAGTTAACAGATTAATTTTTAAACTGACAGAATTTTCAGCTGCACTGATATACAGATAGTTGTTCCTTGTAGTTTCTCAGGAGTGAGGACTTTCTTGAGCTTTTCTAGGAAAATAGTTCAGCTTTGAGAGTTGGTCAAAGAAAACATGTAAGAGCCAATTTTCAGAAATTTCTGTCAAATTAGAGATAATGATTTATATATAACACAAATAATTGTTGGATGGAGTTTTAAAAGTAAACAGAATCCAAAAAAGTCTGGTACTGCAATTTTTTGACAATTGTGCCAAACAGCTGAAGGCTGTATAAAGGCATTTTAACAATACCAGATTTTAAGGGCTTTAGAGAAAATGTCTATAATTTCCAGACTAGTTTTTCTCCAAAGAGCCTCCTGACACTACGATTCCACCCCCATTTTATTCTCTGAATATACCTTATTCTTTATTTTTCATTCTGACTGGTTGACAGCGGTACAGCCAACCAGAGGTGGGACCAAGTCATTGTCTTGCAAGTCTCAAGTAAGTCTCAAGTCTTTATCCTCAAGTCTCAAGTCAAGTCTCAAGTAATGTCAGGCAAGTCAGAGTCGAGTCTCAAGTCACTGGTGTAAAAGTCCGAGTCAAGTCACAAGTCTGAAACTTTGAATTTCAAGTCCTTTCGAGTCTTTAAAAAAAAAAAACGAAAAAATAATGTTGCAGTTATGCTAAATGTAAATATTAGACCATGTAATTTTAAAATCTGTGTTTTTCTCAACACATGACAAAATAGTGAACTTAGAAAATATACACAAATTGTGAAATTGCACCTCTTTAAAATGCAGCTCAATTAAACCTAGCTCCAAGAATAATTTTCACCGACAGTTCTGAGATACGCTGCATGTTATTCTTGGATGCGGTTGTAGGGCCAGCTTTAAAATCGCATGACAAAAATATCATACACATTAAAAAAAACTGTATCACCAACGTAGCCTGGACAACATTTGCTAGTTAGATGAAGTCAGCTATCTCATCGTAGCATATTTATTTCAATTCAATTCAATTCAATTCAATCTTAATTGGCAGACTTCATGTCCATAAAAACAAGACAAAAAAAAAAAACAAAAACAAAAAAAACACACACACACACACACACAACACTCCCCCCCCAACACAAGGTATACACCATTAAATATATATATGTATATAAATAAGTATCTAAAACATTAGTAAAAATATAAAACCATAATATACATAAAACACAATTACTTAAAATAAATCAATAAATACACAAACACTTTAACCAGTGCTTTCTGAGACTGGATGAGTAACGGGAACCACTCACTGTCGGATCTGTGAGTGCTAAAATTATACTGTTACTCGAACCATCCAGTCATTCTCTAAAATTGAACATTAGCTTCCTTAAAAGTGCTTTAAAAGTCCAAACACCCACAGCTACAAACATCTGGCTGGCACTACCACTTCTAGGTATCCTGCAAAGGATTCTCATCGCATCAATATACAACATGCAGCTTCTGCATGCTACATTGTTTGTAGTATGACCACAAGGGGGCAGTATATAGCGGTGTGCAATACGCTTTAAACAAAGCCACTTTAACTGGAAGTGAACAAAAGCTGAATTTGCGTGCAATAGTATTTGCCTGCACATAGAGCTTACACCGTTGTCTGTATATGTCATCATCATCATTCATTTGCTCAGTAATAAAGTGACCGAGGTATTTCACCTTTTTATGAACTTCAAGAGTTTTTTGTGCCAGTTTAAACAAAGGGAAATTTAGCTGTTTATCCTGCTTGGTTCTACATATCAAAACAGCACTTTTAGCAGCATTGTACTCAATGTCATATTGCACACCATATTCAGTACAGACATTAAGAAGATCCTGTAACCCAGCACTGCTTGGACTAAAAACAACCAGGTCATCTGCATACATAAGATGATTTATCAGTGCTTTACCTAATATACACCCAGTGTTACAGGCTCTCAGTTGTATGGACAAATCATCAACATACAAATTAAATAAAATTGGAGACAAAATCCCACCCCGTCTAACACCATTGCTGACACCAAAGGGGGCAGAAATACTGCTTCCCCATTTAACCTTCATGTTCTGATGAGCGTACCAGTAAGAGAGAATCCTCACGATGTACTGAGGAACTCCCCATCTCTTCATTTTATCAAAAAGTTTTCTGTGGTTCACTCGATCAAAAGCCTTAGAGGCATCAATGAAAGACATGAGGACAGATGAATTTTTAGCCCTGTACAAACTGACTATTTCCTTGAGTGCATATATGCACATGTCAGTGCCGTGCTTTGAAGCCAAACTGATTATCCAGAGAAGAGATGAACACACTAACTCTGTCAAACAAGATTCTTTCTAACACCTTAGATAAAATACTGGCTAGTGCAATTGGCCTGTAATTATCCAAGCAGCTCACTTTTGCAGCTTTGTCCTTCATAACTGGTACCAGTAAAATACACAGCATTGAGTCTGGTAATATGCCATGAATCATAAACCCAGTGAAACAGAGTGCTAAAAGAGGAGCTAGCCTTAAACTAGCATGTTTTAAATGTTCTGCAGTGATGTGATCCAAACCAGAGGATTTATTATCAGACAACCTATGAATGGCTTCATATACTTCATGTGTCCTTACACTTATTGTGTCATTACTCATGTCAAGATTGTCCTCATATGGTTCACTTTTTATACAGTTAAACAACGCACTGTAATGCTGTCTCCATAATGCTGCAATGTTATCTGCCCCAGAAACACCTTCAACAGTTGATGGTAGAGATGGTTTACAGTTATTAAGAGCTTTCACCTCTTTCCAAAAATCTGCCGTATTATTACACAGCATTTTCCTGGCCAAAGAATCTGCTCTTAGCATTTGCTCATTTTTAGTTATAAAGCGAACAGCGTACTTATATCTGGCATTCGCACATTTTTTCTGTTCAAATTCTGGGCCTTGTTTAGGTCTTCCAGCCATGGCCCAACATTTATAAGCTATGCAAGCTTCATCATGGTACATGGATACATGTTCTTTCCAGCCAGGTCTGATGTTAGGTTTCTTATGCTTATATTGTTTATCAAGCAGTGTGCCACTTTTATACAGAGCAGTCACTATATCATCATACATGGAGCAGAGTAAATGTTTATGCACAGCATTCTTACAGTTGACATCTTTGCACAAAATAGCTTCTTTATTTATATGCATATTAATAATCATACGGTTCTTGGGGTGAGTGCATACACTCATGAAGTTTAGTAACTTCCGGTCACTGCAACAAGCCCAGGTACAGTTTACCGACGGATGGGTGCAGGACCTTGAAATGCACCGTGTAGAACGAAAGACCATCGTACGTATCATAAGTTTACCAGTCTCACAAATCGTCGTCATAAATACACATTCCTTAACCGTTTATTAATATAACCTTTGAGCTCAACGGTAATTAATTAGTAGTGGAAATAATTTCTGGTTCATCACAGAAATGTAGCAGTGACAACAATACTGTATGCTGTAATCGTACTGGGCAATTAGTGATACAAAAAAACCTGTTTTATCCTGTGAATAAAAGTATATGTTTTTGTCAATGTACCATAATAACATAAGCGAAACGCAATATTGTGTCAGGACAATTCACTATTTATGCACAATAAATAAAGGAGCATAGCGCCACAATTTCTGTTCAGCGCCAGACTTGCTTGTAACCCAGGGGCGGAGCGTGGGGGTGGCTTACGGGGCTTAAGCCCGGGTTGTTTTGTCAGAAGCCCGGGGTATTTTGGAGTGTAATTTTTTCATAGTTAGATGCCTGGCTGACAACTGTATAAAACAAAAAGTACACACAATATTCGAAGCACATAGTGCACACTGTGGGAATTTACGACTGTGCGTGAATCCCCCCTGATATTGGTATGATCCAAGCTCAGGCACTAAGCGACTGAGCGAGGGGGCGGGGGGAGCTGCTGCCCGTGAGTGCGCTGTTGGAGAGACGGAGCCAGCCATACTAAGGAGAGCTTAAGTTTGAGCAGGTACCAAAGCAAATCATTCGTACCGTACAAATAATGTAAATATGACGGTGCATCACGAAAGATTGATATGAAACTGATCACTTGACCAATATTATTTTACTTGCTCTTCAAGTGAATCAACAAATGGCGAAATGAAAAGCCGAACAAATGCTATTTTTTAGAGAGTCTTAGCTTACGTGTGTTTATTTCATATTTTCAGTTCTTACCCTCCCCGACTAATTCGGTTTCAGTTATGTACTGAAATATAAGAATGGACATTAGAGGCTTCTTTCAAAGAAAAAACTCAGGTAAATGTTATTTTATATATTATGCTTTGTATGTTGTTCAGTATATTTCTATGCAAAACAAGAGGGGTTTCAGTACACAGCAGGATATTCACATTTGTAACCAGATATTTACACTTTAGGGAGAAAACATAAAACATTTTTACTGTACAACATCAATTTAGAGTAAACTTTTGTTTTAGATAAATATTGAAATATATTTTGAATTAGTTAAATGTCAGAATAAAGAGAGACAGAGCTGTCTATTTTTTATCACTTTCATTAAATTTAGGAGTACATGTACACTAAGTTTATTGTTAATTAATAAGAAAACTGCAGACGATTCCATTCTGAGCTGAAGAAGCTTCTGATAGGTTAGTAGAGTCCATGTGAGTAAATTGGTGGCACAGCTGTGGATGCATATAAGGCAAAACACAGAGCCTGTTTCTTTGACATGGGAAAATCAAGAGATGTCAACCAAAACACCAGGAAAAGAATCGTGGAGCTCTATAAGTGTGGCTCAATTTGAATACAATTTGGTGCCATTTGCAATTAAAAAACACAGACAGTTTCTCTCTTTACTCTTAAAGTTAACAAATATGTTTTTATATTTATCAATCTAAAAAAATAAACATTTAGTCTGATTTGATGTTACAATTAAAAAAGTGTTTGTGTTTTGATCTGAAGAGTTTGTAAATATCTGGTTTCAACTGTATATTTGATGATTGTCAGCACAAAGAGGGAGAGAGAGGAGCAGAGATTGAGATGGAGAATGAGGACAGAACAGAGATGAACAAGAGCAGGTGAGACACACATGTTAGTCAAATGGTTGCTTACTAAAAGTATCACTGTATCATAGGTACTCATGTATCTCGTACCTAGTGTTTCTTTTTAGGTTTGCTATTTTTCAAATTCTATATTTATTAAGTTCTGCAGGCTTGTTTGCACAACAAGGCTAAATAATTATATAAACTTTTCTCAATCTAAATATTGTACTTTGGTAGAATTAAATAAATAAGTGTAGTGCAGGTCTATGATGATTTTTAGTGCTACTATCATCTAGTTCTGATTGTGGTTATGTCTTGGTTAAGTCCTCAGTAATCCTGCTTTTGAACTGTTGTAGTCCTGTTTTAATTCTGGATCAGTTCTGGGTCTGGTTGAATTGGGGTTTAGTCCCTGTGTCTTGATACAGCCCCGACTTCGTTCTGTCTTGCTGCTCAATTAAAAAACTAGTTTAAGGTGTCCTGCATGTGTGATATATATATTTCCCTATATGAAGTCATTCTTTTTTGAACAAAACTCAAAACAGAGCCTATTAATCTTTCAGTCATTTCTACACCCCCCCCCCTCAAAAAAAAAAAAAAAATCCCACATGCATACTACCCTTTAGGGCTAAGCCCCGGGTGTTTCAAATGTCTGGCTCCTCCTCTGTTGTAACCTATATCACCAATTATGTTATGAAAATGACGTATTAACTACTAAAAACACTGACCTTCGTGTAAATGCTTGGAGCAGACTAACCTGTGAGCTGGAGGGTTCTGGGACGTTATATTTGATCTTTGAATGGCTGCAATCCAGGCCATCCGTCGCGTCTTTGTTACTTCGGAAACATGGCTCGAACAATTTCTCTTCAACGACGTAATCCTATAACAACCGATCTCTTTACCCGTCGGCTTCCCGTGGCTGTCATGCGACCGGCTATTGCAGTTAATAATACAACAGCTTCTTGACATTTTTGTGTTTCTTTTTATCGCTGTGTGACTGATTTTAATTGAAAGCCTGCGTGCGCTAGTACCGCTTGCCACGAGTTCCCAGAATCCTTTGCGGTTCTACCCGTGAATGACGTCACATTTTCAATCTCTATATAATATGCATGTTAAATTTTATATTTGGGGTGAAATATCAAGTCTTTTCAAGTAAACCGGTTCAAGTCCAATTCAAGTCCCAAGTCATTGGTGTAAAAGTCCAAGTCAAGTCACAAGTCTTAGAACATTTTTTCAAGTCAAGTCTAAAGTCATAAAATTAATGACTCGAGTCTGACTCGAGTCCAAGTCATGTGACTCGAGTCCACACCTCTGCAGCCAACAAATGCATTTCTTCGATAACCATCAATAACAACTGATGACTGATTAGAAAAATCCTTACCAGAGCTAAAATTTGTTACAGGCAGCATAAACTATGACAGATTATGATAACCAACCATCTCTGCATGTGAATATAAATTTATCACCGTATGTTAAAAATACCAAAGTTTCCATCCTTCTAAAGCTGCTTTCAGACAAACAGTCGGCTCTCCAGCAGTAACAGCAGTTGAAGTGGCGTCCTGCAGGTGTAAATGGAGTGTTTGCCCACCGCAGGGCGCGACTGGTCAACACGCCTCGGCTTGGCACAAAAAAAACACAAAATGAAACACACAGAGGCGATGATAACAGCTGCTATCGAGACTAATGAATAACCCCGGTTAACAGCAGCACTGATCGGGAGTCAGCTTAAAACAGGGACACTCTGTGTTAATGTTTCTCCATCTCTGTGGTCATTTTTGCAAAAATATTCAGAAATCAAGTATCTTCTAAAACGAGCCATTATTTGTAGAAAAATGGGTAAGATTATGTTTTTAGCATCACAACAAAATAACAAATCTCTGGCAAACAAAGTACAAGTTGCCACATCTGCTCAGAAGAACCACCAACAAAACTCAATTTAGAAAAAACAACAACACAATTTTTCAAATATTTTCTTCTTCAAGCTTGTTTCTCTCATAAAGCCTGAATTGTATATTCATGCTCAGGAAGAATATGGTGTATCTTCATGCCACTGAATTGAACATAATGATCTTTTAATGTCTGATTTTTCTGTTTCTAAACTGGCTGACTAGGAACAAAAGTTGATTAACTCTCACATAAAATGTTGGCATGCTACTGTATCATTCATTGACTGCTGATGCCAATGAAGTCATTAACTTATTATTGCAAAGTCACAAGTTGAAGCACTAGAAAGTCCTCCTAATGTTACCTTCACAGGGAGTGACAGAAATGCCAAACTAAAACTGCCCGAGTAAACTTAGCAGCATTATATGGATCATAGCTATTTATAGGGCCGGTTGTATCTGAAAGACTCAGTTTTTTATTTTTATTTTCACACTGACTAGTTGAAAGTTGCAAAGAACTGTATCTGTGTTTGCTAAATTACATTTTTCATTTGCAGACTTTCCTGACAAGAAAAATCAATTCTGTCAGTTTAGGAAAAGACTGAAAATTGCCTTTTTATGATTTTCTAACATGTTCGTTACTGAATACTGACTGTAAAGACAAAAGTTACCTGATATAATGATCTGTTTCCTGTTGGCTGTCAATCTGATGGCTGTTGACAATGTACTTTCAGAAAAGTACTTTACTGATATTACATTTAACACATTCTATATCTAGAATGTATTAAAGACCATAAGTACTGTCCTTATTACCTCTATAACTTCAGAAAAAACTTCTCACAACTCCTAAATTATATCTGGACACTCTCAAAGCTATTTATCACTTCTAAATGAGCCAAACTCTTCTGATTTTCTTCCGAAAAGTCTTACAACACAATTAGAAAACGTTACTAATTGCATCCATAACTTCTCCAGGAGATCCTCAGAATCAACAAGGACTACAAATATCAGATGTCAGTCTCCCTAATAGCCTCCAGAGCTTCTTGTAGGCTTCTGAACATCCAAAAGTATTTGTGGAATACTTTTTGGAGTAACTTATTGATTTTTTTTTTTTGTGGAAATCTCTTCAATACCTCCAAAATCTAAAGAATCTCCTCTAAAGACCTAAAAAAAAATCTCCTGAACTAACTCAAAAACGTCTTTGAGACCTCTACAATCTCAACAATGGCTATCAAAACCTCCTCTTGTGAACACCTCTAAAACCCAAAACAAAGAGACACCCAGTATCTCAGCTGGCTAATTATGAAGGCTTTGTTTAGGAGAGAACATGTTAACATGTTTTTTCTATCAATGTAGAAAAGTGGGTGAGGTGGCTGCAGCTCAGGAGGAAATGTAGGTCATCTACTAACTGAAAGATTGGTGGTTTGATCCCTGCCTGCTCCAGTCTACATGCCAAAGTATCCTTGGAGGAGATACTGCACCCCAAGTTGCTCTTTGATGCAACTATCAGTGTCTGAATGTTACAGAGAAAACGCTTAATCGTAGAAAATGTGCTTTCATGAATTAGTCAGTATAAATGAGATGTTCTATAAAGCACTTTGAGCTCTGCAGTAGAGTTGTAAGGTGCTGCAGAAGAATCAATTTATTTACCATTTACCCAAACGCCCTTGAGATTCACATGTTGATCAGCAGTAAGACTCAAAAAAGTAAACATTACTTAACGCAAAGTCTCTAATTGAAATGCATCCTGAGAATCTCTAATTCAGGTGTTTATATCCAGATATTTTTGTTTATTTAAGAAACTTCATTTATATTGTAATTTGTTCACCTTTTCTTTCAATTTTCTAAAGTATTCTGAAGCTGTAAATAAACTTTTGTTTCCACTACCAGGTGCTTCCTGAATAACTAACAGTTGCATTGAAGGAGTGAAGTTTGTTCATGGAAGTTTGTTAATTTGTAGCAAAAATCTGAGAGCAGTTACCGTCCATTCTTGGTGACGATCATCTCGTTAGTGATGTGCTGGAATTTCCTCCACAGCTCGGCATCCTCTAACGTCACCCTCAGTTCCCGCTCTGTTGGGTCGCCCTTCTCCCGGCCGGCCTGCAGCTCGCTCTCCACGGCGCTCAGCAGCCGCGACATGCAGCGTTCAGCCGAACCGGGACTGCACATCGACCCACCAGCACCAGTGGCACTCTGATCTACAGATGACACTGAACCAGACCCTCCATCTTCCTGTAACCCCTCCACCTTCATCTGCAAACCCAAACAAAGACAGATTCAATCGTGATGAGTTTTACAGTTTTTATAACATTAATTTCACTTGAGTAAAGATGTTTGGATTATTTTTTAGTCTTTAGAAACTTGACAATGCAATCTGATCCACCTGAATATTTTTATTTTACTAATTTAGTCCACTAAGCGTAAATTTTACCACAAAGTATGATTCTTGTCTCAGTAGACTGAAGAACACAGCAGTACTTCAAATAATGGGTAAAAAAACACAGGCTGTATTTTTTCATATCGTCTCTTAGAGTCTGTTTTGTTGACCGCACTGAATCTCAAACATGGTATAAATTATGTTTTATTTGCTATAATCATAGATCAGGTTTCACTGAATGTTGAAGACCTCACACATTCTTGATGAGTTTCTCAATTTTTAAAACACCTTTTGACATTTCAAACTACATCCTAAATACAATTGATCATTGAAAATGATCAGGACCAAATCATATAACCATGGTTTTATATAATTTCTTAATAACACCTCTTTAAATTACACCAGCCCTCTAACGATCAGATTACGCTTCACTGCTGCATTTAACAGGTGATTAGTAAATCCCACTGAAAACAAAATTTTCAGTCCAGTCCACTTTGAATTCATGCTACAGGTTTCAGTTTTTTTCTAAGCCACATAATCAGTTTAACTGAATGAAAATAAAAATAAAAAATGAGCTGACGTTATTGTCATTGTTGTAGTTAGCTGGAGGACGGTGTCAGCTACCCGATAAACCCATATTGTTCCTGAAAATTTCTGCATTTGAAAATAATAGGCTGAATGCAGGTGGGGAATTTCTGGACCAAAGAAACGCAAAAAATAAGCTCGTTTCAGGAAGCAGTTTATCTGTTGTTTATTTTTGAAGCTTTTAAACAATCAACATTGTTTGATATGAAAGGAGCAAATGAAATGTGCTATAATCTGATGTTTGATTGTTCAGTTTAAATGAATCTGAATGAAATAAAAGGTTTATTTATTTTTCCAAGTTGCTCTTGAATAGAAACCTTCTTTAACTGCATCATTTAATTTACAGTGGGTTCACAGACTGAAAGTGACACAAAGGGGTCAACAAAATTGTAAAGTCTTTTACTTTGTCAGTCAGAAGCATCTGCACACCCGACACCATTTGTCTTTCAATGAGACTCTTACTTGGCTTCTAGTATGGACCTGGAAGGAAACGATGCCTGAAACAAGAATGAAAATAAAGGATAAAAACTTAAAACACATACCTTTAAACACCATCAGTAGATTGATTTATTGTATTGTCATGTCCATTTATGCACAGTTATCACATGCAAATTGGGCAAACTGAACTAATGTTTTCTTTTTTAGGGTTATGGATTTGTTTGCCTCAAATTGCTACATAGTTCACAGCATAGCAGTGTATTTAGTGCATAACATGCCATCTGTACACTTTGGGCTGATGGCTTGAATGAACTCTGTTTCAAAAACAGGACGTTTGATCAAAATTTTACCAACAACAAAACCCAAGATTGTGAATAAGAAGGTAAAATTGGCTGTAAGAAAATGTCAGATATTTGGATACGAAACTTTGAAAACCTACCAGAAAGAATTTACTCTGCAAACAATTAAAATATAGATTATTAGCGTGCAGAGTCTACCAAAAATCACCTCTGAGATCTGTGGATTTCAGCTGGTTTCTTTTCTTTTTTTATTCAAAAGCTTCCTTTTCTAGCTTTTCTTTGTCCTCTCAGACAGCAGACCCTCCAGCAGAGAAAACACACACAGGATAAAAGTGGGGATAATAAGCAGAAGTTAACAGACATTTAATGGAGTATAATTTTTCTGTTAGTTTATTTTCTGTCTGTTAACACTGCTGCTGTTGTTAGTAACCACTTTAACCACAGGACCTTTTAAACCCCACTGAGGGTGATTTAATACCTGCCTCATGATCAGAAATAGGAAAAACAAAATCAATATTGTCATAATTTCCCAGTTCTAGTTAATAATGATAATTAGAAAATTGACCAAATTAACCTAAGATTTGTTTGAAAATGTTTGGGGGGGAAAAGACTTTCCTATTTGTGTCAGTTTACACCAGGTCAAAGAAACATCCAGGACCTTTTCAAACACTCTGTGGTCTGATTTCAGGTTTTTAAGACATGAAATCCCCCGTTTATTCTTTAGCTCTCTTTAAAAAAAATGCATTATTGTTATTAGATTAGAACCTTCAATAGTTAGTAAATATATAAATATATATATATATAATATTAATATTTTTTGGCTCATTTAAATGCACGTTTAATAGAAATTACAACCCAAACATTTTAAGAAAATTATTTTACATAGGTGCAATTACTGAATTTGACAGAAAGCATATATACATCTCTTCACATTCACATTTTCACTTATGGTAAAAATTTCTATGTGATACACAATCACGTCAAAGAATTTGTATGATTTATTTAAAGATTTGAATGTTTTAAAGGTTTGAATGTTTTAATATTAAAAATAATTTCAAGAAACAAAATTCAAACAGCTTCAGACTATTTATCTCCAGTGAGTAAAAAATATAATCCAGTGTAAAGCAGACTTTTTTAATGATACACACATCCCTGTATTTAAATTTGATGAAAAAACTCCTAAAAAAAATTTTTTTTATTACTGAAAGGAAGTATTCAGTCTACTTCATATATTAAATGTATATGTAAATCATTATGTAATATTCAGATAATGAATTGTTAATTCTTGGTGATTTCAAAGTAAACACTGTTAACAAAAAAGGGTAAAAACAGATGACAAATACATTTAAAATCCTAAAATAAAAAGCACATGAATGACAGCTGACACAGTTTACTGCCCATGTGCAAAACACACAAAAAGTAAAAACTTACTTTTTGTTTAATACATTTTAATTCCATCAGTTGCAAATTTATCCAGAAATTCCTTGAAATTCCTGGAACAAAAATCTTGGAATTGTCTAACAACATTTCTACGTGAGCTTAACTATAATGGACATCTCTGTAGGTCAATAATAGGTGAAACTACAGGTGCATAAAAAGCTGCATATAAACTTACCTGTGACACCGGGCACCGAGCCGAACAGTTGAATTTATCCTAACGAGATGTTTCCGATGAACAGGGAGACGAAAGGATGGAGGTTTGACTGTGATGTGAAGCCGCTCAGCATCTGACTGAACATCACAGTCAATCAGAGGGCTTCAGTCTGACTACACCTCGCTCTGCATCTCTCTCTCTCTCCCCGTCACACACTCACACACGCTCTCCGTCTCTTTTCCTTTCAAACACACGGACGATTTACCTCACTCGGCCACTCACACTTAATCCACAGAGTGTTTAACTGTCCTTTGAATTATAAAAACTGCTTTCAGTAAAAGTGAGGAAGAGGGAGTGTTAAAAAATAGCAAACATAAAAGGGACGAGCACAATGACGAATCTAAAAACGAAATCTTTAATCTAATCTGCAAACTAATGCAGGAACAGGTGGATGTAAAATGGCAACCAACCTCCATGTTACGATTTTTATAAACACCTAGAAGTGGATGAGAAAGAGCAGAAAACAACAGCAAAGCAGGAGAAAGTGAATAAAGTTGAAACACCGGCCTTGTAGTTTGTTGAAGCTGTGAGAGCAGCACCTTTATTTAGAGCAACTTTAGAGCAGATTTGAAGTTTGAGGAGAACAAATCAAGCGTGAATAAATTATATGGTTGCCCCTCTCTCAGCCTGGTTCCCGTAGAGGTCTCTTCCTTTTATAAGGGAGTTCTGCCTTCCCACCATCACCAAGTACGGACCATATAGGAATGTTTGGCTGTTTGGGTTTTCAACGGTCTAAAGTTCAGCCTTGTCTTATTTACAGTGTTAATAAAAGTTACTGTTGGCTGGTTGCCCCACGGGCTCACCACAGCAGGCATATGCATGTTTTTTTCATACATCTCCATTTAAGGCCTCAGTCAGAGACCAGTGGCTGACCCCCTTGCAACCACCATTCCCCAGTTAAACATGCATATTACCTGACTGGTTAGTGAGTGGTTGCTGGAGGTTGAAACAGTTTGCATGGATGATGTCGATTTATCTGCAAACACCAGCCGACTACTAGCCGTGCGGTAGGAAAACATAAAAAAAAAAGTGTAACAAACTGAAAATGGAGACTGTTTATCTTCAACGCTGTGTCTTACTGCTGACAAGCAACACAATTCAAAACAGGCAACTTTTATTTTGACAGGCAAACTTGCTGTTTTTGATCTATGGCTCTGTGGTTCGTTAGTGTTTGCAGACAAATTGGCATCTTCCACGGGGAACTGTGGCAAACTGTGACCAAAGCAATCACAAGGTCTGTGCTGCAACACCATACATGTTTTCTGCAACCATTTTCACTTAACGACAGCCAAAAACCACTTTCTCGTCGATCAGAGTATACACAGTATAGTTAACAGGCAATCACCTTCCAATCTATAGGCCTTTATGTCTAGGCCTTGACTGATTTCTTTGCACATTTACAGAAAACAGAAATCTCTCACTCACAAAAATATTCAGACTAAAAAATGTAGCTACTTACTTATCTAGAAGCTGTCTGAAGTCCATTCATGAACCTTGCAAACAGATCGCTCTTTATGAAAATGATGTCTCTGCATGTCCAGAACGTGAGCTCTGATACTGGAAGCTCTGGTTTCTGTTTGGAGTTGGAGTTCTATTAACAAGTCACATTTTATTCTGCTTATGTAGAAAGCAAAAGTTTCTACTGGCTTGATTTCATTTACATACATTCATTAACAATGGATGTTGAATAAAAAGCAAGGACTCAGATAGCTGCTAGCTAAACCACCCGTGGTTTGTATTCACCTGTGGCTTCTACAGGTGAATACAGCTGATGGGCTCCTAGATTGGTGAAACTTTGGTTTGATACTTGGTTAATTGATGATCTTGATAATCTAGTATTAGCATGGCTGCTCCAGTCTAGTAGCCAAAGTATCCTGTGGCATGAATGCTCCTGATTTGTTCATTGGACTGTTATTGTTAGATAGAGAACATAGTTGAGACATATGGTAAAGTGCTTGTGTTAATTAGACAATGTGAGGTTGTTAAAGGCACTTTTTGCTCAGGTAGATACAAGAACTAGTCCACTTACGATGCAGTAACAACTTTGAGGTGAGCACAGTGCCAACTGGCATGAACAACACTGCTGAATAACTTATGAGGGCTGGTACTTTTATCACAGGATTAATTGAAAAATGCTGGTAGTAAAGCAGCTACTCCTTTGTGTTGAAAGAAGCCATTTGAGAAGAACGTTAACTTTATTTATTCATCATGAAATGCACAGAAAAGGGGGTTGGAATATTCTCTGAACAGTTTCCTGAACGTGACATCAGCCGTCCATTTAATCAACCAATTAATCACCTAAAACGAAACAGGCGTCACTGGACCAATCGCCTCCCTGGCGCACGTTTAAATGTCATATGACAGTGTTGAAGAAAAACACCAGAAGCTGTTGAGAGCAGCATGTAATGGAGAATAGGTCAGATCCAAGTGGGGAACATCTGGAAAGACATCCGATATCTGGACAGTGCATGGAGCCTTAAAAAGGGAGTGTGTGCGTGTTTTAATCAGCAGGCAGTGACGGGTGGAGATTACAGGCTTTAGAGACTTAACTGGCATAAAACAGGGAGGCAGGTAAGGAGAGAACGCACATGCACGCACACGCGCAAGTTCATGAAGGGAAGTTTTTGTGTTGAGCTGAATGATATTCACGTAAGCAGTTTCTTAAATACAGAAGCATTTATTGAAATAAAATCAGTAACAATTTCACAGTTTAACACTGCAGACAGACAAAACAAATACAGTTTTAAAAGAGTTAAAGTTGCACTAAAACATTTTGGCTAAAAATATTTTAACCTCACAACCTTTAAAAGTGAAAATGCAAGTTAAATAAAGGTGACCTGTTCTGCTCTATTCCTATATTTAATCGGGGACTCTACTTAAGTAGATCTGCATGATTCAGTTCAAACCAAACCTGAAGAGGAAACATCCACAGCTGTACTGTTAGAAAACAAAGTATTCATAGCTGTCAAAGTCTTTACTTTTACATAGGTCTATGTTATTATTTGAAACCTCAGCCATATTTATTATGAGGGTCTGACGCTGTCATGGAACAGAAAATAAAGGAAAGCAGGAGAGGACCATGAAATCCATGACCAGTTTTAAAAGCAGCGTCCAGCATCTAAATTTCAGTCACAGCTCTGTAGTGTGGTTAAAAGTACTAAATGACCGTCTGTAAGGCAACACAAATGAGGAAAACTAAATTCTGAAGGGTTGATAAACCCAAAAACAGCTGTTCCAAATCTCAATGAAACTAAAACACATCTGGAAAAACTTAATGGAGAGTGGATTTAAGTCATTTTAACTCTTTTTCAATGAAAGCATTGTTTACTCGTCCATACTGAAATAAAATGAAATGTTGGACTGCTGTTTATAGACTGTTTCAGTTAAATATCTGCGAACTCCGGGCCCAGACGAAGAAAGCAGCTCCTTAAATAAAGTCTAGAGGATAAATATGAAAACATTTACTCTTGGATGAGGAAAAATGTGCAAACCAATTTAAAAAGAAGCAGATAACCAAGTTCAAAGTGAGACGAAACAAAAGAGATTATGGTTTTTTTTCACCTGAGAAAAAGTTTGTTCTAACACGTGAAACTCTATGACCAAGATTTGGTATTAAAATCATGTAATCCTGCAAAAAATTAAATATACAAATTACAGTAAAGAAGAAAACACTTTGACTTTTAAGGCAAAACATCCATTTAAAAAGTAAAATGATCAAAAGAAAAAGTGAGCGCACACCGTGTGGCGACAGAACGCTGATCCGTTTATGTGCAGCTGTGCTGGAAACAGCAACGAGTACCTAACATTTGATGCTCCTGAACGCAGTTGTGGCCACTATGGAAGCTTGTTTTCACCACTGAAAAAGACTTTATTAATGAATTGAAAATTAATTGCAAGTCAAAATTTCAGCTCATTAAGAAGTTGAAATTTAAAAATGTGCAATTCTAGATTTTGAAATAATAACTTAGAGCTGCCTGTGATGGGTTCTTTTTTTTTGCAGTTATGAAAACGAGCTTCCACAGACCAGAGTTTGTTTCTGTCTTGCAACAGAAGCCAAAAACAATCAAAACAAAAAAAAAATCAAATCTGCATCGCCCCCTGGAGACTTGGCAGTAGAAAGTCAAACTAAATATCTGGCAATGGTCTTTTTGTGAATGGAAAACTTAAGATGGGAATCAGATGAGCTGAATCAACAAACCCATACTGCACCTGAAATGTTAATTTGTTCAAATGTATGTAATGACTTCTTGCCACAGATACTGAGTTGGAAAGTGCTGTGATAACAACTTCAGGAAAATTGAAATTTTAGGACAAAAAACAAAACAGGAAGATGCGAACATCAGTAACACTTCAAATCAATATTAAAATGAGAAGAGAAACTCGTGGGACCTGGTTTATCTCACATGCTAATGCAGCTGCTTCACTGAATTTTAAACTCATGTAAGAAAATACTGAGTGTTTCTTCTTGAGTTTTTATTTTTTAAATAAACATTTATTTTTGTCTTCAAGTCTTTATTGCCAGGAGAGCAGGTCAGACTCAAACCCTGGCCTCTGCATTTGGTATACGTCCTTTACTCTATATTAGAATAAAAGATTTATAAGGGGTTTACTGCCTGTTTTGATTGTTTGAATTATTAGTAATATGATTATCTACATAATATCCCCCCAAAAGCAAAGATTATTAAAGTTTTAATCATGTTTAGGTGATTTTGCTCATATTTCAGCTTAAAAAGATTTACTCAAATATTTTGCTGATGATTAAAATCATTGATTTCTGTTGACTAATTTACTAAACAAAGTTAAACTGTCACATTTTGATCTCAAACCCAGACGTCCAGCTCTACCAAAACAGTTTGATAATTATTCACTTAAGAGAATAGTTCAGTGAGTGAACACTTAGATCTGCATACAGCTGCATCAGATGCTGAAATAAACTGTTTCTTTACTGCTGAAAATAAATAGAAACCAATTAAAGGAATTCAGGCACTATGAACTCTCCAGCTGCATTATAAACTGTTAACAAAAGCCTAACATAAACGCACCACTACCACCATTAAGTATCCTGTGTCCTGATTGGTCAGACAGGTAGTGACTCAGAGGGGTGGGAGAACAGGGCGGGGCTTCCTAGATGCATAGTGAGAATAATTTTATGATGGCATCTCTGAAAATGAAAGAAGGAGAAAAAAATGACACATAAAAGCATTGCAGATAAACACAAATGAACAAAACTACGCTGAAAAAAGTCCAGAAAAACTCCACTTTATTTTGCTTCAGTGCTTAAATGATCAGGTTCTGTCAGCAGCTATAATGACAGAGTTTCACACAGGAATACTTTATGGCTCCATTAGTGTTAGTCATAGCTGTAGTGTTTCTTTTATCTATAACAGAAATGGTAACATGATCTAACATGAATGGTACTGGCTGTGAAAACAAATCTGGAGTTCCACAAAGCTCTATCCAGGGGACACTACTTTTTCCCTCCACACATGCTTCCTTGTAGATCAAATTACAGATGACTACAAAATCTTATTTTGCTGTGTTTCCACTTACAACTACTTATTTATGTAAAATGGCCCGCCACCAGGCTTATGGTTAAAAAGGCTGAATAGGGGTAATTAACCCTTGATGCAGTTTTCTGAACTAAGTAGTTTCTGCCATAACCCCGCATTTCAGCCTTGCGTACAAAACAAAATGACTGTGTGTGCATCAGACATTAGTGATGCATAGAGAAGCTTAACTATCTATGAAGCTGTGTTTGGAAAAAGCCAGAACAGTTATCAAACCACATCTTTGAGATATACTGAGATGCAGTATATCAAAATGCATATTTAAGGGTAGAGGGGAGGAAAGCATTAAAGAGGCTTGTAGAAACGGTTTGGATTAACCTTGCTAATTCAATTTGCCCCATGCTGCATTTTGTTAGAGACATGATAATTGCAAGTGGGTTTAAATCTAGCTTAACAAAAAAAAAAAAAAACATGGGTAATTACCACTGTTAAGTCGAGTATACAGAAAGGAAACATTGTTTTTAAACAGGGTACAGGCTGCACATAAATATGACCTGCATTTACTTAATAGCGAGCATGAAAACTGAAATTTTAAATACGAACCTGACATACAGAACCAAATGGTTGCAAACAACCTCGCTTCACCCTGGATCAGGATTTTAACGTTGATCAGAACTTTATGGAAAAGGTCTTTTGCTCCATGAGAAAAAACAAATCTCATGGACCTGCACTTACAAAATTCCTTGAAAATCTGGTGAAGTCCTGAATTTTCAGGCAAACTGAACATGTGTTTGACACCATGCAGTTTGCTTATACACCACATACAAGAGTAATATCCTGCCTCTGTGACAGAACTTAACTTTCTAACAGTTGGAGGAAAAATGGGTTCGTGTTTGACTTCAGCAATTTGACATGAATAGAAATATTGTGTGCAGGTCTTGAGTTTTTAAACTAAGGCCTCAGCCAAGCAGGCTTGAAATGTCTGACATGCAGACATTTCTGGCATTAAAAACCTCAATATGGTTGCTTTGATTGCTAGCATATTGCTGCAATTGCCCACAGCTTGCATGGTAAATGGACTGGTTCTTATAAATCGCTTTTCTAATCTGCTTGAGCTTTGAAATCATTTTATACAACTTGTATAAATTACCCATTGAGACACACATTTATACACAGTATCTTGCCCAAGGATCCTTTGGCATGCAGACTGGAGCAGCCAGAAATCGAACTACCAACCTTCCAAGTGGTAGCTCTACCTTGCATGCCAGCGCCAGTGCAAATGAAAGATTGAAAGTGAGCCATCTACATCTTCAGTTTCAAAGCAAAAGTTGTACTTTTCCAAATGTCTTAATTGCAACTTTTACTTTTAAGGGGAATGGTCTCCATTTTGAGTTTGCATCGCAGTTCTCTCGTTTCACTACTTCTGCTTCACTGTATGACTTTGTACAGGGAGTTTCATAAGGTTTATAAAGTTCAGAGTAACACGGCATAAAAACAACTTTGTTCCGGTAGCCGTGAATCAGAGGAACAAATTACAGCTTTTATACACTTCATGATAGAGTGTGGATTATTTATTATTCATTCTTCTTCATTATGTTATGCTTATCTGTCGTTTGAAAATGGATGACTCACCTACTGCAGACAAAGTGTATGTGCAGGCACAAACACAGTAATCTGAACCTGAAATATTATCATGGCTATTATCAACATATAAGTGTCCGGTGCTTTGAATGCTCAGTAAGAGCAGAAAGTTAAATTAAAAACTATCTTTTAACCAACCTCGTGCTTATGATGGGAAATTACAGTCAAATCAAAGCCTATCACGTTAACAAAGCGTCTATATATCAAAGATCTTTCCGCAGAAAGGTCAGCTACTGTAAAAAACTTGCTAGGAAACATTTCTACAATCAGAAATTTCACAGCAGCACATGTGTATGTAGTACAAGTTATTCACTTTAAAGGTTAATACTTTTTTTATGCCTTCGAACAAGCAAGACTAAAACCAAACCGCCCGTCGCCATCATGTTTTTATCTCCCGAGGAAACGCACACTAGTGAGATCAGGTGTGTTTGTCTTACCTGGCGAATGGGATGTATGAGAGGCCGTACCTGTGGGATACAGCAGCAGCAGTCAGAGAGGTAACAAACAGTAACACGTGTGTGTGTGTGTGTGTGTGTGTGTGTGTTTTCTACCAGGTGAAGGCCAGAAACTGCAGGATACAGAAGAGCAGAGCGAGGCCGTTGTTCTTCCACTGCAGAGACACAACAACACGAATCAAACACAAAAACAACACAACACGACTCGCTGCATCCAAACGTTTCATCGCAGTTTGTTTCTCACCCAGAACGCAGCACAGAGCGTCAGCACCAGACACACCTGCAGAGAGAGACAGTTTCACTCAGGTGGAGCTTACAGGTGAGTTTCAGCTACCTGTCGTTCATCAGGACGTCACGTGGCTTTTCCTGTAAATTCCTGTAAACTCAGTTTTTGGAGCATGTTTGGACAAATTATGAGAGAAATCCGCTTTATTAACATTGACAAAGCAAAAATGATTCACTCCGTGATTAAAAGATTGAATTGATCTTCATCATCTTCAGCTGTAACTTCATCTTCAGCCTTAACCTGGATACAGAGATTAGACACTTTAAACTAGATTTCATCCACAGTTAAATTTGCCAACGCAACACAAATGCAAAAAACCCCCCCAAAAAACAAAAAACAGATGAAAGCTACTTTAAGCTGCTCCCAGATTCACAGCAGGTAGATCCACATGTTTGATTTACTGAATAAACCTTATGGGATATGCCTCTCAGCCCACAATTGAACTACCTGTATATGTAAACTACTACACTACAGACCCACTAGAAACCTTAGACACACATAAATAAGGTAAATGCAAATGTGGATAAAAAAAAATGACTGAAATGTAAAAGTTATATAGAGAGGATTATTTTATTTTATTTTTTAAATAGGAAACCTGTTTTTATGCCCTCTACCTCTCACATTAGTCACACTGGTCAGGTTTTTATTTATCATTGTTTTAATGGTGTTTATTTTTGATTGGTTTTGTTGACTGATTTCACTGTGTTCTAAAATACTCCTGAACAAAAACTAGACTGGACTTCCCACAACCTCGGCACTGACTGGGGACCAGTTCAGCTATAGCGCCAAGAATCAGTATCGGGCTTGAAATCCTACCATCGTGACAATCCTAGCTGGACCCCTGCTGTTTGTGTGTTCAGTTTCTTCCATCACTGTGTATTTGAGAAATTGCTCTAATTAAATCAACATGAGGACAGAATAATGAACATCTGGACTTCTTTAAGCTTCGTGAAGATGTCTCAACTTTCATCCAAGAGCTGAAGAAGCTTCTTGGATGAGAGGTGAAATCTACATGAAGCTTAAGTGAGTCCAGTAGCTTTCTTTTCAAGCTCCTTAGACTACCTTGATCTGGATGACTGAGAAACTTACAGACAATAATGAAAAGTTATTTGTTCTCACCAGCATGATGACGGTGGCGAGCACTCGCTCTTTAGCCCACATGGTCTTCAGCTGCCGGCACGGACCCATCAGGAACATGGTGCTGAAAAAGAAAAAGATTTCGTCAGTCAAAGCTCTGATTTCTACCACTAGAGGACGACGTTTCCCTTCATAAAAACACTGAAGTCAATACCGGCCCTCAGTGATGATGGGTAATGTAGTATCAGGTTAGGTCTGCTTATTACCTGGACAGAGCGCAGATGTTTCCCAGACTGTAGAGGACAGCGAACACAGCGAGACCAAAGCCAGGGACCCACAACAAGCAGGTACCCTGATAAAGGAAAACAGGAAGTCACCACAGCAAATCTTTTGTCATAGAAACAGTAAACACAGTCCAGGAGTGTCTTTTACTCACCAGGATGGAGCACACGACTCCTAAAACGAAGCAGATCAGGAAACCCTTCACCCGTGTCCCCCAGGACAGCGTCGATGCCTGATTGGCTCTCTGCACAGAATTTGTCGTCATTAGCATCATGATGATCTCACAGACTAAATGTTTGCTATTGATGTTTATTTTTTAGTTGGTGACTTTAGTATTAAAGGAGTTTAAATTGAAGATTGTATATTGACTCAGAATTCATGAAATTGACATTAAGAGTCTTTAGGTTATTCTTCTTTGTGTCAAAGGCAAGTAACTAAAAGCTTTAAAGTGAATGAAGACTAATAACAGCTGTTACTATTGTGACATTAAAGTGTAATATCTCAGAAACATTGTTCAACTAACATTTACTCTTCTTCAGTTAACCAAATTTAAACGGTTTTAGCACTTGTTTAGTGCAGGCGAGTCTAACACGGCACCAAAGCGTCCGATTCGACCCACTGGACGCTCATTCATCACTCCAGCTTTTCAATAAAAAGCACTTTTGTTCATTTTGTGGCGATGCTTGATGGAAATGTTTGGCAAGTTCAAACCACAAAACCACCACTAAAAAAAAACAACTGAGGTAAAATAACATTGCCTTATTGGATAAAACAGACAAATTTTACCTGTTACTTAATTATTCAGCGAATCACAAATCTTAAAAAAATTGCAATAATATTGTATCGCAGGATTCCTGTTGATTCCCACCTTTAGTACCTGGGTTTAAAATCTCAGTTTTTCCACCTTTGCTGAGTCTGAAAAGGGAAAGTGACTCTTCACTAATCCTTTCAACTATTAATTTAAAAGATGATTAAGTGGGGAGGGTGTGGGAAAATGTGACACTTTAAACAGCTGCATATATTGACAATAGACAATAGAGTGTGGGAAACTGAGCTGTTTTAATTCTCAGGCCGTCAGGTGGATGAGGTGACAGGTGTTTTACTCTAATTTAAGGTTAGAGATTTTTTAAATCCTGGTTATGGTTCATGTGAGCGTGAGCAGAAACTTCCATATACTCTTTAATGAGGGAGGTCTGTTGTATTTGAGCTTATGTGGCCTAACAGTTAAAATGAGTGTGACAGCCCTGGTTCATGACAGCAGTGGTAGTCTATCCAACAGATGTCAATTTGATGATAATAAAAACACAATCCCGCCCCGAAATGCACATTTGCGAGCCTCTAAGTATTTCAAATGTGGAAGTTATTAATGCATTGACTTCCTTAAGTTACAACTGTCAAAGTTATTAACTATCAAAAGTAACTTTATTGCCTTACTTCTAGTGCAGTTTTATGATTTGTGCAGAGGTTAAACAGAAAGAAGCAGTAGTTTCGCCTGAATTAACTATACTTTACATGAACATTTGCTTTTATCTTATAACACCAAGTATGCCGAATTAAACACTATAGGTTCCTCTTCGTTATATATATTATCCATGTAATGATATCTATCTGAGAATAACCGGGACATTGAAGGAAAATTAAAATCGGTTCACTTCTCAGCCATGTTCTGCAGCGTGTTACTTTCTAAAAGCGCAGTTCACACATAATGTTTTCCCCTGGAGGTCCAAGTCACACTGGATCTAAAAGTACCATTTTGAAGTCTGTGAGTTCACACCTGGCTGAGTTATATCTGCAGATTCTGGCACTACGTCCGTTTTAACAGGTTAATTTAGCGAAACCAGCTAACCGGCTAAAAACAACATCACCTCCAGTATGCCGCTCCCATCTGCGTTCCCATCATCCTGCCCGCTCAAAACCTTCTTCAATTTATCCATGAACTCCTTTTGTTCTTCAATAAAGGCGATAAAACGCTTCTAAAATTTCCAGAAGCTTCCCAAGCGCTGGAAGTTTCAGGTGTTTTGGGGCGGTGAAGTTACACCGAAGAGAAGAGCACATCAACAGGTGCAGCACTTCCGCCTGCAGTACCGCCCCTGGCCACAATGCACACAAAGGAGGCGCTGTTTCCTTCAGTTCATTTATTGGTAGAGCTCGTTCAAAATTGATTACAGAGATAACTGAGTGATTATCCGCAAATAAAATATAGGAATATTCACACCAAAAGACAAATGAAATGATAAAATATAGAACAAGAAAAAAACAAATAAAAACAGAGCATAACAGACTAGCAGAAGAAACTATAATTAATTTTAGAAATAAAAAAACCCCAAACTTTTTCTAAGACTGAGAATTTGTTATGTCTGCACCATATTTTTCTCCTCGGACACAATTACATTTTATTTTAAAGTCATTACTGATTACTGTTAAAGTTGCCATAAAAAGAAGACAAAAAGAAAAAAACATACATGAGGTTATTTTGGTTGTTCTCCAGCTTCAGCGCTGGTCCTTTACTATATGACTTATTTGTATCACACTGAGACGATATGGGTGTTAAAACAGGGAATACACTCCCTTATTCTCAGGATAACCTGGTTGTTGAAGCCAGTGTGGCTCAAAATGGAGACAAATAAAAGACAGAGGATGTTTCCTTATATAAATACTGAGTGCTAATCTTTTTGTCTTTTAATCTATTAAATAACGTTTTGCGTCAAAAGTCAGGCTCCTCTTCTGATAATATTCTGAAAGACAATGATAAATTCACTGGGCTCTAATAAAGCGGTTATCCAATAAAGTCCAGTTTAACTGACATTTTTCTTGGTGATGTTAGGGGATTATGACCCTGCTGGAGCTCCAGTAAGATGGCTGTGGCATGGACACCTGAACGTGACATGTTGGACAGCACTGTTTCCTCCACAACCACTCCTCGATACACTGAGGAGAGAGAAGGCATGAGAGAGTACGTTACCATCATGGAGTCCTGGAGCACCAGCATGTAGAGGAACAAGACCATTGAGTCAAAAAGATGTCTTTGTAGTGGTTGCATCTTTTTCTCACTAATGAATGGCCTAAAATGTCTCAGAGGAAGACTGGACTAACATGTCTTTCATTTCTTACAAAATCTTAAAAAGGGGGAAATCAAACTTGTTTTAAACCTATTTTAGTGACTCTGTCATTGTATGAGTGTCTGCAGTCATCTACTTGACCTCTTCAGTGTCATCCACCTTAGACAGGGCCTTCATTGGACCTCTATAACCCTCCAGGGTCCATCTGTCTGTGCTGAGTTTACTTGTGACCCGTCTATAGTTGCCCAACTTTTAACGCAAGAAAAGGTTTATGTGTTGATGTTGTTGCTGGTATGTGCTACCTCTTTGTGGAAGGTGTGTGTGCACTGTAGCTCTCTGGTGCCACCAGCGCCGTTATTTAAGTCGTTATGACAGATCAGACACACACTATAAGCATCGCTCTGGAACACACAAACAATTAAAGTCACAAAGAGCCTAAAAACACAATTTAATTTTGTCTTATAAAAATCGGGAAGTGCGTCTACACACCAGCGACATGACGTTACGTCTTCTGAACTGTCCCCGCCTCTCAGGTGGCACAACCTCGGGGATTGTGGTTATGAGAGATTGCCTGCGCTCTGAGGTGGGCACAGCGGCCTCCATAGGTGATGGAAGAAGGCGGCGGGAGGAAGAGCGACGCAACAAAACCCTCGCCGTCACCGGAGCCTGAGTGGACGAGTGGAGACGAGACAGCTGCATGGCCGACAGAGTGGACTGAAGACAAAAGATCAATTAATCAATCAAACTTGATGCAGGGAGCATAAACGCTAAATGCAATTCAAAGTAATTTACAGGCACAAAATGCTGAATATGAACTGCAAATATAGTATATAAGATCATAAAGCAAATTAAGGAGAAAAATATGACTAATAAAGTTAAAAAGTACACATTAAAGTCAATACTCACTATACAAAACTGAAGGATGATTTAAAAAACTGAAATGTCAGTGGACTGCTTATAATAAACATTTAACTCATTACTCTCTGTAAATATTTGCCTTCCTTCTTTCACACAGTTTTATTTCTTTGTTTCTAATTTTTTTCTGCCGTTAAAAAAAGTCTTGAACAAACAAAAGACTCACTGATCCAGTTATCCCATTAACAAAAAACAAACAAGAACATGTACCTAAAAGCTCCATTAGCACCTCTGGGAGTCTTTACTTCCCCTATAACCAAACTGCAAAGCTGAAGCTTAGAAAACAGTAAACAAGACATTGGTTTATGGATGACAGAGTGTTCATGAGCTGTGAACACCCTGAAGACTGAAAGTATGACTGATATAAACTGATACAACTGGTTTGTAATGGTAACTGCATTAAAACGGGCACCATTTTCTCCTGATCATCCTTCACTACAATGTTATGAAAAAAGGAAAGAGCTAGATGATAAAGTCTTGAAACAAGATATCCATCAGTCTCCTACTCGCTAGCCACCTCCTCCAGGACCTCTGAGGGGGGAGCAAGGTGAATCCAAGACAACTCGAGGACAGACCATCTCCAACTTATTTCTTCTGGTTGCAAATACCTGAATCCCCTCACCTATGAGGCGTCCAGGATGCATCATAACTCGATGTCCAAACTACCTCAACTGGCTTCTTTCAGTGTGCAGGAGTAGCAGCTCTGCTCTGATCCCCTGTCTCAAAGGGAGACCACAGCCATCAAAGGGAACTCGTATCTTCTGCTTCTATGTGAGATCTGATTCTTTTAACTGTTTTTTAACTGCAACAGACAAATACAGTGCCACCTCAGTGCAGACACTGCACCAATCTGACTGTCAATCACGTGCTCCTCTCTTCCCTGACTTGTAAACCAACCCTGATATAAACTCCTTCACTTTGGGCAGCAGCTCACACCCAATCCATAGTCGGAACCCATTACAACACATTATTGTGAACTCACGGTCCCTCCAAGAGAAGGATGAAGTCACTTTGATTACTGGCAAAATTTATCTCTCTAAAAATTATTGAGATACATGATGATACATCAAGACACACGTTTCACGATATTCCAACAACATGAGTAGGGTTATCTTGCACTGGATTACAAATTTCTAGAAGTTGTTTGTGACATTAACCCAAAAAAAGCACAGACAATGTAACCACAGTTAAATTACCACACTGGTTAAAGGGCAGACATTCTTAATGCATCATCGGTTGCCATCCACTGGAATCTAAGCGCAAGCCCGGCACATTTTCAATTCCAGAGTCCTATGATGCTCTCTTCCAGTTATTTTTCTTGTGATATGTGATTGTTGTATTTTTCAGGGTAAATTATATAGTGGTGCAGAAAAGTAAATGGCTGTGTTTACCTTGTGGGATGGACATGAAAGGTCTCCATGCTTGTCTGTTGGGTTTTTCTGGTAGCAGGCTAAGGATTTGTTCAAGTTGGAGGCAAATTAGATTAATTATTAGGTTCCTGCCAGGTACTCTGATAGTAGCTCTATGGATTCTGGATACAGTCTGAATACATCAAAAAATAGACCTCAGCTGGGAAGCTAAGGCTTAAGTAATGTTTGCCAGATATCATCCCAAGTTGTTCTTACCCAGTGTGCTCTGGGACTGCCACCAGGAGCATCAGATGCCCACACCAGTTTTCAGACTGAACTTCTTCTGGTAGCCTGAGCACTATATCTTATCTTTGAAAGCAAGACCAAAGACTGCATCAAAAAAACTCTTTGGCTCCAAGAATTTCCCAAATTCCCAAATGCCTGTGGACAAGATATTGCAATGCATGAATTCAATTCTCATTACCTTCCCCATCATGGCAAGACGGGAAGCAGGTCATGCACAAGTTAAAAGGAGCGACTGACCACTGTATCCCAATTAGACCGAGTATCCACACAGCCAGATGGCCATGACCGTCTGGACTAAATGACTCTTCCTGAATGATAAAGGAAATGAACTTTTTCTTGACCTTGAAGACAGCACTTGACAAAATGAACAAAATCTCAACAAACAACCTATTACTGTCTGCTCTTGAGCTTAGGACTGTATCACTAAGGAATGTTTCCAATTTTTAAGTATTTGAAGAACTTCTTGTGCTTAAGTTCCTGTGATTGACGACTTGTCCACAACAACATTTGAATCTTGATTATGGCTCAGCATATCAAAGAAGGCAAGCATTAATGACTACCCCTCCCTTTGACCACACACTACTGCACTTTACAGTTGGTCTGGAGTTGTACAGTTACTGGTGTTCTTACCGGACATGGCAGTGATGCTCGGCGGCCCGACTTTACCGCTGCCGGAGGCTCTGGGCTGCTTCTGCTTTTAAGTCTTCCTCCCTCTGACTCGTCATCTTCATCTTCTTCCTCTCCTACTTTACTCTGCTGTTCCCCTCCCCGGTACCGCTGCATCCAAGCGTTGAAAATCCTGGCATCTTCCTCATCATCATCCTCTTCCTCCTCATCCTCCTCCTGTTCCTTATCCTCTGCTGTTAGAGCAAATGGGTCCTCGGGGTCCGAAAATACTTCAGCTTCTTCTCTGTCAGGATCCATTACGAGGATATGTATGTTTACCCTTGTGGTGCAGAACACTACAGCAGCAACAAACAGACTGTTTCCTGATAAAACTGTGGTGTAAATCGTGAAAAAGCTACAAGCACACTTTGTTAAAAGCTACAATAAATTATTTCAATGAAGAAACAAGAAACACAGCGGCTCATTTCCAGCATTTGGCAACCAGACGGCCATAGAGGAGGCCAGCAGGAGCCGAGGAGCCTCCAAGGATCAGGCCTGACTGTCGACCTTTCTCCACCCCCCGCAGATCCATCCGAAGTCCACACAAAGTCCGGCCTCCAGCTCTTCCACATTCACTGCTGGTATTGTTTGTGTTTTCTGTATTTCGAGCGTCTCTTTGCTCTCTGTGCTGCTCTGGCCTGAAGCCTGTTAATCCAGCTACTGAAATCCAGGAGAGAGAGCAGGGAGATTACTGGACAGGCTTACAGGATCTGTGTCACTTCACTGCACCCCAGCTCTTTATTGATTAATGGTGTAATCAATCTGATAAATGTTGGAAACCAACACCAGCCCTGTGTGTTTTATTTTGGCTTAAAAAAAATTCTAATTAACAATATAATATTTTATAACAAATATTTAAGATGGAACATCCTGCACCTTTATCAATGTACTAAAATGTATTTAAATATATATTTTAAATAACTGAAAATGCCTCATATCAGTATTCATATCAGTATTTAAACATTAATTGTAATATTTATTTAAATTACAAACAATTTCAACTAATGATTTTTTTTAATTGTTAACATTTTTTCTTTAAAGTAATTATCAATATCAGATTTTGGATTTTAGTTAATTGATACAATTTTGTCCTAATCATGATTTTTGCTCTCTAACTCTTTATAGAATTAAATACAATCATATTAAATAAATAAAGTTTCTCAACTTGTTCAGGAGTGAACCTGCTGAGGAGGTAAAACGAGGATAAACTCTATTCCTAAGCACAAATAATGACCTTTGAGCCACACCTGTTCCACTCACCTGGATCACCGACGAAAATAAACCCCACTTCTACGCACGCGTGCACCGGATGTGTTTCTTTGGCTTTTCAAAAAAGGTTCCGGTATAAAGGGGGCGGAGCCGTCGGTAGCTGTAGTGTAAACAGTTAACCGTTAGCCTCTGTAGCTAACATTTTGGAAAAAATTGGGCTTACAGTGAGTGGGTTTGCACGCGGAATGGGTATGTGCTTACTACTCTGTTCTCTTATCGGTTATTTTGGTGCTCTTTAAAAATAAATCAGGATTTTTGTCTCTTTTGATAATTACCGAGCTATAGCCAGCTAGCACCAACTTGTGCGCATGCACCCATACTAACCAAACTCTATGCAAAAAATTTGCTTTTTAAATATGTTCTTAGTTTTTGAAACGTTAATCTTTATTGATTAGCCTCTACCAGCTGATAATAAGTCGATTGTAGCTACATTTTAATTCGGCGTATTTGTAACGCATCAAGCGTGGATTGCTTATGATAAAAGTCGTATATATCACTGATAGCAGATGGCTGCTTGTATTTTAACGGTATTTAAACTGTTAATTAGCAGCAGTTTGGCTGTCATGTAAGTCACTAATCCCTGTATTGCCAACAGTGCATTCACAATAGTAGAATAAGCTGTAATTCACCAACACACCAATCATTTAACGATCACTAATGTGACTAAAGGTAAACATGACACTCCAAGGTCTAAATAAAGCTATATTATATCAAACTGTGCCGATTTAAAACTATATATTGTAATTATTTAGATGTATTTAGTGCGGTTTTATTAAATGCATTCAGTCGATCATAAGCATTGACTTTTAAAATGCTGAGACTTTTTTTTTAAACAGAGTTTGGTAGCTTCTTTTGTCAGGCAAACTCCCAAGTTACATTTTTCAAACTTCTGAATTCTCTGGTTTAATCAGAAGATCTTCAACATCCTGAAATATTTCCACCTCATTTGTTTACTGATAACAGTTTGTCTGTTTATAAATTGTAATAATTATCAATATGATTAGGGTGTGGCCAAATTGGCACACCTTAATGAGCCTTTTTTTTTTTAATTTTATATGGGCACATCTCTAATTTACCTCCCCTGACAAACTAAAGTATGTTACATTCTGAGTTTCCTACATATTGTTACAGTTGCATTAAGTAAATGGTAAATGACCTGTATTTATATAGCGCTTTACTAGTCCCTAAGGACCCCAAAGCGCTTTACATATCCAGTCATCCACCCATTCACACACACATTAAGTCACTGTAAGTAAGAATAACATTAGAGTCCTGGTTGGTGTGGGTGCAGCAGCTCCTGACACTGACCCAGATAAGTGATGCTTCCTGCTCTGACATGTCAACCTGTCCTCTCCGGCAGCTTCCCTCCTCTCCCTCTCCTCCCTGCGTCTCCTCGTCCCGCCTCTCCGCCTGCTAACAGCGGCGATGTGGCAGGTCGCACGGCACGAAATGGTGAGGCATTATGGGATGCTGGAGGACTTTGTTTCCCTGGTGACTGAGGCCGTCCCGCAACTGCTGACGGACAGACAGAGGTGTCTGCTGCTGCTGGCTCTGAGGGCAAAGGTTGGTGTTTTGCAAGGAGAGAATGTAACACCTGAATTTGAAGGTTTCATGCACTATCCAATAGTTCCCTTTTCCCACCTGTTTTTAACACATTATGTTGGCTGGATAAGGAATAACAACTTTAAGTGTTAATTAAATCTTTACCACACCTGGTGTAAATGATGTATATGTCATGCATGCTGTACAACATCTGAGAGAGGAGCCTATAATCTGTGTGCCTGGGTATTAGTATAATAGCAACAAAGATACTGATGCAATTTTCATCTCCAAGTGACCTTCGATATTAAAAATAAATAAAGCTTCTGAACAAGTGATGAAATATAGTAAGTGTCGGAAATCTTTATCAAGATGGCTGCATACTGGCTAGACTTTACTTAAAGGTTCCTCTTGTGCTGCAGAGTGCCTGTTCTGTAGTAGAAAACCCCCAAAGTCCCCAGAATGGTTTTATATTAACATTGATAATTCCTAGTTTCCACAGTGTTTAGAGGACGAAACAGTTACAGGAACTCAGGAAAGTTCATGCACAAGTGTTAGATAAGCAATGTAAATGTAATAAATAGGGGGGGGGGGGGGGGTTCTCCGTGGTGTTCCTCAGGGTTCTGTTCTTGGTTCATTTGAATTTCATTTGAGTTATTTTATAGTTAGGTATATCAACAAATGTTAAAATCTAAACTTTAAACAAAATAGAGTGTGTTACTTTTCCTTTTTAACATTGAAGGGACATGTCAGATTATGTTGTTGTTTGTTGTTGTTTTTTTTCTTTAGGTCACGTTGTCAGAACCAAAATCAGCTGCCATCCATTCCCACCTAGACAGGATCCACTCTGAGGCAACGGTGAGACCACAAGTAATTCAGACTATGACTGTGTCTAAAAATTATTTTTATTCAAACTGTTTCCTGTGATTTCAGTAAAGGATTCAACATGAAAAGTCACTTAACTGGAAGCAATTGATTAAATCCTTTATTTCATGACAAAATCAAAAGAAAACCATGTTAATAGTGAGTGTGTGTCTACAGCTCTTCAGCTTGTTAAATGTTTGAGCAGCACTAAATCGGGACCTTTCTCAAAAAAAATAATGACTTGAAATTCTCTCATTTAATACCAAAAGCATCTCTTTGCTCTCTGTGCTTCTCTGGCCTGAAGCCTGTTAACCCAGCTACTGAAGCCCAGGAGAGAGAGCAGGGAGATTACTGGACAGGCTTACAGGATCTGTGTCACTTCACTGCACCCCAGCTCTTTATTGATTAATGGTGTAATCAATCTGATAAATGTTGGAAACCAACACCAGCCCTGTGTGTTTTATTTTGGCTTTTAAAAAAAATCAAATCAAATCTAATTAACAATATAATATTTTATAACAAATATTTAAGATGGAACATCCTGCACCTTTATCAGTGCACTAAAATGTATTTAAATATATATTTTAAATAACTGAAAATGCCTCATATCAGTATTTATTTTACATTTTTTTAAACATTAATTGTAATATTAAATTACAAACAGTTTAAGCTAATAATTTTTTTTAATATGTTAAAAAGCAGTGAATCATTAATGCAGCACATTTCAATATTTCCTCCTTTAAATGAATTGCTATGACGTTTTCGTGCTTTCAGTCGTCCATATCTAAACTTTGATTGTACAATTGGTCTTCATGACATCAACCATGTCGTTGTTCTCCATTATCAGTTGAACTTCTGCTGCCTTTCATGCAGTCATGTGAGAAAATTAGGACACCCCATTAAATAATCTGCTCTTTATTAAGTAATGTTCATATAACAATGTCCAATCATGTTTTCATGTATTACTGGAAAAGAAAGTGACTTAGTTGCAATTAAACAACAACAACAAAAAATTACACATTTAAAAAACAAATGTGAACAAAAATGTGTATTTTAATGGAGGACAAAGTTAGGACACCCTACCCCCTAATAACTAGTGTTGCCCCGTTTGGCTGATATAACTTCAGTGAGACGCCTTTTACCAGTCTCTGACATCGATCAAAAGCAAGTTTGGTTCACTCCTCAATGCAGAATTCTTTCAGCTGTGAGATGTTTGGGGGTTTTCTGGCATGTACAGTCTGTTTTAAGTCACCCCACGTGACATGCAACGTCATGTTGCAGTGTCCAGTTCCGCTTCAGCTTTAATGTTTTTTTACAGATGGTTTCACATGTTCTTCAAGCACCCTCTGATACACACAATTCATGATGGATTCTATGATGGTGAGCTGGCCAGGTGCTGCTGCAGCAAAGCATCCCCAAACTACAATACTGCCACCTCCATGCTTCACAGTTGGTATGACGTTCTTTTCTTGGAAGACTGTGTTTGGTTTATGCCAAACATGTCTACTGTTCTGGTGTCTAAATGATTCAGTTTTAGACCCATCTGTCCAAAGAATATTATTCCAGAAGTCATGGTCTTTGTCTACATTCACTCTGGCAAACTTCAGTCTGCCCTTAATGTTTCTCTTAGTGAGCAAAGGTTTCCTCCTTGCACACTTCCCATGAAAGTCAAACTTGTGTAGTCTCTTTCTGATAGTAGAGTCATCCACTTTCACGTTGACAGTAGCCAGAGCCTGCTGTAGTTCCTATGATGACATTTTTGGGATTTTTGATGACTTCTTTGGGCGTCTGCTCCGCGGGTGAATATGCTTGGACGGCCAGACCTGGGCATGGTGGCAGTTGTTTTGAATGTCCTCCACTTGTAAACAATTTTCCAGATGGTGGAATGGCTGATGTCAAATTCTTTTGAGATCTTTTTGAATCCCTTACCAGACTCATAAGCGGACACAATTTTCTTTCTGAGGGCATCAGACGGCTCTTAGATCTCACCATGGTGCTCACTTCAACACTTCAACAGTCAGGAGACCACCAAACTAAATCTGAGGTTTAAATAGGCAAGGCTCCTTTAAAATGATGGTTAAAGATTTACTGATCATGTGCACCTGACGTGATACACCTGTGTGTGATTTTAACCATTTTAAGTGGGATAACGGGTGGGGTGTCCTAATTTATTCCACACCAGAAATTGTTTTTTAAATTACATTTCACATAAAGTTTTAAAAAGGCTTTTCTTATTTTTAATTGTTTAGTTATATTATTTGGATCCCTCAGTATCATTAAAATTCATATTAAATCTCCATATATCCAAATATATTTTAAAATATACAGGCTTTCATAGGGTGTCCTAATTTTCTCACATGACTGTATTAGCATTACCATAAGAAAACGTATGGTAATGCATACCATATACCGAGACATTATTTTAGGAAAAAATATTTAATGGTTTCTTCCTGTGCTCATTTGGCCAAGAATTAACAGCTAGAATCAACAATGGAAACGAGTCTTAGAAAATGACAAGAAATAAGCAGAAAAATTATTATTAGAAAAATTATTAAGCAGAAAAATTCTTGGAGACTAATAAAAACTAGCATCATTAATGATACGACCACCCATAAAATTATAACTAGAAAAATAATAGTAACTATTGGCTGATGTCCTCAGTTGTTGCTGAAAATAAAAGTTTCTTTTTGTGTCTCGTCTGTTCTCTCAGCAGCTGGATGAAGACGTAAGCGAATGCTGGTCTGCTTTGTTGATGCTCACCGACAAATTGATAAAGAGTCCAGACAATTCTCAACGCCTCCTACAGGTCAGAGCTGCCACCTTGAATTATCAGCTTCACACAAAGCTTCATCATTCAATCCGTCCATCGTTCACCTCTGTGCTTGTCTTCCAGGAGGTGTTTGACCAGAGGTTTGACTCCGCCCTCCAGTCCCTCATATCTGACTTCCTGTCCAGGATCGAGCAGCTCTTTCCTGTTCCCGACTTCAAACAGGTGATCAGTAAAACCTTGAACAGTCAATCTAGTAATTCTGCTGTATTTCATTTTCATTTATGTGGCCATTCATCCATCTCAGGCTGCCTCCTGGTTCGATGCTGCCCCCTCTGGGCTGGAGGACTGTCTGCAGAAGGCGGACAAGGATGATCTGAGGGAGCTGCTGACCAATCAGACCTGTTTACAGGGACAGTCACTGGTGACAGGTAAATAAGTAATCAAGAACTAATCAAATTAAATGAGAATCGGACTCAGTTTTGCTGATCTTTAATGTTTTGGCGGGGGGTTATTTCTTAGTGGGTTGTGATACAGAGGAGACCCTCCTGTCTGTGTGGTCCCACCCCCTTTTCACTAAACTGATCAATCCCAACCCTCCTCCACCTGAAACGGAGATCCAATCAGATGTGCTACCTGAGGTTAGTAGCCCCTTGCAGCTGGATGTGGAGCTGGTGAAGGTGGAGGTGGTGGTGATAACAGAGGACGAGCAGGAAGAGATCGAGGAGACTGTGATTGGGTCAGAGCTGGAGGCGTCCAATGAGAGCTCGGCAGCAGTCGGCAATGAATGTGTAGTCACACCTGTGGTTGTGGAGGTGGACAGGTGAGACCTTTTTTTGTTTGTTTGTTTTTTAAATAATCCTGGATCCCTCAGAGTCCTCAGAGCTTGAAAATATAACCAGCTTTTGCTTGTCAGGTTGAGGGACTCATGTGGAGACATTGTCAACCAATCAGAAGACACAGGTAACACACACACACACACACACGCGCGTAGATATAAGCTGTGTCCCAATTCCTAGGCCACATCCTTTGGCAGCCACATTTGTAGGCCGTTTACATCACAGCCAGACTTGAAAGTTGGGTCGGGTGTATCATTCGTAGCCCAACCTATCCCAGAATTCATAGCGCGGCCCAGCCAATTCCCATTTCCAACAATGGCGGCAGCTACTTAGTTTTAATATGACTCTTTCTGGGTTAGAAAATAAACTTTTAAGGTATTTTCAGGTGAGAATGTAGCTGTGTAAACTTCAAATATTTGCTTGGTTTATCGAGACATCACATATTTGCAAATATGCTCCGACGTTTTCTGAGACGTCTGTTACCCACCAACTCGATAGCTGACCGGGAGGTCAAGGCTCACTAGAGCCGGTGAGAACAGTGGACTCCGGCACATTGTTTCTAGACCCTGCACGGTCTTTCGCTACTCAGGTTAAACATGATATATAAGTTATTAAATAACTTTAAAAAGTTATTGTTTGGCTTTTTTCAGTATTTTATTTGTTCCTGAGTAAATCGGTTTGGCTGACATTAGTTATAGTTTTCACACAGCTGAATAAATGTCAAACAGAAAACTGATTAAACAGAAGCGTGAGATGGTCGAGAATGTACTCTAATGTCCTGTTATAATTTAGATAGCAAGGAGTTTATTGAACTCCACTGAGAAAGCTGGTGACGCAAATCTGAAGGCTAGACCGTCCTATTTCACAGGACCCGGCCCACGTAGACCACGAAGGCCGGGTCCTTCAAAGGATGCGGCCTAAGAATTGTGACAAAGCTATAGAAACTGAACTAGTCATTAAAGCTTCCTGTCTTTCTTCAATCAGATCTCTCCTGCTCAGAGGTCACAGCTAATGCTCTGCACAGCATTTCCCACAATTCCCAGCGTGTGGCTCACAAGTGTCCTCAGTGTGGCAAATGTTTCATCTACCGCTCACAGGTACTGTGTCAGTGTCTCAGTGTGGCATGACAGTAACTATATGGTCACTTTTTTGTCTGTTTGAGCAAAAAAAGTATCTTAAAATAAATCAATAAGACCACACATAAAAATGAAAACACATTTATTTTAAATTTAAAAAAATATATATATATACATCATATATACATCACTCCCTTAGATGTTTGTCTGACTGTCTGCAGGTGATCCGACACCTACGCACTAACAGGTCCTGCGGTTCGGCCTTAACGACATCCGTGCTCGAACAGACTCAACCTGGCGGCGCTGACAAAGAGCCCTGCCTCCCTCAGAATAGGCCCCCTCCCCGACCCGTCAGGTCTCTGTCCTGCTTCCAGTGCAACGCCATGTTCAAGACCAAAGCCGAGCTGCTGTCGCACCAGCGCACACACCGGGCCCGCCCCATCTACCACTGCGTCCAGTGCGACAAGGAGTTCCACCATCTATCCAGCCTGACCAATCACAAGCAGACACACCTGGACAAGGGAGGTTTCACCTGCAGCCGGTGTAACAAGGTGTTCGAGTCGGCCAAGGACAGGGACGCCCATCGGCTGCAGCACCGGCTGCCCGACCTCACCTGCACGATGTGTGACCAGACGTTCAGCTCACAGACGCGGCTGCTGCGACACCTGCAGACGCACTCGGTGGAGGGGGCGAAGCTCCGCTACAACTGCCGCTTCTGTGACCAGACCTTCTCAGGTAGACCACTGAAAGCGGTGAACCCCACTAACTCAGAGCACTTTCCATGGGCTCATTGACCTCTGCAGCTTAGCAGCAGATCTGGTTTTAAAAGCTCAGCGAGGCGGCTGTGTGTGTTTGACTCACTCGGTGAGCAGCAAACAGCAGGTTCACATCAAGTTCATCTGAGTCAGCCCTCTGTTAAAGATGTTTCTGGGAAAAAGGATGACGGTGGAACAAAACATTGCTGTTGAGCTGCTGCTCTAAAACAGTCAAGAGTCTGATGCTTTCATTATTTTCCTTTATAATTATTTTCCATTTCAGAGCTACAACACAATGTTAAAAAACAAAAAGCCTGCTCATCAACAACCGTCATCATCTGAAAATTTATTTTCAAAGAAAGAATAATTATTTTTCATCCTATTAACCCTGAAGCGACAAAAATACTTGGCGAAATAATCGAGCGCTATACTTTTTATTTTTTTACTTTTCCTCACACCTGCTCAGGTTTTGCAGTCACATGATTGTTAACCATGTACTGTTAACCTGCCCGCTGTTTTCTTCCCTCCCCCTGGTAACCACCGTGTGCTAGGGAAAAAACATGAAAACCATCTCAAAGAGGTATTACACAGCGAGTCGTCAGTGTTTTGGTCACTAGCACTTTGCTGCCAGCTGCTGTAAAACAAACACGTGAACAGAGCCTATAGAGAATTTGTAGAGCTCATCTTGGGAAAGTAAAACATTTTCAGATCATAATTCACATTGTAAAAGCAGCTGCAGGATTTAGGAAAGGGTTTCATTACATCCAGTGTGGTGGCAGCTCTCGATGCACATCTGATTTTTACGCAAAAAGGAAACAACACAAGCTTAATGAACGAAATGGCATTTATACTCACTGTCATTTTATTAGATACACCTTATCAGTCCTGCGTCCAGTCCTTGTTTCTTATTTCTGTGTTGCGCAGATTGAACAAAGGTGATGAAAACATTCCTTGGAGATCCTGATCCATACTGACTCACATCCATGATGTGAGTCTCCTTTTCCCAGAGGAGGTTAAACATGTGTTTAAATGTTTGTGTCTCCAGGGGTGACCCAGCTTCGTATCCACCAGCGCACACACACCTTCCGCACGTACCAGTGCGACCTGTGCAGCAAGACGTACGGCTCGCTCACCGGCCTGCAGTCCCACCGGGCGACCCACACCGCTGAGAGCCGCTTCCTGTGCTCGCAGTGCGGCAAGCGCTTCAAGACCCGCGATGGCCTGGAGGGCCACCTGAGGACACACACTGGTGAGCGGCCCTACCGCTGCCCCTACTGCTCCAAAGACTTCACCGCACTCGCTGGCCTCAACGTGCACGTGCGGCGGCACACCGGGGAGCGGCCGTACGTGTGCACGGTGTGCGGTAAAGGCTGGCCGTCCGGCGGTGACCTGCAGAAACACATGAGGACGCACACGGGCGAGCGGCCCTATGTCTGCCAGGACTGTGGGAAGGCCTTCTCCATTTCCTGTCACCTGACTGAACACCGGAGGATACACACAGGTAAGACAGGAAGCTGGTCACATGATCACGGTACACAAAGATATGCTGTCGTAACTCCAGATGCTTTTGTACCGGTTCTGAACCCGAGCGCCTCTCGGTCTGTTTTCCAGGAGAGAAGCCGTTCTCGTGTCCGGAGTGCGGGAAATGTTTACGGAGGAAGTTTGACCTGAAGAAACACATGTTGTCCCACAGCAACATCCGTCCCTACGCCTGCACCTTCTGCACCAAGAGCTACACCCGAAAAACTCACCTGAACAGACACCTGCTCACACACCAGACTGCCGACAGCGAGGTGGTGGTGGTGCAGGTGGTCGAGGAACCCTGAGGATGTGCTTAAATCAGAACTGTGCGCGTTGTACGAGTTTCATGCGTTCATTCCTGCAGTGAGTGAATCGATCGCAGATTCCCGAGTCTGAGTCGACTTGTGGTGATGCAGTTTAAGGTGGGAGCAGGTGATCTGCGTGGATCTGATTTACAGGCAAAACTAACAGCTGGAAACAACAGAAAGCAGTTCTGCAACTTCAGCTGATGAAGCGAGTTTGATCATTCATTCACGAATCAAAGAAACTTTATTTTGAATGTTTATTAATATTTTATTTGTATTTTTTTAATACTTAAAACATATTTTACTGATGTGTTTTTATTGACATGCTCTCATTTACGTTTTTCTTACATTCAAACATTTTTATTTTACTATAAATGGAAAAAATCTTCAAATGTATGAAAAATGTAAATGACAACACAATCGACTGCTCACCTGAATACACAAGGTCAAAAATCAATCAAGTTGAAAACACATAAGTATTATTTCATAAAAGTATTAATTAATTATTAAAAAACAGTAATTAGGTAATCATGCTCAAGATTTATAGAAATAATAATAAATAAATACTAATTAATAACAATGAGCATAATAAATATTTTACATGACATTTATTTTTAATATTTTGTGAATGACATGAAATATAAAAGTAAATGTTTCACTCTTAAGTCTCGACTAAGTTAGCAAAAATGTCAGTAATGTATAAATAAATAATGGAGTATACATTTTTTTAATGTTTAAAAAGGTAAATATAAAACATGGAACATAGTAAATTTTTAACATTGCAGGTAAAAACTTGATTCATTCAAATTCAGTATTGATAAAGTAAATTTCTGGTCTCTCATTTTGTATTGAAACTAAATTTCACTCAGTTTCCAGCTGTTGGTCAAAAAACGTCAGATTTTTCTAAAGTTTTACAAAGAAAATTCAAATATTTGCCGCTCAGTTCACAGCTGCATCACCGCAAGCTTTACTGATGAGCAGCGGAGCTGAATACGCTGTCCTGTTAGTGGAGTAAGTCCAGGGTCCGTTGCTTCAGGTGCTGTTGGTAGTAAATATAATGAATGACTGTTTTCTTGTACAGTGACACGTTACATTACTACATCACTAATCTGTTAGTTTCACATTGGTGGGAAGCGCTTACACTAATAGGATAATAAAAGGCCATTTTTTTTCATGATTTTGACTTAAAAAGATGTTAAATTCTTATTTTTGGTGATCTTAAACGTGAACATTGCAGACCCTGAGGTCGACTGGAGCACGTTAATGTTTACTCTGCTGTTAAACAAAGTGTTTAATCAATTTGTGTCACTGACTCTGTTTACATGTACAAAAATTGTTCCAGCCTTTGTCCTTAATCTGAAATATACACCAAACTACAAACCTCTTTGTTTGTCTATCTGTAGTTGGTATTATTATGTGGTATAACAAGATCAACCCAAACAAGTTTTTAAAGTTTTCAGCTGTCTGAACTCAGCCTTCATTTATCAGTCCTCCAACAGTCTTCTTGGTAAGTTCAGTTTTTCATATTTATACAAAAAAATCATCTGTTCTGTATTGTGCCATAACTAGTTGAGCACAGCAAGGAACGGGGCTCCACCTTGTGGCACTTTTCAGCAATTGTGCTCTACTTTGTTAAATTATAAAGAATGGAGATAACTAAATCGGGGAAATTAAACAACCAAAATCTTGTCTTCTCACCCAAAACACTTAGCCTCTAAGGCAGGAATACACACACACAATCTGAAACACCAAATCTGAGTCTAAATAACAGAGCATCTTCAATGGGTCCCTTATCCTGCCAACAGATTTTAACTACCATCTTGGACTGCAGCTTGCGATGCAGGTCCGTGAAGAGCTTCTCCACCTCTGTCAGGCTCTGATCTTCAACTGCATTCCCAGATGTTGGAGTTTTAGTCCATCCAGCTGCAGACTAAGGAGAGCTTTTGGCCTTTATTTGGCAAATGTTGGAAGGAAACACAAGCTTATCACTCTACCTCTTAAGAGTTCGTTAATAGTTAATAGCCCACTGGTGCTCAGGAAAAGTTGAGGTCATCTCTGGGCTTGGATTTGGTGGTTAGTTTGTATCACTGCTGTAACTGCAATGCTTTAAACTGAACTTTGGTTAACAGATCTAGAGTAGCACTGCTGGAGAAACTTGTTGAAGTCAAAGAGATCATGAAAATAGCTCAACAGATGAAGATGATTCAGGAGTAAACAAACATAATGAGAACATTTTAGAGCCTCTGTCATGTATGAATAAACAGTAAAGGGGTGTACAGTGCAGCTATAACCTCTGTTTATGTTAACAATCTGTTGACTGGTTGCTACAAACCTCTGGAAAAATTCCCAGAGAACTCCTAAGACCACGTTGGCTTTTTGGTTATTAAATGGTCAGAATGGGAAATTCATAGAGTTGTGCTCAGTTTACACAGCATCATTGCCTTAATAAATTACAGTATATGTAGACCTGTTCAATTTACATTTATAGTCAACACATTAAGATCCATTTTGAGCAGGGAAATCCTGCCCAACCTGAAAATTATCAACACATCCCACATGTGTTGTCTGTGTAGTAAATCCTGGTTTAGGATATGTTGTTTATCAGAATAGTAATGGACTATGAGGCCATGCCTGCCACTGTAGTGACTGCTGCTGTTTGTGCTATCTTGTTTGTATCTGAGCGCGAACTTTGACCTCCTTCTGCCGGTTTGATTTTCTATCTTTGTTCATATAAAAGCTGCTCTGATGGCACTTTAACTCTCTGACTCTTATTGCTGCAAACCAAGGCTTGAATAACACCAGAGGCCAGGGTACAATACGTCGACAATCTTTATTGGGGCCATGTTGCTTAACAGGCTTGAATGTGAAGTGATTGACGTCGATGGTTTGTGTCTACTCATCATCGCTTCCTCGCATCTTTTCGATAACTTTGCCTATCCACTTGGTCATCCTGAACAGGTGAGTGTAGAAGCCGTACTTCCCATCGCGATCGCAGCCCTCGCTCCATGACACGATGCCGATCTGATACCAGCGGTTCTCTGCCGGGTACTGCACAGGAAGACAGTTTCAAAATAAGACTCATTGTTTGCAAAGGCAGCTATTCTAAATTCTCAGATTGAACCTTTTGTAAATGGTAGAAAAGTCTTTTCAGAGCTGAAAGAACGAAAAACTCTATAAATATTTTAACTCCTTTTTCAGTTTTTAAGCAAAAATGCCAAATAACACTTAACTGTGAGTATGTATTGCTTTATATTGTAAGAAAATAAATGAAGATTTAGGCTGCCAGTTAGGCATATCTGAAGATTACGTAGTTATTCAACTTCTTGTTACTATCCCCCCTGTCTAGAGTTTGCAAAAAACCCTGCTTTTTAATATGTTATATTGTTGTTATGAGAAGAATCTTCAAATCTGTCTTTAAGTTTTAAACTCAACTTTGGGCATTAAAATTGATGAAGTTTTGGGCCGATGTTGACGAAACGGTTTGGGAACCCTATGTTTAAAGATCCTGCCAGAAAAAAGGCCATTCCAAAGAAAAACACAAGTATGTTTCATATGGGACTAAACAGCTGTGTAGGTTTAAGAAATTTGCCCAATAAACCTCACTAACTGGGAATCCTCACTAGTGAATAGTGAGTTTCAGTTCCTACCTTTTGGGTGAAGGTTTCTGGTGCCAAAGGGTATTTGGTAGGTGACCTGAACGTGAACTGCATAATGTTACTGAAACAATGCCAGAGAGAATGTCGGCCGTCATCGAAGCTAAAGGCAATCCAGTGAAATACTGGTGTATGATTGTGCAGTGTATATGTTTTAACACTATGTTAAAGTGCTGTGTGGCACTTTTCAAAACCTAGTGATTTTAAAGACCACAAAAATAATTTATAATCAACTACATGAAAGAATACGGAGTTAAAGCGATAAATAAAATCACATAAATCCTGAACAAACTGTGTGAATCAAATCATCATTGGTGTCCCAGAGAACACACATTTTCCCCTAGAAACCTTTGACATGGAGTTAAACTGGTCTCTAGGCCTGTGTGACTCTGAATTTAGTTGGAGAAAGCATGGCTGTATGACTTTGGCACAAACGAAGCATTGGTAATTCCTAATAAAAACATTTTGCATTTTCAGTAATTTTATATATTTGGGTTGTGGTAAAACATATTAAAGCCATAAAATACTGTTAAAATACTGTTAATGTCCAGATAGATTTTCAGGAAATGTTTAACATTTTTAACGTGTCAGGAACAAAAGTCTAATTACATTGTTCTTCTTGATGATTGAGAATGCATCAAGACGAGGAGTCAAGGAGGCCATTTACGTGAAAAGGGAAAGAGGGGGCCTAAGGGTACATCTTTCACCATCGTGATTGCAGCCATTCCCCAACTCTCTGTGAATGGTACTCATGGCCATTGATCAGTGGGTTTTGGTCAGTGGTTGTTGATCAATGGTCATAAGAATTTGCATAATTAAGATTAAGGAACTGACCTCCCAGCCCATTGTTCCTTCAGTGGGCTGGTTTCAGTCATTATGCAAATGTACTGTTTATAAGTTTGGGGAAAGCTGCAGTCAGCTGAGACTGAAGACGTCACTTAGATGAGTGACGAAACGTTTCTCCCACAAAACGCTACATCCAGATGAACAGAATCAACTTTTTGGATAATTACACTGTTGTTCAACTTATAAACAAGAAAGCATTAATTTTGGATATAAATGTTAATTTGATTCTATATGTAACAGTTAACACACTGTGTACATATTTTATTACTATGCGTTAATTAAAACAATGTCCTGAATTTTTAGCAGATTAAATTAATGTATATGTGTGATATTTACATTAAATGTTACAAAGCACTGAACAGAACATATGAAAATCTGTTTAAGTGTTAATATACTGTGTTTTACTGGGCTACTCCTTCTGCAACTGTCTTACACTGCCTTCACTTCTGTGTGTTCTCGTGCCGTCGGTCTTATAATTTATTTAACAAATATTTTATTAAACAGCTGCTTGAGATATAAACCAGATGTTATCTAATGATAAGAAATGGTAAAGAGGAGACTTAATCTATCATTTGTTCTTCTTTCATTGTGATTCTCACCTTCATCACAAAAGGTCCGCCGCTGTCTCCCTCACAGGCGTCTCCACGATGGTTATCGTCTGGTTTATAACCTGAAACAACCAGAGACTGTAATTATAGAGAAACTATGACACCTTCAGGAGATGCAGGATCATCCTGAGAGAAACAACCAAATTCCATTCAGTGCAGCCAATGAGATGGCAGCATCACTCAGCACACCAGGGGTTTATTCAGGATCAAACAGTTTGACCAAAAATAAGCCAAAGATAAAATATAAACAAGCATTTTCTTGAACAAATGTGGAAAATCTTTTGTTTTGTTTTACCAGCACAGAACATGTTGTCTGTGATCTTGACTGAAGTGGAGCTGCGGCAGATGTTCTGGTCCACTATTGGTAGGTGGATTTGCTGAAGGACTGATGTTAAATTTCTCACTGCAGGGTTCCAGCTTTTCTTCAGGCTCCCCCACCCGGTAACTCGGCCCTTAAAGCCTTCAGACATCAGACTGCCGGAAAAAATACCAGTCAGATATATCACAAGGCCTGTCACCATCCATAGTATAAACCTCACTGAACCAAAGTGTCTCTGACCACAGTTCTTAATAGCACCCTCTACTGGCGCAGTCTTTGCATTACTTTAGACTTTCCAAGAAGACAGAAGGAATCTGTGGGATCTGAAGAATCTTTTAACCCCCTGCAGGATAACTGGAGAAAGGAAAATCGATATCTATGGAGAAATAGCTATGTGACCAAGTTTGAGGACCTGACTTGATTTAATCAAATTGTTGTTTACTGAGGACTTTAAGCAAAGTCCTTGGCACAATAATAAACTGTGTTGATACCTCCCCAATTAATATTTCTAGCAGTATTCAACACCATATGAACAAAATAATCTCTCCAGCAAGCTCTATGTCGGACCCAGAGTCTCCCCCACATAAAAACGCTCCAGATCACTTGACAGAACTGGAAATTCAATTCTCCATTCAAGACACATTTTCACTTGTTTCCTTTCATTTGGTGGGAAATATAATTAAAGAATTTGGTCTGAACTTGTCAACTTTTAATTGGTTGCAAATGTTTGTCTTACAACTTGGCGACGGGCTTGCTGGGCAGGCAGATAGGATGGATCTTATCAGTGAACGTGACCGGCCTTCTCATGTGCAGCAGAGCGATGTCACAGTTCAGGTTTTCCTTCCAGTTGTACTTGGGGTGGACAATGATTTCATCAATTACCACAATCTTCTCAATGCCACGCTCAAACCTAGAAAAAAATGACATAATTCCAACAGGCCTTCAAATGAAACTAATGATAATTAAGACAGACACGCCTTTTTACATGGTGCTTCTGTGTTTTCCCAGGCGGACCAGTATATCGCTGACAGTGAAGTTCTTGTTCCAGGGTGGGTAAAGGATGCAGTGAGCTGCAGTGAGGATCCACTGATCACTGATCAGACTGGCTCCACACAAAAACTCCTGTGGGCTACGCTTGTACAGCATCACCTGCCTGCAAACAACAAAATTATTTATTAAGTTAGAAATATAAGTTGAGTCAAAAACAGTTTGTATCTTAATGGTTCTTTTATTTATTTCTGATTGGCAGGATCCCACAACCTTTTTTCTTTTATTTATTAATTGTAGTGAGTCAATTTTTCTTTCTTGGTGTGTTTTCTAAGGACATTGTCAAGATTTAAAAGCTATTGATGTTTCTTCTTTTCGGTATATTCTTGGCAAAGGAGAATCTTCATTGGATGTTTGCTCTTACAGTTCTAATGGGCAGAGTGAGGCCTGTAGATTCTGTTGGATCTACAGTGTAAAAAACTTGCGTGGGAAGAACAAATGTGTCAGGATTGCACCATTTGTGAGGGGAAGAATGTAATCACAGATATATTCCTGCAAACAGAACATTTCTTTGGCCTCAATATTTAACTGCTCACTGTGGAATGTATACATATTACTAATTTGTCACTTACCACTGTTTAGATTCCTCCATCAGCTGACACAGAGGTCACCCAAATGAGTATGGATGTGGCGTATGGCTATGCATAATAACTGGAAGACCTGGTCCACCCTTTGCATCATAACCTGGGCCGGCAGCATGACTTTCAAATCTGTCTCAGCTTTTTTACAACAAAGAAAAGATACCGAAAACCTTCCCTGTTTCATACTTTTATTTATTTGCTTGATGTTACTTACTGTAAGTCTTTGAATCAGCGAAGCCTGCAAGCACAGACCTAACAGAGCCCTTCACTTTTTCTATTTCCTTGCTACCTCAGCTCTTTCTTTTGGGTATTTTATTTACCTTTGAAGCTACTTGATTTTCAAATTCCAATTTTATTTGTCACGCTCACAATCATACACAGTACAACATGTAGTGAAATGCTTATTGTTACGCAATGCCTATAGTAAAGAAATTTGCAAAATTTACAAATTTTATGTTTTAGTAGTTTACAGTAAAAAAAATTACACTTTGAAAAATGTACATAAAAAGAGGCAATAAGAGTTCCATAAAAAAGATCTAACAGATTTAAAGAATAAATTAAGAATTTAACCTAACAGGTAAAGAGTAAACTAAGAGTTAAAGGTAAATTATAAGATAAAAAAAGTAGAATGTACAAATAGACAATTTAAAAAAGAAAGTATAAGAATCGTGCAAATAAACAGAGTGTCTGCGGCGATTTGATGTATAAGAGCCCAGACTACCCCTGGTTCAGGGCCCAAATAGACTGGGGGAAGAAGCTCCTCCTCATTCTTTCTGTTTTGACCTTAAAGGATTGACCTCAACAGTGAGAAAAGTTCATTGTTGGGATCGGAGAGGTCTATCATGATCTTTCTGGCTTTGGTCTTGCAACGTTTAGTGTAGACAGACAGCAGGTCAGGAAGCTCAGAGCAAATGATGAGGATGATGATGAAAAAGCTTTATTTATCACTTGCTTTTGGCTGAGCGCACCACTCTTTCAAGATCTTGTCTGTCCTGCTTGGTGCTGTTCCCATACCAGGTGCAGATGTTTCCCATCAGGATGCTCTTGATGGTGCAGGAGTAGAAGTTAAGCACCCTCAGCAGCAGATGGAAGTTTCTAAGCCTTCTGGGGAAGAAGAGATGCTGGCGAGCTTTCTTGAACAGGGTGTTGATGTGACATGACCATGACAGGTCCTAAGTGATGCAGACACCCAGGTACCGGAAGCTGTCCACTCTCTCCACTGGCGCATCACTGATGATCAGGGGCTCGTAATTCCTTGCCTGCTTTGTACTGAAGTCCATAATCAGCTCCTTAGTCTTGCTGAGGTTAAGCAGGAGGTTGTTCTCCTGATACCACTTCTCCAGGTCCATAATCTCCTCCAGGTAGGCCTTCTCGATATTGTCAGAGATCAGGCCCAACACAACAGTGTCATCTGCAAACTTGACAATGGAGGTGGTATCTGATGTGGCTACACGGTCGTAAGTATACAGTGAGTACAGCAGGTGGCTTAAAACACAGCCTTAAGGCACGTACTGAATGAGATGTAGGGAGAGACTTGTTTTCCCATCCTCACTGATTTGGTCTGTCTGTAAGGAATTTGAGGATCCACTGGCACAGTGATGAGCTGAGTCCTAGATCCTTCAACTTGGTGAAAAGCTTTAAGGGAATTATTGTCTTGAATGCAGAACTGTAGTCCATGAACAGCATCCTAACATAATTCCCTCTGCCAGTGTCCAGGTGACTCAGGGATGTGTGAAGCAGGTGTGATATGGCATTGTCTGTGGAAGATTAGTCTGGTATGCAAACTTAAGTGGGTCAATGGTGGCAGAAAGTGAAGAAGTGATGTGGTCTCTTACCAGTCCCTCAAAACACTTCATCACTGTTGATATCAGTGCTACTGTGGCTGTGCGATATGACCGAAATCTCATATCCCGATATAAGACATCTATCGTCCCGATAACAATATAAATTACAGAAATGTCACATTTTCTGTAGATTCTGTGAATCTCGGACAGCTCGATTTGCGTGAATTGTTTCCAGCTGGGCATCATTTACCTGGAGTCGAGTGTTTTAACCGATGTAAGAAACTTTACATTTTTAGACATAAGTTGTAACAGCCGCCGTTTACTTTGTAAGTATTTATTACACAGCGTGCTGTGGAGAAAAGCCTGTTCTAACATTTGAGTCTAAGGTTTATTTTTTAGCACCTGACGGCTCTTTTTGCTTCTCATCCATAAAAGCATACTTGATTCAGTTTATTTTGAAAAGCCTCAACAGGATCTTGAGCTTTATTGTGAAAGGTTTATGTAGAAAATAAACAAGCGGACATGCGTTGATTTTACCGTCGTTGTTGCTAATGACAACACATAAAAACAGGCGCTTGTCTGTCCGTAGTGTGGTTATATTAAATATAAGAGAAAGAGAGAACTTTAAGGAATGTAATATAGCCACTACAGTGACCATCCAAACTATGAAAAAATATTGCTGTAAACAGTTTATTTTGCGACACCACGAAACAAACGATAAATGAAACAATAGATGTTTTTATATCGTCATCTGATATATATTGTTATATTGATGTGATGGCATGCCACACATGGTAAGCTCCACACCTCACCACCAGTTGATTCACGTTAGTTTAATTTACAGTCACTACTTTAATATATTCTACTTATTGTTCAATATTGTTTCTTTATTAAATGTATTTATTTTTCAATCACACCTTCCAATGTTTATATGGCGTGCACACATATTAACCTTGCAAGGTCAAAGTTCTGTTTTATGTTATATTAATACATCTTTCTTTGTTTGAGTTACCTGGGGTTTGGCTTCTCCTCCTGTCTGGTAAAAGGTGTGGCAAAGGGCTGGGAGACAGCCTAATTGGATAGCACCACATGCTTCATTGCCTGGGGGGTGTTTCATGTTTGTTTAATTGTTTTGTATTAGTTGGTTATATGGCAGCCATCTTGTTTTCCCCCGTGTGTGTCATTTGGTTTAGCTAAGTCAGTATTTAAGTTTCCCCATGTGTCATTTCAGCAGGTCAGTTTATCATATGTTTGTTTGAGGTTTTTGTTAATTATTATCTTGAGTTTAGTCTATTGAGTTGACCTCTTTTATTGGTCTGCCTGTTTAAGTTTTGGCTTTGTTAAATATATTTTTGGGTCAATAAAACCCCTTTTTTGAATTAAAACCACCTGTGTCCTTTATGCTTTACTGCTTGGTCCTTGACAATCGAACAGCCCTAAGTGCTACTGGACGATAATCATTGTGGCAAGCGGGCTGTTGTTTCATAAAAACAGGAACAACGATGGACTGTTTGAAGTACATGGGAACCACTGCTTGGGCCAGGGAGAGGTTTAAGATCACTGTAAACACCGGTACTAGCTGGTCAGTGCAGGCTTTCAGGACCCAACCAGGGATTGCATCTTCTCCTGCTGCTGTTCACTCTCCTGAACAGTCGCACTGTTGTAGCTGTGACTCTAGTTTTTCCCCGTAGCTCCGCTTTGCCTTTGCAACCACGCATGCGCACATTGTAAACAGCCTTGTATTGGTCCACATTACTGGAGATGCGACCCGCTTTGTAGGCAGTGGTGTGCGATCTCAGAGCGTCGTGGATGTTTTTATCCACCCACGGCTTCATACACTAGTTTCCTGATATATCCCACAACCACTTACGTAAACATGTTGATGCCATCAGAGCTGCACCAAAACATGTTCCAGTCTGCGTCATCCAGTGCATCCATCCAGCGTGCAATCTCTCTCCTGATTGGTGCTTCCTGCTTTAGTCTTTGTAAACAGACACGAGGAAGATGATGGTGTGGTCCACTTTTCCAAATGCCGGCAGAGACTGTGCTTTGTAGCAGTCTTTGAATGGATTGGTCTAATGTCCTTGTGCCCCTGGTGGGGAAGGGGATGTGTTGGTGAAGGTTATGAAATGTGCATTTGAGATTTACTCTGTTAATAGCTCCCATAACAATGAGAGCAGTATCCTAGTGAAGTGTTTGTTTTTGTGTGAGAGCCTCATGTAGTTCACATAAGTCTGAGTCCGAGTCTGAGTCCGTGTGTGACAGAATATAAACAGTGCAGGCAATGACCGCAGTGAATTCCTGAGGAAGATAGAAAGGGTGACATTTATTGATCAAAAGTTCCAGATTGGGTGAGCAAGAGCTTGTGAGTGGAAAAATGCTTGTGCAGTCGCACCATCTCTTTTCTTCCTCGGTGCCATTGTTCTGTTCATTTCTTTTCTTCGGTAGACCGAGAAAGTATCGCTAGGTTCAGCAATGTCTCGGTGACAGTGTTGGGAAGGTTCGTTTTAAAATGTATTCCACTACAGATTACAGAATACATGCCCCAAAATGTATTTTGTAACATATTCCGTTACGTTACTCAATGACAGTAACGTATTCTGAATACTTTGGATTACCTATTATATTATCGTGCTTTTTACAACTAAATGAATGTACTATTGCTGCGTGTGAATTATTACTTTTACTGAAGGTTCCTCGCCATACCAATACCGACAAGATTTTTAAATCTTAATATAAAATGAGTAACAGTAGCGTGGGCATTCGGTAAGGCTGCACATTTTGCAGTGATCTCATATAGAAAACTATTCTGCACGTATATAAAACAGGTCCCCGGCTCTGAACCGTAGTAAAGGGACCTCTGGCTAATGCGTTGGGTTGGTGTCGGGCTCATAGCCAAAAACTAGCTTTACTTTGTTGTGTGGGTCAACTTTGCTAGCGAGAGACAGAGAAAGGCGTCGAAAGGCTGCTCCAACGGAACTTATTGTTTCGGAGAAAAACACGAAAAAAGTGTACAGTCGAGTCTTAATAGCTTACTTACAACTGGGCTCGTCAGGCACTTTTTTTGGCTGCAGTGGTTATTATTATATTTGCATGGTTCCAGCTCCCGTTTCTGCTCGATGACAGCTCGTACTTTTCCTTTTTCTCCCTCCCTCGCTCACAGACACATAATGTGTATAGCAGTCCATTCTCCCTGCAGCACAGACTAAACTGTCCATGAGGCTACATTCTTTAGAGCTATGCCTGTAACACTCTGCCTATTGCCTTCATATTAAATCATTTTTGTGAATATCTTTTTAAAATATTTCTTCACGTCATTATGTGGGCTGCAAGTAGAGGTGACATGGGCCGCGAGATTGAGACACAGGCATTAGAATAGAGAGGGCATAGCCGAACATATGAAACAGGAAAATACCGCCGTGTAATCCCTTTATTTCAGCAAAGTAACTGTATTCTAAATACCACCTTTTTTAAACGGTAACTGTAACGGAATACAGTTACTCATATTTTGTATTTTAAATATGTAAAGGCAGTACATGTATTCCGTTATTCCCCAACACTACTCGGTGAAGCAGAGGATGATGCAGTCCCGAACAGAGATGGGCAGTAACGCGTTACGCGTTACTGTAATCCGATTACTTTTTTCGAGTAACGAGTAAAGTAAGGGATTACTATGGCAAAAACGGTAATTAGATTACCGTTACTTTCCCGTAGGAACGCTGCGTTACTGCGTTACTAAAACCGTGATTTTTTTTGCAAGAATGTCTCATGACAGTGACGTAAGCAAGTGCGACGTTTGTGACAACAGCTGTGTGCAGATCAACAATAGATCATATATCGAGTGCGGGAGAGAGTATGAGCGTGCAGGGTTTAAAGCGTGGAAGTACTGACCTTACTTTAAGTTTGATTCCATAAAAAGTGACAAAAACATTAGCGTCCATTGAGCGTGGGAAGAAAACTTCTTTTTACAGCGAAAAAAACCCCTAAACTTCCAAGCAAGCACCGAGTGCGCAACGACGTAATGGGAAATTCACAGAGCTGCCATATCCTTCCACTGACCGCTGCGGCTCACCTGCACCAGGGTAAACCTCCGCCTACCCTGCTCCTGCTTTACAGGTGAAAATAGAGCAAAAGGACCGCTAGTCTTTGACTTTATTTTCTGCTGTGTTTTACTTGCATCTATTTGAAAGAGTGAGTGTAAACACAAAAAAAAAAAAAAAAAAAAAAAAAAAAATTTATGTGCTGGAATGTGCAGAAAATAGGTTTTGTCACGGCGAGTGAGAGGAGCCGTGTGGAGGAGGAAAAGGAGGATCCACACGCAGGCAGTCGTGAAGGTGTAAAAGGTGATTTATTGAACACAAAAGGAGAGGCAAACGGCAACACGGAGAACTAAACTAAACTGGGAAACAACTAAAACTACAAAGCACAAACCTGAATGAGAATGAGCAGAGGAGAATGATGATGGACAGCAGGGAGAACACACGGGTGAGACATGGTAGATACACAGACGGACCAGCAACTACAATAACGGAGGACATGACTTAAATACACCCAGAGAACACAGGGGAATTACACACAGGTGGTGGACACAGCTGACGAGACGAGACAGAGGTAAAACTGAACACACTCACATGAGACCCAGACCTTCACAATAAAACAGGAAATGAGAACACCACACCAAGACGCAGACCTGACACTGAGAGACAGACAGAATGACACATGGAACCTGAACTAAACTAAACGTGAGATACAACAGAGAACAAATCCTTAAACATGAAACTCAAATAATAAACATCATAATCATCATCATAAACACAACAAGAGAACAGGAAAACAATCCCTGATGCAACTAAAACCAAAACATAATAACCTCAAACATGGAATAACAAAAACATAAAACTCCACATACTGGGTCCAACGGACCCAGACCCGTGACAGGTTTAAATATTAAACAAATTTCTTCCAGTCAGTGAATGTTGCATATAATTACATTTTTGCTTGATGCATGAAGTTAAAAGATTAAAACTAATAAAACAAGTTTTAAAAAGGGACTTTTCCATTTGATTACATTTTGTATGATGGATTATGTAGAAAAAGTAGAATTGGGCTGAGAGATCTATCGCTTTATCACCTATTCAGGTTGTAAATCGTGTTTTAAAAAAGTAACTAAGTAACTAAGTAATTAATTACTTTTGAAAATAAGTAATCAGTAAAGTAACGGGATTACTTTTTTGGGGAAGTAATCAGTAATTAGTTACTGATTACTTTTTTCAAGTAACTTGACCAACACTGGTCCCGAATGTCTCTCTGAAACTTGACTCTGGCCCTGAGGTCATCACCCTTGTTCTTGATGGACTGAAGATTGGCTAGCAGTATACTGGGCATGGATACACTGTGTGTGTGTGAGCCCCTAGCATATGTTACTGTTTTTATGTTTTAGGTGCTATAGCACTGCAGTCTCCTGAATTTTGGGATAAATTAAGTATATCTTATGTTACTTTGATAATCTCCTGATGGGAGTCTGATCTGTTTTGACAGACATCCAGAACAATTTTGTCAATCATCCTTAAAGTCATGTTTATCTAGTGTCATTACCATGGAGCCGAGGCCACTTCAGCGTCATCATCCTGAATGATACGACACCATCTGCTGAAAAGCATGCATGCTTCGTTTGCATCTGTTTTGTTCTTCTTTTCAAACAGGGGACGCTGTCCACAATCTACAGCACAAGAAGTAAATAAAAACTTTGATAGATGGTCAAACACAACAAAACTATTAACAGGCTAGATGGATCACCTGCTTCTTGAATTGTTCTCTTTCAGCTTTTTGGGGTACAGGGATTACCTGATGCTTGCTGTCACTGCCCATTAAGTGCACTCACCATCCTCTCCTTGTCCAAACGTGCGAGGACTGAAAAGGTTTTTCCTGGCCTGACCTAAGACGGAGCGCTCCCTGCCTTCGGTCACAGTTGTTTGCTCAGGCCCTAATAGTAGGGCATCTGCAGGAAACAGGTGGCCAATTGGAAAGGTAAGGGGCAGGTAAACAGGTGGATTTATTTAATAGTGGATTGTAGGTTTGTACTCTACCACATAGCTGCAGATCACAGTAGTCCATTGTTATATTTCCAGCAATCCTGACATAGCACCAGGGGCCCTCATAGTCACCGTCAGGATTTCGGCACTTGTTGGTCTGCAGCTGAACTTCAGGGATGAACTCTTTGTCCCGACTGAGGGTTTTTACCTCCGGTAATGACCATGGCAGGCAGGTGTGACCTCCTATGGTAACACTTAGGTCCCCATTATATTCTATACCATAATTGGGCAAGCACAGTATAGGTTTGTGTGGTTTCGTGGCCACAGTGGGTGGGACAAAGTCTTCACCTTCAACAAAAATAAATAAATAAATAAAAAAGACAGATCAGCTGGCACAACAAGGAGTGGATACTGCAGAGAAATTTAATCCTAGATTGTATATGAGCCCTGAAACACTCCAGGATGTAAGAAGAGTTCAGCAATGATGTGGAAACCAAAGACTGTGGAAGAAATTCAGTGACTTGTGAGCAGCTCATTTTAGGTGTTGACATGGCTTTCCAACATTACTAGCACAAGAGTTTCAACTAGCCTAAAATGGTGCAAGAATATTAATTATTATCATTTGTGACACAGGACCCCGTGAACATACATATGCACGCACTGGCGTCAGGTTGGATTAACAGTCCTTTTTATTTGTGGCAATGCAACAACCATGGCGCCAACTCCTCCGCAGCCCCTATCAGCTGCTCCAGCACCACAGTGGTTGGATTAACAAGGGTAGATTAACAATCATTTTATTTGTGGCAATGCAACTGCGGTTTTTAGCCTTGATCAGCTCAGGACGCAGACACTCCTTGCTTGTTGCCACACACTCCTCTCCTGCCTGACTGTCACTATCAAAAAGAGCAGACACACAGTCAATTAACCTGCGAGGTACACCTGTTCTTCCCACCTCTGTGCCGCCTTACGAGCTCACTGAAACCAGAAACCATCGCACCTCCTTTTTGGTCTTGGAGCACGGGCATGATGTTATTGTGACACACTAATGTGTGGTCACATCAGGAGTAGTACTTGTTAAAAGAAAGAGAGACTTGTCACCGAAGTGAACCATGTGTAATGAGGTAGTTGCACCCCCCAGCCTCCGGGTGGCGCATTGTTCAGTGAGACAGAATAGCGAGGTCATAGGTCCTCCTCTCCAATATGGCAGAAGCGAGGCAAAGAGAAACTTCACCAGTCGTCTCTGTCTCATCATTTCCCTGTTTTGCAGGTTTGTAACCGGTAAAACTATAGTAAAACGGTTGTAAAATATTGATAAGAAACATAGCTAAATGTGGGGGTATAAATCAGCGGGTAAACGCTGTTATTGGTTACGTTTTATGAAGTAGAAGGACTGAAAAAATGCCAAAGCCCAGCCAGCCGCGGGCGCCATTTTGGTTTCCTTTCTTCACTTATTTCGGGTCGTTTAGCTGAATAAGCTCCTTGTTGTGTCCTGATATTGTGAATATGAATGTTAATCTGCTGTTGGCAGTGAAAAACGACTGTTTACTGGTTCTGAAAAGTGATTTTGAGAATGTTAAAGCTAAAGCTAAGCCTGTCGACATACACATGACTCTTTCATGTATTTGTGAGCCACTAAGCTAAATTGATTTAAGACCAAGCACTGGTATGTTGGTTAAAACAATCAGAATACATAGGTATTTGGGTTAAAAGTTAAAGAGAGGTAAAAATGTATTTGAACATGCATTTCATATTGTTTTGAATTGTCATTCGGAGAGAATAACCGAGTAAATGATTTGAAGGTCACTACACGTGAAGTATTCTTGTTTCCCATGTAAAGATCGTGGTATTGCAGCTTGAACACACAGACGGTTTTACTGTTATTTCTGTTGTATATAGAGAATGGTGATGCTGCAAATTAAAAATACATGTGATTGTATAAATAAATATGGCAGAAGCGAGGCAAAGAGAAACTTCACCAGTCGTCTCTGTCTCATCATTTCCCTGTTTTGCAGGAACATTTAATCTGTTTTACCGGCCCAAACTCTGGGTCGGTTACATTATCGCCGCTGTCTTCTCTACCTGAGGGCGCATCTGCTGGCCCCCCAAATGGTACCCCAGATACTGTACCTCCCTCCGTCCAACCGCACACTTCTTCGGGTTGGCCGTGAGCCCCGCCTGCCTCAGGGACTCCAGGAGTGCGGCCACCCGCTGCACATGCTCCGCCCAGGTGTCACTATAGATGATAACATCATCCAGGAAGGCGTCAGAATATTCAGTGTGTGGCCGCAATACCCGGTCAATGAGGCACTAGAATGTGGCCAGGGCTCTGAACAAGCCAAACGGATTGGTACAACCCACGAATTGGTACAAACCGTACAAAGTGAAGAAGGCAGTTTTTTTCCCCAGGACAGACACGTGAATCTGCCAGTTCTTAAGTTTCTCCAGTGCCAGTGTGAAAAATTGGGCAATGCCCAACAAAGAGTTCGTCGACCCGGGGCATTGGATGCACATCAAACCGTGACACTTCATTCAACTTAAAATAGTCGACACAGATCCGTATTCACCCATTTTTCTTAACCACTTAAGAACTATGGGGTTATACCACCCACTGTGAGACTCCTCCTATTACTCCCAGCTTTAGCATCTCAGAAAATTCCTCCTGCACTAATTTTTTTTGTTTGTTGCGGCAGCCTGTAGGGCCGTGAACACACCATCACGCCAGGCTGTGTTTCAAAATGGTGCTCTATGAGAGAAGTACGGCCGGGGAGGGGGGAGAACACATTGGCAAAGCACCATTGCAACACAGCAACATCCGCTCTCTGGGCCTGTGCAAGATGGTCGTCACAATGGACGGAGGCAGGGATGGTGGATTTTGGCACCTCCTGCCCCAACTCATCTTTCTCCTTCACCAGGCTCTCCAAAGAAGTGGTTTCACCCGTGATTGTGCCCACCCCTAAGATCCTATATGTATGTGTAATGAGAGTGTGAATAATGTGAATGTCTAAGTTGTGGGATAAAATTGAGGCAGAGGCAGCCAGAAGGGGACGGGGGGGGGGGGGGTAGCCTCCTCTGCGCCCTGGTGACATACCCCTACTCCAAGGCCCTGCATGTGTGGGTGGTTGTGGTGGAGCGGGAAGAGGGAGGCAGCTGGAGATGGGGAGGGAAGGAAGGGAGGGGCAGGTAACCCCTCCCTGGGGCCAGCTCCCCCGCTGACCCCAGTAGGCACTCCCACACTCCGCGACCCGCCAGGGAAAGGGGGCCCAGGCCCATCCAGACCGGGGCCCAGTGCAGCAGCGCCTCCCGGCCCCACAGAGCCCGGGACAGTTCACCCAACCCCACCACAGAGAAAACTGCACCCACCCCACCATCCACTCATCTTCCAGGCTACATAAGACAGTAAACGCCCAGGCTGAGATCTTCCTCCACCTCTCCTGTATCTCCCCCTCCTGCAGAGAGAGTCCCTGAAGAGAGGAAAGCTCCTGCAGATGTGACCATCTCCCCCACCAGTTGAAGAGCCCCCCAGGTGGCTCGACGCACCGGCGGCACCCTGCTCCAGGGCTGGGCCCCCATGCACCCACCCGCCCACAACCCCGGCAACACACCAACCAGGACCCAAGCCCCCGAGGCCCGGCCCGGGCCCCAGCCCGGAGACGGAGCACCCCCAGAACCTCACGCCCATCCCGGACCCACCCAGGGGCAGCCAGGCTACCAGGTCAGTAACCCACGTCCGTCAGCACAGACCCTCCCCTAGCCCCGCTGCACGCAGCCGCGAGGAAACAGTCACCCGAGAGCCAACAGAGCCCCCAACCGGACATGACCGCTACCCCGGGTTGAGCCCCCCAAGGAAGATGCCTCCGGGGAACCCCCCGACGCCCTAATCACGGAGTCCATATTACCATCAGGGTGTACACCTCACCCCTGGCGTCGTTGCCCACCTCTCAATTTTAAATACACTTAGACATTGAGGGCTATCAGGAGGGACTATGCGCTCACCTGCTGCTCTCTGGCAGGTAGCTCCATGCCCTCCTGGGTTTTAATTGCACCTTAGAACACACATGCATCAACACTACAATGAGCGGGTGGAGGGAGGTTTGGAGTCTTCTCCCACCCCCATTCTCTGCGGCCTGCTGGAGCGGGAGGGCTAGGAGGAGTTGGCCGTCCGACTGCGGTCTGGAGTGTGGGGCCTCCCTGCTGCTACGGAGTCGGGGTGGTCTGCCTCTCCCCACCGCAGGGAAAAGGGTAACACCACCTGGGTCTGGGTGCAGTTCCCCCCTCCAGGGGCAAGGGTACCTAGACCCGGTTTGTAGAGTACGCTTGGGGAGTGTGATCGTGTGTACAGCGTCTCTTTATGTCTGTCTCCACGTTGGTTGAGTGTGGAGTGAGTGCATATGAGAGCATGAGGGGGGGAATGGATGTTTGTGTCTGTGTGTGCCTGTATGTCTGTGTCTATATGTCAGGTTGGGTATCAGACACCACCTCTCTGGGGACACCTCAGGCCCTCCAAGGTTTGGAGGCCTATCTCCACCTACCACCACTTCCCCTGCCGGTGGCGGACTCCCTCAGGTGTCGGTGCGTTGGTGGTTCTTTGTGTCTGGGGGTGGGCGCCCAGGTACACACCGGCTCACTCCTTGGCGGCCGCTTATCGGGGCCTGGAACCTGGGGCTCGCTCGGGACCACTTCGGAGGTGGGGTGCCCCCGGCCTCTCGGCCTGGGGCTCGGTCACTCAGGCACAGCTGGCTGCCGGCGGAGCTCACGGGCGCGTCACTGCAACTCCCCCTGGCTTCTGCTCCGCGGCTGCTGAGTGAACCCTCATCTGGGACTCTCCTCAGCTCTTGCTGGGACAGTGGCGCGGCTGCCCCTCTGTTGGTTTTCCATGGTCTCTTGTGTTCTGGGGGCCTCTGGATGTCTGGAGTTTTGATCTCCTCCATACCTGCTTCATACCCTGGAGGACGGGGCTGTGGCCCCCCCCCACACTCCCTAGCACATCGTTACATGGAGAAACCTTTGGAATACAAGCATGCTGATCCACACAGGTATGCACACGGGTGTTCACTGCTCGTAGACTTAAATTACACCTTTCTTGGCTACTACTTCGAAGCACATCTGTCCTGCGTGCTGCACAACAACATTGAATATTTAGTATATACTGCTGTTTACACTTAGCTAGATTAATGCGATGGTGTTGTGTTTAGTATGTTGCTTTGTTTTTTTTGTCTTCTATTCTTCTCTCAACAGGTGATCCAGGAGATTTTTATTTTTTTTCTCCCCCCCTTTCTCACTGTCCCTCTCCCCTTCTGTTTTTCCTTTCCTTCCTCTTTCTTTCTCCCTTTCCTATCCCTCACTCATGTCTGTCCCGTCTGTAACATCTGAAAATAAAATATAATAAATAATAAAAACAAAGATCGACCAAATGGACCAATACGGCAATGCCACGAAGATCCATTTGGCAAAGTAAATCCATTGGGTATCCTTGTTGGTCTTCAGACAACAATTCTGATGGCTAAAGAACCAAATGGGACAGGCAAAAAAAAAAAAAAAAAAAAAAAAAAAAAAGTGGTTTCACCCTCTCTCCAGGCTTTAAGGAGGTTGAGGTGGTAAATCTGTGTGGCTCCTCCCCTGTCCAACCGTACTACCTTATAGTTAAAGTCCCCCACTCACCGTGTGACCATGATGGGTGCTTGCCACTTGGCAAGCAGTTTGGAGCTGGAAGAAGGGAGCAATACAAGCACTTATCCCCCCGATGAAAATTGCCTGAGTCTAGCCGCTCTGTTGTACAAGCTCTGTTGACGCTGCTGGGCCTGGAGTAAATTTTCTCGTGAGAGCCACCCCAAAGAGTAAAGCTTTAATCTCAGGTCCAGCATGTATTGAGTTTCATTTTTTGCAGGGCTCGGATCTTCCTCCCAGTTTTCTTTAATCACGTTGAGCACTCCCAGTGGTTGCCTGCCGTGGCTACCTGCCACGGGGGGTGCCACAGCAACTCAAAGGGAGAAAATCCCGTGGAGGCCTGGCACACCTCCAGCACTGTGAACAACAGAGGATCTAACCAGCAATCCCAATTGCATTTATCCTTGTGAATTAACTTATGGATCATATCATGGATTTTAATGTTTTTAATGATTTTAACGTCTTATTCAGCTGATCCACCAACCCATCACTCTGAGGGTAAATGGTAAATGGCCTGTATTTGTATAGCACTTTACTTAGTCCCTAAGGACCCCAAAGCGCTTTAGACATTCAGTCATCCACCCATCCACATACACATTCAAAAGCTACATTGTAGCCACAGCCACCCTGGGGCGCACTGACAGAGGTGAGGCTGCCGGACACTGGCACCACCAGGCCCTCTGACCACCACCAGTAGGCAACGGGTGAAGGTCTTGCCCAAGGACACAACGACTGAGACTCTCGGAGCCGGGGCTCGAACTGGCAACCTTCCAATTACAAGATGAACTGCCAACTCTTGAGCCACGATCGCCCCAGGGTGGTAGATGCTAGTGCGAATAGATTTGCCCAATAATCCGTGTAGTTTCTTCAGCTGAGACTGAAGCAGTCACTTGGATGAGTGAAGAAACACTTCTTCCACAGACAACGCTACATCCAGATGAACAGAGTCAACTTTTGGGGAATCCGTATAGTTCCTTTAGTGTGCGAGACATGAACAATGTGCCCTGGTCAGTCAGTATTTCCTTAGGAATACCGACTAGGGAGATGACCTGAAACAGTGCTTGTGCCACGCTCCTCACGGAGATGGTGCACAGCAGCACCGCTTCCGGGTATCACGTAAAATAATCCACCAGGACTAATACAAAGTGATAGCCGCATGCACTCCGGTAAAATGGCCTGATGAGGTCTATACGAATACGTTCAAACGGGACCTGCATTAAGGGTAATAGATGCAAAGGTGCTTTTGGAATAACCAGCTGGCACTCTGGGCATGATGCACACCATCAGCGCACGTTGGCCCAGATGCTAGCCATTATATGCTCCACAGTTTTTTCACATCCCATGTGCCCTGCCGTGGTATGGTACCAACAACTGGGTGTCTCATTTGTGCGAGCATTGCGACTCACTCGATAAAGCCTATCGTTCCGCAATTGGGAATGCAGGTAAGCCAGCATGGCCTCAGGGCTGACCAGGTGACCAACAATATCCATCACTTGGTTGTAGGCTGAGTGTAGGGTGTTGTCCCGAGACTGCACCAGAGGAAAATCACCTCCGGTGGTGTGGCCCACGGATGATTAATATAAAATGATTAATAGAAACTTTTTGGGATTGGATTTACACAAAAATGCATTCTGTGGTCCCACAAAATGCATTTTTCTACTTTTTTTTCTTTCTAATATCAGTGAAGATTTTATCATATTCAAATGACACAATATGCATTGCTACATATATACATACATATACATATTCAAACCAAAGTACAATTTTGATCTAAATTATTCATATTACTGTTATTGTACACATTGCAAATACCCTTGATCCTACTTTAAAGAGGAAAGGAGTTCATTACCATGGTTTGCCACACAGCTGTGCAGGAGAAACAGCAGCAGAACAGCAGCAGGTTTTGATGTTGGTTCCATCATGATCCAGACCTCTGAGCAGATCCTCAGAACCAGATCAAGCAGTACTCAGTGTGTCCTTCTTTGTTTGTCCGTCTATGTCTCTCTGTCCGTCCTCTGGAGGGGGGGGATTATTGACCAAAGGGTCAAAGTTTGAGCCAGGCTGATGAGTCGGTTATGTTTAAACCTACATGTTTACTTTTTCTCAACAACTCGAGTCCTACTGTGAGTTAATACTGCTGGAGTTTAACACAACGGCTCTGAAACTATACATGAATTATTGTTTGGTATTAAAACATATGAGATTCATATGACAAGTCACAATTTACAAAATAACAAGTCCCTAAAAAATCTTAAAATGTCTTGATTTGGCCTGTATCATCTTTGGGACATTTCTTACATTCGAACACCTGCAGTGTTTTTGAAAGTAATAATAAAACCAGTTGTTCTGGTCTTTCATTACAGGCTAAAGCTATCACCTGGCAGTAGATAGATTCAGTTATCATAGTCTTGAGTTCCTGAAGTCAGCAAAACGATCCATTGTTCTGTCCAAACCCATTATACACAAAAATTATTCAACATTTAAAATAAAAAATTTTTAAATGTTAGGTCAAGTTCATTATTGGAGATGACACCAACCCTACCCCTATGGGCTGTTTTGGTTTTCTCTTAAATACAAGTATGGAGTTAGGCATCACCACCCACAGTTAATATGCACCAATGTGTTAGGGCTACAATGGGTTTTTGTTTTGGCCATGTGCTCAATAAGCAATGCTCCAGAAACTAGATGTTACATTTTAAATAAATACTCAAATTTTGACATCAGACTTTCATTTGGGTGTGAATATGGTCCTTAGCTCTTTCACCTCCAGTAAGTCAATTTTTCAACCATAGCAGGACATCAAGAAAAGACCACAATCAATTGTTTTCAACGTCTGATGATTGGTGACTGGAGATCAGTCGAAGGGCATATCTCTCACCAACAGGGACAGTCTCCAACCCTTCTCAGAACCTCAATATGTCAAGCAGTTAAGAAAATGGCTGGACATTCAGTTTGCAGTAACAGTGATTTAGAAGGAATTCGTGTAATTCCATGATCCCATCAGAGGGTGCAGTTTTACTGCTGTCAAAGATTTGCTGTTATATTCTGTGTGAAACTACAGCTTGGAGTTTATAAAGAAACTTTTTAAAACATGAACAAAAACATATGCAAACAAATTTGACATGAACTACTTTTTGTAGTTTTTGATATTTTACATTATTAGTATATATCACTGTTGTCCAGATAATGTGTGGAAATGAAAAGTTGAACTGTAAGTAAATGTCATGCTCTAATCATCTTTGACGTTCAGCTCAAAATGTTATTTGTTCACTACACGATTTCTGTCTGCTGGTGGTACTAAACTCAACGATATTGCATTTGTGGTTTGCACCAGTTATTTATTTATTTATTTATTTGACTCAGAGGTCGGTGAAGTCAGGTGCACTTTTACTGTTACTAAGCCTGTCAGACATATGTCATTTGTGTAAATAAAGGCCACTACTGAGGTCAGAGGTTATGTACCGAATCTGATACTTTACCTTGTCTCACTGAGCATGTTATGAACTCATATAGCAAGCAGCATATTGGAAATAATTAACATTTATTACTGCAAGATATGATACAAGTCTTTAAGACAAAAATGAGCTTTTTGTGGCGTTACACCAGAGTGACCCATGATTCAGCCATTGAAAGGTACAGTTTACTATACTTCATTTTTATTCTAACAAATCTGGGATATTTTGCTTAGGCGAACTAGTGCAGCTCGATTGTTTCAGAACTTCATCCGCTGAGTTTCTGTGAATTTTGGTTAATAAACTGGAATTTATTTATTTTTGAGTAAATTTAGAGTTCCAAACTTCATCAGAGACTGGTTCACTGTTGCTTTGGCGAGTTTTTAAGTAACCGTATCTGAAAAATTTAATGGGTTTTAAGTTCCTCTCCATTTTCTGATGAGTCAGATGATGTGATGTACTCTGTTTTCACCACTAAAATAAATTTAAAAAATCAGTTGAAACTTGTTTTTGGCCCATGCTTTGACAATTTATGTACAACTAAGGCAGATCTTGGCTATTGACCTCAGGCGGATTAACAACATTGCACTCCCAGGGAAACTGAAGTTCTCGTGCTTCCAGTTTGTGTTGTTACCCAGACTACTGTGGCCGTTGACAATGTACGAGGTCTCGCTCAATCATGCCAATCAACCACAGAGGCTAGTGAGCTCCTATGTTGAGAAGTGGCTCGGACTTCCCAAATGCCTCAGTAGCGTTGGACTCTACAGCAACGGGATACTGGTGTGCCTATCCCTAGCCTGGTAGAGGAGTTTAAATGTGCAAAAGTGAGGCTTGAGATGTCACTCACAGACTCCAGGGACCCCATAGTGATTGGCACTGCTCCCACCCTAGCAACGGGGAGAAAGTGGACCCCAGCCACATCTGTGCTAGAGGCCAAATCTGATCTTCGCAATCATGACGTGGTGGGTCACGTCCAACAGGGCAGAGGAGGATTTGGTCTTGGAGCAGTAACACCTCAATGGCAACAGGCATCTGTATCTGAACATTGAAAATGATGGTGGAGGAGGCGCGTCGACAGGAGAAAACAGTAAGACATGCCAGAGCTGTAGCGCTTGCCAAGCAGGGTCGCTGGATGAATTGCAAGAGTGTTGAAAAGAGGAAACTCATGGAGTGAAATCTGGGGAATGGAGTCTAATAGCTATGTTTCATCATCCGAGCAACATATGATGTGCTGCTTTCCCCAATAAATCTGCAGGTGTGGTTTAGAAAAGTACCCATCTTGCCCCCTGTGTACAGTCCCAGCAACATTCAAGCACATCTTGGTTGGTCGCAGGACGAGCCTTACTTAGGGCACATGGACACATAGGCTGTATCCCAATTCAGGGTCTGCAGCCTTAAAGTACGCAGCCTCAATGATCCTCAAGGGCCGCGTACTCAAAGACCGCTAAGGCCGGAAGTGCGAGGCTTGTGAAATGGGACGGTCTAGCCTCCGTTGCGCTGCCCAGGTTGCCTAGCAACCGTGATACTAACAGCTGGAAACGTGTCATACAGCTTTGTTTGACAGAAATGAAGGAGAAAATCTTTTGTTCATTTGTTTGTTTCTTTCTACATGAGCTTTGATCATTCTCTGTAAGATGAAGGTCAGCTATTGAACGGCGTATATTTTAAAGTAAAGGCTGTAAAACCAAGTTAGTACAAACGTCACTAATGTCACATAACTTTGCCGACATGTGGCCAACAGTAATGTTTTAATGTTCTTCGTTATTAAACATTTGCACATAAATAAGTGACATAATATTCAGTACTTACTTAAAGTTTACTCTTCGGGCGCCCCTCATCTGCCGTTTTCTTTCGGCAAAATTATCCATACCCACCACCCACTATGCATTCTGGGATATGTTGGGCCACGAAGTCTACACCGCCACGTCCTTAAAATTCAGGGAAATAAAGGACGCATTTGAGGGCCGCATTTCGAGCAGCCTTCGAATTGGGACAGCCTTCGTCGCGTCGCTGTGACGTAATCGGCCTTAAAATGCAGCCTTTAAGGCTGCAGACCCTGAATTGGGATACAGCCATGGAAACACAACCAGGTCCTCAGCTGTCTAGCTGAGAAAGTTGAGTGAAAGAGAAAATCCATCAGTGCTCAACCTTTCACGAACCAAGAGGAGTCTCAGTATTGATCAGCATTTGTCCGGGAGGGGGACAAGCCGAGGTCTTACTTCTCCGTATCACCTTTTCTATCCCTTTGAAGAAGTGAGGCTCCTTAAATATTAAAGAGGTAAGTATTACTTCTCAGTTGTAGTGAACTGATAGAAGAAAATAAATTCTAAAAAACTAGTCTGGGGTCTGATCAACCCTGGCAGGGCCTCCTTAATGAGGGTGTCTAGTGATAACGGCTGAAACACCCGATGAATCCAAATATGTCCCAAATTTTAATATGATAATCTAGATCAAATCTCAAAGGCAAGAAAGGTAAAAACAAAATGGCAGATTAGGTTGGGATAAAAGTCCGAAACACCCTGTGAAGTTGAGGCACACAACGATGTGTCCCGCTGGTAAAATTTCTGCCTTTCCTTGTAACAGCCATCCCTCAAGGCTTTCTCTATTTGAGGCAATGCATTAGCAGGGATTGTAACATCTAGTCCTTTTACTGAATGAATGAACACATTCCTTCATGTATTTTTAAAAAATACCAACAACTGACTTTCATTATAAAACAGCTCTAAAATTATTGGTCAACAATAAAGGCGCTGGTTGTCTTTTTACTTTAGCTCAACTCTCATTAACATGACAGATAACTGGTATAAACATCTAGATAATGGGGATTTGGTTGGGGTGGTATTCTTGGACTTTAGTCCTGCATTTGATATATAAATCATGATCTTTTGATCGATAAACTAAAACGTTATGGATTTTCACCAGCTGCTTTGTGCTGGATGAAAAGTTATTTGTCTGGAAGAAGGCAAAAGGTTTATTGTAATGGTAATTTTCCGAAGGCTGCGAAATGAACTGTGGTGTGCCCCAAGGCAGCTGCCTCAGTCCACTTCTCTATTCAGTTTTCACAAATGATCTGCCGTATGTTTTGGATAAATCTCGTCTTGTAATGTATGCTGATGATTCCACCATGTTTTATTCAGCCAGAGACAACTCTGAATTGACCAGCGTATTACAACAAGATTTTTGACTGGATAAGTAAAAACCACATGATTTTAAACATATCTAAATCCAAATCTATGTTAATTGCAAGTAGATTATGCTTATTCAAAAGCCCACAACTGAATCTTTCTAAAGCTGGTATTAGAACAGGTCACCCAGATTAAATTACTTGGAGTTACCATAAATCACCACCTTTCATGGTCTCAGCACATAGACTCTGTTATTAAGAAAATTGGACACGGGATATATATTACTTCTTCAATTATGAAAGATGTCATTAATGCACTCATCTTATCCAGAGTATTGTTCAATCATTTGGTAAGCAGCTAATAACACAGATCTTAACAGGCTGCAGTTAGTCCAGAATAAGGCAGCAAGATTAGTGTTAAGGTGTTCATACTATAGAAATATTGAAAAAATGCACAATAAACTTTCTTGGCTTCCTGTACAAACTAAATTATAATATGGCTTACTTGTATTTATGAAGAAAGCAATACTTTCTTCATAAATACAATCACATTTTTTCCTACACGATTTTCAACAAACAGCAATGTAGTAATTCCTCAAGTTCAAAGCAAATTATTGAAAAACTCTGTTATATTTAGAGCATCTTCTAAGTGGAATAAATTTCCTTATGCAATTAGAGAATTATCATCTATTCATAATTTCAAAAAACGATTTTAATTATTGTAAAAAGGCAATGTGATTTGTAATGGAAATTTGTGTATTTTGTCTCAGTGTTATTGATATTTATATGCTTACATTTTCACAATTGTAAAACCTCACTCTGGATGTAAGAGCCATATTATGTGGGTGTTTTGCTTCCACTTTATTGCATAATATTTTATTTGATTGTATTTGATGGCTTGGGCCCAAGGGAGACTAGCAACCACTGTTGTGGAAGCTAATGGGGTTCCTTGTAAATAAACAAATAAACGAATAAACACAGCAAGGACATAACAAAAAGCGAGTACTGTTCATTGGATATGCTGGCACTCACAGTTGATTCATCCATTAAAAACATGTTAAAATCTTTTGAATACATTGAGGCGTGGTTCTTAATTCTAAAACCAAACTAATGAGGCTCAGCTATTGTGATACTGCTGGCCTGAATGTGGATGAGGAAATCAGGCGACACTCTCTAGAACAGGGGTGGGCAAACTTTTTGATTCGTGGGCCACATTGAGTTCTAACATTTGACAAAGGGGCCGGAACAGGAGTAGATAGATGGCATGCTTTGAAAACATCACCTCATTGGGGGAAAAATACACATCTTGGGATATGGAGAAAACATGTGCTTTAATTTCCAATGAAAATGAAGAAAAGCATTACAATAAAATCTCTGACTTCGAAATGAGTCTTTAAACACTGAAAATCAAATAAATGAACATTTTATTTTAAAGCACTGAAAGTTCTGTTATCCTTCAGGATATCACATCACTCTCCTCCTGACTCTTTTTTTTTTTTTTCCAAAAACGGTAGGAGATGCAGATGTACTTGTCCTGTTCCTTTTATTCAATTTGTTTCCCCGGTGCCAAAAGTCAACAACGACCAGTGCAAGGACGAAACAGTTGCAGCAAGTCAGTCTGTGAAGCGTTATATTTGATCTGCGCGCGCTGTTCATTTGAACAACGTGCGTATCACGGAGAGACACACATTTTAATGGGAGCAGTGTTGTTGGTCTCCTTTTTTAGCCAGCGCATCAAAGTCTGGAGTTAGTTTTGTTGTGGCGATTCTCAGGATGGATCTGAGGTGTAGGTCTGTTAACTTGGATCTGTGGCTGGCTTTGTTGATGTTCATGACGCTGAATGTCTGTTCACACACGAAGGTAGAGCCGAACAAAGCCAACATCATCTGCGCTTTTCGCCTTAGATTTGGAAACACGGCATCATTGAGTGAAGCATAGAAGTCATTTAGTTTCAGAGAGCTGAACTTCTCTTTTAAGGCAGGGTCGGACTGAAGGTCGATGAGTTCGAGCTGAAGCTCCTCTGGAGCTGTTTCGGGGTCTTGTGACAGAGGAAAGGCCAGTGACTTGTCAATTTTATCGAAATCCAAAAACCGACGGCAGAATTCTCCGTGCAGTGCATCCAGTGACTCACTGTATTTCTTTACTTTTGCTCCGGCCTCTTTCAGCGTGGCTAGTGTAGGAAAATGAGTGAATGACGTGTTCAAAATCTGCCTGGAGAATAAAGCCAGCTTGGATTTGAAGGCTTTCACGTTTGTGTGCATGTCATGCACAAACTGCTCCTTCCCCTGCAGTTTCACGTTGAGCTCATTCAAGTGTGAAAATACGTCCGTAGCAAACGCAAAGTCACACATCCAGCTCTTGTTGCTCAGCTCAGGAAATTCCTCAGTCTTCCCCTGCCGCTCCAAAAACACGCCAATCTCCTCTTTGAGCTCCCACACTCGTTGAAACACTTTGCCCAAACTCAACCAGCGGACACGGGAGTGATAAAGCAGGTCCTGGTGATCATCATCAGTTTCCTCTAAGAACGCAATGAACTGACAGTGCTGAAGTCCCCGTGCGCGTATGAAGTTGACAAGTTTCACCACAGGATTCACAACATGATTCAGCTGTAACACCGATTTACATAGAGATTCCTGGTGGAGGATGCAGTGGAGGAAAATCACATCCTGATCAGGGTTTTCATCTTTCACTTTATTCTGGATTCTCCTCAGCAGGCCAACGTTTTTTCCCGTTAAATTTGGAGATCCATCTGTGGTGACGTTAACAAGCTTACTCCAGGGAAGCTTCATGACATCAGAATTGCAGGGGAAATAAAACATTAACAAGGTTAATTTATTAATTTTTTTTTCAAGTTTGGCGGGCCGGATCAAAACGATTAACGTGCCGCATGTGGCCCCCGGGCCGTAGTTTGCCCATGCCTGCTCTAGAAGGACAGATTGATACCAGGACAGTCCTCACACACTGCCATTACTATTTAGTCCTACACCTAAAGATAAAGCAGCAGCCATATTAGGAGGATTTTAAAGCAAAAAGCTTTGCCTGTTGTTCTCTTTTGGAAAGAAATACTGTGGCAGCTCACTGCTAATTTTTGTTTTAGATGATTTCAGAGTTCTGAGTTTTTCTCTGTGTCTTCTTTTAAGTCACATATAGTCAGTGAGGTGTCATTCTGAAGCCCAAACCCAGGATAAAGAGGTTCAGTGAATGTGGTGTTGAAGGTGTGAATGTGATTGAGGCTGTCAGAAGAGACTCTGTAGAAGGACAGAGTGCCAGCAGCAGCATCCAAATACACTGCTACTCTGTTAGAGACAGAGGATGAGGAGGGGAGACGACTGAATGTTACACTGTTGTTGTGGCACAAAGAGTAACCATCATGAAAGCAGCCCAGGCACCAGGACTGATCATTCCTTCCAAGCCATGAGTGGTTTTTGTCTCCTTTCCTTCTGATTCCTTTATAACTCACGGCAATATCAACCCTTCCTGTCCTGTTGCTCCTGGTGTTCCTGTTGCTGCCTTTACGTGTTGATGCTGTTCGCTGCAGACAGATTCTCACTGTTATCATTCTTGATATCCTCGACTGTTTTCTGAATTGTCACTGAGCTACTTCCTGTTTTTGTCAGCAGTCCTTGTAGCAGAACTTAGTTAGTTTTTCATGAAAGACCCAGCAGGAAGTGGAGGAACAAGTCCAGATGTCCATTTGGATTCTTTAAAGTGTTGTCCACAGCACTCTGAAATAAATGTGTCTCTGCAAATTCTCTTGATTCATTCTTTTTGGAGGGTGTTTGTTTTTCCAGCAGATTGACTCCAGAGCAGAAGAAGGTCAGATGAACATGAAGAGCAGCCATAAACTCCTAAACACTGAGATGGACAAAAGAGAAAACCTTGTCCTGGTACAGTCCTCTCTCCTCTTTAAAGATCTGTGTATAATCAGTACACTGATGCTGCTCTGATATTGATGCCACACTCTGTCAGGTCTGATTCATAGAAGACCATGTTTACTTTCTGCAGCTGCTCAAAAGCCAGTTTTCCCAGAGACTCAATCATCATCCTGCTCTCTGGACTCCAGCGTGGATCTGTTTCAGCGCCTCCATCGTACTTTGCCCTGAACCACCAGGAAATATATGTACATCTCAGTCAGGTTCCTGGGAAGCTGTCCTCTCTATCTGGTTTTCAGCGCAAAAAACAGCTGAAGATATTTTTATTTCAAAAAACTTTAATTAGACCAGGGTTTTTATGATGTATTTATGACTGTATTATGTTTTGTTACCGTTCTTGTGAAGCAATTTGTGACATATGTCTGTGAAAGTGTATAAATTGTAGTGTATAGTGTATAAAGTGTATAATCAGAATCATCAGAATCAGAATCAGCATACTTTATTGATCCCTAGGGGAAACTATGTTGGTTACAGCGCTCCAGTACAAACAGTAACAAAAACTGACAATACACAAAGTAAGAAATAGCACAATATACCTATATATATATATATAGGCATGGTGGTTAGCACTGTTGCCACACAGCAAGAAGGTCCTGAGTTCAATTCCAACATCAGGCCGGGGTCTTTCTGTGTGGAGTTTGCATGTTCTCCCCGTGTTTGCGTGGGTTCCCTCCGGGTACTCCGGCTTCCTCCCACCGTCCAAAGACATGCAGCTTGTGGGGATAGGTTGATTGGATAATCCAAATTGTCACTAGGTATGAATGTGAGTGTGAATGGTTGTCTGTCCCTGTGTGTTGGCCCTGCGACAGACTGGCAACCTGTCCAGGGTGTACCCTGCCTCTCGCCCTATGACAGCTGGGATAGGCTCCAGCGCCCCCCGCGACCCTGAAAAGGATAAGCGGAAGCGAATGGATGGATGGATGGATATATATATATATATATATATATATATATATATATATATATATATATATATATATATATATTTACTAATAAATATCTGAATAAGAAAGAAGAGCATGTGCGAAAAGTGTGTAGCTATTGCAGTATACAGTGTGTTAGGTGGATGAGTTGTACGGGAGATGGCCACAGGCAGGAATAATTTCCTGTGTCGTTCAGTGGTGTTTTTTTTGGTAATCTCAGTCTCAAACTGAACGTACTCCTGTGGCTAGCCAGAACGTCATGGAGTGTCTTTATCCTGGACAACATTCGCCTCTCCATCACCACCTGTTAGGATGCCTGGGTCGTTGACCCAGAGGTTTGAGTTTATTATATTATTTATCTTTTCTAGTCTTTGGTTTCTTTGTTAGAGTTCTTTCTTATGGTTTATGTCTCTGTGTAATCCTTAGTTGCTGTCTCCCCTGTCTGCTATTTCCCCATGTCCAGACAGTGAGTCTGTGTCTCTAAGTTCAGTCTGTGTTATGTTTCCTGTTTTACTTTGAAGGTCCATGTCTTATGTTAATGTATCTGGTTTTGCTTCCTTTGTCTCGTTAGGCCTGATTTGCCCCAGCTGTGTTTCCCTCCCGTTACTCATTCCCTGATTGTTCCCTCTGTGTATTTAAGCCCTGTGTTTCAGTTTGTTGGTGTTGCGATCTACCCTCATTTATGCTGTGTGTTCTGTCAGTCTTCTGGTGTAAGTTTTTTTTTTTTTTTTTTTTTTTTTTTTTTGGGGGGGGGGAAATATCCAATTATGTTGCATTTGAGCTTAGCATTAAAGCTGTTTTGAGTTCAAGTTTTGCCTCTGAGTCTGCACTTTGGGTCCACTAGTGATGGGCAGATAAAGCTTCATGAAGCACTGAAGCTTTTCATCCAATTGGTTCACTCCAGTGCAAAGCTTCTTGAAGCTTCATTTGCTCTAGTAGGACACCTACTGGACATAAAAATATTAGTTGGCATGAATTTGAAGAGTGTGGCCTTTTGCACACAGCCTGTAAATGTCAACAACAAAAGGAGTGTGTAAAACATGTATATTGTAGTGATGGCAGTACACTGTGTATATTTATACTGGCAGTATGGAAAATGATCATTTGGAAATGCTTAAAATGGAAATGATCATTTACTGTGAGGTGAGGTGTGGTTGGGGTGTGGACAGTAGTTGTGCTTTTGTAACGTTGAGGTATGGACAGCTACACACTGAGGCCTCAGTCCTGCCTGTTCACATTTTATTCAGTAAAAACTAAATGTTCACTGCTTTTATGACCTTTTTAGTGGGGAGAACATAGCTAGGATTTAATGATTTAACAAATCTTTTGAATCCTTTGTCCTCCACAATGCTAAATGGCTGGGAGTCCTCAATCACCATGCTAACCAGGTCTACATCTATTTGAGATTGTTCTCCTGAGGAAAGACAATAAAGACAAAGCACAAATATAAATATCACACATGTAACTTATTACAGCTGTATAATATTGTTATATCATTTAGTAACATTACTGCATGCTATATTATCATGGCATTTGATGGCTCACCTGGTCTTGCTCCACAATCGGTGTCCCCCTTATTCTCATGCAAAGCTCTGTAGTGCCTAAGCATGGATGAGGTGTTGCTGTTATATCCCAGCTCCCTGGCACATAGCAAACACTTCACCTTGTACAAAAGTCAAGACAGCTTAACATAAATTGTATTGCACCATCAGTATCATGAAAATACATCTTCTGTAGAAATTTACATACCTTGTTGGGAGGAATAAGATCAAAATGTTCCCACACAGGGGAGGACATCCTCCTCTTCTTAGCTGGCTCCATTCTCTCCTGACTTTCTCTCCTCACTCTCATAAACCTCCAAACGGTCTCCAAACTCTCACTAACCGCAACTCTCCATCAAACACCCACATTTTTGAATGAAGTCTGAGGGGTTTATATCGCTGTCATATCTCGCGGCAAAGTTCGAACCACTTCATGAACCAGTCACGTGGTACAGCCGGGCAGCGAGGCTTCGGACGTCATCATTTTCAGCTCCTCCCATAAATGAAGCAAGCCTCGATACGTGCATCGCGGAAACGCCCCCTCAATTACTCGACACAAGCTTCGAAGCCTCGATACAGAACGTCACATCACTAGGGTTCACTTCTCCTGCCTGCACACAGCGACACATGACACCACCCTAGAGAGTGAAGAGGAAGGGGGAGAGGATAGTGGCGCCCCTGTGTTGCTGATTACCTTGTCAGACACACACTGTGGGAGACACACATATTGTGGTCTTCCTGTCAGGTAATCAACAATCCAGAACACCAGAAAAGCATCCACCTGCATCGCTTTTAGCTCATCATCCTGGACGGTTGGCCTGATGGTGTTGAAAGAACTGGAAAAGTCAAAAAACATGACCCTCACATTGCTCGCTAGCTGGTCCAGGAGGGTGTGGACATGATCGAGCAGATAGATGATGGCGTCCTCAGTTCCGAGATGGGCCTGGTAAGCAAACTGAAGGGGATCCTGGTGTGGTCTGACTATGGGTCGGAACTGATCCAGGATGAACCTTTCCAGGTTCTTAATGATGTGGGAGGTCAGATTGTTTTCCCTGTGCCAGCCACTTTTTTGTCAGCACTGTTCTGATTGGTTCATTTCTTTCAGGCGAGGCTTAAAAAATCTGGGCACAGGCTCGCCATTTCCATCCAGAGAGAACCCAGTTGAATCCATCCAGAATCCAGAATTTGAGTTGCTTTATCAACACCACCAAAAAAAACCCCAGCCTGCACACCAATAATGATATTATTGCATACAGCCAGATCAAGTCCATTCTCTTATTTCTTCCCACAGCTATAGCTTAAATCCTTATTTTCAATTCCCATATCACCACAATAATATATTACACGCATGTTTTTAACTTAAAATGTTTTTGGTCGTACATGAAATTATTTTTAACCATGCAAACAAATAAATTAATTTCTCTTTTTTTCTTTTCAAGTCTTTAAAGTGATCAGAGTCCTACTGAGACACGGTGACAAGAATCTGGGCATGATGTTGTCTTGGAGGATGGCTCTGACAGCTACATGCTACTCTCATTTACAGCTCAGCAGCTGGGCCTAGCAGGCACACGTGAAGACCTTTCCCTGAGAACTATCCGTCAGGATATCCAAACATTGCACGTGGCCTCAGTTTCATTCAGTCTGTCCCTTATCATGCAGCTCCAGAAATCCTTTTCATAGCTAATGTTGTCACTGCCCAGCGACTTGGCTTGGCTCAACATTCATATCCAGTTACCGTGCTCAAGAGACGATAAAGACATCTTGAAGACTTACCCCTACAAACCCTCAGGAGAGTATCACTGTTGGGTCTGTGTTTCCACAAGCCCCACTAGTTTAGAGACTTATTCCTCATGAAGAACACAAAACATAACAGAACATCTTCAACCGGTTTTTCACTCGCTAACGAGGGAAGTTTTGGTCAAGAATAGGGGTGGGTTTTTATAATCGATTCATCAATTAAAATCGATTCTGGCTTGGATAACGTAAAATCGATTCATTAAAATCCTGAATCGATTTTTTAATATAAATTTATTTTGCCCGAAATGCCAGAATCTCTGGTGAAAGATCACAAAATTTCAATAACCACCAAACAGTTAAGACAGTAAATGAGAGCAGGTACAGGGATTCTGCACATAGACTTAAACACACAGCGTGACCCGCGGATCAGAATCAGTTAGATGTCGCCTTTCTCACGGTCGGGGCTGAAAGCCGACAGCTCGCTGATTCTGATCTGTCGGCGGGTCCGCGCTTTGTGTTCATGCCCTTTATGCGCTGATTCTAAAGCTGTTAGTTTGATGTCTCTCCAAACAATATTGACCGAACCAGCAGCAAAAGAAGATCCAAACGCTTCACATAAACATCGTCATGAATTCACTCTGACTTTTACTGTTTTGCTTCCAACGCGATGCACAGCTCTCTCTCTCTCTCTCTCTCTCTCTCTCTCTCTCTCGAACAGTTTCCCTTTCTTCATTATTCGCTTGCTTGTTACGCACAAGTCTACTGTTGTTTACAGCGCTGTCAGCCACTGTTTTTTTCCCTTTTACATTCTTCCGAAAAGAAAACCTCATTTCTGCTGTTCAATACTGAACAAATTTAAACTTTTTAAAATTATTCAAAACGTAACGTGAGAGGTAATGTTCATATGTTGATTAATGGTTTTCTTTCGTTTTTGATGTACTGCAGAATATTTTTATAAAATCCCAGGCCAGGAAAATCACCTTAATGTTTTTCTGTGTTTTATCTTCAGCTACTTTGACACAAAGGCATCTGCTGTGACGCTTACACCTGCGATAAAGTCTTGCGTGTGTCAGCTTCCTTTTTATTGATACAAAAATATGTAAATGTACTGATCTGAATTATATTTCTGACTGTCAAAATTTCCCAGATTTAAATCGAATCGAATCGAATTAAATCGAATCGTGGATCGAATCGATTCGGGACCTTGTGAATCGGAATTGAATCGATTCTAGAAATCAGTGACAATACCCAGCCCTAGTCAAGAACCAGCTCTTGGAGCTCACGCTCCTAACCTGTCTCATGCCCAAAATCCTTCAAAGAGCAGCTTCCCTTGCAGCTATTTATTGACATGACAGTTACAATACAACACAAGCACCTCCCTCTGTAACCCCCTCAATGGTTCTAAGACAAGGGTGTGTGTGTGTGTGTGTGTGCGCGCGCTCACCAAAAGGATCATAAAAGCAGGAAGCTTACAACACAAGAGAAAGACCATCCAGATAGAATGTACCTGCAATAAAACCTCCCCCAGCACAGAGTGGCTGGAGAGGTGGTCAGAGACAAAGGAATGTCTTGATCCTGTAGATTGAACTCAGAGTTTACAAATTTAAGAAACACAATGACACATTTACCAATTAGACTTAACAATCACCCTTGCTGCTAATTGGAGGATCACCCACGCCATATAAAACCTATATAACCTGTGCGCTTTGAATCACCAGGAAGGCTGGCTACAATCTGAACCCGACTGGGATTGACACTGCATGGGCCAGAATGATTCTTGAGTCAAAATAAGAGCACTATTGAGCAGTGCCTATATACCTCCTGAAGCACCCTATCTGTTGAGCTGTGTTATTCTGCTAGTGGATCAACAGCTACCCAGAGCATCGTGGCAGATTTCGAGGGTGACTAAGGTTCTTATTGGTTCTGATGGCCAGATCCAAACGCCAGAGGTAAAGATACGTGACAAAACATACACTTGACGTATAGTGCATCTAATTGTGATTCCGGAGATCATGGATGAAGATGACCAGGCGTTGGATCCCTTGTCTGCACAGACAGCCTGTCCATGGAGCCAATTTGCACTGCAAATTGGGGGCAGCTATGTTGGAAAGGCTGTCAATTGTATGTGGCGAGAGAAAACGCTGTCAACGCTATCAAACACATAGTCCAGAGCACTGAGGTTTAGCTAACACATAGCAAGAGGCACCTTGCAAACTGACTCGACAGTGGACTTCTATGCATGGTGTGAGTTGCATGCGTCGCTAAAGAACTGCAGGTAGACATTGATTCCTGCCTGGAAAGAACAGTCTTGAGCCTTTTATGTCACTTAGGGAATCAACTTACGTAGAAGAGCAATGTTTATTTTCATCAGTATTTCTGGTTATACTGGAAGTTATTGACACATATTTCATGACTTATGTTGAATGTTTATTATACTCAGCACTTTTGTACGTGTTTTGCTTACAGACCACACACCCCCACTCCCACACCTACTAATGATGTGTCGGTCGCGAACGAAACGGCTCTTAGAGCCGGATCTTTGATGTGAACGACGGGAACCGTGGTTTTTTTTTTTTTTTTCCTCTCTCTCTCTCGCCCTTTTCCCCGCTTCACTCCGCACATGAGCCTTGTGCTTTGCGCTGGGAAGAGGGGCGGTAGTTACACTCTCAGTAGCACAGGAGCAGAGCAGGAGGGAGAGAGAGAGAAAGAGAACCAGGAACACCAACGTCACATTAGAAAGGTATAGTAATCATCCACAACTATTTTCAGTTGCAGATGATAAAGGATTCAGAAAGTTTATTCATGCAGACCCATATGACAGAGAATATGCATCTTCGTTTTGTTTTCATATTTTAATTTATATTTAATTGTGTTGTGGTTTGCTGCGTTTTGTGTTGTTTCACTTTAAATTTGTTTAAAAGGAAAAAGCTGAAAATGTAAATAGTTAAAAGTTGAAATATTAATAGTTGGTTTTTGTATTATATGATTTATTTATTAAATTTTATGTGGAGTGAAAAAATAAATGTCTATTTATGGAAGCCCCTAGAGACAAAGCACGTAAAAACTCCAAAACACGTACAAAAGACAACAGAAGTGCTCCAGGATGCTGGGCGCAGTGTTGAGCTTTTGTTACCTAGTGGCTACACAAGCCAGCAAGTACCAACAACCGGATTTGGTGTGTGGTAGTAACAGGTAAATGAACATTTTTTTTTTAATTATTTGAATATATATGAGTGCTTGTGTATAAATACACAAACAATACACATATGCTTTCAATTGTGTAATTTAAGTGATCTAGTAGCTCTGTTTTGGAAGTTCAGTTAATGCTAGAAATGTGTTTTGGAGTTTGCACGTGCTTTGTCTCTAGGGGCCACCACATATATTTATATATAAACATATATAAATAAAACCACTTTTTTTTACATTAGTAATTCCTTTTGTGCATAATTTTATATTTTTGTTAATAATAAATTAATTAAAGTAACAAAACAACCTTAAGAGCCGGTTTAGTGAGCCTGAGCTGAAAGAGCCGGTTCTCTAAAAAGAGCCGGAAATCCCATCACTAGTGTGGAGCAGCCCGTGTCATAGGGTGACCAACCGTCCTCCATGTCCACTTTTCACATTCTGTTCGGGGCGTCCGGGGGGATTTTTGAGATTGATAAAAATGTCCGGGTTTTCCTATACTCCAACAGAGGACCCATGTATGCGACGTCATCCCCGAGTTGCTGCTTTGTGAGTGCTTGTTCTGCACTCAAAGACGGGACAGCCAGCGAGCAGCATCGCCCCTAATGATGTTTAATAGTTTCTATCGCTGCTGTAACTGCAATGCTTTAAAGTGAACTTTGGTTAACAGATCTAGAGTAGCACTGCTGGAGAAACTTGTTGAAGTCAAAGAGATCATGAAAATGGCTCAACAGATGAAGATGATTCAGGAGTAAACAAACATAATGAGAACACTTTAGAGCCTCTGTCATGTATGAATAAACAGTAAAGGGGTGTACAGTGCAGCTATAACCTCTGTTTATGTTAACAATCTGTTGACTGGTTGCTACAAACCTCTGGAAAAATCCCCAGAGAACTCCTAAGATCACGTTGGCTTATTTGTTATTACTGACTCTTATTGCTGCAGGTCAAACCAAGGCTTTTGAATAACACCAGAGGCCAGGGTACAATGCGTTAACAATTTTTATTGGGGCCATGCTGCTTAACAGGGTTCAATGTGAAGTGATTGACATCGATGGTTTGTGTTTACTCATCTTCGCTTCCTCCCATCTTGTCGATAACTTTGCCTATCCACCTGGTCATCCTGAACAGGTGAGTGTAGAAGCCGTACTTCCCGTCACGATCACAGCCCTCTCCCCATGACACGATGCCGATCTGATACCAGCGGTTCTCTACCGGGTACTGCACAGGAAGACCGTTTCAAAATAAGACTCATTGTTTGCAAAGGCAGCTATTCTAAATTCTCAGATTGAACCTTTTGTAAATGGTAGAAAAGTCTTTTCAGAGCTGAAAGGACGAAAAACTCTATAAATATTTTAACTATTTTTTCAATTTTTAAGCAAAAATGCCAGATAACACTTAACTGTGAGGATTTACTGCTTTTCTCTAAATTGAGATAATAAATGAAGATTGAGGCTGCCAATTAGGCAAATCTGAAGACTTTACACGCTTTTTACCCTAACCCCTTTTTGATGAAGGTTTCTGATGCCAAAGTGCTCAAAGGGTATTTGGGACACAGACAGGGATCAAACCAACAACCTTCCCATTAGTAGGTGAAGTAGGTCCAGTGAAATATTGGTGTATGATTGTGCAGTGTATATGTTTTAATGCTAATATTAATAATAATAAAATCAGTGCTGTGTGGCACTTTTCAAAACCTAGGTAGAAAGTGATTTACAGACCACAAAAATAATTTATAATCAACTACATAAAAAAAAATGCACACAAAGTTAAAGCGATAAATGAAATCACTGAATAAACCCTGAACAAACTGTGTGAATCAAATCATCATTGGTGTCCCAGAGAACACACATTTTCCCCTTTGGTTGCCATGGGGTTACCATCTGGTCTCTAGGATTGTGTGACTGGGAATTTAGTTGGAGAAAGCATGGCTGTATGACTTTGGCACAGGTCAACTCAAGCATTGGTATTTCTTATTACAACATTTTGCATTTTCATAAATTTTACATATTTGGATTATGGTTATATATTTTATGACTATAAAATACTGTTAATGTCCAGACAGATTTTCAGGAAATTCGTTAACAATTTTAACGTGTCAGGAATAAGAAAATCCCATTACACTACTGTTGAACTTGTGAACGAGAAAAAATTACATTTTTAATGTAAATGTTAACTTGATTATATAATTAAGAGTTAATACACAGTCTACATAATTTATTACTATGTGTTAATTAAAACATGATGTCACTTCTGTGTGTTCTCGTGCCGTCGGTCTTATAATTTATTTAACAAATATATTAAAAAAACAGCTGCTTGAGATATAAACCAGATGTTATCTAATGATAAGAAATGGTAAAGAGGAGACTTAATCTATCATTTGTTCTTCTTTCATTGTGATTCTCACCTTCATCACAAAAGGTCCGCCGCTGTCTCCCTCACAGGCGTCTCCACGATGGTTATCGTCTGGTTTATAACCTGAAACAACCAGAGACTGTAATTATAGAGAAACTATGACACCTTCAGGAGATGCAGGATCATCCTGAGAGAAACAGCCAAATTCCATTCAGTGCAGCCAATGAGATGGCAGCATCACTCAGCACACCAGGGGTTTATTCAGGATCAAACAGTTGGACCAAAAATAAGCCAAAGATAAAATATAAACAAGCATTTTCTTGAACAAATGTGGAAAATCTTTTGTTTTGTTTTACCAGCACAGAACATGTTGTCTGTGATCTTGACTGAAGTGGAGCTGCGGCAGATGTTCTGGTCCACTATCGGTAGGTGGATTTGCTGAAGGACTGATGGTAAATTTCTCACTGCAGGGTTCCAGCTTTCCTTCAGGTTCCCCCACCCGGAAACTCGGCCCTTAAAGCCTTCAGACATCAGACTGCCGGAAAAAATACCAGTCAGATATATCACAAGGTATAAACCTCACTGAACCAAAGTGTCTCTGACCACAGTTCTTAATAGCACCCTCTACTGGCGCAGTCTTTGCATTACTTTAGACTTTCCAATAAGACAGAAGGAATCTGTGGGATCTGAAGAATCTTTTAACCCCCTGCAGGATAACTGGAGAAAGGAAAATCGATATCTATGCAGAAATAGCTATGTGACCAAGTTTGAGGACCTGACTTGATTTAATCAAATTGTTGTTTACTGAGGACTTTAAGCAAAGTCCTTGGCACAATAATAAACTGTGTTGATACCTCCCCAATTAATATTTCTAGCAGTATTCAACACCATATGAACAAAATAATCTCTCCAGCAAGCTCTATGTCGGACCCAGAGTCTCCCCCACATAAAAACGCTCCAGATCACTTGACAAAACTGGAAATTCAATTCTCCGTTCAGTTTTGTTGATATGCCAGCACTACACAAGACTCATGTTAGAGAAAGGTAAAAACACCAGTCTGAATGTTTTAGTTAAGCCCATCAGGACAAAACTGATTTTGGATGTCTGTGTTTAGTCAGTTTAGATGAGTGGCACAAATAGCAGTAAGTTGGTAAATTGCTTTACCAATAGGCAATATAGGTCCACCACTCAGCTTTAAGCTAATCTATGGCGCTGCTTTTCACCGCAGTAGCGATTTAACTACTTCACATTGAGCAGAGATGGAGTCTGTCTCCGACTTGTATCCCCATGTAATGTCTGTGTTGTGTGTATAAAGTCGGGGTTGTCCCATTTCACCTGTATGTGGCGAATAAAGCTTTGATTGATTGATTGTCCTAATGAGAGGAATCTACCATGTCCTGAAAGAAAACAATAATCTGTGCCAAGCTAGATAAAAGGCAAAAGACACATTTTCACCCCTTTCTTTTGATTTGTGTGGGAAATATAATTAAAGAATTTGGTCTGAACTTGTCAACTTGTAATTGGTTGCAAATGTTTGTCTTACAACTTGGCGACGGGCTTGCTGGGCAGGCAGATAGGATGGATCTTATCAGTGAACGTGACCGGCCTTCTCATGTGCAGCAGAGCGATGTCACGGTTCAGGTTTTCTTTCCAGTTGTACTTGGGGTGGACAATGATTTCATCAATTGCCACAATCTTCTCAATGCCACGCTCAAACCTAGAAAAAAATGACATAATTCCAACAGGCCTTCAAATGAAACTAATGATAATTAAGACAGACACGCCTTCTTACTGGGCTCTGTTGTGTTTTCCCAGGCGGACCAGTATATCGTTGATGGTGAAGTTCTTGTTCCAGGGTGGGTAAAGGATGCAGTGAGCTGCAGTGAGGATCCACTGATCACTGATCAGACTGGCTCCACACAATAACTCCTGTGGGCTACGCTTGTACAGCATCACCTGCCTGCAAACAACAAAATTATCTATTAAGTTAGAAATAAAAAGTCATTCAAAAGGTGACAGAAACAGTTCATTTCTTAATGGTTCATTTATTTGTTTCTGACTGGCAGAATGGACAATGGACACTCATTGACTGTACCACCCTTCAGGAGCTTTCGAGCAGGCCAATCCTACCAATCTGAGTGGGAAGAACAAATGTGTCAGGATTACAATCTTTAACTGCTCACTGTGGAATGTGTCCATATTACTAATCTGTTCTTATCATCTTATCACTGTTTAGATTCCTCCATCAGCTGACACAGAGGTCACCCAAATGAGTATGGTTGTGGCGTATGGCTATGCATAATAACTGGATGACCTGGCCCACCCTTTGCATTCTGTCCTTGCCAGGCAGCATACAAACTTTCAACATCTGTCTAAGCTGAAGAGGCAGATGTTGAAAGTTCCCTGTGTCATACTTGTATTTATTTGCTTGAATGTACTACAAGCTCCTAAATATTTTCATTTTTACTTTTTGAGTCCTTCACTTTTTATGTTTCCTTGTTACTTCAGCTCTTTCTTGTGTGTATTTTATTTACCTTTCAAGATATTTGGTTTTGTGGTGTTCTATGTATTTTACAGTTTTTATGTTTTGGGTGCTATGGTGCTGCAGTTTCCTGAATGTTGGGATAAATCAAGTATATCTAATGTTATCTTGATAATCTCCTGATGGGAGTCTGATCTGTTTTACCAGACATTCAGAACAATTTTGTCAACCATCCTTAAAGTCATGTTGTTTATCTAGTGTCATTACCATGGAGCTGAGCCCACTTCAGCGTCATCACCCCCAACGATACGTCCGTATGACTGCACAAGCTCTACTTCGTTTTGATCTTTTTTGCTTATCTTTTCAAACAGGGGACGCTGTCCACAATCTGCAACACAAGAAGTCAATAAAAACTTTGATAGATGGTCAAACACAACAAAACTATTAACAGGCTAGATGGATCACCTGCTTCTTGAATTGTTCTCTTTCAGCTTTTTGGGGTACAGGGATTACCTGATGCTTGCTGTCACTGCCCATTAAGTGCACTCACCATCCTCTCCTTGTCCAAACGTGCGAGGACTGAAAAGGTTTTTCCTGGCCTGACCTAAGACGGAGCGCTCCCTGCCTTCGGTCACAGTTGTTTGCTCAGGCCCTAATAGTGGGGCATCTGCAGGAAGCAGGTGGCCAATTGGAAAGGTAAGGGGCAGGTAAACAGGTGGATTTATTTAATAGTGGATTGTAGGTTTGTACTCTACCACATAGCTGCAGATCACAGTAGTCCATTGTTATATTTCCAGCAATCCTGACATAGCACCAGGGGCCCTCAGAGTCACTGTCAGGATTTCGGCACTTGTTGGTCTGCAGCTGAACTTCAGGGATGAACTCTTTGTCCCGACTGAGGGTTTTTACCTCCGGTAATGACCATGGCAGGCAGGTGTGACCTCCTATGGTAACACTTAGGTCCCCATTATATTCTATACCATAATTGGGCAAGCACACTATAGGTTTGTGTGGTTTCGTGGCCACAGTGGGTGGGACAAAGTCTTCACCTTTAACCAAAAAAAAAAAAAAAAAAGACAGATCAGCTGACAGAACTTGGAGCTCAAACTACAGAGAAATATAATCCTAAATTGTATATGAGCCCTGAAACACTCCAGGATGTAAGAAGAGTTCAGCAATGATGTGGAAACCAGAGACTGGAAGAAATTCAGTGAGTTCTGAGCAGCTCGTGTTAGGTGCCGACATGGCTTTCCAACATTACTAGCACAAGAGTGTCAACTAGCCTAAAATGGTGCGAGAATATTAATTATTATCATTGTATTCATAATCTTTACTCAGTGGCTATAGCAGATACTTGCCACATATTGGTACTCTACAGGTCTCTTTCTGGACAGATGGGTCTTTGGTAAAACACCAGGGTCCTTCTGGACGATGGTCAGGGTTTCTGCAGAAATTCTCCTTCAAATTGCTGCCTGGCTCTGAAGTGTTATACTCTCTGCAGACACACAGAAAATTGAATGAATTACTTCCCCAAGTGGAGGAAGGATCTCAGTGTGTTGTTCACCAGTGTGAACAGAATGGAACGGGAAGACTGTCAGATTGGCATGACCTCTGCATTAATGCGGATGCTGTACTGATCATCTGCAAAAGCAAAGCTATAGATGTCTTGATTCATGCTCAATCACGTAAGTAAATCCAAGTGACTTCTTCAGTCTCAGCTGACTGCAGGTTTCCCAAATCTTATAAACAGTACTGTACATTTCCATAATAACGGAAACTAGCGCCACTGAAGGAACAATGGGCTTGGAAGTCAGTTCCTTGATCATTAAAGAAGGCGCCAAAAGAAAGCTCCAGCCGATCCAGGAGAGAAGGACAACTGCTGCCTAAGCAAAAACCTGTAATGATCCCGTATGTGTCAGGAGTATCAGAACAGTTCTGATGCATCGTGTCTCTGTGACTTTCAAAACCCAAAACACACTGCGCCAAAAAATTGGTCCACCCCAAGGATCGGGTCCCCTGACACAGAGTAACATAGTGCACGCTGTTAAGTGCCAGGAGGATTGCCAGGATTTATACGTCAGGGAAACCAAACAACCTCTCGCAAAGCAGATGGCACAACACAGACGAGCTACCTCGTCGGGCCAGGACTCCGCATTCTATTTACACCTACAGCTACACCGACATTTACACCTAATGAGGATGTGCACATCCTGGACAGGGAGGAACGTTGGTTTGAGCGCGGAGTCAAGGAGGCCATTTATGTGAAAAGGGAAAGACCATCTCTGAATCGAGGAGGGGGCCTAAGGGTACATCTTTCGCCATCTTACAATGCTGTGATTGCAGCCATTCCCCAACTCTCTGTGAATGGTACTTTAATAATGGCCTTTGGTCAGTGGTTGTTGATGGTCATGAGAATTTGCATATTAATGATCAAGGAACTGACCTCCCAGCCCATTGTTCCTCAGTGGGCTGGTTTCAGTCATTATGCAAATGTTCTGTTTATAAGATTTGGGGAAACCTGCAGTCAGCTGTTACTGAAGAAGTCACTTGGATGAGTGACGAAACGTTTCTCCCACAAAACGCTACGTCCAGATGAACAGAATCAACTTTTGGAGATTTACTTACCTGGATGATTGAGCATGCATCACGACATTACTGAGTTATAATTTGGGTGGTTAATAATTTTTGTTTTACCAGTTAGTTTGTGAGCTAGCCCTTTTAAATATGACTAAATTAGATGTCCTTTGTGTTTTTCTGCTTTTGCTCAGGTAATGAGTAATATGTTGCTTTGCTTTGGTTATTTCTTACCTAATTTAAGAAGCTCGTTAGTTAGTTCCAGGACTGTAATTTTTGTTTTTATGTGGGGAATTGCTCAGTTACCTAAAGATAGGATGTGGAAAGCTGTGCCTCCAGTGTTGACACACTCTGCCCGACTGCGTGATGCTGATGTCTCCTTCGTAGTTCACACCATTACCCTGACCAGAAATACACTGACCTGAGGACAGACACACACTCTGCGTTAATGTACACTAGTTAACTGTTTTATTATTTATTGTGTTCATTTATATTCACCTTCTATGCATTTTCTGATGAGATTGATGTTTTTTGCTGTTCTTGACATCCGAGTTCCTTTACAGTCTGCAGAACAAATAGACAGACACAGTGAGATGTTTGTGTGCTCCCTTTGTGTGCTGTTCTTGACTTTGTTCGTGTTTGCAGTGCAGCTCACAGCTGAATAAACTCTGGTGTACAAATAACATGAAAAATTAACTCTGCTTGCGTTCATCCAACTGCACAAAGTTTAACAGAAGCAAAAAAAATTAGAAAATTAAAAAAAATAACAAGATTAATCAAAATCAAATTCATTCAAACCAACAGAAAGCACAGAAACTTTCAACCAATTCTAGTTCTATTCAGAAACACATCAAATCTAAACTGGACCAAAACATCCATCCAAACACAAACATCTCTGTCAGGGAGGGGGGGAGGATACAAGTTTTCTGGGGGTGTGTGGTGGTGCTGGGAGGGGCTCTGGGCTTCTGTGTAGGTGCTGCCCTCATGACCGGGGCACAGAGAAGCAGAAGAAAAAGGATCAATGGATGGATGTTTTGTTTGTTTAAAATCACTTAATATGAGAATTTCCTCTGATAAACTGAAAGACTGTGGAACTGTTGGTTACACAAAACAAGAAAATTGAAGAAAGAAATGTTTTTTATTCATTTATTGTAATAAAAAAAATCATACTGTTCATATACTTATACTTATCTCTTAGTATTGAACATATTTGTTTCCATGTTTAAATCCAGTATATCTCACCGAGGTATTTGTTCCAGAATTTTTCCTGTAGGAAGAGAGATTGTTTTGCGGTGAGACTCTGAACTGATCTCAGTGCTGTTAAAACTTCTGACAGCAGAGAGAAGTAAAAACATACTGTTTTATCTGGCTGCTCAAACACCTCTCTGGCTTCTTCGTGGTCGCAGATTTCCTCCACACACTCTCTCTCCAGGTTCCCTGATATGAAATAATCCACATTAAGACACTATAATCGTGACAGTATCATGAGACACAAACATAGAGAGCACCTGTAAAACATGTTATAGTAATTTTGTGTCACTTCACAGTTGTTTGTTGTCTCTGTTTGGCTCTTTTTGTTTCTTTTTGATTTACTTTCCAAAATTAATGCTAACATTCAGCAGTCTCTGCCCACCTCCAGTCAACAAAGACTCAAAGCTAATATTGTTCCAAACCTGCAGCGCATGCTAAAGTAAGTGATTACAATTGAATCTAAAGTAGATACGAAAAGGGAGAGAAATGAACCTGCTCCCTGTACAAACATTTATTTGAATCAAGGAATTTTATGAGTTCAGTAGACACAGAATGATACGAATGGTCAAGATGTCAAACCATAGTGGATGTAATAATGAGGAGAAAAGCTGCTGTTTGGTCACCTGCTTTCAGCTCCTCAAACATCTGGTTGGCTCGTCTGTTCCGGACCAAAACCTGTGAGGCGAGGTGGCCACTGAGAAAAACTACAACAAAGATAGAAAATCAGTTAAACCCTTCCAGCATCACCAACACTCAGCCTCCAGTTTAATTTAAAATCTGTTCTGTAGTCACACAAATGATCAAATGCAAGATGACCTGGGACTGTTGAGCAGCTAGAATCCTCTATCAGACAAAAATGGGACAAAGTACCTCTTCCAAAATTACATCAGCTGCTCTCCTCATCCATGACGTTTACAGACCGTTTATAAAGGACAGGAGACGCTAGACAGTGGTAAACACAGTCCTTTCAGATGTGCTGCTGCTATCAAATTCAACATGAGATATGGTTTTAATGTTTTAATTTACACAATGTTCCAACTTTTTGGGATTGGATTTGTATAAAATTTTTCCATTCTTCCATTTATCTTCTGTCTAATAATGAGGAAGATTTTGTCAAATGACACAATATGCTTTATAAATAATTTACAGGGTCTGCCTCTTCCAGGTGATTGTGTTTCACCCACCTCCCCCCTTTGGCAAAATGCATGGCATATAAAAATACTGTATTAACTACGTACTCCAAAAATAAAAGTAATGGACTGAAAACATATCTTAAGTAAAGGTCAGTAATTTACATACTTGAGAATTGATTTCAATCATATTATACACGTATTTCTATCGGGTAATTGTAGAAGTGATAGTAGTACTAATTACAAAGACTGTTTTTACAGTCTTTGTAATTATACTTCCAGACCAGATTTAAAATGGTTCATTTGGTTTAGTGTTCATCAAATTCAAGACAAGAGAAGAAGAAAAAAAAGTGATATTTGGTTAAACAATCAAATGTACAGATACACAGACTGAGGGTTACTTTCTGTCTTCTAATGAACTTTCATAAAAGACTTAAATCGACATATATTCAAACCAAAGTACAATTTTGATCTAGATTAGTCATATGATGATCCTACATTTAGTACCAGTAATATGAGCACTAAAAACACCAGTTCACACATTGAAGAAGAAAGGAGTTCATTACCATGGTTTGCCACACAGCTGTGCAGGAGAAACAGCAGCAGAACAGCAGCAGGTTTTGATGTTGGTTCCATTATGATTCAGACCTGTAAGCAGAACCTCAGAACCAGATCCAGCAGTACTCAGTGTGTCCTTCTTTGTTTGCCCGTCTATGTCTCTCTGTCCGTCCTCTGGAGGGGGGGGATTATTGACCAGAGGGTCAAAGTTTGAGCCAGACTGATGAGTCGGTTATGTTTAAACCTACATGTTTACTTTTTCTCAACAACTCGAGTCCTACTGTGAGTTAATACTGCTGCAGTTTAACACAACCCAAGGTCAGTTTTGTTGATACTGAATTATTGTTTGGTAAAAAAAAACAACATATGAACATACAAGTCACAATTAACAAGTGTAACAAGTCCCTAAAAAAATCTTAAAAAGTCTTAAAAATACCATCTTTGGTACATTTTTTTTTTTCTTGTAGATCTTTAGTCACTTAAACCAGGAAAAATATTTTAATAATTCCATTTTGTCAGTTTTTCTTGCAGAACTCAAGTTTTTGGTTTAATTAAGCATCCAATTTACCTTTTTAAATTGAAATGTGAGGAATTAAGGGGGGTCAGTAGGAGGGGGAGGTGGGGTGGGTTTGGCGTGAGGAGCTCAGTGGATGATGTCCCAACAGGTTTATTTTGTTCCTTGGGAAATTTTTTTCATTGCTGTTTCCCCTTTTTTAATGTAAAGTCCTAATGTTTTGCAAAAAAAAAAATGTACTTGATGGAGGAAAATAGAGCTCATTTTTGGATTCAGCACCCTAAAAACATGAAAATGTATCAAAAAATATACCGTTCAGAAAAAAACATTTTTTTGTGACGACATATGTTATCACAGTCTTGGGTTCCTAAAGTCAGTCATTGTTCTGTCCAAACCCAGTGTGGTGGAGGTGTGGTCCCTGGATCAGTTGCAGGAGAGGAGTGGTGCAGTGAGCTCAAGGGGGCGGTGCTGGGAGGCAGGTGAGGCCACAGGTGGTGGCGTTATGACTGATGACAGTCTCCATTTCTTTTCATAGTGGAGGAAGAGACGAGCGGAGAAGGAGGAGACGGACATCTGGGCTGAGGGGAGATTGTCTTTGTGTGTGCAACTGACAATAAAGTGCAAATCAGTGAGTCAACCATTGAGTGTGTTGGGTCCTCCTTGTACACCCATCATACACAAAAATGATTCAACATTTAAAATAATAAGAGTTTGTTAAAAGCTAGGTCAAGTTCATTATCGGTGATGACACAAACCCGAACCCTACGCAATACAAAGATGTTCCCCAAATTTCTACTTCACAGACCTGTTTTGGTTTTCTCTAAAACACAAGTATGGAGTTAGGCATCACCACCCACAGTTAATATGCACCAATGTGTTAGGGCTACAATGGCTTTTTGTTTTGGCCATGTGCTCAGTAAGCAACACTCCAGAAACTAGATGTTACATTTCAAATAAATACTCATTTTGACATCAGACTTTCATTTGGGTGTGGAAACGGCCCTTAGCTCTTTGCCTTCCAGTAAGTCAATTTTTCAACCATAGCAGGACATCAAGAAAAGACCACCATCAATCGGTTTTCAACGTCTGATGATTGGTGACTGGAGATCAGTTGAAGGTCACATCTCTCACCAACAGGGACAGTCTCCAACCCTTCTCAGAACCTCAATATGTCAATCAGTTCAGAAAATGGCTGGATGTTCAGTTTGCAGTAACAGTGAATGTGTAATTCCATGGTCCCATCAGAGGGTGCAGTTTGTGCTGCTGTCAAACATTTGCTGTAATCTGTGTGGATTCATGTTGAAATATATTCTGTGTGAAACTACAGTTTGTAACTTTAAAGACATTTTAAAACATGAACAAGAAAACATATTCAGACAATTTTGATTTTTCACAGTATTCGTATATATTCGTATATATCACAGTTGTCCAGATAATTTATGAAAAGTTAAAATACTAAGTGTAAAAAATGTCATGCTCTAATCACCTTTGACGTTCACCTCAAAATGTTATTTGGTCATTACATGATTTCTGCCTGCTGTTGGTACTAAACTCAATTATATTACATTTGTGGTTTGCACCAGTTTTTTTCTTTTTTGACTCAGAGGTCGGTGTTGACTGAGCGAACTTTTGTTCCTAAGCCTTTCAGACACACGTCACTTGTGTAAATAAAGGCTGCTGCTGAGGTCAGAGGTCATGTTCAGAATCTAATGCTTTAGTTTGTCTCAATGAACATGTTATGAGCTCATATAGCAAACAGCATATTGGGAAGAAGAAGCAGGAGTGGTTAAATAAAAACATGAAGGTAAAGAGACATGCAGCAACCTCTTAGTATTGATCTGGCTTCTGCCTGACTTAGGACAGCTCACACATCAAATATTTACCTGCTGATACTGAGGTGAAAGTCTTCCAGTGGTGTTCAGCTTGTGGTCACACATACTTCACAAACCAACCTGAAATGAGACTAAAACTTTTTTTTTTTTCAACCCTACAGTGACAGGTGTTTCTCATTGCATCTGAGTAATAAAGAAGTTGAGTCCTTTTATTTTATTATTTATTTATTTATTTATTTATTCATTCATTCATTCATTCATATTCTTTCAGATCTGATCATTGTAATATAAAAGTCGTTTAGGATTTAACAGGACATAATAAATACAAAGCTGAATCTCTCCTAGCCCACCCCACTCCCATGGAGGCCAACACTACCCTCCGGTGGTGGTTAGACAGCATGGCACGTAAGCTTGTTACAGAGTGTGGAATTAATCCAGCTCAAACAATAAACTCAATAAATAAAATAAACATGAAACTATATAACATCATCCAGAACAAAAAACCCTACATAATCTTAAATAACATCAAGTTATTTCTTTTCAAATCAAAGTATTGCACTTGAAGTTCTGATGCAGAGATTAACTTTTTGTGGTGTTACGCCACAGTTACCCATGATTCAGCCATTGAAAAGCAGAGTTTACTAGACTGCATACTTATTCTAACATTTCTGGGATAATTTGTTTGGGAGGACTAGTGCAGCTCGATTGTTTCAGAGCTTCATCTGCTGGGTTTCTGCATAAATTGTCAAAGCTCATGTTTTGACAATTTATGTATGAACATACGTATTTATGTATTTTTCAAAAACACCAACAACAGACTTTCATTATAAAACAGCTCTAAAATTATTGGTAAACAATAAAAGAGTTGGTTGTCTTCTTATTTTAACAGCTCCTCCATAATACACAGCAGGCACATAACAAAAAGCCAGTACTGTTCATTGGATATGCTGGCACTCACAGTTGAACCATCATATCTAATTATTAAAACATCTTAAAATCTTTTAAATACACTGAGGTGTCATTCTGAAACCTAAAACCAAACTAATGAGGCTCAGCTATTGTAATACTCATGGCCTGAATGTGGATGAGGATATCAGGCCATGAGTCTCTAGAAGGACAGATTGATACCAGGACAGTCCTCACACACTGCCATTTCTGTTTGGTGCCACAGCTAAAGATAAAGGAGCAGCCGTATTAGGAGGATTTTAAAGTAACAAAGCTTTGCCTGTTGTTCTCTTTTGAAAAAAAAAAAAAAATACTATTGCAGCTTATTGCTAATGTTTGTTGTAGATGATTTCAGAGTTTTTCTCTGTGTCTTCTTTTAAGTCACATATAGTCAGTGAGGTGTCATTCTGAAGCCCAAACCCAGGATAAAGAGGTTCAGTGAATGTGGTGTTGAAGGTGTGAATGTGATTGAGGCTGTCAGAAGAGACTCTGTAGAAGGATAGAGTGCCAGCAGCAGCATCCAAATACACTGCTACTCTGTTAGAGACAGAGGATGAGGAGGGGAGACGACTGAATGTTACACTGTTGTTGTGGCACAAAGAGTAACCATCATGAAAGCAGCCCAGGCACCAGGATTGATCATTCCTTCCAAGCCATGAGTGGTTTGTGTCTCCTTTCCTTCTGATTCCTTTATAACTCATGGCAATATCAACCCTTCCTGTCCACTCGACCTCCCAGTAACAACGACCAGTCAGACCATTGTTACACAACAGCTGAGAACGTTCAAATCTGTCTGGATGATCAGGATATGACTGATCCTCTTTCAGATGGGTTGCCTTCCTGTTGTTGTCACATAGTTGGAGTTTTCTGTTTACTGTGTTTGTGTCGATTGTGAGTTGACAGGAATCTGATGGAGAAAAAAGAATTGCAGTTAAGCTGTGTTTTAACATTTATCTGTTTGACACAAAACTATGAGGTTTAATGGTGGATTGTAAATGAACACGGTCTAAACATATTGATTATGTAAGTAAAATGAGTGGAGGTCTGTCAGTGGTGACAAGAGGTTAGTTGATTGATTGGGTGGGTTAAGGCTGCAAGCCTGGTCAGCGCCATCTTACCCTTCCGACCATACATACATTACACAAACATCACATGGGGAAGACAGGTCAGAGAGGTATAACAATGGAAAATACACAACACAAGGAAGGAAAAACCCCACCTCAGCACTAGAGATGGCACGATACCACTTTTTTATGTCCGATACCGATACCGATATCATAAATTTGGATATCTGCCGATACCGATATGAATCCGATATAGTGTTTTTTAATCAACAAAACTGGGTTTTTTTTAATATCTTGCTGCATTTTGTATAAGTTCATACTCAAGTTTAAAACAACAACTACACTAAAGCTATTCTGTTATACCTGTATGCAAAAAAAAATAAATTTCATAGTTCAGCAATACTGATCAATCTAATAAACTTAAACCTACACCATCCTCCCTATTCTGGTATTTTAAAGAGTACTTAGCGTAAATATTAAGCAACCTAACTAATAGGGTTCCAACTCCCAGCAACAACAAAAATAAATAAATAAAAAATAGGGAACCACCCCTCACGCTCCACCTCATGATGCTTAATCGACGTAATCAACCTTAATTTGATGCAGTGTGAAAAAATAAATGCACAGAAATCAATTATTTTTCAAGAAATATTAAATAGATTCAACATCTTTCTTCAACAAAATTGCAGACTGCACAGATGGTACCTTCCCAAAGGAAAAAGTACTATAGCTTACTAGGGTATATATATTAGACTTAATAGTCACTATATACAGTAATTGACTTCTATTCATTTTACATCAAATTAAAACTTTGGGTGTCAGATAATTATTTATTAAAAGCTAGACATTTTAAATGAGAATAAGAAAGAAAAGTATGTCTTTGTGCCCCCTTTTCCCTGTTAATGCCCTATCGGCCCCCCTGGCTAAACTTTGCTAGATCCGCCCCTGCACAGTTACCAGCCGTCAGCTACGTAGAAAAAGATCCTCGAGTAGAAAGTAATATTAAATAAATTCTAACAACAGCTGATCAAGCTTAAACGTGCTTCTGTTGTTCAGCCGCTGGTTTCCTCTTTCTGGTGCAAAGTGGGCCAAAAACAAACCAGAGAGACGGACTCGCGACAGAAAAGCCGATCAGCTGATCATTAAGCAGTTTCATGATTGAAGTAGCAGCCAGAAGAGGCAGTCGCTCCATATATCGTTTGGTAAGCTTAACGCAGGAATGCTTTACAAACATTCAGAGATGGACTTACACACTTGCTTTACTTCTCTCGGGGATAACTTTATCGGAGATGAAATGCCGGGTTGCTAGCGAAGCTCCACATGCTATCCAGACCACCGACAGGTCCCGCATGCCACAGCCGCTCTATCACGTGATGCATACTGCTCCGACGTGCTAACGTTCTGAGGTGAGTTACGGCATGTTGCAAGTTTTGTGAGGTGCTTTCGTGATATTTAATGGATCGGATTACATTTTTTATTTTTCTCCGATATCCGATCCAGTAATTTAGGTCAATATCGGACCGATACCGATACGTAATATCGGATCGGTCCATCTCTACTCAGCACATAGCACATAAATCAGCACATAGCACAAAATTCAGCACATCTCACAACACAGAAGACATAAGCTTCGAAGTGTAGGTCTGTGTCAGTGTACATGCGTATGTGTGCGTGTGTGTGTTCCGTGTTCAGCCGATAGAAAATGTCCCTTCACTCGGTTAGGCAACTGTCAACAGTCTTCGGTCGACGCGGGTTTCCTTGATGGAAGGGGAAGAGTCACAACACAGTCTTGTTATCTAAGGGAGAATTTTTGTTATTCCTGTCAGCTTTTGCCTTGAGCATCCAGCTGGCGCCAGGGGAGCCGCATGAGATGAAGATGGTAGTGCGAACAAACTGCTTCCAATTTTACAGTAGGTCTAATGTCCATCACTGGTCAACATATCTCTCAATTCCCATTTTTCTTCTCCAAGATGTTATCCATATTGCGTTCAATAAACACAGTCTGAGTACTCACAGCCCTGCCCATCGTCTATCATGTCAGCCAGCCTTGTGGGATTTTGAACAGCTGTAGGCGCTTCTTGTTCTTCGATAAGCCAGGTCCGAACGAGCTCCAATCAGCCAGAACTCTGTTATCATGGTTCCGAATTGGTAGATGTCGTTTGATGTTCTCCATCAAGAGTATCACCAGAAACACGACGCAACAGACCATCGAGTACCTGGCAGCAAACATCTCCGCAGGACAATTGGGTTCTACCAAGCCCAGGAGTTTGTCAATTTTGTTAAGGGACCAGTTGATCAAATCCATAATTCTTCTTTAGGTTTTTAAAAGAACAAGTCTGGGAGACTCTCTTAGGGTTAGAGAATAAGCGAGACTATACAAAGACATGAGAAGCCAAGGGAAGATAAGGGAGAGGGAGAGGCAGAGAGAGAAAAGTGCGACCACCTCCGTCAAGAGCCAAGAAGAAAGTTCTGGCACAGCCTAACTATTGCAGTGTGATCTGGTCCAGTGCTTTAATAAAAGAAATTAAATTACAACTAACTCGAAATAAAGCTCCATGATGTCATGATGAGTGCTGTGTGGCTGGCAGGATGTGTACCCAAATGCAGGACTCAGAAAAGGAAAGTTAACTTAAAGCGCAGCTTTATTGCTGGGAAAACTCTTCACAGAAATAAACATCACAAAACGAACTAAAAATCACAACATGAAACTAAACATTAAACTAGCTGTTGGAAGAGAGGATGTACTGTATCTGTGCAGAGTGGATATGAGTGCAAATTTATAACCTTGATCTTGCAACAGTAGTCATATCTTCCCTCTAGTGAACCTAATGCTGTCTGTAATGTAGAACCTACTGTGGTGTTCCAGTATTCACATATTCTGGTGCCAACTGAATTTCAGCCAACAACCTGACAGCCAGTAACACATTGTTGGCGTATCGGTAGTCCACCAATCCAGATACCAAGAATAAAGAACCACCACCCAATAAAAACTATTTATTTATACTGTTTATCTTGTGATTAAAAACCACCTGACTGATTGAAATTTCTTAATCATATCACATGCTCTGGTTTAAATACAAACTAATTTCAATTCTACTCACTGCTGAGCTGCATCGCATCTGGATATCGATGAAAATTGTCACTACTTTGAGGGAAAAACTCATTCGAGATTTTACAAAACAAAAACATACTTACACTTCCTCAGACCTGGTATCAACCACTCGACACCAACCGGTTCCAAGCTAAAGTGATACGTTTAGACAAATTCAGATCATCCTATCATTTTATATTATAAAGTGATGTGTTTATAATGTTAGTAACAAGATCACCCAGATACCTGAGAGTCTCCAGTCTCCTGAGTGGATCCTCAAGTCCGCATAGCAGCAGCTTCCCCCCGTCTCCTGTATGATTGTAGCTCAGGTCGAGCTGTCGCAGATGGGATGATGGGTTGGAATGAATAGCTAAGGCCAGAGAAGCACAACCTTCCTCTGTGATCAGACAGCCTGACAGACTGCAGACAAGCAAAATGAGATACATGTCAGTTCATGTGGGAATGCCAGTGTACAATTTAATGGTATTAGAGAACAGCATACTTATGGCTAAAATGATGATAACTCTTAATTTAAATTGTGACAATTAGCTTTTCCTTTCATTGAAAATGTGTTAATAAAATACTAATAGAATTCTAAAACTAAAGAGCCTGAAAACTCAAGACATTACTAACAGTTGCTTAAGACTGAATAAAGCACATGTCCTCCATGACTCAAATTGCTTTACCCTACAGGAGAATGAGGTCTTGAATGCACTTTTTTTTGACTAGTTAGCAAGCATAGCAAGAGAGAAAATGTTTCTTTGTTGTTGTCATCAGGCTGCTTCTAGGTATCGTAGCTCAAATAATAAACATCTCACCAGAGAGTTTCCAGTTTACAATGTGGACTCTCCAGCCCAGCAGAAAGCTTTTTCACTCCCCAAACATTCAGGTTATTGTTACTCAGGTCCAACTCTCTCAGATGTGAGGATTGGGAGCTGAGAATTGAGGACAAACCTTCACAGCTTTTCTCTGAGAGGTTACAGCCACTCATTCTTTAAGAAAAAGAGGACAACTGATCAGTAAAACGATCCACTTACTGACACACGTTAACTAATTCTACTAACTTGTTCTCCTGCTGTTTGTAGAAAATCCAGCAACTAAGATTTATGTACTTACAAAGCTTTCTTGGAGGACTTGACCACTGGAAGTAGCCTGAGAAGACCCTCCTCAGAGGGGGAGTACTTCTTCAGATCAAACACATTCAAATCTTTTTCTGATGACAGTAAGATGAAGACCAGAGCTGACCACTGAGCTGGAGACAGTTCATCCCTAGAGAGACTTCCTGAATTCAGGGACTGTTGGATCTCCTCCACTAGAGAATGATCATTCAGTTCGTTCAAACAGTGGAACAGGTTGATGCTTTTCTCTGCAGACAAATTGTCACTGATATTATTCTTGATGTACTCGACTGTTTTCTGAATTGTCACTGAGCTACTTCTTGTCTTCGTCAGCAGTCCTTGTAGCAGAGCTTGGTTGGTTTCCCATGAAAGACCCAGGAGGAAGCGGAGGAACAAGTCCAGATGTCCATTTGGACTCTGTAAAGCGCTGTCCACAGCACTCTGATATAAATGTGTCTCTGCAGATTCTCTTGATTCATACTTTTTGGAGGGTGTTTGTTTTTCCAGAAGATTGAGTTCAGAGCAGAAGAAGGTCAGATGAACATGAAGAGCAGCCAAAAACTCCTGAACACTCAGATGGACAAAGCAGAACACCTTGTCCTGGTACAGTCCTCTCTCCTCTTTAAAGATCTGTGTGAACACTCCTGAGTACACTGAGGCTACTCTGATATCAATACCACACTCTGTCAGGTCTGATTCATAGAAGATCAGGTTTCCTTTCCGCAGCTGATTAAAAGCCAGTTTTCCCAGAGACTCTACCATCTTCCTGCTCTCTGGACTCCAGTGTGGATCTGTTTCAGCTCCTCCATCGTACTTGACTTTTTTCACTTTGGCCTGAACCACCAGGAAATATATGTACATCTCAGTCAGGTTCTTGGGCAGCTGTCCTCCCTGTCTAGTTTTCAGCACATCCTCCAGAACTGTCGCAGTGATCCAGCAGAAGATTGGGATGTGGCACATGATGTAGAGGCTCCGTGATGTCTTGATGTGGGAGATTATTTTGATAGCTAGCTTCTTATCTTGAAATCTCTTCTTGAAGTACTGCTCTTTCTGTTGTTCAGTGAACCCTCTGACCTCTGTCACCATATCAACATACTGATGAGGGATCTGATTGGCTGCTGCAGGTCGTGTGGTTATCCAGAGGCGAGCAGATGGAAGTAGTTTTCTCTTGATGAGGTTTGTCAGCAGCACTTCGACTGAGGTGGACTTTGTGATATCAGTCAAGACCTCAGTTTTCTGAAAGTCCAGAGGAAGTCGACACTCATCCAGACCATCAAAGATAAACAGAACCTTGAAGTCTTCAAAGCTGCAGATTCCTGCATCTTTAGTTTCAGTAAAGAAGTGATGAATAAGTTCCACCAAGCTGAACTTTTCCTCCTTCATGACATTCAGCTCTCTGAAGGTGAATGGAAATATGAAATGGATGTCTTGGTTGGTTTTGTCTTCAGCCCAATCCAGAGTGAACTTCTGTGTTAAAATTGTTTTCCCAATGCCAGCCACTCCTTTTGTCAGCACTGTTTTGATTGGTTCATCTCTTTCGGGTGAGGCTTTAAAAATTTCTTCTTGCCTGATTGTTCTTTCTGGTTTGTCTAGTTTCCGGGATGCTGTTTCAATTTGTCAGACCTCATGCTGATCATTGACCTCTGCAGTCCCTCCCTCTGTGATGTAGAGCTCTGTGTAGATCTGATTCAGAAGAGTTGAGTTTCCTGCTTTAGCAATCCCCTCAAACATGCACTGGAACCTCTTCTTCATTGTACATTTGAGATGTTGTTGGCATGTAGCTGGAGTTCCTGATTGAACAAAGAACAAATCCCATAAATTTGAACATTTGATATTAATGTAGAAGATGTAACTCTGACATTTCACATCCCAACCCTAGATAAGAGAGGCTAGGCAATGGACTAGCAGCCCAAAACCAAAACAATACATCCACTGACACAGTGAAGAAAAAAAAGAAAATTGTTCTCTCTCCCCCCCCCCCCCCCCAAACCCCCCCCCCCCCCCCACCTATTCTTATATGTTGAATGCCAGGATCTCCCTAAAACAGGCCAACCAGTCTTCAACCACCTAGGATATGCATTATAAGTTCATGAAAAGAAAGTGTTGTGAAGATCGGGAAATCAGTTCAAACTGCCACAGAAGTGCAGTAGTGTAACTACTTAGTGGGAATCTGTAGGACCAGATGGGCAAAGTGTGAGCAGAAAAGGCAAACATCAGGTGAGATGATTCTGGGTACTTCACCTGAGGAGGAAGGTGCTGAACGAACTTAAGGCATAGCACCAGGCTGCAATACTTGGCACAGAGAGCATTTGTAGAATGAGAAGCTCATGAGAGAAGATTCATCAGTATGGCTTCCAAGATCACAAAAAAATATAGCTCCATGAATGTCATTAAGAGCTATGCACCATTTTATGTAAGTGATGCTCGGACCAAAGATGTTTTGTTAATATCCGAACAATGCCTTTCTTCAGAAAATACTGAAAGAAGAGAAAAGCTGGAACATCCTGAATTCTCTAACAGGACGACTCACATACAGATGAAGGCAAAATTATTCCCCACCTATCAAAGTCTTTATCAAAAACTCCCCTAACTTTCCCAATTGCTTTTTTGACCATTTCATGCATGAAATATGACAACCTCAATCAGGATTTTTTAAAAGTATTTTTATTCATCTTTAGGCATGAAAAAAAGATTTTTGAACTTTTCAGTTTTTTACATGTCCCCTTAGGTGGACAACATGGGTTTTGACTTATGACTTTCACAAACAAATAAATAATATACACTGTATAAAAACGATAACATAACAAAATATGTTTTTATATATTTTAAATATATTTTATAACAATATAACAAATGTAACAAATATATGTAGAGGCTCTGTGATGTCTTGACTGCCACCCACTGGCTGACCAGTGAGTGGCAGGGTATGGACTGACACATAAGTGTCCAATGTAGTGGTTTAGGTGCAACTATACCATTAACACTAACACACATACAAAAAAAACAGCCTTTGAATAGTTGTCCACTATAGTGACCACTATGCGTAAAAGGGTTAAGTGGGATTTTCAAAATAACATTTCTCAACATACTACTTCTTGTTAGAAAGTAGGAATGATTTATGTTTGTACACAATTTCAGACTGATATCAGAAAAAAAAAACAAAAAAAACTACTAGGCTCAATATTATTAACCCCCTGAAAAACGATTTTTGAGCATTAACGTTGTAAGTCTCGCAGCTTAGAAAATCCAGTTAAAATTGAGGATCCTCTTCTAATTTGCACGCAATGTAAGAACCACAGCAAGGCTTCGAGATGTCACTTGAGGAAGCATACCAAAGACAAAAGAAACAGCTTAGACTTGATTGAAAGAATTGTTGACACTCTCCAAGATATCGATATACAAAGTTCTAATAGTATTTAATAATAGTATCTAATAGTAAGAATGAAAGATTTCAAAGTAGTGATGTGGGGATTGATACTGAAATATCGATTCCTCCGATACCAGTCATTTATATTCTAGAATCGATTCTCACATTAAAATATCGATATTTTAGTAATTTAGAGTAAATTTGTAGTTTATCATTAACAGGAACACAGTGGAAAGAAGCTATTTCATTCGGATTGTCTACATTGGAAGGAACTACTTCCTCTTACGCCTTTCATAGTCATGTGCGAAATACGGCTATATAAATGTCTCCACCCCCTGGCGTGCGCACTCACAACAATGGCTGAGTGTAAACGGAGTCATGTGTGGACGTATTTTACATCCACAAACAGCCGAGACGTGGTTTGCAATACATGTGGCAAGAAAATGAGGTGTTGTACAACGCCACTAACCTTGTCAAACACCTCAGAGTAAATCATATCACAGAATATGATGAGCGTATGTTGAGGTGAACTGAAGAGGAGGAGAGGGACAGGTGCTGCTAGGGCGAGACAGACGCCTCTCACGGAGTCCTTTAGTGCTGCAGGCAGGCAAGGTTTTCAAATAGCGCACAACTTAAATTTTTTTTATTTCTATGTGATGAATTCTGCATTATTAAGTGATAAGAACAAGTAATCTGATGTCCTGTAATCATTATGACGCTATAATTTGAGATACAATAAAAGATACAATAAATAAAAAAAGTTTTTGTACAGAGTATCGGTATTGGATCGGTATCGGATCAGTATCGTCGATACCACCCTGAATTTTACTTGGTATCGGATCGGAAAGGAGATCAGTGATATCGCACATCACTACTGAAAAGACAAATGACATGACCTGTCTGGAAAGGACAGTCTTGGGCCTTTTATGTCATTTAGGGAATCAGCTTATGTAGAAGTGCAATGTTTATTGGTTTATCTGGTTATACTGGAAGACAGTGAATGATGCACAATTCATGATTTGATTGTTTATTATACTCAGCACTTTTGCATATGTTTTGTTTATAGACCACAGACATCCACTCCCGCACCTACGAGTCCTTGTACGCCCCATCTGTAAGCCTGTGGTTGCATTACTGTGCTGTAGTGTTAACGAATGACAGTAAAGAAGGAAGAACCTAATTTGAACTCCTGTTAGTTCTGACCGGCACCACTGCTATTCAGCCAACGCCTATACAGTCATTGGTGAAACCCAAATAATTAGTGGCAGACCAAGAAAACCTGCACTTCTGCTGAATTGGACTGGACATCTTCAAGCCAGACTGCAGTATGTTAAGCACAACCTGGAAAAAGACTATCCATACTGAAACCACATCCTAAGGTCAGATAAGACAAAATTAGGGCTCTTTGATTATGTTTGGAGAACATTCTGATCCACAATGCTGCACTGACAGGAGCTAGAGAGAAAGAGAGCATATTTCTCTCATATTGGCTTTTCTTCATTGACTCCCAGTTAAATCTAGAAAATTTGATGGGCTTACTTGTGGTTCCTAGAGTATTTAAAGGTAGAATGGGAGGCAGAGCCTTCATCTTTCTGGCCTCTCTTCTCTGGAAAGATGCACAGTTTGCTATTAGTATCCAGGTTCATAATTTCAACCAAGGTGATTTTTGATATTTGGGAAATAATTTTATTTCTGAAATTTAAATCTTAAATTATGCATATTTAGCAAGACCATGTTAAAACATTATTTGGTCTCTTTAAAAGGATATGGGTAAAATAATTTTATGGTCCAAAACAAAGATTAGATGAAAAATATGGTTTGCCAGTGAAATTTCAGGTGAAGATTAGACCATTTGACACCCGTGTTTTCCCAAACCCTGCCACAAGCGGTTGTAGGGTTGCAATGACGGTGCTGCTCAGGACTGTAAATACTGCCTGAGCCAGACTCTTAAAAACTGTTTTCTTCCTGGTAACACCTCTCACTCTTCATTGATGAAGTGAGGTCACAAAAGCTGAGATTTACAGTGGATTTGAGGAAATCACAAACATACACCAGAACACAGTCTGAACTTTATAACCAGACGTGGAATGAGTGGGACATAATGTGATAGCAGCCAGGTGTTGGTTTTTTATGAACCTAGTTGGAAAAAAACATGTCTGATCTGGACACTACACTTGATCTTTATAGAAAATGTTCTTACTTCTTTGTAGAGAGTCAGCCAAGGCCTCCTGCTTCATCCACCTCAGGAAGTCATCTACCATCTTCAGAAGAGCTTCTCTGCTGCTCCTCTTCTGGTTTTCACCCTCCAACATCTCCTTATCCTTCCACTGACTCGCTAAACATTCTGGATGATCTGGACTCAGAACTTTCTGGATCTTCTTCAGTTCATTCTTCACAAAAGTGATGATGTTTTCTTCCAGCAACTAGAACAGAATACTATATATTTTTTTAACATGAATCGTATAATTACCAGAAACATCGTATCTGGTCTTGTACAGAATTTCAACCTACAGGCCTACAAATTACTATAAAGGAACTTTATTACAAAGCCTGCCACTTCATCTATACTGGATGTATAGAAATAATGACTACACAGCTTTACATAAGCTAGTCAGTCAGTCAAATACAATACAACACTGAGAACAGGTGTTACTGTAGAGTTTTAGGTTTGTCCTCTTTATGATTTCATATTAACAATGCCAGAGAATTTTGTTGAACTGAATTACGTCAACAAGAATTTGATTTAATCTGATGAAACTGCGCTACTTGATGTATAAGGAGCTTGGAAGGACACAATCTGGACTTCTTGAAGTTTCTTGCAGACGTTTCAACTCTCATCCGAGAAGCTTCTTCGGTTCTAAGAGCAAGAGAGAGTCCCAGATTTTTAAGCCCCGTTGGGAGTGTCCCTAAGCCCTTTTGGCTTGTTCATCTTCTTGAAATTTAAGGAAGTCCAGATGCTTTCCTTCCAAGCTCTTTAGACTATGATGACTGGATGACCGAGAACCTTCACAGACATGTGCTGCTTGATGTTATATTAGTACACAGTCCTGTTTGATTCGTAGCTCAAGTGAAGGACGTTTCTGTTCATGTACAGACCCTAAATATGGAGTCCAGGTGTTTTTGATCCTGCTGTTCAGACTGACCACTAGGAACCTCTGAGCTCTCCTGATGCATCCTGTAAAAACATAAACTATTAGTTAATATTTGATATAAACTTGAACTAAACATTTGAACAAAAATCTGACCAAACTTCGGCTGCTCAAAAAAAGCAGAAATCATCAACACAGCTTTACTGTCTTCCTTTAGCTTCTATTATGTCTGACTTTCTGTCTAAATGCACTGTTTGAATATTCTACAAGTTGCCAGTTGCCAAACAATACAAAAAAATAGACGACCCTTTACTTTGAAGGATTTTGCATTTCGCCTTCACAGCAGCAACAAAAGAACTTTTAGTGAATAATGTGACTTCTAATTGTGAAGATAGGACATAATTTGTTATTTTTACTTTCATATTGTGATGCCAACAAAATGATGCGTTATTTTGAGGAAACTAATTAGTGTTTAATGGACACAAAATAATCTTATTGAAGTAATGACATCAGTGTAGCAAAATAATAACCATTATCTCTCGGAGAAAATGCTAACGTTTTCTGACACTTGTAAGTTTTCTGTTTATTTTGAAAGTATGAATTAATTCCAGTCACTTGTTTGAAAGTCATCAGGTCTTTTACGTTTGTCATAATAATTAATTAGGTGTACAAGTAAAATACTCAAGAATCCAAAAGCACATGCAAAAAACTGTAAATCATTGTTCCTGACTTTTATTGACTTTAGACCAGATCTTGCTTAAATTTTTGTCTTTCTTTTATTGTGGGTTAGATTTGAACACTTGAAAAAAAAAAAGCGTCAATGTGCAACTAAAACAGCAAATAGTGGCCCAATGTAGGATCAAAATACTAGTGAAAACTAGCCCAAACTGGAGCTAAAGCTTTAGCAGTTCTAAGTTTAATGCTCCAGTCTCTTGTGGATCTTGTAAAATAAGATAACAGAAAGCTTTGTGCATTCATTAAAGGGCATATACTCTCCTGGAAGATATAAACAGTGGCACATATAACACTAAATATATCTATTTGTCAAATTTTACAAATCTATTTGTAGTTTTAGTGTTGAAAGTACTTGTGAGAGAGTTATTCAGAACATCTTTCACAAACTCTGTACACACAGGAGGTTCGCCATCACAGAGGGGTTAACTCACTTTGCCTGTGAAGAAGGTTTCTGTGTAAAATGTCACAGTGGCTTCTTCAACTGGCTGCTATTCACAGACACACAGCTGGATTCAGCTTCAGAGGAGTCGACTCTGTGATCAATGCTGTTCTATTAAGCCTATACAATCATATACTTTTATGTAAAATATTCATTTTCATATTATGGTAACTTACTTTTTGGCAGTATGTCTAAAACTGGTGTTTAAATTATTTGGCCGTTCACTTTTTGAGGACACACAGCTGGGTTCAGGTCTCGGAGAATTCAGCATCTGATGGATCCTAAAAATAAATAGCCTTGCATGAAAAAACGTCATATGTGGATTTGAAGTTAATTCTTTAAATCAGTTAATATTGAAAACAACTCACGTTTTACTGGAGGAACTTTTTTGTTTGAAATCAGTCGCAAGTTCTTTTGAATCGTTGCTCTTTAAGGACACACAGCTGGGTCCAGGTCCAGGTTGGTTCCTGTGAATAATGATGGAGCAGTGGTGTGAGTGCTGAGCTGTGACATGGAGAAGAGTCATGGACAGTTAAAGATGGGCATCTTACCTCTGAGCTTTGGTCTGGCTCTCATGTTCCCCACACAGAGCGGTTTTAGAGGGGGGGACTCCCTCCTCTCTGTCCTCACACTGATCCATAGCAGAGCCCACTCCTTCACACAAACAAAACTTCATGAGTGGATGAACATCAGATTTGTTGGAAATGAACTGAGAACCAGGGACAGCAGCTAATAGTAGGAGACAGATAAAAAGAAAAACAGATAATACGTGGACAGCGTTTAGGTTTGTCAGCTGTCAGATAATTACACGTATGTCACAGTTAGGTTTTTATCCCACCTGTTAGCAACTCTCGTATGACTTCAGTAAGATTCACATGCATCCATTAGTTGTTAATGTGATTGTGTTCTCTCATTTTCTTAATGTTTTTTGAGTACTCAATGTCCATGATTCACCTGCAGGAGCTTTGTGTCTTACATGGGTCGACACCATTGTATTTACTTTGGCAACAAAACAGTGAATCAGGGCTCAAATAAGAAGAGTCTGCAGATGGTGAGAAGTCCTCCTTTTTGTGCTGTGTGGAGCTGCCAGCCCTAACCCTCTGCTTCCTTGTGATCTATGCAGTTTTTACTGTGAGATGAAACTCAATAAAATAGTTTCAACTGTGGTTCAACTTTGCCCATCTGTTGGCCAGGTTGAAGCAGATTTACAGCTGAATAAACTGTTCAGCAACAATTCTGTTGACACTGTGTGGCTTTTAGGTCTAACTGTGAGGCAAATAGAGAGTTAACAGCTGTGTATACAGGCATGGTTAAAACAGATAGTTAAATGTTTGTGTACAGCAGGTTTAACAAGTTTAACAAGGTTTTAAACTACAGCAAACATGTAACTGGACTTAAATCAGATAATATAGCAAAAACAAGAATCAAACACTTCCTGTAAAATATTCTTAGGTATGTTTAAGACTTTGATCTGTGTGCTTAACAAGTTTATTAGACTACCTGACATTAAAAAAAAAAACAACAACAACAAGAAAACACAAAGACTTGAGAAATCTGCCAAAAACTTGTTTAAAACTAAATGATGGTATAATGAAATTGCTGTTTATCGGGCAAATTACAAACTGAATCCACATTTTTATACCCAAATTTACACTGGACTTGTGTCAGAGATCAGAAATTAATCCATCAAATAACCACTAAAACATTTTTTTTCTGTGTTTTCTGTTCAGGAATGAAAGTAAATAACTGTAATAAAATTCTACTGTGCTTTACATTTTTTCTGCTTTTCTGTAAAAGAGAACATTTGGGTATGGATAACATGGATAATTATATTCTAGCATTAAAAATATAATTTAGATTGCAGAGGTTTTGCATACTGGTTGATTAATTGTTACAGAAACATAAACTGTTATTTTGGTAATAACTATTACTGTTAATATAAGGACAGCTGTGGCATAAACCTTACACTGGAGGTGGTTTGATAAACTTGTTCAGCACTGCAGCTAAAATGTCCTGATAAATCTTCAGTAAGTTACAGATAATTATTTATAGATTTTAATAAGTACGAAGATGTGAATGCTAACAGTCACACGGTCTATAGTCAGTCTACTGGGACAAATCATGGTATCATGGCTAAATGTGCTGTTTCACATTTCTTTCTCTGTTTTACAATCCAGGCCTTTTTCAGGGCAATAACTGTAACACTGTAAACTTTAATATTGGCCTAATTACTGCTTACAGAACATGTAACGCAGGAATGTCAAACTTGATTTAGTAATGAACCCAATTTGATCTCACGTGGGCTGAAAGAGTAAAATAATTTCACAATAATCCACTTTTTTGTGTTTTAATATAAACACGTTCAAGAATATTTTTACATTTACAACAGATCAAACAAACTGCCAAGATCTAGAAATACCTTCAACACAGTTTCCCTGCCTGTGTTAAACTGTCTTAAACTTTGAAATGTGCAAAGTCGTCCAAAAGTGGGCTGTTTCTGGCCCCGAGGCCGCATGTTTGACACCACTGTATCTTTATGCCCTGAATAAAAACACACTGCATCCAAACAGCTGACAGGGTTTTTTTTTTTTTCACCGAGCAGATATTTACTCGCTCCGGGCATTTGTTCATTCCGGGACGTTATTTTGAGTCATTATCCAAATTTCCTTGTCACCAGATTCACTTTCTGATAGAAACCGCTTTACAAGTTTAATGGTTTGGCCTCAAGATACGATTTTAAAAGGTTCCCTTGTTAAAGCTACACTTCTATCAGCGCGCGTGCTTTCACAGATCTCTCCATCATACTTAACCAGTCCGCACGCTGGGCTCTGATAATCACATAAAATAAACACTCTACAAATCCGCTCTTACAAACAAACGAGCAACTTTGCAAACAAAAGCAAAGAATAAACCACAAACAAACACTTACCAAAGTATAAGTATCCACGTAAACATGACAAAAGCCAGTTTAACTAACCAGGAAATAAACAGAGGCTGACCTGATACAGGAGATCGCCCCGCCCACCAGTCTACCTCAGCCGAACGACTGAAGTTCAAGTACAACCAAGTCCACTATAGCTATTAGCGTTTCATGTGGTTTGAACTACTTCAAACAGAGTTAGTTTAGTGCACTGGTTAAACTATAGTCGTTATTTTCTAAGTAATATTTTCAGCGCGTGTTAACCATCAGTGTGCCACACCTACTGTAGTTACTAATGGTGACCACTAGAGGACAGTCACCACCATGAAAACTTCACCTGAAGCGCAGAAGCTTAAACGGCCATCAGCAGATTATATACCAGAGGCTCCGGAGCCAAACCGACTTCATTCTGTGGATTCTCTGAATGATGACAACTTCATGATATAATTGCAGATTTCTTCATATATGACCTGCATGGAGAAGCTGAAAAAATGTCTGATACTGATGTACAAACCTGAACAAGAGGCTGTTGGTACCTGAATCTCACCACCAGCTTCTGAAAATAAAATTAGGCTCAGAATCAAAGCTCCAGTAGTCAGCTCTGTCCTGACACACAGTCCTGTGATTTATTGTTTTAAAGGACACCTTATACCACATGTGTCAGTGGTTTGACACACCCAGAGTCTGTGGCTTCACATTGAGTCAGGCAGGAGTTAGTCTGTGATCTCAGGCCAGAACAAAAGGACACCAGATCGCACCTCTGCCACAGAGCACTCCTTTGAGGTGGAGGGCTTCTTTCCTCAATCAGAGATCTGTTTTCAGCCTCGGAGCTCAAACAATGCAAGTGGAAGACAGGACAGGGCGGTCTCTGATGGTGCTTCAACAGTTGTCAGCAAATAAAACTGCACACAGTCAGGGATCTATGATCAATTGATCAACTGATATATTTATAAGGCCAGAGGTCAGAGGTCGAAGTTTAATTACAATTTATGGACCCATTTTTATAAAAAATAATGCACATTACGCTTCACAAATAAATATATCAGGAAATTCCAGTCATGTGTGTTTAATATGATGGCTTCAGGTATAACTGTTACTCTTCAAGTTGCCTGGGTGAAGGAGAGCTAACACTGCCCTCTTTGGGTAAAGTTCATGATCACAACTTTCATGCTTTAAATTTAGTTTCTGTGAACATGACATAACATAGAGATTAATAAAAGATTAAACACTACATTATTGGATTAATGCCACCTCTCAAATATGCTGACAAACTCTTAATTACAATAAGAAAAAAGTCTGTTGATTGACATCTGTGCTTGCGACCACCACAAGCACACCAGCACCTTAGATTTTTGCACACGTTTGGTCTTGTTCTCTCTATGTGAGTGTATCATAAGAGAAGTCCAAAAAAAGTTTTTAAACTCTTTAGCCATGTTAAAACCATCTAGAAAATGCTGGGCGGGTGTTGATTTAGCGGTACAAACATGTTCACATTAAAAACTTGTTACTGTTTGAACTTCCTGAAAAGAGAAGCAGTTGCCTTTTAGTGAATCTAATCTTTCTCAGAAACACATTCTGGATTTTTATAACTGAGATTAAAGACTGCGTTAGAGTCTGAATATAGAGTCTGTATTCTCTGTTCAGAATACAGACCAGATCTTAACAGCCTTCTGTTTGATGTTTTTCTGTCATTGAGTGATTTATACAAGTGTGGTATTCATTTATAGAAAGTACATATTTACTATAACACGTCACATTTGCTTTCAAGTTCAATATATTGATCTGAAAGTCAGAGTGATAATAATGCCATATAGAGCCGTTTAAAACTGTCTCTTGCCGCCAGTGTTCCTATGGACAACATATAGGAATATAAGGGATAATATATAAATGGGGATTCTAAATACCACATTACTTTGGACCTCTGACATTTTATTAACGGTGTAATGTCTGGTCAACCTTTGATAAATCTTTTGAAACTTCTTAAAGGGCATTTAAAAAGAACAAAGAAAACAAAATTGACATATACAAAATAAATTACAATACCCTTAAAAGCAAATACTGCCCAGAGAGACAGCTGCCTGGTGGAGGTTTGTGCTCTCGCACTGCTTCTTATTTTTCATAGATTAACCCTTTAACCCACTAACTTATGAAAAGTTATCTTTGTGTATTTGAATTTTTGGTCTGTGGATTTAAATTGAAGTTCCACCTTAAATAATAACGCACACGAAAACACATTGTATCTTTTATTGTCTGTGTCATGTGTTGGGCTGGGTGTTTACGCCCATCTTTTTTTAACTTTCACTTTCATGAACTGTGTGGCGCAGGTGATCGTCTCCTGTGGGAAGCTCCGTGAAAGGTAAGTGAAGCACTCTGTAATGTTTTCCTTGCTAACATCAGCTGTGTACAGGTTAGTTCCACCACAAACAGCACAAATTTGCCGCTCCGTTTAGTTGGAACTATGGAGCGGCTCCAGCTGGAACTGGGAAGCAGGGGCTGGGAAAGCTGGCCATTTAATGTTTGTGTACGTGCGTGACCAGCTCAGCAAAGATAAGCTGACGGTCAGCAGCTGATCTCTAAATCGTTGTTAGTGTGGATCCACTATTGATTACTGAAGGGCAGCTTTTTCTCCCGTGGAGCAAAAGTCATTGTTGTTGTTTTCTTTCCTGCTGTGGAGGAAAAGCTTTTTATATCATGGTTGCTAGGCAACCTGGGCAGCGCGACGGAGGCTAGACCGTCCGATTTCACAAGCCTCGCACTTCCGGCCTTAGCGATCTTTGAGTACGCCGCCCTTGTGGACCGTTAAGGCTGCTTACTTTAAGGCTGCAGACCCTGAATTGGGATACAGCCCATGACATGGATTCCTGCTTGTATGCTTGTACCATAATGTCCAGAATAGAGGAACTGCAAAATTCAAACATACCATAATGCAAGAGGACAACGTAGTGGTGAACCTGGCACTTTAAATAGTGAAGCAATGCCATTTCAGACAAGAGAAAGAATGTCAATAAACCTTAAATCTCATGCCTGTGTTGCTGACAACATCATTTTTATTAGTTTATTGATTTAAAATGAAAAAGATTTGCATGTAATCATACCCAAAGCTTTGACTCTGTGTCTCTTTGTTAAAGAAAAGTGGACTGTGATATACCGAAGGGATCTGATCAACTCAAACAGCTGGAGGCAATAAACACAACTTCACCTCCTGTTTGTCCGAACCAGGATTAGGCTGCATTCACTGGTGCATATCACTAATAATCTCTAACAGATCCGTGTGCCTCCAGCAAATAATGTTAGGGTTTACATGCATTACTTGCATTTAAAAAAACCATAAAATTCAAACAAGAATTTCAACCACATATATGCAATTTTATTAGGATAGCATGATGCTGTGCTGGTTCATGACATTGTCTCCCAATAAGAAGGTCCAGGGTTTGATCCTGCCAGACTTTCTGTGTGAAGTTTCATGTTCCTCCCACAGTCCAAAAACATGCATGTTAGGTTACTTGGTGACTCTAAGGTGCCTCTTAAACTATAGCTGCTGGGATAGGCTTTTGCCAGATCATAACACTTAATTGGATAAGCAGTAGAAAATAGATGTATGAACAATTTTCTAAACTAATTCTAGAATTCAAAACTTATCTTATCAAACTTCCTCCGTGAGGGAACTTTCTTCATGTTAAAAGTGAAGCCACCAAGTGCTGCTTATTTGATCATTGGGGCTCTCTGTCTAATGTTGTCAGCACCTTAACCTGACATTGAGATACTGATTTTGTGAGCTAGCTCTATAAAAATAGCTGCTGAGATGAAGCAGAAAAGAAGCAGCTGATATTTGGACAACAAACATGACGGAAAGGAGGATTTCTTTTGATGTGCACATGAATGATTTGTGTTTCATCTGCAGGTGAAGGTAGGAAGTGATGTAGATGTGACTTAAAAGACCCCAAAATTATACAGTGAAACACCAAACAATATGGTGATCCTCTATGAGCAAAGATGGAGATTATAAAGAAACACACACTGACAGGTCAGGCAAAGGTCTGCTAAACAAGCAGAACACCACTTTCTCTCTAGTTTATGAGTTATCTGCTTCAGGGTAAAACTTATTATGAACTAGAAAGTGCATTTTCTGAAGAAACTGCAGTGTGAATGCTTGAATCTGAATGTATGCACTGAAATGAATTAATTGCTGAATTTTGAGTTAAAAATATTGAATGAGATAAAAAAAACAAAACAAAAAAAAAAACGAATTTAACCTGAAAACAAAAGTGCTGAACTGCTAAAAGCTGAAGGTTACACAGAAGAAGAAGTTGGAAAAAAGCTGAAAATGTTTTAATTGTAAATTAGAAAAACCTAAGAAATGAGAAAAGAACATTTAGGGTCAGAAAACATCTGAAAGAATATTAAAAGGTCATATTCTTTGAATCACTGAATGACTAAAATGTGATCCCTCCACTTGGACCCACACAGTTTAAAAAGTTTACATCTCTGAGCTTTGAAAGACAAGATGTTGGAAAAAGAACAACGATGGCGACGTTTTGAGGGTAAAATGATGGCTTTAACACTGTGGACACAGCAGCAGTTGAAAGAGAAGTGCTTAAGATGAATTTTGGCAGAGTGGCAGAGAGAGCTCGTTAAGCAGGCAGGTGTGAGCCTGGTTGCTATAGTGACCGCACCCAATGGCTCCATACACACGGACACAGACATGCACCTCACTTCTGCTGCTTAAAATGAACAGAAAAGTCAGGCCAAAACAAATCGTTCCCAAATGAAAAGTAAAAGTCGTATTGACAAAATTCTTTCACCGTGAGCGACAGCAATGTCTAGTCTACCTAATTCTCAGTTTTCATGCCTGTGGAGCTTATTATATGGACGTGGTGACAGTGGAAAGACACCATGCTCTTCTGATTTTCAAACGAACCTTCTGAGCCATTTTAACATTAGAGTCTATGGAAGAGTTGGAGGGAGGAGGCTGTGCATTGGTGACATTTACGAAAGAACCATAACACCTAGGACAATAGTAAACACATTGGATGAAAGAGGACAGCGATGGCTACGTTTTGAGGGTAAAATCATACCTGTAGAGCAAACGCTGCGGACACAGCAGCAGTTTTAAAAAAGATTTTAAGATTAATTTTTTTGCTCCTCTCACTCTAGCAGTTGAGCTGTCTCACTCTAGCCCCAACATTCCGTCCCATACACACCCATTATAAACTTTGAAACGGGTGAAAAAACATCATGAAACTTAAACTGGAACTGAAGAAAAAGTATAATAGATATTGAAAAGATAAATACAAGTTGAATAGTTGAATGTCTTGTCTTCGTTTTAAAGTTTGAATGGTGGCTCTATGTCAATGTATGTGGAAGTAGATACAGTTTAAAGAGGAGGAAGTTGAATGAGAATTTGAAGGGTCTCCCCATTGAAATACATTATAAATTTTTGTTGAAAAAAGTTGAATAAAATTAAAAATATAAATGTTAAAAATGAGAAAAAATAGAAGCAATGTTGTCCAAAAGAATAGGAATCTAACGGTGTTTGAATGGTTTTTCTAAGTTGAACGGTTTTGAAGGAGTAGGCTTTCAAAAAACGTACGGAATAGATAATAATAATAAACTAGAAAGTGCATTTTCTGAAGAAACTGCAGTGTGAATGCTTGAATCTGAATGTATGCACTGAAATGAATTAATTGCTGAATCTTGAGTTAAAAATATTGAATGAGATAAAAAAAAAAAACAAAAAAAAAAAACGAATTTAACCTGAAAACAAAGGTGCTGAACTGCTAAAAGCTGAAGGTTACACAGAAGGAGGAGTTGGAAAAAAACTGAAAATGTTTTAAATGTAAATTAGAAAACCCTAAGAAATGAGAAAAGAACATTTAGAGTCAGAAAACATCTGAATGAATATTAAAAGGTCATATTCTTTGAATCACTGAATGACTAAAATGTGATCCCTCCACTTTGATCCACACAGTTTAAAAAATTTAAATGCATGAGCTTTGAAAGACACTGTGTTGGAAAGAGAACAATAATGGCGACAATTTGAGGGTAAAATGATGGCTGTAACACTGTGGACACAGCAGCAGTTGAAAGAGAAGTGTTTAAGATGAATTTTGGCAGAGTGGCAGGCAGAGCTCGTTAAGCAGGCAGGTGTGAGCCTGGTTGCTATAGTGACCGCACCCAATGGCTCCATACACACGTACACAGACATGCGCCTCACTTTTGCTGCTTAAAATGAACAGAAAAGTCAGGCCGAAACAAATCGCTCCCAAATGAAAAGTAAAAGTCGTATTGACAAAATTCTTTCACCGTGAGCGACAGCAATGTCTAGTCTACCTAATTCTCAGTTTTCATGCCTGTGGAGCTTATTATATGGACGTGGTGACAGTGTAAAGACACCATGCTCTTCTGATTTTCAAACGAACCTTCTGAGCCATTTTAACATTAGAGTCTATGGAAGAGTTGGAGGGAGGAGGCTGTGCATTGGTGACATTTATGAAAGAACCATAACACCTAGGACAATAGTAAACACATTGGATGAAAGAGGACAGCCATGGCTACGTTTTGAGGGTAAAATCATACCTGTAGAGCAAACGCTGCGGACACAGCAGCAGTTTTAAAAAAGATTTTAAGATTAATTTTGTTGCTCCTCTCACTCTAGCAGTTGAGCTGCCTCACTCTAGCCCCAACATTCCGTCCCATACACACCCATTATAAACTCTGAAACGGGTGAAAAAACATCATGAAACTTAAACTGGAACTGAAGAAAAAGTATAATAGATATTGAAAAGATAAATACAAGTTGAATAGTTGAATGTCTTGTCTTCGTTTTAAAGTTTGAATGGTGGCTCTATGTGAACGTATGTTGAAGTAGTAAGAGTTTAAAAATGAGTAAGTTGAATGAGAATTTGAAGGGTCTCCCCATTGAAATACATGGGAAATTTTTGTTGAATAAAGTTGAATAAAATTAAAAATATAAATGTTAAAAATGAGAAAAATAGAAGCAATGTTGTCCAAAATAATAGGAATCTAACGGTGTTTGAATGGTTTTTCTAAGTTGAACGGTTTTGAAGGAGTAGGCTTTCAAAAAACGTACGGAATAGATAATAATAAAATAGAACTAGAAAGTGCATTTTCTGAAGAAACTGCAGTGTGAATGCTTGAATCTGAATGTATGCACTGAAATGAATTAATTGCTGAATTTTGAGTTAAAACTTTTTTAATGAGATAAAAAAAAAAACCAAATTTAACCTGAAAACAAAAGTGCTGAACTGCTAAAAGCTGAAGGTTACACAGAAGAAGAAGTTGGAAAAAAGCTGAAAATGTTTTAATTGTAAATTAGAAAACCCTAAGAAATGAGAAAAGAACCTTTAGAGTCGGAAAACATCTGAATGAATATTAAAAGGTCATATTCTTTGAATCACTGAATGACTAAAATGTGATCCCTCCACTTGGATCCACACAGTTTAAAAAGTTTACATCTCTGAGCTTTGAAAGACAAGATGTTGGAAAGAGAACAACGATGGCGATGCTTTGAGGGTAAAATGATGGCTGTAACACTGTGGAGACAGCAGCAGTTGAAAGAGAAGTGTTTAAGTTGAATCTTGGCAGAGTGAGAGAGAGAGCTCGTTAAGCAGGCAGGTGTGAGCCTGGTTGCTATAGTGACTGCACCCAAGGGCTCCATACACACGTACACAGACATGCACCTCACTTTTGCTGCTTAAAATGAACAGAAAAGTCAGGCCGAAACAAATCGCTCCCAAATGAAAAGTAAAAGTCGTATTGACAAAATTCTTTCACCGTGAGCGACAGCAATGTCTAGTCTACTGAATTCTCAGTTTTCATGCCTGTGGAGTTTATTATATGGACGTGGTGACAGTGGAAAGACACCATGCTCTTCTGATTTTCAAACGAACCTTCTGAGCCATTTTAACATTAGAGTCTATGGAAGAGTTGGAGGGAGGAGGCTGTGCATTGGTGACATTTATGAAAGAACCATAACACCTATGACAATAGTAAACACATTGGATGAAAGAGGACAGCGATGGCTACGTTTTGAGGGTAAAATGGCGGCTGTAGAGCAAACGCTGTGGACACAGCAGCAGTTTTAAAAAAGATTTTAAGATTAATTTTTTTGCTCCTCTCACTCTAGCAGTTGAGCTGCCTCACTCTAGCCCCAACATTCCGTCCCATACACACCCATTATAAATTTTGAAACGGGTGAAAAAACATCATGAAACTTAAACTGGAACTGAAGAAAAAGTATAATAGATATTGAAAAGATAAATACAAGTTGAATAGTTGAATGTCTTGTCTTCGTTTTAAAGTTTGAATGGTGGCTCTATGTCAATGTATGTGGAAGTAGTAAGAGTTTAAAAATGAGTAAGTTGAATGAGAATTTGAAGGGTCTCCCCATTGAAATACATGGGAAATTTTTGTTGAATAAAGTTGAATAAAATTAAAAATATAAATGTTAAAAATGAGAAAAATAGAAGCAGTCATGTCCAAAATAATAGGAATCTAACGATGTTTGAATGGTTTTTCTAAGTTGAACGGTTTTGAAGGAGTAGGCTTTCAAAAAACGTACGGAATAAGAAAATATAATAATAACTAGAAAGTGCATTTTCTGAAGAAACTGCAGTGTGAATGCTTGAATCTGAATGTATGGACTGAAATGAATTAATTGCTGAATTTTGAGTTAAAAATTTTGAATGAGATAAAAAAAACAAAAAAAACAACTGAATTTAACCTGAAAACAAAGGTGCTGAACTGCTAAAAGCTGAAGGTTACACAGAAGAAGGAGTTGGAAAAAAACTGAAAATGTTTTAATTGTAAATTAGAAAACCCTAAGAAATGAGAAAAGAACATTTAGAGTCAGAAAACATCTGAATGAATATTAAAAGGTCATATTCTTTGAATCACTGAATGACTCAAATGTGATCCCTCCACTTTGATCCACACAGTTTAAAAAGTTTAAATGCCTGAGCTTTGAAAGATACGGTGTTGGAAAGAGAACAATAATGGCGACAATTTGAGGGTAAAATGATGGCTGTAACACTGTGGACACAGCAGCAGTTGAAAGAGAAGAGCTTAAGATGAATCTTGGCACAGTGGCAGGCAGAGCTCGTTAAGCAGGCAGGTGTGAGCCTGGTTGCTATAGTGACCGCACCCAATGGCTCCATACACACGTACACAGACATGCGCCTCACTTTTGCTGCTTAAAATGAACAGAAAAGTCAGGCCGAAACAAATCGTTCCCAAATGAAAAGTAAAAGTCGTATTGACAAAATTCTTTCACCGTGAGCGACAGCAGCTTCTAGTCTACTGAATTCTCAGTTTTCATGCCTGTGGAGTTTATTATATGGACGTGGTGACAGTGGAAAGACACCATGCTCTTCTGATTTTCAAACGAACCTTCTGAGCCATTTTAACATTAGAGTCTATGGAAGAGTTGGAGGGAGGAGGCTGTGCATTGGTGACATTTATGAAAGAACCATAACACCTAGGACAATAGTAAACACATTGGATGAAAGAGGACAACGATGGCTACGTTTTGAGGGTAAAATCATACCTGTAGAGCAAACGCTGCGGACACAGCAGCAGTTTTAAAAAAGATTTTAAGATTAATTTTTTTGCTCCTCTCACTCTAGCAGTTGAGCTGCCTCACTCTAGCCCCAACATTCCGTCCCATACACACCCATTATAAACTCTGAAACGGGTGAAAAAACATCATGAAACTTAAACTGGAACTGAAGAAAAAGTATAATAGATATTGAAAAGATAAATACAAGTTGAATAGTTGAATGTCTTGTCTTCGTTTTAAAGTTTGAATGGTGGCTCTATGTGAACGTATGTTGAAGTAGTAAGAGTTTAAAAATGAGTAAGTTGAATGAGAATTTGAAGGGTCTCCCCATTGAAATACATGGGAAATTTTTGTTGAATAAAGTTGAATAAAATTAAAAATATAAATGTTAAAAATGAGAAAAATAGAAGCAATGTTGTCCAAAATAATAGGAATCTAACGATGTTTGAATGGTTTTTCTAAGTTGAACGGTTTTGAAGGAGTAGGCTTTCAAAAAACGTACGGAATACAGAATAAAATATAACTAGAAAGTGCATTTTCTGAAGAAACTGCAGTGTGAATGCTTGAATCTGAATGTATGCACTGAAATGAATTAATTACTGAATTTAAGTTAAAAATCTTGAATGAGATAAAAAAAAAAAAACCCGAATTTAACCTGAAAACAAAAGTGCTGAACTGCTAAAAGCTGAAGGTTACACAGAAGAAGAAGTTGGAAAAAAGCTGAAAATGTTTTAATTGTAAATTAGAAAAACCTAAGAAATGAGAAAAGAACATTTAGAGTCAGAAAACATCTGAAAGAATATTAAAAGGTCATATTCTTTGAATCACTGAATGACTAAAATGTGATCCCTCCACTTGGACCCACACAGTTTAAAAAGTTTACATCTCTGAGCTTTGAAAGACAAGATGTTGGAAAAAGAACAACGATGGCGACGTTTTGAGGGTAAAATGATGGCTTTAACACTGTGGACACAGCAGCAGTTGAAAGAGAAGTGTTTAAGATGAATCTTGGTACAGTGGCAGGCAGAGCTCGTTAAGCAGGCAGGTGTGAGCCTGGTTGCTATAGTGACCGCACCCAATGGCTCCATACACACGCACACAGACATGCACCTCACTTTTGCTGCTTAAAATGAACAGAAAAGTCAGGCCGAAACAAATCGTTCCCAAACAAAAAGTAAAAGTCGTATTGACAAAATTCTTTCACCGTGAGCGACAGCAATGTCTAGTCTACCAAATTCTCAGTTTTCATGTCTGTGGAGTTTATTATATGGACGTGGTGACAGTGGAAAGACACCATGCTCTTCTGATTTTCAAACGAACCTTCTGAGCCATTTTAACATTAGAGTCTATGGAAGAGTTGGAGGGAGGAGGCTGTGCATTGGTGACATTTATGAAAGAACCATAACACCTAGGACAATAGTAAACACATTGGATGAAAGAGGACAGCCATGGCTACGTTTTGAGGGTAAAATCACACCTGTAGAGCAAACGCTGCGGACACAGCAGCAGTTTTAAAAAAGATTTTAAGATTAATTTTTTTGCTCCTCTCACTCTAGCAGTTGAGCTGTCTCACTCTAGCCCCAACATTCCGTCCCATACACACCCATTATAAACTTTGAAACGGGTGAAAAAACATCATGAAACTTAAACTGGAACTGAAGAAAAAGTATAATAGATATTGAAAAGATAAATACAAGTTGAATAGTTGAATGTCTTGTCTTCGTTTTAAAGTTTGAATGGTGGCTCTATGTCAATGTATGTGGAAGTAGATACAGTTTAAAGAGGAGGAAGTTGAATGAGAATTTGAAGGGTCTCCCCATTGAAATACATGGGAAATTTTTGTTGAAAAAAGTTGAATAAAATTAAAAATATAAATGTTAAAAATGAGAAAAATAGAAGCAGTCATGTCCAAAAGAATAGGAATCTAATGGTGTTTGAATGGTTTTTCTAAGTTGAACGGTTTTGAAGGAGATAGATTACAAAAAACGTACGGAATCCATAATAATAAAATAGAATAAAGATTAGAAGAACAATACTGTGAATGCTTTTCAAGCATTCACACTAATAATAAAGATTAGAAGAACAATACTGTGAATGCTTTTCAAGCATTCACACTAATAAAGATTAGAAGAACAATACTGTGAATGCTTTTCAAGCATTCACACTAATAATAACTAGAAAGTGCATTTTCTGAAGAAACTGCAGTGTGAATGCTTGAATCTGAATGTATGCACTGAAATGAATTAATTGCTGAATTTTGAGTTAAAAATATTGAATGAGATTAAAAAAAAACAAAAAAAAAAACGAATTTAACCTGAAAACAAAGGTGCTGAACTGCTAAAAGCTGAAGGTTACACAGAAGAAGGAGTTGGAAAAAAACTGAAAATGTTTTAAATGTAAATTAGAAAACCCTAAGAAATGAGAAAAGAACATTTAGAGTCAGAAAACATCTGAATGAATATTAAAAGGTCATATTCTTTGAATCACTGAATGACTCAAATGTGATCCCTCCACTTTGATCCACACAGTTTAAAAAGTTTAAATGCCTGAGCTTTGAAAGATACGGTGTTGGAAAGAGAACAATAATGGCGACAATTTGAGGGTAAAATGATGGCTGTAACACTGTGGACACAGCAGCAGTTGAAAGAGAAGTGCTTAAGATGAATCTTGGTACAGTGGCAGGCAGAGCTCGTTAAGCAGGCAGGTGTGAGCCTGGTTGCTATAGTGACCGCACCCAATGGCTCCATACACACGTACACAGACATGCGCCTCACTTTTGCTGCTTAAAATGAACAGAAAAGTCAGGCCGAAACAAATCGTTCCCAAATGAAAAGTAAAAGTCGTATTGACAAAATTCTTTCACCGTGAGTGACAGCAATGTCTAGTCTACTGAATTCTCAGTTTTCATGCCTGTGGAGTTTATTATATGGACGTGGTGACAGTGTAAAGACACCATGCTCTTCTGATTTTCAAACGAACCTTCTGAGCCATTTTAACATTAGAGTCTATGGAAGAGTTGGAAGGAGGAGGCTGTGCATTGGTGACATTTATGAAAGAACCGTAACACCTAGGACAATAGTAAACACATTGGATGAAAGAGGACAGCCATGGCTACGTTTTGAGGGTAAAATCATACTTGTAGAGCAAACGCTGAGGACACAGCAGCAGTTTTAAAAAAGATTTTAAGATTAATTTTTTTGCTCCTCTCACTCTAGCAGTTGAGCTGCCTCACTCTAGCCCCAACATTCCGTCCCATACACACCCATTATAAACTTTGAAACGGGTGAAAAAACATCATGAAACTTAAACTGGAACTGAAGAAAAAGTATAATAGATATTGAAAAGATAAATACAAGTTGAATAGTTGAATGTCTTGTCTTCGTTTTAAAGTTTGAATGGTGGCTCTATGTCAACGTATGTGGAAGTAGTAAGAGTTTAAAAATGAGTAAGTTGAATGAGAATTTGAAGGGTCTCCCCATTGAAATACATGGGAAATTTTTGTTGAATAAAGTTGAATAAAATTAAAAATATAAATGTTAAAAATGAGAAAAATACAAGCAATGTTGTCCAAAATAATAGGAATCTAACGATGTTTGAATGGTTTTTCTAAGTTGAACGGTTTTGAAGGAGTAGGCTTTCAAAAAACGTACGGAAAAATAAAATATAATAACTAGAAAGTGCATTTTCTGAAGAAACTGCAGTGTGAATGCTTGAATCTGAATGTATGCACTGAAATGAATTAATTGCTGAATTTTGAGTTAAAAATATTGAATGAGATAAAAAAAAAAAGTCCGAATTTATCCTGAAAACAAAAGTGCTGAACTGCTAAAAGCTGAAGGTTAGACAGAAGAAGAAGTTGGAAAAAAGCTGAAAATGTTTTAATTGTAAATTAGAAAACCCTAAGAAATGAGAAAAGAACATTTAGAGTCAGAAAACATCTGAAAGAATATTAAAAGTTCATATTCTTTGAATCACTGAATGACTAAAATGTGATCCCTCCACTTGGATCCACACAGTTTAAAAAGTTTACATCTCTGAGCTTTGAAAGACAAGATGTTGGAAAGAGAACAACGTTTTGAGGGTAAAATGATGGCTTTAACACTGTGGACACAGCAGCAGTTGAAAGAGAAGTGTTTAAGATGAATCTTGGCAGAGTGAGAGAGAGAGCTCGTTAAGCAGGCAGGTGTGAGCCTGGTTGCTATAGTGACCGCACCCAAGGGCTCCATACACTCGTACACAGACATGCACCTCACTTTTGCTGCTTAAAATGAACAGAAAAGTCAGGCCGAAACAAATCGCTCCCAAATGAAAAGTAAAAGTCGTATTGACAAAATTCTTTCACCGTGAGCGACAGCAATGTCTAGTCTACCTAATTCTCAGTTTTCATGCCTGTGGAGCTTATTATATGGACGTGGTGACAGTGTAAAGACACCATGCTCTTCTGATTTTCAAACCAACCTTCTGAGACATTTTAACATTGGAGTCTATGGAAGAGTTGGAGGGAGGAGGCTGTGCATTGGTGAGATTTATGAAAGAACCATAACACCTAGTACAATAGTAAACACATTGGATGAAAGAGGACAGCGATGGCTACGTTTTGAGGGTAAAATCATACCTGTAGAGCAAACGCTGCGGACACAGCAGCAGTTTTAAAAAAGATTTTAAGATTAATTTTTTTGCTCCTCTCACTCTAGCAGTTGAGCTGCCTCACTCTAGCCCCAACATTCCGTCCCATACACACCCATTATAAACTCTGAAACGGGTGAAAAAACATCATGAAACTTAAACTGGAACTGAAGAAAAAGTATAATAGATATTGAAAAGATAAATACAAGTTGAATAGTTGAATGTCTTGTCTTCGTTTTAAAGTTTGAATGGTGGCTCTATGTCAATGTATGTGGAAGTAGTAAGAGTTTAAAAATGAGTAAGTTGAATGAGGATTTGAAGGGTCTCCCCATTGAAATACATTATAAATTTTTGTTGAATAAAGTTGAATAAAATTAAAAATATAAATGTTAAAAATATGAAAAATAGAAGCAGTGTTGTCCAAAAGAATAGGAATCTAACGGTGTTTGAATGGTTTTTCTAAGTTGAACGGTTTTGAAGTTATAGGATTACAAAAAACGTACGGAATAGATAAAATATAATAATAATAATAACTAGAAAGTGCATTTTCTGAAGAAACTGCAGTGTGAATGCTTGAATCTGAATGTATGCACTGAAATGAATTAATTGCTGAATTTTGAGTTAAAAATATTGAATGAGATTAAAAAAAAAACAAAAAAAAAACACGAATTTAACCTGAAAACAAAGGTGCTGAACTGCTAAAAGCTGAAGGTTACACAGAAGAAGGAGTTGGAAAAAAACTGAAAATGTTTTAAATGTAAATTAGAAAACCCTAAGAAATGAGAAAAGAACATTTAGAGTCAGAAAACATCTGAATGAATATTAAAAGGTCATATTCTTTGAATCACTGAATGACTAAAATGTGATCCCTCCACTTGGACCCACACAGTTTAAAAAGTTTACATCTCTGAGCTTTGAAAGACAAGATGTTGGAAAAAGAACAACGATGGCGACGTTTTGAGGGTAAAATGATGGCTTTAACACTGTGGACACAGCAGCAGTTGAAAGAGAAGTGTTTAAGATGAATCTTGGCAGAGAGAGAGAGAGAGCTCGTTAAGCAGGCAGGTGTGAGCCTGGTTGCTATAGTGACCGCACCCAAGGGCTCCATACACACGTACACAGACATGCGCCTCACTTTTGCTGCTTAAAATGAACAGAAAAGTCAGGCCGAAACAAATCGTTCCCATATGAAAAGTACAAGTCGTATTGACAAAATTCTTTCACCGTGAGCGACAGCAATGTCTAGTCTACTGAATTCTCAGTTTTCATGCCTGTGGAGTTTATTGTATGGACGTGGTGACAGTGTAAAGACACCATGCTCTTCTGATTTTCAAAAGAACCTTCTGAGCCATTTTAACATTAGAGTCTATGGAAGAGTTGGAGGGAGGAGGCTGTGCATTGGTGACATTTATGAAAGAACCATAACACCTAGGACAATAGTAAACACATTGGATGAAAGAGGACAGCGATGGCTACGTTTTGAGGGTAAAATGGTGGCTGTAGAGCAAACGCTGTGGACACAGCAGCAGTTTTAAAAAATATTTTAAGATTAATTTTTTTGCTCCTCTCACTCTAGCAGTTGAGCTCTCTCACTCTAGCCCCAACATTCCGTCCCATACACACCCATTATAAACTCTGAAACGGGTGAAAAAACATCATGAAACTTAAACTGGAACTGAAGAAAAAGTATAATAGATATTGAAAAGATAAATACAAGTTGAATAGTTGAATGTCTTGTCTTCGTTTTAAAGTTTGAATGGTGGCTCTATGTCAATGTATGTGGAAGTAGTAAGAGTTTAAAAATGAGTAAGTTGAATGAGGATTTGAAGGGTCTCCCCATTGAAATACATTATAAATTTTTGTTGAATAAAGTTGAATAAAATTAAAAATATAAATGTTAAAAATATGAAAAATAGAAGCAGTGTTGTCCAAAAGAATAGGAATCTAACGGTGTTTGAATGGTTTTTCTAAGTTGAACGGTTTTGAAGGAGTAGGCTTTCAAAAAACGTACGGAATAGATAATAATAATAAAAAAATGGAATAATAATAAAGATTAGAAGAACAATACTGTGAATGCTTTTCAAGCATTCACACTAATAACTAGAAAGTGCATTTTCTGAAGAAACTGCAGTGTGAATGCTTGAATCTGAATGTATGCACTGAAATGAATTAATTGCTGAATTTTGAGTTAAAAATTTTGAATGAGATTAAAAAAAAAAAATCCGAATTTAACGTGAAAACAAAAGTGCTGAACTGCTAAAAGCTGAAGGTTACACAGAAGAAGAAGGTGGAAAAAAGCTGAAAATGTTTTAATTGTAAATTAGAAAAACCTAAGAAATGAGAAAAGAACATTTAGAGTCAGAAAACATCTGAAAGAACATTAAAAGTTCATATTCTTTGAATCACTGAATGACTAAAATGTGATCCCTCCGCTTGGATCCACACAGTTTAAAAAATGTAAAAGTCTGAGCTTTGAAAGACAATGTTGGAAAGAGAACAACGATGGTGACATTTTGAGGGTAAAATGATGGCTGTAACACTGTGGACACAGCAGCAGTTGAAAGAGAAGTGTTTAAGATGAATTTTGGCAGAGTGGCAGGCAGAGCTCGTTAAGCAGGCAGGTGTGAGCCTGGTTGCTATAGTGACCGCACCCAATGGCTCCATACACACGGACACAGACATGCACCTCACTTTTGCTGCTTAAAATGAACAGAAAAGTCAGGCCGAAACAAATCGCTCCCAAATGAAAAGTACATGTCGTACTGACAAAATTCTTTCACCGTGAGCGACAGCCATGTCTAGTCTACCTAATTCTCAGTTTTCATGCCTGTGGAGCTTATTATATGGACGTGGTGACAGTGTAAAGACACCATGCTCTTCTGATTTTCAAACGAACCTTCTGAGCCATTTTAACATTAGAGTCTATGGAAGAGTTGGAGGGAGGAGGCTGTGCATTGGTGACATTTATGAAAGAACCATAACACCTAGGACAATAGTAAACACATTGGATGAAAGAGGACAGCCATGGCTACGTTTTGAGGGTAAAATCATACCTGTAGAGCAAACGCTGCGGACACAGCAGCAGTTTTAAAAAAGATTTTAAGATTAATTTTTTTGCTCCTCTCACTCTAGCAGTTGAGCTGCCTCACTCTAGCCCCAACATTCCGTCCCATACACACCCATTATAAACTCTGAAACGGGTGAAAAAACATCATGAAACTTAAACTGGAACTGAAGAAAAAGTATAATAGATATTGAAAAGATAAATACAAGTTGAATAGTTGAATGTCTTGTCTTCGTTTTAAAGTTTGAATGGTGGCTCTATGTGAACGTATGTTGAAGTAGTAAGAGTTTAAAAATGAGTAAGTTGAATGAGAATTTGAAGGGTCTCCCCATTGAAATACATGGGAAATTTTTGTTGAAAAAAGTTGAATAAAATTAAAAATATAAATGTTAAAAATGAGAAAAATAGAAGCAATGTTGTCCAAAAGAATAGGAATCTAACGGTGTTTGAATGGTTTTTCTAAGTTGAACGGTTTTGAAGGAGTAGGCTTTCAAAAAACGTACGGAAAAATAAAATATAACTAGAAAGTGCATTTTCTGAAGAAACTGCAGTGTGAATGCTTGAATCTGAATGTATGCACTGAAATGAATTAATTGCTGAATTTTGAGTTAAAAATATTGAATGAGATTAAAAAAAAAACAAAAAAAAAAACGAATTTAACCTGAAAACAAAGGTGCTGAACTGCTAAAAGCTGAAGGTTACACAGAAGGAGGAGTTGGAAAAAAACTGAAAATGTTTTAAATGTAAATTAGAAAACCCTAAGAAATGAGAAAAGAACATTTAGAGTCAGAAAACATCTGAATGAATATTAAAAGGTCATATTCTTTGAATCACTGAATGACTCAAATGTGATCCCTCCACTTTGATCCACACAGTTTAAAAAGTTTAAATGTCTGAGCTTTGAAAGACAAGATGTTGGAAAGAGAACAACGATGGCGACGTTTTGAGGGTAAAATGATGGCTTTAACACTGTGGACACAGCAGCAGTTGAAAGAGAAGTGTTTAAGATTAATCTTGGCAGAGTGGCAGGCAGAGCTCGTTAAGCAGGCAGGTGTGAGCCTGGTTGCTATAGTGACCGCACCCAATGGCTCCATACACACGTACACAGACATGCGCCTCACTTTTGCTGCTTAAAATGAACAGAAAAGTCAGGCCGAAACAAATCGTTCCCAAATGAAAAGTAAAAGTCGTACTGACAAAATTCTTTCACCGTGAGCGACAGCCATGTCTAGTCTACCAAATTCTCAGTTTTCATGCCTGTGGAGTTTATTATATGGACGTGGTGACAGTGTAAAGACACCATGCTCTTCTGATTTTCAAACGAACCTTCTGAGCCATTTTAACATTAGAGTCTATGGAAGAGTTGGAGGGAGGAGGCTGTGCATTGGTGACATTTATGAAAGAACCATAACACCTATGACAATAGTAAACACATTGGATGAAAGAGGACAGCGATGGCTACGTTTTGAGGGTAAAATGGCGGCTGTAGAGCAAACGCTGTGGACACAGCAGCAGTTTTAAAAAAGATTTTAAGATTAATTTTTTTGCTCCTCTCACTCTAGCAGTTGAGCTGCCTCACTCTAGCCCCAACATTCCGTCCCATACACACCCATTATAAATTTTGAAACGGGTGAAAAAACATCATGAAACTTAAACTGGAACTGAAGAAAAAGTATAATAGATATTGAAAAGATAAATACAAGTTGAATAGTTGAATGTCTTGTCTTCGTTTTAAAGTTTGAATGGTGGCTCTATGTCAATGTATGTGGAAGTAGTAAGAGTTTAAAAATGAGTAAGTTGAATGAGAATTTGAAGGGTCTCCCCATTGAAATACATGGGAAATTTTTGTTGAATAAAGTTGAATAAAATTAAAAATATAAATGTTAAAAATGAGAAAAATAGAAGCAGTCATGTCCAAAATAATAGGAATCTAACGATGTTTGAATGGTTTTTCTAAGTTGAACGGTTTTGAAGGAGTAGGCTTTCAAAAAACGTACGGAATAAGAAAATATAACTAGAAAGTGCATTTTCTGAAGAAACTGCAGTGTGAATGCTTGAATCTGAATGTATGCATTGAAATGAAATAATTACTGAATTTAAGTTAAAAATGTTGAATGAGATAAAAAAATAAAAAAAAACCCGAATTTAACCTGAAAACAACAGTGCTGAACTGCTAAAAGCTGAAGGTTACACAGAAGAAGAAGTTGGAAAAAAGCTGAAAATGTTTTAATTGTAAATTAGAAAAACCTAAGAAATGAGAAAAGAACTTTTAGAGTCAGAAAACATATGAAAGACTATTAAAAGGTCATATTCTTTGAATCACTGAATGACTAAAATGTGATCCCTCCACTTGGACCCACACAGTTTAAAAAGTTTACATCTCTGAGCTTTGAAAGACAAGATGTTGGAAAAAGAACAACGATGGCGACGTTTTGAGGGTAAAATGATGGCTTTAACACTGTGGACACAGCAGCAGTTGAAAGAGAAGTGCTTAAGATGAATCTTGGCACAGTGGCAGGCAGAGCTCGTTAAGCAGGCAGGTGTGAGCCTGGTTGCTATAGTGACCGCACCCAATGGCTCCATACACACGTACACAGACATGCGCCTCACTTTTGCTGCTTAAAATGAACAGAAAAGTCAGGCCGAAACAAATCGTTCCCAAATGAAAAGTAAAAGTCGTATTGACAAAATTCTTTCACCGTGAGCGACAGCAGCTTCTAGTCTACCTAATTCTCAGTTTTCATGTCTGTGGAGTTTATTATATGGACGTGGTGACAGTGTAAAAACACCATGCTCTTCGGATTTTCAAACCAACCTTCTGAGCCATTTTAACATTAGAGTCTATGGAAGAGTTGGAGGGAGGAGGCTGTGCATTGGTGACATTTACGAAAGAACCATAACACCTAGGACAATAGTAAACACATTGGATGAAAGAGGACAGCGATGGCTACGTTTTGAGGGTAAAATCATACCTGTAGAGCAAACGCTGCGGACACAGCAGCAGTTTTAAAAAAGATTTTAAGATTAATTTTTTTGCTCCTCTCACTCTAGCAGTTGAGCTGCCTCACTCTAGCCCCAACATTCCGTCCCATACACACCCATTATAAACTCTGAAACGGGTGAAAAAACATCATGAAACTTAAACTGGAACTGAAGAAAAAGTATAATAGATATTGAAAAGATAAATACAAGTTGAATAGTTGAATGTCTTGTCTTCGTTTTAAAGTTTGAATGGTGGCTCTATGTCAATGTATGTGGAAGTAGTAAGAGTTTAAAAATGAGTAAGTTGAATGAGGATTTGAAGGGTCTCCCCATTGAAATACATTATAAATTTTTGTTGAATAAAGTTGAATAAAATTAAAAATATAAATGTTAAAAATATGAAAAATAGAAGCAGTGTTGTCCAAAAGAATAGGAATCTAACGGTGTTTGAATGGTTTTTCTAAGTTGAACGGTTTTGAAGTTATAGGATTACAAAAAACGTACGGAATAGATAAAATATAATAATAATAATAATAATAATAAAGATTCGAATAACAATACTGTGAATGCTTTTCAAGCATTCACACTAATAATAATAATAAAGATTAGAATAACAATACTGTGAATGCTTTTCAAGCATTCACACTAATAAAGATTAGAATAACAATACTGTGAATGCTTTTCAAGCATTCACACTAATAAAGATTAGAAGAACAATACTGTGAATGCTTTTCAAGCATTCACACTAATAATAAAGATTCGAATAACAATACTGTGAATGCTTTTCAAGCATTCACACTAAATATAATAACTAGAAAGTGCATTTTCTGAAGAAACTGCAGTGTGAATGCTTGAATCTGAATGTATGCACTGAAATGAATTAATTGCTGAATTTTGAGTTAAAAATATTGAATGAGATAAAAAAAAAAAAGTCCGAATTTAACCTGAAAACAAAAGTGCTGAACTGCTAAAAGCTGAAGGTTACACAGAAGAAGAAGTTGGAAAAAAGCTGAAAATGTTTTAATTGTAAATTAGAAAAACCTAAGAAATGAGAAAAGAACATTTAGAGTCAGAAAACATCTGAAAGAATATTAAAAGGTCATATTCTTTGAATCACTGAATGACTAAAATGTGATCCCTCCACTTGGATCCACACAGTTTAAAAAGTTTAAATGTCTGAGCTTTGAAAGACAAGATGTTGGAAAGAGAACAACGATGGCGACGTTTTGAGGGTAAAATGATGGCTTTAACACTGTGGACACAGCAGCAGTTGAAAGAGAAGTGTTTAATATGAATCTTGGTACAGTGGCAGGCAGAGCTCGTTAAGCAGGCAGGTGTGTGCCTGGTTGCTATAGTGACCGCACCCAATGGCTCCATACACACGTACACAGACATGCGCCTCACTTTTGCTGCTTAAAATGAACAGAAAAGTCAGGCCGAAACAAATCGTTCCCAAATGAAAAGTAAAAGTCGTACTGACAAAATTCTTTCACCGTGAGCGACAGCCATGTCTAGTCTACCAAATTCTCAGTTTTCATGCCTGTGGAGTTTATTATATGGACGTGGTGACAGTGTAAAGACACCATGCTCTTCTGATTTTCAAACGAACCTTCTGAGCCATTTTAACATTAGAGTCTATGGAAGAGTTGGAGGGAGGAGGCTGTGCATTGGTGACATTTATGAAAGAACCGTAACACCTAGGACAATAGTAAACACATTGGATGAAAGAGGACAGCCATGGCTACGTTTTGAGGGTAAAATCATACCTGTAGAGCAAACGCTGTGGACACAGCAGCAGTTTTAAAAAAGATTTTAAGATTAATTTTTTTGCTCCTCTCACTCTAGCAGTTGAGCTGTCTCACTCTAGCCCCAACATTCCGTCCCATACACACCCATTATAAATTTTGAAACGGGTGAAAAAACATCATGAAACTTAAACTGGAACTGAAGAAAAAGTATAATAGATATTGAAAAGATAAATACAAGTTGAATAGTTGAATGTCTTGTCTTCGTTTTAAAGTTTGAATGGTGGCTCTATGTCAATGTATGTGGAAGTAGTAAGAGTTTAAAAATGAGTAAGTTGAATGAGAATTTGAAGGGTCTCCCCATTGAAATACATGGGAAATTTTTGTTGAATAAAGTTGAATAAAATTAAAAATATAAATGTTAAAAATGAGAAAAATAGAAGCAATCATGTCCAAAATAATAGGAATCTAACGATGTTTGAATGGTTTTTCTAAGTTGAACGGTTTTGAAGGAGTAGGCTTTCAAAAAACGTACGGAATAGATAATAATAAAATAGAACTAGAAAGTGCATTTTCTGAAGAAACTGCAGTGTGAATGCTTGAATCTGAATGTATGCACTGAAATGAATTAATTACTGAATTTAAGTTAAAAATCTTGAATGAGATAAAAAAAAAACCCGAATTTAACCTGAAAACAAAAGTGCTGAACTGCTAAAAGCTGAAGGTTACACAGAAGAAGAAGTTGGAAAAAAGCTGAAAATGTTTTAATTTTAAATTAGAAAAACCTAAGAAATGAGAAAAGAACATTTAGAGTCAGAAAACATGTGAAAGAATATTAAAAGGTCATATTCTTTGAATCACTGAATGACTAAAATGTGATCCCTCCACTTGGACCCACACAGTTTAAAAAGTTTACATCTCTGAGCTTTGAAAGACAAGATGTTGGAAAAAGAACAACGATGGCGGCGTTTTGAGGGTAAAATGATGGCTGTGACACTGTGGACACAGCAGCAGTTGAAAGAGAAGTGTTTAATATGAATCTTGGCACAGTGGCAGGCAGAGCTCGTTAAGCAGGCAGGTGTGAGCCTGGTTGCTATAGTGACTGCACCCAATGGCTCCATACACACGACACAGACATGCACCTCACTTTTGCTGCTTAAAATGAACAGAAAAGTCAGGCCGAAACAAATCGTTCCCAAATTAAAAGTACAAGTCGTATTGACAAAATTCTTTCACCGTGAGCGACAGCAGCTTCTAGTCTACCGAATTCTCAGTTTTCATGCCTGTGGAGTTTATTATATGGACGTGGTGACAGTGGAAAGACACCATGCTCTTCTGATTTTCAAACGAACCTTCTGAGCCATTTTAACATTAGAGTCTATGGAAGAGTTGGAAGGAGGAGGCTGTGCATTGGTGACATTTATGAAAGAACCGTAACACCTAGTACAATAGTAAACACATTGGATGAAAGAGGACAGCCATGGCTACGTTTTGAGGGTAAAATCATACCTGTAGAGCAAACGCTGTGGACACAGCAGCAGTTTTAAAAAAGATTTTAAGATTAATTTTTTTGCTCCTCTCACTCTAGCAGTTGAGCTGCCTCACTCTAGCCCCAACATTCCGTCCCATACACACCCATTATAAACTCTGAAACGGGTGAAAAAACATCATGAAACTTAAACTGGAACTGAAGAAAAAGTATAATAGATATTGAAAAGATAAATACAAGTTGAATAGTTGAATGTCTTGTCTTCGTTTTAAAGTTTGAATGGTGGCTCTATGTGAACGTATGTTGAAGTAGTAAGAGTTTAAAAATGAGTAAGTTGAATGAGAATTTGAAGGGTCTCCCCATTGAAATACATGGGAAATTTTTGTTGAATAAAGTTGAATAAAATTAAAAATATAAATGTTAAAAATGAGAAAAATAGAAGCAATGTTGTCCAAAAGAATAGGAATCTAACGATGTTTGAATGGTTTTTCTAAGTTGAACGGTTTTGAAGGAGTAGGCTTTCAAAAAACGTACGGAAAAATAATAAAATATAATAATAATAAAGATTAGAAGAACAATACTGTGAATGCTTTTCAAGCATTCACACTAACTAGAAAGTGCATTTTCTGAAGAAACTGCAGTGTGAATGCTTGAATCTGAATGTATGCACTGAAATGAATTAATTGCTGAATGTTAAGTTAAAAATCTGAATGAGCTGGAAAATACAGAATTTTTAACCTGCAAATAAAAGTGCAGAACCTTTGAAAGCTGATGTTCACACAGAAGAAGTTGGAAAAAGCTAAGCATGTTTAAAATGTAAATAATAAAAAGATGAGTAATGACAAAAGAAAATTTAGAGTCAGAAAACCTCTGAATGAATATTAAAAGTTCATATTCTTCTAATTGAAATGAACTTAAAAGATGAACAAACATTCTGCAGAAAATACAAACTTTAATATACAGCATGATGTTTTTCATCATAGTATTACATACATCAATTTGTTTTGTATGTCATAGAAAATAACGTAAAAATCTTAAGTCATATTTTACAGCTTCTTTCTGAAAAGGACTGGTAGAATAAAGAAAAATAACTAAATTAAATAACTAAATAAAAAATAATGAGCAACATATGAAATACATGAAAATTCAACTTTTAAAACCACAATCCTGAACCTTTAAATTGTGTTGGTTTCTTAGAACATGGCTGAACAGCTGTTTCTATCGGTCTACTTAATCTTCTGATCTGTCTACACATCTTTTTATTACTCATTCTTTTTTATGTTTTAATGTAAACAGAGTCCACACAGTGGTAAAAGAGAACTGTATAGAGATTTGTGAGTAAACTCAAATGAAAGCCTAAGGTGGTGACACAGTTTAACACATGCAAATAATCAAATAAACACATTAGTCCTTTTTGTGAACATGGATAAATAAGTATCAATACAGCATTGTTCAGCCATGCCACTAAATGCTTTTTTACACATTGTTTTAACCTGGGCTCAGACACAAAGTCCCAAATTTAGTTAGTCCCTGACTTTGAGTTGTGGTTATGACTAATTATTATACACAAGGCTTTATCTATCTAAACTCTAAGGACACAAATATGAAAAAACCTATACTTACCAGCTGATACCCCACACTACACACTAGGTGTGCCATGTGACCTGAAACTTTGGTACAAAATCATCATAATCATTCTGTTAACACTGTTTTTTAACACTGTTTGTGTTGCTGTTCAGCAGTTTAAAATGTTTTAGATTGGATTACATGGAATGAATTTGAATTTTCTTGGGGGTTTTTGTATGTGTTTCGTTCTCAGCAGATTTTTTCTTCCATACTGTTGAATTCCAGTTACCACATTTCTGGTCATATGACATCCCAAGTGCCCACTTAAAAAAATCCCCACAGTTAATTCAACATTAAAACAAAATAAAAAAATGTTAAATAAATAAAGGTTTGCTCTGTGATGAAATATTAAATAAGCATACATTGTACAGAGCACTAACAATGAAAACAATCCTTTAGCCTGTTGATCAGAGAGAGGCAGTCATTATGTCCATTTAAAACCTGTAATCACAGAGCACAATGTTTCTGTGAAACTATGAAGTCCCATATGATCCTCATCATGTCCAGTGACTTCAGAGTGGATCCTCCCTGTCATCCGGCCAGTGTTTGATGTGTGGCAAGCAGCACAGAAGCAGGATAGCTGAGGACTTTAAAAGAAGAGCAGAAAACGGGAACATATGTAGTTGTAAATGTAAATATCAGTGATACTTGTCTTGTCAAAGGGAATAAAATAATGAAAATGTTAACTTACACACTCATTTAGGGAGGATCTTGACACTGCACAGAGGAGGCACAGTCAGTCTGACAATGATGGTGATCTCCAGGGATGTTTTCCTGCAGCAACATTCCTGCCAACTGGCCGTATGATCCAGAGTAGTTGGTTTGTAATGAACAGAAAGGTGTATATGTTAGGTAGTGTGCACTCAGAGCTGGTCCTAAGAAACAAACACATCCTGTAATAAACTGAATACCTGTAGTAGTGCTGCTGCAAATATGAAGCCCTTCTATCATGAGTGGTTTCAAAGAAGGTGTTTTGGAGGCTCGGTCACAGAAACTGTGCAGTCTGTTCAGTCCTGAGTGTCTCAGCTCTGATGGGGATGGATCACAGAGGGAAACACCTGAGTACAGACATTACAATACACTCTAACACTCCTAAGGTCAAGTGAAAACACAATTTAAACACTTTACAAAGAATGAATACATGTTTTCATGGAAATTATGTCATTAACCCTTTTTGTTGTGAGTAAATCTCACCGACTGCTTGTGGGACAAGCTAGAAGGAGGACTTATCACAGAATGTCTCCTGTGCTCCAGATGTGAAGTCTCACGCTCTGATCGTACGGCGATGAAGATGGTGATGATGAAGCCTCTCTGATCTGTGGCATTACAGTTTCTAGCTGCTATGTGCTTCACACTGTTGGATCTTACATGTGAAGCTTGGAGAAGACACAGGAGGACTGTGTCTCTCTTAAAAAAGAAAAAGAAAAAAGGAAACCTAACACCCCCCCCCCCTCAGCTCCCACCGTAACCCCCCCCCCCCCCCCCCCCCCACTCAACTCCCCAACCTCACACCATCCAATGTCTATACAAATGTAGGGTATCAGCTGGTAACAGAAAGCAAGTGTTACATATGTACTACTTATGTAACACTGCTGAAACATTTCTGGCCAGAAATGTGCAGTTATCAACCCAGACCCACCCTAATAAATGCACTGGCCGAAACATGATAAAAGCTCATAAAAATTTATGTTTCATCGAAAGATTTGTCCAAAAATATAATCGTATACTTTTGAAAAAGTTTAAAGTTTATAACAAACCAAAATAATAACATTTTTGTAAATAGTATTTCAAAATAGAGGCACACATAAAGTGGCTTAACTGTCATTATTGCTGTAATTAGGTTTGTTTGTTTGTTTGTTTGTTTGTTTGTTTGTTTGTTTTTTTAAAAAGCAACCTTTAGTCATTATTGTTCTCTCAGAAACAATGAAGAAGCTGTTGAACATTTATGTGTTGTGTAGGCAATCCTCTGGTCCACCCTCCCTCCCTCCCAGCCACAGTGAGACTGGGGCAGCCTGGCAGGATGTTGAAGCCTGGCTGCAGAGAGGATATGCCTACACTGTTCGTTTCAAACTGCTATATTTGATTTTTCTGACATTTATAGGTTACTGTTAGTGAATTTTAGATTTTCTGTAATAAATAAAATTGTCATCTTTTACTGATATCATTACTTAATTCATGTAATTGTATTTTATGTAAACAATTCAACCATTATACTGCAATGCAGGGCGTCAACTTTTAAATATCGCTCTACTTTCTTAAGTCATTCAAAAATATAGAAATTACTTACTGTATTCAAAGATCTAGATCATGAATCATCACAGGACAATACACAGTATACTGGGTCATGGTAACTATGGTATGTCTTCATGACTCCAGAATGGAGACATCGATCTGACTGAGAAATGAAAATTAGGTCAAGCAGTGTGTTCTTCTCTGTGGTAGGGGCAGTGATGACCTGTGCGTATCCCCTAGACTCAAACAGCTCCAGGATTGGTTTGTTTGCACTGGATAAAACATTCTCATTAAAATCACCACAAACTATGATGGGATGACAGTCCATGATCTCCAATGAGTCTAATAGGCTTACCAGGTTTTTCAGGAATGGCCTCAGAGTGTAGTCTGGAGGTCTGTATACAACTGCAATCAGAGCACTGACTGGTGCTTCAACCTTTAAAGCCAGAAATTCAAGGTCAGTTACATTATGGATGTACTGTTTTTCATGCACTTGAATGTCACTTTTCACATAAACAGCAACTCCACCACCACTTCTGTTTGCCATCTGGGGAAAGTTTGTGTAGGACAGGTGTCTGTTGCGTTTGAACAAATTGTAATTTTCCAAGTGGAGACTCTCTGCGACAAAAGAGCCCCGCAGGTGTGTTTCTGTTAGGCACAAAACATCTGCTAGACACAATTCATGGTGACTTTTGATGTCATTAATGTGAGCTGGCAGTCCCTCTGTATTATGATGAACAATGGTGAAAACCTCTGACCTGCTCAGTGTTTGCCTCACGTGTAGAAGAGGCATCATGTCATCAAGGTTGGCTTGTCTCATGTTCTCAAGCGCTGCAGTGATTTCTGGGTTGGTGAATATTTTTTTCTCTTCCATATCAAGAAGATACAGTCCACTGAGAGACGTCACTCTACTGACAGCTACGTAGGCCATGCCGGGCTCAAAAATGCTCTTAAGAGAGACAACAGCTGATGTAGTTGTCATACCCTGTACCTTATGTATTGTACATGCAAAGGCCAGCTTCACTGGGAACTGTCTTCGTACCACTCCTTTCTGCTTCAGATTCTCCTCTGCTCTCTCAATGTACACCATGTCGTCTGCTGGTGTGCGGTTATTCTTTCCAGATGTCTCATTATCCATTTTAAGTCCAAGCTTGATGATGTGTTGGTCGTTTTCAGAGTGAACTACTCTAAGTAGTATTCCAAAAGCTCCATTAACCAAACCATTTTGTATGTCAATGTTTCTGGTGAGCATGACACGAGCTCCTTCTGCAACTTTCAGTGTGTCTGGTAACTCGTTTTTACCTCCTTTCAATGGTCTGTCTTGAAGTGCCATTCTGCCAGTTCTAGGATCTTTTCTATAATCATCTGCATGGATGTCAATGATATGAGTGTGGAGCAGAGCCAGTGTTGCAGAGTTGTGTGCATCCACTTCTTTATTAGTTGCAAAAATGTGCAACGCATCAGTTGGACAAAGGGCTGGTTCAGTTATGGCCTGTGACAACAAATTTCTATCTGCTTCGCAAAGCTCATCCAACTTTCCTTTCACACGAATTCTGTTCAGCATCTCTGCAAAGACAACATCATCTTTCTGACGCATAATCTCAGTCAGAGTGATCATCTGAAAATGCTCCCGCCACAGGTCGATCTCAGACGGGTCGTGCACACAGAGAGGTTTAGACTGTCGCACTGGGGGTAGCTGATAGAAGTCTCCGACAGCAATGACTGACATGCCTCCAAAGGGTCTCCGAGTCCCTTTGATCTGTTTGAGTCTTGCATCTACATATGCAAACAGATGTCTTGACACCATAGACACTTCGTCAATGACGATTATTTCAGCATTCAAAAGTTCTGATCTGACTTCATCCAGCTGATTGCCAAGTCCCTGAATGGGAGGTTTTAAGCTTCTAGGCAGCTTGAGAAGAGAATGCAGTGTTGTTCCAGAAATGTTAAAAGCTGCAGTCCCAGTGAAAGCAGTTAACAGGACAGTGGGTTTTGATATGTCAACGTCGTCTGCATATCTGGGCACTTTGCTCAGTATCTTAGATGCTTCTGAGTAGATGCATTTGATAAGATGTGATTTTCCTGTTCCAGCACCACCATTAATATAAAAGAAAAACTGCTCTGGATTTAGAGCACAGACTCTTTTAATGCACCAGTCTCTAACTGCATAAAATATGCAGGCTTGCTTCTTGTTCAGATTCTGAAACATCTGACGTAACAATGTGGGATCAATAGCAGGGGGTTCCCTGATGGCTCTGACTTCTGTTGAAGCATCAGCCTGACGGCTGTAGTCGGGCACATCTTCCTGTTCATTTTCATTGTCTCGCTCTCTTTCTTGTTCAACAAGTGGCAACCTTACGAGATCTGATTCAGGTGCCAGATTACACCATTCGTCAGTCACACCTCTGTTCTGCTCATATTCCTCAACAGCGCTCTCGATCTCCTCACTGTTTTTCTCATATTTTTCTCTGTTTCTTTTGACAATGTGTTGCACGTACTCAAGATGGTCAGTACCTGGTAGCTGTACACAGCCAGCACCATAGAAAGCCTGATAGGTTGGCAACGATGGTGTTTTCAGTTCGTGGTCTGAACGATGAGGAAGGTACAGTTTAAGCAGTCTTCCGTAATATTGCTCTGGATGTTTTTCTTGTGAGCAGCGGTGAAATCTGATGATAGCAGGCTTATTGTTTTTGCGCCTTTGCACAAACCCCATCTCATTGAGAAGGGGCAAAACATCTTTACCTTTTTTCTGTTGGCCATAGACAATCCTGCAAGTAGCAGCAAAGTCTGCCATGCACATCTCCTCATACTCTGGTGTTTCAGGTCTGGCTTTGTATTTGTCATTCAAAGATGTCATCCAAACATTGGAAGACTCAGGTGTTGTGTTGTCCAGAACTGACAGGGGACGACTCATTTTCACAGGATTATCATCAGTTGGAATGAATATTACAGCACGTGAGCATTGCTTCATGTGAAGACCACATGCACGAGCAACACACTCCTGTGCACTGATCTCTCGCTTCTTTGAATATGCCTGCATGACGGCTCTCATTTCATCGCACTCATTTACACTGTCCTTATGGGAGTTCTCAATGACAGTTTTCAGGTACTCAGATAGCCCGCCCTCTTTTTTTGATATATATTTCATTAAATAATTTGCAGCACCAAAAGCATCTAAAACAAAGCTTATGTCGATATTACTGTTCCAGGCTTCAAGCAGATGTGGATTATAGCCGTTTATCCAAGAGTCTTTTGGATCACGCTTTAGTATGATCGTACTCCTCATGTTCATTTTATTCAGGTATCTCTCATATTCTGCATGTGTCAACTTGCATCTTTCCAAGAGCTGCTCTAAACTCATGGAAGCAGTTTCAGGTTCATTCAGCAGCTGGTTCAGTGGTCTGAGCTTGTTCTTTGCCGTTTCTACTTCCAGTGCATCATCCTCACTGGGTCTTGTGATCATTGTCTCATTGCAGGGTGGTTTGGGAAAACCAAAACGGCACCCGGAGCTTAAACTCCTAAAGCACGTCTTTGTGTGGTTCTTACTGTGTTTTTGCACTTCTGTTACTTTTTTGTACAGTTCAGGTTGTTTATGTGGATCAGGCAGCTGAGCTGTGATGTATTTGTTTATAAAATCAAGAACAGTTTGCTCATCATCCTCCTCAAACACAGGAGCACCTTCTACCCACAGGAGGCAGTGTATGTGTGGGCTTCCTCTGTGCTGAAACTCAACTCTGTAAAAGTAGTCAATGACTTTGCCAAGTGGCTCTGCGGGAGATAAGAGTAAATCTCTGAATAATGCTTCAACTCTCTTGTCAAACATGCGCATTGTTGTGACAGGATTGCTTCTCAGGATGTCACACTTTGCTGACCAGTCGAGTCCTTCAAAATTCACTTGTTCACCTTGCTGCCTTGTTATTGCCTCGATCACTTCAGGCCAGCGCATTTCAGCAGCTGAAAATGTGCAAAAGAACGTGGGAGTTCCCAACTGTCTGATCATGGCAAAAAGATCTCTTGTTGTTTTCTCCCAATAGGCTGGGGTTCCTCTCAGAGGCTGCATGAATCTCACTGCATCTTTATTTCGCACCAGTTTCTCCACCTCATGTTTATCTTGTAACATGCCTGAGGTTATTTTTCTACCATCTCTGGTCAGAGGCTTTGCCTTCCTTAACTGTACTGTCATGCTGGATGTAGCCAAGTGTATTTCAGTCACAAACTGTGCAAAGAATAAATAGTTTGTGTCTTTGGCAAAACGATCATCAATGCAGAAAAGTCTTGATTTGAAATACCCACTGGGGGATACTTTGATCAGCCTTCTTTCATCAAGTGTGTTTTGGCCTGTAGGAAACTGCACAGGGAAGGCCATGGCCTCCAGTTTAGGTGTTTTGAAAAAACTTATTGGATTGTTTCTCTCTGCAGGAGCAACAGAGTAGATTCCTTCACTGAAACATAATATCTCCTCAGCCACATCAGGGGGCTGCAAACAGGACTCGAGTGCAAAACCACCATTAGTCAGTCCATCTGCTTGCTCTGAATCATCTCTCATCTGTTCATGCGATTGTTCACCATCACAGGGTAACATGTCAATGTCCTGTTCATTTATATTTTGTGCTTCACTCAGTGCATTTTTCTCACAGCTGTCAATTTCCATTAAATCAGCCTCATCATAATCGTCCTCATTCATGTTTTCATCATCATCATCCTCATCATCTTCATCAGGAAGAGTTGGATCACACAGCTCAGCATCATCTCTGATGCTCACATCCTTATACTGTGGATGAATCTGCTTGAGTTTATGCAGTGCTTGCACAAGTTTAGACCAGCTTACAGTCTGAAACAGCTGATGACCTTTGTAAGACAAGCGTCTCTTCAATTTTACTCTCATGACCTGAGAATTAATTCTCAATCGAGGTAGTGTTTCAACAGTTTCCTGTACCTCTGATGGGACACAGACCACATTTCCTCTAATTGCTCTTTGTCTGCCTTTGGGAAGAGGAATGATCTTGGCAAATGGTATGCACTTGGCTATGAGATGTCTCTCCAGTATGTTGAGATCAGAAAGTTCAGCTGGAATATCAGCAAGATCCAACTTATTGGCAACAGCAAGTGCTGGCATGGATCCATTTTTAAGATGATCGTGGCAGGTGTGACATATCCACTCTCTCTTTCTCTCATCAGGCACTTTGCACTGCTCATTTCTGCAGTTTTCATCACAAACATGAACAAACTTTCCTGTCAAACATGTTGCAACTACATGTGGGTTTTTGACATACTTTGACCTTGTGCAGGGTCGCACTTGGTTTGGAAATGAAGCCTTGAAGCATACAGTACATGGGTATGATGGTCCAGCTTTGATTTGTGATTTGAACACAGATATGGCCTCGTTGATCACACTGTTGTCACTCTCTTGGGTTTGTCTGTTCACCCATCTGTATTTCCTTTTTATTTTCATTGCACATCTCATGTTGTGCATAATCCTGAATGCAAGATTACTTTGATACCTGTCTCGCATTAGTTGTTTCATTAGTTGTCTGTGTCTTACTCTGAATGCATTGTCACGTGCATAACGCTGAGTCACTCGAGATCTCTGTCTCTCTCTGAATTCAGGGTTTTCTTGATACCTTTCAGTTATATAGTTTTTTTGTTTTTGTCTAAATTCAGCATTGTCACAGTAGCGTCTTTTAATATATTGTTGTTGTTTCTTTCTGAATTCATCGTTCTCACAGTAGCGTCTTTTAATATATTGTTGTTGTTTCTTTCTAACTGTAGCATTCTCAGAAAAACGTTTTTTAACATATTGTTTTTGTTTCTTTCTGAATTCATCATTTTCACAGTAACGTCTTCTAATATATTGCTGTTGTTTCTGTCTGAATTCATCATTTTCACAGTAACGTCTTCTAATATATTGCTGTTGTTTCTGTCTGAATTCATCATTTTCACAGTAACGTCTTCTAATATATTGCTGTTGTTTCTGTCTGAATTCATCATTTTCACAGTAACGTCTTTTCATATACTGTTGTTGTTTTTGTCTAACTTCAGGATTGTTTTTATATGTCTCGCTTGTGCAAGATTTTTTCTTTTCTTTGTAATCTTTATTTGAAGCATACTTTTGTTGTTCTTTCCTTTTTTGGTTTTCTTTTCTCTGATTTCTGGGTTTCTCTGATGCCATTAATCTTCTTTTCATTTTTTGCCTTTGTTGTTTATTAACTTTTTTCAGTTTTTGTAAAACTATATCAGAAAGGTCACAGGCAGCAACATTTGTTATGGCAGCATTTGATTGACATGAAAAAGCATCACTTGATGGAAGGAAACTTAATTCACTGCATAGTTCTTCAGTTGGTATATTAGGAGGTTCATTCTGATCTTCATATGATGTGAACTGAGTCATGTGGACTTCTTTTTGTTTCACCAGTGGCGTACAAATGGACATTTGACAAAAGATATTTTCAGTCGGATCAGTGGTTGTGTTTCTCCTTGGAGTAGAGGGGTTTGCTTCATCAACAGTTGTATCAGAGTGAGTAGGTGCCACAGCAGTGGCAGCTGTTGGTCTGCAGACTGTGTCTGTGATAGTATCACTCAGGTTGACTGTGCTCATACTGTAGAACTGCACAGGCTTCAGTTCATAGTTACAAGAGGGTGATATCTCCATCATTTCATAAGAATCTTGGAGCCTCTTAATCATGTCACTGAGGAGTGTGAATTTCAGCATCACAGCTGTACCACGATTACGTGACTGTAGTAGTAGAGGAAGACCAATGGGTGTTCTGGGGTGTGGGTCAAAGAAACCATATATGCCTGATGTGGATCTGAACACTGCGATACACAATCCACTCATAATCAGTAAGGCATACTGCACATCTGACAACAGGCAGCTCAGTCCTGCTTCTAAGCTCAGAAAGGTATCTACTGCCTCCTCTGGAGGTTCTTCAAATGTCCCATACCGGGAAGGCTGTGTCATGTCGACATCATACATAGACCTGCGAGCATCAACTTTGTCTGGCAGCTCATCGGTTGCCAAATGAATATTTTTAGGAAATCTTTTCTTGGCCTCTTTGTACATCACATCACCTTTATCCAAGACCAGATTTAGGTCAGCTGTAGTCATGTTTTCATTCTCATGAAGGAAAGCAAGAAATGTGAGTGAGTTACATGTGCACTGCTTGTTTCTGGAGTCTCCATATTTAGGATGAGCCTGGCTGCGAGATGCACAGACATGTATAACAGAGGGCTGGTTTTCAAGGTTCAGTCTTTCTGCATGAGATGGTCCTGCCACATCACTGTGACAGCCTCTTTTCAAAAAATCAGCATAACCCACCTGTGGGTCACATGACACCTCATGTTGTTCATTAAATTCATGCTGCAGTCCACTCTTTACAGCATCAGCATAAGATACCTGTTGTACATGTGCAGGAACATGTTGACCTGCCTGTTTGACACTGTCAGAATTGGTCTTTGTAGACACACTGTCTTCTGCAGAGCTCTGAGGAAAATCAAACTCAGCTTGTTCACATGTTGGTACACTGTGAAACTCATGAAACTTTTTCCAGCGTTGTTTTGCAGCTTGTGACTTTTTCTGCTTCCTTGGCATTTTCACACACCTGCAAGTGTTTCTTAGTCTTTAGAAAAATTGTTCACAAGATAAGAGTGGCACACACCAGGAGATGTTGTCTTTGTTTTTATATTTCAGTTTTTATTTGTCTTAAACAGTTGTCTTTCGTTTGACAGTTTGTTCTTCAGTTGAGAGAATATTATGCACTCTCTTTATTGGCTTGGCACAACTTAGCAGCAAGCCAAGAGTGAAAAACAGGTAGAGAGAAAATTTAGAAGAGAGAACAGGCAGAGCAGGAGAGACACGGCTGGGAAATCACAATCAAACCGTGAATTAGTTTTCTTTGTTTGTTCAGTTTGTTCTCAGGTAGAGGCAATATATGCACTCTTTATTGCTTTAATGGCTTGGCGTTTTTCAGCAGCAAGCCAAGAGTGAAAAACAGGTAGAGAGAAAATTTAGCAGTGAGAACAGACAGAGCAGGAGAGACACGGCTTTAAATCAAACCGCAGATTTTTCTTTGTTTGTTCAGTTTGTTCATAGGTTGAGGCAAAATATGCACTCTTTATTGCTTTGTTGGCTTGGCGTTTTTCAGCAGCAAGCCAAGAGTGAAAAACAGGTAGAGAGAAAATTTAGCAGAGAGAACAGACAGAGCAGGAGAGACACGGCTTTAAATCAAACCGCAAAAGGATTGTTGGTTTGGCAAAATTTCTCACAAACCACAGAGTGAAATACAGATGGAAAGAAGGCAGAGACAACAGGTGGAGCAGGACAGAGGATAGAGGGGTTGGGGGGTTGGGATGTGAGAGAGAAGACTGGAGATCTGGTCCTTGTTCTTCTTCTGCACACTGTGAACAAAAAACAAGAAACAAATTATTTTATTAAAATTATATCACATGGTAATTGTATGAACTAATTGTGACTACTGAAAAAGGACAAAACAAATATTCAAGCTAAACTGTTGTCGGCTGCCATGTGCAAAAAGTTGCATAATTGGGCACTTTTTAAAAGAATAAATATTTAATTAAATTCAGCAATAATATTTTTAAATACAAATATGATTGAGTGAATCATTAATTAATCACATGTAGTGTGACTACAAAAATGTACGAAAAAAATATTTTAGCCCAATTGTTAAGCTGCACTTATGTGTATTTATTATAAAATTGTGTTTAAAAGGTCTAGCACAAAGTTTGAACCCATCACTTTACATCTTATATTAGTCAGATTATTTTATTATTTTGGTCTACTTCTCTTACAGTATGTGCACACCTACCAGGCAAAGCACAGTGTCAGTCAGGTTCCTGAAAGTGTAACACGAGAAATAATACATTAGTTGTCTGTACAGTGTTATCAGACTAACAGAAATACAAAGCCCACACGACATGATACACTGAACTTATAGTCAGCAGGGTAATTATAGAGTAATATAGCACACCAACTGATACAGCAGCCATTTTACAATTCAAACTAATTAACTGAAGTATTGCCACTTATATAAGGCTACTGTTAGACTGTTACTAGCCTTAGCATTGCTGCTAGCGCTAGCATTCCGGCTAGCATTAGCACTTCAGTTAGTGTTAGCAATGCAGCTAGCGTTAGCATTGCAGCTAGCGTTAGCATTGCAGCTAGCGTTAGCAATGCTACTAGCGCTAGCACTCTTACTGTTAAAACTGAGCCACAATGGCAATAATAAAGCTCATTTCTTACTTTTGTCTCACTGACCGGCAAGAAATATCACAGGAATATTATTTTTGTCAGTTAACAAGTGCTAAGGCTAGTGTTAGCACTATAGCTAGCGTTAGCATTGTTGCTAGCATTAGCATTGTTGCTAGCATTAGCATCGAAGCTAGCGTTAGCACTGCTGCTAACAGCAAAACATCATAAACGTATATAAATGATAGCGAAGGTTATTCTTTTTTCTTTCTTCTTTGAATTCTTTTTAACTCTGTTGGACTTGATATGTGAGTTTAAATGTCAAACATGTATTTTTTCCATCATAAAAATAAAACACTGCAGTACTGAGTGTACTGTACTTACCACAGCAGAGAGCGAAGCGGAATGACGACAGTTGGTCCAGTGATAGGTTAAAAACAGATGAGGCGTTCAGGTGGTGCTTGGAAATTTGACCATCAGTTTGAACAGCAATAATGAGCATATACATGTCTGTGTGTTGGTCTCTGTGTGTGACAGACATAGAGAGATAGAGGGAAAAAATACACTATACTAGTGTACAAATTGGTACTTTTTGCCCAAGTATAAGCGAATGAGTGACATACAGAAAAACAGGGCAACTGGCATTAAATGAGCAAATAAAAAGTATTAAATCTTGAACTGTTTTGTGGGTTTTATTTTAAGACTACTTTGAGTGTATTCGTGGGGAGATAAACTATACAGACTATAAACAGAAACATTAAATGAGATTAGATTAGTTAAACGTTAGTTAAAAGGTGGGGAAATTAACTACAGACCAATAGATGCTGAGAGCTTTAATTATCCAGTCAGAAAGGATGATTTTGAAGTCATCAACTGACTCCAACTGCCCAGATCTGAAAAACCTTTGTGCCAATCACAATGCTCTACTTACTTTTGTCTCACATATACTAACTAGTGACAAACTATTAATCTGTGGCAAAACCCTGTCAAATCTGTCTTATTGTACTATTGAAAAAGTTAATCTTACTACAATCTAACATTTTTAGGTTTAACCTTGGCAGAGTGAGAGAGAGCTCGTTAAGCAGGCAGGTGTGAGCCTGGTTGCTATAGTAACTGCACCCAATGGCTCCATACACACGACACAGACATGCGCCTCACTTTTGCTGCTTAAAATGAACAGAAAAGTCAGGCCGAAACAAATTCTTCCCAAATGAAAAGTACATGTCGTGTTGACAAAATTCTTTCACCGTGAGCGACAGCAATGTCTAGTCTACCAAATTCTCAGTTTTCATGCCTGTGGAGTTTATTATATGGGCGTGGTGACAGTGGAAAGACACCATGCTCTTCTGATTTTCAAACGAACCTTCTGAGACATTTTAACATTAGAGTCTATGGAAGAGTTGGAGGGAGGAGGCTGTGCATTGGTGACATTTATGAAAGAACCATAACACCTAGTACAATAGTAAACACATTGGATGAAAGAGGACAGCCATGGCTACGTTTTGAGGGTAAAATCATACCTGTAGAGCAAACGCTGTGGACACAGCAGCAGTTTTAAAAAAGATTTTAAGATTAATTTTTTTGCTCCTCTCACTCTAGCAGTTGAGCTGTCTCACTCTAGCCCCAACATTCCGTCCCATACACACCCATTATAAACTCTGAAACGGGTGAAAAAACATCATGAAACTTAAACTGGAACTGAAGAAAAAGTATAATAGATATTGAAAAGATAAATACAAGTTGAATAGTTGAATGTCTTGTCTTCGTTTTAAAGTTTGAATGGTGGCTCTATGTCAATGTATGTGGAAGTAGTAAGAGTTTAAAAATGAGTAAGTTGAATGAGGATTTGAAGGGTCTCCCCATTGAAATACATTATAAATTTTTGTTGAATAAAGTTGAATAAAATTAAAAATATAAATGTTAAAAATGAGAAAATTAGAAGCAGTCATGTCCAAAATAATAGGAATCTAACGATGTTTGAATGGTTTTTCTAAGTTGAACGGTTTTGAAGGAGTAGGCTTTCAAAAAACGTACGGAATAGATAATAATAATAAAATAGAACTAGAAAGTGCATTTTCTGAAGAAACTGCAGTGTGAATGCTTGAATCTGAATGTATGCACTGAAATGAATTAATTACTGAATTTTGAGTTAAAAATATTGAATGAGATAAAAAAAAAAAACCCGAATTTAACCTGAAAACAAAAGTGCTGAACTGCTAAAAGCTGAAGGTTACACAGAAGAAGAAGTTGGAAAAAAGCTGAAAATGTTTTAATTGTAAATTAGAAAAACCTAAGAAATGAGAAAAGAACATTTAGAGTCAGAAAACATCTGAAAGAATATTAAAAGGTCATATTCTTTGAATCACTGAATGAAGAAAATGTGATCCCTCCACTTGGACCCACACAGTTTAAAAAGTTTACATCTCTGAGCTTTGAAAGACAAGATGTTGGAAAGAGAACAATAATGGCGACAATTTGAGGGTAAAATGATGGCTGTAACACTGTGGACACAGCAGCAGTTGAAAGAGAAGTGCTTAAGATGAATCTTGGTACAGTGGCAGGCAGAGCTCGTTAAGCAGGCAGGTGTGAGCCTGGTTGCTATAGTGACCGCACCCAATGGCTCCATACACACGTACACAGACATGCGCCTCACTTTTGCTGCTTAAAATGAACAGAAAAGTCAGGCCGAAACAAATCATTCCCAAATGAAAAGTAAAAGTCGTATTGACAAAATTCTTTCACCGTGAGTGACAGCAATGTCTAGTCTACTGAATTCTCAGTTTTCATGTCTGTGGAGTTTATTATATGGACGTGGTGACAGTGGAAAGACACCATGCTCTTCTGATTTTCAAACGAACCTTCTGAGCCATTTTAACATTAGAGTCTATGGAAGAGTTGGAAGGAGGAGGCTGTGCATTGGTGACATTTATGAAAGAACCGTAACACCTAGGACAATAGTAAACACATTGGATGAAAGAGGACAGCCATGGCTACGTTTTGAGGGTAAAATCATACCTGTAGAGCAAACGCTGCGGACACAGCAGCAGTTTTAAAAAATATTTTAAGATTAATTTTTTTGCTCCTCTCACTCTAGCAGTTGAGCTGCCTCACTCTAGCCCCAACATTCCGTCCCATACACACCCATTATAAACTCTGAAACGGCTGAAAAAACATCATGAAACTTAAACTGGAACTGAAGAAAAAGTATAATAGATATTGAAAAGATAAATACAAGTTGAATAGTTGAATGTCTTGTCTTCGTTTTAAAGTTTGAATGGTGGCTCTATGTCAATGTATGTGGAAGTAGTAAGAGTTTAAAAATGAGTAAATTGAATGAGAATTTGAAGGGTCTCCCCATTGAAATACATGGGAAATTTTTGTTGAATAAAGTTGAATAAAATTAAAAATATAAATGTTAAAAATGAGAAAAATAGAAGCAGTCATGTCCAAAATAATAGGAATCTAACGATGTTTGAATGGTTTTTCTAAGTTGAACGGTTTTGAAGGAGTAGGCTTTCAAAAAACGTACGGAAAAAGAAAATATAATAATAAAGATTAGAAGAACAATACTGTGAATGCTTTTCAAGCATTCACACTAATAATAATAAAGATTAGAAGAACAATACTGTGAATGCTTTTCAAGCATTCACACTAACTAGAAAGTGCATTTTCTGAAGAAACTGCAGTGTGAATGCTTGAATCTGAATGTATGCACTGAAATGAATTAATTGCTGAATTTTAAGTTAAAAATGTTGAATGAGATGAAAAATACAGAAATTTGTATCCGGAAAAAAAAAGTGCTGAACTGCTAAAAGCTGAAAACCACACAGAAGAAGTTGGAAAATAGCTGAAAATGTTTTAAATGTAAATGAGAAAAATCTAAGAAATGAGAAAAGTAATTTAGACTAAAAACAAAAAAGAAAACATCTGAAGGAATATTAAAAGGTCATATTCTTTGAATCACTGAATGACTCAAATGTTATCCCTCCACTTTGATCCACACAGTTTAAAAAGTTTAAATGCCTGAGCTTTGAAAGACACGGTGTTGGAAAGAGAACAATAATGGCGACAATTTGAGGGTAAAATGATGGCTGTAACACTGTGGACACAGCAGCAGTTGAAAGAGAAGTGCTTAAGATGAATCTTGGCACAGTGGCAGGCAGAGCTCGTTAAGCAGGCAGGTGTGAGCCTGGTTGCTATAGTGACTGCACCCAATGGCTCCATACACACGTACACAGACATGCACCTCACTTTTGCTGCTTAAAATGAACAGAAAAGTCAGGCCCAAACAAATTCTTCCCAAATGAAAAGTACATGTCGTATTGACAAAATTCTTTCACCGTGAGCGACAGCCATGTCTAGTCTACCTAATTCTCAGTTTTCATGCCTGTGGAGTTTATTATATGGACGTGGTGACAGTGTAAAGACACCATGCTCTTCTGATTTTCAAACGAACCTTCTGAGCCATTTTAACATTAGAGTCTATGGAAGAGTTGGAGGGAGGAGGCTGTGCATTGGTGACATTTATGAAAGAACCATAACACCTAGTACAATAGTAAACACATTGGATGAAAGAGGACAGCCATGGCTACGTTTTGAGGGTAAAATCATACCTGTAGAGCAAACGCTGCGGACACAGCAGCAGTTTTAAAAAAGATTTTAAGATTATTTTTTTTGCTCCTCTCACTCTAGCAGTTGAGCTGCCTCACTCTAGCCCCAACATTCCGTCCCATACACACCCATTATAAACTCTGAAACGGGTGAAAAAACATCATGAAACTTAAACTGGAACTGAAGAAAAAGTATAATAGATATTGAAAAGATAAATACAAGTTCAATAGTTGAATGTCTTGTCTTCGTTTTAAAGTTTGAATGGTGGCTCTATGTGAACGTATGTTGAAGTAGTAAGAGTTTAAAAATTAGTAAGTTGAATGAGAATTTGAAGGGTCTCCCCATTGAAATACATGGGAAATTTTTGTTGAATAAAGTTGAATAAAATTAAAAATATAAATGTTAAAAATGAGAAAAATACAAGCAATCATGTCCAAAATAATAGGAATCTAACGATGTTTGAATGGTTTTTCTAAGTTGAACGGTTTTGAAGGAGTAGGCTTTCAAAAAACGTACGGAATAGATAAAATATAATAACTAGAAAGTGCATTTTCTGAAGAAACTGCAGTGTGAATGCTTGAATCTGAATGTATGCACTGAAATGAATTAATTGCTGAATTTTGAGTTAAAAATATTGAATGAGATAAAAAACAAAAAACAAAAAAAAAAACGAATTTAACCTGAAAACAAAGGTGCTGAACTGCTAAAAGCTGAAGGTTACACAGAAGAAGGAGTTGGAAAAAAACTGAAAATGTTTTAAATGTAAATTAGAAAACCCTAAGAAATGAGAAAAGAACATTTAGAGTCAGAAAACATCTGAATGAATATTAAAAGGTCATATTCTTTGAATCACTGAATGACTCAAATGTGATCCCTCCACTTTGATCCACACAGTTTAAAAAGTTTAAATGCCTGAGCTTTGAAAGACACGGTGTTGGAAAGAGAACAATAATGGCGACAATTTGAGGGTAAAATGATGGCTGTAACACTGTGGACACAGCAGCAGTTGAAAGAGAAGTGTTTAAGATGAATCTTGGTACAGTGGCAGGCAGAGCTCGTTAAGCAGGCAGGTGTGAGCCTGGTTGCTATAGTGACCGCACCCAATGGCTCCATACACACGTACACAGACATGCGCCTCACTTTTGCTGCTTAAAATGAACAGAAAAGTCAGGCCGAAACAAATCGCTCCCAAATGAAAAGTAAAAGTCGTATTGACAAAATTCTTTCACCGTGAGCGACAGCAATGTCTAGTCTACCTAATTCTCAGTTTTCATGCCTGTGGAGCTTATTATATGGACGTGGTGACAGTGGAAAGACACCATGCTCTTCTGATTTTCAAACGAACCTTCTGAGCCATTTTAACATTAGAGTCTATGGAAGAGTTGGAGGGAGGAGGCTGTGCATTGGTGACATTTATGAAAGAACCATAAGACCTAGTACAATAGTAAACACATTGGATGAAAGAGGACAGCCATGGCTACGTTTTGAGGGTAAAATCATACCTGTAGAGCAAACGCTGCGGACACAGCAGCAGTTTTAAAAAAGATTTTAAGATTAATTTTTTTGCTCCTCTCACTCTAGCAGTTGAGCTGTCTCACTCTAGCCCCAACATTCCGTCCCATACACACCCATTATAAACTCTGAAACGGGTGAAAAAACATCATGAAACTTAAACTGGAACTGAAGAAAAAGTATAATAGATATTGAAAAGATAAATACAAGTTGAATAGTTGAATGTCTTGTCTTCGTTTTAAAGTTTGAATGGTGGCTCTATGTCAATGTATGTGGAAGTAGTAAGAGTTTAAAAATGAGTAAGTTGAATGAGGATTTGAAGGGTCTCCACATTGAAATACATTATAAATTTTTGTTGAATAAAGTTGAATAAAATTAAAAATATAAATGTTAAAAATATGAAAAATAGAAGCAGTGTTGTCCAAAAGAATAGGAATCTAACGGTGTTTGAATGGTTTTTCTAAGTTGAACGGTTTTGAAGTTATAGGATTACAAAAAACGTACGGAATAGATAAAATATAATAATAATAATAACTAGAAAGTGCATTTTCTGAAGAAACTGCAGTGTGAATGCTTGAATCTGAATGTATGCACTGAAATGAATTAATTGCTGAATTTTGAGTTAAAAATATTGAATGAAATACAAAAAAAAAACAAAACAACCAAATTTAACCTGAAAACAAAAGTGCTGAACTGCTAAAAGCTGAAGGTTACACAGAAGAAGAAGTTGGAAAAAAGCTGAAAATGTTTTAATTGTAAATTAGAAAAACCTAAGAAATGAGAAAAGAACATTCAGAGTCAGAAAACATCTGAAAAAATATTAAAAGGTCATATTCTTTGAATCACTGAATGACTAAAATGTGATCCCTCCACTTGGACCCACACAGTTTAAAAAGTTTACATCTCTGAGCTTTGAAAGACAAGATGTTGGAAAAAGAACAACGATGGCGACGTTTTGAGGGTAAAATGATGGCTTTAACACTGTGGACACAGCAGCAGTTGAAAGAGAAGTGTTTAAGATGAATCTTGGCAGAGTGAGAGAGAGAGCTCGTTAAGCAGGCAGGTGTGAGCCTGGTTGCTATAGTGACCGCACCCAATGGCTCCATACACACGTACACAGACATGCGCCTCACTTTTGCTGCTTAAAATGAACAGAAAAGTCAGGCCGAAACAAATCGCTCCCAAATGAAAAGTAAAAGTCGTATTGACAAAATTCTTTCACCGTGAGCGACAGCAATGTCTAGTCTACCTAATTCTCAGTTTTCATGCCTGTGGAGCTTATTATATGGACGTGGTGACAGTGGAAAGACACCATGCTCTTCTGATTTTCAAACGAACCTTCTGAGCCATTTTAACATTAGAGTCTATGGAAGAGTTGGAGGGAGGAGGCTGTGCATTGGTGACATTTATGAAAGAACCATAACACCTAATACAATAGTAAACACATTGGATGAAAGAGGACAGCCATGGCTACGTTTTGAGGGTAAAATCATACCTGTAGAGCAAACGCTGCGGACACAGCAGCAGTTTTAAAAAAGATTTTAAGATTAATTTTTTTGCTCCTCTCACTCTAGCAGTTGAGCTGCCTCACTCTAGCCCCAACATTCCGTCCCATACACACCCATTATAAACTCTGAAACGGGTGAAAAAACATCATGAAACTTAAACTGGAACTGAAGAAAAAGTATAATAGATATTGAAAAGATAAATACAAGTTGAATAGTTGAATGTCTTGTCTTCGTTTTAAAGTTTGAATGGTGGCTCTATGTCAATGTATGTGGAAGTAGTAAGAGTTTAAAAATGAGTAAGTTGAATGAGGATTTGAAGGGTCTCCCCATTGAAATACATTATAAATTTTTGTTGAATAAAGTTGAATAAAATTAAAAATATAAATGTTAAAAATATGAAAAATAGAAGCAGTGTTGTCCAAAAGAATAGGAATCTAACGGTGTTTGAATGGTTTTTCTAAGTTGAACGGTTTTGAAGTTATAGGATTACAAAAAACGTACGGAATAGATAAAATATAATAATAATAATAATAATAAAGATTAGAATAACAATACTGTGAATGCTTTTCAAGCATTCACACTAACTAGAAAGTGCATTTTCTGAAGAAACTGCAGTGTGAATGCTTGAATCTGAATGTATGCACTGAAATGAATTAATTGCTGAATTTTGAGTTAAAAATATTGAATGAAATAAAAACAAAAACAAAAAAAACAACCAAATTTAACCTGAAAACAAAGGTGCTGAACTGCTAAAAGCTGAAGGTTACACAGAAGGAGGAGTTGGAAAAAAACTGAAAATGTTTTAAATGTAAATTAGAAAACCCTAAGAAATGAGAAAAGAACATTTAGAGTCAGAAAACATCTGAATGAATATTAAAAGGTCATATTCTTTGAATCACTGAATGACTCAAATGTGATCCCTCCACTTTGATCCACACAGTTTAAAAAGTTTAAATGCCTGAGCTTTGAAAGATACAGTGTTGGAAAGAGAACAATAATGGCGACAATTTGAGGGTAAAATGATGGCTGTAACACTGTGGACACAGCAGCAGTTGAAAGAGAAGTGCTTAAGATGAATCTTGGTACAGTGGCAGGCAGAGCTCGTTAAGCAGGCAGGTGTGAGCCTGGTTGCTATAGTGACTGCACCCAAGGGCTCCATACACACGTACACAGACATGCACCTCACTTTTGCTGCTTAAAATGAACAGAAAAGTCAGGCCCAAACAAATCGCTCCCAAATGAAAAGTAAAAGTCGTATTGACAAAATTCTTTCACCGTGAGTGACAGCAATGTCTAGTCTACCTAATTCTCAGTTTTCATGTCTGTGGAGTTTATTATATGGACGTGGTGACAGTGGAAAGACACCATGCTCTTCTGATTTTCAAACGAACCTTCTGAGCCATTTTAACATTAGAGTCTATGGAAGAGTTGGAAGGAGGAGGCTGTGCATTGATGACATTTATGAGAGAACCGTAACACCTAGGACAATAGTAAACACATTGGATGAAAGAGGACAGCCATGGCTACATTTTGAGGGTAAAATCATACCTGTAGAGCAAACGCTGCGGACATAGCAGCAGTTTTAAAAAAGATTTTAAGATTAATTTTTTTGCTCCTCTCACTCTAGCAGTTGAGCTCTCTCACTCTAGCCCCAACATTCCGTCCCATACACACCCATTATAAACTCTGAAACGGGTGAAAAAACATCATGAAACTTAAACTGGAACTGAAGAAAAAGTATAATAGATATTGAAAAGATAAATACAAGTTGAATAGTTGAATGTCTTGTCTTCGTTTTAAAGTTTGAATGGTGGCTCTATGTCAATGTATGTGGAAGTAGTAAGAGTTTAAAAATGAGTAAGTTGAATGAGAATTTGAAGGGTCTCCCCATTGAAATACATGGGAAATTTTTGTTGAATAAAGTTGAATAAAATTAAAAATATAAATGTTAAAAATGAGAAAATTAGAAGCAGTCATGTCCAAAATAATAGGAATCTAACGATGTTTGAATGGTTTTTCTAAGTTGAACGGTTTTGAAGGAGTAGGCTTTGAAAAAACGTACGGAAAAATAAAATATAACTAGAAAGTGCATTTTCTGAAGAAACTGCAGTGTGAATGCTTGAATCTGAATGTATGCACTGAAATGAATTAATTGCTGAATGTTAAGTTAAAAATTCCGAATGAGCTGGAAAATACAGAAATTTTCACCTGAAAACAAAAGTGCAGAACTTTTGAAAGCTGATGTTCACACAGAAGAAGTTGGAAAAAAGCTAAACATGTTTAAAATGTAAATAATAAAAAGATGAGTAATGACAAAAGAAAATTTAGAGTTGAACAAAAATTCTGGAGAAAATACAAACTTTAATATACAGCATAATGTTTTTCAGACATATACACATGTGTATATCATGTTTAATAGTATTACATACATCAATTTATTTTGTATGTCATAGAAAATAACATAAAAATCTTAAGTCATATTTTACAGCTTCTTTCTGAAAAGGACTAGTAGAATAAATAAAAATAACTAAATTAAATAACTAAATAAAAAATAATAAGCAAGATATGAAATACATGAAAATTCAACTTTTAAAACCACAATCCTGAACCTTTAAATTGTGTTGGTTTCTTAGAACATGGCTGAACAGCTGTTTCTATCGTCCTACTTAATCTGTCTACACATCTTTTTATTACTCATTCTTCTTTATGTTTTAATGTAAACAGAGTCCACACAGTGGTAAAAGAGAACTGTATAGAGATTTTTGAGTAAAGTCAAATGAAAGCGTAAGGTGGTGACACAGTTTAACACATGCAAATAATCAAATAAACACATTAGTCCTTTTTGTGAACATGGATAAATAAGTATCAATACAGCATTGTTCAGCCATGCCACTAAATGCTTTTTTACACATTGTTTTAACCTGGGCTCAGACACAAAGTCCCAAAATTAGTTAGTCCCTGACTTTGAGTTGTGATTATGACTAATTATTATACACAAGGCTTTATCTATCTGAACTCTAAGGACACAAATATGAAAAAAAAAAACCTATACTTACCAGCTGATACCCCACACTACACACTAGGTGTGCCATGTGACCTGAAACTTTGGTACAAAATCATCATAATCATTCTGTTAACACTGTTTTTTAACGCTGTTTGTGTTGCTGTTCAGCAGTTTAAAATGTTTTAGATTGGATTACATGGAATGAATTTGAATTTTCTTGGGGGGTTTTGTGTGTGTTTTGTTCTTAGCAGATTTTTTCTTCCATACTGTTGAATTCCAGTTACCACATTTCTGGTCATATGACATCCCGAGTGCCCACTTAAAAAAAATCCCCACAGTTAATTCAACATTAGAACAAAATAAAAATATCCATCCATCCATCCATTCGCTTCCGCTTATCCTTTCCAGGGTCGCGGGGGGCGCTGGAGCCTATCCCAGCTGTCATAGGGCGAAAGGCAGGGTACACCCTGGACAGGTCGCCAGTCTGTCACAGGGCCAACACACAGGGACAGACAACCATTCACACTCACATTCACTCGCACATTCACACCTAGTGACAATTTGGATTAATCAATTAACCTATCCCCACAAATAAAAAAATAAAAATATGTTAAAGAAAAAAAGGTTTGCTCTGTGATGAAATACTAAATAAGCATACATTGTACAGAGCACTAACAATGACAACAATCCTTTAGCCTGTTGATCAGAGAGAGGCAGTCATTATGTCCATTTAAAACCTGTAATCACAGAGCACAACGTTTCTGTGAAACTATGAAGTCCCATATGATCCTCATCATGTCCAGTGACTTCAGAGTGGATCCTCCCTGTCATCCGGCCAGTGTTTGATGTGTGGCAAGCAGCACAGAAGCAGGATAGCTGAGGACTTTAAAAGAAGAGCAGAAAACAGGAATATGTAGTTGTAAATGTAAATATCAGTGATACTTGTCTTGTCAAAGGGAATAAAATAATGAAAATGTTAACTTACACACTCATTTAGGGAGGATCTTGACACTGCACAGAGGAGGCACAGTCAGTCTGACAATGATGGTGATCTCCAGGGATGTTTTCCTGCAGCAACATTCCTGCCAACTGGCCGTATGATCCAGAGTAGTTGGTTTGTAATAAACAGAAAGGTGTATATATTAGGTAGTGTGCACTCAGAGCTGGTCCTAAGAAACAAACACATCCTGTAATAAACTGAATACCTGTAGTAGTGCTGCTGCAAATATGAAGCCCTTCTATCATGAGTGGTTTCAAAGAAGGTGTTTTGGAGGCTCAGTCACAGAAACTGTGCAGTCTGTTCAGTCCTGAGTGTCTCGGCTCTGAAGGGGATGGATCACAGAGGGAAACACCTGAGTACAGACATTACAATACACTCTAACACTCCTAAGGTCAAGTGAAAACACAATTTAAACACTTCACAAAGAATGAATACATGTTTTCATGGAAATAATGTCATTAACCCTTTTTGTTGTTAGTAAATCTCACCGACTGCTTGTGGGACAAGCTAGAAGGAAGACTTATCACAGAATCTCTCCTGTGCTCCAGATGTGAAGTCTCACGCTCTGATCGTATGGCGATGAAGATGGTGATGATGAAGTTTCTCTGATCTGTGGCATTACAGTTTCTGGCTGCTATGTGCTTCACATTGTTGGATTTTACATGTGAAGCTTGGAGAAGACACAGGAGGACTGTGTCTCTCTTAAAAAGAAAAAAAAAGAAAAACAAAGGAAACCTAACAGGAAAGGAAACCCCCCCCCCTCGACTCCCACCGTACCCTCCCCCCCCCCCCCCCTCCCACTCAACTCCCCAACCTCACACCATCAAATGTCTATACAAATGTAGGGTATCAGCTGGTAACAGAAAGCAAGTGTAACATATGCACTACATATGTAACACTGCTGAAACATTTCTGGCCAGAAATGTGCAGTTATCAACCCAGACCCACCCTGATGATTGCACTGGCCAGAAACATGATAAAAGCTCATAAAAATTTATGTTTCATAGAAAAATTTGTCCAAAAATATAATTGTGTACTTTTGAAAAAGTTTAAAGTTTATAACAAACCAAAATAATAATATTTTTGTAAATATTATTTCAAAATAGAGGCACACATAAAGTGGCTTAACTGTCATTATTGCTGTAATTAGGTTTGTTTGTTTGTTTGTTTGTTTTTTTAAAAAGCAACCTTTAGTCATTATTGTTCTCTCAGAAACAATGAAGAAGCTGTTGAACATTTATGTGTTGTGTAGGCAATCCTCTGGTCCACCCTCCCTCCCTCCCAGCCACAGTGAGACTGGGGCAGCCTGGCAGGATGTTGAAGCCTGGCTGCAGAGAGGATATGCCTACACTGTTCGTTTCAAACTGCTATATTTGATTTTTCTGACATTTATAGGTTACTGTTAGTGAATTTTAGATTTTCTGTAATAAATAAAATTGTCATCTTTTACTGATATCATTACTTAATTCATGTAATTGTATTTTATGTAAACAATTCAAACATTATACTGCAATGCAGGGCGTCAACTTTTAAATATCGCTCTACTTTCTTAAGTCATTCAAAAATATAGATATTACTTACTGTATTCAAAGATCTAGATCATGAATCATCACAGGACAATACACAGTATACTGGGTCATGGTAACTATGGTATGTCTTCATGACTCCAGAATGGAGACATCGATCTGACTGAGAAATGAAAATTAGGTCAAGCAGTGTGTTCTTCTCTGTGGTAGGGGCAGTGATGACCTGTGCGTATCCCCTAGACTCAAACAGCTCCAGGATTAGTTTGTTTGCACTGGATAAAACATTCTCATTAAAATCACCACAAACTATGATGGGATGACAGTCCATGATCTCCAATGAGTCTAATAGGCTTACCAGGTTTTTCAGGAATGGCCTCAGAGTGTAGTCTGGAGGTCTGTATACAACTGCAATCAGAGCACTGACTGGTGCTTCAACCTTTAAAGCCAGAAATTCAAGGTCAGTTACATTATGGATGTACTGTTTTTCATGCACTTGAATGTCACTTTTCACATAAACAGCAACTCCACCACCACTTCTGTTTGCCATCTGGGGAAAGTTTGTGTAGGACAGGTGTCTGTTGCGTTTGAACAAATTGTAATTTTCCAAGTGGAGACTCTCTGCGACAAAAGAGCCCCGCAGGTGTGTTTCTGTTAGGCACAAAACATCTGCTAGACACAATTCATGGTGACTTTTGATGTCATTAATGTGAGCTGGCAGTCCCTCTGTATTATGATGAACAATGGTGAAAACCTCTGACCTGCTCAGTGTTTGCCTCACGTGTAGAAGAGGCATCATGTCATCAAGGTTGGCTTGTCTCATGTTCTCAAGCGCTGCAGTGATTTCTGGGTTGGTGAATATTTTTTTCTCCTCCATATCAAGAAGATACAGTCCACTGAGAGACGTCACTCTACTGACAGCTACGTAGGCCATGCCGGGCTCAAAAATGCTCTTAAGAGAGACAACAGCTGATGTAGTTGTCATACCCTGTACCTTATGTATTGTACATGCAAAGGCCAGCTTCACTGGGAACTGTCTTCGTACCACTCCTTTCTGCTTCAGATTCTCCTCTGCTCTCTCAATGTACACCATATCGTCTGCTGGTGTGCGGTTATTCTTTCCAGATGTCTCATTATCCATTTTAAGTCCAAGCTTGATGATGTGTTGGTCATTTTCAGAGTAAACTACTCTAAGTAGTATTCCAAAAGCTCCATTAACCAAACCATTTTGTATGTCAATGTTTCTGGTGAGCATGACACGAGCTCCTTCTGCAACTTTCAGTGTGTCTGGTAACTCGTTTTTACCTCCTTTCAATGGTCTGTCTTGAAGTGCCATTCTGCCAGTTCTAGGATCTTTTCTATAATCATCTGCATGGATGTCAATGATATGAGTGTGGAGCAGAGCCAGTGTTGAAGAGTTGTGTGCATCCACTTCTTTATTAGTTGCAAAAATGTGCAATGCATCAGTCGGACAATGGGCTGGTTCAGTTATGGCCTGTAACAACAAATTTCTATCTGCTTCGCAAAGCTCATCCAACTTTCCTTTTACACGAATTCTGTTCAGCATCTCAGCAAAGACAACATCATCTTTCTGACGCATAATCTCAGTCAGAGTGATCATCTGAAAATGCTCCCGCCACAGGTCGATCTCAGACGGGTCGTGCACACAGAGAGGTTTAGACTGTCGCACTGGGGGTAGCTGATAGAAGTCTCCGACAGCAATGACTGACATGCCTCCAAAGGGTCTCCGAGTCCCTTTGATCTGTTTGAGTCTTGCATCTACATATGCAAACAGATGTCTTGACACCATAGACACTTCGTCAATGACGATTATTTCAGCATTCAAAAGTTCTGATCTGACTTCATCCAGCTGATTGCCAAGTCCCTGAATGGGAGGTTTTAAGCTTCTAGGCAGCTTGAGAAGAGAATGCAGTGTTGTTCCAGAAATGTTAAAAGCTGCAGTCCCAGTGAAAGCAGTTAACAGGACGGTGGGTTTTGATATGTCAACGTCGTCTGCATATCTGGGCACTTTGCTCAGTATCTTAGATGCTTCTGAGTAGATGCATTTGATAAGATGTGATTTTCCTGTTCCAGCACCACCATTAATATAAAAGAAAAACTGCTCTGGATTTAGAGCACAGACTCTTTTAATGCACCAGTCTCTAACTGCATAAAATATGCAGGCTTGCTTCTTGTTCAGATTCTGAAACATCTGACGTAACAATGTGGGATCAATAGCAGGGGGTTCCCTGATGGCTCTGACTTCTGTTGAAGCATCAGCCTGACGGCTGTAGTCGGGCACATCTTCCTGTTCATTTTCATTGTCTCGCTCTCTTTCTTGTTCGACAAGTGGCAACCTTACGAGATCTGATTCAGGTGCCAGATTACACCATTCGTCAGTCACACCTCTGTTCTGCTCATATTCCTCAACAGCGCTCTCGATCTCCTCACTGTTTTTCTCATATTTTTCTCTGTTTCTTTTGACAATGTGTTGCACGTACTCAAGATGGTCAGTACCTGGTAGCTGTACACAGCCAGCACCATAGAAAGCCTGATAGGTTGGCAACGATGGTGTTTTCAGTTCGTGGTCTGAACGATGAGGAAGGTACAGTTTAAGCAGTCTTCCGTAATATTGCTCTGGATGTTTTTCTTGTGAGCAGCGGTGAAATCTGATGATAGCAGGCTTATTGTTTTTGCGCCTTTGCACAAACCCCATCTCATTGAGAAGGGGCAAAACATCTTTACCTTTTTTCTGTTGGCCATAGACAATCCTGCAAGTAGCAGCAAAGTCTGCCATGCACATCTCCTCATACTCTGGTGTTTCAGGTCTGGCTTTGTATTTGTCATTCAAAGATGTCATCCAAACATTGGAAGACTCAGGTGTTGTGTTGTCCAGAACTGACAGGGGACGACTCATTTTCACAGGATTATCATCAGTTGGAATGAATATTACAGCACGTGAGCATTGCTTCATGTGAAGACCACATGCACGAGCAACACACTCCTGTGCACTGATCTCTCGCTTCTTTGAATATGCCTGCATGACGGCTCTCATTTCATCGCACTCATTTACACTGTCCTTATGGGAGTTCTCAATGACAGTTTTCAGGTACTCAGATAGCCCGCCCTCTTTTTTTGATATATATTTCATTAAATAATTTGCAGCACCAAAAGCATCTAAAACAAAGCTTATGTCGATATTACTGTTCCAGGCTTCAAGCAGATGTGGATTATAGCCGTTTATCCAAGAGTCTTTTGGATCACGCTTTAGTATGATCGTACTCCTCATGTTCATTTTATTCAGGTATCTCTCATATTCTGCATGTGTCAACTTGCATCTTTCCAAGAGCTGCTCTAAACTCATGGAAGCAGTTTCAGGTTCATTCAGCAGCTGGTTCAGTGGTCTGAGCTTGTTCTTTGCCGTTTCTACTTCCAGTGCATCATCCTCACTGGGTCTTGTGATCATTGTCTCATTGCAGGGTGGTTTGGGAAAACCAAAACGGCACCCGGAGCTTAAACTCCTAAAGCACGTCTTTGTGTGGTTCTTACTGTGTTTTTGCACTTCTGTTACTTTTTTGTACAGTTCAGGTTGTTTATGTGGATCAGGCAGCTGAGCTGTGATGTATTTGTTTATAAAATCAAGAACAGTTTGCTCATCATCCTCCTCAAACACAGGAGCACCTTCTACCCACAGGAGGCAGTGTATGTGTGGGCTTCCTCTGTGCTGAAACTCAACTCTGTAAAAGTAGTCAATGACTTTGCCAAGTGGCTCTGCAGGAGATAAGAGTAAATCTCTGAATAATGCTTCAACTCTCTTGTCAAACATGCGCATTGTTGTGACAGGATTGCTTCTCAGGATGTCACACTTTGCTGACCAGTCGAGTCCTTCAAAATTCACTTGTTCACCTTGCTGCCTTGTTATTGCCTCGATCACTTCAGGCCAGCGCATTTCAGCAGCTGAAAATGTGCAAAAGAACGTGGGAGTTCCCAACTGTCTGATCATGGCAAAAAGATCTCTTGTTGTTTTCTCCCAATAGGCTGGGGTTCCTCTCAGAGGCTGCATGAATCTCACTGCATCTTTATTTCGCACCAGTTTCTCCACCTCATGTTTATCTTGTAACATGCCTGAGGTTATTTTTCTACCATCTCTGGTCAGAGGCTTTGCCTTCCTTAACTGTACTGTCATGCTGGATGTAGCCAAGTGTATTTCAGTCACAAACTGTGCAAAGAATAAATAGTTTGTGTCTTTGGCAAAACGATCATCAATGCAGAAAAGTCTTGATTTGAAATACCCACTGGGGGATACTTTGATCAGCCTTCTTTCATCAAGTGTGTTTTGGCCTGTAGGAAACTGCACAGGGAAGGCCATGGCCTCCAGTTTAGGTGTTTTGAAAAAACTTATTGGATTGTTTCTCTCTGCAGGAGCAACAGAGTAGATTCCTTCACTGAAACATAATATCTCCTCAGCCACATCAGGGGGCTGCAAACAGGACTCGAGTGCAAAACCACCATTAGTCAGTCCATCTGCTTGCTCTGAATCATCTCTCATCTGTTCATGCGATTGTTCACCATCACAGGGTAACATGTCAATGTCCTGTTCATTTATATTTTGTGCTTCACTCAGTGCATTTTTCTCACAGCTGTCAATTTCCATTAAATCAGCCTCATCATAATCGTCCTCATTCATGTTTTCATCATCATCATCCTCATCATCTTCATCAGGAAGAGTTGGATCACACAGCTCAGCATCATCTCTGATGCTCACATCCTTATACTGTGGATGAATCTGCTTGAGTTTATGCAGTGCTTGCACAAGTTTAGACCAGCTTACAGTCTGAAACAGCTGATGACCTTTGTAAGACAAGCGTCTCTTCAATTTTACTCTGATCACCTGAGAATTAATTCTCAGTCGAGGTAGTGTTTCAACAGTTTCCTGTACCTCTGATGGGACACAGACCACATTTCCTCTAATTGCTCTTTGTCTGCCTTTGGGAAGAGGAATGATCTTGGCAAATGGTATGCACTTGGCTATGAGATGTCTCTCCAGTATGTTGAGATCAGAAAGTTCAGCTGGAATATCAGCAAGATCCAACTTATTGGCAACAGCAAGTGCTGGCATGGATCCATTTTTAAGATGATCGTGGCAGGTGTGACATATCCACTCTCTCTTTCTCTCATCAGGCACTTTGCACTGCTCATTTCTGCAGTTTTCATCACAAACATGAACAAACTTTCCTGTCAAACATGTTGCAACTACATGTGGGTTTTTGACATACTTTGACCTTGTGCAGGGTCGCACTTGGTTTGGAAATGAAGCCTTGAAGCATACAGTACATGGGTATGATGGTCCAGCTTTGATTTGTGATTTGAACACAGATATGGCCTCGTTGATCACACTGTTGTCACTCTCTTGGGTTTGTCTGTTCACCCATCTGTATTTCCTTTTTATTTTCATTGCACATCTCATGTTGTGCATAATCCTGAATGCAAGATTACTTTGATACCTGTCTCGCATTAGTTGTTTCATTAGTTGTCTGTGTCTTACTCTGAATGCATTGTCACGTGCATAACGCTGAGTCACTCGAGATCTCTGTCTCTCTCTGAATTCAGGGTTTTCTTGATACCTTTTAGTTATATAGTTTTTTTGTTTTTGTCTAAAGTCAGCATTGTCACAGTAGCGTCTTTTAATATATTGTTGTTGTTTCTTTCTGAATTCATCGTTCTCACAGTAGCGTCTTTTAATATATTGTTGTTGTTTCTTTCTGAATTCATCGTTCTCACAGTAGCGTCTTTTAATATATTGTTGTTGTTTCTTTCTGAATTCATCGTTCTCACAGTAGCGTCTTTTAATATATTGTTGTTGTTTCTTTCTGAATTCATCGTTCTCACAGTAGCGTCTTTTAATATATTGTTGTTGTTTCTTTCTAACTGTAGCATTCTCAGAAAAACGTTTTTTAACATATTGTTTTTGTTTCTTTCTGAATTCATCATTTTCACAGTAACGTCTTTTCATATACTGTTGTTGTTTTTGTTTAACTTCAGGATTGTTTTTATATGTCTCGCTTGCGCAAGATTTTTTCTTTTCTTTGTAATCTTTATTTGAAGCATACTTTTGTTGTTCTCTCCTTTTTTGGTTTTCTTTTCTCTGATTTCTGGGTTTCTCTGATGCCATTAATCTTCTTTTCATTTTGTGCCTTTGTTGTTTATTAACTTTTTTCAGTTTTTGTAAAACTATATCAGAAAGGTCACAGGCAGCAACATTTGTTATGGCAGCATTTGATTGACATGAAAAAGCATCACTTGATGGAAGGAAACTTAATTCACTGCATAGTTCTTCAGTTGGTATATTAGGAGGTTCATTCTGATCTTCATATGATGTGAACTGAGTCACGTGAACTTCTTTTTGTTTCACCGGTGGCGTACAAATGGACATTTGACAAAAGATGTTCTCAGTCAGATCAGTCGTTGTGTTTCTCTTTGGAGTAGAGGAGTTTGCTTCATCAACAGTTGTATCAGAGTGAGTAGATGCCACAGCAGTGGCAGCTGTTGGTCTGCAGACTGTGTCTGTGATAGTATCACTCAGGTTGACTGTGCTCATACTGTAGAACTGCACAGGCTTCAGTTCATAGTTACAAGAGGGTGATATCTCCATCATTTCATAAGAATCTTGGATCCTCTTAATCATGTCACTGAGGAGTGTGAATTTCAGCATCACAGCTGTACCACGATTACGTGACTGTAGTAATAGAGGAAGACCACTGGGTGTTCTGGAGTGTGGATCAAAGAAACCATATTTGCCTGATGTGGATCTGAACACTGCGATACACAATCCACTCATAATCAATAAGGCATACTGCACATCTGACAACAGGCAGCTCAGTCCTGCTTCTAAGCTGAGAAAGGTATCTACTGCTTCCTCTGGAGGTTCTTCAAATGTCCCATACCGGGAAGGCTGTGTCATGTCGACATCATACATAGACCAGCGAGCATCAACTTTGTCTGGCAGCTCATCGGTTGCCAAATGAATATTTTTAGGAAATCTTTTCTTGGCCTCTTTGTACATCACATCACCTTTATCCAAGACCAGATTAAGGTCAGCTGTAGTCATGTTTTCATTCTCATGAAGGAAAGCAAGAAATGTGAGTGAGTTACATGTGCACTGCTTGTTTCTGGAGTCTCCATATTTAGGATGAGCCTGGCTGCGAGATGCACAGACATGTATAACAGAGGGCTGGTTTTCAAGGTTCACTCTTTCTGCATGAGATGGTCCTGCCACATCACTGTGACAGCCTCTTTTCAAAAAGTCAGCATAACCCACCTGTGGGGCACTTGACACCTCATGTTGTTCATTAACTTTATGCTGCAGTCCACTCTTTACAGCATCAGCATAAGATACCTGTTGTACATGTGCAGGAACATGTTGACCTGCCTGTTTGACACTGTCAGAATTGGTCTTTGTAGACACACTGTCTTCTGCAGAGCTCTGAGGAAAATCAAACTCAGCTTGTTCACATGTTGGTACTTTGTGAAACTCATGAAACTTTTTCCAGCGTTGTTTTGCAGCTTGTGACTTTTTCTGCTTCCTTGGCATTTTCACACACCTGCAAGTGTTTCTTAGTCTTTAGAAAATATGTTCACAAGATAAGAGTGGCACACACCAGGAGATGTTGTCTTTGTTTTTATATTTCAGTTTTTATTTGTCTTAAACAGTTGTCTTTCGTTTGACAGTTTGTTCTTCAGTTGAGAGAATATTATGCACTCTCTTTATTGGCTTGGCATTTTTCAGCAGCAAGCCAAGAGTGAAAAACAGGTAGAGAGAAAATTTAGAAGAGAGAACAGGCAGAGCAGGAGAGACACGGCTGGGAAATCACAATCAAACCGTGAATTAGTTTTCTTTGTTCAGTTTGTTCTCAGGTAGAGGCAATATATGCACTCTTTATTGCTTTAATGGCTTGGCGTTTTTCAGCAGCAAGCCAAGAGTGAAAAACAGGTAGAGAGAAAATTTAGCAGTGAGAACAGACAGAGCAGGAGAGACACGGCTTTAAATCAAACCGCAGATTTTTCTTTGTTTGTTCAGTTTGTTCATAGGTTGAGGCAAAATATGCACTCTTTATTGCTTTGTTGGCTTGGCGTTTTTCAGCAGCAAGCCAAGAGTGAAAAACAGGTAGAGAGAAAATTTAGCAGAGAGAACAGACAGAGCAGGAGAGACACGGCTTTAAATCAAACCGCAAAAGGATTGTTGGTTTGGCAAAATTTCTCACAAACCACAGAGTGAAATACAGATGGAAAGAAGGCAGAGACAATAGGTGGAGCAGGACAGAGGATAGAGGGGTTGGGGGGTTGGGATGTGAGAGAGAAGACTGGAGATCTGGTCCTTGTTCTTCTTCTTCTACACACTCTGAACAAAAAACAAGAAAAAAAAATAATTTTATTAAAATTATATCACATGGTAATTGTATGAACTAAATGTGACTACTGCAAAAGGACAAAACAAATATTCAAGCTAAACTGTTGTCGGCTGCCATGTGCAAAAAGTTGCATAATTGGGCACTTTTTAAAAGAATAAATATTTAATTAAATTCAGCAATAATATTTTTAAATACAAATATGATTGAGTGAATCATTAATTAATCACATGTAGTGTGACTACAAAAATGTACGAAAAAAATATTTTAGCCCAATTGTTAAGCTGCACTTATGTGTATTTATTATAAAATTGTGTTTAAAAGGTCTAGCACAAAGTTTGAACCCATCACTTTACAGCTTATATTAGTCATATAATTTTTTTATTTTGGTCTACTTCTCTTACAGTATGTGCACACCTACCAGGCAAAGCACAGTGTCAGTCAGGTTCCTGAAAGAAACGAGAAATAATACGTTAGTTGTCTGTACAGTGTTATCAGACTAACAGAAATACAAAGCCCACACGACATGATACACTGAACTTCTAGTCAGCAGGGTAATTATAGAGTAATATAGCACACCAACTGATACAGCAGTCATTTTACAATTCAAACTAGTTAACTGAAGTATTGCCACTTATGTAAGGCTACTGTTAGACTGTTACTAGCCTTAGCATTGCTGCTAGCGCTAGCATTCCGGCTAGCATTAGCACTTCAGTTAGTGTTAGCATTGCAGCTAGCGTTAGCATTGCAGCTAGCGTTAGCAATGCTGCTAGCGCTAGCAATGCTGCTAGCGCTAGCAATGCTGCTAGCGCTAGCACTCTTACTGTTAAAACTGAGCCACAATGGCAATAATAAAGCTAATTTCTTACTTTTGTCTCACTGACCGGCAAGAAATATCACAGGAATATTATTTTTGTCAGTTAACAACTGCTAAGGCTAGTGTTAGCACTATAGCTAGCGTTAGCATTGTTGCTAGCATTAGCATTGAAGCTAGCGTTAGCACTGCTGCTAACAGCAAAACGTAATAAACGTATATAAATGATAGCGAAGGTTATTCTTTTTTCTTTCTTTCTTCTTTGAATTGTTTTTAACTCTGTTGGACTTGATATGTGAGTTTAAATGTCAAACATGTATTTTTTCCATCATAAAAATAAAACACTGCAGTACTGAGTGTACTGTACTTACCACAGCAGAGAGCAAAGCGGAATGACGACAGTTGGTCCAGTGATAGGTTAAAAACAGATGAGGCGTTCAGGTGGTGCTTGGAAATTTGACCATCAGTTTGAACAGCAATAATGAGCATATACATGTCTGTGTGTTGGTCTCTGTGTGTGACAGACATAGAGAGATAGAGGGAAAAAATACACTATACTAGTGTAAAAATTGGTCCTTTTTGCCCAAGTATAAGCGAATGAGTGACATACAGAAAAACAGGGCAACTGGCATTAAATGAGCAAATAAAAAGTATTAAATCTTGAACTGTTTTGTGGGTTTTATTTTAAGACTACTTTGAGTATATTCGTGGGGAGATAAACTATACAGACTATAAACAGAGACATTAAATGAGATTAGGTTAGTGAAACGTTAGTTAAAAGGTGGGGAAATTAACTACAGACCGATAGATGCTGAGAGCTTTAATTATCCAGTCAGAAAGGATGATTTTGAAGTCATCAACTGACTCCAACTGCCCAGATCTGAAAAACCTTTGTGCCAATCACAATGCTCTACTTAGTTGGCATATACTAACTAGTGACAAACTATTAATCTGTGGCAAAACCCTGTCAAATCTGTCTTATTGTACTTTTGAAAAAGTTAATCTTACTACAATCTAACATTTTTAGGTTTAACCTTGGCAGAGTGAGAGAGAGCTCGTTAAGCAGGCAGGTGTGAGCCTGGTTGCTATAGTGACAATGGCTCCATACACACGACACAGACATGCGCCTCACTTTTGCTGCTTAAAATGAACAGAAAAGTCAGGCCGAAACAAATCGTTCCCAAATTAAAAGTACAAGTCGTATTGACAAAATTCTTTCACCGTGAGCGACAGCAGCTTCTAGTCTACCAAATTCTCAGTTTTCATGCCTGTGGAGTTTATTATATGGACGTGGTGACAGTGTAAAGACACCATGCTCTTCTGATTTTCAAACGAACCTTCTGAGCCATTTTAACATTAGAGTCTATGGAAGAGTTGGAAGGAGGAGGCTGTGCATTGGTGACATTTATGAAAGAACCGTAACACCTAGGACAATAGTAAACACATTGGATGAAAGAGGACAGCCATGGCTACGTTTTGAGGGTAAAATCATACCTGTAGAGCAAACGCTGTGGACACAGCAGCAGTTTTAAAAAAGATTTTAAGATTAATTTTTTTGCTCCTCTCACTCTAGCAGTTGAGCTGTCTCACTCTAGCCCCAACATTCCGTCCCATACACACCCATTATAAATTTTGAAACGGGTGAAAAAACATCATGAAACTTAAACTGGAACTGAAGAAAAAGTATAATAGATATTGAAAAGATAAATACAAGTTGAATAGTTGAATGTCTTGTCTTCGTTTTAAAGTTTGAATGGTGGCTCTATGTCAATGTATGTGGAAGTAGTAAGAGTTTAAAAATGAATAAGTTGAATGAGAATTTGAAGGGTCTCCCCATTGAAATACATGGGAAATTTTGGGAAATTTTTGTTGAATAAAGTTGAATAAAATTAAAAATATAAATGTTAAAAATATGAAAAATAGAAGCAGTGTTGTCCAAAAGAATAGGAATCTAACGGTGTTTGAATGGTTTTTCTAAGTTGAACGGTTTTGAAGGAGTAGGATTACAAAAAACGTACGGAATAGATAAAATATAATAATAATAATAACTAGAAAGTGCATTTTCTGAAGAAACTGCAGTGTGAATGCTTGAATCTGAATGTATGCACTGAAATGAATTAATTGCTGAATTTTGAGTTAAAAATATTGAATGAGATTAAAAAAAAACAAAAAAAAAACCGAATTTAACCTGAAAACAAAGGTGCTGAACTGCTAAAAGCTGAAGGTTACACAGAAGAAGGAGTTGGAAAAAAACTGAAAATGTTTTAAATGTAAATTGGAAAACCCTAAGAAATGAGAAAAGAACATTTAGAGTCAGAAAACATCTGAATGAATATTAAAAGGTCATATTCTTTGAATCACTGAATGACTCAAATGTGATCCCTCCACTTTGATCCACACAGTTTAAAAAGTTTAAATGCCTGAGCTTTGAAAGATACGGTGTTGGAAAGAGAACAATAATGGCGACAATTTGAAGGTAAAATGATGGCTGTAACACTGTGGACACAGCAGCAGTTGAAAGAGAAGTGCTAAAGATGAATCTTGGCAGAGTGAGAGAGAGAGCTCGTTAAGCAGGCAGGTGTGAGCCTGGTTGCTATAGTGACCGCACCCAATGGCTCCATACACACGGACACAGACATGCACCTCACTTTTGCTGCTTAAAATGAACAGAAAAGTCAGGCCGAAACAAATCGTTCCCATATGAAAAGTACAAGTCGTATTGACGAAATTCTTTCACCGTGAGCGACAGCAATGTCTAGTCTACTGAATTCTCAGTTTTCATGCCTGTGGAGTTTATTATATGGACGTGGTGACAGTGGAAAGACACCATGCTCTTCTGATTTTCAAAAGAACCTTCTGAGCCATTTTAACATTAGAGTCTATGGAAGAGTTGGAGGGAGGAGGCTGTGCATTGGTGACATTTATGAAAGAACCATAACACCTAGGACAATAGTAAACACATTGGATGAAAGAGGACAGCGATGGCTACGTTTTGAGGGTAAAATCATACCTGTAGAGCAAACGCTGTGGACACAGCAGCAGTTTTAAAAAATATTTTAAGATTAATTTTTTTGCTCCTCTCACTCTAGCAGTTGAGCTCTCTCACTCTAGCCCCAACATTCCGTCCCATACACACCCATTATAAACTCTGAAACGGGTGAAAAAACATCATGAAACTTAAACTGGAACTGAAGAAAAAGTATAATAGATATTGAAAAGATAAATACAAGTTGAATAGTTGAATGTCTTGTCTTCGTTTTAAAGTTTGAATGGTGGCTCTATGTCAATGTATGTGGAAGTAGATACAGTTTAAAGAGGAGGAATTTGAATGAGAATTTGAAGGGTCTCTCCATTGAAATACATTATAAATTTTTGTTAAATAAAGTTGAATAAAATAAAAAATATAAATGTTAAAAATGAGAAAAATAGAAGCAGTGTTGTCCAAAAGAATAGGAATCTAACGATGTTTGAATGGTTTTTCTAAGTTGAACAGTTTTGAAGGAGATAGATTACAAAAAACGTACGGAATACAGAATAATAATAAATAAAAAAATAGAATAAAGATTAGAAGAACAATACTGTGAATGCTTTTCAAGCATTCACACTAATAATAAAGATTTGAATAACAATACTGTGAATGCTTTTCAAGCATTCACACTAATAATAAAGATTAGAATAACAATACTGTGAATGCTTTTCAAGCATTCACACTAATAACTAGAAAGTGCATTTTCTGAAGAAACTGCAGTGTGAATGCTTGAATCTGAATGTATGCACTGAAATGAATTAATTGCTGAATTTTGAGTTAAAAATATTGAATGAGATTAAAAAAAAACAAAAAAACCCCCGAATTTAACCTGAAAACAAAGGTGCTGAACTGCTAAAAGCTGAAGGTTACACAGAAGAAGGAGTTGGAAAAAAACTGAAAATGTTTTAATTGTAAATTAGAAAAACCTAAGAAATGAGAAAAGAACATTTAGAGTCAGAAAACATCTGAAAGAATATTAAAAGGTCATATTCTTTGAATCACTGAATGACTCAAATGTGATCCCTCCACTTTGATCCACACAGTTTAAAAAGTTTACATCTCTGAGCTTTGAAAGACAAGATGTTGGAAAAAGAACAACGATGGCGACGTTTTGAGGGTAAAATGATGGCTGTAACACTGTGGACACAGCAGCAGTTGAAAGAGAAGTGTTTAAGATGAATCTTGGCACAGTGGCAGGCAGAGCTCGTTAAGCAGGCAGGTGTGAGCCTGGTTGCTATAGTGACTGCACCCAATGGCTCCATACACATGACACAGACATGCGCCTCACTTTTGCTGCTTAAAATGAACAGAAAAGTCAGGCCGAAACAAATCGTTCCCAAATTAAAAGTACAAGTCGTATTGACAAAATTCTTTCACCGTGAGCGACAGCAGCTTCTAGTCTACCGAATTCTCAGTTTTCATGCCTGTGGAGTTTATTATATGGACGTGGTGACAGTGGAAAGACACCATGCTCTTCTGATTTTCAAACGAACCTTCTGAGCCATTTTAACATTAGAGTCTATGGAAGAGTTGGAGGGAGGAGGCTGTGCATTGGTGACATTTATGAAAGAACCATAACACCTAGTACAATAGTAAACACATTGGATGAAAGAGGACAGCCATGGCTACGTTTTGAGGGTAAAATCATACCTGTAGAGCAAACGCTGTGGACACAGCAGCAGTTTTAAAAAAGATTTTAAGATTAATTTTTTTGCTCCTCTCACTCTAGCAGTTGAGCTGTCTCACTCTAGCCCCAACATTCCGTCCCATACACACCCATTATAAACTCTGAAACGGGTGAAAAAACATCATGAAACTTAAACTGGAACTGAAGAAAAAGTATAATAGATATTGAAAAGATAAATACAAGTTGAATAGTTGAATGTCTTGTCTTCGTTTTAAAGTTTGAATGGTGGCTCTATGTCAATGTATGTGGAAGTAGTAAGAGTTTAAAAATGAGTAAGTTGAATGAGGATTTGAAGGGTCTCCCCATTGAAATACATTATAAATTTTTGTTGAATAAAGTTGAATAAAATTAAAAATATAAATGTTAAAAATATGAAAAATAGAAGCAGTGTTGTCCAAAAGAATAGGAATCTAACGGTGTTTGAATGGTTTTTCTAAGTTGAACGGTTTTGAAGTTATAGGATTACAAAAAACGTACGGAATACAGAATAAAATATAATAATAATAATAATAATAAAGATTAGAATAACAATACTGTGAATGCTTTTCAAGCATTCACACTAACTAGAAAAATTTGCATTTCCTGCGAAAATGCAGTGTGGATGCTTAAAGCTGAAGCTGTATGCAAAAAGTAGCTGAAAAAGCTGAAAAGTTGCAGAAATTGTAAAAACTTTGCAGAAGCAAAAGAAGTTTGCTAAAATGGAATAACTTAGCAGAACTGCAATATCTTAGAGGAAACATAATACTTGGCAGAAATACAATAGCATAGCAGAATTTAGCAGAAATATTGTAACTTACCAGAAACATGATAACTTCTCAAAAATACAAGAATTTAGGAGAAATAGTATAAGATAACAGAAAGAATATATTTAGCCAAAAATACTTAAACATTACAGAAACACTATGATTTAGAAAAATAGTACAACAGAGCAGAAATATTGTGATTTACCAGAGACACTGTGATGAACTATGAATATTGTAATTTTAAATTGAGACTATGTTTTAGCACAAATATTATAATTTGGCAGAAATACTATAATTTAGCAGAAATACTATATTAAGCACAAATCCTATAAAAAGCAGAAATACTATAATTTAGAACAAATAGTATAAAAAGCAGAAATACTATAATTTAGCAGAAATACTATGTTAAGCACAAATCCTATAAAAAGCAGAAATACTATAATTTAGCAGAAATACTATGTTAGGCACAAATCCTATAAAAAGCAGAAATACTATAATTTAGCAGAAATACTATATTAGGCATAAATCCTATGAAAAGCAGAAATAGTATGATTTAGCAGAAATACTGTATTTAGCACAAGTACCGAAAAGTACCAGAAATACTATGATTTAGCAGAATAGTAATAACTTATTGAAACACAAATGCACAGAGGGACACACAAACACAGGCTCTAATCCAGTCAACCAGTCTAACTATGTTCAATTTAAATCCTACAATGACATGCTGTCAAATAAGGGCAGGGTCCTCTCTCTCCCACTAAACACACACACACACACACACACACACACACACACACACACACACAGGGAGAGAGGACTAAGTTTCTAGGTCAGCCTGGGAGCTGCTGAATTTGAATCCACCAATCAGAGAGGCTGTTTACGTTTTCCCGCCAAAACAGGTGCATCTTTTTACACACGCAGCACAGAGACATAGACCTGCTTCTTTCAGTTTATTTCACATAGTGAGGATTCCCCTCAAACAAATGACCATAATTTCCTAACCATAGGGGCTAGAGCGGTCATTCTTACACCGTTTTGTTCAGAAGAGATGGGGGAATCTTCAAGTGTTGACAATTTATCATTAAAATATGAATTTTTAGAGATATATGACATGGATGACTTGTTGACTTAGAAGCCACGAATTCCCCAATATGCAAATTTGAATACCTGGAGCCCACATACATGATTGGCTGGCTGGGAAGCTGTGCAGGCCCTGATTTGTGGATTTGAATTCCTCAGCCCTCAGATATGATTGGCTGGCTTAGAAGCCATGAAGGCCCCAATATGCAAATTTGAATGCCTCAGGACACATATATGATTGGCTGGGAAGCCGTGCAGGCCCTGATTTGAAAATTTGAATTTCTCAGTCCTCACAGAGGATTGGCTGCCTGGGGACCTGGCAGATATATATATAGAAATACTATGATTAAGCATAAATACTACATTTAGTAGAAATACTATGTTTTAGCACAAATCCTATAAAAAGCAGAAATACTATATTAGGTACAAATCCTATAAAAAGCAGAAATACTATATTAGGCACAAATAGTATAAAAAGCAGAAATACTATAATTTAGCAGAAATACTATGTTTGGCACAAATCCTATAAAAATAATAAATACTATAATTTAGCAGAAATACTATATTAGGCACAAATCTTATGAAAAGCAGAAATAGTATGATTTAGCAGAAATACTGTATTTAGCACAAGTACCGAAAAGTACCAGAAATACTATGATTTAGCAGAATAGTAATAGCTTACAAAATTACAAATATGGAGGCATATTGAAACACAAATGCACAGAGGGACACACAAACACAGGCTCTAATCCAGTCAACCAGTCTAACTATATTCAATTTAAATCCTACAATGACATGCTGCCAAATAAGGGCAGGGTCCTCTCTCTCCCACTAAACACACACACACACACACACACACACACACACACAGAGGGAGAGAGCTGCCGAATTTAAATCCACCAATCAGAGTGGCTGTTTACGTTTTCCCGCCAAAACAGGTGCATCTTTTTACACACGCAGCAGCACAGAGAGGCACAGGATTATTGCAGCCTATTTCTCATAGTGAGGACTCCCCTCAAACAAATGACCATAATTTCCAAACCGTAGGGGCTAGAGCGGTCATTCTTACACCGTTTTGTTCAGAAGAGATGGGGGAATCTTCCAGTGTTAACAATTTATCATTAAAATGTGAATTTTTAGAGATATATGACATGGATGACTTGTTGACTTAGAAGCCACGAATTCCCCAATATGCAAATATGAATGCCTGAGACCACATATATGATTGGCTGGCTGGGAAGCCGTGCAGGCCCTGATTTGTGGATTTGAATTCCTCAGCCCTCAGATATGATTGGCTGGCTTAGAAGCCATGAAGGCCCCAATATGCAAATTTGAATGCCTCAGGACACATATATGATTGGCTGGGAAGCCGTGCAGGCCCTGATTTGAAAATTTGAATTTCTCAGTCCTCACAGAGGATTGGCTGCCTGGGGACCTGGCAGAAATATATAGAAATACTATGATTAAGCATAAATACTACATTTAGTAGAAATACTATGTTTTAGCACAAATACTATAAAAAGCAGAAATACTATAATTTAGCAGAAATACTATATTAAGCACAAATCCTATAAAAAGCAGAAATAGGATGATTAAGCATAAACACTACATTTAGTAGAAATACTATGTTTGAGCAAAAATCCTATAAAAAGCAGAAATACTATATTAGGCACAAATCCCATAAAAAGCAGAAATAGTATGATTAAGCATAAATACTACATTTAGTAGAAATACTATGTTTTAGCACAAATAGTATAAAAAGCAGAAATATTGTAATTTAGCAGAAATACTATATTAGGCACAAATCTTATAAAATAGCAGAAATAGTATTATTTAGCACAATAGTAATAAGTTAAACAGAAAAATTGGAAAAGCAAAATGGACAGCTGAAAAAATGCTGAACATGCTGAGGGTCCCTCAAATATACTTGTTAAATGAAAAAATCAGCAAAAAAATGCACAGGGAGAGAGAAGTAAGTTTCTAGGTCAGCCTGGGAGCTGCTGAATTTGAATCCACCAATCAGAGAGCCTGTGTACTTTTTCCCGCCAAAACATGTGCCTCTTTTTACACACGCAGCACAGAGAGGCACAGGATTATTGCAGCCTATTTCTCATAGTGAGGACTCCCCTCAAACAAATGACCATAATTTCCAAACCGTAGGGGCTAGAGCGGTCATTCTTACACCGTTTTGTTCAGAAGAGATGGGGGAATCTTCCAGTGTTTACAATTTATCATTAAAATATGAATTATTAAAGATATTTGACTTCTAATGCACCATAACTGAGTAGAGCGAAGCAAAAACTGCCTTGACTTGCCCTCAAACAACGCTTTCTAACTCGAAATCTATTTGGAGTATCGATATCATTCTTTCACCGTAAGAGACAGCAGGCTTTGGTGAACAATCATGGAAATTTTCAGGTCTCTGTGGAAATCCAACAAAAAGTTATGACGAGAGAAAAAAGTGGTTCATTTCCACAGTTTGAAATCTGAAGAAATCTGAGCGAAGGACGAATTTCCTACCCTCAAACAAGTCCAACTCATTTCAGAACGGTAATAGGTGAGAAAGAAATTCTTGAATTGTGAGCGTCAGGGGTGTCTGAAGATATTCGGGGACAAGCCTCATGTCTTAACTTTGCTTCGTTAAGGAGATATGACGATTCGAATATGCCTCTCATTACAGAAATCCAGCGGTGATTTTGAACAAGCTCTCCATTCACTTTATATGGAGAGTTTTCTGACCTTGTGTTAGTCTGAGGAGATTTGCAAAAATTCTATAAATCCCACAACAATGATGGTGACATTTTCTGAAAGCCAGCAAAAATACCTACGTTTTGATGTATAATTTGTGGAAGTTGAGTGAAAATTGAGCAAGTAGCAGGAAGTTGTTCGGACATGAAGTGAAAATTGCAAAACCTTCAGTGGCACACTGGAAGCCAAGAGCATAGCAACCATAACAACGCATGTATTTTGTGAAAAATCACAATTTTGCAACTCAAAACTTTAAGAGGCATAAAAGTAAAACAGTAGAAGATTTGAAAAAGCTGAATCATACCTGAATAGCCCAATAATTTGTGAACATTTTAAAATTTGAATGGTTGTTCTAGGTGAAAATATGAGGAAGTAGTTAAGTTTCAAAAACAAGCAAATTTTAGCAGAATTGCAGAAGTTTCCCATTCATTTCAATGGGACAAATTAAAGGAAAAAAGCTTAATATTTTAAAAAGTATAATAGTTAAAAATAGCAAAAATCGTAGCAGGAATTAGCAAAAATAGCAGAATAGTTTAAAATTTGAACGGTGAAAATCGGCTGAAAATTGTGGAAGTAGTTTAACGGCGAAAAGTGTACGGAAGCAACTAGAATAAAGTATAAAGAATAAAGAGAAACAGGAACTCAATAGTGTGGATGCTTAAAGCATCCACACAACTAGAAAGTGCATTTTCTGAAGAAACTGCAGTGTGAATGCTTGAATCTGAATGTATGCATTGAAATGAAATAATTACTGAATTTAAGTTAAAAATTTTGAATGAGATTAAAAAGAAAAACCCGAATTTAACCTGAAAACAAAAGTGCTGAACTGCTAAAAGCTGAAGGTTACACAGAAGAAGAAGTTGGAAAAAAGCTGAAAATGTTTTAATTGTAAATTAGAAAAACCTAAGAAATGAGAAAAGAACATTTAGAGTCAGAAAACATCTGAAAGAATATTAAAAGGTCATATTCTTTGAATCACTGAATGACTAAAATGTGATCCCTCCACTTGGACCCACACAGTTTAAAAAGTTTACATCTCTGAGCTTTGAAAGACAAGATGTTGGAAAAAGAACAACGATGGCGACGTTTTGAGGGTAAAATGATGGCTTTAACACTGTGGACACAGCAGCAGTTGAAAGAGAAGTGTTTAAGATGAATCTTGGCAGAGAGAGAGAGAGAGCTCGTTAAGCAGGCAGGTGTGAGCCTGGTTGCTATAGTGACCGCACCCAATGGCTCCATACACACGTACACAGACATGCGCCTCACTTTTGCTGCTTAAAATGAACAGAAAAGTCAGGCTGAAACAAATCGTTCCCAAATGAAAAGTAAAAGTCGTATTGACAAAATTCTTTCACTGTGAGCGACAGCAATGTCTAGTCTACCAAATTCTCAGTTTTCATGTCTGTGGAGTTTATTATATGGACGTGGTGACAGTGGAAAGACACCATGCTCTTCTGATTTTCAAACGAACCTTCTGAGCCATTTTAACATTAGAGTCTATGGAAGAGTTGGAGGGAGGAGGCTGTGCATTGGTGACATTTATGAAAGAACCATAACACCTAGTACAATAGTAAACACATTGGATGAAAGAGGACAGCCATGGCTACGTTTTGAGGGTAAAATCATACCTGTAGAGCAAACGCTGCGGACACAGCAGCAGTTTTAAAAAAGATTTTAAGATTATTTTTTTTGCTCCTCTCACTCTAGCAGTTGAGCTGCCTCACTCTAGCCCCAACATTCCGTCCCATACACACCCATTATAAACTCTGAAACGGGTGAAAAAACATCATGAAACTTAAACTGGAACTGAAGAAAATGTATAATAGATATTGAAAAGATAAATACAAGTTGAATAGTTGAATGTCTTGTCTTCGTTTTAAAGTTTGAATGGTGGCTCTATGTGAACGTATGTTGAAGTAGTAAGAGTTTAAAAATGAGTAAGTTGAATGAGAATTTGAAGGGTCTCCCCATTGAAATACATGGGAAATTTTTGTTGAATAAAGTTGAATAAAATTAAAAATATAAATGTTAAAAATGAGAAAAATACAAGCAACAGTGTCCAAAAGAATAGGAATCTAACGATGTTTGAATGGTTTTTCTAAGTTGAACGGTTTTGAAGGAGTAGGCTTTCAAAAAACGTACGGAATAGATAAAATATAATAACTAGAAAGTGCATTTTCTGAAGAAACTGCAGTGTGAATGCTTGAATCTGAATGTATGCACTGAAATGAATTAATTACTGAATTTAAGTTAAAAATCTTGAATGAGATAAAAAAAAACAACCCGAATTTAACCTGAAAACAAAAGTGCTGAACTGCTAAAAGCTGAAGGTTACACAGAAGAAGGAGTTGGAAAAAAGCTGAAAATGTTTTAAATGTAAATTAGAAAACCCTAAGAAATGAGAAAAGAACATTTAGAGTCAGAAAACATCTGAATGAATATTAAAAGGTCATATTCTTTGAATCACTGAATGACTAAAATGTGATCCCTCCACTTGGACCCACACAGTTTAAAAAGTTTAAATGCCTGAGCTTTGAAAGATACGGTGTTGGAAAGAGAACAATAATGGCGACAATTTGAGGGTAAAATGATGGCTGTAACACTGTGGACACAGCAGCAGTTGAAAGAGAAGTGCTTAAGATGAATCTTGGTACAGTGGCAGGCAGAGCTCGTTAAGCAGGCAGGTGTGAGCCTGGTTGCTATAGTGACCGCACCCAATGGCTCCATACACACGTACACAGACATGCGCCTCACTTTTGCTGCTTAAAATGAATAGAAAAGTCAGGCCGAAACAAATCGTTCCCAAATGAAAAGTAAAAGTCGTATTGACAAAATTCTTTCACCGTGAGTGACAGCAATGTCTAGTCTACTGAATTCTCAGTTTTCATGCCTGTGGAGTTTATTATATGGACGTGGTGACAGTGGAAAGACACCATGCTCTTCTGATTTTCAAACGAACCTTCTGAGCCATTTTAACATTAGAGTCTATGGAAGAGTTGGAGGGAGGAGGCTGTGCATTGGTGACATTTACGAAAGAACCATAACACCTAGGACAATAGTAAACACATTGGATGAAAGAGGACAGCCATGGCTACGTTTTGAGGGTAAAATCATACCTGTAGAGCAAACGCTGCGGACACAGCAGCAGTTTTAAAAAAGATTTTAAGATTAATTTTTTTGCTCCTCTCACTCTAGCAGTTGAGCTGCCTCACTCTAGCCCCAACATTCCGTCCCATACACACCCATTATAAACTCTGAAACGGGTGAAAAAACATCATGAAACTTAAACTGGAACTGAAGAAAAAGTATAATAGATATTGAAAAGATAAATACAAGTTGAATAGTTGAATGTCTTGTCTTCGTTTTAAAGTTTGAATGGTGGCTCTATGTCAATGTATGTGGAAGTAGTAAGAGTTTAAAAATGAATAAGTTGAATGAGAATTTGAAGGGTCTCCCCATTGAAATACATGGGAAATTTTGGGAAATTTTTGTTGAATAAAGTTGAATAAAATTAAAAATATAAATGTTAAAAATGAGAAAAATAGAAGCAGTCATGTCCAAAAGAAGAGGAATCTAATGGTGTTTGAATGGTTTTTCTAAGTTGAACGGTTTTGAAGGAGTAGGAGTACAAAAAACGTACGGAATACAGAATAAAATAGAATAAAGATTAGAAGAACAATACTGTGAATGCTTTTCAAGCATTCACACTAATAAAGATTAGAAGAACAATACTGTGAATGCTTTTCAAGCATTCACACTAATAATAACTAGAAAGTGCATTTTCTGAAGAAACTGCAGTGTGAATGCTTGAATCTGAATGTATGCACTGAAATGAATTAATTACTGAATTTAAGTTAAAAATCTTGAATGAGATAAAAAAAAAAGAAAAACCGAATTTAACCTGAAAACAAAAGTGCTGAACTGCTAAAAGCTGAAGGTTACACAGAAGAAGAAGTTGGAAAAAAGCTGAAAATGTTTTAATTGTAAATTAGAAAAACCTAAGAAATGAGAAAAGAACATTTAGAGTCAGAAAACATCTGAAAGAATATTAAAAGGTCATATTCTTTGAATCACTGAATGACTCAAATGTGATCCCTCCACTTTGATCCACACAGTTTAAAAAGTTTAAATGCCTGAGCTTTGAAAGATACGGTGTTGGAAAGAGAACAATAATGGCGACAATTTGAGGGTAAAATGATGGCTGTAACACTGTGGACACAGCAGCAGTTGAAAGAGAAGTGCTAAAGATGAATCTTGGTACAGTGGCAGGCAGAGCTCGTTAAGCAGGCAGGTGTGAGCCTGGTTGCTATAGTGACCGCACCCAATGGCTCCATACACACGTACACAGACATGCGCCTCACTTTTGCTGCTTAAAATGAACAGAAAAGTCAGGCCGAAACAAATCGTTCCCAAATGAAAAGTAAAAGTCATATTGACAAAATTCTTTCACCGTGAGCGACAGCAGCTTCTAGTCTACTGAATTCTCAGTTTTCATGCCTGTGGAGTTTATTATATGGACGTGGTGACAGTGGAAAGACACCATGCTCTTCTGATTTTCAAACGAACCTTCTGAGCCATTTTAACATTAGAGTCTATGGAAGAGTTGGAGGGAGGAGGCTGTGCATTGGTGACATTTATGAAAGAACCATAACACCTAGTACAATAGTAAACACATTGGATGAAAGAGGACAGCCATGGCTACGTTTTGAGGGTAAAATCATACCTGTAGAGCAAACGCTGCGGACACAGCAGCAGTTTTAAAAAAGATTTTAAGATTAATTTTTTTGCTCCTCTCACTCTAGCAGTTGAGCTGCCTCACTCTAGCCCCAACATTCCGTCCCATACACACCCATTATAAATTTTGAAACGGGTGAAAAAACATCATGAAACTTAAACTGGAACTGAAGAAAAAGTATAATAGATATTGAAAAGATAAATACAAGTTGAATAGTTGAATGTCTTGTCTTCGTTTTAAAGTTTGAATGGTGGCTCTATGTCAATGTATGTGGAAGTAGTAAGAGTTTAAAAATGAGTAAGTTGAATGAGAATTTGAAGGGTCTCCCCATTGAAATACATGGGAAATTTTTGTTGAATAAAGTTGAATAAAATTAAAAATATAAATGTTAAAAATGAGAAAAATACAAGCAATCATGTCCAAAATAATAGGAATCTAACGATGTTTGAATGGTTTTTCTAAGTTGAACGGTTTTGAAGGAGTAGGCTTTCAAAAAACGTACGGAATAGATAAAATATAACTAGAAAGTGCATTTTCTGAAGAAACTGCAGTGTGAATGCTTGAATCTGAATGTATGCACTGAAATGAATTAATTGCTGAATTTTGAGTTAAAAATATTGAATGAGATTAAAAAAAAACAAAAAAAAAAAACGAATTTAACCTGAAAACAAAGGTGCTGAACTGCTAAAAGCTGAAGGTTACACAGAAGAAGGAGTTGGAAAAAAACTGAAAATGTTTTAAATGTAAATTAGAAAACCCTAAGAAATGAGAAAAGAACATTTAGAGTCAGAAAACATCTGAATGAATATTAAAAGGTCATATTCTTTGAATCACTGAATGACTCAAATGTGATCCCTCCACTTTGATCCACACAGTTTAAAAAGTTTAAATGCCTGAGCTTTGAAAGACACGGTGTTGGAAAGAGAACAATAATGGCGACAATTTGAGGGTAAAATGATGGCTTTAACACTGTGGACACAGCAGCAGTTGAAAGAGAAGTGTTTAATATGAATCTTGGTACAGTGGCAGGCAGAGCTCGTTAAGCAGGCAGGTGTGAGCCTGGTTGCTATAGTGACCGCACCCAATGGCTCCATACACACGTACACAGACATGCGCCTCACTTTTGCTGCTTAAAATGAACAGAAAAGTCAGGCCGAAACAAATCGTTCCCAAATGAAAAGTAAAAGTCGTATTGACAAAATTCTTTCACCGTGAGCGACAGCAGCTTCTAGTCTACTGCATTCTCAGTTTTCATGCCTGTGGAGTTTATTATATGGACGTGGTGACAGTGGAAAGACACCATGCTCTTCTGATTTTCAAACGAACCTTCTGAGCCATTTTAACATTAGAGTCTATGGAAGAGTTGGAGGGAGGAGGCTGTGCATTGGTGACATTTATGAAAGAACCGTAACACCTAGGACAATAGTAAACACATTGGATGAAAGAGGACAGCCATGGCTACGTTTTGAGGGTAAAATCATACCTGTAGAGCAAACGCTGCGGACACAGCAGCAGTTTTAAAAAATATTTTAAGATTAATTTTTTTGCTCCTCTCACTCTAGCAGTTGAGCTGCCTCACTCTAGCCCCAACATTCCGTCCCATACACACCCATTATAAACTCTGAAACGGGTGAAAAAACATCATGAAACTTAAACTGGAACTGAAGAAAAAGTATAATAGATATTGAAAAGATAAATACAAGTTGAATAGTTGAATGTCTTGTCTTCGTTTTAAAGTTTGAATGGTGGCTCTATGTCAACGTATGTTGAAGTAGTAAGAGTTTAAAAATGAGTAAGTTGAATGAGAATTTGAAGGGTCTCCCCATTGAAATACATGGGAAATTTTTGTTGAATAAAGTTGAATAAAATTAAAAATATAAATGTTAAAAATGAGAAAAATAGAAGCAATGTTGTCCAAAATAATAGGAATCTAACGATGTTTGAATGGTTTTTCTAAGTTGAACGGTTTTGAAGGAGTAGGCTTTCAAAAAACGTACGGAATAGATAAAATATAATAATAAAGATTAGAAGAACAATACTGTGAATGCTTTTCAAGCATTCACACTAATAATAAAGATTCGAATAACAATACTGTGAATGCTTTTCAAGCATTCACACTAACTAGAAAGTGCATTTTCTGAAGAAACTGCAGTGTGAATGCTTGAATCTGAATGTATGCATTGAAATGAAATAATTACTGAATTCAAGTTAAAAATTTTGAATGAGATAAAAAAAAAACCCCGAATTTAACCTGAAAACAAAAGTGCTGAACTGCTAAAAGCTGAAGGTTACACAGAAGAAGAAGTTGGAAAAAAGCTGAAAATGTTTTAATTGTAAATTAGAAAAACCTAAGAAATGAGAAAAGAACATTTAGAGTCAGAAAACATCTGAAAGAATATTAAAAGGTCATATTCTTTGAATCACTGAATGACTAAAATGTGATCCCTCCACTTGGACCCACACAGTTTAAAAAGTTTACATCTCTGAGCTTTGAAAGACAAGATGTTGGAAAAAGAACAACGATGGCGACGTTTTGAGGGTAAAATGATGGCTTTAACACTGTGGACACAGCAGCAGTTGAAAGAGAAGTGTTTAAGATTAATTTTGGCAGAGTGGCAGAGAGAGCTCGTTAAGCAGGCAGGTGTGAGCCTGGTTGCTATAGTGACCGCACCCAAGGGCTCCATACACACGCACACAGACATGCACCTCACTTTTGCTGCTTAAAATGAACAGAAAAGTCAGGCCGAAACAAATCGTTCCCAAATGAAAAGTAAAAGTCGTATTGACAAAATTCTTTCACTGTGAGCGACAGCAATGTCTACTCTACCAAATTCTCAGTTTTCATGTCTGTGGAGTTTATTATATGGACGTGGTGACAGTGGAAAGACACCATGCTCTTCTGATTTTCAAACGAACCTTCTGAGCCATTTTAACATTAGAGTCTATGGAAGAGTTGGAGGGAGGAGGCTGTGCATTGGTGACATTTATGAAAGAACCATAACACCTAGTACAATAGTAAACACATTGGATGAAAGAGGACAGCCATGGCTACGTTTTGAGGGTAAAATCATACCTGTAGAGCAAACGCTGCGGACATAGCAGCAGTTTTAAAAAAGATTTTAAGATTATTTTTTTTGCTCCTCTCACTCTAGCAGTTGAGCTGCCTCACTCTAGCCCCAACATTCCGTCCCATACACACCCATTATAAACTCTGAAACGGGTGAAAAAACATCATGAAACTTAAACTGGAACTGAAGAAAAAGTATAATAGATATTGAAAAGATAAATACAAGTTGAATAGTTGAATGTCTTGTCTTCGTTTTAAAGTTTGAATGGTGGCTCTATGTGAACGTATGTTGAAGTAGTAAGAGTTTAAAAATGAGTAAGTTGAATGAGAATTTGAAGGGTCTCCCCATTGAAATACATGGGAAATTTTTGTTGAATAAAGTTGAATAAAATTAAAAATATAAATGTTAAAAATGAGAAAAATACAAGCAATGTTGTCCAAAATAATAGGAATCTAACGATGTTTGAATGGTTTTTCTAAGTTGAACGGTTTTGAAGGAGTAGGCTTTCAAAAAACGTACGGAATAGATAAAATATAATAACTAGAAAGTGCATTTTCTGAAGAAACTGCAGTGTGAATGCTTGAATCTGAATGTATGCACTGAAATGAATTAATTACTGAATTTTGAGTTAAAAATATTGAATGAGATAAAAAAAAAAAAACCCGAATTTAACCTGAAAACAAAAGTGCTGAACTGCTAAAAGCTGAAGGTTACACAGAAGAAGAAGTTGGAAAAAAGCTGAAAATGTTTTAATTTTAAAATTAGAAAAACCTAAGAAATGAGAAAAGAACATTTAGAGTCAGAAAACATCTGAAAGAATATTAAAAGGTCATATTCTTTGAATCACTGAATGACTAAAATGTGATCCCTCCACTTTGATCCACACAGTTTAAAAAGTTTACATCTCTGAGCTTTGAAAGACAAGATGTTGGAAAAAGAACAACGATGGCGACGTTTTGAGGGTAAAATGATGGCTGTGACACTGTGGACACAGCAGCACTTGAAAGAGAAGTGTTTAATATGAATCTTGGTACAGTGGCAGGCAGAGCTCGTTAAGCAGGCAGGTGTGAGCCTGGTTGCTATAGTGACCGCACCCAATGGCTCCATACACACGTACACAGACATGCACCTCACTTTTGCTGCTTAAAATGAACAGAAAAGTCAGGCCGAAACAAATCGCTCCCAAATGAAAAGTAAAAGTCGTATTGACAAAATTCTTTCACTGTGAGCGACAGCAATGTCTAGTCTACCTAATTCTCAGTTTTCATGCCTGTGGAGCTTATTATATGGACGTGGTGACAGTGGAAAGACACCATGCTCTTCTGATTTTCAAACGAACCTTCTGAGCCATTTTAACATTAGAGTCTATGGAAGAGTTGGAGGGAGGAGGCTGTGCATTGGTGACATTTATGAAAGAACCATAACACCTAGTACAATAGTAAACACATTGGATGAAAGAGGACAGCCATGGCTACGTTTTGAGGGTAAAATCATACCTGTAGAGCAAACGCTGCGGACACAGCAGCAGTTTTAAAAAAGATTTTAAGATTAATTTTTTTGCTCCTCTCACTCTAGCAGTTGAGCTGCCTCACTCTAGCCCCAACATTCCGTCCCATACACACCCATTATAAACTCTGAAACGGGTGAAAAAACATCATGAAACTTAAACTGGAACTGAAGAAAAAGTATAATAGATATTGAAAAGATAAATACAAGTTCAATAGTTGAATGTCTTGTCTTCGTTTTAAAGTTTGAATGGTGGCTCTATGTGAACGTATGTTGAAGTAGTAAGAGTTTAAAAATGAGTAAGTTGAATGAGAATTTGAAGGGTCTCCCCATTGAAATACATGGGAAATTTTTGTTGAAAAAAGTTGAATAAAATTAAAAATATAAATGTTAAAAATGAGAAAAATAGAAGCAATGTTGTCCAAAATAATAGGAATCTAACGATGTTTGAATGGTTTTTCTAAGTTGAACGGTTTTGAAGGAGTAGGCTTTCAAAAAACGTACGGAAAAATAAAATATAATAACTAGAAAGTGCATTTTCTGAAGAAACTGCAGTGTGAATGCTTGAATCTGAATGTATGCACTGAAATGAATTAATTACTGAATTTAAGTTAAAAATCTTGAATGAGATAAAAAAAAAAACCCGAATTTAACCTGAAAACAACAGTGCTGAACTGCTAAAAGCTGAAGGTTACACAGAAGAAGAAGTTGGAAAAAAGCTGAAAATGTTTTAATTGTAAATTAGAAAACCCTAAGAAATGAGAAAAGAACATTTAGAGTCAGAAAACATCTGAAAGAATATTAAAAGGTCATATTCTTTGAATCACTGAATGACTAAATGTGATCCCTCCACTTGGATCCACACAGTTTAAAAAGTTTAAATGTCTGAGCTTTGAAAGACAAGATGTTGGAAAGAGAACAACGATGGCGACGTTTTGAGGGTAAAATGATGGCTTTAACACTGTGGACACAGCAGCAGTTGAAAGAGAAGTGTTTAAGATGAATCTTGGCAGAGTGGCAGGCAGAGCTCGTTAAGCAGGCAGGTGTGAGCCTGGTTGCTATAGTGACCGCACCCAATGGCTCCATACACACGTACACAGACATGCGCCTCACTTTTGCTGCTTAAAATGAACAGAAAAGTCAGGCCGAAACAAATCGTTCCCAAATGAAAAGTAAAAGTCGTATTGACGAAATTCTTTCACCGTGAGCGACAGCAATGTCTAGTCTACCTAATTCTCAGTTTTCATGCCTGTGGAGCTTATTATATGGACGTGGTGACAGTGTAAAGACACCATGCTCTTCTGATTTTCAAACGAACCTTCTGAGCAAGTTTAACATTAGAGTCTATGGAAGAGTTGGAGGGAGGAGGCTGTGCATTGGTGACATTTATGAAAGAACCATAACACCTAGGACAATAGTAAACACATTGGATGAAAGAGGACAGCCATGGCTACATTTTGAGGGTAAAATCATACCTGTAGAGCAAACGCTGCGGACACAGCAGCAGTTTAAAAAAAGATTTTAAGATAAATTTTTTTGCTCCTCTCACTCTAGCAGTTGAGCTGTCTCACTCTAGCCCCAACATTCCGTCCCATACACACCCATTATAAACTCTGAAACGGGTGAAAAAACATCATGAAACTTAAACTGGAACTGAAGAAAAAGTATAATAGATATTGAAAAGATAAATACAAGTTGAATAGTTGAATGTCTTGTCTTCGTTTTAAAGTTTGAATGGAGGCTCTATGTGAACGTATGTGGAAGTAGTAAGAGTTTAAAGAGGAGGAAGTTGAATGAGAATTTGAAGGGTCTCTCCATTGAAATACATTATAAATTTTTGTTAAATAAAGTTGAATAAAATTAAAAATATAAATGTTAAAAATGAGAAAAGTAGAAGCATTCATGTCCAAAAGAATAGGAATCTAACGGTGTTTGAATGGTTTTTCTAAGTTGAGCGGTTTTGAAGGAGTGAGATGCCAAAAAACGTACGGAATATATAATAATAATAATAACTAGAAAGTGCATTTTCTGAAGAAACTGCAGTGTGAATGCTTGAATCTGAATGTATGCATTGAAATGAAATAATTACTGAATTTAAGTTAAAAATTTTGAATGAGATAAAAAAAAAACCCCGAATTTAACCTGAAAACAAAAGTGCTGAACTGCTAAAAGCTGAAGGTTACACAGAAGAAGAAGTTGGAAAAAAGCTGAAAATGTTTTAATTGTAAATTAGAAAAACCTAAGAAATGAGAAAAGAACATTTAGAGTCAGAAAACATCTGAAAGAATATCAAAAGGTCATATTCTTTGAATCACTGAATGACTAAAATGTGATCCCTCCACTTGGACCCACACAGTTTAAAAAGTTTACATCTCTGAGCTTTGAAAGACAAGATGTTGGAAAGAGAACAACGATGGCGTCGTTTTGAGGGTAAAATGATGGCTTTAACACTGTGGACACAGCAGCAGTTGAAAGAGAAGTGCTTAAGATGAATCTTGGCAGAGAGAGAGAGCTCGTTAAGCAGGCAGGTGTGAGCCTGGTTGCTATAGTGACCGCACCCAATGGCTCCATACACACGCACACAGACATGCACCTCACTTTTGCTGCTTAAAATGAACAGAAAAGTCAGGCCGAAACAAATCGTTCCCAAATGAAAAGTAAAAGTCGTATTGACAAAATTCTTTCACCGTGAGCGACAGCAATGTCTAGTCTACCAAATTCTCAGTTTTCATGTCTGTGGAGTTTATTATATGGACGTGGTGACAGTGGAAAGACACCATGCTCTTCTGATTTTCAAACGAACCTTCTGAGCCATTTTAACATTAGAGTCTATGGAAGAGTTGGAGGGAGGAGGCTGTGCATTGGTGACATTTATGAAAGAACCATAACACCTAGTACAATAGTAAACACATTGGATGAAAGAGGACAGCCATGGCTACGTTTTGAGGGTAAAATCATACCTGTAGAGCAAACGCTGCGGACACAGCAGCAGTTTTAAAAAAGATTTTAAGATTAATTTTTTTGCTCCTCTCACTCTAGCAGTTGAGCTGCCTCACTCTAGCCCCAACATTCCGTCCCATACACACCCATTATAAACTCTGAAACGGGTGAAAAAACATCATGAAACTTAAACTGGAACTGAAGAAAAAGTATAATAGATATTGAAAAGATAAATACAAGTTGAATAGTTGAATGTCTTGTCTTCGTTTTAAAGTTTGAATGGTGGCTCTATGTCAATGTATGTGGAAGTAGTAAGAGTTTAAAAATGAGTAAGTTGAATGAGGATTTGAAGGGTCTCCCCATTGAAATACATTATAAATTTTTGTTGAATAAAGTTGAATAAAATTAAAAATATAAATGTTAAAAATATGAAAAATAGAAGCATTCATGTCCAAAAGAATAGGAATCTAACGGTGTTTGAATGGTTTTTCTAAGTTGAGCGGTTTTGAAGGAGTGAGATGCCAAAAAACGTACGGAATATATAATAATAATAATAATAATAATAATAATAAAGATTCGAATAACAATACTGTGAATGCTTTTCAAGCATTCACACTAATAATAATAAAGATTCGAATAACAATACTGTGAATGCTTTTCAAGCATTCACACTAACTAGAAAGTGCATTTTCTGAAGAAACTGCAGTGTGAATGCTTGAATCTGAATGTATGCACTTAAATGAATTAATTACTGAATTTTGAGTTAAAAATTTTGAATGAGACAAAAAAAAAAAAAAAAAAACCTGAATTTAACCTGAAAACAAAAGTGCTGAACTGCTAAAAGCTGAAGGTTACACAGAAGAAGGAGTTGGAAAAAAACTGAAAATGTTTTAAATGTAAATTAGAAAACCCTAAGAAATGAGAAAAGAACATTTAGAGTCAGAAAACATCTGAATGAATATTAAAAGGTCATATTCTTTGAATCACTGAATGACTCAAATGTGATCCCTCCACTTTGATCCACACAGTTTAAAAAGTTTAAATGCCTGAGCTTTGAAAGATACGGTGTTGGAAAGAGAACAATAATGGCGACAATTTGAGGGTAAAATGATGGCTGTAACACTGTGGACACAGCAGCAGTTGAAAGAGAAGTGTTTAAGATGAATCTTGGCACAGTGGCAGGCAGAGCTCGTTAAGCAGGCAGGTGTGAGCCTGGTTGCTATAGTGACCGCACCCAATGGCTCCATACACACGTACACAGACATGCGCCTCACTTTTGCTGCTTAAAATGAACAGAAAAGTCAGGCCGAAACAAATCGTTCCCAAATGAAAAGTAAAAGTCGTATTGACAAAATTCTTTCACCGTGAGCGACAGCAGCTTCTAGTCTACTGAATTCTCAGTTTTCATGCCTGTGGAGTTTATTATATGGACGTGGTGACAGTGTAAAGACACCATGCTCTTCTGATTTTCAAACGAACCTTCTGAGCCATTTTAACATTAGAGTCTATGGAAGAGTTGGAGGGAGGAGGCTGTGCATTGGTGACATTTATGAAAGAACCATAACACCTAGTACAATAGTAAACACATTGGATGAAAGAGGACAGCCATGGCTACGTTTTGAGGGTAAAATCATACCTGTAGAGCAAACGCTGCGGACACAGCAGCAGTTTTAAAAAATATTTTAAGATTAATTTTTTTGCTCCTCTCACTCTAGCAGTTGAGCTGCCTCACTCTAGCCCCAACATTCCGTCCCATACACACCCATTATAAACTCTGAAACGGGTGAAAAAACATCATGAAACTTAAACTGGAACTGAAGAAAAAGTATAATAGATATTGAAAAGATAAATACAAGTTGAATAGTTGAATGTCTTGTCTTCGTTTTAAAGTTTGAATGGTGGCTCTATGTGAACGTATGTTGAAGTAGTAAGAGTTTAAAAATGAGTAAGTTGAATGAGAATTTGAAGGGTCTCCCCATTGAAATACATGGGAAATTTTTGTTGAATAAAGTTGAATAAAATTAAAAATATAAATGTTAAAAATGAGAAAAATACAAGCAATGTTGTCCAAAAGAATAGGAATCTAACGATGTTTGAATGGTTTTTCTAAGTTGAACGGTTTTGAAGGAGTAGGCTTTCAAAAAACGTACGGAAAAATAAAATATAACTAGAAAGTGCATTTTCTGAAGAAACTGCAGTGTGAATGCTTGAATCTGAATGTATGCACTGAAATGAATTAATTGCTGAATTTTGAGTTAAAAATATTGAATGAGATTAAAAAAAAAACAAAAAAAAAAACGAATTTAACCTGAAAACAAAGGTGCTGAACTGCTAAAAGCTGAAGGTTACACAGAAGGAGGAGTTGGAAAAAAACTGAAAATGTTTTAAATGTAAATTAGAAAACCCTAAGAAATGAGAAAAGAACATTTAGAGTCAGAAAACATCTGAATGAATATTAAAAGGTCATATTCTTTGAATCACTGAATGACTCAAATGTGATCCCTCCACTTTGATCCACACAGTTTAAAAAGTTTAAATGTCTGAGCTTTGAAAGACAAGATGTTGGAAAGAGAACAACGATGGCGACGTTTTGAGGGTAAAATGATGGCTTTAACACTGTGGACACAGCAGCAGTTGAAAGAGAAGTGTTTAAGATTAATCTTGGCAGAGTGGCAGGCAGAGCTCGTTAAGCAGGCAGGTGTGAGCCTGGTTGCTATAGTGACCGCACCCAATGGCTCCATACACACGTACACAGACATGCGCCTCACTTTTGCTGCTTAAAATGAACAGAAAAGTCAGGCCGAAACAAATCGTTCCCAAATGAAAAGTAAAAGTCGTACTGACAAAATTCTTTCACCGTGAGCGACAGCCATGTCTAGTCTACCAAATTCTCAGTTTTCATGCCTGTGGAGTTTATTATATGGACGTGGTGACAGTGTAAAGACACCATGCTCTTCTGATTTTCAAACGAACCTTCTGAGCCATTTTAACATTAGAGTCTATGGAAGAGTTGGAGGGAGGAGGCTGTGCATTGGTGACATTTATGAAAGAACCATAACACCTATGACAATAGTAAACACATTGGATGAAAGAGGACAGCGATGGCTACGTTTTGAGGGTAAAATGGCGGCTGTAGAGCAAACGCTGTGGACACAGCAGCAGTTTTAAAAAAGATTTTAAGATTAATTTTTTTGCTCCTCTCACTCTAGCAGTTGAGCTGCCTCACTCTAGCCCCAACATTCCGTCCCATACACACCCATTATAAATTTTGAAACGGGTGAAAAAACATCATGAAACTTAAACTGGAACTGAAGAAAAAGTATAATAGATATTGAAAAGATAAATACAAGTTGAATAGTTGAATGTCTTGTCTTCGTTTTAAAGTTTGAATGGTGGCTCTATGTCAATGTATGTGGAAGTAGTAAGAGTTTAAAAATGAGTAAGTTGAATGAGAATTTGAAGGGTCTCCCCATTGAAATACATGGGAAATTTTTGTTGAATAAAGTTGAATAAAATTAAAAATATAAATGTTAAAAATGAGAAAAATAGAAGCAGTCATGTCCAAAATAATAGGAATCTAACGATGTTTGAATGGTTTTTCTAAGTTGAACGGTTTTGAAGGAGTAGGCTTTCAAAAAACGTACGGAATAAGAAAATATAATAATAACTAGAAAGTGCATTTTCTGAAGAAACTGCAGTGTGAATGCTTGAATCTGAATGTATGCATTGAAATGAAATAATTACTGAATTTAAGTTAAAAATTTTGAATGAGATAAAAAAAAAACCCAGAATTTAACCTGAAAACAAAAGTGCTGAACTGCTAAAAGCTGAAGGTTACACAGAAGAAGAAGTTGGAAAAAAGCTGAAAATGTTTTAATTGTAAATTAGAAAAACCTAAGAAATGAGAAAAGAACATTTAGAGTCAGAAAACATCTGAAAGAATATTAAAAGGTCATATTCTTTGAATCACTGAATGACTAAAATGTGATCCCTCCACTTGGACCCACACAGTTTAAAAAGTTGAGCTTCTCTGAGCTTTGAAAGACAAGATGTTGGAAAAAGAACAACGATGGCGACGTTTTGAGGGTAAAATGATGGCTGTGACACTGTGGACACAGCAGCAGTTGAAAGAGAAGTGTTTAAGATTAATTTTGGCAGAGTGAGAGAGAGAGCTCGTTAAGCAGGCAGGTGTGAGCCTGGTTGCTATAGTGACCGCACCCAATGGCTCCATACACACGTACACAGACATGCGCCTCACTTTTGCTGCTTAAAATGAACAGAAAAGTCAGGCCGAAACAAATCATTCCCAAATGAAAAGTAAAAGTCGTATTGACGAAATTCTTTCACCGTGAGCGACAGCAATGTCTACTCTACCTAATTCTCAGTTTTCATGCCTGTGGAGCTTATTATATGGACGTGGTGACAGTGGAAAGACACCATGCTCTTCTGATTTTCAAACGAACCTTCTGAGCCATTTTAACATTAGAGTCTATGGAAGAGTTGGAGGGAGGAGGCTGTGCATTGGTGACATTTATGAAAGAACCATAACACCTAGGACAATAGTAAACACATTGGATGAAAGAGGACAGCGATGGCTACGTTTTGAGGGTAAAATCATACCTGTAGAGCAAACGCTGCAGACACAGCAGCAGTTTTAAAAAATATTTTAAGATTAATTTTTTTGCTCCTCTCACTCTAGCAGTTGAGCTGCCTCACTCTAGCCCCAACATTCCGTCCCATACACACCCATTATAAACTCTGAAACGGGTGAAAAAACATCATGAAACTTAAACTGGAACTGAAGAAAAAGTATAATAGATATTGAAAAGATAAATACAAGTTGAATAGTTGAATGTCTTGTCTTCGTTTTAAAGTTTGAATGGTGGCTCTATGTCAATGTATGTGGAAGTAGTAAGAGTTTAAAAATGAGTAAGTTGAATGAGGATTTGAAGGGTCTCTCCATTGAAATACATTATAAATTTTTGTTAAATAAAGTTGAATAAAATTAAAAATATAAATGTTAAAAATGAGAAAAGTAGAAGCATTCATGTCCAAAAGAATAGGAATCTAACGGTGTTTGAATGGTTTTTCTAAGTTGAGCGGTTTTGAAGGAGTGAGATGCCAAAAAACGTACGGAATATATAATAATAATAATAATAATAATAATAAAGATTCGAATAACAATACTGTGAATGCTTTTCAAGCATTCACACTAATAAAGATTAGAAGAACAATACTGTGAATGCTTTTCAAGCATTCACACTAATAAAGATTAGAAGAACAATACTGTGAATGCTTTTCAAGCATTCACACTAATAAAGATTAGAAGAACAATACTGTGAATGCTTTTCAAGCATTCACACTAATAAAGATTACAACAACAATACTGTGAATGCTTTTCAAGCATTCACACTAATTACATCAGGGAGTCAAACCTCTCCAATTAGCTGCTTTCTTTGTCAGAGGAACAAGAGCATCAAGAGTCATATACAGTGAGGTTTTGACAATATTAACAAGATAATTGACGTCTATTAGTTGCTCTGCATTGTGTTTAGAGATGGCACTGAAGGAAATAATGGTGGAATTATTTCTTTAACATTAGTTACAGCATTTTTAGATAGACATCTACAAAGAAAAACAATCCACAGTGCTGTGTTGTCCATTATTTTAGAATTAAGTGTCATTAACAAATAGTCAGACAAAGAGATTTTTCAGTAAATATTTCTAAATGTCCTCTTTCTACTCCGTATGTCAGGAATATGGAGGACAGAGAGGAGGGAGTCCCTCCCTCTAAAACCACTCTGTGTGGGAAACATGAGAGCCAGACCAAAGCTCAGAGGTGAGATGACCATCTCTAACTGTCCATGACTCTTCTCCATGTGACAGCTCAGCACTAACATCACTGCTTCATCATTATTCACAGAAAAAAACACAGAATCAAACGCAAACCTGAAACTGGATCCAGCTGTGAGTCTGCCAAAAGTGAGATGTCAACAAATGACGATGTTAAAAGACAGTGCACCTCTGAATCTAAGTATGCTGATATTAGTTACTTTTAGAACAGTTGTTATTAACACAGGGATAATGTAGTTAAAGTGCTGCAAATATGTGTTCATTTTTTTTTTGTTGCTGTCAGGATCACTCAGAGTCCAGGATTTCCTGAACCTGAACCCAGCTGTGTGTCCTTGAAGAGCAACCAGTCAAAGGGCATTGGAGAAACCTTTAAAGTGGAACTTTCTGAGATAGAGAGGTATTCTGTACCTAAAGCTGTAACTGTGTTTGAAGCTCTTTTCCCCACTAAGTGTAAAGAATCGACATGATGGGAGCCATTTATGTAGGGAAGAGTATCTGTAGGACTCTGCTCTTGCAGCAGATAATCTCCATGTGTTGTAGACTTATTAAAAAAATTCTTATATTTATAGTAAAAATGGGGAACTAGATAGAAAAATGTCTTTAATTCCTAAACAGTTAACACAATACTTTAGTTAAACCTTTTAGTTTAAAGCAGAAAGTCTGCATTTCAATCACATCTTTATTGTTAGATGTAAAATCTATTTTAAATGTATATAGAAGCTACATTATGAAAAAATTGTCAATGTACAAAAGCTTACAGACCTAACTACAAGATGTCTACCATCTCAGCTTGGACACTTGACATCAAGTTGGCAGCAGCTATTAACTATCACTATAAACCATAACTTGGTTTGCAACATAACAATGACAAATGTAGAATACTGTGACCAACATGAAAATGTCTTATAATATCCTCCATCAACATAGCATGGTTGAATTATATAGGATTAAAGAACAACAACAAGTTTAAAGACAGCATGTCTCTAAATCCAAGTAGGTTGATATCAGTTACTTCTAAAGTTGTTCTATTTCTTTTTCTGTCAGGATCCCTCGGAGAAAAGACTTTCCTGGACCTGAACTGAGCTGCGTGTCCTTAAAGAGCAACCAGTCCAAGGGCATTGGAGAAACTTTTAAAGCACGGCCTTCTGCTGTAAAGAGGTAATCTGATTTGTTTCAACAGTGTCTATTGTTTTCACCCTTGACAAACACAGCAGTCAGAGTTTAAAGAATAAATGCTGTAGGAGGTGTTTCTGAAGTAAAGTGGCTATAAGACTCCAATTGGTCTAGCAGTTGATGACTGGAAGATGCTAAAAAGCTTGGTGAGCATGACACCACATGAGAAGCAGGGAAGTTCATCTTTATAGAGGTTTATGGATGATTTTGGATTGTTGCATTGAAAAATGAAAGACAGTCCTGGATGTTGCTACATGATGTTACCAGCATTAATTTGATTTTTAAAACTGTACCTGTAAGTCAGGAGCTCATGTCAATCTGTCTATATCGAGAAATAACAGGTATTTCTATTTATTTTATTTTTTTGCCAGTATGGATTGATCATTTTATAATAGATACACGGTGATTTAAACATAAAAATGAGATGCAACATGCCAGAAGCCAAGGGAGATGCTTTGTGTTGTTCCATTAAAAGTCTAGAAACAGCAACATATTGGAAATCATTTAAATCATTTACATAAAAATAGCACACATACTGTTGCAATCCCAGCCTAACACTGGTAGAGAGCACTCATATTTCCAGAAGTCCTTTTTATGTTCAGCATTCAAAGATGTATCTCAGCAAGAAATGCAGCCAACCTCTATATTTCTTACTTCTAGTTATTCCTTATAGCCCAAAATTCTTTCCCTTCACTCGTCTTTATATAGACCATATTAGCTTCATTTTGATAAAATAGTTGTTTTCTGTAAAATTGTTTCCAATTCTTTGTTTGCTTCTGTACAAAAATCCATCCATTCAAATCATCCATTTTTCTGTGTTTGCTTCCTTTTCATTTTGAAAAGCTTCCCTTAAAATTAACTTCCCTCTCATAACAGTTTTAACTCTGCGTCACAAAATGGTGGAACTATTGTACTCTCTATGTTTTCTGCTATGAATCATTTGTTCTCCTTTTTAATTTCTCTGAATCTCTGATTGTTGAACATACCTACATTTCTTTTCCACAGAGTATTTACAGTCCTCCCATTTTGATAAAAATGAAGGCAAATTATACTGTGATCAGACAGGTTATTATCGCTTCTCACTTGTCTCTATCTTGCAGTCTTCCCATTTATGTCTGTTGTGTACTTAAACAGTCTACCATAAAGAAGACTGAGTGTAGAGATGAGTAACATGTATAACCCTTCTCTGAAGGATGGAGTTTTCTCCACATCACAGAGTAAATTTTATCTACAGGACTGTAACGTGTCATAAGAAAATGAAAAAGAAAGTTTTTCACATGACTATTTGCACTCCTGTGCAAATCAGTAGTTTATAGAAACATCTTTAGCAGCAATGAGTCAAAGTCAATCTCTTCTGTATGACTTTATCAGTTACTTACATCAGAGTGGATGAGTTATGGCCCAGTCTTCTTTAATGTTGCTTCACTTCTTTGAGGCTTGTTAGTGTTAGTTTCATGTATCTGAATTGAATCTCTGTTCAAATACAAACATCACTATATAGACCTATGTGGACAGAAATAATCTGAACAATTTTTTTATGATTCCTCCACAGAGTGGACAAGGGGACCTCTGAGTCTCAAAGTGGTCAGTCTGTGCAGCAGCATCAAATGCATATGGACACCATATTTATGGTCTGTACATGTGAACCAACTACTTTTATATACATACCAAACAATACTGTGCCATTTTTATTTATAAAGCATGGATTTAACATGTCCCAGGCCATGGTATCTTTCCATTAGGGGTTTTGCAGAAATCATGTAAAATGCGCATGTAATAAAAAAAATAAACCCACACACGCTATAATCCACATAAACGATTCGCCAATCTTTGCCAATCTGATCACCTGTCCATTGCAATTCCTACGCTGGACTATACGCCATCACATTGTCAGCATGAACTATCACATAGAATAGACTAAAAAGGTATAAAACAACTACAATGGACCAAGTGCTGTACAGATGAACAAACACACCCATTCTCCTCACTGTCATCTCCATGCTACAGTTTGTAAACTAGCAGATTGTCAGTCAGTTCCAACACAGACACTGCATTACTTCAGTTTGATTTGGTCATTCAAACAATATTCTATTCTAGGAGCTGGAGGGTAACGTCATCACTTTTGTGAAGAATGAGTTGAAGAAGATCCAGAAGGTTCTCAGTCCGGATTATTGCGAATGCTTGAAGAGGCAAAAGGAGGATGAGGAGGTGTTGGAAGGTAGGGATGAAGAGAAGAGGAGGAGCAGCAAAGAGGCTTTTCTGAAAATCATACTGGACTTCCTGAGGAAAATGGACCAGGAGGAGCTGGCTGACCGTCTGCAGAGTAGTAAGAGGATTTCTCGTAGAATTTAAACCACTGGTTAAATGGGACATTTACCAATATCTTCATTTTATTGAAGCAACCACACTGCGAGTGAATTATATATATATATATATATATATATATATATATATATATATATATATATATATATATATATATATATATATATATATATATACATACATACATACATACATACATACATACATACATATAAAATATTTTTATTAATGAATTTCTTTCATCGGTTTTGTTTTCATTTAGGAACACATGGTGTTGTTTGCCACGATCTTAAATCTACCCTGAAGAAGAAGTTCCAGTGTGTGTTTGAGGGGATCGCTAAAGCAGGAAACCCAACCCTTCTGAATCAGATCTACACAGAGCTCTACATCACGAAGGGAGGGACTGCAGAGGTCAATGATGAACATGAGATCAGACAGATTGAAACAACATCCAGGAAACCAGACAGACCAGAAACAACAATCAGACAAGAAGACATCTTTAAAGCCTCACTTGGAAGAGATGAACCAATTAGAACAGTGCTGATAAAGGGAGTGGCTGGCATTGGGAAAACTGTCCTAACACAAAAGTTAATTCTGGACTGGGCTGAAGACAAAGCCAATGAGGACATTCAGTTTATATTTCCATTCAGTTTCAGAGAGCTGAATGTTCTGAAAAAGGAAAAGTTCAGCCTGGTGGAACTTATTCATCACTTCTTTACTGAAACCAAAGAAGCAGGAATCTCCAGCTTTGAAGAGTTTAAAGTTCTGTTCATCTTTGATGGTCTGGATGAGTGTCGACTTCCTCTGGACTTCCGCAGAACTAAAGTCCTAACTGATCCTAGAAAGTCCACCTCAGTGGATGTGCTGTTAATAAACCTTATCAGGGGTAAACTACTTCCCTCTGCTCACCTCTGGATAACCACACGACCTGCAGCAGCCAGTCAGATCCCTCCTAAATATGTAGATATGGTGACAGAGGTCAGAGGTTTCACTAGATCACAGAAGGACGAGTACTTTAGGAAGAGATTCAGAGATGAGGAACAGGCCAGCAGGATCATCTCCCACATCAAGACATCACGAAGCCTCCACATCATGTGCCACATCCCAGTCTTCTGCTGGATCACTGCTACAGTTCTGGAGGATATGCTGAAAACCAGAGAGGAAGGGGAACTGCCTGAGACCCTGACTGAGATGTACATCCACTTTCTGGTGGTTCAGGCCAAAGTGAAGAAGGTCAAGTACGATGATGGAGTTGAGACAGATCCACACTGGAGTTTGGAAAATACAAAGATTATTGAGTCTCTGGGAAAACTGGCTTTTGATCAGCTGCAGAAGGGAAACCTGATCTTCTATGAATCAGACCTGACAGAGTGTGGCATCGATATCACAGCAGCCTCAGTGTACTCAGGAGTGTTCACACAGATCTTTATAGAGGAGAGAGGACTGTACCAGGACAGGGTGTTCTGCTTTGTCCATCTTAGCATTCAAGAGTTTCTGGCGGCTCTTCATGTCCATCTGACTTTCATTAACTCTGGAGTCAATCTGCTGGAAGAACAACAAACAGGTACACACCTTTACCAGAGTGCTGTGGACAAGGCCTTACAAAGTCCAAATGGACATCTGGACTTGTTCCTTCGTTTCCTTCTTGGTCTGTCACTGGAGACCAATCAGAGTCTCCTACGAGGTCTGTTAAACCAAACAGGAAGTAGCTCACAGACCAATCAGGAAACCATCCAGTACATCAAGAAGAAGATCAATGAGAATCTATCTGCAGAGAAAAACATCAACCTGCTCCATTGTCTGAATGAACTGAATGATCGTTCTCTAGTAAAAGAGATCCAACAGTACTTGAGATCAGGACGTCTCTTCACAGATAATCTGTCTCCTGCTCAGTGGTCAGCTCTGGTCTTCATCTTGCTGTCAGCAGAAGAAGATCTAGATGTGTTTGATCTGAAGAAGTACTGTGTTTCAGAAGAGGCTCTACTGAGACTGCTGCCAGTGGTCAAAGCCTCCAAGAAAGCTCTGTAAGTTATTGTCAAGTTAACATTATTTGAATACATTGCTCTGGTTCAGTGATGGGGGAGGAAAAAAAACTTGCCTTCATCTTTATGTCTTTTCAGATTGAGTGAGTGTTTCCTTTCAGAAAGAAGCTGTGAAGCTCTGTCTACAGTTCTCAGCTCTCAGTCCTCTAGACTGAAACAGCTGGAACTAGGCAACAATGACCTACAACATTCAGGAGTACAGCTGTTATCAGTTGGATTGAAGAGTCAACACTGCACACTTGAAACTCTCAGGTCAGAGCAACTCAGTTTGGTTTATATGTTTCTTAGATATTTGTCTAAAGTTTCCGATTCATAAATCTCTTTAAGTTACAACAAGTACAGATCAGTGACAAAGTAATTAAAGACAAGAAGCACAGGTATTTATGCAGCAGCATACAGCCTAGTGGCAAACAAGGAACAAAATACAAATAAGATATAATGAAAAGAAATTATTTTTTGTTAATTTTACTTAACTGTGAAGAATAAAATAGCTTAATATCATTTTTATATTTTTGCTTCAATGAGAAATGCTAGACTTAGTGTGTCAAGTTTTATTTGACATATAAAGGCAACTGTAGCACATGGCATAAAGGCATGAAATAACAAGTAAAATAAACTATAAAAGGAAAAAAATACACATTAAAAAGAAAGTGTAGAATAAATAAATACAGGTTACTAAAAATGCTATAGTAGCTATTGCGCAGAGGTAATGGCATATACATGAAGAGCGTTGCAACAACCCCTATTGTATTATAGCAATTGTGGGGGGTGCCCTACTATTGTAGTAGTTGTGGGAGTCTCCTAGTGGGTGTGTGAGAGTATAGTGGCAGCCATTACATGCTGTTCGTGTGTCTGTTCAGAAGAAACCTTACCGTTGTAACGGGCTAGTGTCGGCGACTACCGATCCCCACACATGTATGTATGGACAGAGTAGAGCTGTGGAGACCTGGCTTTCAATTCAATTCAATTTTATTTATATAGCGCCAAATCACAACATAAGTCGCCTCAAGGCTTGTATGGTCTTATGTTGCTGACAACGAATAAAGGTCTCTTGTTTGATTTAACTGACTGGCTTCGGCTAACCTCCACACCACATGCCTGCTGGACCTGCTAGTCGCTACTTCCTTGCCAGACTGCTGTTACAGTGTGTACAATGATTGTGCAAAATAAACTGTCCTATATTTCTGAAGTTCAGGTAGAAACTATACCTGAATCTATTGGTGTGGTTGTAGATGCTTATATACTTCATACCTGATGGCAGGACCATAAAGAGTGTATGGGTGGGGTGGCTGGAATCAGAGGATCCGGTGGACCTTCTTCTTACAACCCTATCTGAACAGGTCCTGGATGGCTGGCAGTTCAGACCCAGTGATATGATCTGATCTGATCACCTTTCATACTTTTCTTTTTTCATCTTTTCAATTTCATTTATATAGCGCCAAATCACAACAACGGTCGCCTCAAGGCGCTTTATATTGTACAGTAGATCGTACAATAATAGAGCCATAGAGCTTTGTGGTCCAGAGCATAACAACTGCCATACCAAATCATGATAGAGCCAGACAGAATACTCTCGATGGTGCATCGATAAAAGTTGGGGAGTTTTCAAGGGTCCATGCCAAACCTCCTCACCACACTTTTGCTGCTTTTGTGATCACATCCACGTGATGTGACCAGATCAGATCCTCAATGATGCTGATGCCCAGGAACCTGAAGCATCTGACACTCTCCCCTCAATGAAAATGGGTATGTGTCCTCCACCCTGCACTTTCCTGTAGTCCACAGTGAGCTCCGAGGACTTGCATACATTGAGCAGCAGGTTGTTGTACAATACTATGATATTAGGGCTCTCACCTCTGTTCTGTAAGCAGACTCGTCTGCATCAAAAATTTTGTACAATATCTTTTCAGGATGAACGGCTGTAACCTCTCAGAAAGAAGCTGTGAAAGTCTGTCCTCAGTTCTTAGCTTCCAGTTCTCCAGTGTGAGAGACCTGGATTTGAGTAACAACGACCTGCAGGATTCAGGAGTGACGCTCCTGTCAGCTGGACTGCAGAGTCCACACTGCAAACTGGAAGCTCTAAGGTCAGGGTTCATCACACTGTTAAACTCATGAACTCAAAATTACATTGTTTTAATTGTTTGGATTTCATATTCACTTTACTCAACCATCGGTGTTTATGTGTTCTATGATGTGCTTGCAAAAGTGAACGGGTACCCTGAAGGCCATATGCTGCAATTAGTATCCAGTACACAATAATACTATTTAGCTGTGCATGGGCATTGTTAGTGACACTTCAGAAACAGAAAATGTAGCTTAGACTTACTAATGAAAACCAGTCCTTATGAACATTTGAAAGGGTTTTAAATACAAATGATCACATATTTGAGATCTGTTAATCAGCAAGTAAGAATGTGAGTCAACATTTATTATAGGGCTAAATTCCATTTGCGTGTCTATCTGTTCAAGCTTTCCATTTGACTGGAAAAATAAATATTAAACATATCCTTGCATCACTTACTGAAAAGTTTGGTTCTAAACTGTCAGTATTGGGGAATACCGGTGTTACGTATTTAAAATACAAAATATGAGTAACTGTATTCCATTACAGTTAACGTTTAAAAGGTGGTATTCAGAATACGGTTACTGAAATAAATGGATTACATGGCGGTATTTTCCTGTTTCATATGTTAGGCTATGCCATCTCTATTTCTGGTAACTCCATGCCGGTGGAAACGCAAACAAAACACGCATTAAGAGGCTCTAATGCCTGTGTCTCAATCTCGCGGTCCATGTCACCCCTACTTGTGGCCCGCATAATGACGTGAAGAAATATTTTTAAAAATGATTACTCAAAAGATTATTTAATGTGAAGGCAATAAGCAGAGTGTTACAGGCATAGCCCTAAAGAATGTAGCCCTATGGGCAGTGCAGTCCATGCTGCAGGGAGAATGGACTGCCATACCGAGCCCAGTTGTAATTAAGCTATTAAAACTCGACTGTACACTGTGTTCGTGTTTTCCTCCGAAGCAATAAGTTCCGTTGGAGCAGCCTTTCAACGCCTCTGTCTGTCTCACTAGCAACGTTGACCCAGACAACAAAGTAAAGCTAGTTTTCAGCTACGAGCCGACAGGGAACCCGACGTATTAGCCAGAGGTCCCTTTACTACGGTTCGGAGCCGCGGACCTGTTTTATATACGTGCAGAACAGTTTTCCATATGAGATCACTGCAAAAAGTGCAGCCTTACCTGCAGCATGATAAAGCATGATAATATATTAAGTAATCCAAATTATTCAGAATACGTTACTGTCATTGAGTAACGTAACGGAATACGTTACAAAATACATTTTGGGGCATGTATTCTGTAATCTGTATTGGAATATATTTTAAAAGTAACCTTCCCAACACTGTAAACTGAATGTAGAGGTGGCATTAACTATATTTGTGTCTAAAACTCACGAAATCAGTGTTTTTCCAAGTATCAAAATTCAATTTCCACTGCCAAAATCTGAGGGAACCCTACTGTCCCCTCTCTTGTTAATTTTTTTTTTAGTTATTTATGTTTGAGTCATTAATTAAAATGTGGACCAAGTCCCAGTTTTTATAAATTCTTCCCCACTTGTGGTGTTTTGTGTGTCTCACAGTCTGTCAGGCTGTCTGGTTACAGAGAAAGGCTGTGATTCCCTTACATCAGCTGTAACCGCCAACACTACTCATCTGAGAGTGCTGGACCTGAGCTACAATCATCCTGGAGAGACAGGAGTGAATCTACTGAAGCAGCTGACTCTGGAGACTCTCAGGTATGGAGTGACTGGCTGCAGCCATGTACAATGTTGATACAATGTTTTCTTTAAGCCAGAATATGAACTTTATATGAACAATCACACATATAGGACCTGTTTTACATGCAGGGGATTTCTCAGAAGAACACCTGGGACATTAATTCTGTGCCTAACTTACTGTTTCATGATTTCCCATTAGTAAATTATTTAACACACACAACATATTGGTTTACATATTATTTATGCTGAAAGAGACTGCTGGTCTGACCCCCCTCCTTCTCTCAGGGTGGAGCCTGCTGGAGTCCAATGGTTGAGACCAGGTCTGAGGAAGTGTAAGTGTGTTTTTAATGTGATTCATGAAAACAAAGCAGCACACATTCAACCATCTTCAAACTGTCACATCACTCATTCACATCTCTGATGTCAGGACTCACCATCAAAGTGTCAATCAATGAACAGATGATGGATCAATAACTGCAGCTGGATTGTGTTTGTTCTCTCCATCAGATTCCTGTCAACTCACAATCGACACAAACACAGTACACACAAACCTCAAACTGTCTGACAACAACAGGACGGTGACACATGTGGAGGAGGTTCAGTCATATCCTGATCATCCAGACAGATTTGATGACCGTCCTCAGCTGCTGTGCAGAGATGGTCTGACTGGTCGCTGCTACTGGGAGGTCGAGTGGAGAGGCAGGGTTGACATTTCAGTGAGTTATGGAGGAATCAGAAGGAAAGGAGACAGTATTAATTGTTTGTTTGGTGGAAATGATCAGTCCTGGAGTCTGAGCTGCTCTGAAAATCGTTATTTTGTCTGGCACAATAACCAAAAGACATGTTTTTCTTCATCCTCCTCCTCTGTCTCTAACAGAGTAGGAGTGTATGTGGACTGTCCTGCTGGCACTCTGTCCTTCTACAGAGTCTCCTCTGACACTCTGATCCACCTCCACACCTTCAACACCACATTCACTGAACCTCTTTATGCTGGGTTTGCGTTCAGGCCTGTTTCTTCATTGTGTTTGTGTAAATCTGTAGAATCAGAGATTTTCCAGGCAAACAGAAACTGTTGAACAGATAATGCAGTCTGTACATGTCTGTCACTTTCCTTGTAAACTTTGTCTCTTTAGTCCTTTAACGATGAAAGCTACAATTATTCCAGCATCCACATGTTGTTTTTCTGTCCTCCTCCTCCACTCACAGCTTTATAGTGAAGTATGCTGTGTTTCTCTAAACTTAACTCACCTGAGATGCTTTAGTTTGCTGTTTGCAGTTAGTTTGCTGTACATGAGACAAACTGTGATATCAGGGAGGAATCACTGAGCTACACAAACCCAGAAGATGAATTTACAAACTCTTCAGAGACATTCACACATCATTTTTCAGTGAACAAAAGTGTAGAGACCAGCCGGGGTTTATCCAGATTTTATTCATAATTAATGACTTAAATGAACTTGTGTGTGTGTGTGTGTGTGTGTGTGTGTGTGTGTGTGTGTGTGTGTGTGTGTGTGTGTGTGATGCCGTCTGTGATGTGATGATATTTATCTTACATTTCATAGAAGCAAAAAATGAATTTCCAAAAGGAGAATAAACACTAATAACTAACGCTGCATTGCTCTAAAGCTAAGATGTAACCGAATTTCCCAGAGGAACCCACCCGAGGGATTAATAAAGTTTTATCTAATCTAATCTAATCTCTAACCCTGACACAGTGTATTTATGACACAGTTTTATGGCTGTATTTATGATCAGCATTGTCGTACATATCGAAGCAGGAAGATGTTGATTGATTCCTGCAACCTGAATAAACTTGTGTCGTTGCATCAGTTTCTGTTTTATTATATCAGTGATATGGATGATCAACCATGCTGATTTTATTAAATGCATGTTAATATTAATGTCCCGTGACCTTCAAGCAACTGCTATAACTACTGTAGTTTTCTTATTTGTTATGCTTAATTTGTCCACTGGGTCAGTCTGTGGAGGGTAGTGTCTCTCCTCAGTGTAAAACATTATCGCAGACCTTATAACAATGTTTCGTTCTTCAAAGAGACCCAAAACTGCACTTCTGCCACTGAAAACACTAGCATGAACATTCACCCTTCCCTTAGCTGTTAATCAGAGGTTGGTTATAAGGACCAGCTGTCATCTACTCTTGAGCTCTGGCAACTTGCACTCATTCCTGTTCAAGGTGGCAAAGATTACAGGTTGTTGTTAAGTATTGCAGACTGGATTCATTTCTCCTGGCAACTGCTTAATCTGTATAACCATTAAAGGGTGGCCTAAACACTGCTGCTGTCTTGTTGTAGCTTTGCTGTCATTTACTACTGGCATTGGCTGGTTCCTTGTTTTATGCTGTTTTAGTGTTAATTGTTTGTTATATTTTAATCATGCTTTTAAAGGAGTTGCATTTTAGGGTGTTTGAATTCGTTCTTGTTTCTTTTATATCTCGTTTACTGAGTTGTTTTGTGTTTTATATGTCACAATATATAGTTGTTGTTTTTTGTTCTGTTTTTATTTTTTGATTTTGCTTTAGTGGAGGCATGGCTGCTTGTTGTGGAGGCTAGGGATATGTGGTGGAATTCCCTCTGATGCATGTGAGCAGTAGCAGTTTTTGATACGGGCGACACGGGCGGTTGCCCGGGGCGGCATCACGGGCATCGGCAAAAAAAAAAAAATTGCTCGTACTCATGCTGCCCCGACATCATGCCAGCACATATTGGGAATGGTACAGGCACCGATCGGTTTTCTATCACCCATTTGCTGGGAGTAAGGGCGCCCTTCGTTTGCGAGGTGTGCCTGCTGCTTGCGGCACAGGGAGGAGAGGGCAGGGCGGCGGGGGATTCACTGGTGGCTGGAGCAGCATCTAATAACCAACTCGCAAAATAAAACAAAACAACAAACACGAAAACACCAGACATCATGATACAGACATAATCTGCACCGATGTTTTATAGAAATTCTATACGCGAAAAGTGAGCACGAGAGCCCTCGGTGCGCCTATTGCTGCTGAAGTCAAAGTAAACTTTATTGTCATCTCCGCTACACACAGTACAGAATATAGAGAGACGAGAGGACGAGGCTCCAGTTACAGCAGTGCAAGTAAACAAACAATAAATATAAGAATAAGAAGAGTAAGAAAACAAATATACACTTTAGGACTCGGGGCAAAGGGATCAATAACAATTTAAAATTTATAATTTACTGTTTGATGATTTAAAGTCTCACACACAACCCGTGGAAAGGGGTTCATAATGTTGTAAATCCAAGCCCATTATGTATTCATGATTTGAATCCTGGGTTGTGTGAAATCCCAGAAATACACCTTAGACAAAGTGAATCTGTGAACTAAGGTGTAGGTCTATTAGGTTATGTTGTGGCGATCCTCGAGTTGGGGGATTTGTGTTCATACTGGAGTGCAAAATGAAAACCAATGTAAGATGGACAAGAAAAGTTCAAAGCCATCAGGTGCTCAGTTTAGAAAAAATAGAAAAGAAGAGGAGAAACGAGCAAAAGATACAGGTAAGCAGATGTGTCATTGGATAATGGCAGGTCATGTATCGTGAAACTATCAGAGTCAGAATACTTTATTAATCCCTAAGGAAATAATGTGGATTACAGTTGCTCCAAGAAGAAATGGTAAATTGTTGCTTTGTCCTGTTCTCATTGTATGACGAATTATGATGGCTGTTTGGTAGCCGTTTGCATACAATGCATACTCTCCCTAAATTCATGTGTGTGTGTTTCTCTGGTGAATTTCGACAACAGTTTTATGTTAATGCTGTTGGACACATGAACAATAACCATATGACTGTACCCGCCACTAACACATGACCCTACGCTGTGTCACTGCATCATTCCATGTTTGACACTGATCACCACCTGCACTCATGTATATATCTTTCCACGTAGCACTTTTAATTCTTATCCCTACTTTTATTTTTTTTATTTTTTTCCATGTCTATTTAAGTGCTATTTATGACACTATGTTTGCACTGAAGCACCGCAGCAATTTCCTAATGTTGTAAACCTGCTCAACATTTGGCAATAAACCCCATTCTGATTCTGATTCTTTTTATGGGGGGGGGGGGGGGGGGGGCGCCAGAGGGAGTGTTCGCCCAGGGCGCCAAACAGGCTAGGACCGCCACTGCATGTGAGTGTACACACCGGGAAATGGGTATAACGCACCATTTAAATTGCAGTGACAGTGGCAGTGAGGATTGCAGACCCATACTCCGGAACAGTAGGAGGCGGTAATGCTCCTTTACGTTGGTTGCCAACTGCCGTTAAACACGAAGAAGAAGAAGAAGTGAGGATTGCAGAGAGATTACACGGGTGAGTAATTGGTGGCACCTTTGGGCACTCCTTGCTTTAGGTTGCCTCCCGAAGTGGTTAGTCTCCACCATTTTGTTAAATTATTTTACTGAGTTCCATTTTAACTAGGGTGGCAGTGAATCTTGTCCTTTTAATTAATGTTTGTTGATAAAGTATTTTAATTAACTGTTTTGTATTGTCAGTCCTTCTACCTAAAAAGTGTGGGTGTCAACTTTACTGGTTTTCCTCCTTCGTGCTGCCACATAAGGAAGAAGCTTCAGCATATTTAAGTAAATCTATCCTGTATCCCCAACTGCTCAGTGTATGTTTGTCTTAAACCCCTCTTAGAAACTCTGGCACTACCTGCATTTCAGTATTCTGCAAACCTCAGGTTTGTATCTTGCAATAAATGTTTGTATGTTCTGGATCTCTTTGTGGTTTGTCTGTGTCATTTTTCTTTTGTGAACAAAACAACATCTTATCTGCTCTCCAAGCAGAAGTTTCCTTAGGTATTTTGGTAAATGGCCTGCATTTGTATAGCACTTTTCTAGTCCTTAAAGGCCCCAAAGCGCTTTACACTACAGTCAGTCATTCACCCATTCACACACTGGTGATAGCAAACTACATTGTAGCCACAGCTGCCCTGGGGTGCACTGACAGAGGCGAGGCTGTCGGACACAGGCGCCACCGGGCCCTCTGACCACCAGCAGTAGGCAAACATGGGGTTAGTATCTTGCCCAAGGATATTTGGCATGCAGCCTGGGATCGAACCACCGACCTTCTGATTAGTGGCTGACCTGTTCTGCCACCTGAGCTACAGCCACCCCGCAGGTCTTTCATGTAAAACAGCTGTTTGTACTTGTTAACTTTCCTGCAGTCCTTCCTCATTCTGTCCTAAATCTATTGATCTTTCTTTGCTTGGACTAGTGTCCAGTTTGTTGTGATTATTATGGAGGAAAAGGTCAGATCAACATGGGGGAAAAAATCAGTGCAGTTATTGAGGAAATGTCCATAAGTGGGAAATTTAAAAGAAATTACAGTTTCAGATTATTATTATTATTATTATTATTATTATTATTATTTATTTATTTATTTTACTGAGTTTGCTTTCAAAGTGAACCTTGATATTTTGTTGGTACTTGTTTTCCATTTGCTCGATGTTTGTATTGGTGAAACCTCACAGTGAAAAGTAAAGCTTTTGACTACATTCTTCACATTTGGGTCCTTGTGTATATCATGGTATTTATTGTTGTTAGTGTATTTATAGAATGCTTTTTAATTTTATTGAAATAATTTAATATGTTCCCTTTCTCAATAAAAACATTTTTCCAACGTCCACAGAAGTGGTTTGTTTCATCTTTCTGCTACTACAATGGCGCCATCGTGTGGACACTAGCAGCAGCTACAAAAAGAGCTGAGGCGAAACTACAGGAAGTGTTTATTTTAAATGAAAGTGTCTTCAGCTGTGAGGCTCTGTGTTGCTGCTCAGGTATGTTATGACTTGTTTTAAAGATGTTTTGAGCTCAGACTCCCGCCGTTACATCGAGTCTGTGTTTCATAACTGAACATCGTCCTAAACTATAAACTTCGTATATGTTTAGGACATGTGACTTTAATGTTACACGGTAATCATTTGCATACACTTTTTCGCGCCGACATAGAAACCATGAACTGATCTGTAAACGTTTACAGAGAGACACAAGTGTTCCGACTGTAACTTATGTGATTTATGGTTTTTTTTAATTTTTTAATTTTTTGAATATATAGGTCATGTTGCCGCCCTTTATCCTAGCGATGCGTCAGCCATATTAGACTACTCAAGGGAAAGATTACACAGGTCTGCAACCGAAAAACTGCATAGGACTTTCTGACTGTTTCTTATAGATTTTTACTCACTGAAACCAGGAAGAATATTTTAAAAATTCCATCTCGTTCTTGCAAAACTCATGTTTTAGTGTAATTAAGCGTACAGTTTCCTTTTTAAAACTGAAACCTGTTATCCTATACTTGAGTAAAAAAAAAAAACCCCAAACAAAACATATCCAATAATGACTTAATGATTTATTGTGTCCATAGCGAAAGGTAAGGAGTCTAAGAAAAAAAATGCATAGTTAATTGTAACCAAATATTGATTTTCTTTAATCGCTTTTGTGCTTTTTTTTTTTTTTTTTTTTTCTAAATGTCAACTCCGCTTGTTTTGCAAAAAACTGTAGGTGATGGAGGGAAATGGAGATCATTTTTGGATTCAGCACCCTAAAAATACATCAAACTTACCAAAAATATCCCATGCAGCAAAAATGTATTTATTTATTTTTTGCAGACCTGTGTTATTGTAAAATTACAGTAGACACTGTACCTCACCGAGAAGTTTATAATGATACTACTACTACTAATAATAATAATGATCAATTAATACAGTCATAAAAAACAGGTGGAAAACCTTTAAATACAAACCAAAAGATACAAAACCATGTTTGTTATCACACATCTGTGAATATTGTGAGCAGTCAAACCCTTATTAAAATATCCTGCCCTAATTTAAACATTTATTTCATTAAATAAAAATAAAACATTCATTTCTATCACAACTACAAACACATCAATAGCACTGTATAAGCTTTGTAGTACAATATTCACTTGTGTATTTTTAAAATGCTTAAATTATGTTATCTGTTTTAACCACTCTACACACAAGCTTAAAGGATACTGCTTTCAAAAAAGTGTTCAATCAAATGGTCAATCTCCATTAGAACTTAAGTCCAGTAGACAATAATGTTTTACAACCAGCACTTGCCCGCACTTAACCATAAACAAACATCAATAGTCTTCCATACTCAGACCAATAAACCAGTGTTTCCCAACCACTGTGCCGCTGCACATAGGTGTGCCGTGAGAGATCGTTAGGTGTGCCATGGGAAATTATTTCATTTCAATTAAATAAAAAATGCAATTTAATAATTACTTTGCCCAAACAGACACAGTTACTTCAACAGGCTTTGACATCACCAAGCATGTTACACTAGTCCCTCCGTTTCGGGAGGCTGAGGTTGATTCTTATTTCAGCGCTTTTGAGCGTATAGCAGCCACATTGAATTGGCCTAAGGAGTTTTGGGCGCTGCTACTCCGGTGTAAGTTAATCGGCAAGGCTCCAGAAGTATGTACTAGCCTTTCCGTTAACGACAGCCTCCAATATGATATTGTGAAAAAATCCATTCTGCACACGTATAGTTCATACGAGGCTTACCGTCAGAAATTTTGTAAAAGTGAAAAGACCGCTGATCAAATTTTTGTGGAATTTGCCCGTGAGAAACGTCACTTCTTTGAACGCTGGATGCAAGCAAGCAAAGTGAAGGATATTGAGGGATTAAAGGAAGTGCTTCTTGGAGAATGAAGGCGGGAATGTTTTTATTGCCATGAGTCTGGTCACCTGATTGCCCGTTGTCCTGCGCTGTGGAAGAAAGAGCAGCGCAGAGGGTCTAAGGGACCCGTGGGGCTCATTAAAGTAGTTTCCCCACCTATATGTCCTGATCGAACACAGGGGTGTAACCCAGAGATGGAGGTAGAGTCACGTTTTAAAACATTCCTTTCCCAAGGCTTCGTTTCGGTGACAGGAGAAGAGAAGGACAGGGTTCCTATCACTATTCTCCGAGACATCGGGGCACATCAGTCTTTTATGTTAGATGATGTGTTGCCACTGTCGGATAAAACCGCCTACCACACAGATGTGTTGGTGTGGGGAATTGAAATGAGTGTTCTTTGTGCACCACTCCACCGGGTATGTCACCGTAAGACAACAGTTGCCGTTTAAAGGTGTGTCGTTTATTTTGGGCAATGATTAGGCTGGAGGGAAAGTTTTTCCACCGCCTGAAGTGATGGATACCCCTGTTGCTACCACCTCAGATGTTATTGATCTGAAAGCGACAGTGTTTCCCGTTTGCACTGTTACGCGGGCGCACACATTTGCTGATGTCGTTAGTATCGCAGATACGTTTGTGGCTATGGAGCAAAAGCCTTTTGTAGGGGAGAAAGACCGTATGAAACAGAAACGCAGTTTGATAAATCTAATGCCGGAATTGGGCGGAGATGTGAATAAAGAAGCTTTGGTAAGCGCTCAGAAAAATGACAAGTCTTTGAGTTCCTGTTTTGCAGCCGCTGTCACTGCTGGGGAAAGCATCCTTCCTCATTTTTTCCTGCAGGATGGCGTGTTAATGAGGCGGCGGTCCTCAGATCAGCATGAAACATTGAGTGTTACACAGGTGGTGGTACCATCCCAGCATCATGATCAGGTGCTAAGCTTAGCACATGACGCCGGCATGGCTGGGCATCTCGGAATAAATAAAACTTATTACCGAGTGCTGCACAACTTCTTTTGGCCTGATTTAACATGTAGCTGATTACTGTTGGTCTTGTGCCACCTGCAAGTTGGTGGGCAAACCCAATAAGCCCATTCTGCCTGTGCCATTATCTCCTATTCCAGTAATGGGTGAACCTTTTGAAAAAGTAATACTAGACTGTGTGGGACCGTTGCCGAAAACAAAAGCCGGTCATCAGTATATTCTCACTGTAATGTGCTCAGCAACGAGATTTCTGGAGGCCATTCCGTTCCGTACGGTGAAAGCCAAAGCAGTAATTAAGGCTTTGATCAAATTATTTCTATGTTTGGGTTGCCAAAAATCATTCAAACAGACCAAGGCACCAACTTTATGTCTAAAGTCTTTGCACAGGTTGTTAAAGAACTACATGCCAAGCATGTTACATCTATCCCATATCACCCCGAGAGTCAAGGTGCTTTGGAAAGGTTCCACCAAACTCTCAAAGTTATGTTACATAAGTAAGAGTCTGTTTAGAGTCTGGTAAAGAGTGGGATGGGGGTTGCCCCTATTGTTGTTTGCCATTAGAGAGGCTAAACAGCAGTCCCGCTGTTTTCGGACATGTGGTCCGAGGCCCTCTCCGACTTCTGAGGGAAAAGTGGCGGAGACCCCGGACGAGCAGTGTAGTGTTCTTAACTACGTGAGTCAGCTTCAAGATAGACATCGGCTAGCGTGGCAAATAGCCGGGGAAAACCTGAAGCAAGTGCAAACTAAAATGAAATCTCGATTTGACAAAAAATCTGTGGATAGAAGTTTTCAACCAGGGGCCAAAGTGTTCATGTCATTGCCTGTGGTGGTGTCCAGTTTACTAACGCAGTTTGCTGGTCCTTACAGTGTTGAACGTAAACTCGACAATAACAACTATGTGATTCGCACTCTAGCTCGGCGGCGAAAAACCAGAGTTTGTAATGTGAATATATTGAAACTGTTCTATCCACTTGAACAAAATACAACAGCACCTCCGGTGTGCGCTGTTGCCATCCTCCCCGCTTACAAACTGTCGGATAATGGATTATCTGGGAGCGATGACGCAAAGGGAAATAATGCAGAGAGAAGTCAATTCTCTCCGAGAGCACGGCTTAGCCGTTCCAAGTGCTAGCGCATGGAGCTCTCCATGTGTGTTAGTGCCAAAGTCTGACAATACTCCTCGATTCTGTACGGATTATCGAAAGGTAAATGCGGCCACTAAAGCCGACTCTTTCCCATTACCTTGGATGGATGACTGTGTTGATCAGGTTGGATCCGCTACTTATGTGACCAAATTGGATTGATGAAAGGGAGACTGGCAGGTTCTTTTAACTGCTAGAGCGTCTGAGATCTCAACATTCATTACCCTGATCACTTCCTTCAGTATACAGTGATGCCCTTCGGCTTGCGTAATGTGCCAGATTTCAGCACCTGATGCCTAAGGTTTTGGTCGGGGTACCTAACTCTGATGCCTACTTAGATGATGTGGTCATATATTCTGCTTCCTGGAGTGATCATCTCCAAACCCTCTTAACTGTTTTTAAATGTTTTGAGGAAACATTGCTCACCGTAAATATGACCAAATGTGAGTTTGAAAAGCAACCATCACCTACCTTGGAAAGCAGGTGGGTCAAGGGCGAGTGTGCCCCGTGACCGCGAAGGTAGAGGGTATTATTTTGTTTCCGATTCCACAAACAAGGAGGGCGTTACGCCGCTTCTTAGGAATGTGTGGCTACTACCGAGGTTTCTGTAAAAATTTTACCTCCGTAGTCGCTCCCCTGACTGACCTGGTCAGCCCGACCAAACCCTTCATATGGACTACGGCGTGCCAAACTGCTTTTAAGTCGGTGAAGACTTTATTGTGCAGTGCCCCAGTTTTAGCAGCACCTAACTTTGTATCTCCTTTTAAGTTGGAGGTTGACGCCAGCGCAACTGCAGCGGGGGCAGTCTTGCTGCAGGCAGATCAACACAGAGTGGATAGTCCGATCTGCTCTATCTTATCCCAGGAAGGCAAGGTAACAAAATCATCTAAAGAAAACTCCATCCTCAAACATTCATCCTTCACTTCCCCTCCACACGCATGAAAGATAGGCTGACAACAAACTACAGACCACAAAACCAGCCAAAAAACAAGACAAAACGGATGAGCCCCCAAATCATGTTACGATCTGGCTCGGAATGACCGTAACGAGAGCGGGGTGTCCCGTGACTTCCCATGCCCAAACAGACACAGCTGCATCATCGGGCTTTTAACAATAATTTATTTACGGCAATGGCACTCAGTACAACGATAGTGGGAGTGTATGATTTCAGGCCAACACAACAAACAAAACCCAACCTAAACTTCGGTTCCCCTTTGACCTCTTCAAGAAAACAACAAAAGAAATGACACAGTCTGACCTCCCTGGTCTAACAACACAGGAGAAAATAAAGCTTCCCAAAATAATTGGCAGCTCACCCTACTTGCTCCACACTTCACACACATTCCCGAATTTAACTAATTAGCTATGGCTGCGGCTGCTCCGTCTGGACCTGAGGGAAGTGCACGGGAAGTTTTCCACAGTTTCTTCTGTCGTCCTTTTATTGATTACATCCACAACGGGAGCCAGTTACATCAAGCCGTTCCTTCCGTCCACCAGTCACAGCCGAGCCCCCATACATTCATTCAGAAACAAACAACACACGCACATAACACTGCAAATAATAAAATTGTTGTTGGGCATCTGTGCTTTCAATGCAGTGACTGGTAGAGTAATTACTCTTTCATGCCAGTGGGTGGCAGTGAGTAGCACAATATGACCTTGTTAAGTTAAGACAATAGAAATAGTGATGCGTGTGGTACGTGGCAGTTGCAAGACGTACAACAAAGATGGATAAATATTTGAAAAAAAATCCTGCAAACTCCGAACTGGGCCCTGGACAAAATTTGTAACTCAGAAGAGCCTAGTATGAGTGGTAGTCACAAGAAAGCTAAATCGGTGAGCTTGAAGCAATACAGCAAAAGTTATCTTTCGTTTCGATTTACTTTCACTGGAGATCTGACTGCACCGACTCCGTTATGTTTGGTGTGTGAGGAAAAGCTCTCAAACAGTGTAATGGTCCCATGCAAGCTTTAACGTTATCTCCACACAAAACATTCCCCACTTCAAAAGAAGAACACAGACTATTTTGTTCGCCTGTGTGAAGACACTGAGAAATGGCTAACTTTAATGAGAAAAAAACACAAAGGTGTCTGAAAGAGCTCTCAAAGCTAGCTACTTAGTAGCTGAACTTATAGCCAAATCCAAAAAACGACACACAGTAGCAGAGACTTTAATCCTACCTACCTGCAAAGCAATTGTGAGTGAGATGCTTGACCCTGATGCAGTTAAAGAAATAGCCAGAGTCCCGCTCTCAGATAACACAATTGCCAGACGTATCGATGACATGTCTGCAGACATTGAAAGTTTGGTTTTGGAGAAGTTTGCGGTGCAACTTGTTGAGTCTACGGACATAAGTGGACATTTCCAACTCTTGGCCAATGTGTGTTTTGTGGATGGAGACTCTATCAGAGAAGACTTTCTATTTTGCAAGGTACTACCAGAAAAAACAACAGGAGAGGAAAGTTTTTGGGTTACACCTGAATATCTTGAACAAGGAGGAATTAAGTGGAAAAACTGAGTGTCTGCATTGATGGAGCAGCAACTGTGGTTGGGTGCACCAAAGGTTTCGTTAGCAGAGTGAAAGCGGTACACCCAGATGTTATTGTTACGTACTGTTTTCTGCAGCATGAGGCGCTCGTTACCAAGACTTTACCAGCAGACCTAGCTCCTGTGTTGGATGATGTTGTGTGCATGGTAAACTTCGTCAAGACAAGACCCCTGAAAAGCCGCATATTTGCATCTCTATGCCAAGAGACACTCTGAATTCAATCATCCCTAATTCTGCAGACAATCCTATCTCTCAACATGTGTTGCCACAGTTACAATCTTGTGCCAGGTGACGCAGCTCCGCTACATATTCTATGACAGTTTCATAAGGCTTGCGGAAGCGATCGTCGAATTTATACCTTTGCACAGTTTCACTGGGCTCTGGATCAAAGGGATTTTTCTTCAGAAGTACCAGCTCTTGGAAGGTTTTGTCTTTCAGCTTGGCCAGGCTGAGAAGATTTCACATCAAGCTGTAGGTCGCTGCTCCGACGACACTTATTAATATAGCTCTTTGCTTTTCTGCTTGATCCAGTTAGCTGTGAAAAACTGCTTGAGTATTTCCATATGCTCATCCCAAGTCTGATTCTTTGGATCGAACGCTACTACCATGCCAATTATAGCCATTTTCCGCTTCAAATTACTGCCTTCTATTTTCAGTGGAAAACTCTTGCATTCATTGAAAGCTAGCGAAATCTGTAGCTGACTCCCATCACTTTGTTCTTTTTTTGTGTGTGTGTCCGATTGCCCACTTCCTTCCCCCTAAATGTCCTCATCGCCAAAATAATGTTGCATCTTCAAAAAACAAAAATGGAATCACTGAACCACACACGGGGAGTATAGCTGCTTCTCGTTTACTAAAGCCTTGTAGTCACTTGTTTCAGGCACAACTGTTTACATGTACCTAACTTACAGAACTCTCATCTTCTCGATGGTGGCTCAAGAGTTGGGAGTTCGCCTTGTAATCGGAAGGTTGCTGGTTCGAGCCCCGGCTTGGACAGTCTCGGTCGTTGTGTCCTTGGGCAAGACACTTCACCCGTTGCCTACTGGTGGTGGTCAGAGGGCCCGGTGGCGCCAGTGTCCGGCAGCCTCACCTCTGTCAGTGCGCCCCAGGGTGGCTGTGGCTACAATGTAGCTTGCTATCACCAGTGTGTGTGTGAATGGGTGGATGACTGTGTAAAGCGCTTTGGGGTCCTTAGGGACTAGTAAAGCGCTATACAAATACAGGCCATTTACCATTTACCATTTCTCCATTACCTTTCAGGTCCAGTCCAAAAAGGCTAGGCAGCGCCTGTACCATCTTTGACAACTGAGGAAGTTCGGGGTCTCTCCAGTGATCTACAGGATTTTCTATGTGTTACGGGTCCCAAGGATGAAGACCACGATGACAATATGTTACCTGTAAAAGCAGGTGAAGAGCGGAGTAAGGAAGACACGATGCGTCTCTGCTTTCCTCCAGAACGTGTCTGAGTCTGATTTATTTCACACAAATAAATGCTATAAAACACTAAACATGAGCTTTCAATATACTGTTCAGCTGGTTCCTCATTCACATCAATTACATTCACTTATTTCACAACATCAGTGAAATATACTCTTTTTAACTGGTTCAGTTTCTTAAGTTCACACTTCTTTCCATAACAACTACATTCTTTTATCATATCAATAAACACATCACATTGTCTTCTGCAGTGTCTTACTGGCTAAACAGTTCTATTCAATAACAGCATTGGTAAATACATTACATTTGTTCCCTCCAGTAATTTACTGGCAAAATCACTATTTAGTGCATCATGAAACACAGCTTGTTTAATTAACCCGTGAATGCCTCTGTTAGCTACACAGAGTTGCTCAGAGTGCTTGTGTTACACTAGCTAATCTACTCAGTCACTTTCAACATAACTATTAACATTCACATCTCACAGAACTGATTCGATTGGAGCATTACAACACGTTTGCACCGAGCATAGGAGCGCACTGACTCTGCTTCACGAGCGCTCCACCTAACGAGCGGGCTCGCGGTGCGGTCGCACGGGACACTCCTCTGGTTTTCTCCCGCGTTTACATGTAATTAACTCGGGCGGACCGCCTTAACTCTCTCATTCACGTTAACGTGGGTAACCATGGTAACAATAAACAACATTTTCGGTGCGAGCACCATTTACCGACCTGTAAAAGCAGGTGAAGAGCGGAGTAAGGAAGACACGATGCGTCTCTGCTTTCCTCCAGAACGTGTCTGAGGAAGCAGCGGAAGGTGGGCTCCACTTACTGCACCCCCAAACCCCGGAGCAAGCACCAAAGTTCCGCCCTCACTGCTTTCTAACATAAAATGAATCCCTATTACATGGATTTTCTATCCTCTTAAAGAACTGAAAATAAATACATATAGCAATGAAAAATGTCCCGTTACATGAGTGTTTTACACAAAATAACATTAATGTGGTCATTCCCTCACAGGGGTGCCACACACTCCCCTACAACAAAAGTGGCTCCTGACACTTGAAACAAATTTACACTCCCAATCTCTGTATTCTCGTCAAATCTCGGACAGTGAATAATCAAACCCTTAAATTAAAACTTCAAGCACTTAGGAATGTTTGGTTCTCTAGGATTAAGCAACCACCATAGTTTAGGGCTTCTTCCTAATAACTACATATGGGGTAGAGAAGAGAGATATATGGGACCTGGACGACCGGTGGGCCTTGGAATGAAGATAGGCTTGGTTGTGGGGGCCACAGGGTGGCCGAAGGCACGAGGTAAGTATCTACCATGTTTACAGTGGGCCGTGACTGGTATGTTGGATGACCTAGAGATGAATAGGTGAGCATTTGGCCTGGACGCCTCTGTCGGGTGGATCGCCTCAGTGGGGCAGGTGAGCTAGACTGAGAGTCTCCTACCTGCTCATCACAGCACTCATGTCGAGGTAACTCAGGTTCCACTTCTGACTGAGGCAAGCTAAGGGCTGCCGAACTGTTACTCCCCTCTCGGTCACACTGGTGAGTCTCAACTTCATCTCTATTCTCAGGTGCCATGGGACCCCCTCTTCCTAATGGACCTCCTTCGTGGGCTCCAGCCACCTCTGACAGATTCTCAACAATGTCCTCGGCATCTATCACAGGTGTCCTTCGTCCTGGCTCTTCAAGATCTCTCGGGCTCAGAACAGATCCTCCTTCAAACTGAGCCTGCGTCTGCCTACCCGGTTCCAATCTGTCCTGGCTGACAGCCTGTTTCCCGGAAGGGACGGTTGTTCTGAACTCAGCCCGGATTGGTGGTACCCTCAGCCAGTAGCCACTACCCGGGTCATCATCTGAATCAGAGGTCTCAGCATTTTCTATCCGTCCTTCCCTGTCTTTACCCCTCACTCGAGCATTGGTCCGTTTGTGAGTCGATCTTAAGGTTAGTTTAGTTGGTTGTGGTGGGAACTCTACTGGCAAATCATTGACCAAGAGGAGCAAGTTCCGGTGCAGGGTCCGAGTCCTTCCCTGGTCATTACCCTCTGGATGGACGACATACACTGGGTTATCCGAAGCCTGTTCCTTGACCACATATATCCTGTTCTCCCAGTAGGAGCGTAATTTGCCAGGTCCACCCCGCTCGCCTAAGTTCCTCACCAACACTCTGTCCCCTGGTTTCAGTACCACTCCCCTCACCTTCTGATCATAGTACGACTTCCCCTTAGCACTAGCCGAAAGGCTATTTTTGGTGGCAACCTGATAGGCCTCTGTCATTCTCTTACGCCACTTTTCAGCATACCCCCCGTGCGACACTGGTTCAGTTTCCTCAACCAGGCCGAACAGCAGATCGACCGGAAGGCGGGGGTGACAGCCAAAAAGCAAGAAATGTGGGGAATAACCAGTGGACTCATGACGAGTACAGTTATATGCGTGTACAACCTGTGGGAGATGATCTTTCCATGTTTCCTTTTCTTTGTCTGTCAGGGTACGCAACATCTGCAGCAAGGTGCGGTTGAATCGTTCTGCAGGATTACCCTGGGGGTGGTATGGGGATGTCCGAGAATGACCAACCCCTGAGAGCTGCCCAAGAGCTCGGAAGAGCTCATTTTCGAACTCTCGCCCCTGATCGTGATGGAGTTTGTTGGGGAACCCGAAGCGAGGTATAAAATCATTGTAGATCCGCTCGGCTGCAGTCCGCCCGGATTTGTTCTTGGTCGGGTAGGCCTGAGCGAACCGTGTAAAGTGGTCGACCACCACCAAAATGTATTCATACCCGCCTTTGCTTTTCTCAAGATGTAGGTAGTCTATACAGACAAGTTCAAGTGGTGAGTTGGACTTCAGGTTGCCCATGGGTGCACGCACATGAACTGTGGGTTTCTTTTGTTTAATGCAACAGCATTTCTTAGTGACGTAGTCCTCTATGCACCTCTTCATGTGAGGCCAATAGAACCTCTCTCGTGCGAGATGAAGGACCCTCTCAGTACCGACATGACCCATCTGGTCATGAAGATGTTTCAAGACCATAGGCTGGTACAGGAGAGGTAGGACTAGTTGTTTCCGTTCGGGTGTTCGTCTGTACAAGATTCCACTTTCGAGGTGTAATCGGTCCCACTCGCGGAGGAGTTTACAAGCAGATCCTTCTAACGACCTCCTGATACTCTCACTGAGTCTGACATTAGACTCTTTAAGTCTGATGACCTCCTTCATCGTGGGGTCATCCCTTTGTGCCTGCATCAGGTCATCAGGTTTGACTTCCTGGAGAGCCGCGCCTGGCTGCAGCATGACATCCTGGGAGGAAGCTAAAAGGACAGCCGCCCACGCAACTTCTTTCTGCTGGGCTACTCTTGCTCCCTCCCAAGCCGCTCTCACCACCTCATGTGACAACTCTTCGGTGCACACTGACGCAAGGTTGTTCACATCCAGAGGAACGCGGGACAGCGTGTCGGCATCTATGTTTGTTTTTCCTGGCCTGTATTTGATGCTAAATCGGAAATCAGACAATTCCCCAACCCATCGATGACCAACTGCGTTCAGCTTAGCTGTGCTCATGATATACGTAAGCGGGTTATTGTCTGTGTAAATGGTGAAGTGTGGTGCATAGAACAGATAATCTCTGAACTTTTCACACACCGCCCATTTAAGAGCCAGGAACTCCAACTTGCCACTGTGCAGGTGGTAGTTCCGTTCAGCAGGCGACAGGGTTCGTGACCCATAGCCAATGGCGCGCAACTTCCCGCCCTGCTGTTGGTAGAGTACAGCGCCCAGTCCCTGCTCGGATGCATCAGTGTGCAAAACAAAGGGTTGGTCAAAGTCTGGATATGCTAGCACTGGAGGATGGACTAGCATGTCGACCAGTTGTTCCAGTACCCTCTGATGCTCAGGAGTCCAGTCTATGGGCGCCCTTGATGGCATTTGAGGCCCTTTGGTTTTACTCTGATGGCTACGAGTGGGCCGTTCTGAAGACTTGCTCTGGAGTAGCTCGTACAGTGGCTGAGCTATCCTCGAAAAGTTCTGTATGAAAGAGCGATAGTAGCTAAGGAAGCCCAGGACCCGCCTCAGATCACCCACCGTCTGCGGTGACTTGGTCTTCAGGGCCAAGACAGCCTCCAGATCCTTTGGGTCAATCCTGACGCCCTCAGCGCTAACTAAGCGCCCCACGTAACGAACTTCTGCTTTAAAAAGCTCACACTTCTCAGGCCGCAGCTTCACACCGTGGACCTGTAGGACCTGAAGAACTTTGCGGACCACCTCGACATGGGCTTCAAAAGACTGTGAGTAACAGAGGATGTCGTCAAGGTATGGTACGCAACAGTCATCCCTCAGCGAACCTAAGATCTCTTCCATACTTCTCTGGAAGGCGGCGGGTGCATTAGTGAGCCCAAACGGGATTCTCACCCATTCGTATAGGCCCCAGGGTGTGGTGAAGGCGGTGAGATGGCGGGAGCCTTCATCCACAAACCCCTGGTGGTAAGCCTTGCCTTGATCAAGGATGCTGAACCAGGAGTATCCCCCTAAGGTGTCAAGCAGGTCGCGTATCCGAGGTAGTGGGTGTCGGTCCGGAACAGTTTTCTGGTTCAATAGACGGTAGTCTATGCAAAGACGGAGTGAACCGTCTTTCTTCCGTACACACACGATGGGAGCAGCATAAGAGGACTTGGATCTTACTATCCATCCCTTCTCCAGGAGGTCTTGCACGTACTCTTTAACCTCCCGTAGCAGCGGCTTAGGTATGGAAGTATATGCTCTCTGCACTGGTATGTCATCCTTTAGGTTTATCACCATTTTCAGATCAGGATTACAACCAATATCATTCCCATCCCTCGCAAAGGCCCTGCACTCGTCGAACAACATTCTCTCCACAATCTCTTTTTGTTCCTCCTCCAAATGTTCAAGGTTCACTGGCGGATGCCATGACGTTGGGAGAGGTTCAGCTGGCTCCACCGTTACCTCGCGAACTGTTACGGTAGATTGGGACTCGTTTGGGGCCTCGGCCTCCACAATACGTTCAACCGGCTGTAGGGTGCCCAGGGCAGTCTTCCTCATCAAGGTGATATCATGTTTGGTGTCGTTACTCAGTGCAATGGCGACGTACGGCTTAGCTGGATTCTGTATTTCAACTAACCCCGTCCAAACATCCAACTGCTCTAGGGCCTGATTACCCTCATCAGCCTCAAACAGCACCAAACAATCAGGTGGATTCATGAATGATGGAACCCGGCACTTTACCCAGGTGACCTGTCCAGCAGGGATAATCACATCCCTTTCACCTGTTCTCAAGCGCCCTTGCTTCATGTTTGGCTCTGCTGTCTGGATGAAGCTTACGACCACCTCAGCTTTCTCAGGGGGAAGACAGATGGCATTGCACAGCAAGGTAACAAGAGTAGGTATCAACCGCTCTGGTTGCCCCTCAATGATCTGTTCCAAGACATTGAAACCGATCAATGGTTTGTCCATTGGCAAAGTACTGACGAGGACCGGAGTACTGACGGAGAGGCTGGGGTCTTCACCCCCCGGTAAGTTGATCATGATGGGTACCCAGCCATCAAATGGTATGGTTTCCCCATTGACTGCGCACACTTTCAACTCATCAATTTCCTCGATGATCTCTGACAGAGGTCGCATGACTAAGTCAGGCAAGTATCTGTCTTTCCAATCTCGACTTATGATGCTAACTTGAGCACCTGTGTCAAGTAGTGCTTTCACTGCTAAGCCATTCAAATTACACTGTATGAGAGCTTTCTTACCGATTAGCTTAGCAACTGCCCCACGTTTAGTGTGGGGTGTCATAACACCAGACGTAGCGAGTGCCTCACCCTGCTGCCGGTTAACTCCTGATGTGACTGGTGAGGGGAGACTGGGTTTGCTACTGTTAAGGCTAGGTTGGGTCCTCACCTCCCTTAAGCGCTCACTGTGGGGCTCTCTTTTGGACTCGGTCACTGGGCGCCCCGCTGCAGAGACCGGTTCACGTTTCCCTGGTTCTTAGATTTTTTTAAGCAGCCAACCGCCCTGTGACCCTCTTCCCCACAGATGAAGCAATGGCAACAATCTGGACGGTTCTGTTCAACACAGTTTGGACACCCAAAGGTTTTGTCTTTTCTGTTTCTTGACCTGTTTTGTGAGTATGGGTTCGCTAGGTCTGAGGCTCGTGCTAGAGTCTGTTGTCTCATTGCCTCCACCAGCCCAGCGAGCTCATTAACTTTAGCTGTGAGTTCTTTAATCGGGTCAGTCTTAGTTATGTCAACTGGTCGGTCTTGCTTACTACATTCCTGGATGGTGTTGAGCTCAGACTGAGCACTATGTGCGTTAGTTGTGTTCTGTCGACGGGACGAGCCTATTCTCTTTTGCCTCTCACTTTCCTCACTAGTGATTCTCATTATGTGGCGCAAAATTGTTTCATCACTCACCTCTCCGCTTGACAACAGAGGTTTTAACTCTCGCCTAATGTCACTGTGCTTATACCCAAGCCCCTGGTAGACTGAGTGCAAGAAAACATCCTGAACAGTAGCTGGACTGTACTTTATGCCTGCATCAGACATTTTGGAGGTGAAGAGGACCCGCTGCTTCAACCCTATCACCCGGTAGAGAAACTGCTGTGGTGTCTCACTCTCGTCTTGTCTGGCACACATTAATTCCTGAAAGAGTTCTGTACTATTTTTCTCTCTCAGGTGGGCCTGGAGGAACCCCTTCAGTTCAAGTACAGTCAAATCGTCTTTATTGATTAGCATATCTTTAAAAGTTCCAGGCTTTATTATCCTGAGCACTCCACGAACTATCTCTGCGTCAGGGAAGCCTTCTCTAATCCCCTCATCCATCTGTTTGCAAATGTTGTTGTAGCTAATGTCGGATGAATGGTCACCAACTTGACCCCCTTGTACTCTAAATTCTCTTCTCTGGAGATAAGAGAGGTCTCTCAGAGAGATCATCCCCTCACGAGTGGGCTGGGCCCGTGACTGCCCGGGTGGGTTGGGTTGAAATGGGTCGCTCTGTGTTAGGTTAGCTTGAACTAGCAAACCTGTTGGCTGTCGAGGTGACTGTTCAGTGGGGACCATTACACTTTGTCTCAGTTTTTTACCAAGCGCCTCATAGCTATTTAACATCTCCTGCAGCTCAGTGTTAGTGATATCAGAGATAGAGCTAGCTAGGCCAGTAAGACTAGTTGTACCTGCAACTGGCGGCCGGTTAACCATGTTAGCTATCGTGGTCACCGGAACAGGTTGCGTAGGACTATCACCCATGCCACTTGAGGGGGGAGCTGGTTGCAGAGTTTGTGTAAGTGTCTGTGTAACAGGTGAATCTGCGTACACACTATCATCACATACTTGTCGATTTTCAATCACATCATCAATGAAGTCCTTTAACATTAACAAGTCCACCATCCCACCATCTTCTGCCTCAAGCAGTGGCTTACTGTACATGAAAGAACTGATGTGGTCAAAGCAGCCCTCCTGGTCTGTTGCGTCGAGCTCTGGCTGACCCGGGTCCGCTGGACCCACCTTCTTAGCGATCTTGTAGAGTTCTCCCACTGACAGGGTGAGTAGGCTTCTCCTAATGTCCCACACTAGGCTCTTCCTCCCTCCCTCGGCCATGGCTGCAACTCCTTGCTGTCCCTCTCAATGGGCCACTCAGCACGACGATGGATCAGTCTCGGCTCCAACTCTCAGCTCGCTCAGCCAGCATCAGCTCGCGTCCTGGTCCCAGATGTCATTTATGGATCAGCCCCGACCACAAGGTGGCGCCGATCCCGGACGAGCCCCCAAGATTTGTTACGGGTCCCAAGGATGAAGACCACGATGACAATATGTTACCTGTAAAAGCAGGTGAAGAGCGGAGTAAGGAAGACACGATGCGTCTCTGCTTTCCTCCAGAACGTGTCTGAGTCTGATTTATTTCACACAAATAAATGCTATAAAACACTAAACATGAGCTTTCAATATACTGTTCAGCTGGTTCCTCATTCACATCAATTACATTCACTTATTTCACAACATCAGTGAAATATACTCTTTTTAACTGGTTCAGTTTCTTAAGTTCACACTTCTTTCCATAACAACTACATTCTTTTATCATATCAATAAACACATCACATTGTCTTCTGCAGTGTCTTACTGGCTAAACAGTTCTATTCAATAACAGCATTGGTAAATACATTACATTTGTTCCCTCCAGTAATTTACTGGCAAAATCACTATTTAGTGCATCATGAAACACAGCTTGTTTAATTAACCCGTGAATGCCTCTGTTAGCTACACAGAGTTGCTCAGAGTGCTTGTGTTACACTAGCTAATCTACTCAGTCACTTTCAACATAACTATTAACATTCACATCTCACAGAACTGATTCGATTGGAGCATTACAACACGTTTGCACCGAGCATAGGAGCGCACTGACTCTGCTTCACGAGCGCTCCACCTAACGAGCGGGCTCGCGGTGCGGTCGCACGGGACACTCCTCTGGTTTTCTCCCGCGTTTACATGTAATTAACTCGGGCGGACCGCCTTAACTCTCTCATTCACGTTAACGTGGGTAACCATGGTAACAATAAACAACATTTTCGGTGCGAGCACCATTTACCGACCTGTAAAAGCAGGTGAAGAGCGGAGTAAGGAAGACACGATGCGTCTCTGCTTTCCTCCAGAACGTGTCTGAGGAAGCAGCGGAAGGTGGGCTCCACTTACTGCACCCCCAAACCCCGGAGCAAGCACCAAAGTTCCGCCCTCACTGCTTTCTAACATAAAATGAATCCCTATTACATGGATTTTCTATCCTCTTAAAGAACTGAAAATAAATACATATAGCAATGAAAAATGTCCCGTTACATGAGTGTTTTACACAAAATAACATTAATGTGGTCATTCCCTCACAGGGGTGCCACATATGCAGGTACTGTGGAGAGCATCCTCACACAGACGATCACATCCTGGTATGTGAATAGCTGTGTTAAGGACCAAAAAGTTCTTCAGAGAGTGATCAATGCGGCAATGCTCTCCCATCCCTACAAGACATTTACACCAGGAGATGTTGGTCCAGAGCAGTTCAGATATTAAAGGACCCATCCCATCCCAGCAACAAACTGTTCCAACTTCTGCAATCAGGCAGAAGATTCCGTCTGCACCATCCGAGCAAAAACGGGGAGGCTCAAGAGGAGCTTCTACCCTCAGGCCATCCAAGTCCTAAACCAGAACTTAATGTATATAATTCACTACTTACTGTATATAATGTCCTCTTTATGCATAGTTGAAGAGCATTTCAGGAAACATTTCATTTCACTGCGTGTTGTACTCGTATAACTATGCATGTGACAAATAAAGAATCTTGAATCTTTTAAGAAACCAGATATTCTTAACTGGCTGATTGTAAAATGGAGTTAATATAAATTCAGCTTAAAGCATAAAAGGTTTAAAAAATAGTTGCGATGAATATGGTTCATAAAAAAAAAAATATGTATGGCATAGATTTGGAGTAAGTTTCCAACATCAGTGTAGATCTTGCTGAAGAATGGCTGAGCTGTTAACAGTCCAGAACAAATAAATGAGTGAATTAATAAATAATCGTTTAAAGAGAACACTACGCAAGTCACTAAGACTCGCAGTGTGCTGAGTAAGTAGTGAGGATGTAAAATGGGAAAATGCATAGCACTTTAAAAACCAGAGTTGCAAGTTTATTTGCAAAAAAAAAAAAAAACATGCAATGAACAAAGAATATAAAATCAATAGACACAGGGGAAAAAAGTCAAAGCCTGAGGATAAATTATAAATACACTTGACACATCAATTTAAAACAAAGCCGAGCAGTGCTAGGATCAAAAGCAACATCAAAAATAAAACTGTGGCTCAATAATTAAGCATCAAATACTCAAAATACATCAAACTGTGGAAAAGAAAATTCTACAGTCGTTCTTAATTAATAATTTAAAATTAAGCAGGTGTGTGTGTGTGTGTGTGTGTGTGTTTGTTTTAAATGCAGTTTTAGTCCCCCCCCCCCCCCCTCCCCTTTAAACCAGCTTGTTTGACACAGGATGTGATCAGTGGGACGTCAATCTAAGATAAATTAGTGTTGGGTGGAGATCAAGTCTATTTCTTTTGGCATGCTTTATATTTAATAGTCTGAATCTTTGAAGTGAAATATATTTTGTTTAAATTCATATTTATTTGTTTTTTCAACAGAAGTTACTGAAATCCAGGAAATAAAGGAAACATAGCTTGTACATCTCAGTCAGCAGTGGAGTTTGTCAGGAGGGCCAGACTCAACCTGGTGAGAACATTAAAGAGGCTCACTGCTGTGATTGTGGAGAATCTGTACCAGAGAGGAGTTTTCTCAGAGGAAGAAGTCAGTAAAATAAGGACAGATGGTGGCGACTTTGACAAAAGGAGAAGAACTGTGGACTCTGTCATCAAAAAGGGGGAAGCAGCTTGCTATGAGTTTCTCAGGATTATTGACATAATAAAGAGATCCACAGAAAGCTCAGTCTGTTCTGGAAAATACAGAGACAGACTCTTCTTTGAAAGACGAATTTGACCTGAACTACTGGATCAGCTGCTTTTCCTTCAAGGAGGACACCAACATGGATGTAACGTATTTACAAGGTATTTTTAAACAAACTGAAGTCCGTGGCATGTTTTAATGTGATCACACTCATTTAAAATGCAGTGTTGTTCAGTGACACATGAGTTAAATCACTAAATTACTTTTTAATTAATTTCTCCTTTCTTTCAGGGCCCAGCCCGTGCCACAGATACCAGCAAAAGCTGAAATCAGAAACTCAAAAGATTTCAGAAAGATCATGGATCCAAAGTAAAGCAGTCCTGTTCAACAAGGAGACATCTTTGTCGTACACTTCACTTGTGTTAGACACACAAGGACAGGCTTCACCATCCAAAATAAAAAAGTCAAAGATCAAAAAAAGCAGGAAGGTTCGCACTAAAAAACTAAAGGCCTACATACCTGAGGACAAACAGGAAACTTCCCCCAGTGAACTGCTGAAAACGTATGAAAGAAAAATCCTTTTGGTAGGAAAACCTGGAACTGGGAAAACGGCTGTGGTCCATCAGATGTTGAAACTATGGTCAGAGAAAGACAACAAGGATCTAGATTACATGTTCTACTTTGATATGAGAGAAACACCCAACATCACAGAGGTCCATAAACTGGAGGATCTTCTCTTCAGTGTGTTCAATGAACCAGATGAAGGCAAAGACAAAGTCTTAGAGGACATAAAGAATAATGCTGACAATGTTACTATCATTTTTGATGGCGTTACAGATATCCCCTCTACTTCTGTGGTGTTTAAGCTCATACAGAAGACTCTTCTACCTGAAGCAAAGATCATCATCACCTGCAGACCAGAGGTGGAGTCAGCAGACTTCCTGTTAGGTTGGGACTGTCTCAGAGTGGAAGTGAAAGGCTTCAGTGAGCAGGGCATCAGAGAATACTTATCCAAGTATCTGAGTGAGGAACACTTCAACAAAGTTTTGTGTAACTTGGAGTTATTCTCTCTTTGCCACGTCCCCATGTACGCTCTGATGGTGGTTGCCTGCTTTAGTTTTGAGGGCTCAGAGTTCTCTCCACATCCCTGCACAGTTACAGAAATATACCTCAATATCCTCCATTTCTGCATTCAGAGAAATGTTGGCAAGACATCTGAAAATGAAAGCACTAAATGGGATGCAGTACTGTCTTTATCTGAGGCTGCTTTTTGTGCAACAGAAGGAAAAAATGTGAACCTGAAATCACTGCCCAAATTAGAAAGCTGTGCTTATTTAGCTTTTTTGAGCAGGAGTGTATCTCAAGTCAGCTCAACTGCAAAGAAACCCTTGTGTGCCTTTCTCCACTACACTGTTCAAGAGTTTTTTGCAGCACTGTGGGTCTTGAAGGATCCAGAACGGACCAGAAGTGTTGTCCAACAGTGTCTGACTGACAACATCAAACACATGAAACACTTAGTCCCGTTTTTGTGTGGACTGTTAAATGATAAAAACACTGATTTGCTAGAAAGTCTGATTCCTTCTCAGCAGCTCAGAGAAACATCTGGCTGGTTCTTCAAACACTTGGTGACCACCTTTGTAGATTGTAGTGACACTGAGGACTGTGAAATAGACTTGCTGTTCTTATGTCAGTGTCTCTATGAGTCTCAGTCTGCTGAAGCCTGTGTTTATCTTCTGGATAAACTGGACTACTGTCTTGATCTGAGTGGGGAGACTCTCGATCCTCAGCAATGCTATGCTGTGTCCTATATAATCAGCCAGAGTAAGGAGAGGAAAATACAGCTGAACTTGGAAAAGACAAAAGTATCAAAACAAGGAATAAGACCATTACTAGGATGCCTGAGCAAACTCTCAAGGTAAGTAAGAACATATAGTTTACGTGTTTGTTTAATCTAAATATCTGTAGACTTTTTGACATTTTCTGACTTTTAATCAGTGTTGGTCAAGTTACTTGAAAAAAGTAATCAGTAACTAATAACTGATTTCTTCCCCAAAAAAGTAATCCCGTTACTTTACTGATTACTTCTTTTCAAAAGTAATTAATTACTTAGTTACTTAGTTACTTTTTAAAAACACGATTTACAACCTGAAGAGGTGATAAAGCGATAGATCTTTCAGCCCAATTCTACTTTTTCTACATAATCCATCATACAAAATGTAATCAAATGGAAAAGTCTCTTTTTAAAACTTGTTTTATTAGTTTTAATCTTTTAACTTTATGCATCAAGCAAATATTTAATTATATGCAACATTCTCTGACTGGAAGAAATTAGTTTAACATTTAAACCTATTTTCTGCACATTCCAGCACGTAAAATAATTTTTTTGTTTACACTCACTCTTTCAAATAGATGCAAGTAAAACACAGCAGAAAATAAATAATGTCAAAGACTAGCGGTCCCTGGTGCAGGTGTGCCGCAGCAGTCAGTGGAAGAATCCGCGAGTTTCTCTGTGAGTTTCCCATTACGTCGTAGCGCACTCGGTGCTTGCTTGGAAGTTTAGGGGGTTTTTTTCGCTGTAAAAAGAAGTTTTCTTCCCACGCACGATGGACGCTAATGTTTTTGTCACTTTTTATGGAATCAAACTTAAAATAAGGTCAGTACTTCCACGCTTTAAACGCTGCACGGTCATACTCTCTCCCGCACTCGATATATTATCCATTGTTGATCTGCACACAGCTGTTGTCACGAACGTCGCACTTGCTTACGTCACTGTCATGAGACTGTAGAAAACCCCTGTGATTTGTGTATATAGACTGTTCCACGGACCCCCTCTAACCACTGCTAAGATGGTACATTCCTCCCATCCTTTGTTTTTTTTTTTTTTTTTTTTTTTTTTTTTTTCTTTTATTAGTAATATAAACATACAAACAAAATGCACCATATATTACAGATTCAGAGAATAAACATTTCTTACATATTAGCAACTTTCATATATAGTGAAAATAAAATATAAAGATGGGGTCACATAAATTAACAGATTATTAACTCACTAAATCAAAATCTTCTACAAAGGAAACAAAAAAAGCAGCCTTTTTCTTTTTAACTAAAGTCAAAGATTTAACCAACAGGTTTAGGTCGTTTTTCCAGTGAGCCAGTGTTGGTTTAATCTTAAAAAAGCGACATTTATGTATAAAATACTTACACAAGATTAATAACACATTAACACCATAATTAGCTTTCTTTTCTTTCAAAAACACTCCAAACATTATCATATTTAAGGTAAATGGGGTAATTTGAATCCCACTGGAATAAAGCCAGGTATGAAAATCCAACCAAAATATTTGTATAAAATTGCACAAAAAGAATAGATGGTCCAAATCCTCCTCTTCTGTTTCACAAAATACACAATTACCCGTTTCTATTTTGAATCTATCACTAAGGAGTCTATTTGTCGGGTAAATTTTATTCAAGATTTTAAATTGGACTTCTTTCCCTTTAGGAGGGATAGGGAAGGTGATATAATCAGTTCTTATTTTTTCAATTTCTTCCCTTTGGAAATCTTTTAATATGTAATTACGTCTAAGTAAATTTGGAGAATAAAGACTCCTTAATGAAGATCTAAGAAACTTGTTGTTGCATTTAACATCACAAAATCGAATACCATCTATATATAATTGCCTTAACTTGGGGGAGATGTCAGAATATATTATATCATTTACAACTATGTTTTTAAGTGACAATGGAATGGATTTTATAACCCGATTAAATTTACTTTTAGAACATTGGATATTAAACTTTTGGCAAAAATCTTGATGTCCTAGAACATGTCCTTCCTCATCTACAAAATGGGCAATTGCCCAAACACCTTTTGATAACCAATCTTGAATAAAAATAGATTTTCTGTTCATCAGTATATATCTATTGTTCCAAATTGGGCTATTATGTGGAGTGAAATTATGTTTAAATAACATTTTCCAATAAAGAAGGACCTGTTTATGGAATTCAGAGAGTTTAGCAGGTAGCTTAGTAATTTCAAAGTCACACTTTAGGAGAAAGTCGATACCCCCTAGTGTGTTAAAGACCTTACTTGGTATAAAAAACCAAATGGAGTGTGGATTATTTAGGAAGGATTTTAACCATTTAAGTTTCAAAACACCATTCATTATGTCAAAATCAATTGCGTTTCCACCGCCTTCAATGTATGGTTTAACCAAATCATCTTTAGATATATAATGGCACTTATTCCTCCAAATAAAATTAAAATTCAAGCTATTAATTGTTTTAATAACTTTATTCGATATTGATAGAGAGTAAGCTGGATATATAAATCTAGATAAACTATCCATTTTGGTTAATAATATTCTTCCAAAAATTGTGATGTCTCTTTGTAACCACTTATTTAGGATTGTCTTACATTTGTCAACATTATCTAAAATATTTACTTTTTCTAAGACTTTGTGATCTTTTGAAATTGTGATGCCCAAATATTTTACCTCCTTCTTCACCTTTATATCGTACAGTAATTGTGAATTACACTCCTTTAATGCCAATAATTCACATTTATTTAAATTTAACTTTAAGCCTGAAGCTTTTGAGAATGTAGTGATTATTTGTTTTACCAGGGGAATCTGATGTTCATTTTTTTAAGAAAAGAGTAGTGTCATCCGCAAGTTGACTAATTATTAAAGAATTGTCCATAATCTCAATTCCGGCAACGCTGCTGTTTTTAATTAGAATTGCGAGCATCTCCACAACCATTATGAACAACAACGGAGAGCTTCCACACCCTTGCCTAATTCCTCTTTTGACGCTAAATCTTTTACCAGTGCCATAGCCTAATGACACAGAGCTATTTATATCATTATACAGTATATCTATTATCTTCCTAAATTTATCCCCAAATCCAAATCGAGTTAGTGTTTCTAAAATAAAAGGATGTTCTACTGAATCGAAAGCTTTATAAAAGTCCAAGAAAAGAATAAAACTGTCATCACTAATCAGATCATTGTAGTCCAGTAAGTCTAAAACCAATCTGATATTATTATGAATGTTCCTGTCTTTCAAAAACCCTGATTGTGTCTCACTAATTATACTTGAAACCCCTTGTTTGAGCCTTGTTGCAACTGAGCTAGAGAAAATTTTATAATCTATATTTAATAAAGTTATGGGCCTTAAGTTATCCAATTGTCATTTATCTTTGTTTGGTTTAGGAATTAATGTAATTAATCCTTGTTTCATGCTAGACATCAATTCTCCCTTTTCAATACTGGCCAGTATAGCTTTGAATAAAATTTCCCGTAAGTCTTCCCAAAAAAATTGGAAGAAATTAACTGTAAGCCCATCTGGACCAGGGGATTTATTAAGTGCCATTTTCTTAACAGATGCATCTAACTCTTCAATTCTGAAGTCAGATTCACATAATTCCTTAAATGATTCATCAATTTTAGGGATCAGATTATCTATTTGATCAAAAAAGACATCACAATCTGCTTGGGAGAACTGTGAGGAGTATAAATTGGAATAGAATGTATAAGTTTCATTCTCCAAAATTTTAGGGTCGTCACATTCAATGCCATCAATTAACAGAGAAGATATAAAATTTCTTTTCTGTCTGCTCTTTTCTAAATTAAAAAAATATGAAGAATTTCTTTCCCCCTCCTCAATCCACTTGGCCCGTGAACGCACAAAAGCTCCTTCTGCTTTATTTAGGTAGAGCTGATCTAATTTAGTTTGCAACTCCATAAGTTTACTCCTTTCTTGGGTATTTAGATCATCTTTACTACAGCAATAAGTAATTTCTTGGAATAATTTACATTCATATTCTCTTTGCTTTTGACTTATGTTTTTACTGAATTGAATACTAAATTCTCTAATTTTGAATTTAATGAATTCCCATTTATTGATATATCCTACAATTAGATGATCAGCCATAATATCTTTTATAATTTTTTTGACTATGTTGCAGTAGTCTTCATTTTGTAAAAGTTTGGCATTGAACTTCCAATAAGTTCTTTTATTTGATTGTCTAATTTCCGATTCTAAGCACAGTTCAATAAAGCAATGATCAGATAGAGGTGCATTTGACATTGCAACTTTTACAGTGTGGCTAAGAATGATGTCACTTCCTAGCCAATAGTCTATTCTAGATTTACAAGCTCCATTTGGTTTAAACCAGGAAAAGCTCTTAATTTCTGGATTTCTTACTCTCCAAATATCTGTCAAGTTGTTATTAATCAAAAATTCTATAATTAGGTTATTTTTTTGTGGTCTACCTGTCCTTGAGGGCCATCTATCAGTCCATTCATCAGGAGTCATATTCCAATCACCACCCATTAAAATGTATTCTGTAGGGTATCGACCTTTAAGTTCAAAAATATTTGAAGTTATATCTTCTAACATAATTTTATTCTGACTTTCATTGTTATATCCATAAACGTTGACTAAAATGAAAAACAAACTTTCAACTCTCATTACAGCAATCAACCAATGACCATTCAAGTCAGTTCGTTGTATTACAAGATCCCCGGGAAAGTTATTGAATAAAATTGCTACACCCCCCGACCTCATTGAGCCATGGCTAAACAGGATTTTGCTACCCCATTGGTTTGACCAAAAAGATACATCACTATCAGATGAATGAGTCTCTTGTAGAAAAATACAGTTTGATTTTTTACCTTTGCAGTACAAAAATAAGGCTTTTCTTTTAACAGATTCTCTTAAACCCCTAACATTTAAAGAACCAAAACAAATGTTAACATTCAACATGAACTATAGACAGAATATCACTCACCACGTGAGAAAAAGAAGAAAAAAAAAAGTACTAAATGCTGAGCTCCTCAGACCGCGAACAAGTTTCCACTATTTCAGTTTTTGTCATTTTTAGTTCTAGCTGGGCTGTTGTACTGAACATGTGTCGTGCGTGTGCGTGAATGATAAGTAAGTGCCTTGTATTTGTTTGTTCTATGGTTGTAACTTATCATACACTTGCCTATCTACATTGTGTGATGCCTTTATAGAGTTTTCCAGCGGTTTGTGTAGCCACGAGACACTGTATATTCACGCTGATTTGACCAAAATGGTGCTACCCTTGTGAACTGAGCTGCCCAAAGTAAAGATGGAGTCTATCCCTGTGCAGCAGCCCATTTGTGTCCACCAGGGGGTGGTGTTTAGTCATTTCTGTTCAACCCTTTCTGTATTATTTAGACCAGTTTGGTTGACTTTAATTGTTTGCTAATTGTAATTTCTGTTATTTTACAGAACCACACACACACATACATATACTCACACGAATTCACTTCTGGAGATGTTTGGATTAAAAGAACCCTAATTATCATTGCTGTGGACCCTCTCTTTCATCATATAAGTCACCTGTGCCTTCTGACCGAGGATAGGAAAATCCTGCTGTAATTTGCCAGTCTATTAAGCACACACATGTCCAATTCAGAGACATTCTCGCAAAAAATCAGGGTTTTAGTAACGCAGTAATGCAGCGTTCCTACAGGAAAGTAACGGTAATCTAATTACCGTTTTTGCAATAGTAATCCCTTACTTTACTCGTTACTTGAAAAAAGTAATCGGATTACAGTAACGCGTTACAAGTAAGTTACAAGTAACACGTTACTGCCCATCTCTGCTTTTAATACTAGAAAACATTCTCTGAGGTAGACCAGCTAAAATCAGTCCTTAATTTTATGAATATAAGCTAAAGGTCACATAAAATCTACTTAAATTAACTTGCTGTCTGAAGGTCTCCATGCTTCTTTTTTTGCCATTGTCATTCTAATGCCTTTAGTATTTTCTTCATTTTTGTCAGAACTTCCAAAGTACAAATACTTTGCATCACTCTCCATATAAAAGACATATGTGTATCTGAGATTTTCATTTAAAATGTAAAATGTAATAAATTCACACATTCATGTTGCCTTTTTTAAAACTTAAACCATTAGCAATCATCATAGTGCTACCACCTTGCTTCACACTTGAGCTGATGTTGACAAAACAAAGTGATGGTCAAACTCTTATCTGGTGACGCTGGATGCCCCAAAGCATAATGTCTCAGTGATGTTCTATTAGATTTAGGTCGAACAAGTCAGGGGCCAGTCAATAGTATCAATTTCTTCATCCTCCAGGATCTACCTGCATGCTTTTGCCACATGAAACTGGACATTGTCGTACAGAAGGAGGAGCCCAGGACCCAGGTTCAGGAGTTTCATCCTGATACCTTGTGGTAGTCAGGGTGTAGTTGCCTAGCCTGTAGAGGGTTGTGCAGATCATTTCTGACCCACCACCAAACTGGTCATTCTGAACGAAGTTGCAAACAGCATAATGTTCTCCACAGCTTCTCCAGACCCCTTCATGTTTGTCATATGTGCTCAGGGTGATACTGCTCCCATCTTTGAAAATAACAGGGCACCAGTAGCAGATGGCAATTGGGTCCTTGGTGCCAGGCAGTGAGGCCCACTAGATGATTTCAGGCCCTGAGGTCTATTTCTGATTGTTTGTTTGGTCAGAGACATTCCCTCCAGGGCCCTGGTGGAGGTTATTTATCTAGGGCACTAGCAGTCTCCATCCTGTTTCTCCTTGCAAAAAGGAGCAGATTCCAGTCCTGCAGATGGGTTAAGGACCTTCTAGGGTCCTGTCCAGCTCTCCTAGGTAACTACCTAACTCTTGGAATCTTCTCTGTGAACTTGGGACTCGCCTGGGAGACACTGAAAACCTTTTGGGAATGGCACATATTGATGTGCAATCCTGGAGAGGCTAGACTATCTGTGCAACCTTTGCAGGTTCCAGGTATCTCCTCATGCTACCCGTAGTGACACTGACCCTATCCAAATGCAGAGTTAGTGAAAAGATTGACAGAAAAGATAAGGAGGAGAAAAAAGTAAGTGAGCTCCACTTGTAAAACTATTCCTCTTTTAAAAGTTGTCTCGTTGTTCCCCAAATAATAAAAATTAAACTTAAACAGTTTTTTATAAGATGGTTGCCTAAGATGAGCATAAGAACTTGGGGGAAACTTTGAAGTGATATCAGGATAATAATATTAAGAATAATTTTCTAACCTCTGTGAAAAAATAATCAACTATTGATACATTAAATATGTTAGTGTGCCTAAAAAAAAAAAAAGAAAAAAAAAGACCAAGGATCATAACACAAGATTGCAGATTTTTAAGTCAGTGGTCAAACTAAGGGTAAGCAAAAATTACAAAGTACAAACTAAAGTTCTGTGCATTAGTCTGTACCCTAGGGGAGTCCAACTTCAGGCCTCAAGGGCCAGTATCCTGCAGGTTTTAGATATCACCCTGGGTCAACACACCTGAATCAAATGATTCATTCATTACCAGGCCTGGAGAACTTAAAGACATGTTGAGGAGGAAATTAGCCATTAAAATCAGCTGTGTTGGATCAAGGGCACATGTAAAACTTGCAGGACACCAGCCCTCGAGGCCTGGATTTGGACACCCCTGCCTGTACATGTTAACAGCACACTTGTGGTGAATCTGAGTTGTCTATGCAGACTCTTGCAGTTGAGTCTTGGTGTTGAGATGTGGAAACTAGAATGAAAAAAGCAAACATTTTAATTCAGTTTAGGCAATAACAAACATACTTACCTATTTTGTGGACTATTATTTTCTTGGCTTTTTTTTGTTTTAAAACAATTTCTTTTAAAACAGTTGTTAACAACCATCAAGAGACTTGATGGTTGTTAACTTCTCATTACTTGTCAATTAATATGAAGCTCTCCAATAAATTTCCAGTTTCCAGTTATCATGGCAGCTTTGGACCATTTGTCTTCTCAGCGAGGTGGAGGTGGATTACATCAGCTTACTTTGCTTTGCTGAGAACCAGCTGCACCTTTCAGTAAACAGTCAGCCACAACTCTATGACCGTGCTGGAAAAGTCCTGCAGAAAAGTGCAGAGAAGGTTAAAGTCTGCCTCCACTGGGATCACAGAAGTTCCGTTGACCAATCTGTCAGCGAGTTTCTCTTACAGTTTTTACCCAACATCCACTCACTCAGGTATACTGCTTATATGCATATTAATCTACTTATGCCCACATCTATATTTCATCTGTCTTTAACTTCGAATGTGTCATTCAGAAATTATTACATTGAATTAAAACTCTGACTTTAAAGATTTTTCTGATCTCTTGATGAATCTCATCAATAGAGCAGCAGAGGGAACAAAACATTGAGCATGATGATGATGATGGTAGCAGCTCTATAGTGAGCAGCAGATGAAAATTTCAGGCAATAGTCTTCATCACTTTGTGTGTCCACATGCAGATGTAGAAGATGTGTTAGAGCAGGATGAGTGTTTGTGTTGTAAGAGTGTAAAACAGTGTTCAGCTGCTCTGATGGAAGATGTGTTCATCACTGAATTTTTCCCTGTTATTGTTCCAGTGTTGATACAAAGACATCAGATGAAGACAGAATGAGGTTCTTTGTGAATCTGTTCTGTGCAGCAGCAGAGAGAGAACAGCAGACAGGAGAGAAGATACTGGAGCTGTTATCATCAGTGTGCACATATCAAACATTCCCTTTTGATGATGCATACATGAATGACGATATGAAGAAATATCAACCAGACTTCCTGTTGGATCTGTGCTCCCATATGAAGGACTATGAGACTAAAACAGGCTTGAGTGTCCTTCCATCATTACAGTCAGTTTTTTCAGCTCCTGCTGTCTGGTCCATAAACCTCTCAGAGAGAAAGACCTCCATCCTCCTGGAAGTGCTGAAACTCCAACCAGAGAAGAAACAAGTGGAGCTGACACAGTACACTCATAAAGAGAGTAAAATTAGGAGTTTCCTGCAGTGTCTGCCTTATATCTCACAGCTCAGGTAAATGAAATTTTCTTCACATGAGTCAAATATCTGTAAGAAAAGATGTGCTGTAAAAGAAGTGATGGAAATATTTGAAGCTCCATAAATTGTAAAGTGGTGATTTTGTCTTGTGCTATTTGTTTGTCATCAGCATCATATTTGTGACTTTATCTACATGGATCATATTGTAAATGTATTCAGACTCTGTCATATTTCAGAGGGAAACGTGCTCAGTACACTACTGTGTTTCACTGACCTGTTCAGCTGTTTGTTGCTGTGAAGTTTCATATTTTCTATAAATCTCAGATGAAACAGGATCTAAAGTAAAGAAGTTTCTCATCAGAAAGGTTGAATTTGATTTAAATTTGATAGGTGAAGAAATGAATTGATTTCATGTTAAATTCAATAAGCTGATGTAAGTTGTGTGAATGAAGGTGAGCATGTGACTGAGCTCATGCAGCAGAGAGGAGAGTGTTGGAGTGCACACATGTTTGATGGAAACTTGCGTGTTTGACCTGCAGCAGAATCAAGAAATGATGTGAAGAAGAAGAAGAACGTAGCTCAGTGCTGACAAGTCAGTCCTGTTTAAAGCTGCTCTTAAAACAACAACAACGTGACATCAAGTGTTTAAAGTCAAAGTTCAAACTGTTTGTGGCTTTTTGAAAATGAGAGCAGCTTCAAAATCAAAGCAGCTGTGAACCATCTCTATGCTGCAGTGATACAGCCAGAAACCTGAATCAATCATCGCCATGGAAACAACATGAAAGCAAACTCAATGAGTCCTTCAGTGAGTAACTCAGTAAATGAATGAGTTACATGAAGCTGCACTTTATCTCCTGACTTTGTTGAACTATACTGAGCATGATGTTGATGATGGTAGCAGCTCTATAGTGAATGTGTGGTTGTATTTCTGCACCTTAGATCTAATCATCATTAAATGTTTCCTTCTTATCGTTCCAGTGTTGATGCTTGTTGGTCACACAAAGAAAAAATCAGGTTCTTTGTAAATCTGTTCTGTGCAGCAGCAGAGAGAGAACAGCAGACAGGAGAGAAGATACTGGAGCTGTTATCATCAGTGTGCACATATCAAACATTCCCTTTTGATGATGCATACATGAATGACGATATGAAGAAATATCAATCAGACTTCCTGCTGGATCTGTACTCCCATTTGAAGGACTGTAAGACTAAAACAGGCTTGAGTGTCCTTCCATCATTACAGTCAGTTTTTTCAGCTCCTACAGTCTGGTCCATAAACCTCTCAGAGAGAAAGACCTCCAGCCTCCTGGAAGTACTGAAACTCCAACCAGAGAAGAAACAAGTGGAGCTGACACAGTACACTCATAAAAAGAGTAAAATTAGGAGTTTCCTGCAGTGTCTGCCTTATATCTCACAGCTCAGGTAAATGAAATCTTCTTCACATGAGTCAAATATCTGTAAGAAAAGATGTGCTGTAAAAGAAGTGATGGAAATATTTGAAGCTCCATAAATTGTAAAGTGATGATTTTGTCTTGTGCTATTTGTTTGTCATCAGCATCATATTTGTGACTTTATCTACATGGATCATATTGTAAATGTATTCAGACTCTGTCATATTTCAGAGGGAAACGTGGTCAGTACACCACTGTGTTTCACTGACTTGTTCAGCTGTTTGTTGCTATGAAGTTTCATATTTTCTATAAATCTCAGATGACTTTTAATGCTGGTGCAAAATGGTGCTTCATGAGCGTCGTGATAGCCAGGAAGGGGGGATAACACAGCTGCAAAACGTTGTTGCAATGCAGTAACATCTGCTCCCTGTGCCTGTGTGGGATGGTTGTCACAATGCAGCGAAATTGGAATGGTGGAATTTGGCACCTCCAGCCCCAACTCATCTCTTTCCTTAACCAGGCTCACCAGATGAGCAGCCTCAGCCCCTCTCCATGCTTTAACCCTTGTATGGTGTTCGGGTCTGTGAGACCCGTTTTCAGTTTTTCTCAAAAGAAAAATTAAACAATTATTTTTTCAACCTGAAATTCATTGGCTTTGGCTTATTTTCTGTGAAGAACATAAATCCGAACTAATTTTCAATGACCTCATACTGTACCTCCCCCCACGCATTTACATTACATACAAGGTGTTCGGGTCCACTGGACCCAGGTCTAATAAAAGTGTTGAAAGTGTAGGTCCTGTGTTCCCACACTCTGTCTTCCTCCTTTCTGGTGCTGCTGATAGTGTTTTCTTCCCCTCCTGCTCCCGCACAAAGTTGCCACATTGTTGAAAATTCAACTATCAACACCGTCTGCTCTTACATTCCCGCACATTTTACCCTCTTTCTTGAGGGATCCAAATTTTATTTTCTCATACCCTGTCCCACCTGCAAATTAGGGGCATAATACTATAAATAAGACTTTGCCAGTGTGGTTCTTTATCACAACTGATCAAGATGGCAAAAGATTATCTGCTGCGAGGGCCATCCAATTGATTTTTGGAAGAGAGAGGGGCTTCAGAGGATGATGTTGACAAAGAGGTTTCAGAATATTTCACATTTCTGAAAATTCAGAGTCTGACAGTGACTTTGAAGAAGAGGATGAGGTTGAGCACCATTTAGTAACAAAACAAAGACGAGTACCCCATCAGCAGCCAGCTCCAGGACCAGAACAAGCCCACCAGACAGCAAGTGAAGAAATATGGATGTCAATAACTGGTGAAATTGAATGGTCTTCTTGCCCAATAAATGAGCCACCCTGCAGAGCTGTTACTGTAATAAGGCAGGGCCAACACGGCTGACAGTTACTCATGTGCAGGACATCAAGTCTTCATTTGAGCTTTTCATCCCAGATTCCATCCAGAAAATTATTCTGGATTGCAGTAATCTAGAAGGACGGTGTGTTTTTGGAGAGAGGTGGAAGGAGATGGACCAAATTGATCTGCAGGCCTACTTTGGGGTTCTTATCCTTGCAGGAGTTTTGAGGTCCAAAGGGGAATCCACAGAATCCTGTGGGATGCAGAAACCGGCAAGAACCTTTCCGTGCATCAATGTCTCTGGAAAACTTCCACAAAATTTCCAGGATTATCCGTTTTGATAACCGAGACGACAGACCAGCTCGACGGCAGAGAGACAAGCTAGCTACCATCAGGACAGTGTGGCATAAGTGTGTGCACCACCTCCCCCTGTTTTACAACCCTGGGCCTAATGTCACCATTGATGAGCAGCTGATGCCATTTAGTTGTGAAACATATTGCTTCACGTGTAAATGTGTTGTCTTTCCACTCACTCCACTTGATTATAACTGATTTATTTTTTATAACATTTTATAAAAGAAAACAAAAAAAAACGAGAAGCACATTGATTCATAAATGTGATCTAACAAAGGTAAAGGGAAAAAAATAACTATGTTTGCTGTTCATATGGCTTGTAATTGGGATGAAGTAAACATCTGTTGAGTAATTTAACATAAAATTGTTTGATAGTGTTAATTTGGAAAGCCAAAACTCTAGCGGGTCCACCAGACCCATGAACACTGGCTGAGTAACAAAAATATGAACACCACACAAGGGTTAAGGAGGTTGAGGTGATATACAGTCATGTGAGAAAATTAGGACACCCCATTAAATAATCGACTCTTTATTAAATGTTCACGTATCAATGTCCAATCATGTTTTCATGTACTACTGGAAAAGAAAGTGACTTAATTGCAATTAAACAACAAAAATTAAACAATTTTTACACATTTAAAAAAAAAAAAAAAAGAGATGAACAAAAATGTGTCTTTTAATGGTGGAAAACGTTTGGACACCCTACCCCCCAATAACTAGTGTTGCCCCCTTTGGCTGATATAACTTCAGTGAGACGGCTTTTGTTGCCTTTTACCAGTCTCTGACATCGATCCGAAGCTCCTCAATCCACTTCTCAATGCAGAATTCTTTCAGCTGTGAGATGTTTGAGGGTTTTCTTGCATTTCAAGTCACTCCACAGCATCTCAATGGGATTAAGATCAGGGCTTTCACTTGGCCATTCCAGGACTCTCTTCTTTGTTTTTAGCCAGTCCTTGGTGGATTGGCTCGTATGCTTTTGGTCATTGTCATGTTGCAGTGTCCAGTTCCGCTTCAGCTGTAATTTTCTTTTTTTTTCTTCTTTTTTTTCCCCCTCTTTATTTATGAAGTTTTACACATGTAATTTCACATATCAGGCCCAATACAGCAAGTACCAACCTATACAAAGACATATCAAGACAGATTAGGCCATTAAAATTCGGATGATAACAATAAAACAGATAAAAGAAAAAGAAAAAAAGTGAAAAAGGAAAAACAGAAAATAACAAAAACCCCCCCAAAAAAACCCAAATTAAAAATCAACTCCCCCCCCGCCCCCCCAAAACCAGAACAAAAGGGAACCCCATGATACAAAAGTTTACTCTGCTGGACCAGGCTGATGCCGAGGATGCGGACACGGAGGCTGGCGCCGCAGCTGACGGCATGGGAGCCGCAGGTGGTGGCGCCGCAGGTGGTGGCGCCGCAGGCAACGGCGCCGCAGGCAGGCAGCGGCGCCGCAGGCAACGGCGTGGGAGCCGCAGGCAGACGGTGGCGCCGCAGGCAACGGCGTGGGAGCCGCAGGCAGACGATGGCTGGACAGGCTCCTCGGTCCCCCTAGTGGAAGCAGCAGGCTGAGGAGGCTCACAGGACCCCTCAGCGGAAGCTGCCGCAGAACCAGTAGGCACGTGGGCCTCTGGCACACATAAGGAAGACTGCTGTTGCGCGGAGCACTGACCCTGCTCAGGGAGCAACAGCCGGGTGCAGTCCTCATCTGGCTTCTTAGCCTCCAGTGTCCAGAGTCCACTGAGGGCTGCAAGTCAGCCTCTGAGGAGGCCCTGGAGCAAGTTACAGTCTGAAAACTAGCCAGCTCATGAGGAAATATGTCAGTATTAGTATGCTTGTCTCTCTGCTTGGGGTGAATGCTAGAAAAACAGTCCAAAATGTGTGGAGTAGGCACAGCCTCCTGAAAAGGGGCAAGCGAAGACTGTGACTGAGCACTTAACTGTGCTACTGACTGCGCTATGGACTGCCGTAAAGGTTGTAATGATGCCAGTGGTGATGGTGGCTGAGAGGCTGACAGAACTGAAAACTGAGCTACCGGTAGCGGAGTTGATTGTGGTGGAGGCGTTGACTGAGCTAATGGCTGCTGAGCAGCTAACTGAACTGATGACTGAACAGATTGCACTGACAGACGTGCAGCAGGTGAAGTGGGGAAATCACTGGGAGTACTATCCCCTGTCACGAAACACTCAGCCCCAGAGTACAAAGTCCCAAAGTCAGAAATAACACTATCAGTGTCCTGTACACTCACCACAGCCGGGCGCGCTGAAGTGCCAAACTCCGGTTTCGGGGTGATGCGCCGGCGGTGCAATTGTTGCTTCCTTGTGGAAGAGGAAGCAGGGGTGCCTGAAAGAAAGGAGGTAGAACGCTTTTGCGGCTGCTCCTGCTGCGGTGTGGAAATGGCCACCGCTCCCGTCAATACCACAGGTGTGAGAGGAAGTGTGGTAGGGTGATGATGGCAAGGGTAGCATTTCTTCTTTAAAAGTGGATTGAGAGATTTGGCCACAAACCTTGGTGAAAAATGCTGCTGGCGCCGAGAACACCAAGCGGCGAGGGTTTCCAGAAGGGCAGCTGAATCTTCCTTCCCAGGACCGCCCATGCCAAATAGTTCATAGTTCAGCCTCGCTCTCAGAGCTGTTATTATGCGTTTTAGTCCATTAATGTCCAGGAAAGTGACAGTGGAGGCAGTGGACAACAAGAAATGATCAAAGAAAACTAGCTCCAGCTGCCTGTTGTAGGGGTCGGCAGTGTGGATTATCCTCCCATAGTAATTCCACAACAGCGTGAGATACTTCCCCACTGACACTAAACGTGAGTCTGCTGGATCCATGCTGGTCACGTCGTACTGTCATGACTGGGGCAGCAGTAGTGTGGAGGTGAGGAGGAGGATCCAAATAGCAGACAGTGGCGGAGGTGCAAGTGAGTTTTATTTACAGTGAACAATAACCAAGGTGTGGGCAGAACCGAACATAAACCTAAAATGGGAAAACTAACACAAAAGGAGGACACGGGGCAAGGAGCAGAGAGACAGTGAAGCACGGAATAATGCTAAATACACAGAAGATTCACAGAGAAACACAGACGACGCGACAAGGAGCACAGGCAGACACGCAGTATAAATACACACACCAGGTAATTAGGAAATGGCAGACAGGAGGGGACACAGCTGGAACTAATGGGCATAATGAGACACAAACTTACAAAGTAAAACAAGAAACTCACAGACTGTTTCACAATACCAACTCGGGGACACGAACAGGACACAGAGGAAGGACACACGTAGGGATGATAGAAACACTAAACACACAACTCAAACCCTAAGAACAAATACAAAACAGCAGAAACTGGAAAATAATAACAATAAACTCAAAACACTGGGTCAAAGACCCAGGACCATGACAATATGACCACCAAGGGTCCTTGCCACTTGGTTAGTAACTTTGAACTTTAAGAAGGGAGTAATACAAGCACTTTGTCTCCCAATGAAAATTGCCTGAGTTTAGCCCCGCCACCCTTGCGTTTTGCATACAGGGAGTGCAGAATTATTAGGCAAATGAGTATTTTGTCCACATCATCCTCTTCATGCATGTTGTCTTACTCCAAGCTGTATAGACTCGAAAGCCTACTACCAATTAAGCATATTAGGTGATGTGCATCTCTGTAATGAGAAGGGGTGTGGTCTAATGACATCAACACCCTATATCAGGTGTGCATAATTATTAGGCAACTTCATTCCCTTTGGCAAAATGGGTCAAAAGAAGGACTTGACAGGCTCAGAAAAGTCAAAAATAGTGAGATATCTTGCAGAGGGATGCAGCAGTCTCAAAATTGCAAAGCTTCTGAAGCGTGATCATCGAACAATCAAGCGTTTCATTCAAAATAGTCAACAGGGTCGCAAGAAGCGGGTGGAAAAACCAAGGCGCAAAATAACTGCCCATGAACTGAGAAAAGTCAAGTGTGCAGCTGCCAAGATGCCACTTGAGAACCAGTTTGGCCATATTTCAGAGCTGCAACATCACTGGAGTGCCCAAAAGCACAAGGTGTGCAATACTCAGAGACATGGCCATGGTAAGAAAGGCTGAAAGACGACCACCACTGAACAAGACACACAAGCTGAAACGTCAAGACTGGGCCAAGAAATATCTCCACACTGGTTTTTCTAAGGTTTTATGGACTGATGAAATGAGAGTGAGTCTTGATGGGCCAGATGGATGGGCCCGTGGCTGGATTGGTAAAGGGCAGAGAGCTCCAGTCCGACTCAGACGCCAGCAAGGTGGAGGTGGAGTACTGGTTTGGGCTGGTATCATCAAAGATGAGCTTGTGGGGCCTTTTCGGGTTGAGGATGGAGTCAAGCTCAACTCCCAGTCCTACTGCCAGTTTCTGGAAGACACCTTCTTCAAGCAGTGGTACAGGAAGAAGTCTGCATCCTTCAAGAAAAACATGATTTTCATGCAGGACAATGCTCCATCACACGCGTCCAAGTACTCCACAGCGTGGCTGGCAAGAAAGGGTATAAAAGAAGAAAAACTAATGACATGGCCACCTTGTTCACCTGATCTGAACCCCATTGAGAACCTGTGGTCCATCATCAAACGTGAGATTTACAAGGAGGGAAAACAGTACACCTCTCTGAACAGTGTCTGGGAGGCTGTGGTTGCTGCTGCACGCAATGTTGATGGTGAACAGATCAAAACACTGACAGAATCCATGGATGGCAGGCTTTTGAGTGTCCTTGCAAAGAAAGGTGGCTATATTGGTCGCTGATTTGTTTTTGTTTTGTTTTTGAATGTCAGAAATGTATATTTGTGAATGTGGAGATGTTATATTGGTTTCACTGGTAAAAATAAATTATTGAAATGGGTATATATTTGTTTTTTAAGTTGCCTAAGAATTATGCACAGTAATAGTCACCTGCACACACAGATATCCCCCTAAAATAGCTAAAACTAAAAACAAACTAAAAACTACTTCCAAAAACATTCAGCTTTGATATTAATGAGTTTTTTGGGTTCATTGAGAACATGGTTGTTGTTCAATAATAAAATTATTCCTCAAAAATACAACTTGCCTAATAATTCTGCACTCCCTGTATGTGTTGAGTCTAGCCCTGCCAAACTAAGGGACTGCTGATGTTCGTGACCCTGGAGCTAATTCTCCTGTGATAATATCTGCAGCTTTGCTTTCAAGTACAGGACATACTGAATCTAATTTTTCGCTGAGTTTGGACCTTCCTCCCAGTTTTCTTTAATCAGGTCCAACATCCCCCATGGCTTTCTGTCGAACAGTAACTCAAAGGGAGAAATTCCTGTGGAGGCCTCGGGAATCTCTTGCACTGCAAACAACAGAGGGTCTAATAAGCAATTGCATTCATTCTCGTCAATGAACTTATGAATCATGGATTTCAAACCCTTATTCAGGCACTCCACCAGCCCATCAGTCTGCGGGTGGTAAATGCTGGCACAAACTGATTTAATATCTAGTAAGCTGTACAGCTTTTTTAGTGCGCAAGACATGAAAGACATGCTCTGGTCAATCAGTATCTCTTTCAGCATACTGACACGTGAGATGGCCTGAAATTGTACCTGTGCTACTCTCTTTGCAGAAATGGTACTCAATGGCACCGCTTCGGGATATTGTGTTGCATAATCCACCAGAACTAATACAAAGTAATATCTGTGTGTACTTCGGTGAAATGGCCCAATGAGGTCCATGCTAATGTGCTCAAATGGGAACTCCCTGAATGGTCAAAGGAGCTTTTGGAATGGCTGGTTGGTTAACCAGCTCACACTCTAGGCAGGATGCACACCAGCGTCGCACATCCCCTCGGATGCCCTGCCAATCAGAAATCGAGCCATTATTCAATCCAGAGTCTTGTCATATTACATTTGCCCCTCCATGGAGTTATAATGAGTCTCCAATGAGTGACATGAGTAGAGATTTCCATCTCTCCAGATTGCATTTTATTTTATTTAAAAGTGGGATGTGGTTTAATTTAGTTAAATCTGCAAGTTTAGGAGAGATATTAATACCTAAATTTTTTATATTTCCAGATTGCAATGGGAATTAATCAGAAGATCAGTAGATTTTAACCAGTTAATTAAATAATCTGAAACTCTTGAAAAAGAGTTTATTAATGTAATTATCCCAGAGAGATGGGTTTGTGATCCCACACATCACTCGGACCAGACACACTGTTCAGGTTATGTTTTTTCTATTGTGTTTTCGCAGTATTTCTTTTGGTTTGGTGCTAGTCTCCTGTCGATAAGCCAGCTGTCTTGCCGATTCTTCCCCTTTCACCAGTTCCCGGCGTCACTAAAAAGGGAGAGACCTTATTATGCCAACAAGCGGCAGCTGCCCCTTCAGCAGTGTGTCCACCTGCAGATGTAGCAGATGTGTTAGAGCAGGATGAGTGTTTGTGTTGTAAGAGTGTAAAACAGTGTTCAGCTGCTCTGATGGAAGATGTGTTTAACATGGAGCTTCATTATGTACAGGAAGGACAAGATGGAGTCCATCAGTAGTGTTTGTTTGTTTTTATGCAGCTCACATCAAATCATCACTAAATGTTTCCTTCTTATTGTTCCAGTGTTGATTTTGAGGATCCAGATGAAGAAATCAGGTTCTTTGTGAACCTGTTCTGTGCAGCAGCAGAGAGAGAACAGCAGACAGGAGAGAAGATACTGGAGCTGTTATCATCAGTGTGCAGATTTGATACATTCCCTTTTGTTGCCATTGATGATGATTTGGAGAAATATCAGTGTGACTTCCTGCTGGATATGTGCTCCCATATGAAGGACTATGAGACTAAAACAGGCTTGAGTGTCCTTCCATCATTACAGTCAGTTTTTTCAGCTCCTGCTGTCTGGTCCATAAACCTCTCAGAGAGAAAGACCTCCATCCTCCTGGAAGTGCTGAAACTCCAACCAGAGAAGAAACAAGTGGAGCTGACAGGCTGCTCACATGAAGAGAGTGAAGTGAGGAGTTTCCTGCAGTGTCTGCCTTATATCTCACAGCTCAGGTAAATAAAATTTTCTTCACATGAGTCAAATATCTGTAAGAAAAGATGTGCTGTGAAAAGAAGTGATGGAAATATTTGAAGCTCCATAAATTGTAAAGTGGTGATTTTGTCTTGTGCTATTTGCTTGTCATCAGCATCATATTTGTGACTTTATCTACATGGATCATATTGTAAATGTATTCAGACTCTGTCATATTTCAGAGGGAAACGTGCTCAGTACACCACTGTGTTTCACTGACCTGTTCAGCTGTTTGTTGCTGTGAAGTTTCATATTTTCTATAAATCTCAGATGAAACAGGATCTAAAGTAAAGAAGTTTCTCATCAGAAAGGTTGAATTTGATTTAGATTTGATAGGTGAAGAAATGAATTGATTTCATGTTAAATTCAATAAGCTGATGTAAGTTGTGTGAATGAAGGTGAGCATGTGACTGAGCTCATGCAGCAGAGAGGAGAGTGTTGGAGTGCACACATGTTTGATGGAAACTTGCATGTTTGACCTGCAGCAGAATCATGAAATGATGTGAAGAAGAAGAAGAACGTAGCTCAGTGCTGACAAGTCAGTCCTGTTTAAAGCTGCTCTTAAAACAACAACAACGTGACATCAAGTGTTTAAAGTCAAAGTTCAAACTGTTTGTGGCTTTTTGAAAATGAGAGCAGCTTCAAAATCAAAGCAGCTGTGAACCATCTCTATGCTGCAGTGATGCAGTCAGAAACATCCTTTACACCTGAATCCATCATCGCCATGGAAACAACATGAAAGCAAACTCAATGAGTCCTTCAGTGAGTAACTCAGTAAATGAATGAGTTACATGAAGCTGCACTTTATCTCCTGACTTTGTTGAACTATACTGAGCATGATGATGATGATGGTAGCAGCTCTATAGTGAGCAGCAGATGAAGATTTCAGACAGCAGAGAGTCTTCATCACTTTGTGTGTCCACCTGCAGATGTAGCAGATGTGTTAGAGCAGGATGAGTGTTTGTGTTGTAAGAGTGTAAAACAGTGTTCAGCTGCTCTGATGGAAGATGTGTTTAACATGGAGCTTCATTATGTACAGGAAGGACAAGATGGAGTCCATCAGTAGTGTGTGGTTGTTTTTATGCAGCTCACATCTAATCATCACTAAATGTTTCCTTCTGATTGTTCCAGTGTTGATTTTGAGGATCCAGATGAAGAAATCAGGTTCTTTGTGAACCTGTTCTGTGCAGCAGCAGAGAGAGAACAGCGGACAGGAGAGAAGATACTGGAGCTGTTATCATCAGTGTGCACATATCAAAATTTCCCTTTTACTAACGCTGACATGGATGATGATCTGAAGAAATATCAGTGTGACTTCCTGCTGGATATGTGCTCCCATATGAAGGACTATGAGACTAAAACAGGCTTGAGTGTCCTTCCATCATTACAGTCAGTTTTCCAGTCAGCTCCTGCAGTCTGGTCCATAAACCTCTCAGAGAGAAAGACCTTCATCCTCCTGGAAGTGCTGAAACTCCAACCAGAGAAGAAACAAGTGAAGCTGACAGGCTGCTCACATGAAGAGAGTGAAGTGAGGAGTTTCCTGCAGTGTCTGCCTTATATCTCACAGCTCAGGTAAATGAAATTTTCTTCACATGAGTCAAATATCTGTAAGAAAAGATGTGCTGTGAAAAGAAGTGATGGAAATATTTGAAGCTCCATAAATGGTAAAGTGATGATTTTGTCTTGTGCTATTTGTTTGTCATCAGCATCATATTTGTGACTTTATCTACATGGATCATATTGTAAATGTATTCAGACTCTGTCATATTTCAGAGGGAAACGTGCTCAGTACACTACTGTGTTTCACTGACTTGTTCAGCTGTTTGTTGCTGTGAAGTTTCATATTTTCTATAAATCTCAGATGAATTTTAATGCTGAAACAGGACAACAGTTTATAAAATAAACAAGGTTAGATTTGATTTAGATTTGATGAGTGTAGAATGAATTGATTTAGATGTTAAATTCAAGAAAGTGATGTAAAGAAGAAAGTGAAGAGAGGAGTTTACTAAAGTTTCTGCCTTAATTGTCTGAGCTCAGGTGAAAAAGGTGGTGCATAGGTAATTTTGTTTACACTTTCTGTTACAGCTCGGTAATAATGGGGTAATCGTAGGGTAATAAGGCAAACAGAAGAACATTATGATGTGGTAATTATTATACATGTACTAAATTAATGACCACTTGATATTTAAGTAATATCATAATAGCAACAATGGTTATAGTTGAGCAATATTATGTTGAAATTTATGTAATTGAATGATAGGAGCAGGCAGCACGGTGGCACGGTGGTTAGCACTGTTGCCGCACAGCAAGAAGGTCCTGAGTTCAATTCCACCATCAGGTCGGGGTCTTTCTGTGTGGAGTTTGCATGTTCTCCCCGTGTTTGCGTGGGTTCCCTCCGGGTACTCCGGCTTCCTCCCACCGTCCAAAGACATGCAACTTGTGGGGATAGGTTAATTGGAAAATCCAAATTGCCATTAGGTGTGAATGTGCGAGTGAATGTGAGTGCGAATGGTTGTCTGTCCCTGTGTGTTGGCCCTGCGACAGACTGGCGACCTGTCCAGGGTGTACCCCGCCTCTTGCCCTATGACAGCTGGGATAGGCTCCAGCGCCCCCCGCGACCCTGAAAAGGATAAGCGGAAGTGAATGGATGGATGGATGGAATGATAGGAGCCAAAAAACTGTGAGTAATAATCTGGAAATATAGCTGTGTAATAAAGTGGTAATAGTAGTGTGACAAGGCAGAAACAAGAGTCCCTATATATAAGAAGAAGAAGAAGACTCCAAGTAATTGATTCATCTATCCCATGTGGTTATGGTTTGTAATGCTGACAAAAATCCACCTGATGGCACTCTGGATGTAAATGGTTGGTTTGTTTTCTGCTCTAACAACCAGAAAGTCAGAAACCAAAAGAAAAATTTTAGTTGCAAAGTTTTGGATTAAACTTTGGTTCCTAGCAATAGTAATAATAGTAATAATTTTGACATATGATAGTGTTAGAGGACTTAGTGAACAGAAGTATTTAACTTGACAGAAAAAAAAAGAACTTAAATGTTTAAAATTTCTTCAGAAAGTTCTCAACCAAATGGTTGAGTTTTCACTTTATTTTGCTAATTCAAACATTAACGTAAATGTTATTAAAATTAATTATTTGCCATAGAATCAATCTACTGGACCCATTTCCTTATCCATTGCTGTTAATTAATCACATTAAGTGTTAGCACAGCAAGAATATGCTGAAAGAATTTCCTCAATAAATTCCTTAATAAATACTCATTTATTTATAAATTTTTAACTTTCTGAGTCAACATTAGTAAATATTTAAAATTAAAAAGTAAACCTGGAAATCATAATTATCAATTATGATAATAAAATAATAATAATAATTCCCTTTTAATTAAATGGCACTAGCTTGTAAATGAATATTGGAAATTGTCAAAATTATAATTAAATGTTTCACAATTACTAGACGGACACTAAACAAGTCTATGGCTCAAGACCATGTGCTCCTGTGACTGATTCATGAGCAATGTTCCCTCTAAGCTGCGCACGTGCGCAATCGTGCACTACTGGCACGGTCTCCACGCACAGAAAATCTGCATTGCGAACAAAAAAAATCGAATCTCAATTGAAATCAAAGTAAATACGTTTACAATTCATTCTGTCTTGCAGTGTGAGTCAGTAAGTGACTGGTGACTGGCTGCTCCAGCCAATAATGCGATTCACATTCGTATATACGCAGCTAATCAACGTCGTTGACAGGCTATGACAGCGTCCTTATGTGCCAACACCAGTGTTTTAGCTAGCAAAGTGGCGTGGCTGATGTGGAGTTAAACCATGTTAGTGACAACGTGTACAACTACTGGAGATGTGAGCAGGACAGATGGAACAATTGACGGAAAAAGTGTGGACTTTATACCAGTTTTTAAATTGTGTTGATAGGCCACGTAAAACCAGAGTTATGATAAAAATATCTGCAATGTTTGGTTTTCTTCCTGAATACTATCTTTGTTTATATTTACTGAAGAAACGGTAAAAACACGTTTTATAAGGAAAGCGCTCAAAAGCGCTCTCCGCCTGTGAGCAAAAACAAATCCAAAAAAACCCCCACCCTTTCCTGTTGGTGGAAAAATGTACCATGTCCACCAGTAAAAAGTAATATGGCAACATGGCATTTAGTTGTTTAGGAAGGGGGGAAGTTTTAGGAGTGACGCCGGTTTTGAGATGTGAGAGATTTGCAACATTTAGCGCAAATCTTGTGTAGTTAGTGTGTAGTGTAGTCAATAGTTTCGTTGTGTGTGTCAGAGCAATGAGGCGACTGCTGAATGTTACAGGAGTGATACATCTCCTGTTGTCAGGCCTGCAGGTATCAGGCTGTTGTTCTCCTTTATCTCATAGTGGACAGAAATTATTTTGATGCAGAACAGCTGATTGTTCTGTAAATAGTTTGAAATGTTTATTTAAAAAAAAAAAGCCTTGGCTGCATTTTTAGGTAAACAGCTGCAGAAAACGTTGTTGTTTGCAAAACTCAGTTTTTTGATGAAGTAACTATATAATTAATTGCCCAACATTGGTCATTATATACTGTATTTTGCAGACAGAGTTACAGGACTCTCTCCCAGACCACAGACTCATACTCATAATACAAATCAGAGCTTTATAAAAGAAAAGAAAGTTGTATTTTCAAAATTAGAGTTCAAGTTATTTTTACTTCCAAAAGTGTTAACATACTACACAGGTCATGAACAAGATTTTTTTTTAAATTTTCATTTTAAGTGGGCTAAAACAGTTAATTAAAAGTAGTCTAACATAAATGTAAATGCTGTAATTTGATTATTTTAATAAACCATGTTACTTGCATGGATTCGATGCTGGCGTGACCACAGTGCACATGTCTAATTGCCTAACAAGCTCATCACTGGACCCACTTCAGTTTGCCTACCAGCCTGGCATTGGAGCGGATGATGCCGTCATTCACCTCCTACATCGTTCCCTCGCTCACCTGGAGACCGCTGGAAGCACTGTGAGAATCATGTTCTTTGATTTCTCCAGTGCCTTCAACACCATTCTTCCCTCGGTTCTGAAGGACAAGCTGGAGAACTCTGGAGTGGACCATCACCTCACTACCTGGATGTTGGACTACCTCACCGACCGACCACAGTATGTGAGGACTCAGGGCTGTGTGTCGGACAGGGTCGTCTGCAGTACGGGGGCCCCACAGGGAACGGTTCTGGCTCCGTTCCTCTTCACCATCTACACTGCAGTCTTCTCCCACAATTCCACCCAGTGCTTCCTGCAGAAGTTCTCTGATGACTCTGCAATAGTCGGCCTCATCACTGATGGGGACGACAAGGAGTACAGAGGACTGACTCAAGACTTTGTGGACTGGTGCCAGCTGAACTACCTCCAGATCAATGCCAGTAAAACCAAGGAGCTGGTGGTAGACTTCCGCAGGCACAAGCATTCTCCACTGCAACCACTGAACATCCAGGGTATGGACATTGAGGCTGTGGACAGCTACAGGTACCTTGGTGTTCATCTGAACAACAGACTGGACTGGACTCATAACTCAGACGCCCTCTACAGGAAAGGGCAGAGCAGGCTGTACCTGCTGCGGAGACTCAGGTCGTTTGGGGTGGAGGGCCCACTCCTGAAGACCTTCTATGACTCTGTGGTGGCTTCTGCTATCTTTTATGGTGTGGTCTGCTGGGGCGGCAGCATCTCTGCTGGGGACAGGAAGAGACTGAACAGGGTGATCCGAAGGGCCAGCTCTGTTCTAGGATGCCCTCTGGACCCAGTGGAGGTGGTGAATGACAGGAGAATGGCGGCTAAGCTGTCATCCCTGTTGGACAACGTCTCCCACCCCATGCAGCAGACTGTGACAGCACTGAGCAGCTCCTTCAGTGGGAGACTGCGGCACCCACGGTGTGGGACGGAGAGATTTCGCAGGTCTTTCCTCCCCACTGCTGTCAGACTCCACAACAACTTTAACTGAACAAACACACACATCCACACATGTGCAATAACACTAAGTGCAATAATCTTTTCTGGCATCGTTGTATTTTTACTCAGTTGTATATAGCATTCGTATTCTATTTTTATCTTATTGTATATTTTTATTCTATTTTATTCTACTGTATATAGTATATTATTTTATTCTATTCTGTACAGCTGTGTACTGTATTTATTCTTATTGTATTCTAATTTTTGCGTCATAACTTTTGCACTGTCCACTTCCTGCTGTGACAAAACAAATTTCCCACGTGTGGGACTAATAAAGGTTATCTTATCTTATCTTAATGTTGCTTACAGTGGTCCAAGGGACCACTAAGGGAATTTGTGTGTTTGCTCAGACATTGTTCATGAGCGGTGTCTTCTGATACCATACACATACAAGCACAGTGTTTCTGAGTTCATGGCCTCATAGAAAAGCGCAAGGGCTGGGGCTCTCCGCCTATAGTTCAGTTTCAGTTTATATTGCCAACAAACAAGATAAGTGGGGCTTTAAATTGTTCTGTCGAGCAAGTTAATTTGGTATCATCCACGACTTGCTGCTATATCAAGGGGAATCCATGATCTTTAATGTTACCTTCAGTGAAGAGAAAAAGATGCTCCCACCCTCCCTGATTTCTTTTGTCACAACTTCTTCACAAGTTTCAGCTTGGTCCAGATCTTGCACTAGCATTTAATCAGAGGGACAAATATGAGTATTTTTGTTCTGAATCACTTTTTAAATGCAATATTTTGTTATTCAATACACAATTTTCCTTTACCAGCAAAGTTCAGTCACATACTACTAGAAATAAACTATATCCAGTGACTTGAATAACATTTTATACGTAAACTATTAAGAGACATCTCAACCATTTGGTAGATATCAATATTTTAAAAACTATAGAGTCTATTGAAAAAAGTATAAGTGATTGTGGTTATTCCTCACCCAAGTCAATGAGAAATGCAAACATAAACTCCATTTCATTTTTCTTGGTGGGGTAGTTAAAAGGATAAGTAAGTAAGTAAAATTTATTTATATAGCACATTTCACATAAAAATCACAAAGTGCTTCACAATAAAATCAGACATACAAGATGCTATCCATGTTCTTCCGCTTGTCCATTTCAGGGTTGTGGGGGTTTCAACACCACCCACCTGTTGCGCCTTCATCACTGATTGACCTCTAGACATCCAAAGATCCAGCCTCCTGCAGCAAGTAGCACCAAGCTGCCTGCTTGCATACTGAAAAATTACGGGCTGTCATATTGAAAAAATGCCTATTATTAGAAATAAACCACTACAAAATGTATTGGGGATGGATAGTTGGGATATTAGTATACCATATAGTATATATAGTATACCATACCTCCGACCCCCTCACCTAATCTGTTGAAAACTGGACTGCAGAATTTTTGGAAGAATATGCATGAAAAAAAAAATAATTCCCTCTCGCTCCTGCAGGACAATCTTTATCCTTCAAGCTCAGGTCGTCTACCAAAGGTCTGAGAGCTCCTGTGCTCCTGCGCAGTATCTTTGCTGTTCCTAGGACTGCCCTCTTCGGATGTTGATCCTGGGATCTGCTGGAGCCACTCGCTTAGTTTGGGGGTCACTGACTGGGTGCTCCAATTACCACTGGGACCACCGTTAGCTTCACCCTCACATGGTCATTTTCGACCATCCTAGGGGGTGTCTCCCATTTTGACCTCAGGACTTCCACTCCATACTCAGCACAGATGTTTATATAGATAGATGGATAGATGGATGGATGGTTATAGCAGAATTTTGATATGATAGTACTGTAAATTAACTGGTTATTACTTTTGTAATTGCATAGCAATAATCTAGAAATTACCAAATTATTACATTAAAAGTTCTGTTTTCAATATCATATTAGTACATAATATGGTTTTTAACAATGTAGCTCATCCTATATTTTCTCATTTCATCTCCACTGTGTTTCAGCTGTGATCCAGACTTCTTCCAGAGAGTGTGTACATCCATGTCTGTAAGATCCAGAGAGGAGGCCCAGCAGCTGGAGTCTCTGCTGCAGCTCCTGGGGTTCCAGCTGCTGTTAACAGGAGAGTTACACAGGAAAAGCTGCTGGTCTGTGGGGAGAGTTCTCAAACTGTGTGGCTCTAAAGTGGATCTCATCCTCACACCCAGCAAGATGTCTGCCAGAGGAGCTGCTCTCCTCTTTAGACACACAACACAACTACACAGTCTGAGGCAGGAAGTGAAATCATGACTCTCTTGTTCTTCTAACACCATTTATCTGCTGTCCACTTTGAATCTTTGGTTCTTGGTGTTCATCATTTCTGCTCTTTTGTCTCTTTGATCTTCAGGCTTTCCATCGACATGTCCTTGCTCCTGTTTCAGTGGGTAAGAAGAGGCAGAGTGGTCTGTCCACTGGCTGTGGAAGAGCTTTCTCTTGTGCCTAAGAAAGCCCGACCATCACAGAGAGTATTGTTGAGGGCTGTCAGTAGTTTGGCTTCCCTGCTGAGACACTGGACAGTCGGACGGTTAGACCTGACTGAGAGCTGCATCCCTGCTCAGGGTCTGATTACTCTGCTGCTCCATGATGGTCCTCTAACAGTCAAGTAAATGTCTTTCCTGAACATCACAGGCCAAATAAAATGTACATTTTTACTTTAAAGCTAATTTTATATTTATGGTCTCTGCAGACTGAGTGAAGAGAGCTTCCAGCAGCTTCTGTGTCTCCTCCATGAAATCCAGGACAAGGACTTGACGTTGTCCTTCTTCAGTAAGGTTGGTGGAGACCTGACCTCCTGCTGTCTGAACTGGGAGCTTCTTCACTATCTGCTGCAGCAGGCGTCAGCTCAGACCATCACTGTGAACCTGAGGAAGAACCTCTTCTTACAGGAGGAAACCACACGTCTGCTTCCCTTTCTGGACAGGATTGTGTTTAAAAGGTGCTGAATGTAGTTTGATCTTTTACCAAACACAGTTTCTGCTGTTTAATCAGGAGGATTTGAAATGCTGTCTCATCTTTAATCAGCAGTTTATGGATCCTTTAAACAAAGGTGGAAAGAAACTGTTTTTTTTTTTCAGGCCCAGTCCCAGCTTTGTGATGAGCTCCATCAGAGAGCTCTACAGAGCTCATGACAGTCACGCTGTACCCAGTTTACTGAGGTCACTTGGTCATGTGATCAACCTGAGCTGCAGAGAGCTGGACTCAGTGGACTGTGCTGCTCTGATCTTCATCCTCAAACACGGAGACAGAGTCAAACTGAACCTCCTGTGGACCTCCATACCAGCAGAGGGAGCAGAGTCCATCCTCTTCATGCTGGACAAAGTTTCTCATCTCAGGTCAGATATTTGTGGTAAATTTCATGTAATATGAACACATAGGTTAATCTTCCTACAAAAGGTCAACATTTTGGCTTTGTACTAATTACCTGCTGATCAGATTGTCCAACAGTAAACTGAAAGAGAAATAAACAAGCCCAATTACACCGATTAAAATCATCTACAACACACTCTTTAACATTCGGTACTTCTGCATTTGTTTTTTCCTTGCAGTGTTGACAGGAATCAGCTGCTCAGGTTCATCCACTGCTGTGCTGCCTGTGACGTCCAGCAGGAGGCAGCGTCAGGCCTGCTGAGGACTCTGCAGCACAGCTTGGATCTGTCCTGCTCCTCCTGTGTGGAGCTACCAGAGGAGGATCAGCCTGAGCCTCTGAGTCTGACTGCTGATGACTGCAGGGCCGTCTCCACCATCCTGACACACAGCAGCCAGGACACACAGCTCGACCTGCGAGACTGTGAGGTGGAGGACAGCGTGCTGGACCTGCTGTTTCCTGTCCTCCACAGGGTCCGCCTCAGGTGGGAAAGACCACAGAAGAGTCTAAACCAGAGAGAAGCTTGTTCACACTGGTGTTGATGCATCCTGATAGTTTCTCTTTGCTCTGTTTGTCCTGTTTAGAGTCAGTAAAACTGTCCTCCTCCAGCTGCTGTCTCTGGTTCCTGTGAACAGTGAGAGGGACACAGTGAGGCGGGCGGTGTCCCTGTGTGCAGCCCTGGGTGGAGAGCTGGATCTCAGTCACAGCACGCTGGATCAGAGGGTCTGTGGGGCTTTGGTCCAGATGCTGGACTCGTGTGAAGGGCTGACAGAGCTGGACCTCAGTCACTGTCAGCTCACTGACCAGCTGCTGCTCCCTCTCATCACACATCTGCACAAAGTCCAAGTCCTGGAGTGAGTGTCACACACTGATCCTTCTCTGGGAGGCACCAATAACCATCAGCCTGTTCACACACACTACAATAATATGATGTGCAGTGATCACTTAGAGCCTCTTGTTGTGTTTGTGTTACAGTCTGAGTCACAATCAGATCACTGATGCTTCGACTGATGTGTTACTGCAGCTGCTCTCCATCAACCCCTCCATCGACTGTGTGCGGTGAGGCAACATGAATCAGTCTCCATCAGTGAAGGAGTTTCTCCTCAGACTCTCAGAGGAATCATTCACAGTCTGATCTCACATGGATTCATGTTGTTCTGAGTGAATGAGTGACGTCTGCTCTCTCTGCTTTGGTCTCTTTCTAGACTCTACAGCAACAACATCGTGCACAGAGCAGCCTTCAAGGAACACAAGCAGTTTGAGATCTGGTGAAGCACTTGTCATCATTAGGGAGGAATTCTTTAACAGTCCTCTGATAATCATTAGATGAAAATATTGGCTCGAAAGCATCAATAATGTGTGATCATATTAGTCAGTAGTGTAAGATAGTAAAATCAGGTTAAAGAGGTTTGATAACAATTAGATATTTTTCTTTAATATCATAATTAAGAATGTGGTTTATATAAAAGCAAAGCTCATATAGTTTTTTATCTTTTTTTTTCTGAAGTGTTGCAGAGTCTCTATGACTGTCATCCTGACATTTACACAATGGATTGTCTTGTTTTGCTTTATCACAGTGACAAACATATCAGTTGTATCATTACTGGGAGTTTACCTCATTGATTTTATGTATCTTTCAGCTAATGTGCAGTAATCAATTAGAGCCACTTGTTGTGTTTGTGTTACAGTCTGAGTCACAATCAGATCACTGATGCTTCGACTGATGTGTTACTGCAGCTGCTCTCCATCAACCCCTCCATCGACTGTGTGCGGTGAGCCAACATGAATCAGTCTCCATCAGTGAAGGAGTTTCTCCTCAGACTCTCAGAGGAATCATTCACAGAACGTAGAATGCCCAAAATAATAATAACAACAACATATTTGCTTTACCTTGAGACGAGCTTTCAAGCACTTAAGTCAGAGTTTTTATTCTGAGTTGATCAAAGACCTACAGCAGCAGAAACAACAGTCAAAGAGTACAGGGGTACTGAAGAAAAAGTAGAAAAACAAAAGATGCACTTCAGAAACTCTAACAAAACAAACAAAAAAACTTTAAGTCTGTTATGTAAGTCACTTCTAACTTCATTTGCTTCACAATAGTTATGACAGATTCCTAATTAGCTTACTAATCAATGAAGGCAGAGGGAAGTACACAGCTACAGAATCCAAACGTCAGACAAATGTCAACAGGAATCCAAACGTCTGGCCAGCTTCAGAAAACAAACAGGCATTTAGCTGTTTTTGAGGACAAGCATTTATAGCAGAAACCTGAGATTTTTTAAAAAAATATATGCTTTTCAAAATACCTTTTAAAAGCTCCTGTTCAGGTTCTGTGGCATAACTATCTGACTCACTTTGCTCTGTACTAATGTTAGATTGCTGTTGTCACACAAGAATTATTTAACTGCAGTAATGTCTTAAAGTCATAAAGACCTGGATGAACTCAAATTGCCTGCTTCTAAATTCAGATTAAACTGATTTTATTAAAAATCTTAGAAACGTTGTATCGAACCAGATACTTTCTCTGGATGGCATTTTCTCTGCCTTCAGTAACACTGTGAAGAATCTTGAAGTAGTTTTTGATCAGCATATGTCCTTCAGTGCACATAATAAAGACATATGCACGACTGCTTTCTTCCATAATATCTCTAAAATCCTGTCTCAGAGTTATGGTAGGACAGGATACTCTTCACTGGGTCCCTGTTAAATCCAGAATCAGTCTCCTCACATACAAGGTGATGCCATCTAATGTATGCACATTTAAAGTTTGCTTTTCTTGTGTTGTTGTAGATCAGAGGAGGAGCAAACAAAGGAACTTGAAGTGGAGATGCTGGAAATCCAGGCGGCAGCTTCATCAATAGGTACGACTTTAGTAGTTTCTCTCAGAAGATAAGTAAGGAACAAACACGAGTATCTGAGTCTTACAAATGTCAGTTCTTCACACAAGTGCTGCTGATTGGCTGAGGAAGAGTAAAGTAGTCCTGGTGAACCCACAAGAGGCAGACTTGGGCGGGTGTTCACATACAAACTGTGTCTCATCATTGTACATACGCACAGTGATGAGACACCATCATTGAGAGTCTGGATAATTCAAAGGTAGCAATTTTAAAGTGGAAGTAAGTAGAAAAAAATATTTTTCTCTTAAAAAGAGATCAAAGACAAGGTTTAAAACATCTATTGTGTTTTACTGTATTATTTATTGCAAATAGAAAAAAAAGCTCTACTACAATTACAAAATTTTATCTGATTGGTGTTTTATTTCATATTATCACAGGGTAACATTTGAATAGTTTAGATTAGTGTACAGTGTTTCCTGTTAGTCCCCTCTATTAAGTGCCCATTTATTTCAACTACATATTCAAATTATAACAAACAGTTGAATACATATTTTAGTATGTTCAAGTATATTTAGTAATTTATATATTAGTATTTCAGTAAGTTCTTTTACATATTTACATTTATTTTTAAAGTAACGCAATAGTTACTTTTTCTGGTAATTAGTTACTTTTAGAATATTGTAACTCAGTAACTAACTCTGTTATTTTTTTTGAAGAAGTAACTAGTAACTATATTGAATTACATTTTCAAAGTAAATTGCCCAACATTGGTCTTTACCTTACAACATAAAGCACCTTGACGTGACTTTTGTCATGATTTGCGCTATACTGAATTATGAAAAATGTAACAACATCAACAAAAATATCCCAAGAGAGAGATTACTTGATCTGCTCCTGTAAATGTGTGACCTTAGAGCCAAAAAAGTGTTTTATAACTTTTAAAACAACCCCTTCAGCCTTTACTCAAATTTGCTAGTGAACAGGCCCTTAATATTAGCCATCAATAACACCATATTCATGTGATTAACCTCTAAATAAAACATAACATTAAACCATCAAAAGGTTTGTTTTAAATTCTACTCAGGTGGAATTTTAAAAGCTGCAGCTCTCATATTTTAATCAGTTGAAGCTTATGTCGCTGTGCATTTATGTCAAGATGGCAACATTGTCCAGCAAGTTTGAAGTAACCAATTATTAAGATTGAATTATGTTATGAAAAGGTCCCATACCTCAGAACTGAGTTTGGCAGTGTTCATCCTGACTTTTTGTATCTATTTATTACATTTTTTATTTTGTTTAGTCTTATAGCCAATAAATGGGAATATTAGAATCTTTGTAAACATAGCCACTGTAAGGAAGCAGATACACAAAGGAAAATAACTACTAAAATACTGCACTATACAAAAATCTTCAGCCACCTTTCATTCTGCTTCCATGACCACTTTGTCATGGCTGTGTGCTGTGCAGTAGGGGTGCAACGATATTCGTATCGATATTGAACCGTTCGATACAGTGCTTTCGGTTCAGTACGCATATGTATCGAACAATACAACATTTTTAATTTATTTTATCAACTTTCCTTCTGACGATGCTGTCTGTGTTGAGCGCTCAGTGAATCTGCATTCGACTACTCCGCCTAGGCTCGACAGTGCAGCCTAGGCGGAGTAGTCGAACGCAGATTCACTGAGCGCTCAACACAGACAGCATCGTCAGAAGGAAGAGCGCAGGGCAAGCTAGCGAGACAGAAGTTAAGCTCTCTTTGCAACATGGACCTCCCGCACCCTCATTCAGATCTGGCGTTTGGAATTATTTTGGTTTTCATGTGACGTATGACCCTGAAGGTAAGCGAGTCATGCACTAAAGTAAAACAGTATGTTGGATGTGCCATGCAATGCTCAATTACATGGGTGGGAACTAGTGTGTTAGCGCAGTTAGCTCGTTAACGTGTTGGCCGTCTAGCCCCATGCATGGGGCGATCGGCGGTAGCTTGTTAACGGAGATTTGCCGTGTTGTGGCGTTAAGGTCATTTCAACGAGATTAACCTGAAAGCACTAGTGGGAACACAACGAATATGACTGCACATTTACGCCGACATCATCCTAGTGCAAAGACAAAAACAACAAGCATGCTACTAACTTTAGCCGAGTCATTTAGACAGCTGTTAGCACATGATTCTCCTTATATGTTTAATATGCTGCTGAGAATATAGCCCAGAAGAAGCGGATAGTATAGCTTTTATTTTGGAAAGAGCCATTTCTCTGTAATAAACTCTCTTTTCCAAAGATGAGTGATTCCTCAATCAGATACAGGGCTTGCAATATCGCTAGCCCGACGTCCCGGGGCTAGCGATCTTTTCAGTCGGGCTACCAAAATCTATCTCTTCCCTGCCCATCGGGCTATTGTAGGAAGGAAAAATATATGTCAATGCTTTTGCATTCTTTCAGAAATGTAGCTGGGTAATTATGTCATTGGCATCGGTGAGCCACTGTCAATATGTGACATATTGAAATCGCGTTTGAATTTGTGCTTGTTTTTTTGCTTTCACTTTGCAATGACAGCACTGATCTGTGAGTGATGATAATTTGTGCACCAATTCCTCTGACATCGTCTTATTAATCGTTAGCTTACTATGCAAACATGACAAGTGAAATCTCTCGCAGCTTAAACATGTGAGAGGTTGATCGCGCAGAGAATCGCTGAGCTTATGTGAGTGCGTGTGTAAAAGCAGCAGGATATATATTTGACTACGATGACCTTCACAGACAGATATATATTTTAGTTCTGCTGAGCCAAATAAGACAGGTCAGGGTGAAGAAGTGACAGCCAAAGAAAAGCTTACCACAAAACGGAGAAGTTATGACAAATCAGACTATAAGGCAAAAAGAAAGTGCAGCTTTATGGTTTCATGGACAAAAGAATTTCTGTGGCTGCAATATGACGAGCTAAATAACCAGGGCTGCACATAAGTGGTCCGCAGGTGCGCATTCGCTGTCAAAATAAAAAACACGCACAAGGGTTAGGGTTAAATTTAAAAACTGTACTTTTGAGTTAAAATATATATTTATAATTTTAATAAATGACAAATTAAAAATGCATGAACATTTTTTTGTATCGAAAAAATATCGAACCGTGACACCAAAGTATCGAACCGAACCGAACCGTGAATTTTGTGTATCGTTGCACCCCTACTGTGCAGGTAGGCAGGATTGGACCCAAACGCAGGGCTCATGGAGGCAGAGGTGAACTTAAGATACTCAGTTTATTACAGGAAAATAAGAAGAACAGAAAACTAACTAAACTGGGAAAACAAATAAACTAACAGGCAGGCAAACGGAACACAGTGAAAATGAGGGTGCGCAGACATTAACGACGCAACAGAGGGCAAAGGAAAACACAGGGCTTATATACACAGGTACACAGGGAGTAATCAGGGAATGGGAAACAGGAGGGAGACACAGCTGGGAGAGATCAGGGCTAACAAGACAGGGGGGAAGTAAAACTGAACACACTGACATCAGACATGAACCTTCAAAGTAAAACAAGAAACAATTTACAAAAACACAGATTGACACTGAACTAAATCTAGAATAATAATCAAAATAGCACAACTAAAGAACCAGAACATAAATCATAATACAGAAATTTACCAAAATATAAGAAACTGCAAAAGCCGGGTCAAAATGACCCAGAACCGTAACACACTTTCACAATAATATTTTATTTGTTTTTTTTAAGCCAGTTAAGACTGACCAATGAATTATTTAAGCTAAAAAACAACAACAACAAATAAACCAGTGTTTTGTCAACACATACTAGACAAATTTGTGTAATAAAAAGTTTTAAATTGTTTCTTTAGGCAATTTCTTCTAATAGCTTGTTGCAAAATCACATATTTTTCCCCCCATTTTTTTAGTTGAATCTATTAACATTTTCAAAGATAACACAGTTTGGCAGGCATAAAAATAGTATTTTTGTACCAACATGGGGATTCTCAGCTATTCCCAGAAAACTTAGCATATTTCATCATTCCTAAAAATAAATAAATACATTTTTATTTATTTTTTTATTTATTGTTATGTTCTTAAGAAATAGGAGGGAATCCAAGAAAGACCTGACACAGGACCTAAGAGAGGTGTCTGGACCATCAGCTGATCATTGTACTGGTTACAAAAGTCTCATCAGAAATGGTCTCAGTGGAAGGATCGGGGTAAAGAAGCCATTCTTAAGGAAGGGAAACGGAGTTACACTAGAATTTTTGTTTCAAATCATTGTCAGTATGTTTGGAGAAGGTCATGAGAGATGACAACACTGAGTGTCTACAGCTATCTGTAAAACAGTGGAATCTCTGTCATGGTTTGATGCTGTAATTCAGCCAGTGGCGAAGATCTTTTCAAACTTGATGGAATTGTAAACACAGAAAGTGTGTGAGAACATTGTGTTTACCATTGTGATCCCATTGGAACACTATCAGCCATACACTGACCTCTCCCGAATCTGGACCCTCAACATTATTGAAGCAGTGTGGGATCATCTTAACAGAAAATGAAACAAAAGGCAGAAACATCAAAAGAAGAATTTTGAATGTCCTTCAAGAAGCCTGGAGAACTATTCCTGAAGACTACTTAAAGAAATGGCAAGAAAGCTGCCTAGGAAAGCTCAGACTGTGCTGAAGAATAAAACTGGTCATACCAAATATCGACTTTGGAAATAATTAAAATTGCAAAAGAGTAAATAAAAATAAAAAAGCTAAATAAATCACTACACCTTTTTCTCACATTTCCTAGCAAAATATAAATAAATTAGGTTTGGAATGAGACTTTTCCACAGTACTGTAAGTAGACGATTACCACAACAGCCCACTCGGTCTATATTGAACACAAAAAACGTTGGCTGTAGCTGTAGAGTCTAACTGAAAAGTGAGTCTATCCACATAGCAGACAATATTAGAGAATACAAATATTCAACTAAATTGTTTGTAGCTAACATGCTTCAGCATTGGACAGCTACCAGCTAACTTAACCAAATCGATAAATGGGGAAACAGCAGCAGGTATTTCCACAGGTGGAATCCAGAAGTTTCTGAGAGAAAAATGATGGCAGGAAACCTTGAGCTGCTGAAGTCAGACTGACTCAGATCTTATGAAGAGAGCTAGAGTATAGTTTATATTGCCAACAGCTCTTTGTCTTCTCCCATCAGATGACTCTGAGGTCAAACCGGGTCCAAATACACCAGACATAAATCCCAAAGATGTGAAGAAGGTGAGAAAAGAAACTATATTTATATTTCAGAATAATCTGAAGATTCTAAGATTGGTAGATCCTAACAAACTCTTTGAATGCCTGTTGTGAATTTATAAGATGAAACTAACAAACTTCACTACACTACACATGAATAATTATCATATTGCATCAAGCTTTAGCTTTATACCCTTTCTGTGGGATCCTGATTAGTAAATTTACTGTCAGGTTCTATAGCCCATGCTCACAGGTGTACACACGGGTGATCACACCCACAAACTACACCCTTTTTGGCTCCTACCTCAAAGCACACTGTGTTCTGTTGATCTTATGTGCTGCACAATAATGTTTAACATTTAGTATTTACTGTCATATTCCCATATATCATTGTGATGTTGTTTATTCTATTACTCTTGTTCTCTTCTGCTTGTTTTCTTTTTTCTTTCTCAGCAGGTGATCCAGGTGATTGATATATGCATTTTTTTTTCTCTGCCCGTTCTGTTGGTTCTTGTTTTTTGCCCTTCTCCCCCGTCCCTCTTCTCAGCTGTTTCTCTTTCCCTCTTTCTTTCTCCCCTTCTTTCCCCCAGTCAAGTCTGTCCCGTATTCAGCAAGTGAAAATAAAACAAACAATAAAAGGTGAATCAAATGGACCATTATGGCAAGGCTGGGATGGTCAATTTGGTAAAGTAAATCCGTTGGGCATCTTTCTTTGCCTTTAGACAACAATTCTGATGGCAAAAGAGCCAAACGGGACAGGCAAAAAAAAAAAGGTTCTATAGCCCGGTATTCTCACACTGTACATACAATTTATCTGTAAAGCATGCTTAAGTTAAGTTTTCACCATTTATTAACAAATGTTTCTTTCTAAATTCCAGCTTCCATCCAGCTTCATACCTGAAGTAAAAAATGAATGTGCACAAATCTTCTACAGGTAACAACATCATAAATCCACAGCTGTAACAGCTTTCATGTCACATTCTCAGTAAATTTTCTATAAAATTTCTGTTGTTCTCATGTCTCACAATTAGAACAACACAGATTATGCAGACCTCTGGGAGCATTTTAGCATAAAATTTTGGATAATACTTTTAATGCACACTACAGGAAAATCTTTAGCTGTGTTTTTCATCTCATTGAAGACAAAATTAGGGAAATGTAGAAAAATAAAACAAGCTTTCCTTTGAACCACCAACAGAAACTACTATAATTTCTGTTTCACTCTTTCATCATTAGTGGAGGTGCTACAGGAGTAAATGCTCCTGGAGTTACCTGCATTAACTTTGATATATGTTTTACTTTTGTCTGTGTGCTCCCTTTTTGGTCAGTGATCGTGAGGCGGAGTCTGATAGGAACAAAGTTTTTCATTTTAGGGTTTAAAAGTTCAGGTCATACAACCTTTATGTTATATCCTGCAGGTTCAAGTGTCCTGGTTCAGGTTTGTTCCGCTGTATTCTGACTGGACTGGTCTTTGATATGACTCGAGAGGCAGAGCTCCTGTACAAAATCATCCAGTGGGATGAGAGCGTCCTCCAACCAGCTGGAAAGATGGCTGCAGGGCCACTGTTCGACATCAAATGTTGTGAGGATGCTGTCCGTCAGCTACACTTCCCACACTGTGTAAAAACACAGGAAGGTGAGCAGATTATTTTTGACAGTAATGCCCACAATAATCACCCACTCACCCCAGAGACTTGTTGTATGTCTGCCTTTGTGATGTTGACTGGCTCTTGCTCTGGGTGGTTGCTGCAGTCTGCTCTTAGGTCCACCAGCCACTTGGCAGTGGTGTTGTGTGACACCTCTTTCTCCCAAATGTTCTCCTAATATTGCTCAGTTCTAGTTGTGTTGTGTTGTTATTCTCTTGAAGCTGAGAGTACATGCTGGATAGATCTTTGGAGAGCAGGCTGTTTATTTTCATGCTCTCTGCTTCCCCGATATATTTCTTCAGCCTTGATAATTCATATTGATTGACTTTTACATGTACTCAACTATGTGTGTGTGTGTCGCTATATGTGTATATGAATGGGCACAAATATACATACAGATTCTCACTATGAGTCACACGTGAACATAGTCGTGCACATGAGCTCACTCACTGAAAATGGAGAAAGTGCACGGTCATATTGAAGTGATTGATGATGATCTTAGTAATATGAATTCATTCCAGACAGCATGTTGAAAAGAAAGGAACAGAGAAGAGATAAGACGGTCAGAAAAGGGATAAAAAGGCTGTTTGTAAGAGTGGGTAGTTAAAATGAGTGGATCAGTGGGTGTTCAGATAAATACATGTCTGTTGACTCTGTGTTTTCACAGCTCTGCTCTCTGATGGCCTCCTGTCTGTTGCCCACTTCACTGATGATGCAATGAGCTTCATCAAACCACTAAAGATCACAGATACTCATGTGATTGTTGATAACCCCCACCTCTCTGCCTTTGGCCTTGTCCTGGATTTCCTGATGGGCATTTGGAACAAGCAAGTTAAGGGGCAAGTTTTATTGTTCCTCAGTCCACCAAACCATGCAAAACAGACTCAAAACATCAATGTGCTTCTTCTGCCAAGAAACATCCCCATGACTGAGGTAAAAATTCATTATTCTTACAACTTCATCTTTTTCATTGTGTCAATAGAATCCAGTTTAGTGCATAGTTGTGTAGCTTTATATTAACTTGGAGTTGTAGCTACCAACAATGAATGTGAACATTGATTAAAAATGGATGTGGCAGGTGGAACCACAATGTGTTCCAGTGTAGATGTGCAGTGGGAGAAATGAATCACTTACAAATAAGTCCCATTATAATTTCTGGTACTAATAATTGATTTTCTTTGTGGACAGGCTGTGAAAAGCTGACTTGTGCTGTTGCTGTTGTAGCATTTCCTTCTTTGTGGAGCACATGGTGTTTAAACATTATGGCTGCCCACCAACCCACAGCCAGTTTAAAGTGTCACTAAAAAACATCGTCATCTTAAACTGATCACTTCTATCAAAATCCTTGTAAAAGAACGTGTGTTACATAGCAGCCATATTTAAAAGACAATTGGCTCCTTACTTTGGTAGTTACTTTAAAGCTTTATGTAAATAAACTTTAATTCAATGTTTTGGAAATTAAAAGAAACACTTGTATGAAACCAGTAGTTGCACCTGATTAAGGCTAGCTGACTTTGCCCACATGTAAGGTTTTAAAAACTTTCTCCAGTAATCTAAACTTCTATCCACCATCTTTACCAAAATTCTCCAACTGTCACAATGTGTGATGGCAGATGGCGTGGAGGTTGTGTTGTTCGGACCCAAATGCAGACAAATGAGTCACAACTGAACTTTAACTACATTCATCTCTCTCTCTAATATCTCTGCTGCTACCCAGAACATAACCAAGCAGTGATTATAAGCATCCATTACTGTATACTGCACAACAATACCAAACTCCTAAATATAAACTCCTGTTTATATTACCCTTAGCTATTCAGTAACCATTTTAGCTGTCAGTCATGCATTTTTTTCTGGAAAAACAAAAATTAATTAGAAAAATAGTTTAATGATAACAAATCAAAGTTTCAATTAAAATGCCAAATGTTTGCTGGTTCAAGTGTATCCCTTCTTAAAATTTGTAGATTTTATTTGGTGTCATTGTGTAAATAGTTTCATGCAGGGATAAAACTGTATATAAAATGTTCTGATGACTCTTAAGGTAAGCAAGCATCATCAACCTTCCCACTTCATCCTGGTGCCTTCTGCGTGTAACCTCATCAAAAATACGACCTACACCGTTCACTGTCCCGTGGCCAATAAAATCCAACCCAAAGTAAGTACTCTGAAGAAAAGTTGTCCAGTACTTTAATGAAATGGAGGCATCAAGCTGTGTGTAAAATAATACCAGCAATATCAAAAATAATCACCCTGTGTCTGAAATGCAGATATTCTCTACATTTAACATTTAAATTGACTTTTTGAATCAAGATGTTGTACGTTTTATGTTCATGTAGGTAGCATGTAAGGATTTATTGGCAGAAATATCAGTGTCTACAATGGAGGAAACTATAAACAGAATCTGGGCCTTAGGTGTACAAAACTATGCCATCCACATGAATTGAGACATGAGATGATAAGAGGAATGGGGTTACAATCACTTAATGAGACTGCCATAGTTAAAGATACTGATGCTATGCTTCTTTTCAGAGAGCTGAGTTTGACATGGAGTTTGGACCAAACTACTCCCCAACATTTGTGATCCGCCTTCCAATGAATACAGATGAAGTGACTCTAACCATCCGAGACCAAACTGACACAGAGGTTTGGGAGCATGAAGCAGATCTAACAGGTCATTATCCTGAAATTTCTTTGGACATGTTAGAAAGGAATAGAGTACAATATTCATCTTGACTAATCCATGTTGACTTTGAGTTCTTCCTCATATTTTAGCACTTTTTGAGCTCCAGGTGTTTAAGAAGCTGTGATGTCTATTTGTATTTAATGAGGCCTTTTGCAGTCTACACCTATTGCAGGATAGCTAAGGGAGGATTTAGGGTCACCTGATCCAACCCTAACTATATACTTTATCAAAAAGGAAAGTTTTAAGGGTAAAAAAAAAGTAGTGAGGGTGTCTGTCTCCCAAATCCAAACTAGGAGCTGGTTCCAGTTCTGACCTTGTATGTGATGAGAAGGATTTTGAATTCTATTCTGCATTTAACAGGGAGACAATGAAGGGAAGCCAATACAGGAGAAATATGTTCTCTCTTTCTAGTCCCTGTCAGTACTCTTGCTGCAGTATTTTGAATTAACTTTTCAGGGAGTTTTTAGGACATCCTGATAATAATAAATTACAGTAGTCCAGCCTAGAAGTAATAAATGCATAAACTAGTTTTTCAGTGTTTCTCTGAGACAGGATATTTCTCATTTTAGAGATATTAGATGGAAGAAAGCATTCCCACATATTTGTTTAATATGTACATTGGAGAGCATATATTGGTCAAAAAACACCTCCAAGTTCCCCACAGTGTTACTGGTGGTCAAGGTAATGCTACCCAGAGTAAGAATCTGGTTAGACACCATATTTCTTAGATTTTTAGGGCCGAGTACAATAACCTCAGTTTCATCTGAATTTAGAACCCAAAAACTAGAAGTCAACCAGGTATTTCTATTTTTTTTTTTTTTTTTGTGTCCCGTTTGGATCTTTAGCCATCAGAATTGTTGTCTTAAGGGCAAGAAAGATGCCAAGCGGATTTATTTTACCAAGTGGATCATCATGGCCTTGCCATATTGGTCCATTTGATTGACCTTTATTATAATTATGAATTTATTTTATTTTCGGTTGCTACAAACGGGACAGACATGACTGGGGGATAGGACAGGGAGAAAGAATGAAAGAAAGAGAGGGAGAGAAAGAAAAACAGAGGGGAGAAGAGACGGTGAGAAAGGGGGGAAGAAAGAAAAACAAACAAAACACCTGGATCACCTGTATGGAGAAAAAAAAACAGAAGAGAAAGCAAACAACAAAGAGCAACATAATAAAAAAAAACAGCACCATCACAATAAACTAGCTAGCAGTAGATAACAGTAGATACTAAATATTAAACAATATTGTGCAGCACGCAAGATAGACAGCGCACAATGTGCTTTGAGGCAGCAGCCAAGAAAGGTGTAGTCCGCGTCTGTGAATACCCGTGTGTACACCTGTGTGCACACCTGTGTGGATCAGCATGCTTGTATTCCAAAGGTTTCTCCATGTAACGATCTGCTAGGGAGTGTGGGGAGCCATAGCCCCGTCCCCCAGGGCATGAAGCAGGTATGGAGGAGATCCAGGCCCCAGATATCCAGAGGCCACAGAGTACACGGACCCGAGGAGGACCACCAAAAGGGGGGGAACCGTGCCACCCTCCTGGGAAGAGCTGAGTAGAGCCCCAAACGAGAGGTCACCCAGCAGCTACGGAGCAGAAGTCAGAGGGGGTTGCAGTGGCGTGCCCGTGGGCTCTGCCAGCAGCCAGCTGTGCCAGAGAGGACCGAGCTTCAGGCCCAGAGGCCAGAGGCCTGAGGGCATCCCACCCCCCAGAAGGAGCCCAGACGGGCCACAGGCGCCAGGCCCGCCAATCGGCCACCAGGAGTGAGCCAGTACATACATGAGCGCCAGTGGCGTGTCTAGAAAATTTTTGTTGGGGGGGCCAGGTAGGGGCACAGATTTGGAGAAGGGTGGCAGATGTAATTGGCAGATAATGTTTAAAAAAAAATTCTACCAACCATTAACCATAATTCAATAACCCTATAAACCTAATAACCGAATGCGCTTTTAACTCTTATTAGAAGGAGATTTTAACCTCTACGGTGCAAAGTTTTTAGATACTGCGTTGATAAAGTACAAGAGATACAATCAGTGCTTTGTCAGTGTTTACTCAGCATTCAAGGACAGCAATATTTGCATAGTATTTTTACTGACACATAGTGCACATATGTTTTGGGCAAAAACATTTTTTAATATTAAAATACGAACATTTGTAACAAACAATTGACAAATTAGCCAGTTCCAATGTAAAACTTATGCCTATTAAAAAAAAAAGAAGATAATCTTCTCACAAACTGGTGTTTGATTTTGAAACAGGAAAAAAGTGGGGAAACAACTGAAAAGACTAACATTTGAATGAAACCTGAAAGCAAGTAAATACTTTCTCTGCTGCCTTATGGTAAACTTTGGTAATATTGATAAAGAACAACACTGGCTGATGATGAAATCCAGTCAGCTGGCATGGTGACACTGCCAGTATTAACCTGCAGGGCTGGACTGGGACAGAAAATCTGGCATTTTGACTACAGACCGGCCCACCAGGTATTAAAGCCATAAAGACTTTGAATGAAAACAAATGCTGTTGTGACAGTGATGTACAGTCTTGTTGGTATATGTATGATTTCTATACATTTTACGTCAGATAAAAACTTTGGTTGTAAGATTTAGATAATTATTTAATAAAAGCGAGATATTTTAAATGAGAATAAGAAAGAAAAGTATTTCTTTGTGCCCCCTTTCCCTGTTAATGCCCTACCTGGCCCCCTGGCAAAAACTTCGCTAGACCCACCCCTGCACAGTTACCAGCTGTCAGCTGCATAGAAAAGGATCCTGGTGTTATTTGTCTCTCAGAAACAGTTCATAACTTCCCTTCAACTCATTCATTTCACCTAAAAGGTAAACCTGTTTCTCCATCACCTGTTCAGCTCTGATGATTCAGTAAGGACATCTCCTGGTTTCATCTTCATGTTTCCCTCTCACCACATATCCAAACTGACATCATGACCAGCAGCTTTACAGCTGTGGCTCCAGCAAACATCAGCTGATACTAGAAATTAATATTAAATAAATTCTGACAACAGCTTAAACGTGCTGCTGTTGTTTAGCGCGACATCTGCTGGTTTCCTCTTTCTGGCGCAAAGTGGGCGATAAATAAACAAGAGAGAAAAGCCGATCAGCTGATCATTGATCAGTTTCATGATTGAAGTAGAAACAGGAGAGGGAGGGGGGAGAGAATGAGAAAAGAAGAGGCAGCTGTGCAGCAAAGACACAGAATAACTCCAGCTTTGTGTCTTTTTCCATTCTAGCTAAAGTTCAGGACAAACTGCGTCTCTTCTCAGCTCAATACGAAACATGTAATATTTTCTCTGAATGAGGGACCATTCCATTTTTTTAAGGAGCCGTTGGCAACTCTACTAACTAAACGTATGAATAAAATAAAGTTCACTATCAGTAACATCACCCACCTAAAAACTCCATCAAGCTGGCTAGAATGCAGTATGAGTTATTGCAACTGACAGTAAAAAGTCAGCACAATGAAAATAAACTCCACCTAAACTTGGTTTATATCTGACCCAGATAGACTGCAGGTCATAACTTCTTACCTGAAGTTCAGTTCACCTGACACTCGGACTGGTGGCCTCCTCGGGGCTCTCCTCCTGCCTCCCCTTCCCTCATCCACCTGCTGGCCTCTGTGGAAGCCCCGTCATAGCAACCACCAAACAACTGAGTTATTTTTACACATCTGCCAGCATCTGGCCAATCCACCACCTGTCATTGTTCATGCCATTACAAAAAAAAAAAAAGAAATAAGTCATATGCCCGGTATGCCCGATGGCCAGTCCAGCTATGTTAACCTGCAACCAAATCTGCAGCTCCATACAGCAATGTTACGACTTAGATTACATCTTATAACTCATAACTCTTATGTTAGCTGCCCTCAGCAGCAAACTGTCTGAAATATTCCACAGCTGCAATAATTCTTTAAGTGTTATTTTCTCCTTGGTATTCTAATTTCACCGAAGTTTACTAAACTCAAGAAACTTAATATTACTTACCGGGACATTTATTCTGTCCTCATTTTCTTTCACCGAAAAATTGTTTCCTGCAGTGCCGTCTTTCGTGCTTGGCTCTCCTACCTTTGCTAACGTGATGCACATAGCGCAGAAGCCGATGCTGCATTCACTTACTCTCGGATATCTGAGCTTCACCGTGAAAACATAATCGTACATTTGATTGAATTTTATTGTTTTACCTTTGGGGTGGCACCTGGGGTGGCCAGTCTGGTTGGGGGGGTGGCCTGTTCCCCCCCCAGGCCACCCCGCTGCACACGCTGCACAGCCGGCCGAGTTCTTCTCGGTTCACCGCATGGACAGGACACGGGACTCGGGGAAGTCAAGGGGAGGCGGCGTGTGTTTAATGGTGAACAACAACTGGTGCAACAGTGCGAACGTTGTTCCTCTCACACGCTCCTGCACACCAAATCTGGAACTACTGTCCATCATGTGTCGTCCTTTTTATCTACCTCGGGAATTTACATCAGTCATTGTAAGTGCCGTTTATATTCCACCACAAGCGGACACGGTCACCGCCTTATGCGAGCTGCATGAGGCACTCACACAGCACCAGACACAACACCGGGACGCTGCGCTTATTGTGACGGGGGACTTTAATAGCGCCAACCTCAAACGCGCAGCGCCGAACTTTTATCAACACATCACCTGCCCCACCAGGGGTGAAAGGACACTGGACCACTGCTACACTACGGTCAAGGACGGCTACAAGACACAATCCCGCCCCCCGTTTGGCAAATCTGATCACGCCGCCATCTTCCTCATGCCAAAATACAAACAAAGGCTGAAACAGGAAGTTCCGGTTCAGAGGAAGGTCGCGCGCTGGACGGATCAATCGGTGGCCGCGTTACAGGACGCACTCGATGACGCAGACTGGGGCATGTTCAGAAACAGCTCCGACGATGACGTCAACGTGTTTACGGAAGCGGTTGTGGGATTCATCGGGAAACTAGCGGATGATACCGTGGAGACAAAGACTATCACAACGTTTCCCAACCAGAGGCCGTGGGTGGATAAAACCATCCGCGACGCTCTGAGATCCCGCACCGCTGCCTACAACACGGGACTCATGACGGGGGACATGGACCCGTACAAAGCCGCGTCATATAACGTGCGGAGGGCGGTGAAAGAGGCGAAGCAGCGCTACGGGAGGAAACTAGAGTCACAACTCCAACAGAGTGACTCTAGGAGCCTGTGGCGGGGACTAAGGACAATAACGGACTATAAAGCACCAACAACCGGTATGACGAACGCGGCCGTGACTCTGGCAGACGAGCTGAACACTTTCTATGCTCGCTTCGAGGCTGCAGCTAAGGTCTCCAACAATGCTAGTGTTAGCGGCGCTAACGGCTGCAGACAGGAAGATACTGCCAGCACCGGAAACGTGCTCGTCATCTCCGAGCATGAAGTAAGGAGAGCCTTCAAGAGAGTGAACACCAGGAAAGCAGCAGGACCAGACGGCATCCCAGGTCGTATCCTAAGAGACTGCGCATACCAGCTAGCTCCTGTGTTCACTGAGATATTCAACATCTCTTTATCTCAGTCGGTGATCCCCACATGCTTCAAAGAGTCCATCATTGTTCCTGTCCCGAAGAAACCCCACCCTGCTTCTCTCAATGACTATCGCCCTGTAGCCCTCACCTCAGTAGTGATGAAGTGCTTTGAACGCCTGGTCAGAGACTTCATCATTTCTTCACTACCAGACACACTGGACCCACTACAGTTCGCTTACCGTCCAAATCGTTCCACAGACGATGCCATCTCTCATCTCCTCCACACATCACTCACTCACTTGGACACTAGAAGGGGGAATTATGTTAAAATGCTCTTCATAGACTACAGCTCTGCATTTAACACCATAATTCCCTCCACACTCACCACCAAGCTGGAGCATCTGGGACTCAGCTCATCTATGTGTCTGTGGATCTCCAACTTCCTAACTGGCAGACCACAGGCAGTAAGGATGGGCGGACATGTCTCAGCCTCCACCACTCTCAGCACTGGAGCCCCCCAGGGGTGTGTTCTGAGCCCCCTGCTGTACTCTTTGTACACATATGACTGTGTGGCCACTACCAGCTCCACCACCATCATCAAGTTTGCTGACGACACCGTCGTGGTGGGCCTGATCTCTGATAACAACGAGACGGCCTACCTGAAGGAGATTAGGAATCTGGAGAACTGGTGCCAGAGGAACAACCTCCTTCTAAACGTCAGTAAGACAAAGGAGCTGATAGTGGACTTCAGCACTAAGCAGGAGAGGAACTACCAGACCCCCGTCATCAACGAGTGCCCAGTGGAGAGAGTGGACAGCTTCAAATACCTCGGAGTTCACATCACGCAGGACCTGTCATGGTCCTGTCACATCAACACCGTGGTGAAAAAGGCCCGACAGCGTCTCTACCACCTCAGACGCTTGAGAGACTTCCAACTGCCCTCCAAGGTGCTCAGGAACTTTTACTCGTGCACCATAGAGAGCATCCTGGCGGGAAACATCTTAACCTGGTTCGGGAACAGCACCATGCAGGACAGACGAGCTCTACAGAGGGTTGTGCGGTCAGCTGAGCGCACCATCCGCTCCGAGCTCCCTGACCTGCACTCAATCTACAGCAGGCGGTGCTGGACTAAGGCCAGGAAGATCGTGAAGGACCTCAGCCATCCCAACAACAGACTGTTCTCTCTGTTGAGGTCAGGAAAGCGATTCCGCTCCCTGAAGACCAACACAGAGAGACTGAGGAGGAGCTTCTTCCCGCAGGCGATACGGTCTCTCAATCACACCACCACACAGTACTGACCCACACATACAGTTCTTACACACACACTGGACTTTCTGGACTTTGGTTTTGCACAACACTGGTCACTATATTCTTCATTTCCGGTTAATACTTGTACAGCTGCTGTTATTGTGTATATATTTATTTATATTTAGATTTCTTCATACATTCTTATATAGTTCTATATTGTGTATTTTGTTGTACAGTTATTTTATTTTCAACTTTAATTTATATATTTATCTTTATCTTATTCTTCCCAGTTAAATTTACCCTTCATTCTAATTTGTGTTGTACAGTTATTTCATTTTTAACCTTAATTTATATTCTATTCCTTCCTAGTTAAATTTACCCTTTTTAATTTTTCATATTTATTTCCTATCTTATTCATAGCTTTTTCCTTTTTTGTTTTCTTTAGGTCACGAGCAGTTGTCCAAGCATTTCACTACATATCGTACTGTGTATGACTGTGTACGTGACAAATAAAATTTGAATTTGAATTTGAATTTATTGATGAGCGCCCAGCCCCAGTCGACAAGAACCACCAACACACCAACGTCTGAGGGCATCAGCCACCGGCAGGGAGTGTGGTGAGGGGAGATAGGCCTCCGTACTTTGGAGGGCCTGAGATGTACCCAGAGAGGTTGAGTCTAAGACCCAACCTGACATATAGACACAGACAAACAGGCGCACGCGGACCACCCCATATACACAACCAAATACTCGTCATTCACCCAACGTGTAGACAGACACAAATAGACACTGCACAGACAGTCGCACTCCCCAAACGTACTCTACATCCCAGGTCCAGGTACCCCCGCCCCAGAGGGGCAAGCCACACCTAAACCCAGGAGATGTAACCCTTCTCTCTGGGGTGGAGGCAAGCAGACCACCTCCTTATCTGCAGCAGGGAGGCCCCGCATCCCAGACCCCAATCTGACGGCCAGCACCTCCTCCCAGCCCCCCGGCCCTGACGGCTAACAGAACCGGGGTGAGTGAAGACCCCAAACCTCCCTACGCCCGCTCATATGTAGTGTTGCTGTGTGCTGTTCTAAAGTGCATTTAAAACACAGGAGAACATGGTTCCTGCTTCCTTTCATAGAGCAGCACGGCTCCTCCCGAAAACCCTTAGTGTCTAAATGCATTTAAAATTGAGGGTAGGGCACCAGCGCCAGAGGTGGGTTGGAGTACACCGACCATCCTCTGGATGCTGTAAAACGTGCCCACCCCCAAGGCCCTATATGTATGTGTTATGTGAGAGAGTGAGTAATGTGGATGTCTAGGTTGCAGAATAAAATTGAGGCACAGGCGGCCAGAAGGGGACAGAGGGGGAGTGCCTCCCCTGCACCCTGGTGAGATACCTGCACCCCAAGTCCTGCGTGTGTGGGTGGGTGTGGTAGAGCGGGAATAGGAAGGCAGCTGAGGATGGGGAGGGAAGAAAGGGAAGGCCCATCCGGACCGGGGCCCGCAGCAGCAGCACCGCCCAGCCCCACACAGTCCAGGGCAGCCCACCCGACTCCACCCCAGAGAAAACTGCACCCACCCCATCATCCAATCATCTCCCAATCTACACAAGACAATAGACACCCAGGTTGAGTTCATTCTCTACCTCTCCTATATCTCTCCCCCACCTGCAGAGTGAGCTCCTGTAGAGAGGAGACCACTCTCTACAGGTATTTCTATCTTTAAGAAATTCCTGCAATTAACCTACAAACAAAACAATATATAATATCAACACTGGGGGAAAAAAAAGAACAATACAATGTAGAAGAAGAAGAAAAACTGCCAGCTGTAATTTAACAGGGTGACTATCTATTAAACCATTTTTGGTCAAACACATAAAAAAATGTATGATTAAAACTGCAGAGCAGTTAGTGAGAAGGTGGTGAACATATTGAAGCACTGAGCCGAATCTGAGTTTTCCTGACAAGCTGATTCCAGAGATGTGGAAGTCTGCAAGTAATGTTTAAACACACTTTTGCTGATCACGAATCTCAACACACAAGGCAAAAGTTATGCTGTAGTTTTAGGCTATATCCACAGGTAAAAGGATCAATTAGATGTGTTCATCCTTCAAGTCTCTTCTCTTGTCCAGGTGCAGTTTAGGAAGTTAGACATCCTTGAGCATGATGAACTGAGATTCACAGGCAGGAGGAGACAAGGAGGCACAAATTAGAAAAAATAGAGACAAGCCATGAAGTTAAGTGTTCCTCAGATTGGAAAGCAAGACTTAGCAGTTCTATGGCAGGACTGGCAGCACCTTGTCCAAACATCTGAGTGGGTTAACATGGAACATTAAAATGCCTTTAATAGAAACTTTTTTTTGTTTGACTCAAGGGCTGTCAGACATTTTCAGGAGGCCATTCACCTGCTGCCTCTGGCCACATTCATGTCCATAGAGGTTTTTAATACAAGCTGTTTGTAGGAGATTTTTCTTTTCTTTTTCCCAAATGTGTCACTTACCCTTTTTCAAAAAAAAAACACAGGACATGTGATTTACAGTAAATATTTTGGACTTGCAATACAAAAACATTGCGTTTAATTTCAAGATTCGTCAATTCTTTTAAATGCTTGCGTGTTATAATTCTTATCCCTGGCTCCTTGCAGATCATCTACCTTTCTCTGCAGATGGGAGAATCCCAGCAGAGGTGAGGCTGATCTCAGTTTGGACAAAGTTTATTGTCAGTGTCTGAATCTGTTCTAGCTAACTTCTGTATAGACTCATTGAGTGTGCTGTTATCAATAAGGATATGGATCAAGTGAGGAACTAAAGAACTATACTTCTTATCTCTGCTCTCTGTAAGGCTATCTTCTATTCACTGTGTACACCATTATGGTTTCAACTTCCTTTCATTATGACCTGCAAAGCCTCATCTACAGACTGACAGTATGCTCTGATTTTAACAGAAAATCATGGTGATGCTTCCCGATATCCTCGAAGATTTAAACGATGAAGAATTCAAGAAGTTTAAGTGGCACCTGAAGACTGAAGTGTGGAACAACATATCACCCATCAAAGAAAACTATTTGTCCAAAGCAGACAGAAATGACACAGTAGATCTGATGGTGCAGACATATGAGATCACTGGAGCTGTGCAGGTGATGGAGAACATCTTAAAGATGATATGTAGGAACGACCTGGTGAAGAAATTATCAACCCTCAGACATTAAATATCTGCTTTCACACAGACTGTACACAGCTCTCTATGTGAGAACAGAGAAGCTAGTTTTCCAGTGAATACGTAGATGGTGTGCGGTCACTCTATTTCATGCATACTCCTGGGCTGAGTGTATTGGAGGTAAAAATAAGTACCAATGTGTGTAAAAGACTGAGGAGCTCCCTGAAATCCAACATGAGTAAAGAGCAGCTAAGAAGCTTCATGCTGCTTTCTTTCTGCTACAGCTCCCAGAATAAACTGAACTGTGTATGTTCCACATGAAGTGAGGTGACCACAGTCTTGTGAATATTAAGACTTTTTTGACTTTACTGGTTTGGAGTATTGGACTGAGGAAGTCCAACAACATTGTGTACAGAGCAGATCTGAAGCAGTTGTCATCGTCAGAGAATCGTAGTTTTTACTCTGCTTGTGAAAATATTGGGTGGAGTGTGATACTGTTCATGGAGTCAGCAGTGAAGGACACACCAACATTAGATCAAATGAGCTTTGATGTTAGGTCAGATTTTTTCTTTTTATCTTTGATGATTAAGAGGACAGTTTATATGGAGACAAAGAGCAGCCAGCGTGTTCTGTTTACATTTTGAGTATATCTTTATTTTTACTGATTTGTGGTTCGGTTCAGTACAGCCTCACATGTGTCCTTTTGTATCATTTCGTCGTGTTTTCATCTTGGGTACGTGATCCTCTGTGTAGTTACTTCCTGTTTTATTTTGATAGTCTCTTTGCCTTGTATTTACATTTGTTTCCGTGCCTCGTTGTCTTGTTTGTTTCCCAGCTGTGTCTCACTCCTTTAATTTTTCCAGTTTTACATCTGATGCTTGTGTAATGATGATTATTCAGTTATTTTCTTATTAAGACAAAACAAAGACTACAACTGTTTTATCAATGCAGGAAGTTGGCCATATTTATTTTTTGTACTTTTGTGATAACTGTATTTATTCTGGTCTGCATGTTTCAGTCAGGACAGAGCAGAGAGACTCTGTAATCACCAATGAGAGTAAAGATGTAATGAGTAAACAGTCAGGATAAAACCATGTTTGGTACGTTGAGATAACTGGAAGAAAATATCATAAACATATCTATCAGTTTTAGTTTGTAATTTTCTCTCTTCTCTTTGTTACACTTTAATGAAAATTTACTCGTTAATGGACCTCGTTTATAATTCAATTCAAGTTTTGTCTGCTTAAAATAAATATTTTTTCTTTCACATCAATGTACAGCTGCATGTGGACTCAGGGAATAAATAAGAGGCCAGATGTCTGTAATTGATGTGATTGTGTCTCAATGATTGTGCCATGCAGGAAATACTGAGTGCGATACAGTATATGTATTCAGACATCCTACATTCTCTTTGTGATCTATACCTTATGTGCAACGTACCTCCACCACTAAAAACAGTCACGTGTGACATCACAGCTCAGCTAACCCAACCCTGACACAGCTGTATGGACACCCACCTCCACAGTGACACCTTATCAAAACTTTTGCTGTCGTCATATCTTGATAATGATCCTCTGTGAAACAAGAAAAGAGTTGCATAATTGGGCACAAGGTTACTTGTTGTGCCAGACTATCACTGATTAACACATCTCCATAGAAACAGGGACAGAAAAGCACTGAGATGATTGCAACCAGCAGGCTGTTAACTGTAATGACTCCAGACCTAATAATACTGATTTCTCCCTGTTCTGTTAGGAAACATGAGGCTGTTTCATTTACTGGTAATTCAATGCAATGCACAACAGACTTACTTACAGAATAAAACACACACACAGAAGACGGCTGTGTTTGTGATAACAGCAAAGGTTTCTGGAGATTCTTGTCACACTGTCAGAAAAAGCTAGAAGCTGCCATGATGGTCTGACTATAGTGAACCTGCATGTTTTTGTCCTGCTGTCTATGAGATAATTACACAGGAAGCATAAAAAAGCAGTTGGAAAATCTAATTCTTTATGAGAATTGGGCATGAGTAGGTCACCTGTAAATAATGGATGTTGTTTTTCTTGCATTAGTGTTTATGCTTCCACAAAGTGTTTGAGTCTTTATTCGTTTAACTATTTCATCACAAATCTCCTTCAGTTTCTGTCTGTGCAGAGAGTGTGTGTGTGTGTGTGTGTGTGTGTGTGTGTGTGTGTGTGTGTGTGTGTGTGTGTGTGTGTGTGCAAAAAAGCGATTTCCATATTTAAACTTCTGTAAATGACGTGTTGCTCTATAATCTGTGAAAGTGACTTTTTTATATCCTTTATTTATCCAGCTGAAAATCTTTGTTTTAAAGACTGATGTGCACAAGAGTCACAATATTGTGACAAATAAAACATCATAACGATGTTTCTAAAACAGCTCATTTTCTTTTCTTAAATCCTGTTGGCTGCTGTCTGTTTAACAATATAAGCAAATTCATGACAAAATAAATTAAAAAAATAATCAAAAAACATTGGAAATCACTTTTTGGCACAACACCGGCTAGTGTGATGGTTTCTCTACATCTTGATATCTTATCTCTTTGCTTATATTGATAAATAGTCTGCAGTCAACAAGCTTTAAAATGTATTTATATATCAAATAAAGAAATGACCTATTATGTTAGGATCTTTATGACTGCGTTGGTGTACATACTCTGTGTTCTACAGTAAAACCAATCCAGTCCTTTTTAACCACTTAAAATATTTTATATAAATATTTTGCTATATTTCTTTACAATCTCTGCTGCCAGCTTGTTATAGATTATCTATTTGTATCCAAACCATTTACATGTGATTTGCATGTTTGTTTGTTTTTAATAATTTCTCTTTCTCAGTAAAAATATTGTAAAAAAATCCACAGAAGTGTTTCGTGTCATCTTTCTGCTGTTCCGAGCTCGACATCTTGTGGACACCAGCAGAACCTACAAACAGAGCCACAGGAAGCGTTTCTTTTATAAACAGCAGATCGAGCGACCTGAGAGACTGTTCATCAAGCTGAATTCAGGTTATTTGTTGTGAAAGCTCCACAGGTTCAGAGAGGAATGGTCTGCTTAAAGCTATTTCAGCTGGGAGGCTCTGCTTTGCTGATCAGGTATGTTACGACTTTTTTTTTTAAAAGATGGTTTGAAGTCAGACTTCCTCCGTTACTTCGAGTCTGTTTCATAACGGAACATCGCTGCGTTAGAAGGTGATACTAGTTATTTCCTCTTTAAAACGGATCCACACAGTAAACTCTCTGTATATGTTCAGGATATGTGACCCTAACGTTACACGGTAATCACCTAAATACATAGCTGGACTGGCCATCGGGCATTTGCCCGGTGGGCCATGGTGATTTTTCGTTTTTATGGGCCGATGGGTTCTTTTTTTTCGTAACAGTATAAACACTGAAAGGTGGTGGATTGGCCAGATGCTGGGAGATGTGTAAAAATAACTCAGTTGTTTGGTGGTGGCTATTGCGGAGCTTCCACCGATTTAGTAACATTAGCAAGTGGTGGAGGCCAGCAGATGCAACACGCTGGCAGGTGGATGACGGAAAGGCAGGAGGAGCAGAGACCCCAGGCGGTGAACTGAACTTCAGGTAAGAAGTTATGACCTGCAGTCTATCTGGGTCAGATATAAACCAAGTTTAGGTGGAGTTTATTTTCGTTATGCTGACTTTTTACAGTCAGTTACAATCACTCGTACTGCGTACTAGCTAGCATGGGAGTTTATATACTGCTGGGTGGGTGCTATGATATTATTGACGTTGAACTTGTTTTATCTTATTTTATTTATAAGGTTAGTTATTAGAGTTTCCAACCGTCCCGTAAAAAACGTAATCGTCTGGTATTCAGAGAAAATATTGCACGTTTTGTATTGAGGGGAAAAGGAACGTGATTTGTCCCGTACTTCAGGTAGAATGAAAAAAGACACAAAGCTGGAGTTATTCTGTGTCTTTGCTGCACAGCTGCCTCTTCTTCTGTCATTCTCTCCCCTCCATCTCCTGTTTCTACTTCAATCATGAAACTGATCAATGATCAGCTGATCATCTCTCTTGTTTGTTTTGCGCCAGAAAGAGGAAACCAGCGGATGTTGCGTTAAACAACAGCAGCATGTTCAAGCTTGATCAGCTGTTGTTAGAATTTATTTAATATTAACCCTTTAAAACCGGTCAGAGCACGCTCCATTTTGCGTAACTATTTTTAAATCCCGGTAGCACTGCAACCACGTGAGCTAGCGCAATAATTTTTTTTGCATATGAAACCAGAGGAGTTGTACTTACATCTTATGCCATCAGCTTGTCCTAGGTCACGGTTTCCTTCCACATATAGCTTTGCAAAAACTGCATAAAAATCACTTGCAGCAACAAAAACATAATATTCCAGAAACACGCTTTGCCGATCCATCAGCTGTTCATAACACTTCCTATGTCCATCAGCACGAACTATGCATGTCTGCCATGACCTGCCCGAAACCGGAAGTGACGTCATTTTCGCGGAAATGTAGTTTTTTACCATCAATGCCTCATGAGCTTATGCTGGTGTTTTTAAAAGTTATGTTTGACTTTATGACTTTCTGTGTCGTTTCTGGGATGCTGAGGACTCATACTGCACTGCTGGAAATAGTTTATTTTGATGCATATGCTGCTTTTTTGCAAATTTGCAGTATAATATTTATTTTCGTTTTTCCTGCAGTGTATAGAAATTGGTGTATTTCAAAAATAAAACTATGAAGACACTCAAAATAAATTTCCCGTGGTGGGAAACTATTTTGTGCAACTTTTTTGTATTTACAGTTTTGAGGGATAAGCCTCTTAAATTTCTCTAACTAGAAATATATGTTAAAAAACAAAAACGATTTTCAATTTTTTTGTAGTTTATTGCACTTTTTTGCAATTTATGTAATTATGATGCACTTAATGCATGCATATTATTAAAATTTAGGCTGTAGTGGTTGTATTGATGTATAGCAACTTGAAATGCTCCCAAAAATGGCTCTACAACATGTAAAAATATAATATAAGCTCTGGCGGACTTGGTTCAATGGTAGGTCTTAAAGGGTTAAATTCTAGTATCAGCTGATGTTTGCTGGAGCCACAGCTGTAAAGCTGCTGGTCATGATGTCGGTTTGGATATGTGGTGAGAGGGAAACATGAAGATGAAACCAGGAGATGTCCTTACTGAATCATCAGAGCTGAACAGGTGATGGAGAAACAGGTTTAGCTTTTAGGTGACATGAATGAGTTGAAGGGAAGTTATGAACTGTTTCTGAGAGACAAATAACACCAGGATCCTTTTCTATGCAGCTGACAGCTGGTAACTGTGCAGGGGCGGATCTAGCAAAGTTTTGCCAGGGGCCCAAGTAGGGCATTAACAGATAAAGGGGGGCACAAAGAAATTCTTTTCTTTGTTATATCATTTAAAAACTTTGAATAAATAATTATCTGAATCTTACAACAAACGTTTTCATCTGATGTAAAATGTATAGAAATCCATTTTTGTACATAGTAATTTTTTTAGGGTCCCATCATTTCTTCAGAAGTAGCTAAGTACTGTATATGATGCCAGTATTTTCCCACATTTTCTAGATACTGTACCAGTACTGTGTGTAAAATGCCATCAAAAAGTCAATTAAGTTTTATTCTTTCTCACCTGTCTTTCTATCTCCTTTCACTTTTTAAAGGTTGCCATGTTAGAAAAAATATTTTGCCCTGCCATGCTGTTTATTGATGTGGTAAATGAATAGTTTATGAAAATATATCTAAATCTGTCATCAGTAATCAGTAATGATCATGTCTCACCTCTAGTCTTCTCTGTTTTAATTTCAGGTTTTCACCATGTGTAGATAGTTCAGGAGGTTAACTCGACCAAGCAGTCTACTTTTGGGTTAGAATACCAGAATAGGGAGGATGGTGTAGATTTAAGTTTATTAGATTGATACATATATACCAACAAGACAGTGTACATCACTGTCACAACAGCGTTTGTTTTCATTCAAAGGCTTTATGGTTTTTCCTATAACGCCTGGTGGGCCGGTCTGTAGTCAAAATGCCCGGGCCGATTTTTTTTGTCCCAGTCCAGCCCTGCCTAAATACACTTGTTTGTGCCGACATGGAAACCATGACCTGATCTGTAAACGTTTAAAGAGAGACACAAATGTTCCGACTGTAACTTATGTGATATACATGATTTTTATTTATTTATTTTTTTTATTTTTATTTTTTTTATAGGTCATTATAAGGTCATGGCTGCCGCTCTTTATCCCACGATGTGTCACCCAATTTACTCAGTGGAAGGATTATTGTAAAATTACAGCAGACAGTATAACAGTTTATAAGAATAATAATCAGTTAATACATTTATAAAACCATTATTAAAGTAGCGCAGGGTCTCTAACAGACACAGCTGTTCGAGTTTGTTGTATTTTTTCCGTCATGATTATAAGCAGGAATCCTTTATGAAGGCCAAACACGGATGGTTTTGACTTCCTAGTTCAAACTTTGTGCAGAAAGAGTTTAAATAGTGGAGTAATGTGATTTAAGATCAATAAATAAAAACTACAGAATAAGATATGAAAACAAAATGTCAACAATAAAGAAACAGTTCATGTGAAGTCCTGGAGATCAACCAGTAATTATTCAACTGTCGTCCCAGAATGTTTTTTAATAAACGCAGAAATAACACAGATGTGTTCACTAAGGCTACGTTCACACTGCAGGCGAAAGCGCATCAAATCCGACTTTTTTGACCCTATGCGACCCATATCCGATCATGGTATGACAGTGTGAACGGCACAAATCCGATATTTTCAAATCCGATCTGGGTCACTTTCGTATGTGGTACTGAATCCGATACATATCCGATGTTTTAGAAAGCGACTGCAGTTTGAACGGTCATGTCGCATTAAATCCGTCTTTTACGTCACTGACACAAGACAGACGCCAATTATCAGCTCCGGAGAAGCGCCCGAGAAGACATCGCGAACGCTTCCTGGCCATCCCGTGTAGATGTCAGTGAAACTGTTGGGAAGACAACGTTGGAGAAACGTGAAAATTTTATTTGTACTGTATAATCTGCAGATTCTGACAGAAATCTGCAACTATCCTTTGAAGCACCGCTCCTCTCTAAAACAGCAATAAGGATAATTATTAGGTTATTTACATTATTATGTAAATAACAAAATAACTTAAAGCAAAAATTGGGAAACGTAAAGTCCGAAGTCTTTATATTAACGGCCATCTGTCAAACAATACTGTTTGCTCTGGGTCTAAACAGAGCACGTTGTGTGTGACATCTTCTTTTGCGCATGCGGGCCGCTTTGAGCGTTCACACTAGAGCGCGTTTGCTGTTGCATTTTATTTGTAGTGTGAACGAGCAGACAAAAAAAATCGGATTTGATCAAAAAATCGGAATTGAGCATTAAGACCTGCAGTGTGAACGTAGCCTAATAGTCTTCATCACTAACAGTATAGCAGCCAGAGTCCACATCACTGTTTTATAAATGACAGGGAAGGATAATTTCATAGAAGCTACTTTAAAGTGAACAGCGAAGGAGCTTTTAAAATTCAAATTCATTTTTAATACTAATATTTAGGTCACCAGTCAAAGAAACCTGGAGAATTGTTGCATTAAAAATTAAAGAAACATCTGAATCCTTAGAAGCGAAATATAAAGATGTGATGGGTGGTTCAAGACTTTTGCACTGTGCTGCATAACCAACGCTTTTTTCTCTGTCTTATTTTACAGGATGAGTTAGTGACTGTAAAATACTTTTTTTTTAAAAAAAATCACAATACCTGTTTGATAAACAAATTTAATGTTAGGTTTCTCTTTAAATATTAAATTATGTTATGACATGAGAACCACAGATGATTTCTTCTTCCTATTCAAAGTATCTTATCAATATTTAAACTAGTCATGTTTCAGCTCACAGATATAATGATTACCTGCTCTCCTCTGTTTCTGGTCTGTGTCCCTCAATTATACAATGGACTGAAAACCACGAAGCAATAAAGATTTAGTAAAAAAAACAACAGGATCCACTAAGAAAAGAGGAAATGATGAAACCTGGAGCTCAGCTGAGAGTCTTTTCAGCTATGAAAGTTAAAGACGAGTGAGCGACAGTCTTCTTGTGTTTTTCCAGATATTTCTTTGTGTTGTCGATGTTTTTGTATCCAGAGACATTTGTGATGTGTATATCTTTGAAAAGGAGCCTGTTTCACAGTCATGACCCCTGAATGATTTCTCTGCGTGTGCCGAGCTTCACGAAAAGTGAATAATCACCGTATGACTTAATTATTTGTGGGTTAAATCAAGGACACATTTAAACACGTCAATTTAGACTCCATAAGTGATATTACGTTACTACAACAACTTAAAAACACAAAGTTACAAAGGAATAAAATAACTGAATAAAACCACAAAACAAAACTATAAAAGTCTTATCAAGGGAACAAATGCATGACCATGGTAATGATAAAGTGTATACAAGTGTGAACAAATGTGTTTTGAGGTGTAATTAAAAACGGAGAGTTTATGGTTGAAGTGTGTTTCAAAGTCTTGCAGAGCAGAAGCCAGAATAAGGTTATGAAAGTAGTCCATTTGTTTATGTTTTGCAAACTGTGGTTGTGTAATACTGCAAACCTGAAAAAAAACAAAAAAAACAAAAAAAACATGGAAGAAACGTTTGTGGAATTAACCAAACCCGTGTATCTAATTACATGAGTTTAGCTACACAACACCTACAGTAGAGCAACAGAACAGTTAAAAACTGTATTTCATCACTGCTTTGGCTGAAGAGTGGGAAGCATAATGAGGTCAGCGCCTCGCTTAATGACCATGGGTCTCATTAATGACGATGCTTTTTTGATGTTATGCAGACATTTTTAGCTCAATTTCATACATTTTTTAAGTTGGCTTATTTCAGTGATGACGATGACGATGATGATGATAACAGCAGTGGAGGAAATACTCCCTCCATGACCAAAAGCTGTAAAATATTCTCAAAAATAATTGTTACACTTTTAATTTCTGATGCATCTGTATTGGGAAACATCTTATTGAGATCCACAATAAAGTGACTGCTTTGAAGAAACCAGATATTCTTAACTAGCTGATAAAATGATGGCTATTGCTTAAATTGGCGGATGTTAAATGTAAAATAATTCAAACCTGGGTGAAGAAAGAAACGTAGATACAGTATTTGTATGTGTTACAAAACCATTAAAGAGCTGTAAGTAAAAATGCTTAGAGGGGGATAAACAGCATTGTTTCCACATATCAATAAATCTGAACTACTTCTGTCTTTAAGTGTGTGGTATATGACATTAAAGGGTGTGATGGTGCTACATCGTAACCATTTCTGTAAATGCTTAATTTAATAATTTTGCCAGTGACACAACAAAATCAGTCGTTTATAACTGTCCCTTTGTACTAAAGCTTATCTGCTGTTTGGTTTTTGGTCACTTTTGGCTCATGTATAGGTTGAACAAGTATCAATGAGTCACACAGTGGAAGCTATGCATTATGATTTTTGTCTTTAACGTTTGTTCAATTTGTGATCTGCAAACATGAGGACCTGGGAGCCTTCAGATTGGACACAAGCATCTTCACTTTTACTTGGTCCATGGTAAACTGAAGAAGCTTTGAGTACGGGGTTTCAAAGGGGTTTTTAGATTTTTATTTATTTTTTTAAACAAAAATGCATTGTATACCATTTTATAGTTTTTAGATCAAAATATAAGGATTAGAAATTCCAGCCTAAAATGTCCAGCACAAGAATATGGTTGTATATATCACATATACAGACAAGAATTTTATTTTTTTATGACTGGAGTAGACCTAAATGAAAAAGAATACATCTATATTATTGTATTTAATGCAACTCTGAAATGGTGACTCAACAAAACAACACTACTTAAAAAATATATACAATTCAGTAAAGCCTGTTTTTGGATCAGTAGTCTGTAGTTAGAGAACATGCATCCCCTCTCCTCTGGAAACATGCGCATGCTGGCAGGTTAATAACCATAAAGAAGCAAAACAAGAAGGAAGAGCAGCTCCACTATTTTATGTTAAAATCTCCCAGTTGTGAGGTACAAGGTTTGGAGTTTAAATAAACTCAGCTTAAAGCATAAAAAGTTTATAAAAAAACAAAAACAGAGCTGAGACGAATATGGTTCTTAAAAAATATATAAAATGTATAACATGAATTTGGAGTAAGTTTCAGACATGTGTGGAGATATTGCTAGAGAATGTCTGAGTTATTATATAACAAATAAATGAATGAATGAATGAATAAATAAATAAATAATCATTGACATGAGCATGTGACACATGCATATTTAAAGAGATTACTATGCAAGTCACCAAGACTCGCTGTGCATTAAGAAAGTTTTGAGGATGTAAAATGAGAAAATGCTTAGCACTTATAAAAACCAGAGTTACAAGTTTCTTTGCAAAAAGAAGAGAAACTCATTTAAAGATGATAAGAAAATAAAATCAATAGACAGGAAAAACAATAGAAAACTGTTGAAAAAGTCAAAGACTGAGAATAAATTATAAATACACTTGACACATCAATTTAAAACAAAGCCTAGCAGTGATAGGATCAAGAGCAACATCAAAAATAAAATACAGTGGCTCAATAATTAAGAATGAAATTAAAGTGTGGAAAAGAAAATTCTACTTTTGTCCGTATTAAATTTGTTTTTAAAATTAAGCAGTTGTGTGTGTTTGTTTTAAATGCAGTTTTAGTCCCTCCCCCCTTTAAACCAGCTTGTTTGACACAGGATGTGATCAGTGGGACGTCAATCTAAGATAAATTAGACTTTATCTCCACCTAACACCATTTCTTTTAGCATGCTTTATATTTAATAGTCTGAATCTTTGAAATAAAATACATTTGTTTAAATTCATATTGTTTGAACAGAAACTACTGAAATCCAGGAAATAAAGGAAACATGGCTTGTTCTTCTCAGTTAGCAGTGGAGTACGTCAGGAGGGCCAGAACCAACCTGGGCCCTATTTCAGGAAGCCGGTTTAGAAAACTCAGAGTGAAAAACGATACTCAGGGTTGAGTAACCCCGAACTGTCCAACTCGGAATATTCCGTTTCAGAAAGGCTGATAACAATTAGTTCAGTCAACGCGGAGTTGCTTTAACCCCAAGTTAAGCGCGCGCACGAGGATACATAAAGCCCTGATTAGCGGAGCACAGATTAAGCGAGTCACCATGGAGACGGAGGGAAAGAAGGCGCGGTCAATATATTTTACAGCGCTTGAGGCCGAAATTCTGATGGCAGCATATGCCGATAACATGCAAATTTTGCGGAAAAAAGTAACACAGCCACAGCTGCAAAAGAAAGGGAGCATGCATGGCAAAACATAGCCGACAGAGTCAATGCGTGAGTGTTAATTTAAACATTGATCTAGGGATTTCCACCCATTTAACACGTTATTTTATTATATTTTATTTTATTTTTTATTTCATACATTTTATTTCGTGATGTGATGTGAGCGCAGGTGCAACCCAACAGGCCCCAAACGTTCCTGGCAGCAAGTAAAAATGAAATATAAAAATATAGTCCAAACAGGTAAGGTGTAATTGTATTATGAGCCATAGTGCTTGGTCTGTTTGTCCGATGTAAATCAATTGCAGTTAGAGGCTACATTAATTTCCCCTCTGTAAGCACTTATTGAAATTATCTGAGCACATTACAAGTACATATTTGCTTACTCTGTATGCTCAAATGTGACCCGTTATAGCCAACAGAAAAAAAGCGGAGGCCCGAAAAACAGGTGGGGGTCCTCCACCACCACCACTCACAGAGCCTGGCCACTTGGCTTCCACATTTGTGATAATGTTGGCAGCATCACATATGATCTTCACAGTGCAGAGAACACAAATTAGCATCCATTACTATAATGGAATAATTTGTTAGTTTGAAATGCTACAGGGAACTATGTACCTGTACATTAATGCTGTGGAAAGACTTCCTGTTCACATAGTCTCCTTCATTTACTGAAGGAGCAATGATTGGAATGTGGGTGCCATCTATACAGCCAATCACGCCTGGGAACCGTGAGAATAAATGTAAAATTTAAGTAGTAGTTCAAGTATCACCACATCATGAATTAAGTTTTGTTCATCCTGCTACCTGCAATTTTGTGGAATCCCTCTTTGATAAATCTTGTGGGTCTATGACCGGGGAACACCACAAACGAGTACACGAGACGTTTCAGTGCAACTGTAACATTCCTGACTGCCCGACAGACGGTAGCCTTGGAAACGTGCTCAGCGTCACCAATATTATACAGAAAGCTCCCGTTTGCAAAAAACCGAAGTGCAATACAAATAATATGTACAGAACTGAGAGGATGTCCGCGATGTGTCACATGCGTAATATTAGGCCTGAGGATGTTATTCAAATAAATTATAGATTGTGCTGAAAAACGGTAACGTTCACACAGAAAATCATCAGGAAATGATAAAATGTCCAAACGCGCTCTAATCACTCTCTCCCGGCGGAGAGCTCTGCGGAGAATTTGGGCTTCAACATCTACTGGCTCTTCAAGGAAGGGACACGCCATGTCTGACACTTCCTACAGTCAGGTTTCTGACAAAGAGGCGGAGAACGTCAGGGTTAGTTGAAGTAAACCTGCTAGGGGGCAGGTTAGCTTGACGGAGTGTGTCGTCATAGTAACTCACTCAGAATTAATCTAAACTCGCTTTGTGAAACCGAAAACCCAGAGTTTTCGTTAACTCAGCGTATACTTACTCAGAGTTTGCACTAAACCGGCTTTCTGAAATAGGGCCCTGGTGAGAACATTAAAGAGGCTCACTGCTGTGATTGTGGAGAATCTGTACCAGAGAGGAGTTTTCTCAGAGGAAGAAGTCAGTAAAATAAGGACAGATGGTGGCGACTTTGACAAAAGGAGAAGAACTGTGGACTCTGTCATCAAAAAGGGGGAAGCAGCTTGCTATGAGTTTCTCAGGATTATTGACATAATAAAGAGATCCACAGAAAGCTCAGTCTGTTCTGGAAAATACAGAGACAGACTCTTCTTTGAAAGACGAATTTGACCTGAACTACTGGATCAGCTGCTTTTCCTTCAAGGAGGACACCAACATGGATGTAACGTATTTACAAGGTATTTTTAAACAAACTGAAGTCCGTGGCATGTTTTAATGTGATCACACTCATTTAAAATGCAGTGTTGTTCAGTGACACATGAGTTAAATCACTAAATTACTTTTTAATTAATTTCTCCTTTCTTTCAGGGCCCAGCCCGTGCCACAGATACCAGCAAAAGCTGAAATCAGAAACTCAAAAGATTTCAGAAAGATCATGGATCCAAAGTAAAGCAGTCCTGTTCAACAAGGAGACATCTTTGTCGTACAGTTCACTTGTGTTAGACACACAAGGACAGGCTTCACCATCCAAAATAAAAAAGTCAAAGATCAAAAAAAGCAGGAAGGTTCGCACTAAAAAACTAAAGGCCTACATACCTGAGGACAAACAGGAAACTTCCCCCAGTGAACTGCTGAAAACGTATGAAAGAAAAATCCTTTTGGTAGGAAAACCTGGAACTGGGAAAACGGCTGTGGTCCATCAGATGTTGAAACTATGGTCAGAGAAAGACAACAAGGATCTAGATTACATGTTCTACTTTGATATGAGAGAAACACCCAACATCACAGAGGTCCATAAACTGGAGGATCTTCTCTTCAGTGTGTTCAATGAACCAGATGAAGGCAAAGACAAAGTCTTAGAGGACATAAAGAATAATGCTGACAATGTTACTATCATTTTTGATGGCGTTACAGATATCCCCTCTACTTCTGTGGTGTTTAAGCTCATACAGAAGACTCTTCTACCTGAATCATCATCACCTGCAGACCAGAGGTGGAGTCAGCAGACTTCCTGTTAGGTTGGGACTGTCTCAGAGTGGAAGTGAAAGGCTTCAGTGAGCAGGGCATCAGAGAATACTTATCCAAGTATCTGAGTGAGGAACACTTCAACAAAGTTTTGTGTAACTTGGAATTATTCTCTCTGTGCCACGTCCCCATGTACGCTCTGATGGTGGTTGCCTGCTTTCGTTTTGAGGGCTCAGAGTTCTCTCCACATCCCTGCACAGTTACAGAAATATACCTCAATATCCTCCATTTCTGCATTCAGAGAAATGTTGGCAAGACATCTGAAAATGAAAGCACTAAATGGGATGCAGTACTGTCTTTATCCGAGGCTGCTTTTTGTGCAACAGAAGGAAAAAATGTGAACCTGAAATCACTGCCCAAATTAGAAAGCTGTGCTTATTTAGCTTTTTTGAGCAGGAGTGTATCTCAAGTCAGCTCAACTGCAAAGAAACCCTTGTGTGCCTTTCTCCACTACACTGTTCAAGAGTTTTTTGCAGCACTGTGGGTCTTGAAGGATCCAGAACGGACCAGAAGTGTTGTCCAACAGTGTCTGACTGACAACATCAAACACATGAAACACTTAGTCCCCTTTTTGTGTGGACTGTTAAATGATAAAAACACTGATTTGCTAGAAAGTCTGATTCCTTCTCAGCAGCTCAGAGAAACATCTGGCTGGTTCTTCAAACACTTGGTGACCACCTTTGTAGATTGTAGTGACACTGAGGACTGTGAAATAGACTTGCTGTTCTTATGTCAGTGTCTCTATGAGTCTCAGTCTGCTGAAGCCTGTGTTTATCTTCTGGATAAACTGGACTACTGTCTTGATCTGAGTGGGGAGACTCTCGATCCTCAGCAATGCCATGCTGTGTCCTATATAATCACCCAGAGTAAGGAGAGGAAAATACAGCTGAAGCTGCAAAACACAAAAGTATCAAAACAAGGAGTGAGACCATTACTAGGATGTCTGAGCAAACTCCAAAGGTAAGTGAGAGCATGTAATTTACATGTTTGCTCACATCTTGCAAACTACACTTACTCTCCATTTAAAAGATACATGTCTGAGCCTTTCCCTTTTGTCTTGATAAATTCACACATTCAAGATTTTTTGTAACTACAGCTTTCTCACTCGTAGCAATCATCATGGTGCTACCACCATGCTTCACTGATGCACTGTCCATGAGAGATGTCCAAGCGCCATTGTCCATAAATGAGGGGAATGGTGTGTATGATTGCGGAAATCAGTGTATTTGGAAAATGGGGACAGAGCGTCGTCTTTGATAGCTTCCTACCCAACCAGTGGAAGCTTCAATTGCAGAATGAGTCCTGCTCCTAGCCGTTCATTGGCTCGCCATCCTTTTTCATACCCCAAAAAAGGTTCACCTGGCCTGCATTAAATAAACAAGGCCAATAAGAAATCACAAGAATAATACAAAAATGTCAGCCAATTAAGCTAAATACATAGAATAGAATAGAATAGAATTCAACTTTATTGTCATTGCACATGCACAGGTACAGGGCAACGAAATGCAGTTTGCATCCATCCAGAAGTGCTTAGTGATATAGATATATTACAATATATATTAGCAATAATATAGATATGTAAGTATATTACAGAAATGGGTCTATTATGTTATAATGTACACGGTATGAAGTATGTTGTGAATATTCTATAACTATAAGTATGTACAGGCTGTAGTGAGTACAAGCTATGTACAGGATATGGACAGGATATAAATATGAAAAACTATACAGAATATGAAATAAATAACTTTACAGGAATCTGAGATATACAGCTATACAGAAATGGGAACTATGCAAGTTGTAAACAGTTGTAGGGTTAAAAATTATCGTATGTACAGAATGATTGTTTACACGGGGCTATACAGTAGTGCAGTTAAGGTAAGTGAGGGTGTGGATAATTTCTACAGAGGCTATATAAAGTGCTAGTGGTTGTGAGTGGTGGTTCACTCCATGTTATTATTGTGTGTTTGAGGGTACAGTTGTCCATTGTGTGTGTGTGTGTATGTTCAGTCCATGAGTTAACGTGGGTCAGATGTCAGGAGGCAGAGTTCAGGAGTCTGACAGCTGTGGGGAAGAAGCTGTTCCGGTACCTGGTGGTCTTAGTCCGGAGGCTCCTGTAGCGCCTCCCAGAGGGCAGGAGGGTGAAGAGTCCATGTAATGGGTGACTGGGGTCTCTGATGATTTTCCCAGCCCTTTTCAGACACCGCTTCCTGTAGATGTCTTTTATGGCAGGAAGTGGTGCTCCGGCGATGCGCTGGGCAGTTTTCACGACCCTCTGCAACGCCTTCCGGTCCGAGGCAGAGCAGTTCCCGTACCAGACTGTTATACAGTTGGTCAGGATGCTCTCGATGGTGCAACGATAGAAGTTCACCAGGATGTCTGAGGACAGGTGGTTCTTCCTCAGAGTCCTCAAGAAGAAGAGGCGCTGGTGAGCCTTCTTGACCAGCTTGGAGCAGTTGGTCGTCCAGGTGAGATCCTCGGAGATGTGGACTCCCAGGAACTTGAAGCTGCTCACACGCTCCACAGCCGTCCCCTTAATGTGGATGGGTGGATGTGGGTCAGCATTCCTCCTGTAGTCCACGATGAGCTCCTTGGTCTTCTCGGTGTTAAGCAGCAGGTTATTTGTGTCTCACCACTCAGCCAGACGATCCACCTCCTCCCTGTAGGCGGCCTCATCGTTGTCACTGATGAGGCCAATCACCGTGGTGTCATCTGCAAACTTAATGATGGTGTTGGAACCATCAGCAGGTCTGCAGTCGTGGGTGAAGAGGGAGTAGAGGAAAGGGCTCATCACACAGCCTTGTGGTACACCGGTGTTCATTGTGATGGTAGATGAGCAGCGGTTATCCAGCCGGACATGTTGGGGGCGGTTGGTCAGGAAGTCCAGTAACCATTTGCAGATGAGGGAACTGATGCCCAGGTCTGTCAGTTTCCTGATGAGTTGTGAGGGGTGGATTGTATTGAATGCTGAACTGAAGTCTATAAACAGCATTCTGGCGTAGGTGTTGTTGTTGTCCAGGTGTGAGAGGACAGAGTGCAGTGCGATGGAGACTGCATCCTCTGTGCTCCTGTTCTGGCGGTATGCGAATTGGTGGGGGTCCAGGGTGGGGGGGAGACAGGATTTGAAGTGTGCTAGGACCAGCTGCTCTAAGCACTTAGTGATGATGGGGGTGAGTGCTACTGGGCGGTAGTCATTGAGGCAAGATGGGTTGGAGTTTTTGGGTATCGGGACGATGGAGGTGGATTTGAAGCAGGCCGGTACCACAGCGTGGGCCAAGGAGAGGTTGAATATGTCTGTCAGCACTCCTGCAAGCTCCTCAGAACACGCTCTGAGAACACGCCCGGGGATGCCATCGGGACCTGCAGCCTTGTGGACATTGATCCTGCTCAGCACCGCTCCTACATCGGTGGGGGAGAGAGTCAGAGGTTGGTGGTCTGGCGTCACGTCTGCTTTGGTTGTGGTTGTGGGGTTCCCTCGCTCAAAACGAGCATAAAAGTTGTTGAGCTCGTTGAGGAAGGAGACATCAGAGGATGCGGGGGAGGGTTTGGTGGTCCTGTAGTCTGTAATGGTCTGGAGTCCTTGCCACATGCGTCGGGGGTTGGAGTTGGAGAAGTGTTCTTCTACCTTCTTTTTGTAATGGTGTTTGGCTTTTTTGATGCCCTTCTTTAGATTAGCCCTGGCTGTACTGTAGGCGTGTGCATCTCCTGACCTAAAGGCGGTGTTGCGGGCCTTCAGGAGGAGACGAACATCCCGGTTCATCCAAGGCTTCTGGTTGGGGTACATGGTGATCCGTTTCTGGGTAGTGACACTGTCTGTGGTTTCGGAGATGTAATCCAGTACAGATGAGGCGTACTGGTCCAGGTCTGTGTGGGTGAACATATTCCAGTCTGTGTTTTTAAATCTGTCCTGGAGCACTGCGTCTGTCCCCTCTGGCCACACTTTAATTGTCCTCACAGCAGGTTTCACACGTTGGATGAGTGGTGAATACCTAGGTGTAAGGAACAGGGAGAGATGGTCCGATTGTCCAATGTGGGGGAGGGGTGTGGCTTTGTAGGCTCCAGCCAGGTTGGAATACACATGGTCTAAAGTCCTGTCTCCTCTGGTGTGGCAGGAGACATGTTGGTGGAATCTGGGGAGGACTGTCTTTAAGTTGGTGTGGTTGAAGTCGCCAGCAACAATAAAAGCAGCCTCGGGGTGTTTATTCTGGTGTTTGTTAATGGCTGCAGAAAGTTCTTTCATGGCCAACCTAGCATTAGCGTCGGGGGGTATATACACGGCAGTGAGTATGATCGAAGTGAATTCTCTGGGGAGATAATAAGGTCTGCATTTGACCATTAAAAACTCCGCATTAGGTGAGCAGTGACTCTCAGTAGTAGTGGAGTTCATGCACCAAGCATTGTTAATATAAATGCACAAACCTCCACCTCTGGTCTTGCCGGAGTCATCTGCTAGCCTGTCGGCTCGGTGTGTGTGGCGTCCTGCTAACTCGATAGCATTGTCGGGGCAGCTGTTGTTCAACCATGTTTCGGTGAAAAACATGACATTTGAGTCCATAATCCGTCTGTTGTTAGTGATGGAGAGCCGTATCTCATCCATTTTGTTTGCCAGAGAACGGACATTGGCGAGGAAAATACTGGGTAAAGTAGGGCTGGGCGATATATCGAGTTTTTTAAAAATATCGATATATTTTCATACGAGATATAAGATGTGACAATATCGTTTATATCGATATAGTCTATGTTACGTTATAATTATACTTGTGGAGCCGCAGGTTTGCCTCTCTTTCGTCCACTTTTGTCTCTACGCAACGTTACTCGGCCTCGCCTCTCCTTCACTGAACACAACTCCGCCTCCCCCATAGCTTCACCTGCAGGCAATGACAAGATGAAAGCGGAAAATCTACATTAGCGAGTTACCGTGCGTGGGGCTGGACGGCGTCAACGTGTTAGCGAGCTAACCGCGCTAACGAGCTAACCACGCTAACGACATGCAGCCCGGAGGAGCTGCACGGCCTAAAATCCTTTCATTTTCTCAAAAATCGACAGTGCGCCTTATGTATGAATTCTGGTTGTGCTTACTGACCGCGAACCGATTTTATGTGGTACACAGCGCTCAGCAATCTGTCAAAAAAATGTTTTAATATGACTTTGCTGAGCTGCACCGCTTGATGGATTGTCGGAGGATTACGGCTACCAAGGAGGAGCCTCGCGGAGTGATACGTACTGTGTGTGTATAAGGACCACAAACGGCACCTGTTCAGAGATGTGGTGCAGCTGTGAAATCTGTCTTTGTTATTATGCTCAGCGTCTGTTAGTTTACATTTTGACTGCACAATTGTGAGCTTTTTGTTATGCACAAAAACAACATTGTTTTCTTTTATTTATGGACCATGATTATTTAATAAATGCTGATAATTTATTTTTGAGTAATTTCTTCATGTACATCTACGCTGTATGTAAATAAAAGTGCCCGTGTGACATCTGGGACACAGTGTGACTAAGAACTCTCTTTTTGTTCTTAACTTATAGCTTTAAAAAAAAAAATCGAGATATATATCTTATATCGCCATCCAGCTAAAAAATATCGAGATATGAATTTTGGGTCATATCGCCCAGCCCTAGGGTAAAGGCAGCCGGTGTGGTGTTAGCTTTAGCTTAGCCCGTAGCCCTCCGCGCCTACCTCGCCTTTGTTTACGATCTCGGCGCCGTCTGCGTGCACTTCCGCCCGGCCGGGTAGAGTGGGCAGCCTCCGGTGTTCTGGAGATCTCTGGGATGAGTCGGAGATCGGCGATAAAACTGTTGGAGTTATGAGTCCAGATGTCCAGAAGCAATTCTGGACGAATAATCCGGTTAAAAGTAGATAAAAAACCGCTAAATAGCAGATTCTGGAGAGACACTGAGCCTCGCGTTGTTCACGCGCCGCCATCAAGTTATTCTGGTTCCTGTGTACACAATTTATAAATAAATAAATAAATAAATAAACAAACAATATATTTAACCAATAAGGACTTAACTGAAACATTTCAACTGCTATATACATACTATGTAGCGTCACAACATTTTTTATTCAACAAATATTGGTCAAATCAAAATCAAATTGTTTGGACCGGCAGCAGCCAATTAGCGTCAGCTGGTAGCTAATATTAAGATTTGAGCATGCCTCAAATCATCTGTAGTTTGGTCTGTGCACACACATCTGGACAGCGGCTCGGTTTTTGTAGTTTTGCCTCTTTCGGTTTTAATTCAGCCAATTAATATGTTCTATATTAAAGTGTAGTCTTTTAGCTTGAATTCCGGGGGAAATGTTGTTCTAATTATTCAGGATTTGTAGCCATTTTTATGCATAGTGCCCCATTTTCAGAGGCTCAAAAGTCACTGGACAAAATGATTGAGAGCTGATGTGTTTTCAGTTTTTCATTATTTCCTGAACAGTGTATAAAGGCAGTTTTTAATACCAGATTCCTCCCTTGAGATGCGTACATGCTCTCTTGGGTGAGATCAGGTGACTGACTTGCTCATTGAAGAATGTATCTCATTTCTTTGCCTTGAAAAAGTCTTGGGTTACATAGAGGTATGCTTTGAGACATTATCTATTTGCACTGTGGAGCACTGTACGACCAGTTTTGCAGCATTTGTCTGAAACTGAGCAGAGAGTATACCCCTGTACACTTCAAAATTATTCCTGTTTCTATCAACAGTCACATCATCAATAAATATTAGTGACCTGGTTCTACTGGCAGCCATACATGCCTATGCCATAACATAGCCTCCAGCATTCTTGGCAGATGATATGATATACTTCAGATCATGATCTATTTCTCTCCTTTATCATTTTCAGTTTAATCTTGGCTTCTGAAGCTTTTGCTTTCTCGCTAAAAGAATTTTTAGAGCTAACTATAGTTATAAGTATGGCTTATTCACATTCTCATTAAATTGCTTTTCAGTCAATTGTTCAAATAATTTTGAGCCTTTTAAAACAGGGAACTATGCATAAAAATGGCCATGTGTTGTGTGACTGTTCACTTTAATGACAGCTAAAGAAGAATTTCAGGAAGTAGTCAGATCCCATCACTTTCTGCTTACTTTTTAGTTTTTGCATTTTGATGATGCCACTGTGACCACCATCATTTGTCAACATGTTTCTTATTTAATACAAGTTTTTTTTTAATTACTATTTATTAAATTATTTTATCTGGCAATATAAAGAAAGCATGATGTCTCCCGTGTACAACTAATGCATCAGGCATTACATATATCTTGTTCCATGGATTTAGCTCAGGAGGTAGCGCATGCATCTACTAATTATTATTAGTAGATGCATGCGTAGATGCATTATTATTTTGGGGGCAAGCTACTAACCCCAAGTTGCTCTCTGAAGCATCTATTGCAGTTTGAATATGTGTGAATGTTAGATAGAAAGCACTTAAGCATAGAAACAAAAGTGATTGTCTGAACAATTTATTGAGGCATGTTGTATAAAGTGTTTTGAGTACTAGACAGTCAAGACCGCCTAAACCGCAGGACCAAGACAATACCAAGACCAGAGGATATCGAAACCAAGACAAGACCAAGACAGACTGAGTCAAGAGTGACACATCAGTGTCCAATGTAGTGGTTTATGTGCAAGTGTACCATCAACACTGACACAAATACAAGAAAACAGTCTTTGAATAGCTGTCCACTGTGTGACCACTATGCATGAAAGGGTTAAACAAATACAATTTTACACAGTCTTATAGTACAGCCCCATTTCCACAAAACTTTGGACGCTGTGGAAAATAAAAACAGTATGTAATCATTTACAAATCTGCTAAATCCATATTTTATTCGCAACAGAATGTCACATGTTTCTACTGAGATATTTTACTATGTCATGAAAAATATGAACCTAATACAACCAAATGAAGCTCAGCTGTAAAGTTGGAGCAGCACAAAGTGTGTTTGGTATTGTCACAGGAATTTGCATGTGTTCGGTTGATGGTGTTAGATTATAGAAATATCTGTGAATAAATAACATTAAAATGACACTGAAGTGATTTTCACACTCTTTTATTAAGCTATGTGAGAATGCCAGAGCTGAACACACTGAGTAACCTTTAATGTTTAGGTGTGTGCAATTGAAAGTTTCAGATCTCTAATGTGCAGCTGCCATGTCAGAAATAAACAGCAGTATTGACATCGCACTGAGCAACAATATAGTGTTAAGCTGAGCTGATAGATTTCTTGTCCTGCTTTTATTCATATGTGAGGATTCTCTCGCTCTCCTTCTCACTCTTGCCTGCTCTCTCTCTGTCTCTCTATCTGTAGACGTGTGTCTTCCTCCAGTCTCAGCCTATCTGCACCTGAGAGATTTGGTCATCAGCCAGTTTCCATTTAAGCCGGAGGAAGACATTTATTCAATGCTGGATTGTTGACTAAGCTAGTTAGTAAAGTTAGTTTGCCAACATATGATCAGTTTTCTCCATCGCCTGTGTGTTCCCTGATAATTACCTTCTGCTTGTGTCTGTGCAGGAATCCCAGGCTGAGTAAATGTTCTCACTGAGTTGTGGACTTGTTTCTGGTGTTTCTTCTGACCAGGCCCGTGGCGAGGATTCGAGCCTTCAGGACATCCAGCTGTCTCAGAACCCAGTCGCAAAGATTGTTGCTTTTCTGTGTGATCATGTGTCACTGTAAATAAACACACTGTACTGAAGATTTAAGATTCTGCTTTTTGAGTCCTTCACTAACCATGACAAAAAATCATCTGGATTTAACAGAGGAATGAACGAAAGAACTTAGTGAAGTCATTCACATGGATCTCACCTGTCTGTCCAGCAGCTCACATGTATTTCATGTAATTTTATTCTGTTTCTATATCCCTCCCAATAAAACAAACAACCTCTTCATTAGTTAATCCCTCTCCTGTCACAGTCCTATTTGTTTAAACACTGTGCACACTTCTCTGTAATTTGAAACGATACCACATAACAAAAGTTAGAGGTCAAAGTTCCGTCACTGCTAATGCATTTTATTTACCTCTATGGATCCTCCTTATACTCTCAGGGGCTGCCCCACCTTCAGTGATCCGCTAATCACCTTCTCACTATTTCTTCCCCCTGTTCCCTGCAGTCCAAATTATGGACAAACGTGGTTTAGTTTGTAAAAGTTTCTATGACTCGAGTTCACACAGACGTGATTATCCTCTTATTCAGCAAAACATCCTCTGTTGAAATAGTCTGACTCCACTTGAGAACAGTAAATGTATCACTTTCTGTTGTAACCCACAACCTGAACGGTGATGAAAGACTCATGTTTCACTGTTTTACTAAAGTAAAACGTCCAGTAAAAGTGAGCGCGAGAGCCCTCGGTGCGCCGCTTGCTGCTGAAGTCAAAGTAAACTTTATTGTCATCTCCGCTATATAAGTACAGTATATAGAGAGACGAGAGCACATCAGAATCTGAAACTTTAAACTGCATGTATTTAAACATGAGAGATTACTGTCCCACAGTGTGATAAAGAATCTCTTTAGCATGTGAAAGTGAAATTAATTTGATTGATTGAAGAACTATTCCTGCAGCTAAAAGACTTTACAGAGTTTTACAGCGTCCTGATTATTAAACAGCGACTTTTACATCATTTCTTAACCAGACGGGTTGGAAAAGTGGCGATTTATGACCTAGTTTGCCTGCAGCGGTGGCATCTGGTAAATCCTATAAGTACTTCCTACTTCCTGATCAAGAAAAGTGAAAGGAAAACGTCCAGCCGGCGTTTTTTTTGTTTGTTTGTTTGTTTTTTTGTTCTTTTTTACTATCCTATGGATTAACACAGAGAGAAACGATCCCAAAAGAAGCGGACACAATGAACTAGTACCATACAGGTAAGATTCAGGTAAGAGGCGGACTGGTTTTAAGCTGTAGAAACTTTACTTTTCGACTGTTTCTGTGATCCACGAGGGAGGACAGCACACTCCGCTTTGGTTCGCATCAAACCCGCCGTCTGTGGAAGGTACAGTGGATATCTGAAGGAAGGGACGTTTTTACAGTTAGTATTGAGTTTAGTCCATTTTATGTCTCTGAGTGTATTTGTATTCTTGCGTTTATGTTCTCTTATCTATTAGGTTCCCTTTGCGCTCGTGTGTGTGTGTGTATGGTGGTGGTGGTGGTGGTGGTGGGGGGTGGGGGGGGGTCTAGTACTATGTCCTTGTGTTTCGTCTCTCTTTATTGTCGTGTACATCCATGTGTGTTTCGACACTCACATAGGTTGTCTGGCGAACTCGATCGGCTCAAGCTGTTTGTGTTATAAAAGAGGTGAAGGCGGCTTTTCTCTCTCTTTTGAAGACCAAAAGAAAGAAAAAGGGAAGAAAATGACTTTTATGTAACTCACGCATTCCTAAACAACTGTCCTAATATACATAAAAATGTAAAAGTGTTGTTTTCAACTTGGTGGTGTGTTGTAGTTAATAGCACATGAAGCAAATGTCCTGCAGGACAGAAAAGTTAGACTTTTGTTATCGTTCGGCTCGGATCGCTTCTTGTCTCCATTCTGATAGTTCGAAAGTTACTCATCACTTATGAGCCGCTGATCCCGGAAGTTGGAATATCTTTGTACCTTTATCATGCTCTGTGCATATTGCTCCTTTAATCCAAACTTGACTTCTTATTTTCGGCATCTTTTGCAGAGAGAACTTAAAGATTTTACAGGCAGTTTGAGTTGTTTTAAACAGAAGAAGTAGGCTCCCTATTGTTTAGTTTTTCTTGTGATAACTGTTTGTGTGTGTGTGACTAAATTTACATGTTCACACCCTTTTTTCTTTCTTTTTAGCTCTTTAAATTCGGATTAAACTGCAGTAGAGCAGAGGCACATTGATAATAAACAAATGAGACAAGTTTGACCCATAATGAGGTTTTAATTACTGATAAGCTTAACCCAGAACGTGATTTTAATTGCAGAGATTTATGGTTAATGTAGATGTGTACTGAGTTTTTTTGTCTGGCATTTTTATCTTCATTGGAATAACTGGGTTATTTAGACCATGTCACCCGCTACAATGCTTTAATGGGAAATTTACTCCCCTGTCACAGAAAATGAAGCTGCTCACACTCAGCATGATGTGATGTGGTGGAGAGAGGAACAGGTGAGATTCCGTGTGAGGATTAAAGCCACTGTAATAATAGACAATAACAGTCTTTGAGCTCACAATAACACCACAGTCTTACAGTTTTTGATTTTTGATTTTTGTTTCTTGTGATCAGGAAAATAACAGCACAAAGATGCTGAACAGCTGATGGAGTTTCTCATCAGTGGAGACTTTGAGGCTGATGTGTAAGTGTGTCTCTGATACTCTGAAGTCTACAGGTATCTGATAACTGATGTTTCTCTTCAATGCTCTATTACATATGTTTATTAACAAAATATAAATGTAGTTTATTCTGCCCTTTAAATCTTTTAGCTGAACAAACACTGAACAACCACAGCCACAACAACCTGGTGCTGAATGCCCAGAAGACAGTGGAGATTATTGTGGACTTCAGGAAGCACACAGCCCCACTCCCCCCCATCATCCTGACTGACACCCCCATCACCTCTGTGGACTCATTCCACTTCCTGGGTACCACCATCACCCAGGACCTGAAGTGGGAGCCCACCATCACCTCCGTCATCAAGAAAGCCCAGCAGAGGATGTACTTCCTGAGGCAGCTGAAGAAATTCAACCTGCCAACACGGACGATGATGCAGTTCTACACTGCAATCATCAAGTCCATCCTCACCTCCTCCATCACCGTGTGGTACGCTGGAGCCACTATCAGGGACAAACAGAGACTGCAGCGTGTTGTGCGCTCTGCTGAGAAGGTGATTGGCTGCAGACTCCCATCTTTGCAGGACCTGTACACCTCCAGGACATTGCGGCGTGCAGTTCGGATCTCAGCTGACCCTTCTCACCCTGGACACAGTCTGTTTGACCTGCTCCCCTCAGGCAGGAGGCTCCGGTCCATTCGCACCAGAACCTCTCACCATAAGAACAGTTTCTTCCCCTCTGCTGTTGGACACATGAACAATAACCATATGACTGTACCCGCCACTAACACATGACCCTACGCTGTGTCACTGCATCATTCCATGTTTGGCACTGATCACCACCTGCACTCATGTATATATCTTTCCACGTAGCACTTTTAATTCTTATCCCTACTTTTATTTTTTTCCATGTCTATTTAAGTGCTATTTATGACACTATGTTTGCACTGAAGCACCGCAGCAATTTCCTAATGTTGTAAACCTGCTCAACATTTGGCAATAAACCCCATTCTGATTCTGATTCTGAATCTGAACACTTTCCTTTAAAAACTCTGCTGTGAACCTAACAGTATGTACAAATAAAGGAAACACTCAGGACACGTTAAGATTCTAAAAGGATGAAGACTTCCTTTCTGGGGACTTTGACAGAGTGGAGGTGAAAGGTTTTAGTGAGCAGACTATAAAAACATACTTATCTGCAACACTCGGTGAAGATCAGGAGAAAGTTTTGAGTAACTTGGAGTTGGTAACTCTTTGTCATGTCCCCATGTATGCACTGATGATAGCTGCTTGCTTTAACTCAGAAGACTCTCCACAGCCATGTACAATAACTGAGATCTACATCAATATTATTCGATTCTGCCTTCAGATAAACAGCAAAACAAAGAACAAAGATCTAAATTCGTTCATCAGCACCAAGACAGAAGAAAATCTGTCTCTGGCTGAAGCTGCTTTTCTTGCAACTCAACAAAAATCTGTGAACCTGACAGACCTGACCTGTGAAGACAGCTGTGTCCTGTCCTTCCTGAAACCACTTCTCATCAAGGTGGCCCCGACAGAAACGATAACCACATATGCATTCCTCCATTACACAGTGCAGGAGTTTTTTGCAGCACTGTGGCTCCTGAAGAATCCTGATAAAGTCAGAGATGTTTTTCAGCAGTGCCTCACAGAGGAGAAGAAACACATGAAACATCTGATCCCCTTCATGTGTCGATTGTTGAATGAGAAGAGCCCAAGTTTGATGAAGCATCTGATTCCAGATCAGGACCTGAAGAATACATCTAACTGGTTCTTCAAGGAGCTGATAAACACATTTCTTCCTCATCTGTGTGAGCAAGAAGAGGCTGATACTGAGGACAGTGGGCTCCATGTCGACATACTGTTCTTATGTCAGTGCTTGTATGAGTCCCAGAGTCCTGAAGCGTGCATCTACCTTCTAGACAAACTAAAATACCGCCTTGACCTCAGTGGAGACAGTCTGGATCCTTACCCTTGCTGTGCTGTGGCCTTTGTGGTCACTCAGTCAAAGGAACGGAAAATAAGGCTGAACCTCGAGGATGTTGTGATATCAGAACAAGGAATGAGACAGCTGTTTGAATGCTTTAAAAATGTTCAGTGGTAAGAATGAACATGCGCTTTTAGGCTTATATTACTGCTTAGGTTACATCCTTTAATGAGACGCGTATTCTTGGTTAGTTTTACTCTGAGGTAATGATCTCTTTTTCAATTGTAGGTCTGGCCCTCTGCCTCGACAGCTTTGGGAGATTTTTCTTATCAATGAAGAGCAGATGAACTTTGTAAGCTTACTCAGCCTAGATGGAAACCTTCACCTTCTAGTTGATGGTGAAAAGAAGCTTTTTGAAAGAGCTGTGGAAGTCATGCAGAGGATGCATACAAAGGTTAATGTGTGCCTCCACTGGGACAATGAAACTCCTGCCTGTCACAGTCAGTGTGAGTCTCTGTTAAAGGCTTTGCCGTTCATCAGCTCACTCAGGTATGTAGCTTTTGCTTTCAAATAATTATGACTGTTAAAATGGAAAAAATAGGTTTTGACTTGACTTTAATACTTGTTACCGAACTAAATAATTTATATCAATATCTAATGTACTGACAATGTAACTTCTATTTTTTTTTATTACTGTTTTACTTCTTTAAAAAATAATGGTGTAACTCTAAAGCCCAGGAGGTAATAATGATGGGAGTCTACTGCCCACTGAATTGCCAGGCAGTCCTTTTCCATGGTGCTGTCCCTGGCCTCCCGCTCTCAAAGTTTCCAGCTGATGTACTTGATGGGGTGGTTGACTCTTCTTACTTCCCGGGTTAAAACACTCCCAAGCCCTCTGTTCAAGGTGCTGGTCTGCAGAATAAAAAGAAGGGAGAAGTTAGGTGTGTGGAGCAGGGGTTTCCCACAGAAAGCTTCTTTCACCCACACAAATGCCGCCCGGCACTGCTTCCTCCACTGGACCAGATCCGAGGCACCCTTTCGGGTGAGATCGGTCAAGGTGTTGGTCAGCTTCGCAAAGCCGGGCACAAACCGATGGTAGTAATTGGCCAGTCCCAAGAACTGCCTCACCTGCGTTTTTGTCTTGGGATGCGGGCAATTGCTGTTGTTTTATCCATCTGAGGATGCACCTGCCCAACTCCCACGTGGTACCCCAAATACTGTACCTCCCTCCGTCCAACAGTGCACTTCTTCTGGTTCCCCGTGAGCCCCGCCTGCCTCTGGGACTCCAGCACCATGGCCACCCGCTGCACGTGCTCTGCCCAGTTGTTGCTATGGATGATGACATCATCCATGTAAGCGGCAGCATATGCAGCTTTTAAACACAGTACCCGGTCCATAAGGTGCTGGAAAGTGGTCAGGGCTTCAAATAAGCAGAATGGAAGTGTGATTAATGGGTGCAAACTGTAAAGAGTGGATAAGGCCGTTTTTTTGTTCCCTTAGACTCTGCAGATAAGGTAATGTGCAAGTAGCCCTTGGTTAAATCCAGTTAAGTAAAAAAGCGAAAAAAGCTCATCGATCCGGGGCATGGGACAAGCATCAATCTCTGACACCTGATTCACCTTGAAATAGTCCACACAGAACTGTATAGACCTACCTTTCTTCTGTTGATGCCATCTTTAGCATTTCTGCCAATTCCTTTTGAACAGTCTGTCTTTTGTGCTCAGATAACCTGTAGGACTGTGAATGCACCGTCACGCCAAGCTGCATTTCAAAGTGATGCTCCATGAGATTCATATGGCCAGGCAGAGGAGAGACATCCACAAACCGCTGTTGAAATGGGTGTTAACCGCTGCTCTCTGGGCCTGTGTGAGATGGTTATCACAATGGTGGAATTTGGCACCTCCAGCCCCAATTCATCTCTTTCCTTAACCAGGCTCACAAGAGCAGCGGTTTCAGCCCCTATCTATGCTTTAAGGAGATTGAGGTGATAGATCTGTGTGGTTCCGCCCCTGTCTGACCATGCCACCTTGTAGTCCACGTCCCACACTTGCCATGTGACCACGAAGGGCCCTTGCCACTTGGCAAGTAGCTTTGAGCTATAAGACGGGAGCAATACAGCACTTTATCTCCCAGTAGAAATTGCCTGGGTCTGTTGTACAGGTGCTGGTGTTGTTCCTTGGCCTGAACTAAATCCTCCCGTGATAACCTATCCAACGCTTGAAGCTTTGCTCTCAGGTCCAGGACGTATTGAATCTCATTTTTAGCAGGGCTTGGACCCCCCAGTTTTCTTTAATAAGGTTGAGCGCCAACCACAGTTTCCTGCCGAACAATAACTGAAAGGGAGAAAATCCCAGCACCGCTTCAGGACTGACCATCGTGAATACACCGACCATCGTTTCTTATCACTTGGTCGAAGGCTGAGCGTAGGTTGTCATCTCGAGACTGTTCCAATAGAAAGGAGGCCCAGCAGCTGGAGTCTCTGCTGCAGCTCCTGGGGTTCCAGCTGCTGTTAACAGGAGAGTTACACAGGAAAAGCTGCTGGTCTGTGGGGAGAGTTCTCAGACTGTGTGGCTCTAAAGTGGATCTCATCCTCACACCCAGCAAGATGTCTGCCAGAGGAGCTGCTCTCTTCTTTAGACACACAACACAACTACACAGTCTGAGGCAGGAAGTGAAATCATGACTCTCTTGTTCTTCTAACACCATTTATCTGCTGTCCACTTTGAATCTTTGGTTCTTGGTGTTCATCATTTCTGCTCTTTTGTCTCTTTGATCTTCAGGCTTTCCATCGACATGTCCTTGCTCCTGTTTCAGTGGGTAAGAAGAGGCAGAGTGGTCTGTCCACTGGCTGTGGAAGAGCTTTCTCTTGTGCCTAAGAAAGCCCGACCATCACAGAGAGTATTGTTGAGGGCTGTCAGTAGTTTGGCTTCCCTGCTGAGATACTGGACAGTCGGACGGTTGGACCTGACTGAGAGCTGCATCCCTGCTCAGGGTCTGATTACTCTGCTGCTCCATGATGGTCCTCTAACAGTCAAGTAAATGTCTTTCCTGAACATCACAGGCCAAATAAAATGTAGAGTTTTACTTTAAAGCTTGTTTTATATTTATGATCTCTGCAGACTGAGTGAAGAGAGCTTCCAGCAGCTTCTGTCTCTCCTCCATGAAATCCAGGACAAGGACTTGACACACAGCAGCCGGGACACACAGCTCGACCTGCGAGACTGTGAGGTGGAGGACAGCGTGCTGGACCTGCTGTTTCCTGTCCTCCACAGGGTCTGCCTCAGGTAGAAAGACCACAGAAGAGTCTAAACCAGTGAGAAGCTCATTCACACTGGTGTTGATGCATCCTGATAGTTTCTCTTTGCTCTGTTTGTCCCGTTTAGAGTCAGTAAAACTGTCCTCCTCCAGCTGCTGTCTCTGGTTCCTGTGAACAGTGAGAGGGACACAGTGAGGCGGGCGGTGTCCCTGTGTAGAGCCCTGGGTGGAGAGCTGGATCTCAGTCACAGCACGCTGGATCAGAGGGCCTGTGGGTCTTTGGTCCAGATGCTGGACTCGTGTGAAGGGCTGACAGAGCTGGACCTCAGTCACTGTCAGCTCACTGACCAGCTGCTGCTCCCTCTCATCACACATCTGCACAAAGTCCAAGTCCTGGAGTGAGTGTCACACACTGATCCTTCTCTGGGAGGCACCAATAACCATCAGCCTGTTCACACACACTACAATAATATGATGTGCAGTGATCACTTAGAGCCTCTTGTTGTGTTTGTGTTACAGTCTGAGTCACAATCAGATCACTGATGCTTCGACTGATGTGTTACTGCAGCTGCTCTCCATCAACCCCTCCATCGACTGTGTGCGGTGAGCCAACATGAATCAGTCTCCATCAGTGAAGGAGTTTCTCCTCAGACTCTCAGAGGAATCATTCACAGTCTGAGCTCACATGGATTCATGTTGTTCTGAGTGAATGAGTGACGTCTGCTCTCTCTGCTTTGGTCTCTTTTTCTAGACTCTACAGCAACAACATCATGCACAGAGCAGCCTTCAAGGAACACAAGCAGTTTGAGATCTGGTGAAGAACTCATCACCATCATCATATCATCATCATCATTGTCATCATCAGGGAGCTGTGGTTTTATGGTCTCATAATTGTTTCTTGCTAATCTGTAATGTACAACAGCAATAATGGTTCAGTAAGCTTTAATAGCTACTTTAGAATGTTTTATTTTGCTTTATTGTATTTCTTTATTATGTCATTATTAAAAATAGTATTTGTATAGAGACGAGCACACCTCAGACTGTTTCTGAAAGTTCTGCAGATTTTTGTTTTATGAAGCTCTGATTGAAGCTATGCAACAGTCATCCTAATGTTTACACATCAGATTGTTTTATCGTGATTAAATTATTTTCGCATAGTGAAAAAATAAAGTGAGGCTGTAATTGTTACATTAAAGTTGTGAGTCAACTTTGTTTATTTTTGTTACTTTTGCAAAAACTGTACTGATGTTGGACTTTATGTGTCAGTCAAAACATAAAGATGTCATAATGATTTTCACAGTAGTCAAGCAATAACATTACAGTCAGGTGGCATGACAACAAAGATACCAGTGAGTGTCATTTCTTTATTTTAAATGAACTAATGCAAGAAATAAAGGTGTGGTGTAAAACACCGTGCATATTTAGATTTTATGAAATACATGTGAAAATCAAATCAGTTTACAAATATCACTTTTAATCATGTAAATGTACAAAATGTGATTTTGACTGAAAACAGTCTGTCTTTAAAAATAGTGCACTAAAATTTCACACAACTCTTACATTTTTTGATATGGGAATTATAATTATATAACAACACTGAGAATGGTTTTATCATCATATACATATTAAGAGAGAGTATGTCATCACACAGCACTGAGCAGGTTAAATGAGATTAATATTGTTTAGCACTCAGGATGCAGAGTGGGTTGTCTGTTAACATTATGATTTGAGCGTGCCTCAAATCATAATCTGTAGTTCAGTCTATGCGCACACATCTGGACAGCAACACAGTTTTTGTAGTTTTGTCTCAAAGGATTTTAATTCAGCCGATTAATATGAAATTGAAGTGTCGTCTTTTAGCTTGAATTCTAGGGTTTTAACAGAAATGTTGTGCTAACTATTCAGGATTTAGAGCCATTTTTTATACATAGTGCCCCATTTTCAGAGGCTCAAAGTCACCGGACACGTATAAAGGCTGTTTTAATTCCTCCCTTGAGATGCTTACGTGCTCTCTTGGATGAGATGTTGGGTTAGATGTTGTGAAATTGTTTTCCTTAACCATGGAAATAATTTTGTCATCATGCACTTTTCCTGTCTTCTGTGATCTTTCAGGCCTTTTTGCTGGCATTGCTTCTTTTTAAGAATGAACCAGACTGTTGATTTGGCCTCTTCTGAAGTTTTTGCTTTCTCTCTAAACAGGCTTTTAGAGTTAACTATAGCTAATAGCTGAATATGGCTTATTCACATTCACATGAAATTGCTTTTCGGTCAGTGGTTCAAATAATTTTGAGCCTTTTGAAATATGGACTGTGCATAAAAATGCAATTTGTACAGTGTGTTTGGTTTCTGTGTGAGCTGTGGGCTCAACTAATGCATCACACATTGTATATTACTTGTTCCATGGATCTAGGATGTAGCGCAGGCATCTACTAATCTTAAAGTTGGTGACTGCTCGAGTCTGGATGCCAATTATTCTTGGGCAAGCTACTAACACCAAGTCACTCTCTGATGCATCTATTGGAGTTTTGCATGTGTGTGAGTGTTAGATAGAAAGCACTTAAGCATAGAAAAAAAACTGCTTGTATAACAGTGGTTAATGAGGCATGTTGTATTAAACACTCTGATGCCCCATGAGATTAGAAAAGTGCTACATCAGTCTATTTACCCACTGTTAGACATCAGTCCCATGAGAGTTTCTGTTAGTGTTGACAAAATGTCTTCCTTTTCATTTCCTTAGTGACTATCTGTCACGGACCCGGTTCCGGGGACTCTGGGTTCATGAACAGTGTGGACCTTTATTGTTATTAGTGTATTGGATGTATGTTTGCTGCACTGTGTTCTTGTGTTCCATGCTGGTGTGTGTGTATGTGTGTGAGGCTGGAGGATGAAGGACAGCCACCTGCAGGCCTGATGGGTGTGGCCCTGCCAGCTGCTGGTCACGCCTAGCTTACCACACACCTGCTTCTGATCAGGATCGTCGGGGGAGCTACTTAACAGAGCGATGGAGCTTCCTCCGGCGCAGGATCGTTGAGTTAGACTCCATGTCAGTGTTTGTAGTGCTGGTCAGTGTATGCCTGCTGGAGTTGGTGCCATAACGGCTGTGTCTGTGTTTTTTCCTCAGGAGAGTGGAACACAGGACTGCAAGACACACGGGGTGTGTGAAGGCACAGGGGCAGAGAGCACGGGATACCAGCACTTGGGAGAAGACACGTCACGGGAGTCGAGGGAGCACTTTTGGAGATTCAATGTGTGGTGTACATTTACCTCACTGTAAATAAACCCACTGTTCATTTCATTAAGTCCAGCGTTTGGGTCCTTTCTCCAACATCCCCCACGGTCTGCCCCCCAGACCGTGACACTATCATCAAATTATTTCAAATCATGTTTGATTCTACCAAATTAAACAAATATATCTATAATAATTTTACAGTTTTATAGTACAACCCCATTTCCACGAAACTTTTGACGCTGTGGAAAATATAATAAAAATAGAATGCAATCATCTGCAAATCTGCTAAACCCATATTTTATTCACAACAGAACGTCACATGTTTCTACGGACATATTTTACTATATCATGAAAAACATGAACCTAGTACAACCAAATGAAGCTCAGCTGTAAAGTTGGAGCAGTACAAAGTGTGTTTGTCACAGGAATTTGCCTGTATTTGGTTGATGATGTTAGATTATAGAAATATCTGTGAATAAATAACATTAAATTCACTTTGAAGTGATTTTCACACTGCTTTATTAAGCTATGGGAGAATACCAGAGATAAACACACTGTAACCTTTAATGTTTAGGTGTGTGCAATATTTCAGATCTGTAATGTGCAGCTGCCATGTCAGAAATAAACATCAGTATTGACATTGCACTGAGCAACAATATAGTGTTAAACTGAGCTGATAGATTTCTTGTCCTGCTTTTTTATATGTGATGATCAAATCATAATTGTATTTGCAGCACAAGTGTTAAATCTTACTATTTATTTATATGTTCTTTATACTACTGTGTTTGCAGTAGGAAGTGCTCAATCAGTTAATTTTGTACAGGAGAACAGATGCTACCTTTCAGGTGAGCATACACAAACCCTGAATCAGAAAGCCTGACTTACCCAAAAAGTTCATATCCTTATCTAACAGGGTGAGGCTGAATTTAAAAACACAAAGGGGTGAACTTAGGGAGGCAGCTTTATTGCGCTGTGGAAAAAATTTAATTCAGGATATAAGAAACAAAATCCAAAACTAGTAGTTGCGAGGAAACCGAGGAACACGGAGAAACACACAGCTAGTGGGACGACATGACGAGGGGCCAGGGAAACAGAGGACTCAAATACACAAAGGATAAGGAGGGAATGAGGAACAGGAGGGAAACACAGCTGGGACTAATCAGACACAATGAGACAGGAAGGAAGCAAAAATGAAGACAGGGCAAAGCACTATCAAAATAAAACAGGAAATATACATAAACTCAGACTCAAGACATGCAAGCACAGTGACTCGGGAGACAATAATAAACATGGAAACAGTACTTAACATGCATGGAGGCAAAAAGTGAAACAGACTAGATAAAAAACTCAAAACCAGAAATACAAGTGACTAAACTAGGAACACTACTGGAACAAGTAGGACAAACAAGGAAACTGAACCATAAATAATACTAAATCCCACATTATAAATGAAATCAGAAAAACACAAATACTGGGTCACTGATGCAGTATCATGAAATTTACTTCTTTATAAATCTGAATAACAATGTTATACTTCAGAAGCTTTGTCTCCAAATTTTGATGCTATTATTACGGTTATTTAATGAAGAGGTATCATATAAAGATTATGAGCTGAACTAAACTTCAGAGAAACATAACATACAAAAAAAAGAATCCTGGGATAATAATAGATTCCATTTTTCAATAACTGAAGTTTCCATCATCATTTAAACCATCAACTGATTGAATCCATGAATCTGAAAACATGTTTTTGACTGTGAGAGACAGACATGTACCGACTGAAATGTTCAACAAGACTATTCATACTAAACTACACACAGACACACTGAAGAACCAAATGAGACCGTAAACCCAGGATAAAGAGGTTCAGTGAATGTGGTGTTGAAGGTGTGGAGGTGGATCAGAGTGTTAGAGACTCTGTAGAAGGACAGAGTGCCAGCAGGACAGTCCACATACACTGCTACTCTCTTAGAGACAGAGGAGGAGGAAATGGATGTTTTTTGCTTATTGTGCCACGCAGAGTAACCACAATAATCAGAGCAGCTCAGGCTCCAGGACTGATCATTTTTTCCAAACACACAGCCTGTCCTCCCCTTCCTTCTGATTGTTCTGTAACTCACTGATATATAAACTCCTCCTCTCCACTCGACCTCCCAGTAACAACGACCAGTCAGACCATTTCTGCACAGCAGTTGAGGACAGATGCAATCAAATCTGTCTGGATGATCGGGATATGGAAGACCCTCCCACACAAACATCACCTTCCTGTTGTTGTCAGACAGTTGGAGGTTTGTGTGTACTGTGTTTGTGTCGATTGTGAGTTGACAGGAATCTGATGGAGAGAACAAACACAATACAGCTGCAGTTATTGGTCCGTCATCTGTTCATTGATTGACACTTTGATGATGACTCCTGACATCAGAGATGTGAATGAGTGATGTGACAGTTTGAAGATGGTTGAATGTGTGCTGCTTTGTTTTCATGAATCACATTAAGAACACACTTACACTTCCTCAGACCTGGTCTCAACCATCGTACTCCAGCAGGCTCCACCCTGAAAGGAGGAGGGGGGTCAGACCAGCACAGTCTCTTTCAGCAGGCACACATGGACATTACATCACTCTCATACACATGCTGTTAGACACTGATAAAGGAACAGTCCAACATATTTATAAAAATTGCAGGCTGAGCAGACATTTTGACTTTTTTGTTGTAAGCATGTTATTTACTTTACTCTTCAGTTTGTGTGAAACGTATTAAAAAAAAAAAAAATCCCCAAAATTAACTCACGGTGATGTGGTCTGAAAGGTACATATTATGGGCAGCACAGCTTCACCATATAGATTCAGCACAGCCTTATAGATTTAAAATTATTATAATTTATTTATATCAAAGTACTGATATATTTTTGTTTGTTTCATAAAATAGTTTGTTTAATAAATGAGTCCATAATTTATAAAACAAACAAATAGACTAAACAAGTGATTTAAGCAGTGATTAAATTAATATCAGTTCAACTGAATTATATTTTTAAGCTGCCTGTAGGCACTTTAGTTGCTAAATAAAAAAACAATCACACAATCCTTCATGAGCATTTTTAGAAAGAAGCACTCCACCTTTAGAGCAAACAAATTTGGCCAACGTTACACTGCATGAGCCAGCGTGTCTGTGAAGGTTGTGTGAAGCATCTTCTTGGAGGGTTACACATCCACATGTTGTTATTTATTTATTAAGAACTAGGGTATGTAAACTTTGAATTAGGGTCATGTTGGTATTTTCTGTCTTCAGTAAGATTTTTAAAACAGGCAAACACAGTTGTTTAATAAATGGCTTCCCCCAACCAGTAACTATGAGTGAAAGATAAGTGCTCCCTTATTCTTTTAAGGGAGCACAGTTTCAACAGTAACGGTCAGAAACAGCAGCATAGCAGTGCAATGCATTTTAATTAGATGCTGATGCTTAATTATTTCACGTGACTAATATGTTAGTTTAACTCTTTTGATGGAGCTCATACATGTTTGATGTCCAAATATCATACACATCGAGCAATGAGGCAAGTGTACCAGAGGGAATAAAGGACAGAAAGAACTGTCATCTATTACTGTTATATCAGAGACTGGCTGTGGCTGCAAAAGACTTCTCTATACCTAAGAGTGTGGAGTCCCCAGGATGGATCCTTCAGTATAGCGGACAGCTGCTTTACTTGTTCCTGTCCTGGATGATTGTAGCTCAGGTCCAGCTCCCTCAGATAAGAAGGGTTGGAGCTCAGAGCTGAGATGAGAAAACCACAAGCTTCGTCTGTGATCAAACAACCTGACAACCTGCAGACACAAAGCATGACAGCTAATCTTCCAGAACAGCAGTGCAGTTAAAAAGAAACTTACGCAGAAAGACTATATATATATATATATATATATATATATATATATATATATATATATATATATATATATATATATACATAGTGGTTTAGTGTGTAGTGGACAAACTACAATGTTAACCAGAAGATGGCACTAAATTAAAACACAGATGATCATTTAGGTTACTATAAATCACTGAGAGGAAACATTAAAATCTAAATGTTTTATCATAGTCAATGAAATGATAAACAATGAAATATAATAGTTCAAATAAAAGTAGAATAGTTAAAATGAAAGTAAAAAATATAAATCTATGCTAAACTTAAACTAAGTTGGAACCTATTTTTAGTCTTTAACCAAATTCAAGTAAAAATCGGAATTATTTTTGACGATACATTATGGTGGAAAGAAGGAGAAAATTTATGAAAAATCTTAAAAACCGTCTGTCTAACAATCATAAAAATTAAGCTAACGAAAGTGTTTATTAGTAATAAAAACAAATGTAGAATCCTGACCTGAGTGTTTCTAGTTTACAGTGAAGACTTCCTAATCCAGAAGACAACACTTTCACTCCTGATTTTGCCAGGTCATTGTTACTCAAGTCCAGCTCAATTAGACTACAGAACTGGGAACTGAGAATGGAGGATATAATTTCACAGCTTCTCTGTGATAGGTCACAGCCACTCAGTCTGGAAAGACAACAAAGCACCAAAAAATAAAAGATAATTCTTGTACATGCAAAGTCTTTACTGGCCTACTCTGAATAAATAAAGTGCTTAAAATGAAATGCTTAACTCTTTCCAGTAAATGTATATATGAGTTTGTTAGTCTCATCAAGTTGTCTCATCACCAGAGTTTATAAATCTTAATAATAAAAAACATGAATATACATCTGTAAAACATCAAACATCAAATTCAAAGTCTGGGAAGTTTTCTTTTTAAATATCTACTAATTACCTTCTCACATCAAATTGCAAAATACATTATCTGACCTGATAGTTTTCAGTGTAATGTGTGGATGCTTCAGTCCAGCAGATATCAACTTCACTCCTGAGTCCCGCAGGTTGTTGTTACTCAGATCTATAGCTGTCAATTCACAGTCCTCCATTTTAAGCACAGAGGACAGAGCTTCACAGCTTCTTTCTGACAGGTTACAGCTATTTAGCCTGAAGATACAGTAATATAAAATTAAGCAGTGATAGATGTGTTTGTCATTCCTGTTAAAGGGAGAGAAGGATCTTTAAATCTTTAAATCTTTATAACTTACAGAGCTTTTTGAGAAGCTTTGACCACTGGCAGCAGCCTCAGAAGAGCATCCTCTGAAGCAGAATATTTCTTCAAGTCAAAAACCTCAAGGTCTTCTTCTGACGACAGTAAGATGAAAACCAGAGCTGACCACTGAGCAGGAGACAGCTCATCTGTGGAGAATTGTTCTGAACTCAAAGACTGTTGGATCTTCTCCACTATGGCACGATCATTCAGCTCATTTAGACAGTGGAACAGGTTGATGCTTTTCTCTACAGACAGATTCTCATTGAGCTTCTTCTTGATGTACTGGACAGTTTCCTGATTGATCTGTGAGCCATTTCCTGTCTGTGTCAGAAGACCTTGTAGGAGGTTCTGATTGGACTGCAGTGAAAGACCCAGGAGGAAGCGAAGAAACAAGTCCAGTAATCCATTTGGACTCTGTAAGGCCTTTTTGACAGCACTCTCATAGAATTGAGACCCTGTATGTTGTCTTGTTTCAAAGTTCCTGGAGGTGTTTTGTTCCTCTTCCAGCAGATTGACTCCAGTGTTGATGAAGGTCAGATGGACATGAAGAGCAGCCAAAAACTCCTGAACACTCAGATGGATGAAGCAGAACACCTTGTCCTGGTACAGTCCTCTCTCCTCTCTAAAGAGCTGTGTGAACACTCCTGAGTACACTGAGGCTGCTGTGATATCGATGCCACACTCTGTCAGGTCTGATTCATAGAAGATCAGGTTGTCTTTCTGCAGCTGATCAAAAGCCAGTTTTCCCAGAGACTCAATCATCTTCCTGCTCTCTGGACTCCAGTGTGGATCTGTCTCAGCTCCTTCATCATACTTGAACTTCTTCACTTTTGTCTGAACCACCAGGAAGTGGATGTACATATCAGTCAAGGTCTTTGGCAGCTGTCCTCCCTCTCTGGTTTTCAGCACATCCTCCAGAACTGTAGCAGTGATCCAGCAGAAGACTGGGATGTGGCACATGATGTGGAGGCTTCGTGATGTCTTGATGTGGGAGATGATCCTGCTGGCCTGCTTCTCATCTCTAGATCTCTTCCTGAAGTACTCCTCCTTCTGTGGGTCAGTGAACCCCCTGACCTCTGTCACCATGTCCACACACTCAGCAGGGATCTGATTGGCTGCTGCAGGTCGTGTGGTTATCCAGAGCTGAGCAGAGGGAAGCAGGTTCCCCTTGATGAGGTTTATCAGCAGCGCATCCACTGAGGTGGACTTTCTAGGGTCAGTTATGAGCTCAGTGTTGTGGAAATCCAGAGGAAGTCGGCACTCATCCAGACCATCAAAGATAAACAAAACCTGGAAGTCCTCAAAGCTGCAGATTCTTACTTCTCTGATTTCACTAAAGAAGAGATTAACAAGTTCCACCAAACTAAACTTGTTCTCTTTAAGGACATTCAGTTCTCTGAATGCAAATGGAAATATGAACTGAAAGTTCTGGTTAGCTTTTTTTTCAGCCCAGTCTAGCGTGAACTTCTGTGTTAAGACTGTTTTCCCAATCCCAGCCACTCCCTTTGTCAGGACTGTTCTGATTGGTTTATCTCTTCCAGGTGGGGCTTTAAAGATGTCTTCTTGTCTAATTGTTGTTTCTTTTTTGTGTAGTCTCCTGGATGCTGTTTCAATCTGTCTGATCTCATGTTTGGCATTCACATTTCCAGTCCCTCCCTCTGTGATGTAGAGCTCTGTGTAGATCTGATTCAGAAGGGTTGGATTTCCTGTTTTAGCAATCCCCTCAAACACACACCCAAATTTCTTTTTTAGGTGAGATTTAAGTTCATATTGATAACGTCGAGCAAAGATTTCTGAAAACATAAAATAAATAACCCAAATACATGAATTATTATATAGTCAACATCTCATTCCTCTAAAGAGTGAACATATGTTTGTCTAGCTCTTGAGATATTTGTTGCATTTATCCAGCAGCTGCAGTCTTGAGAAAAATCCTCTTACTGTTTTGCAGACTATCAGCAAGTTCCTCTTGCTTAATTTTCCTCAGGAAGTGCAGTGTAATCTTCACAAAAGCCTCTCTGCTGTTTTCCCTCTGCTCTTTAACCTCAGCCTCCAGCATCTCTTCATCCTTGCTCTGACTTTCTAAGTATTCTGGAAAATCTGCATGTAAAACCTTCTGTAGCTCCTTCAGTTGTTTCTTCACAAAAGAGATGATGTTGTCCTCCACGAGCTGGAACAAAATACCACACAAATGATACAATAAATTGAAATAATTGAGCCAAACATTAGATCCATGTTGTACACACTAACAATCCACTGGTCTGCAAAATGCAGCATGGAGATGACTGTGAACAAAATATATGTAAAACTGGTTATACATGTACAGACCATAAATATTGACTCCAAGTGTGTTTGACACAGATGTGCAGATTGCCCACTGGGTACCTCTGAGCTCTCCTGGTCCAAGCTATGGAGGAATCAAAATAAACCTATCATATAGGTAACAAAAATTCTACGAGTGGCCAAATCAATAATCTGATATATATTTTTAAAGAGAAAGAATTCAATCACCACTTAAGCATTATCAAAAGAAAACAACACTGAATCTTAACAAAGTCAAGAACACTCTTAAAGAGGTAGGAGTATAATTGGCACTCCCAAGCCCAATCTAGGCCAAATCAAACATGTGGTCATCAAGAATGTGATTTCTATACCGGACTGGTCAGGACCTGGGTTAACAAACAACTCTGCGTATTAACAGGGTGACAGTAGAAACTGCCAGTATTGGCTAAAGGCAAAAAAGGAGGAGAAGGGAAAGGCATATTCAAATCCAGTGGGAGAGAAGGAAAGTAACAATATGGGCTTTAAATGGTGGGCCACAATTGGTAAACAAAGCAAATTGGTTGAGCGAAAGAAGGGACATAGAAATGTTGTTGTTTGTGGAAGGACAGCAAGGCCAGGGGCGTTGGAGGTGGATTCAAACTGTTGTTCAAAGGTGTAGATATGAAACATAATGAAGTAGGAGGAAGGAAAAGTATGTGAATAGTGCTGTGTAGGTCAAAAGAATGTCAGACAGGATCTAAGGAGCTTGGAAAGAAAAAGGTCATGAGTTTAACACCAATAATCAACGGGTGATGTTGAGTGTTTTTAGTGGGCATGCCCAACAGGTTCTTCCGAAATGTCATTCGGAAGAGAAACACAAATTATGAAGTAAGCTAGGTGAAATGCAGCAAAACAAAAATTAACAAAATTTATTTGTTTTCTATATCTTAACAAAGTCAACATGCTTCTGCTTACTTTACAGAATTAGCCTGTTCATCTTTAAAATCAGTAGGCTGTTTCCTTGAATTATTGCTCTTAAAGGAGACATTGCTGGATTCATCTTTATATTCATGTCCACGTGCGTCTGGTCTTTGATGAATCCTGACAGAAGAAAAGTTATTAAATTCCGCAAATGTTTCCTTGCACATAAAACCTTAAAATGTGTATTTGAAGTTCAAATCAGTTAATACCAATAACAACTTACATTTTACCAAAGGAACTTTTTTGTCTGAAATTAATCACAACTTCCTTTGAATCACTGCTTTTTAAGGATAAACAGCTGGGTTCAGCTCCAGGTTGGTTCCTGTGAATAATGATGGAGCAGTGATGTGAGTGCTGAGGTGTGACATGGAGAAGAGTCATGGACAGTTAGAGATGGTCATCTCACCTCTGAGCTTTGGTCTGGCTCTCATGTTCCCCACACAGAGTGGTTTTAGATGGAGGGGCTCCCTCCTCTCTGTCCTCACACTGATACATGCTGCTGAATTGACGTCAGCTCACACACACTTTCTACCTTCACCTTCCGAGGAAACACAAATCATTCATGTGCACATCAACTGAAATCCTCCTTTCCATCATGTGTGCTGTCCAAATATCAGCTGCTTCTTTTCTGCTTCATCTCAGTGTCAGCTGAATGCAGTCAGACAGCAGTGTGAGGCAGAGGAAGCTGCCATCAGCTGCTCTACTTCTACTATCAGTCCACTAGACGACGCCATGAATCACACACTGAAATACACTGAGTCACTGTAACTGGAAGCTTCAGTTCATTAATAATCACTCAGTTTAACACATCTAAACAGGATTTTAAAACAATTTGGATGATCCATAATTCAGAGAGGATCAGTAGTATTTAAGGTAAAGTGAAGAAGTGGATATTACTGTTTGAATATGTGATGATTATAATTATTGTGAGTACAAGAAAACAATGATTAGAATAAAATGGGCTCAAGTTTGTTTAGATGACAGGGTGCAGCTGTAGATCACACGAATAGGACAGGATTTGTGAATGTGTGTGTTTTAGGTTGGTTTAGCTATAAGCCTGGGTGTGTGTAACTGTAGAGAGAGAAGAATTTATTGACAGTGGGGGTCTGCCTGACATAAAACGAAATAGGAAGCCACAGTTGGAGGGTGCTAGAAATGTGTGGAACAGCTAGAAAAGAGAGAAGTAGTTCGTTGCCCTTCAGCCTGAGGTGCAGAGAGTACATCATACCCCCACACATCCTGTTTATAGGGTGCCTGAGCATTGGTGTTACACACAGACACGCACACTCACACACATATAGTGCTATGTATATTCATATATCATCATTTAGGAAAGTTGTTTTGAATATTGTAGATGACCATTAGAAATAAACACCAAGTCTAAATGTAAGGACCTGCTGGACTGTCCCTCAGATCTGCTTCTAGGTTGAAAGATCTCCCTCCGCGCAGAGCATCAGGGTGTTTGTAACTTCAGAGTGGTTTTTTTAGCTGGGTGATAAAAGGACCAGCAGTATAGAGTGAAGATTACAACATTATCTACCCAATGTATGAGTTTTAGTTTAAAATTGTATAAATCATGGTAAACTAAGGTTCACAAGTGTTTCTCTAAATTGTGTTTTTATATTAAGTAACAATTCTTTTATCTTTTGCCTGAACATATGGATAGGAAGTCACACATTTTGTTGTTACACATTAGACCAATGACATCAGTATTTGCAGAAATATATGGAGGTGACTGACAAGTTTCCATGGCAACGTGTTTCACTTCCTTTGGTTGCATTTGTATCTGTCAGAAAAAAAGAGAAGAGAGAAGACAGGAAACTGCTGCCAGCAGCATCTTTGCAATGTGGTTTGCATTTTTACCATGTGACGTCACATGTCTAGGATGAGTTTTAGTATAACAGGCTGACAAGGGAGAAATCAGTGTCAGCTTTGTGCATTCATCCCAGTCTTTGCTGTTTCTTCTGTGATATATGTAAGCTTACATACATACATATATACATTATATTATTAAGATTAAATATGTTTAATATTTTTGCTTCAATGTAATAAAAAATTAAATAACTTCTTTTTGACCTATGGAACAAAAGTCTTTACTGCCAGATGTAGCAGGTGTAAATCCTCAGTAACAACCCACCAGGCTGGGCAATGAGTACACAGTGACAGTCAGAAAACTAGACCCTTTAATGGTAATACATACAAATTATTATTAGTTATTATCATTATTATCAAATTATTATTATTAAGCTTTAAAATGTTGGAGCAGGATCAAATAAAGTCCATTATAAATGTGTACTACTCAAAGAAATAATTAAAGCGTTCTGTTAATAGAGCAGGAGCGGGAATGGTTTTACAGGTGGAGGGCACTAACATTTTTCCCTCTTCATCTTTTCTGTCTGTCTTGTCATTAGTTTTGCTTTGGCTAAGGTCATTGTCCCTACTGGCACCAAGAGGTGATACCAGAACGTTTGCTGTAAAGTCTCGAGAGCATCAAGGAGATTCCAGGAGACAGTCACTCTGGTAGAGCTGGACGGGGTCATAAAATGTCCTGAGCCATCAGCAGTATCTGTTCTTTTGTGCAAGGAGGAACAGGATGAGCACTGTCAGAGCCTTACAAAACAACCTCCAAGAGTCCACTGGTGTAAATGACCGAACAATTAGAAACAGACTTCACAAAGGCGAAGATCCTGTGGTGAAGGTCGAGATCCTCTACTGGGCCCCGTACTCACTCCCCAGCACCACAGCACCAGCCTGATTGTCATTTGCTGTGGAGTACTAGAATTAGCAGGTCCACCACTGGCACCCTGTTCTTTACAGATGAGAGCAGGGTTACCCTGAGCATGTGTGACAGCTGTGAAAGGCTCTAAAAAAGCAGTGGAGAACGTCATGCTGCCTGTAACATGTCAGCATGTCCGGTTTAGTGTTGGGTCAGTGATGGTCTGAGGACACAAATTGATGGAGGGATACACAGACTTCTACAGGCTGGGCAACTACACCCTGACTGCCATTAGGTATCAGGATGAAATCCCCAGACCCATGTCCTACCTGACAGTGGTGGAGAGGGTCCTGGGTACCTCCTGATGAAAAATGTGGCGAGAGTATGCAGGCAGTTCCTGCAGGATGAAGGAACTGACAGCACTGACTGGCCCCCAAGCTTGCCTAACCTAAATCCAACAGAACAACTCTGGGACATTATGTTTGAGTCCATCTGATGCCACCACGTTTTTCCCTCAGACTACTGAGAAAGTCAGTGATGCCCTTCTCCAGATCTGTGATAAGATCCCTCTGTACACCCTCCACCCTCTTGTCAGGAACACACCCAGACATTGTCAGGCTTGCATACAAGCACATGACGTCCATACAGACGACTGAATACCATTTTGGGTTGGTGCCATTAAATTTCATCAAAATGGACTCAGAAAATTTTTCACTTTGGTTTTCTGAGCATCTTTGAATTCATTATGTTTATTATTTTCATTCCCATCAAACGACATGGCCTCTTTTCATTCCGACCACATTACCCATTCAATATCAGTACAAATATCCACTGTGTCCTTTTTCCCCACTGACATCTGATGTGTTTTCAAAGTGTTCATTTTTTGAGCAGTTACATGTTCACTCTGTTCTAGGAAGAAATCAGTAGAAATACACAAATGAAATGTCAACTATACATGATTATATCATTTCTCCAATAAACAGAAATGTTGAGCTCTTAATAATTAGGAAAAAAAAACCCTTAAAGGTAGGTGTGGTGGAAGACACCAAAATGAAAGCATTGCTCTCATCTTAACAAGTGTTCTCAGACAAATGTAGTAAAAGTAAAAATACTGTTCATTTGGAGCAGCTCCTGTCTATAGTTTAATCATTGAATTATGGAAGGTGTACTTTGAGTTGAAGTAACTGTAGCAGTGGGAATATCTCAAGCAGAAAAAAAGAAGTATTCAAAGTTACTCGAAGAGAGCAGTGAAGAAAAAATATTGAGTTAACTTTCAGGTCCAGGAGAAGATCAAATTTGTAAAGCCAGTTTCAAAATAAAAGACAAATCCTCACGGTGAAAATATTTAAATAGGAATTCAAATATAGTTAATAAGTAGGTAAGTTCCTTGGCTCACATACAAAGAAGCGCACACAGATAAAATTGTGGCTGACACATTTACCTGCTGGCCTCCTTCATTCACTCTGAGTCTGTCACTGTGAGCTATGAGCGGCAGAGTTGTGCTGGAACTAAACAGCGCACAGCTGATGTGATCCAGGAAAACATTACAGACCGCCTCACTCACCTTCACACGGAGCTTCATATGGAAACGATCATCTGATACGAAATACAGGAAAGTGAAATGAAACTTCAATGAGGAAGGAAACACTCAGAGATGCGTTTAAGGCCAATCAGAATCGACAAAATCAACATCTGATCACTTTATAGTTTTAATCTTTTTGGGGAGAGAAATTGACGCATATATCAATGTTTGTCTTACGGTGTAATTTTTTGTCACTTAAACGTCAAACACACAGGCCTATTTTTTTTTAACTTGAAGGATTAAGCTCTTAGTTTCTTCAATGCTTAAAACATTTATTTTTTGAAGTCTGACAGTTTACTGTTGTTTTGTGTGAGCTGCATCCTTGATTAAGTTCTGAACTGAAGTTGGGTTTTTGGGGAGCAGCAAAGCTTCACAGGGAGCAAAATAAATGCAGAACGTCCTACATATTTAATGAAAGCCAGTCATTTATATCAGAATGTAGTTCAAAGTTTTACCAGCAGAGAGCGACAACTCCCCAATTTATGTCAAACTCGTTCACAGTTGATATTAGTTTTACTAGAGCTTCAGTGAACGTTCATCGTATTTTAAACAGATAACTGAGAGAGAGTTCCTCTGATGATGAAACAGTAATGCGCCATTTGTGGTGTTGCAGAGCTGTGGGACTGTACTTGTGGTCATTATGGGACGATTCCTCTGGTTTGAGCAAAAAGATTTTAACGCTGGAAATCCATCAGCTCACTTTAACAGACAGCGGCTCGATTTACTAACAGTCCGCACCAGAGAAACAAACATGTTCAGGCATTAAAAAACTACGGCTGGAATTTTCAAGTGGTGTAGTGTCATTTTTGTGACTGAGAGGCATGGTCACAGCAAGTCTTTTTATGGCAGACCTATAATGTATTTCACATTTTACATTAATAATAATATTTGTGGCATGCAGTAAATTTAACACTGGGATTTGTGATGGTTTGAGTGTTTACCTGGATTCAGGGGGAAAGGTCAGAAAAATATAAATGGGATGGGTGTACGACTCAAAGATGTGAGTGTAGTGCTAAAACTTTGTCTCTGTCCTGCAACTCTTCACAAAAGGGATTCTTTTCTCAGCAGTGCACACAGAGTGATTTTCATATAGTTCACCCCCCCCCCCAATCAGAGCTATGCAGACCATATTGAAATGCAACTGTTAATACGACTGTGGCAGATTTTAAGAAGAACCTGTAGCCTCACACAGAAAAAAAAGAGCAAAACCCTTGTTTACCTACATTACACAGCATCAGTATGTTCATTAACATACAGAGTTTCAAACATGAAGACCACATGTTCTGGTGAACTGTTTAAAAACATCAACAAAAACACTTTTGCTGTAGCCTATAGATTTAAATCTCTTTATATTCCATTACAGATGCTACTGTTACTTACCCCAAACATTAGGCACTGTTATGCTACTACTATCATCTACTACTGTTACTATTACTACTGCAAAATAAAAAAAGGCAGTATAATAAACAAACAAACAAGATGAGAGACAAATAAAACTATATGTATTAACAGTGTATAAACAAATTTCATAAAGACAAAATAGTCTTTAGCCCAGAATTGTGAAATTATTTTCTTACAGCATTAAAACTAATTAAATTAAAATAAATACAAAATGAAGATAAACACAACAAACATAAACAGAGCAGTGTACAGTACCTGGTTTGAAAGTTGACCTTTTCCAAGATTTTAAAGTCTAAAAGACCCTTATTATTATAATGTCTTTACATTACAATATAAATATATAATATAGGCAGCTGTTGTTGTGATTTGGCACTATATAAATAAAAGTGAAATGAAAAGTTCAGTGACACTCATCTCACTCTGGGTTTTTGTTCAAACTTGGTTCTGTCAGTTTTCATTCCAAAATCATATTTCACAATCTTCATCAGTTTTAAGGTTAAACAGTATTAATGGAACCAGTGAGTTTTCTGTCCATGCTTCTGGTCTACAGTGTGCACAGAAAGGCTGATGAGTTCAACTTCACCCCATAACCAAACCCAGGATAAAGAGTTTCAGTGAAAGTGGTGTTGAAGGTGTGGAGGTGGATCAGAGTGTCAGAGGAGACTCTGTAGAAGGACAGAGTGCCAGCAGGACAGTCCACATACACTGCTACTCTGTGAGAAACATTAGATAATGACGTTACTGTAATGGGAGTCCCGCTGTTGTTGTGCCAGGCGCTATACCCTCCATCAGTGCAGGTCAGACACCAGGACTGCTCATTGCCTCCAAATTTTGAGGCATCAATGTCTCCGTTCCTTCCGATCCCTCTGTAGCTTACTGCAATATAAACCTTTCCAACCCACTCGACCTCCCAGTAACAGCGACCAGTCACACCATTTTCACACAGCACCTGAGGCCAGTAATCAAATCTCTCTGGGTGGTCAGGATACGGGTGCTCCTTTCTCAGGTCTGTCACTTTTTTGTTGCTTTCGGATAATTTGAGGAATTTGTGAGCTGTGTTTGGGTCCAGCGTGAATTCACAGAAATCTACCAAAAAGAGCATAAAAATCTTTGGTTAATATTGTCTAAAGTTTCCTGTTTTTCATGTATATCTATATTTAAACTGCATTAAGTTGATTTTTGGCTAAGTCTATTTTTTTAGTAAGTGATGTTTCCATCTGGGGTAAAACTACCTCCTCCAGTGTGTTGTAGCCTGCCACTGGGGACGTTTGAGGACATGTCGGTGGACTCATATTTGATATGACATGAGAAAATACTTAAGGGAAACAAGCTCAACATATGCAGTACCGAAAACTGCAAATGGTTTGAAAAGAATCAAGACGTTCAAGATCAAAACTCTAAATTAAAAAGGTTTGCGATCCATCCCCTCCATGTATGAATTAAAAGAACGGGACTTAACATTCAGCCCTGATGTGGTTGATGAAGCACAAATAATACAATATATAAAATGTTTGTTTTAATGTTGCATTAAAGCAGAGGGGCGATCGTGGCTCAAGAGCTGGGAGTTCGCCTTGTGATCGGAAGGTTGCCGGTTTGAGCCCTGGGTCAGACAGTCTCGGTCGTTGTGTCCTTGGGCAAAACACTTCACCCATTGCCTACTGGTGGTGGTCAGAGGGCCCCCTGGCGCCAGTGTCCAGCAGCCTCTTCTGATTGGGACTAGTAAAGCGCTATACAAATACAGGCCATTTACCATTATACAGTAACATTTACTATGCAAGAATGCACAAAATGCTATATCATGATGAATAAGAGAAAGTAATTCAAAAGAAAAACTATGACTCATTGAAAGTGGGGGAGAGAGCTCAACAGGGGAAGTATAAACATAGTACATTAGAAAAAACAAAAAAAGCACTTACACTTCCTCAGACTTGATTTTAACCACTCGATTCCAACTGGGTCAGCTCTGCAAGATATGGGAGGAGAAATTATTATCTTCCTTTGTTACGTCGCAAATACTTCTAAACACTAAGATGCAGATAAAGTTAAATAAAGCAAAACACCAAATATAGAAAGATTGTTGTAATATTTGTGAAGTATCCCTTTGGTAAACACAACTAAGAGCAAATAGTCTGCAAAAGAAATCTTTGCATATCACAGAACTACTGAAAATCCTAATCCTAGTTAAGTTTGCATGTAGATGCGGAGGAGGACTTTTTCATGTTTTTAATCAGGGTGATTGCTGACCTGAGATTTTCTATTCTCCAGTGTGGATCATTCAACTCAGCAGCCAAAAGTTTCACTCCTGTGTCTCCAGGGTGATTGTAGGACAGGTCGACCTCTCTCAGATGGGAGGAGGGGTTGGAGTTCAGAGCTGAGGCCAGAGCAATACACCCTTCATGCGTGATCATGCAGCCTGTCAACCTGCAAACGCAAAACTACCATTAACTAGGATATATTAAATTTTATGAGATAAGATATATTATACTTCTTTTATCCAGGGAGTTGGAAAAGGGTGTCACAGGAGCCAATGCATTAAACAAAATCTATTTAAAAAGGCCATAAATGAAGTAGAATAACACAATTAAATAAAAGCGATTTAAAATAGCCCAGTAAGGGAAAAACTTATAGAGTGAAAAGAACAAGCTGCAAAGTGAAATAAAATAAAATTTAAATAATACAAAAATGAAACAATACTGCAATCTGTGAATCTTAGAGAAAGAGCTCCATTGTCTGTGCAGCAACTGTTGCAGATTGAGGTTATTCTATATTATATTACATATTATCCACACCCATTTGGCTTACCTCTGAATCTGCTGATGGACAAACCCAAACAGTGTATTCAAACTGAAAAGAGCATTTCCCATCACTAGCAGACTTTCAGATGCTCCAGAATCACTGTGGACAAATACTGGGTGACCTAGTCACCTTTGACACTAAACCCCAAATTACCTTCTCTGATCAAACAATCGTCACCCAGCTGTACAATAAAGAGAAATACACACACACTTTTTTGTTTCTTTTTCTTTTCCTTGTTTTTTTTTTTAAATGTCATAATGCATATGACTAAACCAAGTACATTTTCTTAAATTGAGATTTTGGAAAACAAATATGAGGTGCAATGACAATGAAAAAAAGTAAATACATAAATGTTCATTTTTAAAGCAACTCAGTAAAACAGAAGATATTGAACTGACCTAAGAGTTTCCAGGGCGCAATGTGGACTTTCCAGACCTCTGGATAGTGCCTTGACTCCTTTGTCCTGCAGGTCATTGTTACTCAAGTCCAGCTCTCTGAGTCTACAGGATGGAGAGCTGAGAATTGTGGACAGAGCGTCACAACTTCGTTCTGTAAGGTTACAGCCACTCAGTCTGGAAAAACATAGGAGAATAAATAAACACATATTTAAAAGAAAAGGAGAAAAAAAAATCTGGTTTTAACAACTATCACATGAACCAAAATACCCAAACCAATATCTGTACCCACTTACAGAGCTTTCTTAGAGGCCGTGACCACTGGTAGCAGCCTCAGAAGTGCAACCTCAGAAGCAGAGTATTTCTTCAGGTCAAACACATCTAGATCTTCTTCTGATGACAGTAAGATGAAGACCAGAGCTGACCACTGAGCAGAAGATAGTTTATCTGTGGAGAGACTTCCTGATCTCAGGGACTTTTGGATCTCTTCCACTAGAGAACGATCATTCAGTTCATTCAGACAGTGGAACAGGTTGATGCTTTTCTCTGGACAAGGGATTTCCTCGATCTTTATCTTGATGTACTGGACAGTTTCCTCTTTGGTCGGTGAGCCACTTCCTGGTTGTGTCAGCAGACCTCGAAGGAGAATCTGATTGCTCTGCAGTGACAGACCGAAAAGGAATCGAAGAAACAAGTCCAGATGCCCATTTGGACTCTCTAAAGCCTTATCCACACTACACTGGTAAAAAAGGTTTTCTCTTTGGAAAGTTGATTGTTGTTCTTCCATCAGATTGATACCAGACTTAATAAAGGTCAGATGGACATGAAGAGCAGCCAGAAACTCCTGAACACTCAGATGGATGAAGCAGAACACCTTGTCTTGGTACAGTCCTCTCTCCTCTCTAAAGAGCTGTGTGAACACTCCTGAGTACACTGAGGCTTCTTTAATATCAATGCCACACTCTGTCAGGTCTGATTCATAGAAGATCAGGTTGTCTTTCTGCAGCTCATTAAAAGCCAGTTTTCCCAGAGACTCAATCATCTTCCTGCTCTCTGGACTCCAGTGTTTATCTGGTTCAAATTTACTATATTGATTATACTTAATGTTGCTCAGTTTTGTCTGAACCACCAGGAAGTGAATGTACATCTCAGTCAAGTTCTTGGGAAGCTCTCCTCCCTCTCTGGTTTTTAGCACATCCTCCAGAACTGTAGCAGTGATCCAGCAGAAGACTGGGATGTGGCACATGATGTGAATACTTCGTGATGTCTTCATATGTGAGAGAACTTTATCAGATAGCTTGTCATCTGAGAACCTCTTCTTGAAGTACTGTTCCTTCTGAGGGTCAGTGAACCCTCTGACCTCTGTCAGAATGTTAACACAGTCAGAAGGAATCTGATTGGCTGCTGCAGGTCGTGTGGTTATCCAGAGGTGAACAGAAGGAAGCAGTTTCCCTCTTATAAGGTTTGTCAGCAGCACTTCCACTGAGGTGGACTTTCTAGGGTCAGTTATGAGCTCAGTGTTGTGGAAGTCCAGAGGAAGTCGACACTCATCCAGACCATCAAAGATGAACACAACCTGGAAGTCTTCAAACCTGCAGATTCCTGCTTCTTTGGTTTCAGTAAAGAAGTGATGAACAAGTTCCACCAAGCTGAACTTTTCCTCTTTCAGCACATTCAGCTCTCTAAAAGTGAATGGAAATATGAACTGGATGTCCTGGTTGGCTTTGCCTTCAGCCCAGTCCAGAATGAACTTCTGTGTTAACACTGTTTTCCCAATGCCAGCCACTCCTTTTGTCAGCACTATTTTTGGTTCCTCTTTTCCAGGCAAGCCTTTAAAAATATCTTCTTGTCTAATTGTTGCTTCTGGTCTGTCTGGATTTCTGGAATTTTTTTCAATCTGTCTGACCTCATGTTCTTCATTGACCTCTGCAGTCCCCCCCTCTGTGATGTAGAGCTCTGTGTAGATCTGATTCAAAAGGGTTGGATTTCCTGCTTTAGCGATCCCCTCAAACACACACTGGAACTTCTTTTTCAGAGTAGATTTGAGATTCTGTTGGCACATGGAAGGAGATTCTGAAAGAACAAAGAACACCCTGTACTTAAAGAGAATTTACATCATAATACTGACACACAAAAGTTTTTTACTCTTGGCTGACGCAGAATAATTGTCATTTTGATTCTTGTTGAAGTGCAAATAAAATCAGCCTTTCATTACAAAAAAACCAAAAGCTTGGCATAAATGAAGCATGTGACTTCATTTCAGTACATTGGCACCATTTTATTTTTTACAAATGGTGCCAATGTACCATTTGTAAAAAAAAAACAAAAACAAAAAAAAACGTAATTCTACTTTAAAGAAGTCTGTTGGTGTTATTAGCTTGCTTGGATGGTGAGGTACATTTGAAAATCGAATCTACTTAGGCTAAAACCAGCCAAAAGCGAAGCTTGATGCTGGGAGGAGGGAGCCCAAAGCCAGAGACGGTCAGAAACAGAAAGCAGACAAAGCACAGGTCCATAGTAACTGATCAAATATGTACAGCATTTGGTGGAAATCTAGCAAAGGTAGCATAAACTAGTTATAAATTATTTATGCTGAGCAAGTCTCTGTTTAAGCCTTTAGAGAAATATTCTTACTGCACTGCAAACAGTCAGCGAGCCTCTCCTTCTTCATTCTCCTCAGGAAGTGCAGTGTGATCTTCAGAAATGCTTCTCTACTTCTCTTCCTCTCCTCTTCATCCTCACCCTCCAACAACTCATCAACCTCTCTTTGATTCTCTAAGCATTGTGGGTAATCTGGACTCAGAACCTTCTGTATCTTTTTCAGCTCACTCTTCACAAAAGCGATGATGTTGTCCTCCAGCAGCTAGAACACAATACTCTGTGAATATCCAATCAAACTGAAATCATCAAGCCAATCAGATTCATGTTGTAAACACTAACAATGTGCTGGACTACAAGTGCAGCATAGAAATGACTGAACCGTATAGATGCCAGAATAACTGTTGTGCATGTACAGACCATAAATATGGAGTCCAGGTGTGTTTGATGATCGTGGGCAGACCGGCCTTTAGGAGCTCCTGAGGTCTGCTGGTCCACGCTGTGAAGAAATCATCAAGAATTAGAGACAGGGATTTTATTTCTCGAAGTTGGCTTGAGTTCCGGTGACGTCACCATCCTGAATGGCGGCCTAAAGTAATAGCTCCCTCGTGAAAATAGTTATTTCGTCCCTTCAGACCATCAAATACTAGACCTACAAATAATACTCGAACAGATGAGAGGGGCAAGAATGGGGAAGACGCGTGCAAACAAAGATATCACCGCCGCAGAAACTGCAGATGCAGAAAATTCGAGGAGCAGCTCTCTTACGAAGGGACAAGAAGGCGAAGCTAATGCTAACCCAGCTCCCTTTATTTATACCTTGCCTTTAGGTATAAATAAAGTTACCTTACCTTACCTAATGCTAACCCAGCTCCCTCAAGTGCCGACGTAAGTTTGACAAAAATCTTGGAGGAGATTCGGGACTTCCGAAAAGACATAAAAGAACAATTAACTGGTATTAAATCAGAGATTATCAGCGTTAATCAAAAAATAACGGAGGCAGAGGTACGAATTGAAAAAGTGGAAGACCGTGTTCAAAATTTGGAACAGACGCTGAATAAGATGATAAAAGTCATGGATCAACAAGAAAATAAGTTACTTGACTATGAAGGAAGATCCCGACGAGAAAATTTAAGGATACAGTGGGGCAAAAAAGTATTTAGTCAGCCACCGATTGTGCAAGTTCCCCCACTTAAAATGATGACAGAGGTCAGTAATTTGCACCAGAGGTACACTTCAACTGTGAGAGACAGAATGTGAAAAAAAAATCCATGAATTCACATGGTAGGATTTGTAAAGAATTTATTCGTAAATTAGGGTGGAAAATAAGTATTTGGTCACCTCAAACAAGGAAAATCTCTGGCTCTCACAGACCTGTAACGTCTTCTGTAAGAAGCTTTTCTGTCCCCCACTCGTTACCTGTATGAATGGCACCTGTTTGAACTCATCATCTGTATAAAAGACACCTGTCCACAGCCTCAAACAGTCAGACTCCAAACTCCGCCATGGCCAAGACCAAAGAGCTTTCGAAGGACACCAGGAAAAGTATTGTAGACCTGCACCAGACTGGGAAGAGTGAATCTACAATAGGCAAGCAGCTTGGTGTGAAAAAATCAACTGTGGGAGCAATCATCAGAAAATGGAAGACATACAAGACCACTGATAATCTCCCTCGATCTGGGGCTCCACGCAAGATCTCATCCCGTGGGGTCAAAATGATCATGAGAACGGTGAGCAAAGATCCCAGAACCACACGGGACCTGGTGAATGACCTGCAGAGAGCTGGGACCAAAGTAACAAAGGTCACCATCAGTAACACACTACAACGGCAGGGAATCAAATCCCGCAGTGCCAGACATGTTCCGCTGCTGAAGCCAGTGCATGTCCAGGCCTGTCTGAAGTTTGCCAGAGAGCACATGGATGATACAGCAGAGGATTGGGAGAATATCATGTGGTCAGATGAAACCAAAGTAGAACTTTTTGGTATAAACTCAACTCGTCGTGTTTGGAGGAAGAAGAATACTGAGTTGCATCCCAAGAACACCATACCTACTGTGAAGCATGGGGGTGGAAACATCATGCTATGGGGCTGTTTTTCTGCCAAGGGGACAGGACGACTGATCCGTGTTAAGGACAGAATGAATGGGGCCATGTATCGTGAGATTTTGAGCCAAAACCTCCTTCCATCAGTGAGAACTTTGAAGATGAAACGAGGCTGGGTCTTCCAACATGACAATGATCCAAAACACACCGCCCGGGCAACAAAGGAGTGGCTCCGTAAGAAGCATTTGAAAGTCCTGGAGTGGCCTAGCCAGTCTCCAGACCTCAACCCCATAGAAAATCTGTGGCGGGAGTTGAAAGTCTGTGTTGCTCGGCGACAGCCCCAAAACATCACTGCTCTCGAGAAGATCTGCATGGAGGAATGGGCCAAAATACCAGCTACTGTGTGTGCAAACCTGGTAAAGACCTATAGTAAACGTTTGACCTCTGTTATTGCCAACAAAGGTTATGTTACAAAGTATTGAGTTGTATTTTTGTTATTGACCAAATACTTATTTTCCACCCTAATTTACGAATAAATTCCTTACAAATCCTACCACGTGGATTCATGGATTTTTTTTTCACATTCTGTCTCTCACAGTTGAAGTGTACCTCTGGTGCAAATTACTGACCTCTGTCATCATTTTAGGTGGGGGAACTTGCACAATCGGTGGCTGACTAAATACTTTTTTGCCCCACTGTATATAATGTTCCGGGAGGAGCCGAGGGCTCGTCTATGATGGACATGTGGAAAAACTACTGCGGGACACTCTGGAGATAAACCCTACCGTGGAGTTTGGCATCGAGAGAGCACACCGGGCGCTGGCATCAAGACCCGCCGGAGACAGGCAAGATAAAACGCGATCAATAATAGTCAAATTTCTCCGCTATAGGGTTAAAGAAGAGATCCTACGTAGAGCTTGGGAAAAGAAGAAAGTTTTTCTGAATGGGAAATTAATATTCTTTGACCATGATTACCCTCCAGTAGTACTGCAGAAGAGAAAGGAGTATGTAGAGGTGAAGCGGGTGTTAAAGCAGAAAAATATCCGCTTCCATACTCCGTTCCTGGCAAAACTACGAGTGTTTTATGAGGATGGAACATGTCTGTATCAGACGGCGGAGGAGGCGACCACAGACATGAAGGACAGAGGGCTTCCAGTTAATGTGACTACATCGAAGGAGAGTCTGGTCGAGCAGCTGTCCTGTACCGCCTGGGAAACAACGAGAGGATCAACTCAGCGAGGGACAGACGACGAGCGAGAGAAAGATATCAGGGCGAGACTGCGAACCTTCAGAAGACAGATCATACCCTCATCAGAGGAGTTATAAGTACTGTCGGGCTTTAAAAGGAGGTAAAAATACCCGGTGTTATATATATTTCAAGATGTTTGTGTGTATATCTCTACCCCAATTGGATGAGATTATATAGATATAAGCGAGGGATGCATAAAGACACACTTTCTGTGTAATGAACAACGACTTTGTTTTCTTTCGCCTCAAGTGCCATGGCGGGGGCCCTCAGCCCATATATGGGAGAGGCTTTCCCTCACAGCTAGACGCTTTTTCTAGCTCTACCCAGGGTCACTTATTAGAGACCCCAGCCTTGGAACCACAGTTTTTTTTTCTACTTGTTACCTATGTTTGATATCTTTGTTTGTTTAGGGAGTAGATCTGATAAGTTTCATTTTATTTGTTCCATGGACATACGTTGATTACATATGGCTAGTGATAAAGTAAAATTTCTATCTTTCAATGTTAATGGGCTGTTAAATCCAATTAAACGTACTAAAATCTTAACTAAAGTGAAAGCAGAACAAGCCCATATAGTCTACTTACAGGATACCCACTTGACAGATAAAGAGCACGTAAAATTAAAGAGAATGGGTTTTACTAATTTGTTTTTTTCTTCATACAAATCAGGACATAGGAGGAGTTGCAATCCTTATTTCAAGTAAATTAAACTTTGAAAAAGTATCTGAAATGGGTGATAAAGAGGGTAGATTTATTCTAGTAAAAGGAAAAATAGATGGGAATTTGATCACCCTTTTAAATGTTTATGCTCCGCCAGAGAGTGATATTAGTTTCTTCCAAAGGATCATTAATATTATGGTAACAGAAACAGAAGGCCTTTTAATTTGTGGAGGGGATTTAAATATACACCTACAGCCAAAATTAGACTCGTCTAGCAGGAAAACGTATGATAGGAAATCACCATATATCAAAGTGAATGCACTTTTTGAGGAGGTAGGATTAATTGACATATGGCGAGACCTTTTTCCTAATAGAAGGGACTATACTTACTACTCTGCTCCACACTCTCTTTATACAAGGATAGATTATTTTATAACATTTGGTAAAGATAAGGATAAAATACATACTTGTGGAATTGGGACGATAGATATAAGTGACCATGCACCAATATACTTATCCATTGATTTTAACCTACGGTTAAAAAATAATACATGGAAATTGAACTCAAGTCTATTGAATGATTCGCCTTTTAAGGCACAAATTAAATCAGAAATTAGTCTCTTCTTAGAGTTCAATGATACTGGAGAAGTACCACCTCCCATACTATGGGATACTTTGAAGGCGGTACTAAGAGGGAAAATTATAGCAATAACTTCATTTAGGAAAAAAGATAAGAATAGAAAACTAGAGGAGTTGAATAAGAGACTAAAGGAACTAGAAAGAAGACATAAAAGGGACTTAGCACAGGATATATTAAGGGAAATCAAAAACATTAGGAACGAAATTAACAATCTAGCCACACAAGAAATCAAGAAAGATTTAATGTTTTTGAAACAGAGACACTATGAAAGTGGCATTAAATCTACCAAAATATTGGTGTGGAAATTGAAAAAAAAAGACAGCGGAAAATACAATTTATAAAATTAAGGACCCAAGTACAAAAGTGATAAAAAATAAATTTAATGAAATACAGGAAGCCTTTGAAAGATTCTATAAAACCCTATACTCGGAAGCCCCTGGCGGGACTGAAGCTCAGATTGATAGCTTCCTGAACCCTCTAGACTTACCCACTTTAGATGAAGAACAAAATCAAGCAATGATAATGAACATAACTGAAGAAGAATTAAAAGCTGCAATTAATAGGCTTAAATTAAGTAAATCACCAGGACCAGATGGTTACACGGCAGAGTGGTATAAAGAATTTAAAAAGGAATTGATACCTGTTTTACTGCCTACATTGAATTGGGTTTTGAAAAAGGCACAAATGCCCCCCAGCTGGAAGGAGGCAATTATCTCAGTTATACCAAAAGAAGGCAAAGATAAAAATGGAATGTGGATCTTTCAGGCCAATCTCCGTTCTTAGACTATAAACTTTTCACATCTATCATGGCCAAACGGCTAGAAGAGTTCCTACCAACATTGATATGTAACGACCAAACGGGTTTCATACATCAACGCCAAACACAGGACAATATACGAAAGACATTACATATTATGGACCATATACAAAAACATAAAATCAAAGCAATTGTGATGAGTGTAGACGCTGAAAAAGCCTTTGATTCCGTCAACTGGAAGTTCCTTTACAGGGTATTATATAAATTTGGCTTTCATGATACGATTATTAAAACTATACAAGCACTATATGACAATCCTACAGCCAGGATTAAAATTAATGGATGCCTATCTAACAGTTTTACCCTAAAAAGGGGCACTAGACAGGGCTGTGCATGGTCACCGTTACTTTTCGCATTATACTTGGAACCACTAGCTCAATTCATTAGGCAAAACGAAGACATTAAGGGAATTTTTATTAAAGGGACGCAATATAAACTGGCTTGCTATGCGGATGACATTTTGGTCTACCTTGGACACCCAACATATTCTTTACCCAAACTGATGCAATCATTTGAACAATACGGCCAATTATCAGGCTACAAAATTAATATAGGTAAAACCCAGCTACTCTTATATAATTATAGCCCACCAGAAGAAATAAAATGTAGTTATCCCCTGGTATGGCAAACGGAGTCTTTTAAATATTTAGGCATAAATTTACCGAAAGATCTTACAAAATTATTTGAACAGAATTACCTACCCTTATACAAAAAAATAAAGGAAGATATAGTAAGATGGAACTTAATTCCTTTCTTTAGCTTTAATTCAAGAACTGATTCTATTAAAATGAATGTATTGCCAAGATTTTTGTATCTATTTCAAACCCTACCAATAGAGATTAACCAAAGTCAATTTAATGAGTGGGACAAAATGTTATCTAGATATATATGGCAACGTAAAAGACCAAGGCTTCGCCTCAAAACTCTACAGCTGGCTAAGCAAAAGGGAGGATGGGGCCTCCCTGACCTCAGATACTACTACTTTGCAGCGCAGATGAGAGCAATAATATGCTGGTGTAACCCATCATACACTGCCCAATGGAAAACCATTGAGGAACAAATGCTGTCTATTCCTATTCAGGCAATTCTAGCTGACAATAATCTACAAACCTATATAAAAAACATTGATAACCTGTGGGTGAAAAGGACCCTTAAAACATGGAAAACTATTATAAAGGAATATAAACTCGAGACCAATATTACAGTTCTTAAATGGTGTGCTTACGACTCAGAGTTCAAGCCTAATGAATTGGATTCTAGATTCAAGGACTGGACAGGTAAGGGCATAACAGCCCTGCGTAGTATAATGAAAGATGGAAAATTGTTCAGCTTTGACACGCTTAGAAAGACATTTTCATTAGAAAAACAAGACTTCTATCGATATTTGCAGTTAAGGCACTATGCTGACACGAAGATGAGAAATGTAACAATGATAAACACACGCTCGATGGAATTGTTTATAAAAAGCTATAACTCAGAAACTATTGATAGAATTGTATGTCTGTATAAGGGTCTAATGGATTTGAAACCACATTCGACTTCATATATTAGAACAAAATGGGAGAAGGAAGGAGGGATAAAAATATTAGAGGAAGAATGGACGGCAATATGGAGGTATCAGTGGATGTGTACCAGCTCACAAAAGTGGAGGGAATTCGGTTGGAAGTGCATAATTAGATATTTTATAACACCTTCTCAGAAGTCTCATTATGATGATAACTCCCCTGCTTGTTGGAGGAACTGTGGAAATCAAAGTGCAAATCACTACCACATTTTTTGGGACTGCTCTATCTTGAGGGATTATTGGAGAGAAATACATAATGCCTTACAGGATATCTTTAAATGCGAAATACCCCTCGAGAGTAAGACTATGTTCTTTGGATATATACCTCAGGAATGGCCTAAATATGATAAACATTTAGTAAATGTTCTACTGGTGGCCTGTAAAAAGAGTATCACCAGAAAATGTTTATCCCCGGAGAGCCCAAACATAAGTACATGGATGGAAATCACAATGGAAATCTATAACATGGAAAAGATAACAGCTTCTGTTAACCACAAGCTGGAGAAATTTACATCATACTGGGAAAACTGGGTCAAATATATCACGCCTCATAGGCCAGATTTTATTTTTACAAACCAATAACTGTGATGTATGAGAGTATATATTTATAGGATCAGCCCCTACCAACACATCCGTTTTGTTTGTTTTTTTGTTTTTTTTTTTGTTGTTTTTTTGTTTTGTTTGTAGGTTTGTTGGTTTTGTTTTTTTTCTTATTTCGGATTATGTGATTGTTTCAATTGCTTCTATAGTTGTAAATATTTTCTCTTTATGACTCGGATGTAAATTAAAATACTATTTCGGTATCTAAGGCAGATAACCTAAGCAAGAAGTATGCTTACATGATGTACATACTGTGAATGCCTGCTTTTGACCCTTAATAAAAAAAAATATAAATTAAAAAAAAAAAAAAGAAGAAGAATTAGAGACAGACACAATGTAAGGATCCCTGAAGTCATAATTATGAACTGAACATGAAATAAACATGTAGCAAACTTTGACTTCACTTAAGCAAATGTGCAGTGGGGCTTTATAAATTTAGACTCTAAAGTCCATGTTTAAAAGGAACAATTACTAGTTGGGTTTTTACAAGTGTTTGCACCCAAACAACTTACAATTGTTACATTTATGCAGACCAGAATGTTCCAAAAATGAAATGTACAATTTCACGTTTAATTTAAACTTATGTGAAATAACTAAAGACCTTACTACATTTAATGTGAAAGTATAATCCCTTGTTACTTTCATAAAAAAAGTTTATTAAAATTGCATTGTTAAAAAAGAAAAATACATGAAAAAATGAATGGTGATAAAAACTTATTTAATTTTTAGTAGTTTAGGAAGAATCTTGATGCATGTACAGTCACTCCTGGTAAGTAAATCCCAAAAAGTTGAGTCTGTTCATCTGGACGTAGCATTTTCAGTGAGAGAGACGTTTCATCACTCATCCAACGACTGAAGAAGTCACTCGGCTGAGTAATGAAACTTTTCTGCCACTGAAAACGCTACGTCCAGATGAAGAGAATCAACCTTATGGGAGTTCAGTAATTTCAGCTAGTCCTTAAAACGCCTTTTACTTTCTCACACTTAAATACGTTTTTATCAATTCTCAGTTACAAACTTACATTATCTTATTAAAAAACCTTGAATATGTAAGCACTTATTTACAATATTTATACACTGAATTCATACATTTGAATGAATGTAGACTGCTAAGAGAGAGTGGATTAATAATATTGTTTAGTAACTGTTAACAGTTCACTATAATGCATAAAAATAATAATAATAAAAAATTTAATTTAAAAGCTCCTCTCAAGACACACAAGGACACTTAACAATAGACTAAAACACATAGTAGAACAAAATGAAGAACAATAAAAAAAGATAAAATAAACAATATGTTTACAGTGAATATGCAGACTTGAACAGATAGATTTTGAGTTGAGATTCAAACTGAGGGAGAGAACCAGTGTTTCTTAAATCCGGGGGTAGAGAGTTCCACAGCCTGGGTTCTGCATTTCGTTGTACTATTGTACTAAGTATGACTGTGCAACGACAATAAAGACTTATCTTATCTTGCATAGTGTCCATCTGTGACGTTTAGTGTTTTAAAGCATGTATAAGAGAGAAGATGGAGTGACCCCGATGTAATACACTGTTAACCTTTGTGTCCCAGCTCTCTCACTGGTTAATATAGTTTTTAATCTGGCTACTTTCACTTTTACTTACTAGTGTGACTGGATTTAGAAAAAAATACCGCAACTTACAACAACTTGGGTAAAATACAACAATTTACTCTCTATTTATTGGTATTGTATGCATCATGGGTCTAAAGGTAAAGAACACTAAGTCTCTGAGCTGCCAGAAAATTTGATAACAAAATTATTATTTCTTTATTATACCAACTAATGACAAATAAAAATTAACATTACACCATGGGCCGAGGCTTTTGGTTCCTGTTTTTCTTGTTTTTAACTATTATTCTAGCTGAAACACTGCTTCCCGATCTTTGTCTCAACTAAGTGTTAGTGTTTTCCGTGTTTCCCCACCATAGTCATTATGTTTAGAGTTAAGAGTCAAATAAGACAGAAAAAATTACATCATAATTTATTTTCCTGTTGGAAATGTAAATGATTAAATTTAACGCTTGTAGTTAATATATTTATTATAGTTTTTTATTATAGTTTTTTTATTTAATTTTTTGTTTATAATTAAGTACAGTTTCAGTTAGTTTTCCAGACTAGTTTTTGTTTAAGTTAAGTTTTTATTCTTGTAAAAGTTTAGTTGTATTTGAGGTCTTATTGATTTCAGTGTTTCAGTCTTTTTAATCAGTCTTGTAAGGAGGACACACATCAGAGGGAAAATGACCAAAAATCAGTACAGGTGTTAAAAAAATAAAAACGTTTTAAAAGCAGTTTACTCAGACATCTAGAGTCTCGATAAACATATCCATCCATGCCATCAGGCAAGTTTTAGTAATGTTTTTTTCAACCACACTAATAGACACTAAAACTAAGGATATTTCTTTATATATATTTAATTTTATTTTAGTTTTAAACAATTTTTCAAAAGTCTAGTTTTTATTGTTGTCTTAGTTAAATAAAATATTTTTTCATGCCTAGTTTTATTTATTTTTATTTTATTTTAGTAAAATATAATAAACTTGTGTATAACATTCATGTTTTTATTGTAAACGGTAAAACAGCTTTTGACTTCATTCTAAATAACTATACATTTAGAATTATTCATAGGCTACTATAAACTGTTACACATTATATAAAAAGTAAGGTATTGTTTCTTAATTTGATAAACATACACTTTATAACTACACTGTTACCTGGTGTCCACATATGTGGACATCATATTTTGGGTTATTTAGACCAAAATACTCAATTTTGCTCTACAAGGGCCTGATATCCATTTACGAGGACATTATACTTCTACTGTTCTATCAAAATTTTAAACGAATATCCTCATATGTAGCTCTTATTTTTCTTAAAAACAAAAATAAGGTAAAAAAAAAAAAAAAGATCTGATAATTCTTTGTATTTACGTTCATCGGGCTCCAATATGCCCAACTATCAAAGAGAAATTAAAAATGCATGCCGTGGAAGAGTTCGGGTCTTAGGAGGTTAAATGTATTTTACTGTGTCTGCAGGTCAGAACTGAAGCAGTTTGAAGACCTCACCTCAGACTGGGATCAGGACAGCAGACTCCTGGTTTAAACAGCAGAGGGTCAGACTTTGACTTGTTGCTCTTCAAGGACAAACAGCTGAGTTTAGACTCAGCCTCTGATGATCTGTGATGGATCCTGTTAGAAGACAACCATGGAGCATTACCCGTGATGCTTTACTGAGCTTCCTGTATCGTATTAACTATCATTAGTCAAGAAATCAACACTTAAGAAACAGTAAAGCTGATCAGGATGTCTTGAGCTAAAACGTGAATGTTAGAAATAGCTTGCCTGTGCTCAGCACAGCAAAGGCCTTCTTTAAAAGGGAGAGGTTCGGCCTTTGACTCATTACTCTTCAAAGACAAACAGCTGACTCCAGAATCTGCTTCAAGAGAAACTGACCTCTGGTAAACCCTGGAAGAGACCAGAAGATAACTGGAAAGACGGCAACCATCATTGTCTGATTGTCTGTCAAGTAGTTGACAAGAAAATACATAAAAGATAGAAGTAACTAAGTAACTAGTTCAGCGAGTAGTGCTTCATTGCAGCTCTGAGTTACTTCTACTGCACTGGATTTGATCTTGATCTTAATTATCATCTGAAGACAGCACTTTGTGATAGTTTTTATTCAAGCAAACAAGGAATCAGCAGATCAATTATAAATCCACGATGAAATAATCATCAGTTACAGTCTGGAGTGAAACAAGGAAAAACAGCTCTGAAAGGAAAATGCTTTATGAACACTGAAACATACAAAATAAAGCAATGTTTCTACTGTAGGACCACATACACATCAGTGAAGTCTTCTGTAAATGATTCTGTGTGGAGTTAAAAACAAGTTACCGTTCATTATACAGAAATGCATAATGCTGACTTACATCATGTTTTCAGAAGGTTGTCTGTCAAACACAATGGGCGGACTCATGGTGGCTCCTCGTGGACCTGCAGGTCATCATTCTGAGAAATGATGGTGACAAAAAACAAAATGTCATGAACGCACTAATACGACTGTCTCCATGTCACAGACGTATATAAGCTGCAGCGTTCATAATGCTTTTCATTCAGAAATATTCAGCTCATTACTGCCATAGATGTCACTGATGGTGATGGTAACAGGAAACTGCAGGATGTTAGTCTGAACCAGATAACCAGCTGTTATATATCTATTACACACATGTTGCATGAGAGCTCATGTGTTCTCCACGTTATTTCACCCAAGCTCTCCTCATAATTTCCTAAAAAGAACCCTCAGGTTCAGTCATGAATCACGGAATATTAAAAGGAAGCATGAAGCTGATTTTATAGTAAAATTATTGTTTTAACACAAAATGAATCTGGTTTCAAGCTGACTGACTTTATGTTAGGTTTTGTTGCTGGTTTGACAGAATCCAGCTGTGCTGTGGCCACCTCAGCTTTAAAATCAGTAGGACGTTTGTGTATACAGACTTTTGATCAGTACTTGGATTTTTGAAAAGCGGCCACTACAGCAACATCACAGACTTTAAATCAACCAAAAACATCTAATGAGAGACTTTCTGGATACATTTTAAATCCTTACATCTATAAAAGTTTCCATAAAATTTGATGCAGCTGAGCATCAGTGTGTTAACTTTGCTCAGCTTATCTTGTTGCTCTGTGTGCAGTTTAATATTTTTAATCATGTTTTTAATGGAATTAGTGTCAGTAAATGTAACTGAGTTATAACCTTCATCACTCAGGCCACTCACACACGGACTTTTCGTGTCTTTTCTTTGCACTTTCTCAAGGCACTTTGCAACTATTTTGTTTTCCAAAGTTCGCCTTTCTTATTTTTTCGATACATTTCTCTTAATTTAATAACTATATTTCTCTCCTGATTTCCATTTATTCCCACTGTCTACTAGTAGTTTTATAATCTTGCACAGTTGGTGTGGCGCATCTACACTTTCGTTCTACATGTAAAATGACAACAAAGGGCTCTTCTCTTGTATTTATAGGAAGCAGGAGGCAAACGTTCAGAATTTCATCATCCTGGATAAACCCGGTGTGTTTTCCCCGCGGGCCGTCACGGGGTTTCCCCGCCCACCTCAGTGAAAACAGATCAGCGGATGTGGGCGTGAGACACTCGGTGCATTTAACAGGTGTGTTTTGTTTCAGAGAACTCGGACACCTTCAACTGCGGCTGCGCAGACTCACCTGTCCAGTCCGTTCACAAACATTTCCGGTGAGCAACCGAAACTGAACAGCTGCCCAGAAACAAGCAGAGAGAGAGACGTCTGTAGACACTGAAAACACGAAACAAGCCAAACGGAGCCCACGCACCGCGGGGCAGGTCACAGAAAAACACGTGACACCCAGAAAATGTCATTGAGACTGCTAAAACTGCAGACTGAGACACTAGAAAACATTACAAAGATGTTTATCCTCCTTCGGAACATGACGCAATGAGTAACAGTAATAATATATCATATTGTGGACGCACAAAAACGGCCACTTAACACTATAATCACACCTCTGATCTCAGCCACTCACCTGTCTTTAAAAAGCTTCCAGCTGCGAGGATTCAGTCATTACAACGAGCCTCGTCCCGGAAGCCTACTCACAAAACTCAGCAAAGATCGCGAATCCTCTTAGTCCCTCCCACCAGAGCTCTGAGTGGAGGAGGCGGAGGAAGCGAAATAAAGAGGGAGGATTGTTAACTACAGCATGGACAGTTTTGTTTGCTGTATTTTACGAGCTCAGGTGTGACAGGACGTGTTTCATATTTACAGCCGCTTTAAACAGAATTCATAACATGAAGCATTGTGACATCAGGTGATCTGTTTATGCAGTAGCTGTTTAAAGACTTTTCATTCCTCTGTTCTTCCACATTGAGAAGGTAAAAATACTTCTAAAGGGTACAACTGTGCATCCTTCATAATGGCTTCATCTCCCACTGTGACACATTTTAGGACCCGAGACATCCTTCATCATGCTGTGCTGAGACTGACTTCTGCAACAGCATGCTCATCCTTTTGTTCTTTGTGCACACTGCCACGCAGCCATATAGTTTTCACACATCAGATATTTCCTGATAAGTAAACATCTTTTTGAGTTGCTTATAGTTTATCTTCTCATTTACCACCCCATGTTGCTTACAGTGTTTGGGCCAGGCTGTGACCTCTGACACCTCAAAAGTCAATCATAACACTATAACCGGGATTTGTGATAAAACTGCCGCTGCCCTTTGGAATTTGTTTGGCAGGTTGTTTCCATAAAAATGGATGAAAATCGCCAGAGTTGCTGTCTGGGCATATCTGATACTGCAGGTGCATTAGTTATGTGTGTATTTGACCAGATGATGTCAATCCTTTTGATTTTCTGATGTAGAATTAGCCCTTCGAGCCATGTTCACCAGGTTAAAAAGAACAACGTGAAAATAATTCTTGAAGTAAACCTGTGTGAATGAGGATTTCTCCAATCTAAACTATGCTGCTGGCTCTGGATTGAATGAAGCTGACTGACTGTTGTTCAGGCTGAAACTGAAACTGAAGTGGAGTGGGGCAGGCTAAGAAATAGTAACGCTAGTGCCTCTGATGTTCCTTTGATGTTTGGTGCCTTTATTTTGTGAAAAGCAATGCAGTATATTTTTTTCTACTTGGGACAGAGAATAGAGATCAATCTGATGGTCACCGCATGTTACTCAATCTTGGGTTCTTCTGTGATTTCGGTCTCAATGTATATATTGTGACAGAATTAAAGCAACCAGTGAAGTGATGTTTTCTCATTTATACCAGAAAATTAATCTGGATCTGTTCTGATAATTGTTGAATCATCTTCCAATCATCTGCATGTTGAAGCTCTTAACTGTTTTGAAGTTTTTATTTTATCATCCCTGGCTGTAATCGGATTATTTGAAGCTTTCGTATTGTTGTCCCGCTAAAACAAACAGTGGGAACCTTTCAGCGATTGCTGATATTTACCAGACAAATTAATATTTTGAGTAAACAGTCTGCAGACTGATCAGTGAGGAAGAGTCTGCAGCTGCAGCCACAGATAAATAGAAAAACAGAGACATCCAAACAGCTGATCTTTGTCATATGACACCATTTTATTGAAAAATTAAACAAGTAATAAGCTGATATAAATTCACCTTCAGTATATAAGTGAGTGAGAAAAATGATCTGGAATTACACTACAATCACAACATCAATTAATTAAAAATCTTAAGATATTATTTTCACTGTTACTCTTTCAATCACAGAAACCAGCCAGAATAAGAAGTGGAGAAGTGTTGGATTAATTACTTAAACCTCAGAAAGAATGAGTAGAAACAATTTATTTAATTGGAGGAAAATAAATATCGGCCATTCTAATGCAAATGTGTAAAATATTCACAGATTTTTAAAGAAAGAAAAAAGCCCTCCACTTAGGTTCAGGCAAGTTTGGGTTGAACTTGTATGGGTATGTCCCTAGTTACCCCGGGTGGAGTTACATATTTGGTGATATTAGTCATTTGTGCACTTTATTTAAAAGATAACATTAGATTAAGAGACTAGAAGTTAAACATTGGGGCAAGGCAACTGTGAGTAACCTTAGCTGTCATTTCTTTTCTTTTTGTTTTTGTTCATATGAAATTGATCCCTGGTTCTTTATAAACAACCGAGTCAACAGGCTGTTAAAGGCAACCGAAGGTCTCAGTTTTAAGATGTTTTCTGATTTGTTCAGATTTTGGCTAAAAAAAAACATAACACAGCATTTTGTTTTAAACACCAAATACATGCTATAAAAACAGGTGCAGTGTAAAAAACAAGGAACATTGTCTACAACTGCAAAAATGTAAACATAATTCGTAACATAACAATAATTTCCTGGTTATTTATACATCACAAACAGGTTACAGCATAGTTATCATTTCAGTATTGTAAGAGTGAGTATGAATAAAAATAGGGTGAACGAAAACTTCTTTAGGTAATAATGTGTGAATGTCTCTGAGCAGTTTTTAAATTTGTCTTAATCCAGGAATCTGAAAATGTGTGTCTAAGTGAAATAGACAGATATTTACAGACTTAACTGTACTCTGATACAGATTCAGCTGAGTATATTTATAACAAGAAGACACTCTTTATACTAAACTACACACAGACTCACTGATGCTCTATCCCAGAGTGTAAATCCAGGATAAAGAGGTTCAGTGAATGTGGTGTTGAAGGTGTGGAGGTGGATCAGAGTGTCAGAGGAGACTCTGTAGAAGGACAGAGTGCCAGCAGGACAGTCCACATACACTGCTACTCTGTTAGAGACAGAGGAGGAGGAGGAGGAGATATGTGTTTTTTTGTTATTGTAAGAGACACAGTAAGGATTACTTTCAGAGAACCACAAACTCCAGGAATGATCATTCCATCCAAATGCACCAGTATTATTTCTTCCTTTCCTTTTGATTTTGCTGTAACTTACAGATAGATCAGAATATCCTCTCCACTCAACCTCCCAGTAGCAGCGACCCCTCAGGGGATCACGACACAGAAACTGAGGCCGTTCAAATCTTTCTGGATGATCAGGATATGACTGAAATGGTCGTCCACGTGTCACCTTCCTGTTGTTGTCAGACAGATGAAGTTCTCTGCTAATTGTGTTCATGTCAATTGTAAGTTCACAGGCATCTGATGGAGGGAACAAACATAATAAACATCTGTTGAAGATGGTTGAATGTGTGCTGCTTTGTTTTCATGAATCACATTAAAAACACACTTACACTTCCTCAGACCTGGTCTCAACCATCGGGCTCCAGCAGGCTCCACCCTGAAAGGAGGAGGAGGGTCAGACCAGCACTGTCTCTTTCAGCATGCACACATGAACACTACATCACTCTCATACACATACTGTTAGACAGTGATGACAGAAGAGCACAACATTTGAACTAATCCAGACTAGTTAACCAAATGTTTTCACATACATCTTTTTTTATTTGTTGTACTGACCCATGGCAAATATATTCTTTGTCACTTTGGTGACAGAAAATTTAAACGTAGCACAAAAAGTGAGGAAATTTGTATTTAAACGATTATTTCCTTGTTGTACAATGCTTCTTGGCAGTAAATCTTGTATGGAAAACCATTTGATTTCCCCTTAAATGGTACCATATTTGTGCCATAAGAAAAAGGTATCTGTGGGTTAAGGAGGAGAATTGAGGTTGCATCTATAAAAACTTGCCAAATCTTCTTTGAGGATTTGGCAAGTTTTGCAGCATGAATTTGTTGCGGCAGCTCTCTCTATACCTCAAAGTGTCAAGACTCCAATGTGGATCCTTCACTCCAGAAGACAGAAGCTTTACTGCTGAGTATCCTGGATGATTGTAGCTCAAATCCAGTTCTCTCAGATGGAAGGGGTTGGAGCTCAGAGCTAAAGCCAAATCATTACTTCCTTCTTCTGTGATCAAACAACCTGAAAGCCTGCAGACACATAAACCAATTCATATCACAGGTTCTCTGAAAGAATTGTTTTCTGCTGTGAATAATATAAAAGAAAACTGTTTCCAACATATAATTAAACAGTCACTGAGTAAGGGAGTTGGTGAGTTAGAAATGACTGTGAATTTATGTTTTGTAGATGCTCATCTGTGTTACAGTTAAGACACACTGATGCTTTGAGCAAAATTCTACAGCCACTAAACAATGCTTATATGCTGCTTCAAAATTTAGTTATACTGACATCTAACATATATAAAGTTTAATTGCCTGCTAACTCGGTTTTGTGGACGCGTATGAGCCTTTGAATTGTATTGGTAACAATTCTTAGTGGTTAATTTTCTCAAACAATAAAAATAGAGCTCAACATTACCTTAGAGTTTCCAATGTACATTGTGGACTCTTCAGTCCAGCAGAAAGCATCTTTACTCCTGAGTCCTTCAGGTCATTGTTGCTCAGGTCCAGCTCTTTTAAAGATGTGGGATATAGTCCAAGAATTGAGGAAAGTGCCTCACAGCTTCTCTCTGAGAGGTTGCACATACTTAATCTGAAAAAAATACAATAATATAAATATGTAGAAGATGTAGACACTTGTTTTAGCTACGTCTTAGAAACTAATGAATTTAATAGTAAAAATAATGTCTCTCTCACGCTCTCTAATATCCACATACAAACATACACATCCGACCTTAATGTTTCCAGTGTACAGTGCTGACTCTTCAGTTCAGCAAACAGCATCTTCGCTCCTGAATCCATTAGGTTGTTGTTACTTAGGTCCAGCTCTCTCAGACTGGAGGACTGGGATCTAAGGACTGAGGACAGAGCTTCACAGCTTCTCTCTGAAAGGCTACAGTTGCTCAGTCTGAAGAAACATAAATATGGAGAGAAATATAAAGAAACGTGTATATCTGGTTGAAAATGTGGTAGAACGAGTGATATAAACTTATTAATTTATATAAAAGACTTTAGACTGAATAAGACTATAAATTGGAACCCATCAGTGTAGCAGGCCGTGCTGTGTATTTAGTTGTGTATTGTGAGTGTATTGTGTAATGAAGTTTTTCTTTATCCAGAAGAGCTAGATTCGTTATTTTTTTATTTATATTGTAAATAATGTTTTGTTTTTGTAGAGATTGATCTGGTAGCTGTAGGGGTGGAAAGCCTTTTTCTTTTAAAGCCTTTTTCTCCCTTAGGTTTAGGTTAGGAAGACAGGTCAGAGGCCTGTATTTTCTTTTTGCTTCTTGTGATAGGTACATAAGTTTGCTGAGTTTCCTTTCTAGAATGTTTTATTGTTTTTGCAATGCCCACCCTGATTTCTATGGCTAAAGGGAAATAAAATGTCCTGTGTTTGAAATTACAAGTCCTGCTGTACCTTTCCTCGGGGAGCAGGGAAGCCATCTGCATGTTGCGCTTTGGGTTGCCCCTAGGCCAGGGCTTAACATGATTTAACTCAAACCTTGATGATAATGATGTCCAGTGCCTTAATTTTCATAAAAGAACTAGTATATTCATTAATGAATATATTGTAGTATATGTGTACATACAGAGCTTTGTTGGAGGCTTTGACCACTGGCAACAATCTCAGAAGAACCTCCTCTGAAGCAGAGTAACTCTTCAGATCAAACACTTCAAGAGCTTCTTCTGATGACAGTAACATGAAGACCAGAGCTGACCACTGAGCAGGAGACAGTTTATCTGTGGAAAAACGTTGTGAACTCAACGATTGTTGGATCTTCTTCACCAGAGAACGATCATTCAGTTCATTGAGACAATGGAACAAATTGATGCTTTGCTCTGTAGACAGATTCCTACTGAGCCTCATTTTTATATACTGAGCTGCTTTTCTATTGGTCTGTGAGCTACTTCCAGTCAGCGTCAACAAACATTGTGACACAATTTGATTTGTCCGTGAGCTATTTGTCTGTGCCAACAGTCCTTGCAGAAGACTTTGATTATTATGAAGCGAAAGACCCAGAAGAAAGCGGAGGAACAAGTCCAGATGTCCATTTTGGCTCTGCAAGGCCTTGTTCACGGCACTCTGGTAGAAATGTTTCTTTCCAGGTTTTCTTGTTTTAAATTTCTGGGAGGCTTTTTGATTTTCTTCCATCAGATTGACTCCAGACTTCACAAATGTCAGGTGAACATGAAGAGCAGCCAAAAACTCCTGAACACTCAGATGGACAAAGCAGAACACCTTATTCTGGTACAGTCCTCTCTCCTCTCTAAAGATCTGTGTGAACACTCCTGAGTACACTGAGGCTGCTCTGATATCAATGCCACACTCTGTCAGGTCTGATTCATAGAAGATCAGCTTTCCTTTCTGCAGCTGATCAAAAGCCAGTTTTCCCAGAGACTCAATCATCTTTCTGCTCTCTGGACTCCAGTGTGGATCTGTCTCAACTCCTCCATCGTACTTGACCTTCTTCACTTTGGCCTGAACCACCAGGAAGTGGATGTACATCTGAGTTAGGGTCTTGGGCAGCTCTCCTCCCTCTCTGGTTTTCAGCACATCCTCCAGAACTGTAGCAGTGATCCAGCAGAAGACTGGGATGTGGCACATGATGTGGAGGCTTCGTGATGTCTTGATGTGGGAGATGATCCTGCAGGCCAGTCGCTCGTCTGTGGATCTTTTTCTGAAGTACTCCTCCTTCTGTGGGTCAGTGAACCCCCTGACCTCTGTCACCATGTCGATGCAATTAGCAGGGATCTGATTGGCTGCTGCAGGTCGTGTGGTTATCCAGAGACGAGCAGTAGGAAGCAGATCACCTCTGATGAGATTTGTCAGCAGCACATCTACTGAGGTGGACTTTCTAGGGTCAGTTAGGATTTCTGTATTGCAGAAGTCCAGAGGAAGTCGACACTCATCCAGACCATCAAAAATAAAGACAACCTTGAAATCTTCAAAGCTACAGATTCCTGCTTCTTTGGTTTCAGTAAAGAAATAATGAACAAGTTCCATCAAGCTGAAGTTTCCCTCTTTTAGCACATTCAGCTCTCTGAAAGTGAATGGAAACATGAACTGGATGTCCTGGTTGGCTTTTTCTTCAGCCCAATCCACAGTTACCTTCTGAGTTAAGATTGTTTTCCCAATACCAGCCACCCCTGTTGTCAGCATTGCTCTGATTGGTTTCTCTCTTCCAGGTGAGGTTTGAAAGATGTCTTCTTGTCTGATTGTTGTTTCTTCTCTGTCTGGTTTCCTGGCTCTTGTTTCAATCTGTCTAACTTCATGTTCTTGATTGACCTCTGTAGTCCCTCCCTTTGTGATGTAGAGCTCTGTGTAGATCTGATTGAGAAGGGTTGGGTTTCCTGCTTTAGCGATCCCCTCAAAGACACACTGGAACTTCCTCTTCAGCTTAGATTTTAGGTTATGCTGATAAAGTGGAGCAAACATTTCTGAAAAATACACAACAAATAAGTCAAATAAATGAATTATAGTACTTAAATAATCCCAACATCCCATTCCTCAAGATAATTATTATCATAAATATACAGTCCTGTGAAAAACTGTGTAAAGTGCTTCAATGCTTCAGTCCACTCGTGAGTTGAATTTTACTGAGCCATATTTGATTTGCTGCTGCCCTTGTCTATGGCCCAATTGTGGCCAAGTTTTAGCTTCTGGACAGTTATCATCATTTTGAGAATTTGTCTCTAGAATAACTTTTTATAAAGAGGAGTTCATGGCTAATTTAATGACTGCAAGGTGCCCAGGTCTGTGCTTCACAGTTGGTATGAGGCATTTGTGCTCCTGTACTGTGTTTAGTTTTCTCTAAACACAAACTGTGCCTTATGACCAAACTTTATTATTATTGTCTGTCCAAAGGACATAAGGCTTAATTTACTAATATTTGCATGCAAATATTCCTATCCTATGCAAACAATGAGTTCTCACACAAAATTACCATGGGATCTATTCAATTCAATTCAATTTTATTCAATTTTAATTATATAGCACCAAATCACAACAGCAGTCGCCTCAAGGCGCTTTATATTGTACAGTAGATTATACAATAATACGATCTACTGTTGTACTCTATTGTTTCAGAGACTCTGCCTAATAATCTCTAATGTGCATACTAGTCTATTTTTTTGGTATATTTTGTTCTCATTGCCATGTGTATGTTTGTGCAACTGTGCAATCTGTAGAGAATTTAAACAGTGTCTGCATACTGACCGACTCACATTTCTTATATAACAAAACACATTACGGTGAAGCAGAGAAACTGATGATGATTTTTCTAAGAGAAAAGCCTGCACTTCTAAGGCAAAAAATAAGGCAAGGCAAGGCAAGTTTATTTGTATAGCACAATTCAACAACAAGGTGATTCAAAGTGCTATACAGAGACATTAGAAACAAAAACAAATAAAAAGCATGATTTAAAATTGATTAAAACAAGCAAACAAACTAACTAACTAATTACCAAACAAACAAACAAAACAGTATATGACATCAAAACAGATAAAATCAGTAGTTAAATGTAAGTTTTGAAATTTAAGCTTAAAAGTGTGGATTTGGTGCTTTATTCAAATGCAGCTGAGAACAGGTGAGTCTTCAACCTGGATTTAAATAAACTGAGTGTTTCAGCTGATCTGAGGCTTTCTGGGAGTTTGTTCCAGATATAAGGAGCATAAAAGCTGAATGCAGCTTCTCCGTGTCTGGTTCTGACTCTGGGAACTGATAAAAGACCGGATCCAGATGACCTGAGGGATCTGGAAGGTTCATACTGGGTTAGGAGGTCACTAAAGAGAAAGTCTCACTATGGAGAAATGAGGAAGCCAGAAGAGATGCTGTTTTCCAAAGTGTTTCCATGGAAGTGATGACTGTTTAAAAAAATTCTACAAAAAAATTATAATTAGTAGAATATTGTGGCGGAGGTGTGGTCCCTGGCTCAGCTGCAGTGGAGGAGTGAACAAATATATAAATATAAGTGGAAATTTTTTTTAAAGATACTTGGGCTCAAATAACACGTGTGCTGAATATAATTTTCCCCAAGACACTCACTCTGACTCGAGTAAAAAAACAAACAAACTGGAATCAATGTTCATATGAAAAAGACTAACAGATTACAAGAAAAACAATAAAACATGTGGAGGTCTGATCTGTCAGCTTCAGATGAGAAACTTAATGCAATGAAAAAAAATCCAGATTCACTGGTATTCATGGGATCAGTGCCAAGAAATTATTCTGTAAGTGACAACATCCACAGTGTTCTTCAAACTCAACACTAAACCCTCCAGGTTGAGCTGGATGCCACCGCCTAATGTACCCAACAGAACAACATCATCTGCAAAAAGAGGAGATGAAATTCTGAGGCTATCAAAGTGGAATCCTTCTGCCATCTGGCTATGTCTAGAAATTCTGTGCATAAGAATTCTGAACAGGATTCAAGTGACAAAAGGACGGCCGCTGGAGTCCGACACACTCTGGGAACAAGTTCAGCTTATTGCTGGCAATGCAGAACAAGTTCATGTAACTGTTATATGGGGAATGAATGTCTTGTAGCAACAAGCCAGACACTCAATACACCTGAGCTACTCCCCACAGGATACTCCAAGGGATGCAGTCAAATGCCTTCTTTAATTCCACAAAACATGAATGGCAAACTCCTACGTACCATCAAATATCCACAGGAGGATAAAGAGCTGGTCTAGTGTTCTTTGACCAGGTTGAAAACAACATTGTTCTTCCTTTATTTGAGACTCAACTAACCTCTTCAGCGCCCTGGCATAGACATTCACAGCGATGCTGAGAAGTCTGATCCCCTCTTCCAAAGAGACTGTTTCATTATCCCAGGACGTTACTAATGACATTCACACCACTAGATCAGATAATTTCTCCCACTCAATCAAAATCTCCTCATCAATAGTTCAGCCTTTTCCTGTTAGCAAGGTACCTCAAAGTCCGCCATTCCCTTCATCCTGCTCAGGTGAGGGCAGTTAATGTTCAGCTATTGCCTGTTCCTGTGCCAGCTCCCAGGACGAGGGCAGCTGTGACCCAGTCTACCTCCACAACCATTCCTGTTTCTCAGGTGGGGATGACTGGTGTCCAGCCACCTTCTGTGCCTGTCCCAGCACAGCCAGAATCCAGGCTGACCTCCCTAGAGGCTCGGAAGAGCTAGCCTCTCCACGTGCCAGTCTACCACTTCATCCACCTCCTCATCCATCTTTTCACACCGTAGCTCAATCCCTGGTTAAGTTGACAGACCTATTCCCAGCTCAAGCACCCGGTTTATTATCTCAGGCTGCAGCACTGTCACCATCTCTAACCCAACCATCAGCTCAGCCATTAACCTCACCAACAGTAACACAGTCACCTGTAGCTCAGTCTCCCGTCCTCCAGTCACCTGTAGCTCAGTCTCCCGTCCTCCAGTTGCCTGTAGCTCAGTCTCCAGCCAGACAGTCCAGTCTCCTTCTGTTCCGTCACCTGTAGCCCAGTCACTGGACTACAGGTGACGGGAGGACAGGAGGAGACTGTCCTCCCGTCACCTGTAGTCCAGTCTCTTCCTGTCCTCCAGTCACCTGTGGCTCAGTCTGTCGCCCAGTCCCCTGTATTCCAGTCAGTCAGGTCTGTAGTCCACTCTCCCGTAGCTCAGTCGCCCGTTGCCCAATCTCCTATCCAGTCTCTGGCCTTGTCACGCATTCATCCTCTTGTTCAGTTCTTCAGGCAAAGGTTTCCGTCCCTGCTGGCCCTGCACCGCCAGCTCCCACGCCGTCGCCTGCAGCTGCTCCGCCACCACCGGCTCCCACGCCGTCGCCTGCAGCTGCCCCGCCACCGCCGGCTCCCATGCCGTCGCCTGCAGCTGCCCTGTTGCTATCTGGTCATGGTTCTTCTAGTCCAGCGATTCCCATGCTACCTCCTCGCCCACATCCGATTTGACATTGGCGGCCACCTTGCAGGCCGCTGACTGGACCTTGTCACCGGCGTGGTCGGCCTCTGGATCTGCTAAGTTGCCGCTGCTGCCTTCCCTGTGGCCGCCCCCCTGAACTGTTCATGTTTGGACTCTGTCTCTTCGTCTTGAACCCCCTCTGCCCCCTCTGGTGTATTTTCTTTGGGCCGCCGGGTACTGGCCTTTGAAAGGGGGGGTACTTCACCATGCCAGCCCTCTGTCTAAGTGTCATTAGTTCTACTTTCTGTTTCATTATGTTCAGCTGTGTTTTCACTGGTCCCCAATCATCATCATTAGCCAGTGTATTTCAGGACTGGAGCCCTTCTCAGGAAGGAAACAGTAAGGGGGGGTTGTAGGACACTGGTGCAGCAGGGAAGCCTCGGAGACTCCAAAAATAAGTGTGCACATTTTAAAGAAAATATTTTTAACCTGGCCTGGTTTTGCTTTTAAAATAATCTGAGGATGTTGGAGGGAGGACTCATTTTAAATGGGATTTGTGTGGATCTGCTGGGAGAAAGAACACTGGATTGGAGACTCTCTGTGCCCATGAAAAGGAAACTGGACAAGTTTTAGGGAAATTTCAGCTCGAGAGTGGAAGCCCCAGGATTTTAATGTGGAGGCCCAACCTCAAATGACACCTTTCTGAGGAAGATGCAGGATTGATATGTTTTTGGCTGCTTGTTCTTCCAAGTGACCACCTTTCCCCTGTTTGTAACCAGGCTTACAACCCTGACCGTGGCGGCTTTGGGCCTTGGATTCCTGGCCAGAGTTGTCTCAGCCAGTAGTTTGACTCTGAGGAAAAAACTCTTGTGTACCCCATTGCAGTGTGCGTGTATCCTTACTGGTCAATATTAGAGCTACTACTTTCTTGCACGGCGCCCATTTGGGGCCTTACGTAACATGATTGTATAAATTTTATAGGACATCCACTCTTGTTAAGACTCTGGCAACGTCTTAAAACACACCTGAATGCTCCAGCAATAAGTATGATCATTTTTCACAGGACTGCATAGATTCTTTTGCAAACTTTCTTCATCACATTTATGGAGCAGTTTAAATATTGAGAGAAATCTTCTTACTGCTCTGCAAACAGTCAGCCAGATCCTCCTGCTTCATTCTCCTCAGGAAGTGCAGTGTGATTTTCACAAATGCCTCTCTGCTGCTGTTCCTCTGCTCTTGATTCTCAGTGTCTAACACCTCCTCATCCTCCTTCTGACGCTCTGGGTTTTGCCCGTAACCGGGATTCAGAACCTCCTGGATCTTCTTCAACTCATTCTTCACAAAAGTGATAATGTTTTCCTCCAGCAGCTGGAACACAACACTGCATTAATAAACCAGTTAGACTGAAATTGTGGACCACAATATAAGATCCATGAAACACTGACATTGCACTGGTCTATAAACAGCATCATGTAGATGACTGTGAACAGAATAGATGTAAAAATACAGTAGTTGTTGTACATGTACAGACCATAAATATGGAGTCCAGGTGTTTTGGATTCTGCTGCTGTGCAGAATGACCACTGGGAACCACCGAGGTCTTCGTGTCCACTCTGTGGAGAAATCATGATTAGTTCAAAGTGTATGTAGTAACTGATATTTTGACAAAACATTGAAGCAAGTGACTCCCTGTGGTTGTAATAACCCCACAGAAATAGTTTCCACTCCCGCTGAGATCACTTTTTTTGACTCTTGTTGCTCCACATTGATTTCCTGGTTTTAACAGTTACTGTGTTAGATCAGTTAATGATAATACAGAATTTAAAAAGAAAATTACAATTTAAAAAATCACATGTGTGTATATTTCTAAACTCTGTACTTTATCAGCTATAATAGGACTAAATATTAAAGCCATTATTTAGAGATTTCAAGTTTAATGAGGGGACTCAACCTCTTTGACACATCAGACTTGCATACACTCCAGTTCATTTACTGTGTGCCGCTAGAACAGCACATCACCCAGAAAACCAGAGATGCATTCCTGCACTCTGAGGTTCTGTACTTGTAAATATATTTAATGGTCAATAACATTATTATTAATATTTATTACTGATAATTCATTATTTAACATAATTTTTGATTGATTATTTAAAAACAAACCTAGCTGCAGCTGAAAGGACAGGCATTACTACTTATGTTTGATCAGAAAGACTAAGGTATTATTATTATTATTATTATTATTATTATTATTATTATTATTATTATTATTATTCACTCAAATGTGTGTAAAAAGAGTTGAACATTTATTAAAAAAGCAAATTACCTCTCTGCTGGAGAATGCTGTTGTCTAAAATCTTCACCAATACCTTTTGAGAAGTTGCTTTTTAAAGACACACAGCTGGGTTCAGGTATAGGCCAAGGCTCAAGTCTAAGTTGGTTCCTGTGAATAATGATGGAGCAGTGATGTGAGTGCTGAGCTATGACATGGAGAAGAGTCATGGACAGTCAGAGGTGGTCAACTCACACATCAGAACTACAAATGCTACTGCAGTTACACTGTGATTCATCAATGTGAGAGGCACTCCTGCACTCCAAGACTCTGTCCTTGAATTTTTTTTTTCCAATATACAAGGTTCAATAACATTATAATATTTATTATTCACTATCATTATAACTGGAAGATTTTTTTTTCTTTTTAAAAAACTGAGTGTTTTGTGTCAAAATATGTTGATTGTTTCGTTGTTTACAGCTTCTGGGAGTGAAGTGTGTCCTGCCACTGTTGAAAGGACAAACAACACAACTTATGTTTGTTAAGAAAGGCTAAGGTATTCTTATTAAAACAAAAACAAACTTTAATACAGACCGTGTAGCACACGAACACAAAAATGTATGCGTAAAAAAGAGTAAAGACATTTACATGTTACCTTTCTGGTGGAGAATGTTGTCCCATAAAATCTTCACCGATACCTTTTGAGAAGTTGCTCTTTAAGGACACACAGCTGGGTTCAGGTCCAGGTTGGTTCCTGTGAATAATGATGGAGCAGTGATGTGAGTGCTGAGCTGTGACATGGAAAAAGTCATGGACAGTTAGAGATGGTCATCTCACCTCTGAGCTTTGGTCTGGCTCTCATGTTCCCCACACAGAGTGGTTTTAGAGGGAGGGACCCCCTCCTCTCTGTCCTCACACTGATCCATGCTGCTGAATTGATGTCAGCTCACACACACTTTCTACCTTCACCTTCCGAGGAAACACAAATCATTCATGTGCACATCAACTGAAATCCTCCTTTCCATCATGTGTGCTGTCCAAATATCAGCTGCTTCTTTTCTGCTTCATCTCAGTGTCAGCTGAATGCAGTCAGACAGCAGTGTGAGGCAGAGGAAGCTGCCATCAGCTGCTCTACTTCTACTATCAGTCCACTAGATGGAGCCATGAAGCTACTTTGACTGAATATTTTAATTTCTTCCTCATCACCTGAACCCCTAATTCGATAATCAGAAGGAAAAAAATGAAAAGCTGTACAGTAATGAGTTAGCAGGAAAAGTATGCAAACTCATTGCCTCGAAAAAACAAAGTTATGCTTACTTAGGATAGATAATTTGGCCGGTTCCGGTGACGTCATCCCAACACATGGCAGTCTAACGAGTAGCTCTCTCTCATAATTAAGTCGTTCACCCCGTGAAGTGTCATAATTATTACCAATTTTTGATAGATAGTAGAGGTATAAGCGGGGTGAACATGGGGAAAAGAGATAAACAGAAAGGCTCGGCAGAAGAACGCGTAAACGAAGGGTTTTCGGCAGCGGCATCGCCACCTCGACATGAAGCCAATGCTAGGGCTAACACGGACGAAGGCTCGGCTTTGATCACGATACTGGAAGAACTACGGGACTTTCGGAGAGAGTTCCAAGAATTTAAATCAGACTTGGTCAGAGCCAATAATAGGATAACCGAAGCAGAAACCCGTATCACGAAGATGGAAGACCGGGTCCAAAACGTGGAACAGGTGATGCTAAAGATGCTAAAAATTATCGGCGAGCAAGAAAATAAAATCGCGGATCAGGATAGCCGGGCCTGGCGAAAGAATCTGAGGCTGTATAATGTCCCCGAAGGAGCAGAAGGGTCTTCAATGCCAGTTTTTGTGGAAAAAGTATTGACGGAATGCCTCAACCTCCCGAGTATCGAGAGATCACACCGGGCTCTGGGAGCAGTGAGGAACCGAGAGGGAACCCCACGTTCGATATTGATCTGTTTTGCCCGCTTTGACACAAAGGAAGAAGTTCTGCGCAAAGCGTGGGCCAAGAGGACTGTTCTGCTGAATGGTCAGAGAATATATTTCGATCAAGACTACGCGCCAGCTATCCTGCGAAAACGTAAGGACTACGCTGAAGCTAAAAGAGATCTGAAACAACAGAACATAAGATTCCAGACGCCCTATCCTGCCAAATTGAGGGTCTTCTATCAAGAGGGAACTGGGCTCTACTCGACTGCGGAGGAAGCGACGGCGGATATGTGGACAAGGGGATTCCAGATCGCTAAAGTCGTCCCGAAGCAGACCCTAACGGAGCAGCTGTCAAATTTGACGTGGGAGAAGACGGGAATGTCGCAGCGGTGTGACTCGGAGGGACACAGAGAAAGACCCATTCGTGAGCAGCTTCAGCTTTCTAGAAGGTGCTCCCCCTCTACGACAGGAGATTAATGGAGATATACTGTTCTGTCGAAGTGGGTGAGATAACAAATACTTTCCCCTTACTAAATGATTAAAAAAAATTTTGTGGGTTTTTTTTTGTTTTTTTGGGGGGGTTTGTCCGGTTTTGGACGGTTGTTGTTGTTCATTGCTCGGGTTTTTAAAGGGAGTTTACCAGTCGATAAGTTACTTAAGTTTGGATACTTTATTTCGGAAAATGCTAAGTGCTAAGGGAATTAAGGTTATATCCTTTAATGTGAACGGGCTCACGAATCCTATTAAGCGAAGTAGAATTTTGACTAAAATGAAGAAAGATCGAGCACAGATAGTATACTTACAAGAAACACACTTAAATAATAATGAACATGAAAAACTTAAGAGGATGGGCTTTACAAACATGTTCTCCTCAGCGTATGAATCCGGCCGCAGACGGGGTGTGGTGATTTTGATTTCCAGGGCATTGAACTTTGAAAAGTCATTCGAACTTAAAGATAAGGATGGGAGGTTTATACTGGTCCGGGGAACAGTTGATGGTAATCAGGTTACTTTAATGAATGTGTACGCCCCACCAGGAAGTGACTTAAGTTTTTTTAAGAACATTGTTAATATAATGGTGACAGAAACTCAAGGCCCTTTAATTTGCGGCGGCGATCTGAATGTACGCCTGCAGCCGGATCTAGATAGCTCTAATAGAAAGAAGCCGGGAGTACCTTGAGTACCTTATATAAAAAAATTTCAGCATTGTTTGATGAGGTGGGTTTAATTGATGTATGGAGAAATCGCTTTCCTACAAGGAGGGATTACTCTCATTTCTCAGCCCCACACTCCCTTTACACGAGGATAGATTATTTTTTGACGTTTGGAAGAGATAGGGATAAAATCTTAACATGCGAGATGGGCTCGATAGATATAAGTGACCACGCACCGCTGTATCTGACGATTGATATGAACGTATACCCCAAAATTTCAATTTGGAGATTGAATTCATCTCTGCTTAAAGATGTGGAATTTAGGAAAGTAACAAGGAAAGAGCTCAAAGTCTATCTCGAAATTAATGATAATGGGGAGGTGTCACCTCCGATACTATGGGATGCATTAAAAGCTGTCATGAGGGGGAAGATTATAGCGTTTGCCTCCTTCCAAAAAAAAGTAAGAGAGAAAAAAATGGAAGAATTACAAGAGATTCAAAAACAATTAGAAAGGGAGCACAAACATACGTCTTCAGCGGGTACTCTGCAGAAATTAACAACGATCAGAACTGAAATAAATACGTTGAGTACACAAACGATAAAGAGAAAATTTTTATATTTGAAACAGAAGTATTATCAAGGGGGATCGCAATCAATGAAAATTTTAGCGTGGAAACTTAAGAAGAAGATAGCGGAGAATACTGTAACTAAAATTAAACACCCAGAGACAGGAAATATAATGACTCATCCTAGTAAGATACAGGATGCCTTTGAATTATTTTATAAAACATTATATGCGGGAGTCCCACGGGGGGCTGAGTATGAAATGGACGATTTCCTGAATTCTTTATGCCTACCAAGCCTTAATGAGGAACAAAATAAAATGATGATAGCGGAGGTGACGGAAGCTGAACTTATGAATGCCATCAATAGGTTGAAATACAATAAGTCACCAGGCTCCGATGGTTACACCGCGGAGTGGTATTGGGAATTTAAACAGGACTTGATCCCTACATTACTCACTACTTTTAACTGTGTGTTAAAAACAGCGCAAATGCCGCCGAGTTGGAAGGAGGCTATCATCTCGGCTATCCCGAAAGAAGGGAAAGACAAAATGGAGTGTGGCTCATATAGACCCATTTCTGTCCTTAACATAGATTATAGACTGTTTATTTCGATAATGGCCAGGAGAATGGAAGAAATTTTACCTGACCTGATTAGTAATGACCAAACAGAGTTCATAAGACGACGACAGACCCAGGATAATATACGTAGAACTCTTCACATAATACATCAGATACAGACATCTAAGAGTACAGCCATGCTTATGAGTATTGATGCAGAAAAGGCCTTCGACTCCGTAAATTGGGACTTTCTATACAAAGTCTTGGATAAATTCGGCTTACATAAGGGAATTGTTGATATGGTGAGGGCATTATATACTAATCCCACCGCAAGAATTAAAGTTAATGGTTCTCTCTCAAATAGCTTTGTTCTGCAGAGAGGAAATAAACAAGGCTGTGCTTGGTCCCCGCTTCTGTTTGCTTTGTATTTAGAACCTTTGGCACAATCAATTAGACAAAATAAAGATATTAAGGGGATTACCATTGCAGGACAGGAACACAAGCTTGCTTGCTATGCGGATGACATATTGATATACCTAGATCAGCCCACTAACTCCCTGCCTTCGTTGATGAATTTATGCCAAAAATTTGGGAAACTCTCTGGCTATAAAATTAATATGTCTAAAACTCAAATTCTCAGTTATAACTATAGCCCTCCTGCTCACTTGGTTGTTCAATATCCAATGAGTTGGCAAGCACAATCATTGAAATAGTTGTCTGTGAAGGTTCTCAGTCATCCAGGTCATCGTAGTCAAAGGAGCCTGCAAAGAAAAGCGTCTGGACTTCTTTAAGTTGCTTGAAGACGTTTCACCTCTCATCCGAGAAGCTTCTTCAGTTCTAAGGTCAAATGGTGGAGAGTCCCAGATATAAACCTAGTGGGAGTAACCCCCCACAGAGGGACAAAAGGACCCCCTGATGATCCTCTAATCGCCTGAGCCAAGGTGTGGCTCAGGCTGATTTGGACCCACGCCCAGTTTCACACATAAAAATACATAAAAATACAGTTAGAAATCCAAAAAATTCCGAAGTCGTCCAGCAGGTAGGATTAGTCTTTGCTGGGCTGATTCAGTACACTGAGCCTAATGCTTGACACCCCTGACTTAGAGGGAACCAGCAGGGGGCTCTTAGCAATTCCTGTTAAATATTCTCCATGAATTATGGAGAATATTTAAAAGGAATGAACTATGATCCTTCATAAAACAATCTCATCATCAACATGAAATACAGGATTTTTATAGTTTTACAGTTTGATGGTGAGCTTGTTCAGAGTCCATCTTACTAAACATCACATTACAGTCAGACTTTTTCTGATCGGATCTGATGTGACGTGCACACTGAGACACATTTCATGATACTGTTAACAACCTGTTGTTGCCTGATAAAGAAAAGCACAAGCTGTCTGTCTGATGTGATGTGATGTGAGGGGGAAAAGATCTTCTTACATGGATTGGTTTGAAAAGCTCTAAATTGGATATCAAAGACTTTTTTGTTAAAGGAATTTTGTGTATTGTTTTTATTGATTTCATCCAATACCAGATGTATTCACAGATGTATTCACAGATGTATCAGATATGTAATGAGTCTCAATCTGTTCCCCAAACAAACACACATTAACAAAGAGCAGCAGCTCTGTGATGAAGAAGAAATCTCAGAGACAAATGAATCAAAGTTGCACTTACTCAGCTTGTTCCTATGAACTTCACTCTGCAGCTCTCTGCTGCCTGGACCAGCTTTCTATTGAAAAACAGAAAATGCTCTGCTTCTTTTCTGTGATCGCTCCTCTGCGTCAGGAGACTTCTGCCAAATAAAACACTTCAAACCACTAAAGAATCCTACTCTGCAGCTCACATGTCAAAGATTAGCTTCACACTGAAATGACTTTAATGCCATCAATAATTAACCTGCAGCTGCTATATGTTAGAGATACAATATTTAACAGTGCCAGCACCCACACTCTGTGCTCTATTTGGAATATCAAGGCTGCCCATCCTGTGACATAGAGCTACGTTTTTGTCCTCTATTGCATTAAATTTAGTACTTTTTTGTTTTCCCTGCCCCAAAATAATTTAAACATTTTTCTGGCATGAAATTCAGGATTGGAAAAGTTCAAATGCAAAAACTAGAATTAATTAAAACTGACACTGAATGAAATGTCTTATTTGAAAAATGTAATTTAAATAATTTTTTGTTTTGTTTTTATTTTGTGCAGAAACCTTTAAGGTCACCAGTTTAGACAATTCAGAGGAAATTTAAGATGCAACCGAAACATTACAAATAATGAAAACACAGTTCACAAACAAGACACTGAATAAATTATCAGCAATAAAATGACCATATAAACAATAAATTATAAGCAGAAGACAATGCACAAAAGTTGCTCCACACACTGCTCAAAACAAGGATAAACATGAAATCAATATAAAATGTAACATATGTCTGTGAAGGTTCTCAATCATCCAGGTCATCGTAGTCAAAGGAGCTTGCAAAGAAAAGCGTCTGGACTTCTTTAAGTTGCTTGAAGACGTTTAACCTCTCATCCGAGAAGCTTCTTCAGTTCTAAGGTCAAATGGTGGAGAGTCCCAGATTTAAACCCAGTGGGAGTAACCCCCCACAGAGGGACAAGAGGACCCCCTGATGATCCTCTAATCGCTTGAGCCAAGGTGTGAAAATGGGTGTGGGTCCCAATCAGCCAGGGTTTTGGGTGAGCTCATTTTGAAACCTCGCCCCACCCTATCATGTGATTTCCTGAGGTCAGATAGCCCAGGATGTGAGTGGGCATTAAGAAGTCTTGGGAGGGAACTCAAAACTGGATTATAGATGGCAGACAGTTGGTGTCGTAAACCACCGCCTCTGTTCAAAGATGGTCGCTCAAAGTGGACATAGATGGCTTCCTTTCACTCCTCTTTCAAACCATCTGTCCTCTCTGTCCAAAATGTGAACATTGGCATCCTTGAAAGAGTGACCTTTGTCCTTTAGATGCAGATGGACTGCTGAGTCTTGTTCTGTGGAGGTGGCTCTTCTGTGTTGTGCCATACGCTTGTGAAGTGGCTGTTTGGTCTCTCCAATGTAGAGGTCTGGGCATTCCTCGCTGCACTGTACAGCATACACCACATTGTTAAGTCTGTGTTTTGGAGTTTTGTCTTTTGGGTGAACCAGTTTTTGTCTGAGCGTGTTGCTGGGTCTGAAATGCAGCGGGATGTCGTGCTTGGAGAAAATTCTCCTGAGTTTTTCTGATACACCGGTTACATAGGGGATGACAATGTTGTTACGTCTATCCTTCTTATCCTCCCTCGCTGGTATCTGATCTTCTTTTCTGTGCCTCTTTGCTGACTTTAAGAACGTCCAATTAGGATAGCCGCACGTTTTGAGTGCTTCCTTTACATGTGTGTGTTCCTTCTTTTCCCCTTCAGGCTTAGAGGGAACATGTTCTGCCCGGTGGTGTAGGGTCCTAATTACTCCAAGTTTGTGTTCCAGAGGGCGATGGGAGTTAAAGAGGAGGTACTGGTCCGTGTGTGTGGGCTTCCGGTAAACTTCGATGTTGAGGTTGCCGTTCTCTTTGATGTGCACAGCGCAGTCCAGGAAAGGCAAACAGTTATCCTTTGTGTCTTCCCTGGTGAACTTGATGTTTTTATCCACAGCGTTAATGTATGCAGTGAGGGATTCCACTTCTTGTGTCTTGATTTTGACCCAGGTGTCGTCTACATATCTGTACCAGTGGCTGGGTACTCTTCCTTTGAAAGAGCCAAGAGCCTTCCTTTCCACTTCCTCCATGTAAAGGTTGGCTACAATAGGTGACACAGGGGAGCCCATGGCACAGCCATGTTTTTGTCTGTAGAAGCCTTCGTTGTATTTGTAACACGCTCATAAAAAATTTGTAACATAAAAAATTAAGAAATAACAAAAAATACTATATGAGTGTCATCACAAGTAAATCAAGACAGAACTGCATGAAGTTAGCAAGAAGCAACTTTGTGATAATCTGAGCAAACGGATAAATGAGACTTGACATGATCTGATTTGTGTCCTCTGACTGGTGCTCAGGTCAGGTGCTCAGAGGCTAAGGTAGGATTTAGATTTATGGAGCCTCATTTTTCCAAAGGGACAGAAAAGGTGACAGAGAGAAGTAAGACAAGTAAGTAAGAAAAGATAGGAGAGAGCAGAGAGGAGAGCCAGAAGGGGGGCGCCCGATCTGGCTTCCCACACCCCCCTGCCGGATCATGCTGTACGCTCTACCTCCCCACTGCCTCCCAGAAAAGGGAAGAAGAGCAGAGGGGAGAAGAACAGAACATTTTTCTTTCCTATTCTTTCATTCTTCCTTTTAGTTTGACTACCAAGAGATTAACTGCAGTCTCCAGGAGGCCCTGAGACAGCTGTATCAGTCAACCAGCAAAACTTCTAAGGTTATGTTTTAATCAATCAATCAATCAATCAATCAATCAATCTTTATTTATAAAGCACTTTTCATACAAAAAAAAAAAATGTAGCACAAAGTGCTTTACATGGTTAAAAGCAGCCCACCCCACCCCACCCTCCAACTCACTCCCCACACTCTCATTAACATAAACGATGTGAATACACGCATATCCCCCCCACACACACACACACTTAAAGAGTAAAATTGGGCTGGGCTCGCATGAGCCAAGTGAGGAAACACTATAACAGGGAGCCGTCTGCACGGGGAGCCGGTCACAGACCGCAGCCTCCAGGCTGGGCACACAGCAGGAGGGAGGCAAAGAAGCCCCCCAGCCAGGCTGAGAGGACCCCCAGAGCCCCAGCAGCCACGGTCGATCAAAGCCCCGGTGCAGAGAGCGCCCTCTGAGGAAACACTGGAGATATGACACAATAGGATATATACAGGGTAAAACGATAAAATAAATAAGAACGGGATACAATATAAATATAAATATAAATAGAGTAAGGTCTTCATCAGCTGCCGAGTTTTGTAAAAGTTGTAAAGTTGAAATATTCTTTTTAGGAAGACCAGAGAGCAGGGCATTACAGTAATCAATGCGACTGGTAATAAAAGCATGCATCAGCATCTCCGTGTTGGCCCGAGAGAGAATAGGGCGGACTCTGGCTATATTTTTTAGATGATAAAATCCAATTTTGGTTACATGTTTAATATGTGGGATAAAACCAAGCTCAGAGTCAAAAATAACACCCAGGTTTTTCACTTGTAGCGAAGGACATAGTGAAAATGCCTCTAATTTAGACAAGAGTTTTTTCTCTCTGAGTCTCAGGACCGAGGATTAAAACTTCAGTTTTGTCCTGGTTAAGCTGTAAAAAGTTTTCTGACATCCAAGATCTTATATCTAGAATACAGTTTAAAAGGGCATCCATTGGTCTGGTGTCATCAGGAGACACGGAGATGTACAGCTGAGTGTCATCAGCGTAACTGTGAAAGTTCACTCCATGCCTCCTGATGACACCGCTGAGAGGGAGCATATACAAATTAAAAAGTACAGGGCCTAAAACCAACCCTTGGGGCACACCACATGTCATTTTATGGATCTTAGAGGAGCATGTATCCACAGTGTTGGGAAGGTTACTTTTAAAATGTATTCCATTACAGAATACAGAATACATGCCCCAAAATGTATTCTGTAACGTATTCCGTTACGTTACTCGATGACAGTAACGTATTCTGAATACTTTGGATTACTTAATATATTATCATGCTTTTTACAATAACGTGAATGTACTATTGCTGTGTGATTTATTACTATTACTGAAGGTCCGCAACTCCGAACTGTAGTAAAGGGACCTCTGACTAATACAGCGGGGTCCCTGTCGGCTCGTAGCCGAAAAATAGCTTTACTTTGTTGTGTGGGTCAACTTTTCTTGCGAGAGACAGAGAGAGGCGTTGAAAGGCTGCTCCAACGGAACTTGTTGTTTTCGGAGGAAAACACGAACACGGCGTACAGTCGAGTCTTAATAGCTTACTTACAACTGGGCTCGTCGGGCACTCTTCTTGGCTGCAGTGGTTATTATTATATTTACATGCTTCCAGCTCCCGTTTTTCCTCGATGACAACTCGTACCTTTCCACTCCCCTTTTTCTCCCTCCTCGCGCTCACAGACTCATAACGTGTATGGCAGTCCATTCTCCCTGCAACACGGACTACACTGCCCATGATGCTACATTCTTTAGAGCTATGCTTGTAGCATTCTGCCTGTTAGCTTAGCACAACAACAACAACAACAACGAAAAGGCGCTCTCTCACCCAGGAAACACACAGTCGCAGAGAGAGAGAGAGAGAGCATCGCCCTGTAACCATGGCAACCGTAACGCTGCCGCCTGGAACAACAGATCGTAGCTGTCAAACAAAACCCAAACAGTCCTGACCCGCGACAAAATGAAACAGGAAAGTACCGCAGTGTAATCCATTTATTTCAACAAAGCAACTGTATTCTGAATACCACCTTTTTAAACGGTAACTGTAACGGAATACAGTTACTCATATTTTGTATTTTAAATACGTAACGGCGGTACATGTATTCCGTTACTCCCCAACACTGTGTATCCATACTCACCATAAAAGTTCTGTCTGAGAGATAGGAAGTGAACCAGTTGTGTACAGCACCAGAGAGGCCCACCATGTGTTTCAGTCTGTTTAAAAGAATAGCATGATCTACTGTATCAAAGGCTGCGCTTAGATCCAGTAGCACCAGGACTGAGAGCTTTTGGGAGTCCCAGTTACATCTAAGATCATTTAAAACCTTTAGGAGAGCCGTCTCTGTGCTGTGGTTTCCCCCTAAATCCAGACTGGAATATCTCCAGGATCTGTCTATCATTCAAAAAATCAGTAATCTGAGTAAAAACAAGTTTTTCTAAGATTTTACTTAAAAATGGTAAGTTGGATACAGGTCTGTAGTTATTAAAATCATTACAATCCAAATTGCTCTTCTTCAGAAGGGGCCTCACCACTGCCGTTTTAAAGGCAACAGGGAAGACACCCAACTGAAGAGAGCAATTCATCATGTATAAAAGCTCAGCTTCAAAAAATCCATAAAGTGTTTTAAAGAGTGAAGAGGGGATTGGATCTAAAAGACATGTGGTGGGTCTCACTGTGGAGAAAACTTTCTTAAGGTTCTTAGCATTAACCAGGACAAAGCTGTCCAGTGTCTCCTCAGGTACAATCGAGCCCTCAGATGTGTTTAACCCTTGTATGGTGTTCGGGTCTGTGAGACCCGTTTTCAGTTTTTCTCAAAAGAAAAATTAAACAATTAATTATTTTTTCAACCTGAAATTCATTGGCTTTGGCTTATTTTCTGTGAAGAACATAAATCCGAACTAATTTTCAATGACCTCATACTGTACCTCCCCCCCACGCATTTACATTACATACAAGGTGTTCGGGTCCACTGGACCCAGGTCTAATAAAAGTGTTGAAAGTGTAGGTCCTGTGTTCCCATACTCTGTCTTCCTCCTTTCTGGTGCTGCTGATAGTGTTTTCTTCCCCTCCTGCTCCCCCACAAAGTTGCAACATTGTTGAAAATTCAACTACCAACACCGTCTGCTCTTACATTCCCGCACATTTTACCCTCTCTCTTGAGGGATCCAAATTTTATTTTCTCATACCCTGTCCCTCCTGCAAATTAGGGGCATAATACTATAAATAAGACTTTGCCAGTGTGGTTCTTTATCACAACTGATCAAGATGGCAAAAGATTATCTGCTGCGAGGGCCATCCAATTGATTTTGGAAGAGAGAGGGGCTTCGGATGATGATGTTGACAAAGAGGGTTCAGAATATTTCACATTGCTGAAAATTCAGAGTCTGACAGTGACTTTGAAGAAGAGGATGAGGTTGAGCACCATTTAGTAACAAAACAAAGACGAGTACCTGATTTGCAGCCAGCTCCAGGACCAGAACAAGCCCACCAGACAGCAAGTGAAGAAATATGGATGCCAATAACTGGTGAAATTGAATGGTCTTCTTGCCCAAGAAATGAGCCACCCTGCAGAGCTGTTACTGTGATGAGCCAGGGCCAACACGGCTGGCAGTTACTCATGTGCAGGACATCAAGTCTTCATTTGAGCTTTTCATCCCAGATTCCATCCAGAAAATTATTCTGGATTGCAGTAATCTAGAAGGACGGTGTGTTTTTGGAGAGAGGTGGAAGGAGATGGACCAAATTGATCTGCAGGCCTACTTTGGGGTTCTTATCCTTGCAGGAGTTTTGAGGTCCAAAGGGGAATCCACAGAATCCCTGTGGGATGCAGAAACCGGCAAGAACTTTTCCGTGCATCAATGTCTCTGGAAAACTTCCACAAAATTTGCAGGATTATCCGTTTTGATAACCGAGACGACAGACCAGCTCGACGGCAGAGAGACAAGCTAGCTGCCATCAGGACAGTGTGGGATAAGTGTGTGCACCACCTCCCCCTGTTTTACAACTCTGGGCCTAATATCACCATTGATGAGCAGCTGATCCCATTTAGTTGTGAAACATATTGCTTCACGTGTAAGTGTGTTGTCTTTCCACTCACTCCACTTGATTATAACTGATTTATTTTTTAAAAACATTTTATAAAAAAAACAACAAAAAAAAAAAACGAGAAGCACATTAATTCATAAATGTGATCTAACAAAGGTAAAGGGAAAAAAATAACCATGTTTACTGTTCATATGGTTTGTAATTGGGATGAAGTAAACATCTGTTGAGTAATTTAACATAAAATTGTTTGATAGTGTTAATTTGGAAAGCCAAAACTCTAGCGGGTCCACCAGACCCATGAACACTAGCTGAGTAACAAAAATATGAACACCACACAAGGGTTAAAATCATATCGCGATTAGATAAAATATCAGATCTGATGGCGCTGACTTTTCCCCTGAAGTGGTCTGCAAACTGCTCACAGAGCGAGTCTGTGGGGGTTCTTTGGGAGCTGTTAAAATCAGGGTTAAATAAATGATCTATGGTGGAAAAGAGGACCTTGGGATTATTTTTGTTATTATTGATTATTTTGGCGAAGTATGAATTTCTTGAATTCCTTAATGTATTATTGTACATTTTGAGTTGCTCGCAAAATATTTGATGGTTGATAGTATTTTTATTTTTCCTCCATCTCCTTTCTGCTGCCCTGCAATTTCTTTTGAGTTTTTTGACTTCTTCGTTTCTCCAGGGTTTTACTCTGTTGAGGGAGGCCCACCACAGGTTGATCAATCCTGGGCATGTGTATCGCAGTTAGTTGACTGCCTTAGCTGCCCAAGTGATGTCAGCCCTTTTTAGCCATAGCCAGTAATTGGTCTTCTCAGCAGTGTTAGCCAATTCTCTTATAGCCTGCCATTGTGCCTGTCCTCTGATCCCAATCTTTCTGAGCAGTTTTGTTGTTGTACTGGCAACAAATCCGCCGCACTTCCACCAGGCGCACCTTGATCTTCCAGCCTCTATCCTCTGCCTCAGCTGCCAAGTTGGCATACTGCAGCTTTTTACGCTCAAATACTTCCTCAATTACTTCCTCCCATGGTACAGTCAGCTCAATAAAGTACACAAGTTCTTGGGAGTTAGACCAAAGGACAAGGTCTGGTCGCAGAGTAGTTGTTACGATCTCTGTGGGAAAAATTAGCCTCTGATCCAAGTCCACTTGCATCTGCCAATCCCTGGCAACCTTCAGCGGGCCCAGGTCTGGGTTTGACGGGCTCGTCCTCAGCTTGTCTCCTTCCTGGACAAATGCTGATAAAAACGGACACTCCTCTTGGTTCGTGGAAGGTTGAGCGTTGATGGATTTTCATTTGCGCTCAACTTTCTCAGCTAGACACCTGAAACCTGGTTGTGTCTCCATGTGTATCTGCCCTGAGTAAGGCTCGTCCTACAACCAACCAAGATGTGCTTGAGTGTGGCTGGGACTGTACACAAGGGGCAGGATGGGTCCTTTCTAAACCACAGCTGCAGATTTATTGGGGAAAGCAGCACATCGCATGTCGCTCGGATGATTAAACTTAGTCTGTTAGACTCCATGCCCCAGATAGGCTAGGGATAGGCAATGCCAGTATCCCGTCGCTATAGAGTGCAACGCTGCTGAGGCATTTGGGAAGTCCGAGCCACTTCTTAATGTAGGAGCTCACTAGCCTCTCTAGTCGATTGGAATGATTGAGCAAGACCTTGTACATTGTCAACGGCCACAGTAGTCTGGGTAATAACCCGAACTGGAAGTACCAGAGCTTCAGTTTCCCTGGGAGTGCAGTGTTGTTAATCCGCTTGAGGTCATTAGCCAAGTTCTGCCTTAGTTGTTCTACTTGTTCTGCATTATACCACCATCCCAGGCTCTTTATGGGCTTCTGTAATACTGTTGGAATTGGTTCTCCACTGATATAAAATTGCTCGGCTGTCAGTTTTCCTTTTACAATGGAGATACTTTTAAATACTCTAGGAACAACAAGTAGGCCTGCAGAGCGAGAGTGAAGTGCTCTAATAGGGTGATATGGTACTACAAGATCATTAAGATAAGATGGGGCCTGATTATTTAAGACCTTGTATGTGAGGAGCAGGATTTTGAATTCAATTCTGGATTTAACATGAAGCCAATGAAGGGAAGCCAAAACAGGAGAAATATGGGGTATAAATATAGTACTACAGTTGCCTGCTAGTACTAGGCAACTGTACTAGCAGTTGCCTAGTACTAGCAGAGGTAGAGGACCCGAGCTCGCCCGCAGGGATGAGAGGGCTTTTTTATTTTATTTTTATAAATGTATGTATGTATCTATAAAATGAAAGTGATGTTAAAGTTATTGTGTCATTCATAAATACTATTGCAGTCATGAAGTGCACCATGTTAAATAACCTGGCCACGTTGGGTAAAACCACTCTGACAGTACACAACACTGCATACATTGTTCATGAGGGAGAGAACAGCGAGCATAAAAAGCCCGTGACCTGGCTGTTCTAGTGGCAGCGACTCATTAAGAAAGTGTATCTATTACTGCCTCCTGATGGTCGCTGTCAATAAGTAAAATTTTTCATATACCGACAAGAATCATTTTCACACCGATCCTGAGGTTTAATTTTTATCAGTCTGATCATGAGAACAATGATAATAATAAGCTGTTAAACACTGTTGTCAGCAGTAACCCTCATTTAATAATAATACACCAACACTCATTTAGAAAAAATGTCTAATGTGAGACATCAGCTGTATTTAGTAAAATATCTATCGGATAAACAGAACGTTTTTTTTATCATTTAATTTCTGTTTATGTTGGATGAGAAGCTCGGGTGACTGGGAGAACTAAGAAACACCCGGTACAAGTGCGGAGTCCACTGATTATATGCAAAATTTTGTTTTTACTGGATCTTTATTCAAATTTACGCATTACAGAAACGCTTTATTTTATTTTTATTATTTTATTGCCATCCAGTGGTCACTCTCAGGAACTACAACTCCATGCATACAGCACTGACAAGGACGATATTCACATTGGCATTCAGTGCTAACGTTCATCACAGATAATAAGAAAGTATTTAGTATTAAATGTCATGCAAATGACTAATATGAGCAGTGACCAACAGGAGTCTTGGTCCAGTCTTGATTCGCATCCTGAAACTTAATAGGCAGATTTAGCCAAGCAAGTTCTTCGATACATTTTATTCAACACATTCAAAACCACCAGCAGATATCTACTATTTTACTTCCTTACAAAACCAGTGCTCTATTTAATTTTTAGATATACCTCAGTAACTGTAACCATGCATGAATCACATCATATTTAAAAACACTGTGTACTGTGTTGAGACGTCATGGGTCTAGAGGTATTGCAAAATACAGTAAAAGAACATCATTCCATGATTCAGTTACTGGAAAAATCACAACAATCATCAGTGTGACTCATGGTATGTGTCCACAGAAGCTTTTCTTTTTGCGCTTCATAGTCATTGCCTATGTAGCCACGCAACTTCAGCAGCATTACATTGGTTTTGAGATATAGGGTAGTTACTTGAGTTGCAATGTTCATAATTGCATGGAGTTTATTTCTGGCATGTTTTCAGTGCTTTTGTAAACACTCAAAAACACACTTTTTCTGAATGAAATTATCTTAAAATAGATTCAGTGTATCTACAAGAAAGTGGCATTGTTTTAAGTTTAGTCCATCAAGTCGCCAATACTGTACAAAAACAGCTTGTGGACAGTTACAACAATCACAGCCAGCAGAAAACAGACTACCTCATGGTGTTCATGCTCAGATCAAAGTGTTAAATCTTCTGGGTTTAAAGACTGTGGGTGAGTAATTTTATCAACTAGGGAAACTTTGCAGAGACTCCCAGTTCTGATCTAACAAATGAATGTCTTATTCTAATGAGATCCCAGAGACTACAAGACAAAACTGAAGGAATAAGACACAAAAATGTTGAGGTGTTTTATAACTAAAATAACTATCTGGTCTGCAGTGGGCTGGATTTAGGTAAAAATGTGACAGTAAGACTAACCTAAAGTCCATTCAGCTGGTATGGTGATTGACAGTTGAACAGATGTCGTGATAGATTAGCAAGTTTTCCAGGGTGTATCCTGCTTTGATAACCTCTCAGTTATTAGATTATAATTCATTAACTGACACACATTCATACAGTACTTTATCTATGACACCTGAGCAACCATGAGGCCCTGTACCTCCATATCCACAGCCACCTAAATAAATGGAAGAACTGAAAACTAAATACTTCCACTTGTAGAAGTTTAAGGTAGTGAGTACTTGACAGTGGCTGCTCTCTGATATCACAGTTTATCTCATCTGCTGCAAACTTACCTGCCACCAACATGAACTGAATCACCTGAGATGAACTGAGCTTCAGGGACTAATTATACTAAACTGAACACAGAGATGCTGAAGAACCAAAAGGACAAATGAAGTTTGTTGGAGTCCTGAATAAAAACCCAAACCCAGGATAAAGAGGTTCAGTGAATGGGGTGTTGAAGGTGGATCAGAGTGTCAGAGGAGACTCTGTAGAAGGACAGAGTGCCAGCGGGCCAGTCCAGATATACTGCTACAAATGGAGCTCCTGTATACCCATCCATCCATCCATTCGCTTCTGCTTATCCTTTTCAGGGTCGCGGGGGGCGCTGGAGCCTATCCCAGCTGTCATAGGGCGAGAGGCGGGGTACACCCTGGACAGGTCGCCAGTCTGTCGCAGGGCCAACACACAGGGACAGACAACCATTCGCTCTCACATTCACTCGCACATTCACACCTAGTGGTAATTTGGATTATCCAATTAACCTATCCCCATAAGTTGCATGTCTTTGGACGGTGGGAGGAAGCTGGAGTACCCGGAGGGAACCCACGCAAACACGGGGAGAACATGCAAACTCCACACAGAAAGATCCCGGCCTGATGGTGGAATTGAACTCAGGACCTTCTTGCTGTGCGGCAACAGTGCTAACCACCGTGCCACCGTGCTGCCTCCTGTATACCCTTTATATTTATTTATCTGAGGCCAGAGAACCACCCTTTTATATACCCTTTTATATTTATTTAGCTATGCTCCTCTTCTGGGGTGGCTGTAGCTCAGGTGGCAGAGCAGGTCAGCCACTAATCAGAAGGTCGGTGGTTCGATCCCAGGCTGCATCCTGGCTGCATGCCAAATGTCCTTGGGCAAGATACTAACCCTGTGTTTGCCTACTGGTGGTGGTGGTCAGAGGGCCCGGTGGCGCCTGTGTCCGGCAGCCTCGCCTCTGTCAGTGCGCCCCAGGGCAGCTGTGGCTACAATGTAGCTTGCCATCGCCAGTGTGTGAATGGGTGAATGACTGAATGTAGTGTAAAGCGCTTTGGGGTCCTATGGACTAGAAAAGCGCTATACAAATGCAGGCCATTTACCATTTTCTGAATATTTCAATATTCATATATTGAAAAATATTGAAAATATATTCATATATGAATATTTCTCGGAATAGTTCATCTCTGTTCAACAGCTTGTCTGGAAGTGCTAACATTTGCTGCTCATTCAATGCATAATCAAATCTGACCTGGAACATGCTCAGGGTACAAACATCTGTAGCAACATACACTAAGTTCTGAAATATTGTAATTGTGGTACTACTTTAGCAAAAAGCAAATTAAAAAATTCAAAGGCTAAAACGAATGGTACTGAGGGTAATGAACTCTATTGTAAAAAAAAAAAAAAAAAAAAGGGTCAAATTTTACCCAGACAGTATGGGACAGTATAGAAAGGTTTCTTTAACCCTCTCAAGGCAGGCGTTGCAGATTTGCAACAGTTAAAAGCTAACAACCTGATTACCCCACATACATATTTTATGAGGTTTTTTTACTCAGAAGTACCACTGCAGGTATTCTTTTGTGCATTAGCAACAAAAACTTAATTTGAGCCTGAGAGGGTTCAAGTTGAAGACCATAAAATGATGTTTGCTATTTGATTACACTTATAACTTATTCATTCATCAAAAGACATGGTGACATTAAAGTTTGGACGGTACAGAGAGAAATAATGAGACAAGACGCTATTTACACTAAACTGAACACAGAGAAGCTGAAGAATCAAGAGAGATCGAAAACCCTGATGTTGTTCTGAACACAAACCCAAACCCAGGATAAAGAGGTTCAGTGAATGTGGTGTTGAAGGTGTGGAGGTGGATCAGAGTGTCAGAGGAGACTCTGTAGAAGGACAGAGTGCCAGCAGGACAGTCCAGATACACTGCTACTCTGCCAGACCAACAATAGGAAGAGCAGATGAACATTTCTCTATTGTTGTGCCAAGCAAAGCAACCTCGTTTAGAGAAGCTGAGACACCAGGACTGATCGTTAAATCCAAATTCAATGTCATTTCTTTCATCTCTGTGCCCTTTTCTTGGGATTCTTTCATAACTCACTGATATGTGAACCTGTCCATTTTTCTCGACCTCCCAGTAACAGCGACCAGTCAGACCTTCTCTACACAGCACCTGGGGGCACCAGTCATCAAATCTGTCTGGATGATCAGGATATGGCTGCTCCTCCTTAACATATGTCACCTTCCTGTTGTTGTCAGACAGCTTAAGATTCTTGTGTACTGTGTTTGTGTTGATTGTGAGTTGACAGGAATCTGATGGAGAGAACAAACACAATCCAGTTGCAGTTATTGATCCATCATCTGTTCATTGATTGACACTTTGATGATGACTCCTGACATCAGAGATGTGAATGAGTGATGTGACAGTTTGAATATGGTTGAATGTGTGCTGCTTTGTGTTCATGAATCACATTAAAAACACACTTACACTTCCTCAGACCTGGTGTCAACCATTGGTCTCCTGAAGGCTCCACCCTGAGAGAAGGAGGGGGTTACATCCTGCACATTACATCGCTCTTTTACACACAAGGACAGACACACACATCTGTCTAAACTAAACAATGACAAAGATGTTCCTGCAGCTGCTACACACAAATATATCCAATTTATGTTCACTGCCTCTTGTAAGAGGAAAAATGCTCCTAACATCAGTGATTAACAGATCAGTCAAAATTTCGCAATAGTCCAATAAACAGATCAACAGTGAGAAATATTTTCAATCACTCCTCCCTCTATTAGAAATTGTCTGTGGGTGTAGCAGTCCTCTCCATACCTGAGAGTGTCCAGACTCCAGTCTGGATTCTCCAGTCCAGAAGACAAGAGCTTCACTGCTGACTCTCCCAGATGATTGTAGCTCAGGTCGAGTTCTCTCAGATGGGAGGGGTTGGACGTTAGAGCTGAGGCCAGAGAATCAGAGCCTTCTTTTGCGATCAGACAGCCTGATAGACTACATACACACACAACATATATGAAGGAAACTCCCAGGGAATTGCTGTGTGCTGTGAAATAATATGACATATTAAAATAAGAAGAGCAATAACTGAAACAGGGAGCTAGCAGCTATCATGTCATAGTATTCTAAATATCAGTATATATATCAGTCTATATCTGTCATTTGTGTGTTCATCTTTAAAGCCATTTCTTGTGCTGTGTTTTCAGATTTGATTCCACCTATTCAAATCTGTCATTGAGTTGGTTCTTATTAAGCATTTGAAGAGACGAGGTCCCCCCGCTTACACCAATTACATGTGAGAGAGGGTAAAAGGACTCACGAACTTTAATGTATAAAGGCAAAGAGTGTGGTGGATTGGGTGCGCCAGATCTCCGTATCACTTTGAGGATTCCTTTTATTAAAAATGTGTTTAGCGCTCTTAATAGGAGAACCCCATGGATTAGAGGTAACGAAGTACAATGGGGAAAACTAAAAGGTAGGGCTAGATCCAATATGCCGTATTATAAACTCCTCTTTGGCGACACTACGGAACAGTGGAAAGACCTTAATATTAACTGGACACAAGTATCCACTAAACAAGTATACAATATAATTAACAGTAAAAATAATGAAGGACAGATAAAATATAAGGGCGTGGGCGTAGAAGAATGCCCGCTAGTAGTTAAAAATATCTACGACAAATTAATCTCTGAAAATATGAGAGACACTGTGTGGTTGATATCTGTTGGACGCCTCCCTGTTAGAGCGGTGGTGCAGTGGAGCTGTTATGTTACCACCAAAGAATGTCCAATGCCACGGTGTGTCGAGGATGAAACCCTTGAACATTTACTGTTATCCTGTTATAGAACAGTAGAAATCAGACAACAGATGACTAAAATGGGTATTGAAATTGACAACAATATACAAGCTATAAAATATGGTCTGTTTAAAGAAAAAATGTATGACAGTAAAAGACGCCTCTTTTGGCTTATTATGTGTGTCATTAACACCCACATTTGGAAAACCAGAGCCAAGGTGGTCATTGAGCAAAAAATGATAGATAGCGTTGCTGTGTGCAAAAATATCCTTACAGACCTGAGAAGGAGGAAGACTTTAGAACAAAAAAAGAATAGCCCTTTACCTTGGGACCTTTTGAAGATATAATTAATGTTAATATGTTTGATTAATTTAACTTTTGTATTATTTAACTTTTGTATTAATGTATCTATTGTAAATTATTAAGAGATAGCAAGGGTGGTTAGGAAAAGACCTGCCGTGGGAGCTTTTATTATTGTAATATGTAAAATAAGATGTGAATAATTTGTGCATGGTGCTTGTATTATGTGTATTTGTAATTGTGAATTTTGATATTTAAATAAAGTGATTTTTTAAAAAAAAAATAAAATAAAAGGACTCAACATCCAGCCTTGTATATTTAAAATGATACAGAATGCTATGAATAAATTATCTTAATCCGTGGTGCTAGTTTCAGTCGTTATGCAAATGTACTGTTCATAAGGTTGGGGAAACCTTCAATCAGCTGAGACTAAAGAAGTCACTTGGGTGAGTGATGAAATGTTTCTCCCACTGAAAACACTATGTCTTCATCTTAATCAAAAATATAACCGAAGTCTAATAATATGATTAATGAGCAATACAGTTTATAATGTCTGCTCCAATGTCTGGATTTTGTGTGTAGACATGATCCAGCTTCTGCCTTGTGAAAAGAAAAAATGTGTCTCCAGCTCATCTTTATATATGATTCTGAATGAAAAAAAAGGTATTAAGTATGTTGTGATTGTTAAACACAGAACCATAATTCATATGTGAGTTTGCTGACAGTTGATCATACTTAACTGCTTAATTGCTTCTCACTGAGAGTGTGTGTGAGTTGGACTTGGAGGCTGTGTGTGTGTGTGTGTGTGTGTGTGTGTGTGTGTGTGTGTGTGTGTGTGTGTGTGTGTGTGTGTGTGTGTGTGACATTGAGAAGCTGGGAATATAAAAAAATCTCTGACTATAACATATGTATGAGCTAATAAAATAAACTCTAGTAAGTATATTTACTATTACTATAGTTATCTATATAGTATAATTGACAAGCACAGAGTTTTGAAGAGAAATAGTAAGAAAAAATGATTCCTATGTATTTGAATTTAAAAAAGAATTATGTTAAAACTGATTTTCATATGAGGATGAGTTGATGATAAATTTAACTCAAGTATCAGAAGAAATCAGCATTCGTTCAGAGTAGGTTAATTAACTTAGTATAACTCAGGTGATTTAATTATTGTTTAAAAATCTGAGTATTAATCCCAAATTAGTTAGTAGCTCTTACAGGTTAGTCCAGGCTTTTAAAAGTTACAGACCCCTGTGGCTTAGTTTACCGAGTCACTAAAATAAAACCAGTCATATTCCTAGAGCACTGATCTAGATGGGAGCTGTCATTAATATGTGTTGCTGGGGAATCTTCCTTGAGCTACAAGGGTTCCTCAGAGATAAGAAGGATAGACATCCAGAATAGATGCAGTTAGAACTGAGCAAATCCCCTCATCTGTTGGCTCCATCTAAGCTCTGCACTCTCAACTGGATAATGCTCATAGGATCAGAGACTAGACTTTATAAACAGAGAGCCGAGGCAGATTTCGTGTACTGGGGTTCTGATTTCACAGATCAACATAGTTCACTTGATATCGTTCCCTAGTCCATCCAGCATGTGAACACTGGAATATTGTGAAAATACTTTTTTGTAATTTAATGTGGTATGGTAAACTTGTATGTATTCTATAGTGAAAGTGAAATATTTCAAGCCTGTGTTTTAACATTGATAATTGTAGCTTATAGCACATGATAATCAGAAATCTCAACTATGGTCATATTACAGTAAAAAAGTATTCAAACATTGTATAAGCAGTCTAGGTCAGTAACACCCAACCACAGTCATGGAGAACAGTGTTGATAGTTGACAGTTGTGCAGACTATGATGATTAACACCTTCCACAAAAAGTATAAAAATACAGACTAGCTCAAGGCTGCTATCAAATCACAGTTGGCTTTAGTAACACCAGACAAAGGTTTTCTTAGAGCTGTGGTTCATTAAGCCAAAATATTGACCCGATGATGAAAAGTAAAATCATCAAACTTATTATATTTTTATGAGAACAAAGTGAATATCTAAAAGAACGTCACCGAAGTGTCATTCAGAAGGAAAAGTCTAAAAATATTTGATCATCACAGTTCAAACATTTAAATGTATTGAAGTTGAAGTGTTTGACAAGAGTATTACTAAAAGGTTTTTTAACCCTTTAAGACCTACCATAGAACCAAGTCCACCAGAGCTTACTTTATATTTTTACATGCTGTAGTGCCATTTTTGTTGCTATACATCAATACAACTGTTATAGCCCAAATTTTAATAATATGTTTGCATTAAGTCCATAGTAACTGCATAAATTGCAAAAAAGTGCAATAAACTACAAATAATTTCAAATTCGTTTTTGTCTTTTTTACATATATTTCTACTTGGAGAAATTTAAGAGGTTCATCCCTCAAAACTTTATATACAAAGAAGTTGCAAAAAATAGTTTACAACAACAGGAAATTTATTTTGAGTGTCTTCATAGTTTTATTTTTGAGATACAACAATTTTTATATACTGCAGAAAAAACTAAAAACAATCCTATGATGCAAATTTGCAAAGAAAACAGCATGTGCATCAAAATAAACTATTTAAAGCAGTGCAATTTGAGTTCTAAGCATGTCAAACATGACTTAAAAAAAAAAACAGTATAGGCTTTTAAGGCCTACAAGTAAAAAACTACATTTTCCGCGAAAATGACGTCACTTCCGGTTTTGGGCAGGTAATGGGGGACATGCGATCGGTCACGCTGATGTCTATTTCAATGTAGGAAGTGTTACGAACAGCTGATCGCATTGGCAAAGTGTGTTTCTGGAATATTATGTTTTTCTTCCTGCAAGCGCTTTTTATGCAATTTTTGCAAAGCTATATGTGGAAGGAAACCGTGACCTAGGACAAGCTGATGGCATAAGATGTAAGTACAACTCCTCTGGTTTCATGTGCAAAAAAATATTATTGCGCTAGCTTACGTGGTTCCGGTTCTACAGGTATTTAAAAATAGTTACGCAAAACCGGCTTTAAAGGGTTAAATGTGAATTCACAGTCACAAGCAAGAAGCAAAAGCAGAGGAAAATAATATAAAATCTTAATAAAATATCCAAAATAAAGAAGGATATGCAACAATTAATTTGCAAATCATACAGTCTTACAAATTCATCTACATGTTATGAGTTGTAACAGATATGTGAATACTGACCTGAGACTTTCCAGTATACAATGTGAACTCTTCAGTCCAGAAGCCAGCAGCTTCACTCCTGAATCCTGCAGGTTGTTGTTACTCAGGTCAAGTTCTTTGAGATTAGAGGACGGGGAGCTGAGAACTGAGGACAGATCTTCACAGCTTCTCACTGACAGGTTACAGATATTCAGTCTGCAAAATGTAAAAAAATAAAATAAAATAAGAGAAAATGGAAATAAGAAAATGTGTAGTAAGTTATTAAATACTCTCCACTGTCCACTAAGTAATGGATTGTAAAGAAACACCACTGTTTACTTACAGAGCTTTGCAGGAGGCTTTGGTCACAGGCAGCAGCCTCAAAAGAGCCTCCTCTGAAGCAGAGTATTTCTTCAGGTCAAACACATTCAGATCTTCTTCTGATGACAGTAAGATGAAGGCCAGAGCTGACCACTGAGCAGGAGACAGTTTATCTGTAGAGAGACTTCCTGAACTCAGGGCCTGTTGGATCTTCTCCACTAGAGAATGATCATTCAGTTCATTCAGACAGTGGAACAGGTTGATGCTTTTCTCTGCAGACAGATTCTGATTGATCTTCTCTTTGATGTACAGGATATTTTCCTGCTTGGTCTGTGAGCCACATCCTATCTGTGTCAAAAGACCTCGTAGGAGAGTCTGATTTTCCTTCAGTGAGAGACCAAGAAGGAAGCGGAGTAACAAGTCCAGGTGTCCATTTGGACTCTTTAAAGTCTTGTCCACAGCACTCACATAGAATTGTGTCTCTGCAAATTCTCTTGTTTCACACTTCTGGGAGATTTGATCTTCCAGCAGATTGATAGCAGACTTAATAAAGGTCAGATGGACATGAAGAGCAGCCAGAAACTCCTGAACACTCAGATGAACAAAGCAGAACACCTTGTCCTGGTACAGTCCTCTCTCCTCTTTAAAGATCTGTGTGAACACTCCTGAGTACACTGAGGCTGCTCTGATATCGATGCCACACTCTGTCAGGTCTGATTCATAGAAGATCAGGTTTCCTCTCTGCAGCTGATCAAAAGCCAGTTTTCCCAAAGACTCAATCATCTTCCTGCTCTCTGGACTCCAGTGTGGATCTGTCTCAAATCCTCCATCATACTTGACCTTCTTCACTTTGGCCTGAACCACCAGGAAGTGGATGTACATCTCAGTCAAGTTCTTAGGCAACTCTCTCCTCTTTTTGGTTTTCAGCACATCCTCCACAACTGTAGCAGTGATCCAGCAGAAGACTGGGATGTGGCACATGATGTGGAGGCTTCGTGATGTCTTGATATGGGAGATGATCCTGCTGGCCTGTTCTTCTCTGAATCTCTTCTTGAAGTACTCCTCCTTCTGTTGTTCAGTGAACCCTCTAACCTCTGTCACCATGTCAATACACTCAGGATAGATCTGATTGGCTGCTGCAGGTCGTGTGGTTATCCAGATTCGAGCAGATGGAACCAGCTTACCTCTGATGAGGTTTGTGAGCAGCAAACCCACTGCAGTGGGCTCTGTAACATCAGTCAGGGTCTCTGTGTAGTGGAAGTCTAGAGGAAGTCGACACTCATCCAGACCATCAAAGATAAACAGAACCTGGAAGTCTTCAAAGCTGCAGATTCCTGCTTCTTTGGTTTCAGTAAAGAAGTGATGAACAAGTTCCACCAGGCTGAACTTTTTCTCTTTCAACAAATTCAGCTCTCTGAAAGTGAATGGAAACATGAATTGGATGTCCTGGTTGGCTTTTTCAGCAGCCCAATCTAGTATGTACTTCTGCGTTAAGAATGTTTTTCCAATGCCAGCCACTCCCTTTGTCAGGACTGTTCTGATTGGCTTATCTCTTCCAGATGTCTGGAAGAGGTCTTTTTGTCTAATTGTTGTTTCTGGTCTGTCTGATTTCCTGGATGTTGTTTCAATCTGTCTAATCTCATGTTCTTGGTTGACCTCTGCAGTCCCTCCCTCTGTGATGTAGAGCTCTGTGTAGATCTGATTCAGAAGGGTTGGGTTTCCGGCTTTAGCAATTCCCTCAAACACACACTGGAACTTCTTTTTCAGGTTAGATTTAAGTTTATTCTGACACATGATGGGGAATCCTAAAAGAATACACAAACAACATTTATGTAATATAAATAATAATAGTAATAATAATAAAATGGTCTACCACTTATTATATCTTTAGAGAAATCCTCTTACTATTCTCCAGACGTTGAGCCAGCACCTCCTGCTTCATTATTCTCAGGAAGTTCGCTGTGATCCGAAGAAATGCCTCGCTGCTGCTCTTCCTCTCCATCTCATGGTCACCCTGCAACAACTCCTCTGCCTGACTCTTTATGTAATCTGGACTCAGAACCTTCTGGATCTTTTTCAGTTCATTCTTCACAAAAGCATTGAGGTTCTCCTCCAACAGCTGGAAAACATTATTTGAATGCTACATTCACATTCAGACTGAAATCATTGAGAAACATCAGCCATGCATCAGCTATATGTTGGACATACTTTTAATGTAATGGTCTAGTTCTTTCTTTATTGCCCTTTATATTGAAGCAAGCAAGCATTAGCCATGATTGCTTTTTACACAATTATAACAGTATCTACTGATACAATATATGTTTTATGCCTCTCCGGTGAAGTGATTCTCCTGACCGGACTTACCGGCTACCTTGTTTTTCTCCTACAGTGAAAAGGGACATGGCGAATCAGCACTGGTGTGCTGGAAAAAGAACAGAACCTTGATATTCTCTGAAGTTCTGGTTATATTCACAATCCAAAGCTCTAAAAAAGGATAACTAAATATTTAAGTAAGTTGTAAATAGACTATACGAACAATAACCACATAATCGATGTGTGGTTATCATGGCTAATATTACCTGGTAAAGTATTTAGAAGATAAGACAACTAGGATTTCGATTCATTAATTGTTTTGCATATAATAACATTTACAACCACTTATAATTTAACAACATTACATAAATCAGTCAACGGTTACTTATTATTATTAACTTACAAAATATTGGCAAGATATTTTATCATCCAGATGAGCAACATAGGATTGGAATGATCAGCTGACTTTATCCACCTCATTTTGTTACATTAGACACCTTGAAATGTGTCCATACTAGCAAAAAGAGCATTAGCTAACGTCAGCCAGAAGAAAGCCACGTCAGTCAAATTCCTGGTAGCCCACACCCAGTCTTCAATCGATAAAACTTGCTTTCTCCCTGCTAAAGTTAGTTAACATTAGCTTAACTGAAAGTGCAAATAAACTTTCTCCTAGTTTTAATCTAATTCAATCTGTTTGTAGTCCTTATGTGGAGTTTCTGGCTGAATAAAGTTCCATCAGGAGCTAAATCAAATTATTAAGCTTTTCTTTTGAATTTTATTCTTTGTGAAAAATTGAAAAACTTACAATGAAATGAACAGAAAAAAACAAGTAATTGTAAACGTACAGACCTTAAATATGGAGTCCAGGTGTTTTTTATCCTGCGGGACAGTCGGACCAGTGGGAACATCTGACCTGGTGACACTGTAAAGAAAATTTCAAGAATTGGCTTCATTCAGTTTTATGCTTGGCAAGTGATTTTTATACACTTTGCCCATACAAGTTATATATATATATATATATATATATATATATATATATATATATTGTGTTGCTGCTATCAAATTCAAAATGAGCAACTGTTCTTGTTCAAATGACACATTTTTGTCATTTAAACATTTGATATATTTTCTATTTTCTGTGTAAATGTGTAAATTAACAACTACTGTATAATAAAATGGTTAAAAATCCATAAAAGTGGCATCACACTTGTTATACATTCGAATCACTTAAACTAAACCATCATTCTTCAGTAATAAACAAAGCCAACTAAGTATTGATCCTAAGATGTCAATCAGCTACTCAACAGGTGGAATATAAGGCAGCTTTGCTAACCAGCACATTTCTGCAGCACTAAAGATGTTGAACTACAAACAAGACAGAGAAGGCTAATAATACAAATAAATATGCAGGAATTACCTGAGAAAACACTCAAACTTAACGCAGACGAACACAAGGCTAAAAAATAGCACAAGAATCTATGTATCCTGCCAAAACAACTACTGGAAATAAACAGCCAGAAACCTCAAGATATAAAGGAGAAACATAACAATTGAATGTAACAATTAAAAAAACTAGATAACAAACAGAACTTTAAATAATAAGCAAGAATTCATTACAAAACCTCACAACTCTGGATCAAAGACCCAGGATTAGGAAAAATGTTTTTTTTAAGTTATGATTGTGACAAAAAGTAAGTGGTGCTAAAAAAAAAAAAAAAAAAAAACAGAACCATTGTACAATAATTAGTTAATTAATGAAATAAATATCATCTTGGGGAGGCAGAGTTTCTCTGAAATAAAGATGGGCAGAGTTTACTGGTCTGCAACAAAATGCATCTACAAATTACTGAACAATTTCAGAATAATGTTCCTCAATGTAAATTTGTGAAGTCTGTGACTATCTCATCATCTACTGCATCATCGTAGGGTGCCAATGGAAGATCATCACTTGTTTCATTGGCAGATTTATTTCACTTATTTCAAGCAAGAATATCTTGTATTAAGTGAAAAAACTGCCAATGGAACAAGTGAAAATTCTCCAGGTCCAAGATGCACTGTCTAAAAACAAGTTTCTATATCTAACTTAAATGTTACTCTCTAGCTGACTTTCTTATTTTAAGTGTAATGAGATTATTTTGACTAGAAATTAGACAAATATACTTGGTAAGATTTTGAGTTTTTGCAGTGTAGGCATGACTCTGTCATGAAAATCACTGGATGAGCTAAGGAACACTTCCCCATGGCATACGCAAATGCAGGTTAAAGCTTTTTCATGCAAAAAAATAAGTAAGAAGTGAAAATAATCCAGAAATAGCACTGCTTTCTCCGGGCCAAAGCTTATTTAAAATGGACTGAGGAAAAGTGGAAAACTGTTCTGTCATCAGACAAAAGAAAATTTGAAATTCTTTTTGGAAGACATGGATCTTTCATCCCCCAGACTAAAGAGGGGGAAAAAACATGCAGCTTGGTATCAGTGTTCAGTTTGACAGCCGGAGCCTCTGATGTGTGGGCGTGCACTGGTGCCTATGGAACTCGCAGCTTGCAAATCTTAAAGGCACCATCAGTGCTAAACGGTTTTAGAGGAGCCTGAATGTAGAGCTGGCCTACCTGCAGTCCAGATCTTCAAACAACTAAAACCTTTGGTGCATCATAAAATGAAAAATATGACAAAGAAGACCTGGAGCTGTTGAGCAGCGAAAATACTATATCAAACAAGAATGAGACACCATTGCTCTCCCAAAGGTCCAGCAACTGGTCCCAGATGTTTATGGACTGTTGTGTAAAGAAGAGAGAGTTCTACACAGTGGCAACCTTGTTCCACTGGGCTGTGCTGCTGCCATCAAATTCAAAATGAGCTACTGCTCTTCTTAAAATGGTACATTGGCTTATTTAAAGATTTTATATGTTGTCTGTATTCAATTGTAAATAAGATGTGGATTTATGAGATTTAAAAATGATCAAATACAAATTTTATGTACATTTACACAGCGTCCTTAATGCAGTTAACTCTTTATTAACTTGGTTTTTCTGAGCTTTTCTTTTTTTCAACATGTTCGTAAATCTGTTTTTCATTTCAAACACACACTAGACTCATAAACTCCGTCATCAGCCGTGTTTTAGTTTTTTCTTCTTTGACTTTCACTAAAAACAAAAACACATCAAGCTGAGCTCATGTTGAAAAATTGACATACCGTATTTCCCGGACTACAAAGCGCACCTGAATATTAGCCGCACAAGCTAAAATCAGGGGAAAATCCTGTTTTGTACATACAATAGCCGCACCTGACTAAAAGCCGCAGGTGTTTCAATGTTGACTTATCATATGTAAGAGAATATGCACAAAGGGAATTGTCAGGAAAGAGATGGCTGTTTGGAGACACATCCCTTTTATTAATATTTTGAAAAACAAGTTATGGGTACATATTTGCACATGTAGTACATAACAGTAACCTATAGCACACCAGAAAAATAGATTCGGACTACCTTTTAGGCTCAGGTGCAGTGACACGGCTTTAACAAGAAGAAAAGTCAGTCATTCACCATCATCTTTCTCTTCTTCCTGCGCACTAAAACCACCAAAGTCCTCTCCTCCAGTGTCGGATACAAACAGGCTCAGGATGGCTTCGTCATCCACTCTCCGCTTCTCTCCTTCGTTGTCACTTTCAAAACCAAAGAAATCCTCGTTGTCAGTGTCAGAGTCGAACACCCTCAGAAGGGCCGTGGCGGTGTCCTCCTCTCCATCATGCAGCAGTCCAGCCCTTCAAAATCCGTTGGTGATCGTGGATGTTTTCACACTTTTCCACGCTGTCAGAATCCACCGGTGGAGTTGGGCATAACTTGCTTTTCGCAAGTTTATCGCCGCTCATCATCCACGCCTCCCGCTGAACGCGTAGCGCTACTTTGAAGTTTGTTTTTCGAGCTACTTCGTACGGCACTACGTTGCCTGGCGGACGGACATGTGACTAACATACCACTCTTGAACCCCGATCCTTCCGCCAGGCAACGTAGTGCCGTACAACAGCGGAACAAACAAAACAAATCGTCTTACGATATGACAAAAATCATGGACAATCCATAGAAAAGCCGCACCTGACTAAAAGCCGCAGGGTTCAAAGCTTGTGCAAAAAGTAGCGGCTTATAGCCCGACAATTACGGTATTCCTTTGTTAAGACATTTCGGAGCACTGTATGTGGAGCAAAGCTCATGTTTACCTCTCCGCAGTACAGGGCTGTCCTTTAAATTCAATGACCCGTTCAGCCGAGGCAGTGCTCTTCAAGGACACATTGCTAGGTTCAGGACTGGGGTCAGATCCAGCTGTAGTCCTAACTGTATTTCTGTAAATAAAGACGGTGCATTGATTTGAGGGCTCAGCAGTGCCATGGAGGTCAGAGAGTTTGTGACAGTTAGACATGGTCAACTCACATCTGAGCTCTAGTCTCACTCTCATCCTGCTTTCTAATAACATCAATATGATGTTCAACTGAGGCAGCAGTCTTCAAGGAGATGTAGCTGTGCTCAGGTTCATGTTCAAAATACAGAGTTTTTAACAGTTTACATAGTATGGAGGAAGCTAACAAGAAAGGCATTCTTCCTACACTAACAACTTTCTTTGTTTGCAGTAGTTTGTACTCGTTTGATGACGACAAAAAAACGCTCAGCTGATGATTCCTGCTGGCTTTGCTCCTCCTCTGATGGTTACCTTTGAATCTGAGATCATGTTGTGCTGGTTTACATGGTTCACAAAAGGGCTGCCACAAACGATTATTTTGATAGTCGACTAGTCACTGATTATTTTTGCGATTAGTCGACTAATTAGATCCATTGGACATAAAATGTACAGGATATTGCACCAGCATGCATCTGCTCTTATATAACTATCATTAGCTTAGTGTTTAAAGTGTTTAAGGTATGTGCTAACCAAAACTAAAGATAAGATGATGGTTTATTAAACTTTTAATGAAATTTGCAGATTGTCTTGGTGGAGTTTAATAAACTCAGCCGTCTGCTCCTTGCTATCTAAAATATTACAGGACACTGGAGTAAATTCTCTACCATCTCACACTTCTGTTTAATTGGTTTTCTGTTTGACGTTTATTCAACTGTGTGAAAACTAAAACTTTAATCTCAGCTAAACCGGTTTACTCAGGAACAAACAAAACACTGAAAAAAGCCAAGCAATAGCATTTTTAAGTTATCTAAGTGACTTATACTGTATCATGTTAAACCTTAGTAGCGAAAGACCGCGGACGGTTTGAAAACGATGTGCCGGGAGTTGAACCTTGACCCCCCGGCCAGCTCGTCTATGAAAACGTCAGATCACTTTTGCAAATGTGTGATGTCTTGATAAATTGAGCAAATATTTGAAGTTTACACAGCTACATTCTCGCCTGAAAATATCTGAAAACTTTATTTTGCAACCCAGAAAGAGTAATAACAGTAACATTAAACCTAAGTAGCTGCCGCCATTGTTGGAAACTGGAATTGACTGAGCCGCGCTATGAATTCTGGGATAGGTTGTGTCACGAATGATACACCCGACCAATCCTTCAGATCTGGGGGAAATTAAGGACGCATTTGCCTGCCGCATATGGAGAAGTCTTCAAGTTTGGACAGCCTTTGTCGCGTCGCTGTAACATAATCGGCCTACAAATGCGGCCTCTGAATTTGGACACAGACTGCTTCTTCTTTGGCGTTTAACAGCAGCTGGCATCCTTGTAAATGCATTGCTGCCATCTTTTGTTTCAGTCCGTTACTACACTCTTAAATCCTACTTATTCCGGCGTCTTTCAGCATCTTACAAAGCTTCAAAAGACGCGTCGACTATTAAATTAGTCGTCAACGTAATCGTGACTACTCGAGGAATCGTGGCAGCCCTAGTTCACAGTGTTTGTGTAATATGGGTAAGTTAACAATTACTGTATAATGAAATGGTTGGAAACAAATTAGAAAGGCATCACATTTGTTTTAGTGGAAGAATAAAAGCTGCTGACCTCGCTGAGTGGAAAAAGAAATTCAAGTCACTTAAACTAATTCATCATACTTCAGTAATGAACAAAGCCAAATAAGTGTCGTCCTAAGATATCGATCAGCCACTCAGCAGGTGGAATATAAGGTAGAGGCCGTCTGTGCTAACAAGCATATAAAGAAAATGAAGGTTTGTATGTCGACTGTAACCACCTGAGCAGAATGATAAAAACACAGACGTGAGGCCGATGACCTGCTGCTGCTAGCACCGCTGATGGTAGCAGTACTCATCTCTACTTTGGATTTAAAAAAGCCTTTCTTTACATCTAAAAGACATGATAGACACATTTTACTTGTCTTTGTTCAATCTCTGTATCAGGAAGCTGCCACTGTATATCAGTTCTATGCTACCTGGTCCTATAGACCACCTCAAACTCATTTCAGTGACAGAATCATACTCCAGGTCTCTGAAGTCTGTCCTCAGCTCAGAAGATCTGTTTTAGTTCCTAAACTGTATTCTTTGTTAACACTTGGTTAATTTAACAGGAACAGGAACCATTCAGATTCTGTGGGTAGCTGTTTTAGATGATTTACCTCTTTAATTCTTCAATAACTGTGTTTGTATCGTTTTAAAAAATTTTCTTAAATATTTTAAATTGTATTTGTCATTTTAAACTTGTGGTAAACTATTAAACTCTGTCATGTAAATAAGACCCAAAAAAGCCCATGTTCATGTTTACCTCCCTGCAGCAGAGGGTTGTTGTTTAAATTCAATGTGGCGTTCAACTGAGGCATCACTCTTTAAGGACACACAGCTGGGTTCAGTTCCAGGTTGGTTCCTGTGAATAATGATGGAGCAGTGATGTGAGTGCTGAGCTGTGACATGGAGAAGAGTCATGGACAGTTAGAGATGGTCATCTCACCTCTGAGCTGTGGTCTGGCTCTCATGTTCCCCACACAGAGTGGTTTTAGATGGAGGGACTCCCTCCTCTCTGTCCTCACACTGATCCATGCTGCTGAATTCACATCCACATCAGCTAAAACACACTTTCTACCTTCACCTGGAGAGGAAACACAAATCATCCCAGAACATACAGGATGCATTTAATGACACGAGTATCTACCGGTAGTTCTAAGCTGACCCTACACCCTCTGTGTTTGAATGAAGGGTCTGCTGTTCTAAACTGACCAGCCTTTAGGGTCAGTGGGTTATAAATCCCTCCAACAGTGAGTAACTAAAATCTGTGAACATGCATTACCTGTTTTTGACTGATAAGGAGGAAACTTCAAAAACAGATACCCTACAGGTTTCCCACATCATGTCTGCAACAAATCTATTTATAGATTTGAATGTATAAATAGCATGTCTGACATTATTACAAGAAGAAAGAAGGGAGACTGTACAACACTTTGTTTAGAAGGAAAAAACATCTACTATCCCATAATATCATGCCCTGTTTCACCTAAGACATGAAATCATGATAGGCATAATAATTTAAATGAAAAATGTATGTGAAAATAAGGAATGACCATTTGACCTTTACCTTCACTGTTAGGTCAAAGTTCACTTTGTCAAAGTTCGAGGTCAAAGGTTACCTTGATTTTTTGAACCATATTGAGTAATATAGCATATGAAAGGCCATTGAAAGGGCTGTAAAACACTAATTTTTTTCAATATGACGCCCTACCACGTCACAATGACGTCATGACCTGCTGACGCCATCCTACTGTAATTAAAAACATCATTAAACCTCAAACTTTTACTTTTGCCCTCCTGTATAGAGCGCTTCTGAGGTCCACCTAAGTAATAACCAGCATTCAGTCGAGAGCAGCGTCTCAAAGGCCAGCGTGGATGCCGCTGCGCCCACAGCTGGCAACACTCCATCACTACAAGTATCATAACAACACGCATGATTTTGTAATTCTGTAATTAACATTAACATTAACAACATCCTCCTTAAAGTGAAAGTGTTGTAAACATAACTTCTCACACGGCCAACATAAGACACGCAGGAATTTGACACACAATGAACCTGCTCTCAAACTTGACCTGAAAAGCATGTAAGGATTAACATCCCGACGGGAAACAGAAAGTAAACAGAAATAGATTTTATTATTTACCGACAGTAAGCTGTCTTTTAAAGTTGTGAGTGGTTGGGGTGACTGAGGTTGTGGTATTTAAAAACAGCGGTCGTTAGAGTTATTTGGGGAAAATGGCTGTGTTGCCTCATATAACGGAAACCAGCTGGAAATGCTCCGCCCCGACTAAAGTTACCAAAGGCACCGGAAGAGCCGAGCGGCGGCTTTCTGCTGATTCTATATGTAGCAGAGTGAAAGCAGACACTTCTCTGACAGCGAGCATACAGTTTAAAATAAGGGAAAACTTACAGTCCCGAGCACACGGTGAAGAAATCCAGCTGCTCTACCAGTGGTCTTCTTCTTTGGCTATTAGAAACCGGCGCATTAGCGCCAACTGCTGCCAAATAAAATAAACTTTATTCTGATGAGGACAAATCAGCTATGACCACAAACGCATTTTATAATGAAATAATATCTGTAAGGGAACCTTGAAATATTCCTATTAATAATTAATGTTCATTATTAATTCACTACCTGCCGTCACTTCTTCCCATAATCAGATCAATTCAATAGAATTTTATTTATTCACTTTATTTTATTCTTCACTTTGAGGTGCTTTATATTTATATGTACAATAATACAGAGAAAACACCAATGATCAGGCAGCTCACTATGAACAAGTGCTTGGCAACACCAGGAAGAACTCTCCAGCAGAATCAGGCCAAGCTGCCATGGCTGGTTTGGGAAGGATGTGAGGAGGACAGGACAAAAGGCATACTGTGGAGAAGTTACAGGCAAGACAGCACAAATTATAATCAAATTTTCTTCTTCTTTCTTTAATTCTTTATTAAATCTTTATGGAAAGCAGTGTGAAGAAACTACTACTGCTACACTTACAGCTTTCAAGTGTTAGAAGTTACATGTCAAATAAAGCATCAGAAAAAGTCCCTTTGATAGTGTCGTCACAGAGGGTTAATAAGAGACTGTAACATCTATTTTACAGTTTTATTTAACAATTTGAACTAAAGTCCTTTAGCTAATAACCCATTTGTATTTGTAAAGGCTAAGCTTACGCTTGAAGCCACTGAGGTGTTTCTTGGCAGGGGTGACGCGATGTCACTGGTGTGCATTAACTTATTAAACTTGATACAGTCCAATAACTCCAGCCATACTTATCTTGTCCTTTAGATTCTTTATTCCAACATGATTTAACATAACAGTGCAGCGGTCACAAACTGTTTGCTTCCTCGCAATCAACAACACACCTGGCGTTAATTATGTGCGTCTACCTTTAATACAATCACCATACAAACAAAAAACACAAACGTGACCACTAGCAGCATGCATAAGATAACAACCCCAAAAAAATCACTCCTACAGTATTGTCACATTATAATACATCCAGTGAGGGACACAAATAAGCAAGCAAATTCATTATGAAAACAGAAAAAAGGCATGGCAGTCTCAGAACACCGGTGGTCCCCTTTGAGACAGGAGTTAAGACATACAGGCTGATGTATTTTATTGAAAAATATTAAAATAAATGGAGTATTTCACCAGGCTCAGGATCCCAATTTCCAAAACACATTCTGATTTGGCAGCAAAAGGTGTTTGTATGAAATTACAGCTTAATGATATTTGGAAACCCCTCTTTATTAGCAAGTAATATCATTTGAACACGATCTTTGGTATTATTTAAAGACAAAAAAACCATTATTATTTAGTATATTACTGATCAATCACGAATTACAAAATAACTACTCTAACTAAGACAAACAGCAGGAAACTTTTATGGAACTTTGGCAGGAGTTGGTGCAATGTCTGACTTTTTCAATAGGGGCTGCTGCATCCATGCTTCCATGCTTTCAATTCACTACTGAGGCGATCGTGGCTCAGGGGGTTGGGAATCGCATCTGTAACCGGAAGGTCGCCGGTTCGATCCCTGGCCTCTCTGTCCTGGTCGTTGTGTCCTTGGGCAAGACACTTTACCCTACTTGCCTACTGGTGTTGGCCAGAGGGGCCGATGGCGCGATATGGCAGCCTTGCTTCTGTCAGTCTGCCCCAGGGCAGCTGTGGCTACAACTGTAACTTGCCTCCACCAGTGTATGAATGTGAGAGTGAATGAATAGTGGCATTGTAAAGCGCTTTGGGTGCCTTGAAAAGCGCTATATAAATCCAATCTATTATTATTACTGGTGCAGGGCTGCAGTTGATACAAAGTTAAGCAATTTTTGTGTCTGTTCACAAAAACTGAATCATATCAGCTTAACTCAGAGAAACACAACATACTGATGTTGACTGTAAAGCTTTAAGTGGAAAAAGACAGAGAAGCAATATGTTGATCTTGGAATAACTGGAGCATCTTTGTTTTTTTGTAACAGTCTAAATTTTGCCTAACAGGGGGAGAGAAACAGAGGAATCAGGGTTGGACCTTAACCTAAATCCAGGATAAAGCGGTTCAGTAAATGTGGTGTTGAAGGTGTGGAGGTGGATCAAAATGTCAGAGACTCTGTAGAAGGACAGAGTGCCAGCAGGACAGTCCACATACACTGCTACTCTGTTAGTAACAGACGAGAAGCATGAAGAAGAAGAGATGCGCATGTGCCGCTTACTGTGCCACACAGAGTAACCACTGTCAGAGCACCTCAGACTCCAAGATTGATCATTTAATCCAAACCCACAGTCTGTTATGTGTCCTTTCCTTCTGATTCCTCTGTAACTCACTGATATTTCAATGTCTCCTCTCCACTCGACCTCCCAGTAACAGCGACCAGTCAGAGGATCTGTGCAGAGCAGCTGAGGACAGTCATTAAATCTGTCTGGATGATCAGGATATGACTGATTCTCCACCACACGTTTCACCTTCCTGTTGTTTTCAGAGAGTTTAAGTTCTCTGTTTACTGTGTTTGTGTCGATTGTGAGTTGACAGGAATCTGATGGAGAGAACAAACACAATCCAGCTGCAGTTATTGATCCATCATCTGTTCATTGATTGACACTTTGATAATGACTCCTGACATCAGAGATGTGAATGAGTCATGTGACAGTTTGAAGATGGTTGAATGTTTTCATGAATCACATTAAAAACACACTTACACTTCCTCAGACCTGGTCTCAACCATTGTTCTCCAGCAGGCTCCAGAATGACCCTGAAAGGAGGAGGGGGGTCAGACCAGCACAGTCTCTTTCAGCATGCACACATGGACATTACACACATTTTTAAGGAATGTAAGTTGTTCTTTAATATAAACTTACATTTAAAATGTTAAAAATAAATAATTTAGAAAATAAAAAAACTTCTGAACTGTTACAAAATAGAAAAATTCATACCAGTTCAGTCTGTTTTATTATGTACAAATGGCCATAACTCTGTTGATTTTTTTATATTAATAACCAGTTTTTTCCAAGTTTGTCCCCTACTATCCAACAACAAAATTCAGATGTAGAAGAAGGGCTTCAAATCACTTTCTCTATTTTTGAGTTAAGCATAGCAACAACAGTTTTTCTTGTCGTGTTCAGAGTGCATAACAAATGAACCAATTAAGTGTAATCTGAATATATAGACTAGACATAATGAGCCAGCTTTATTGTATACGAGAGATGTGCAAAGCAGCCGGTATTTATATTTGTTGAGGGGGGGAAAGTATTTGTATTTGTATCCGAGTAAAGTTCAAAATAGGTGCAAAAATCCATTTTTTTGTGTTACACTTCAAATAAACATTATAGTGTAAGTATTCTTTAATTACATCCATTATAATAATTATGGATATGCAGTATTAGTTGATGTTTTTCCATAAATCCAGCAATGAACATGTAACATAATTGAAGTGAAAATAACATAACAGCCATGGCCTCATCCAGGGTTAAACCAACAACTAATAAAATACCATTGCAAACATTATGAAGCCCCCCACCACCACCACCACCACCTGTCCTTGTTGGAGGATGCTGAACAGACAGCGAAACTGACTCGCAGGGGCAGAACATGGTTATGATGATGAATTGGTGCTTGTGGGGGGGTTGGCAGACCGTATCAAGAGTGGATGCTTTAAGAGCATGTGATTATCCATGGCAGAGGTTGACAGATGTTTGATATTTCTGCGTCTGCTGATTTGACTTTTGCACACATATCACTTTGGTTTCTTCTGCAGCACTGACTGTAATATGCTTCCACACAGAACTTGAGTTTTTTTGCCTGGTGGAGGACCAAGAGATGGCTCAGCAGCAGCCACACTCTTTTCTATTTGGTTGCCCAAATCCATGTGGGGAGTTTCAGCTAAGTTAACGAGTGACGCGAAGCTATGCTAAGGTTAACTGGCCTATAGCCTATATCTTGCTGTCTGCAAAAGACAAAGTAACTTAAACGTACCATGCAACTCGCGTAAGTGCATACAATTTGACACAACTACACAAGCATTGTTTTAACCTTTTTAACCAAACGTTAACGTTACTCTGTCAACGGCCTTTTGTCTAAATTACCGAACTAACAGAGCTACGTAAACAGAGCAAACATGAGACCACCCGACCCGACTGCAGACGTCAATAATGCAGTGTAATGGAATAATCTACTGATCTTCGCAAAAGTTATAAACTGCCTCCAGAACCCAGGTGAGGTACAAAAAAATCTATTCAACAAAAATAGTGATGCAGTTCAGTCTTTTTTTGCTCAGCCGAGCCTTCTCTGTTGCTGTGTGGAGCAGCCAGTGTCAGTCACCTCTTTCACACGTCACCCACATGCACTGCGGTCTTATAAGGAAACTCAGATTTTTGATTTAAAGTTTTCCCTTGTTCCTGAATACAAATATATATTTTAAAGTATTTGTTCGAAATAAATATTTGTAAAAAAACACGTTATTTGTGCCTTTCTGAATACTGTATTCGGGTTCGGCTCCACCCCTACTGTATACCCATCATTTTTAGTTTCTTAACAGCTTATTGAATTTGGGGCTATCAAAGAGGGACATGGTGTAAAACACCCTGGACAGATTACCACACATGCACAGAACTAACACAGAGTTACACTATCATATCCACATCTACAGTCAAGACTATTCCACTGTCCTGCCTGTGGCTGCACCAGGCCTCTCCATACCTGAGAGTTTCCCATCTCCGCTGCTTCAGCTGCTTCACTCCTCCCTCTCCTGGATGGTTGTACCTCAGGTCCAGCTCTCTCAGATGAGAAGGGTTGGCGCTAATAGCTAAGGCTAGAGAAATGCAGCCTTCCTCTCTGATCAGACAGCCTGACAGTCTGCACAGAACATCAGAAGACAGACACTTTTAGGGCACTAATCTAACACTAGGGTGTTTCAACTGTCTAATTGTAAACTATCCATATCAGGCTTTTGTCACTCAAAATTCACTGTGGTTCACATTTTTGTCTTTGATTTGCATTTTCTATACATGCAACATATTCATGCTGAATGAGCAATAAATATTCCTGTGAAAATTTAAGATTAGTTTACAATAATGCAAAAAAAGGAAAACCAAACAAAACACAGGAGGTAATGTATGTAGCTAAATTACAGTAAGTCCTGTTCTTTGATTTGGTTTTGTAGTGTGGCTTGTAGCATAAGTAACTACATAAATGCAACCACAAAGGTCGCAAAGAGAAACAAGGTTTAATTTTTTGTTTTTAAAAGGACATACGTTAATAGATTCACACAGTTTCTTTTTGCCACATTTCCTTGTGCTAAGGAGAATAACACGTTCACTTAAAATGGACGATATTCAAGTTTCAAGTATTTAAAAAAATAGTATCATTAATCTTAGATCAGCTGCTTTTGTTATGCAGTTTTGTCTGCCACTAGCTACTGGGTCCCTTGAATCTTCAGCTAAAATTGAAGTACATATCAGTATTGAATTCCCCAAATGTTACTATTAATTTAACCCAGTTAGATTACATCAAGGACTGTGCAATATCTGGGAAAAACAAAACAACAACAAAAAAACAAAAACGGAACCTCTCCTCATTTCTTATTGTTCAAGGATGGAAAAAAAAGTTAATATGAGTAAGACCAGATAAGATATTTTAAAATAAATGGCTTTTATTTAAAGAAGCTAAATAATTTTTACCGAAGAGTGTTGAGTTTGCAGTGCAGACTCTTTAATCCAGAAGACAGGATCTTCACACCTGAATCCTTCAGGTTGTTGTTACTCAGGTCCAGTTCTCTCAATCTAGAGGATTGGGAGCTGAGAACTGAAGACAGAACTCTACAGCTTCTCTCTGAGACATTACAGGCACATAGTCTGAAGAGACAGTAATGACAAGCTCTGAAATGGTTTGCATCATCCTTATCTAATAGACACTTCGGAATTCATATTAACAACTGCATGTCCTCGTCAGCACTTCTTGAGGACTTCTTGAACCAGTTATGTAATAATTAGATCTGCCAGGGAGGTTATGGTTTTGGTAGTGTTTGTGTGCATGCATTCATGTCATTTTGTCTGTAAACATGATGGGTTGAAAACGTTTGAATCAATACCGATAAAACTTTGCAGGGGTATAATGTGTGGCCATATTAACAGCCCCCAAGGTTTTCAAGATCAACTTAATGATTTATTGGTTGAAAATTGACAAAAAGTAATATAACTCAGAAACTATGATTCTTATAGGTCTAGTAGGTATTATCAACATATGGTAAATGGCCTGTATTTGTATAGCGCTTTTCTAGTCCCTAAGGACCCCAAAGCGCTTTACACAACCTGTCATCCACCCATTCACACACTGGTGATGGTAAGCTACATTGTAGCCACAGCCACCCTGGGGCGCACTGACAGAGGCGAACATATAGAAATTTCCATATAAATTTTCAAATATCATATCACATTTGACCTATGACCTGTATAGGAATATATTCTACTTATGTATTAATCACATTATTTTATTGTATAATGCCTTGGTGCCACTGGATTTTAACATGTCTCACACTCATACAGTAAGACAAATGGTGGGGGTCTAGTAAGGAAGTTGGGGGAAGCAGACAACTCCACAGGAAGAATCTTTTGTCTCTTTGAGGACTCTGGGAGTTAGCAAGGGGGTGTGAACCATAAGGTGTGAAACAGCTGTGTACTGCCTTTTGTTCCTGAAGAAGGTATTTAACTGAGAGCCATGTTAGGCTCAGAGAGACTCTGCTGACCGTCTGCCCCGCGGTCATGCAGGCTCTCCACCAACTTGGTTTTCTGTTCTTTGTGTGTTTGGGTCAGTCCATATGCAGGTAATATCAAATCATCTGAAAGTTTTATTATTTTTGACTAAAATCTGAATTTTGAATATCATGTCTCTAAGACCATCTAGTCTCATTTCTTTCATTTAAGAAACATTGCAAAAATCAAACCTTTACTGATGATATGGAACTTTTAGTAGTCACTACTATAATTTTCTCCTGTCTCAATTTTGGCTCTCTCAGTCCTCCTTTGCCTGGCTTCAGTTGGTCAAGAACACAGCACGTATAATGCTTAAAACAGCACGTATAATGCTTAAAACACTGGCTTTCAGTGAAATTCAGAATGTGTTTTAAAATTGTATTAATCACATACAGAGCCAGGTTCCTGCTTATATAGCAGAGCTGCTGGGACCGTATTCCAGCAGTCACCTTCTCAGATCGTCCAATTAGTGTCTCACTGTGTAATCGACCATGTATACCTGTGTGGTTTTATCCAAACTGTGAAGAACCTTTATATGTGTGTATTTTGAAAGTGCCACACAAATGAAATTATTACTAATAAGTGTGATCATTTTCATTTCCGTCAGTTTCTAAAGATGATAGTGTATTTAATGGTAACTTACAGAGCGTAGTTGGAGGCTTTGACCACAGGCAACAGACTTAAAAGGCCTTCTCCTGAAGCAGAGTATTTCTTTAAGTCAAACTTATCCAGGTGTTTTTCTGATGACAATAAAATGAAGACCAAAGCTGACCACTGGGCAGAGGAAAATTTATCTGTGGAGAGACTTCCTGAACTCAGGGACTGTTGAATTTCCTTCATAAGAGAACGATCATTCAGTTCATTCAAACAGTGAAAGAGATTAAAGATTCTCTCCTGATCAGGATTCTCCCCAATCTTCTGCTTGATGTACTGCACTACTTCCTGATTGATTCGTGAGCTACGTTTTCTTTGTGTCAGCGGGCCTTGTAGGAGAGTCTGATTGGAATGTAGTGAAATACCCAGGAGGAAGCGAAGGAACAAGTCCAGGTGTCCATTTGGACTCTGTAAGGACTTGTCCACAGCACTCTTGTAGAAATGTGCCCCAGTTTGTTGTTCTTCCAGCAGATTGACTCCAGAGTTGATGAAAGTCAGATGGACATGAAGAGCAGCCAGAAACTCCTGAACACTCAGATGGACAAAGCAGAACACCCTATTCTGGTACAGTCCTCTCTCCTCTTTAAAGATCTGTGTGAACACTCCTGAGTACACTGAGGCTGCTCTGATATCGATGCCACACTCTGTCAGGTCTGATTCATAGAAGATCAGATTTCCTTTTTGCAGCTGCTCAAAAGCCAGTTTTCCCAGAGACTCAATCATCTTCCTGCTCTCTGGACTCCAGTGTTGATCTGTCTCAGCTCCTCCATCATACTTGACCTTCTTCACTTTGACCTGAATCACCAAGAAGTGGATGTACATTTCAGTCAGAGTCTTAGGCAACTCTCGCCTCTTTCTGGTTTCTAGCATATTCTCCAGAACTGTAGCAGTGATCCAGCAGAAGACTGGGATGTGGCACATGATGTGGAGGCTTCGTGATGTCTTGATGTGGGAGATTACCCTATTGGCTTTTTTCTTATCTTTGTATCGCTTTCTGAAGTACTCATTCTTATGTGGGTCAGTAAATCCTCTGACCTCTGTCACCATGTCAACACACTCAGCAGGCACCTGATTGGCTGCTGCAGGTCGTGTGGTTATCCAGAGGCGAGAAGTGGGAAGCAGATGCCCTCTGATGAGGTTTATCAGTATCGCATCCACGGAGGTGGACTTTCGAAGGTCAGTTAGGATTTTAGTTTTGTGGAAATCCAGAGGAGGTCGACACTCATCCAGACCATCAAAGATGAACACAACCTGGAAGTCTTCAAAGCTGCAGATTCCTGCTTCTTTGGTTTCAGTAAAGAAGAGATGAATAAGTTCCACCAAGCTGAACTTTTTCTCTTGTAGCACATTCAGCTCTCTGAAAGTGAATGGAAATATGAACTGGATGTCCTGATTGGTTTTGCATTCAGCCCAATCCAGAGTGAACTTCTGTGTTAACACTGTTTTCCCAATTCCAGCCACTCCCATTGTCAACACTGTCCTGATCGGTTCATCTCTTCCAGGTGGGCCTTTAAAGATGTCTTCTTGTCTGATTGTTATTTTTGTACTGTGCCATTTCCTGGATGCTGTTTCAATCTGTCTGACCTCATGTTCACGATTGACCTCTGTAGTCTCTCCCTCTGTGATGTAGAGCTCTGTGTAGATCTGATTCAGCAGGGTTGGGTTCCCTGCTTTAGGAATTCCCTCAAACACACACTGGAATTTCTTCTTCAGAGTAGATTTGAATTTGAGCTGACACTTCTCAAGTGCTGCTAACAGAAAAAAACAACACATAAAATTTTCTGACTAATATGGTTGGTTTATTTAATATAAATTCATAAAAAAAATGTTAATTGTCTTGCCACATAGTGTTTCCCAGTGCCGAGTGCACTTTTCAATATCCTAATGCTTGAACAACGGGTTCATTATAGATAAACTCTGTTTAGTACAGTCACACCCCAGGTCTCACTGTTATTGCCTACATGATCATTGAAGTCTCCTAGTAGGACATTGTAGATTCCACCTGAGGCATGTTCCAGCACGCCAATAGAGCATTCCAAGAAGGCCAGGTGCTCTGATATGGGCAGAACTTTTTGCCATCAGAAACTGAATTTGAATAATTTATATTTGAATTTGCATTGCTAAGATTGAGTCTGATTTGCTCAACAATAGATAAAAAAAAAGGCTTCTAAAACTGAATTAACCTAAATTTGAAATCCAGTGTGTTGGTTTGGAGATGATTGTCACTAAATTGAAACAGAATGAATTAATTTTCTTTGATTCAGTAAAAGGATTAGATGTTGCAATCCCTGATCCTTTTATTGAACCAAAGAAATTGTATTTTATCCTTTTTTTAAATTTAGCTCTTGAATATTGTTACATCCTGGGAGGCTGTGGGAGTGTGTGGGCGTGGTGTTGTCTTCTCTCTCTCCTCCTCCTTCGTTCTGGCCCCTCCCCTTGTCTCTCTCTGCCCCTGCCCTCTCCTTTAGGTCACACCTGCTGCTCATCTGCTCTCGTTACAACCAATTACCCTCAGGGGTGATATAAGCTGGAGAAGAGCAGTGTGGAGGAGGAAGGAGAGGTTTCTGGTGGTTTTCCCTCTGTGCTGGTCAGAGTGGGCTACTGACTTAGGTGTGGAACAGCCTGCTGCGTGTGACCAGCCTTCTGGTGTGTGGCTCTGGTGTGTGGCTCTGGTGTGTGGCTCTGGTGTGTGGCTCTGGTGTGTGGCTCTGGTGTGTGAGTAGTGCTTAACTGAGCAGTGATTGCCCATGAGTGATGGCGGCCTTCATTAGTTTGTGTGGCCTGCCTGGATATTGTTTGTTAGCAGCGTTGCTGTCTCTTTCTGTTGAAGCCTTATTGTTGCTTTCTTTGTTGAGTGGTCATTACCACTTTGGGTTGACCTCCCTGATTTCTTATTAAAAAGCAGCGGTGCTGTCTCCTTTTGTTGTTGCCATTTGTAATTATTGAGGTGTTTGCCTACAATAAAGATCTCTTTTATATTAAATACCTCTGCCTGGCGTTCTTTTCATTCCACCTGGATCTAACTGTTACTGTCCCCCACCCTTATCGCCTAGCATTTAAGAGGGGACGTAACAAATATGTTCAGTTTCCCCTCTCACTTCTCAGTTGCAGTTCTGCCAGCTCTGCAGGCAGTCTGCTGGATGACCTCAATTCTACACCTGCTTCGAGACCCTCCAGATCTAGAAAACAAAGACTCATACATCAGGGTAGTTTTTGTTTATTACAGCTCTGCCTTCAATACTGTCATCCCACACAAACTCACTCAAAAGTTGGCAACACTCGGCCTACACCCCACCCTATGTGACTGGCTACAGGACTTTTTGACTGGCAGGCCGCAGTCCGTCAGGATCGGCAATAGGACTTAAGCCAGCATTATTACTAACACTGGCATTCCACAGGGTTGTGTCCTCAGTCCCTCCCATTCGTCATGCTCAATGACCAGCAGATAAACTCTCAGGTTGGTAATAAATATATTACCTCTATAAGAAAAAGCTTAATATAAACAAATTATAACCAAAACAGTTACTGTTGTGCTTTTGTGGCTGTTAGCTAAAAACGCCAATTTAGGTTAGTTTGCCCTGGGTTCAGATTTGACAAACAAATATGATAGTTTGTTTCCAATAGAATTCCAAAGTTGTCAACTTGTACCCTCTCAGAGCCCCATATGCTTGCAGAGACCCTGACAGTAGAGAAGCTACTAACTCATCTGGATCACCTGATATGACTATCACTGAAACGGCAAATTGTGTGGAAAAAAACAAAACAAAACACTTCTCATTCTCCAAACATTTGGCCACAGCTGTAGATTACACAATCAGTAATCTACAGCTAATTGTTAATAATTACATTTCTAAATTCTCTTTTTGCAGTTACAGATGAACAATATCTTATATTTTATTTAAATGGCTGCTTTGTCTTTGAACAGGTGAAGAATTTTCAAATTCAGTTTTGGAAGCTTTTAATCAAGTTGAGAAATTCAGATTCAATCTGAGCAATGCAAATTCAAATAAAAGTTATTCAAATTCAGTTTCTGATAGCCCAAAGTTCTGCCAGAACTCTGAGCTGTTACTGTGTAAGTTAGGATAATAGTCAATATCAATTCTTCAACCCAGTGGTTCAGGGAAACAACCTTTTCATCCATCAGGGAAAACAACAATATGCAGGAACCAATTGGGATGATATAAATATCCCAACTGCTCGTTTCTTTTCACAGAAGGTAATTCAAGAATGGACTGGACTCCACTTCTCCAGATAAATTTATAGTAATTTAAAAACCAAGTAAGGCACTCCATAAATATTTAAATGAAAACTGACCGAAGACAAACGACAAACGATTTACAATAGAAAAAGAAATGCATCATACTCTCACCGTTCAAGCAAACTGTGCAATGATACAAATCATAACAGAAATATTTTTTTTCTCACCTAACCGAACAGATGGCCCAGAGGACAAACCTAGCTGACAGGAAACTGTAGGATCAATGGTTCGAAGGTGACTGATCATTATCCTGCAGGCTTTTTCTCCCTTTTTCTTCACGGTGTCAATGAAGTCACGTGCCTTGTCTGCTCTAGTTTGGTTAGTTTCCTGTATCCTTTCTTTCTCCGACTCATTCAAGACATTGTCTGTTACAAGGGCTTCAAGTAGCTGTGTGAAATTTTCTGCTGTCACCCTCTGCACAAACTGTGTTCGCATTCTGGCAAGCTCCTTCTCTGTGGAAAGAAAGAAATTGATGTGAGGATTTCAAATTTCTTTTCTTTTTCATTTTTTCTTAAAAAAGAAAGATGAAAGTTGATTGACCTTGAAATTTAATAACAAATACATCTAATTAGTGTAGTTCAGATAGCATAGACTTCCTAGTTAACTCAATATGAGTAGACTCTGCAAAATTCCAACCAAAGGTTGTCCACCAGCTCCCACAGATAAAAATATTCTATGTGTATGCTACTTCTCTCTGAGTACTGAAAATGAGCAAGTTTTAGAATTTTTGAAAAGTAAGCATGTAAAGATTGATATGAAAACCATAAGCATATTATATAAGAAGCTGCCCGTTTTTGTTCTTCTGTTTGTTTGTTTTATTTGGCTGAGACATAAATTTCACATTATTTTTTTAATCATGAAATATGTTTGGTTTAATGTTTAATATGTTTTATGGATTAGCCTTTGTTTTACTGTCTGAGCGTTTCTGCCAATGCTTTAATGTCATTCCTCTATATGGAGTTAAGCAGAGAGCTCTGTTGTGTTCGCTGGAAAAATCCTCTTTGTGATTCATGTTTGTTTGCCTTAATGACGTCTCTCCAAACATGCTGCTGAACTCGTACCTGCAGAGCGAGACGCTTGGTTTGGTGAATCCATGAGCTGCTGCTTTAAAGCCTTCTCCAGCTTTGCCCTTGGGAAACAACAACAACGACAACACAAAGAGAGAAAACACCAGAGATTTTCAACATTTTGTTACATCTATGCATTTTATTTATCCATTTATTCATAATATAAACAATATATATTGCTTGTACTGAATTGCCACTTATTAAATGATTAGATCTAAACTTACCAAACCAAAAAAAATATATATTAGATTTAAGTACATTTTTCTTGGTATTTTGCTAATAAATCTGAACTAATACAAGTAGCATGTCATGTTTTTCTGCAAAAAAATCAGGCAGGAGAAGAAATTTGAATTTATTGTCCGTTTTAACCACTTTATGTTGCTCATACTCACAGGTAGGAATGGGTATCGTTTAGGTTTTATCCGATACCAGTACCAAACCGGTACTTTTGAAACGGTGCCGGTGCTTAAACGGTGCTCGAACCGGTGCTTAAAGAATGGAGAACACAATATTGGTCCAAAAAACTCTCATGTTTAGCTGTTTTCTACTTTTTCTTTGGTCATTTTAGCCTTTTTGGCCAGGGTGAAGGGAGTATCTGCCATCAAACAAGAAGTCAGCCGCTTAACTACTACGGTGTTTGCTAGTTCACCTTGCATCCATTAATTTAATAACGTGGTTGGCCTACTCAATGTAAATTACACACGAACAACATTAAGCCACTCACTCAGAGAAGAACGGCTGCTGCATCATCATCCGTCATCATTTCTGCTACACTGGCAGGGCTAGGGGCCAGGACTCTACTCCTTCGGTTCTTGGGGGATGTTGCTAACTCCGCGTCCGATTACAGGCATCACACCCGCAGTAGATGTGCACGGTGTGAGGTCTCACAGCAAGCTATCAAATACGGTGCATTTCTCGACTTTTAACAAAATGCTATACGTCGCCAGGTGTAGTTAAAATGATTGGCTAGTATTCAAAGTGTATGACATCTCAGGGGGAAAAAAAGCACCGAAAGAAAGCACCGAAATGTGCGCTGCTTTTCGGTCTGGTTATACCGTTTATGTCAGAACCGATACCGGTACCCATCCCTACTCACAGGTGTAACAACTCTGAAGCAAACACAGCACCTCACATTCAGCATCCCTGCTGGACACATTTATTTATGCTTTTGCCATAAACTCACATCATCTTCTTTAACTAGACTACTGCTAACCTGACACGGATTCAGCTTTGCTAAAATAAAGACAGCTGTGATGTCTATAAGCATGGGAAAAGTGTCTTCATAGAGTGACTGGATTGTGCACTGCATAACAAGCACACTCAGTATTTTCCACAGTCAGCTCATAGTGGGATTATAGCATAGTGAACGTGACACTAACTCAGCCATGAACTGGTAGACCATGCGAATTCACAGAGCAGGTATGTTTCAGCATACCAAGACATTTAGGACAATTTCATCCTCACAACCTTGTGGTAGCAGTTTGGGGATGGCCCATTCCTGTTCCAGCATGTCTTCACACCAGTGCACAAAGCAAGGTCCACAAAGCCATGGATGAGCAAGTTTGTGGAAGACCTTGACCTGTATAGAGTCCTGACCTCAACCCAACAGAACATCTTTGAGAACTGTTACGAGCAAGGACTTGGTGACAGTGGGAAGGAAAAGGCACGTTTTAACACAAAGTAACAGTCAGACTCAGGGAGGGGAAGTCATCTGCTGTAGGTCCTAATAACGAAACTCGTACAGTAACAGACGCTTTGTGTTGAGATGTGGCATCTGCTCATGTGTGACTCAGCAAGTGGTTTCTGTTCAAACAAGTTAATAAATAGAATAGAATAGAATAGAATAGAATAGAATAGAATAGAATAGAATAGAATTCAACTTTATTGTCATTGCACATGCACAGGTACAGGGCAACGAAATGCAGTTTGCATCCATCCAGAAGTGCTTTAGTGATATAGATATATTACAATATATATTAGCGATAATATAGATATGTGAGTATATTACAGAAATGGGTCTATTATGGTATGTTATAATGTACACGGTATGAAGTATGTTGTGAATATTCTATAACTATAAGTATGTACAGGCTGTAGTGAGTACAAGCTATGTACAGGATATGAATATAAATATGAAAAACTATACAGAATATGAAATAAATAACTTTACAGAATCTGGGATATACAGCTATACAGAAATGTGAACTATGCAAGTTGTAAACAGTTGTAGGATTAAAAATTATCGAATGTACAGAATGATTATTTACACAGAGCTATACAGTAGTGCAGTTAAGATAAGTGAGGGTGTAGATAGTTTCTACAGAGGCTATATAAAGTGCTAGTGGTTGTGAGTGGTGGTTCAGTCCATGTTATTATTGTGTTTGAGGGTACAGTTGTCCATTGTGGGTGTGTGTATGTTCAGTCCATGAGTTTAACGTGGGTCAGATGTCAGGAGGCAGAGTTCAGGAGTCTGACAGCTGTGGGGAAGAAGCTGTTCCGTCAAGCGCAGTGCAGCATTCTTCCTGTGCTGATATGAATCATCATGTTCAACCAGTTGTCTGTTTCTGTCTTTCTTGCTCACCTTTATAACCGAAATCGTTTTAGCAACAAAGTCTTTATTTAATACACTTTGCATCTCCATCTTAAAATAGTTGCAGAGGCCACGTTAGTCTTCACGAGTCACAGCAAAAGCAACAAAAATGTCTTCTTCATCATCTTTTGGCTGCTCTCTTTAGGGGTCTTGACATTGGATCATCAGCCTCCATCTCACTCTATTCCTAGCTCGGTCACCGGTCCTGTCAGTGTCCTCTTTCACTACATCTATGAACCTCCTCTGACCTCCTACTCTTCAACATCGTTTGTACAGTACATCAACTATCCCTCCTTTGCACATGTCCAAACCATCTCAGCCTTGTCTCTCTGACTTTGTCTCCAATTCACTCAACCTGAGTTGGAAACAGTGATACCAACAAAACGACAGGAGGACAATGAAAAGAATCTGAGCACTGTGTCCAATCTGTCTCCACATCACAGCAGGTCTCACTTCTGCAAACCTTTCCGTTTCATTCTTTCTCTGATTCTTCTTTCACAAATCCCCCAGAGACATTCGTCTCCACCCTGTTTGTGCTCTCTTCTTCACAACTAAATTAAATCAAGTATTGCAAATATAAATATATATTTTTAAAACAAAAAAACATTCAGTTCCAAACCCAAATTACACTGGTTCATCCAAAATAGAAATCCTGGCGTTTGCATGGATGAAAAATAGTCCCAAAGTGACAGCAACCAGCTCCAGGGTCGACAAGACTTTGTGGCAAAAGGAGGTTTGTGTTTAATATTTGTTTTCTGCTCTCATGCCTTTGCCGAGATATTCAGTTGCTCTTTATCGATTAGAAGAAAAAGATATACTGTATACAATGTGAAAATAGAATTTTCAACAAAAGAACAAAGGGCGCAGTTTGTTTCAAATTAGAGCTCACAGCCTCACACATGTGGGTCTGCAGCTTATTCTTCTGATCTAGTTGAAGTGGTAGAAAAGAAATAAAACGAGGACGCGTAAATCATTCCGAATATTTCCCGCGTTAAAAATATTTTTTCTGACCATTCTTATTGCAGACCTTCACACCGACCGCGTAATTTCACTGGACGATTTCTTTTTACCTTTATTTTTCGAAACAAACTCCATTTTCACGGTTTGTCGGATCCGCATAAACAGATCTGACCGATCGGATCACTGCATTTGGCAACAAGTGCGCTCATAGTTGAAATCGTGCACCTGTGCTGAGTCACATGGAAATGATAATACATTTTTAAAATCCCATTTTACCTCAAACACACAGCTGAACACCACTCCGGCCCATTTGGCTCTCTGAAACGATTTCTCTGCAGGCCTTTTCACACCTGACCAGGGCCGTGCAGAGAGGTTTAAAGGGGCGGGTGCTCAAAGTTAAAAAGGGGCACATTGAACCAGGCTGAATAACAACAACACACATTCATCAAGAATCTAATATGGGAAGGGCAGGGCTGTGTTGATCTGAGACTGTAGACATTAAAAAGTCCATAGGAGAGATGGTAGCTGATTAAACAAGTGTCATGAGATAATAACAAAATGCAAAGATTGGTGACAGCACTTGGAACCATAAGGCAACGAAAAACTGTGAGAAATAATTTAGGCTCTGCCTGTGAATCACTCTTTGCTTCTCTTCTTCCTTCCTTCCCATCATTTCATATATCACTCTCCACTTGCTGTCTATGTGAGAACAAGGCACAACTTGCTATTGCAATAAACTATAATCTAATTATCCACACCTAACAACTGTTGCACTTATTCTATAATAAAATGATGACAGAAAAATGTTATAGCACTGCCTTTAGTAGCCTCACACAGCTCCTACTGTTTCCTCCTCATGTCCTTACCAGCCATGTCTGGACAATGTTATGTCATGAGTAATATTTTTTTAAATCCAGCTAAATAAAACACACACACGCACGCACACACAGTGACATTTTAGACCTTCTTCAGAGTACTGTATATACTATGGGCATCTCGGTGCTGATCCAGAATCCTTACATTATTATTTATTACTAGAGCTACAATAATAAAGCAATGAGGAGGGGGAAGTAATAAATATGAAATAATGTCATTATGATGATTCCATTTGTTTCACTATCCACTCTGTGCAAGGGCAAAGCTTATTACATTTTTAAACTGTAGAGATACAATAATTTTACTGCTGTAAAATCCAAATTTTGTCTTATTTAAAATAGAAATCTAATATAATCTGCTTTTTTAAAAATATATTATAATTATAATAATGCATAATTATGTGGACATGCACATTAGACCGTTTTTTAGTGAAATATAATCCCTCCAGAAAGGCAGGAAAAGCCGGAAACTTACTTTAAAACTAAATATGTTCTAAATACTTTAAAACTAAATTTGTTCCCTAAAACGGTGACAGAGCTACAGACCCATGACAGCCTTACACAGGTAGCCAGCAGCTGTGACCGGTGTTCCAGATCTACTGGCGTTTAGATCAACTGGCGTTGGTCGAACAGATGTGTGGCAGTCTTGCGTTTCAGTAGCTCCTACCGACAAACCAGCAAAAAAACGCCAAATGTGTCATCTGTGACACTTGTGAGGTTGTCTCAAACACACTCCGTCAGTCTTGATGCTGTTGAACAACAAAATGTTTAAAAATGTGGCGAGTTTACCTGGTGATATCCTCATGCGCGACGCGATCGCGAAAACAGCAAACAAGTAACACCACGCCGATGTTGTTCACAGGACAGCAAGAGTAAACGATCGGGAGACTCTTGTCGTCGTTATCGTTCCCCTCGCACGGTTTATTTCTCCGAATTCAGCGTTTTTGCTTCACAACTACAGCGTGCTGTTTACTTTGTGCACTAACATGGAGTCGAGTCAGCCTACATTTGTACAAAATTCCAAATTATATACACAAAGTCATAGAAATCACTACTCCAATTGGTCATCATGATTTTGATATTCTCTTTTTCCATAACAATGAAATACGCCTTGGACAAATATGACACATCAATATTTCATTAGTGTTGTCACATCACATCCTGTAAGCATCGTCTGTCTGTGTCTTTTCCCTGAAAATGAATATTTCCAGCCAATATAGGCAATTCATCAACATGGCTGGAGTTATATACAGTCTGTATAAGTGTGGTTAATCTAATGAACATTTGTAAGGAGACGGCAGTTACTGTGAATTCACAGCAGTTACACAGTGATTAGTAATAAACAGCCAGTGAGAGTGAGTGGATATGACTGTTCCCACCACTAACACATGACCATAGCCCACTACTAGATTAACTTGTGACACATCTGCACCTGCTGCTATGATCACATTGAGTAGAGGCTGAGTGGCTGCACTTACCCCTGGTACATCCAAATCTACCCACAAACATGTTGAAAGATGCAATGCCAGCAATGTGGATTGTCAACACTAAAAACGATCGGTAAGCAAAGACAACAGGGATCAATTTTTTCTGTTTATTTAGCACCCACAACATTTGTAGTCGCCTTCTGCACAGGGGAAGTCCACACACACCGTGTGGTACCACTTTCCACAGAAGGTGCAATCTGCAAGATTGAATGAGATTGTCAGGGTCATTGTCTGACTGTTTATTACTAATCACTGTGTAACTGCTATACATTCACAGTAACTGCCATCTCCTTATAAATGTTTATTAGATTGACCACACTTATGCAGACTGTATATCACAACCAACTCTAACATGTTTGTTTGCAGAGGGAAGACACAGGCAGACTACGCTAACGACATGTGATGTTACAACACTGGTGAAATATTAGTGTGTTCACGACATTTTTCGTATGGGCAAAAGTATTGATATCAGGATGGTGATTCTTATGTGTATGTCATTTGGCATTTTGTACAAATGTAGGCTGATAATAAATACATGATATCATTTCATTCATTTCAAAGGTTTATTTGCATGACGCACAAACAGACACAATTGAAAGGTACAAATGTGCATGACACGAATTCAAACGTGGTGCAGATGTGTCACAGGTTGATCTGGCTGTAGGCTGTGGCACTTGGCCAGAGGTGGCGCTGGTTGACTCGACTCCATGTTAGTGCACAAAGTAAACAGCACGCTGTAGTTGTGAAGCAAAAACGCTGAATTCGGAGAAATAAACCGTGCGAGGGGAACGATAACGACGACAACAGTCTCCCGATCGTTTACTCTTGCTGTCCTGTGAACAACATCGGCGTGGTGTTACTTGTTTGCTGTTTTCGCGATCGCGTCGCGCATGAGGATATCACCAGATAAACTCGCCACATTTTTAAACATTTTGTTGTTCAACAGCATCAAGACTGACGGAGTGTGTTTGAGACAACCTCACAAGTGTCACAGATGACACATTTGGCGTTTTTTTTTGCTGGTTTGTCGGTAGGAGCTACTGAAACGCAAGACTGCCACACATCTGTTCGACCAACGCCAGTTGATCTAAACGCCAGTAGATCTGGAACACCGGACCGCTAAAAATGCGCGTGCTCTTTGTGAGCTCGTTCCCGGCTCGTAACCAGCGCGTTCTGCCGTCAAGGGCGAACAGACAGGACTCCGCACGCCCACACACATAAAAATAATAATAATAATAATTTTTTTTAAAGTTGCCTCAATAAAAGGGCACTTTGGGCACCCATCAGGAAAGGGGCGGGTGCTCAAGCCCCTCTAGCCCCTCTGCAGTACGATTTTGTTCAAGAACTAACCCTATTGGTTTAAGGCTTCTCACAAAAAGAAATAAATAAAATAAAAAACAAACAAACATTCAATTCCTTCTTTTTTTTATCTTTTTTAATTTTTATTTTTGCAAGAGATGTCATGAGGCGTCCTCTGTCTTACGCGGAAACCACTCGCAGTTCCGGATTTGGGCGAGGAATTCAATTTCACAAAAGCTTTGCCTCTGATCTGTGACACGTTTGTTTAGGTTCAAACAAGAATCTGTAAAAGTGAAGTGGGCTGTTGCGATTCGTCAGAATGTGTCTGTGATTTTTTTTTTTTAATTTTAAAAATGCTTTCTTTAACAAATAACTCCCACGGGCAGCCGTCTGTCCGTCTACAGTTCAGCTTGTGCCAAAAAGTCACTTCCGAAGTGTTTTTATGTCTGTCTTTACTTCTGTTACTAAATAGACTGAACATGATTAACGAAAGGGTTTTATATAAAATTAAGAAACTACCTGTTTTACAAGTATATTTGTGGCTATGCGTTATTGTACCATACCACTTAAAGTCCCTCCCGGACAGATCGCTCTTAAAAGCACATTTTTTAATATCTAAAAAATGTGCTTTATTTAACATTTTTAATATCAAAAATAATTTTTACCCTTTGATAAAAAGAAAAAGCCACTTTACCATAAACTAACTGCAGCTTTTGCAACAGGAATATTCTTCTGGCTCGTTTTTTTGGCAAATACTACAGGTGGTCAGGGTTTCAATCACATTTTGCTGGGCTGTTGCTGTCTAAAGTTGAACTATTTTGTAGGAAGGATTTGTATGAAAATGAACGGTTTTTAGTATCATCCAAAGAGTGCGCATCTCCACAAGTTTGTGTGTTCTGTCTTTGCCTGATCTCTGTTCGTTTGTTTGCTTTAATGGAGTGAAACCCACACTCACCCGCAAACAGAAACCATCTCAGTAACCGGCAACGGTCACGGCCCACTCTAATGTGCCCCACTTCAGGGCGCACCGTCTCTTTCATCATCATCTTTCATCATTTCTTGTGTGTCTTTTTTTTTTTTTTTTTTTACTTTTACCAGCAAATGTTAAGCGGTAACCTCATCGAAAAGCTCACCTCTTTTAAATTGTTGCTTTTTTTCCCTTTTTTTTTTTTTAAATTGTATCTCTGATAAAATCGTGATTGTGCCAAAACCCCTGGAGGCAAACTGTTGCCAAAGCCAGGTGTGTTTGACTTTATAAGACGGTTAAAGGCAACTTAACTCCAAGTAATAAAGCAGGATCTCAAAGCACTGCACTCAAACAACATAATATATTAAACATATAATAATATAAAACTAACTTTAAGTATGACGTATTTTTCTTATACTCTTTCTGACCACATGGCCCTTTAGAATAAAAGTCACAGAAACTTTCCAATGAAACACAAGCTGAACAACTCCAAACATTAATTAGATCAAGACGTAATTAACGAAAGAGAAAAATTAAGCTTACTGTTGATTCATACATTGAAGAAGAGAAAGAAGACTCTGCGCTCCACATCTGAAAGACTGAAAAGGCGCGTGAGCTGCTCAGGAGGCTGAACAGGCGGGAGGGGGGGAGGAAACCACCCCCGTTCACCAACGATATTCTGCCCTCTCACGTCCCTCTCTTTAATATAAGCAAACACGTTGGAGTCGAGCACAGCGCATAGATGCTGATAGATACCACAGTTGACTCTAGATTTGGATAAAATAAAACCGTCAAAGCAGCCAGTAGGCTTTTATTATGAAGGGCCAGAATCAGAAGCAAAGGCTTTTACATGCCATTTTTATGGAAATAAGAAGCATTCTTAGATTTTTTTTTTCTAATCCAATTAAAGTTTGCCTAACAGGGGGAGAGAAAAATCAGACAGTGGTAACACAACTAAACACAAAATACAGGTTATACATGAAGGCGCTTAATATTAACGGGAGGCGGAAAAATCCAAGCCTACACGGCACTGTGTGAAAAACATTGTTTGTTTTAATCTAATAACTGATTGGGCCACCCTTAACAGCAACAACTGCATTCAAGCACTTGTGATAACTGGCAAAGAGTCTTTTACAGCGCTGTGTAGGAATTTTGGACCACTCATCTTTGCAGATCAGATTCAGTCACATTGGAGGGTTTTCAAGATTCCAGTCAGAGCTTGATTGACTAGGCCACTTGATAACAAACACCTTCAGTTAGAAACTCCATGCTGTGTTTGCGCTATCTTTGTCTGATATTTAAATTTGCTTGATGAGATGATGTGAAGAACATGCAAAGAAAAGAAAAGAGCAAATCAGGAAGGGGACAGCGATTTTATGCAGTGGATCACAGAGATGGGATCGTATTTTGTACTGGCTTTTTGATACATAAGGACATTAAAATGGCAGGTACAACTGCATTGAGGAGCCACAAAGGTTTGCATTACAAAATTCATAAACATAATGAACCTCAAATTAGTCCAAAAATCACAAGAGGACAACATGAAAGCCTCACAAAATTTAAATTACAGACAGAAAGAGATGAATTACTATATGAAGGATGTTACAGTCTATCCAACAGGTGAACATAATGCATCATTTCGAGATATGAGGCAGAAAGAAGCCACTCAAAATTTCAGAAAGGTGAAAAAATACATCTAACATACGTTGACCCTTTGTTAGCACTTGAAACCAGGGGCGATTTTAGCCCATTTTTGGGGGTGCTGAAGCACTTGGTTGAGACGTAACATTTTAACAACAAAAGTATATTTACTTATATTTACCCCCCCCCCCCCCCCCCCCAAAAAAAAAAGAAGAATGGTTTGTTCCAGCTCTCCAGCACCCTTGCTGCCAGAGCGATGGTGGCTGAGACGCAGCGGAGCGGAGGTGTAAGTGCCTGGCTTAAAACAAGACATATTAACTGCATTTAACCTTCAGTTACTTTTTATATAGTTAGGTAGGCGTCAGGCCATGTTTCTTTTTAACTGAAAAACATTACACCAGGTAACCTGCAGTGTTGAAAACTTTTCCGACAATATTTGCTACCCTACAATCCGTCCTACTCTGTAGTAAAATCAGCGACATTTGATCGTCCTGTTGCTCCCATTGAAATATATACAGCCTATTTAAAATCTAAAACTTTAAATTGTCCGTAGCCTACTGTTGTTACCACTGTCCTGTTGGAAATGGATACTAACTAGCTGACTGACTGAATGCCCATTAACCTGATAACTCCTATTGTGTGTGTGTGTGTGTGTGTGTGTGTGTGTGTGTGTGTACACAGAGACAGCCAGGTTCATAATGGATATAAGGAAGTTTTTGTTTTTTTTTAAGAAAAGGAGCCACATTCAGGTAAAAGTGTAAAATCAAATGATCCATCAATCAAGAATAATGTTGGATCAGTGTTTCAATGTTTATATCTTTTATTAGATGTTCATGTGGTTTGGTTATTTGCCTTTTGGTTTAAAGTACACTGAGAGAGGACTTTTTGTTAGTGATCTTAATAGAATTTTTTTCATATTAATGTAATTTTTCATCTAATTGAATCTACTTGTGTATGATTGTCAGTCCAAAGAGGGGAGGTGTAAAGGTCCCGTTTTGTTTATTGATCTAAGCCTGAACAGCTACGCGTACTGTCCAGTAGAGCAGCGGTCCCCAACCCCCGGGCCTCGGACCGGTACCGGTCCGTGAGTCGTTTGGTACCGGGCCGCGAGAGTTGAGGCTCAGGTGTGAAATGTATGGTTTTCAAGGTTTTTATCGGTTTTCAGCGTTATTTTGTTATCGTTTTTATCGTTAACTCGGTTTTCCTGGGTCTTTTCATGTGTGTTATGAGTAAATCTTCTTTTTTTCGGTACCGGTACTCGTTTTATTTTGTTGTATTTATCCGCGACACCTTAAAGGCCGGTCCGTGAAAATATTGTCGGGCATAAACCGGTCCGTGGCGCAATAAAGGTTGGGGAGCACTGCAGTAGAGGGCTCTGTTGCTTAGTTAGCGGCAAGCTGCACTTCCAGCTCAGACCGGTTTTGTGGCGCACATGTCCCAGTAGGCAGCTCTCAATGAAGCGCAAAGCAGCGTGATACCGGACTCTAGCGAAATTAACAATTTGCAGCCCTTGGAATGCGGAGCGAGGTACATGTTTTAAGTTGTATTTGTTTGCTTAATTGATATTTTGTTGTATTTTCTGCTTTATTTGAGTTCATATTTGTAATAAGCGTCTAAGAAAATGTATTTTGTGCTTCTGTTTAGTTTTCACGGTGCATTGGCGCACCTCAGCACTGTTAGATTCTGAATGAATCTCAAAGTAAAAATTACTGCACCCGTCGAGGCTCTCTCTATTTCTTCCTTGGTCCGAGGGACTGCTACAGGAGGAGAAAGTACAAGGTCAGGAAGATCCAGGTAAGAAAACAGACAGGGAACAGTGACAGGCAAAACAGAAACTGTTAAACTGACAAAGAGAAAAAACTGATTTCACACAATCTGGAAGTTGTGTCCTCCCTATATTAAAGCTGCTACACAGAATCTGCAAAACAAACTGGGTTGAAGCATTTTTGACCCTCTTTAACAACATTCCAACAAAACATTATCATTGATTGCGGAGATTAAAATTAATGATATATTTTTATGTGGTTCAGCCACAACTCTACTGAAACCTCAGCCAGTAATAGGTCGGCCAACTTTTGGACCGTCCAGTTGTCTGTATGACTGCCGCTGTACGTACATCACATTTGCACACTATCAGAAAGTGCCAAATGGTGCCCTGGTGGAGTGAGGAGCTGTAAAGAGAAGCAGATGCTCTGTTTATATTCTAAAAATGTTTTAAGCTTGTTTCAAAGATTCTGTACTGCAGCTTTAAATGTTTTTTAAAAGCACACATACACTTATCAGTGTTTCTCAAACTTTTTACAGTGTGTACCACCTGATAAAAATGTCAAGCTCTCCTAAGTACCACTATGAAAGCATGAAAGTCATAAACCTTTAAACACAAAATTATTATTATTAAATTAGTAAAATTAGTATCTGCAGTAAAGATTTTTTCATACACTGAATACATTGTACCACAGGCAAAGTTGCCTCCATCTTAATAGTTTTTTATTAATATTTTGTAATAATTTATTCTGTTTTGGGAGTTTTTTATATGTATCTGTATTATACTGTTTACTTTTTGCATTTCACCCCCATGTCATACTGTGTATGGTTGTGTGTGTGTGACAAATAAAATTTGAATTTGAATTTTTACTCACTATTGGTGTCATTCATTGTCCCCCCCACCCCCAGTAATTACGGTTAGGATATATATATATATATATATTTTTTTTTATTCCAATACATTCTTCTTTTGCAGAATTTAAATAACCTTTATCAGATTTGATGGTTTTGTTCCAGACTTTTCAAAAAAGTGTTCTGGTTTTCTTTCATGAATGTGGGGATTCAATTGTGTTAAAATGTACAAAACAGTGATGTCATGTTTTGTGACGAGGATCCAGGCAGAGAGACTTGATGAATTTAAGAATCTTATGATTTAATAAAGAAATTTGCAGACTTGCACAGAGATGGTAAAATTTTGATGACTGGTAACAGAGACGAAGACAACAGATGACAAGGACAGGGAGGAACAGGTGTTTAAATGCACCAAGGAGACAGTCATAGTGAACTCGGGACAACTGGAGACATTTAAGGATGCAGGGACTGAAAGAGACAGGGAAGAAGTCTCATCGTGACATGTAAAGTTTATCTTGCTTGGCTGGGCAGCTCTCTGGGTGCTCAGCACCCCCAAAGCTCTGATCCTAGAATCGCCCCTGCTTGAAACTAATTTTATCAACGGAAGATTCCTATTTTTGAAGGCTGTAAATATTAAACTTTGTGAGACAGTGAATACCAGCTGGTAACAGTAAAGTACAAATGTACTGTTCACCAGCCGTAGATAAACATCATTACTACTAACGATGGCAGTCGCTTCCAGAGCGTTAAGGATGGATCAGCTCCCCAACTGCTCCACGTTTCATCCTACTTTGACTTCAGGAACTTTATGCAGTACGTATCCCACACCTCCCCAGTGCACCAAAGAAAGAAAGAAAGAGGGCAAACACGTGATTGATCTCTCCTTAAACATAGGACGACACATCATCTCATGGTTTTTTTTTTTGTTGTTGTTTTTTTTTATTCTTACTAAAGAGATGTAGCAAAGGTGCTATCAGTGTTGTACTGCAAGTATTCACCAAAATGTAACTTCATTGGCAGCTGTCATGTAGTGGAGAGCCAACATTGTGATTTTAAAACGCTGCATAAACAAGATAAGGATCGCGTTTACAGTTAGCCGCATGCTAACAGCCGCCAACTGGTTGTTTGTGTCACGGCTGCACAGCAGTCGTGTGGTGAATTGAGTAAAGGATCCAAGATGCAGGCACTGACTGGGGTGCGAGTGAATATTTATTTGCAGAGGTGATAAGGGGACAAAAACAGGAGGAGCAGAGCGGGGAGTAAACCAACCTAAACTGGGGAAAACTAAAGAACTCAACTTAAACCAAACACGCACAGGGGGAGGAACAAAATACACAATGAAAGATGGCGGAGAGACGCAGACTAAACACCAGGTTACACAGAATGATGCAGACGGACACGGAGTTAAACAGACGACGCGACAGAGAGCACAGGAAAACACAGGGCTTAAATACACGGGGAGTAATCAGGGAATGGGCCACAGGAGGGAGACACAGCTGGGAGCAATAAGGCTAACGAGACAGGGGAGAGGTAAAACTGAACACACTGACATGAGACATGAACTTTCAGAATAAAACAGGAAACTAACAGACACAGAGAATCAGACAGGACACTGAACATGACAGGCAGACTCATGAGCAGACACAATAACACCATGGACAGACAGAGGGAACACAGAAGTGGGAGCAGGCAGGCAAAGAACAGAAACCTAACAAATGGCAAAATCACAACAGAATACACACTCGGAATGAACAAAAGCATAAGGAAACACAAAACACTGAGTCCTCAGACTCAGGACCATGACAGTACCCCCCCCCCCCCCCCCCCCCTTCAAGGGCTGGCACCCGACAGCCCAACAGAAACACAAAAACGGACCAAAACCAAAAAAACCCCCCACGAACCAAAAAACAGAAAACGACCCGACCAGGGCGGGCGGTGAGGGTCCAGGACGGAGGGACACAGTCCGAAAAGGCCCAGACGGACAAGGTCAGGGGGCCGACCCGGAGGCCAAAACAGTTCAGTTCCGGGGGCCGACCGTGTGAAAGGCAGCGGCAGTGGGGCAGGTCCGGAGGCCGGCCACGTGGAAGGTAGTGGCGGCGTTCAGGAGGGCGTTCAGGAGGGCGTCCACGGTGGCGGAGATGCCCAACAAGCGGCCTGGCAGATGACCGACGATGTGGAGGTGGTAGTAGGGGACCTGAAGGCTGCGTGGCCCCTGCAGCCCCAGGCGAAGCGGAGGCTGGACCAGACGAGGCGGAGGCGGAGGCTGGACCAGACGAAGCTGATGAGGACGCTGAAGCAGAAGCTGGACCAGGCGAGGATGATGAGGATGCTGGAGCCGGACCAGGCGATGCTGATGAGGATGCTGGAGCCGGACCAGGCGATGCTGATGAGGATGCTGGAGCCGGACCAGGCGACGAGGATGAAGACACGGAGGCTGGACCAGACGAGGATGAAGACACGGAGGCTGGACCAGACGAGGATGCAGAGGCTGGACCAGACGAGGATGCAGAGGCTGGACCAGACGAGGATGCAGAGGCTGGACCAGACGAGGATGAAGACGCTGGACCAGACGAGGATGAAGACGCGGAGGCTGGACCAGACGAGGATGAAGACACGGAGGCTGGACCAGACGAGGATGAAGCAGTGGCTGGACCAGACGAGGATGCAGAGGCTGGACCAGACGAGGATGAAGACACGGAGGCTGGACCAGACGAGGATGATGAAGCAGTGGCTGGACCAGACGAGGATGATGAAGCAGTGGCTGGACCAGACGAGGATGCAGTGGCTGGACCAGACGAGGATGCAGAGGCTGGACCAGACGAGGATGCAGAGGCTGGACCAGACGAGGATGCAGACACGGAGGCTGGACCAGACGAGGATGAAGACACGGAGGCTGGACCAGACGAGGATGAAGACAAAGCAGATGCTGAAACCGGACCAGGCGAGGCCGAAGACTCTGAGGCCGCAGCAGGCGAGGGTGATGAGACTGCAGTTGGTGATGAGACTGCAGCTGATGGCTGGACGGGCTCCTCGGGCCCCCCAGCAAAAACAGTCTCAGACCCAGTGGGCACTGGAGCCCCTGGCACACACAGAACAGAACCAGCAGGCACACGGGCCTCTGGCAGAGACAGAACAGAACCAGCAGGTGCGGAGACCTCTGGCAGGGACAGAACAGAACCAGCAGGCACACGGGCCTCTGGCAAACACATGGCAGACTGCAGCTGCACAGAGCATTGAGTCTGCTCAGGCAGCGACGGCTGGGTGCGGTCCTCAGCTGGCTTCTTGACCGCCAGGGGTCCAGAGTCTGCTGGGGGCTGAGACCCAGCCTCTGGGGAGGCCCTGGGGCGAGTAACAGTCTCTAAATTAGCCAGTTTCTGAGAAACTAGAGTGGTTTTAATGCGTTTGTCTCTCCGCTCAAAATGGGTGCTAGGAACGGGGTTCAAAATGGGTGGCACAGACACAGCGTCCAGTATGGAGGGAGCGGGTGACCGGGCTAATGGAATAGATGCAGGCTGGGCTAATGAACTGGCTAAAGGCTGATGTACAGGTTGAAGTGAGACTGGAGTTGGTGGTGGAGTGGATGAAACACAGTCAGTTACTTGTGAGAGGTTAGTTACCACGAAGGTAGGTAAACACCGTGTACTGTCTTTACCCTCCCCATGAACAGCCCCAGAAAACACAGTCCCAGAAGCACCAGCGTCCTTAAAACTCACCACAGCTGGTTGCACAGGAGTCCCTGAATCCGGCTGTGGGGTGAAGCGCCGGTGGCGCGAATGTTTCCTCCCCACCGCTGACGGCTCCGTCAGGCAGGGAAAATCCTCTGGGGGGTCGGGCCGTGAAACCTCCGGTGGGTGAATCTGAGACGGATGCTTTGTGGCGGTCATAGTCCATTGTTGCTGGGCAGAATCCGCTACTTCCCGAGCTTGCACCGCTTCCCGGGCTTTATGCAGCTCAGCGATTAAGTCTGTAAATCCCCGGACCTGGTGGAGATAAGGATTTCCGGCCAGGATAGCCTCAACGGCATTTATCCCCACAACCTTCGCTCGTGCATTGGAGGTGTGGGTTACCCAGTCCACCAGGCGTAGGGCACGTGTGAGGTCGCTCTCCCCGGCCAAGACCGCTGGATCCATCTTGTGGTCGCGTCGTACTGTCACGGCTGCACAGCAGTCGTGTGGTGAATTGAGTAAAGGATCCAAGATGCAGGCACTGACTGGGGTGCGAGTGAATATTTATTTGCAGAGGTGATAAGGGGACAAAAACAGGAGGAGCAGAGCGGGGAGTAAACCAACCTAAACTGGGGAAAACTAAAGAACTCAACTTAAACCAAACAAGCACAGGGGGAGGAACAAAATACACAATGAAAGATGGCGGAGAGACGCAGACTAAACACTAGTGATGGGACGTTCTGTATCGAGGCTTCGGAGCGTGTGTCGAGTAATGGAGGGGGCGTTTCCGCGAAGCGCGTATCGAGGCTTGCTTCATTTATGGGAGGAGCTGAAAATGATGACGTCCGAAGCCTCGCTGCCCGGCTGTACCACGTGACTGGTTCATGAAGTGGTTCGAACTTTGCCGCGAGATATGACAGCGATATAAACCCCTCAGACTTCATTCAAAAATGTGGGTATTTGATGGAGAGTTGCGGTTAGTGAGAGTTTGGAGACCGTTTGGAGGTTTATGAGAGTGAGGAGAGAAAGTCAGGAGAGAATGGAGCCAGCTAAGAAGAGGAGGATGTCCTCCCCTGTGTGGGAACATTTTGATCTTATTCCTCCCAACAAGGTATGTAAATTTCTACAGAAGATGTATTTTCATGATACTGATGGTGCAATACAATTTATGTTGAGCTGTCTTGACTTTTGTACAAGGTGAAGTGTTTGCTATGTGCCAGGGAGCTGGGATATGACAACAACAACACCTCATCCATGCTTAGGCACTACAGAGCTTTGCATGAGAATAAGGGGGACACCGATCGTGGAGCAAGACCAGGTGAGCCATCAAATGTCATGATAATATAGCATGCAGTAATGTTACTAAATGATATAACAATATTATACAGCTGTAATAAGTTACGTATGTGATATTTATATTTGTGCTTTATCTTTATTGTCTTTCCTCAGGAGAACAATCTCAAATAGATGAAGACCTGGTTAGCATGGTGATTGAGGACTCCCAGCCATTTAGCATTGTGGAGGACAAAGGATTCAAAAGATTTGTTAAATCATTAAATCCTAGCTATGTTCTCCCCACTAAAAAGGTCATAAAAGCAGTGACAATTTAGTTTTTACAGAATAAAATGTGAACAGTGTGTAGCTGTCCATACCTCAACGTTACAAAAGCACAACCACTGTCCACACCCCAACCACACCTCACCTCACAGTAAATGATCATTTCCATTTCAAGCATTTCCAAATAATCATTTCCCATACTGCCACTATAAATATACACAGTATACTGCATCACTACAATATACATGTTTTACACACTCCTTTTGTTGTTGACATTTACAGGCTGTGTGCAAAATGCCACACTCTTCAAATTCATGCCAGCTATTATTTTTACGTCCAGTAGGTGTCCTGCTAGAGCAAATGAAGCTTCATGAAGCTTCGCGTTGGGGTGAACCAATTGGATGAAAAGCTTCAGTGCTTCATGGGGCTTCATCTGCCCATCACTACTAAACACCAGGTTACACAGAATGATGCAGACGGACACGGCGTTAAACAGACGACGCGACAGAGAGCACAGGAAAACACAGGGCTTAAATACACGGGGAGTAATCAGGGAATGGGCCACAGGAGGGAGACACAGCTGGGAGCAATAAGGCTAACGAGACAGGGGAGAGGTAAAACTGAACACACTGACATGAGACATGAACTTTCAGAATAAAACAGGAAACTAACAGACACAGAGAATCAGACAGGACACTGAACATGACAGGCAGACTCATGAGCAGACACAATAACACCATGGACAGACAGAGGGAACACAGAGAAGTGGGAGCAGGCAGGCAAAGAACAGAAACCTAACAAATGGCAAAATCACAACAGAATACACACTCGGAATGAACAAAAGCATAACGAAACACAAAACACTGAGTCCTCAGACTCAGGACCATGACAGTTTGGATTCTGGTGGCATGCCATTTAATCTCAACTTTTCAAATGAATCCACTAAAACTTATCCAAGTACTAAAAACTATATTAAATTATTGTAAATAAAAGGACAAGAATTATCAGCTACATAAATATGTAATACATTTCTGATTAATAACACTCTTTTCTAATTCTGTCTTGTTCCCAGTTTGGCTCAAGCTGGCAACAAACAAATGAGAGTTCACACACAGCTTAATTCCATTGTCCAGTTAAATTAAATGTATTGCATATACAGTGTGCTTTATACAACCTTTAAAATCCATAGTCGGTCACCGTTTTTCCCAATCATCCTGCAAGACAGCCTGTGGGACACGAAGTGGTGGTTTTTGATATGGGTGACATGGGCTGTTACCAAGGGTGGTGTTCTGGGAATATATCCTACCTCACAAACCATCCTACCCGTTGTTTCTGTGCATATGCTGTGCGTAACACAAACCCCTAATTTACAGGGGGTTAGGGGTTGATTAGTCAGAAGTCGCGTCAAATTATAATAGGGGTAGAAACGATGTGCCAAAGTAGGTCGGTTTCTCAGAACAGCGGCATCATGGGCATCGGCAAAAGAAGTTTCTTGCACCCATGCTGCCCTGACATCATGCCAGCGCATTTTGGGGATTGCATAGGCACCGATCACCGATCGGACAAACGTCATAAATTCTGACAAAATGAATTGCTTTGGACTGCACTATCATTGGTAGAAGATAGGGGGATAGAAAATGTGCCAGTGAGCGTTAGGTGATCCAACTTTCCAATTGCCGTGCTGAAAGACTATTTCAAACAAAATCCAACAGCTTTATGACACTGAAGCAAGCAAATTTAGATGCAATCCAGACAGCCCTGCTAATATGGAGGAACAACTCCAGGAGCAAACAAGACTGGGCGCCACTGAGCAGCCACTTCCCTGATGACCTACAAAAGCTGCTGATGAAAACAAGCGAGGAGGAGCAGTGAGCATATAGGGTGGGCAGTCACATTCTGTTTTACTAGAATTTTACTAGTAAGCAAAGGCATATAGATGACTTTGTCCTGAAAAGAGGCTTATGCACCTCTCAAATGGCTCTAATGGCCGGTATTGTATACAATATTTACATAACATTATGTCAAAGATAACAGCAAGCCTCACTCCAGAGCATGTCCACTGTAAACCTGAATTCATGAACTAAATCATCTGTAAACTTTGGAAATGTGTTATTTTGAACTGAAAAATAAAATGTTTTGGATTTAATCTAAAGATTTATTTGAACTTAAGGACAGAAGCCATTTTTAATTTCCTATTTGCACATCGTTTTTTGTTTAAATACTAGTAGCACTTTAATTTGTTTTACCTAACATTTGTATTCTTTTAATTTTTTATTCTTTCAGTTCTATTGATTAATGTTTAAAATATATTTGTCTATCATTAAATTCTTATGTTTTATCATTCATTTAATTTGCTGTGGGATGAGACAATAAGGTAGCATCACGATTGGGCACACTTGAGCAGGTGAGGTGGAGCCTAGAACAGGAAGTTTGTCTACAGGAAGTGGCAGATGAGAGTTAGTGAGATAATTATTGACTAATCAAAAAGTTAATGACCTGAAAGTAGCACAACTTGAGATGTCACATGATTCAAATCAGCCAGGCCTTTATTTTGAATGGACCCACCACAAGCCCAAGCTTTGTCTTAAATGCAGTGTTTTTCTTCAAATAAATAAACACAATTATAGATATGGTTTTTACACTATTAACTAACCAATATTGTGTTTGGCTTTATTTACAGAAAAAAAGTATTTATTTTACTCCATTTGGTATTGTAATCGATTAATGGCAATTTCCTAAATAACTAATTTCTTACAAACATCAGGACAAGTTTTAAGCTTTTAACACTTTAATTCATCTATTTTCTTGAATTTGGTGCTGCACCACTGCTTTACATAGCAATGCTGTTGCAGGGAGAAAAATAACTGGAAGAAGCATTCTTATATCTTTAACAGTCTAACAAAAGTTTGCCTAACAGGGGGAGAAACAGAGGATACAGTATTGGACCGTAGCCTAAATCCAGGATAAAGAGGTTCAGTAATTGTAATTTTGAGGGTGTGGAGGTGGATGAGATTGTCTGAGATTCTGTAGAAGGACACAGTGCCAGCAAGACAGTCCACATACACTGCTACTCTGTTAGAAACAGAGGAGGAGGAGATGCGGCATGTTTTTTGCTTACTGTGCCACACAGAGTAACCACTGTCAGAGCACCTCAGACTCCAAGATTGATCATTTGATCCAAACCCACAGTCTGTTATGTGTCCTTTCCTTCTGATTCCTCTGTAACTCACTGATATTTCAATGTCTCCTCTCCACTCGACCTCCCAGTAACAGCGACCAGTCAGAGGATTTGTGCAGAGCAGCTGAGGACAGTCATCAAATCTGTCTGGATGATCAGGATATGACTGAATCTTCTTCACATGTGTCACCTTCCTGTTGTTGTCAGTCAGTTTGAGGTTTTTATTTACTGTGTTTTTGTCGATTGTGAGTGGACAGGAATCTGATGGAGAGAACAAACACAATCCAGCTGCAGTTATTGATCCATCATCTGTTCATTGATTGACACTTTGATGACGACTCCTGACATCAGAGGTGTGAATGAGTGATGTGACAGTTTGAAGATGGTTGAATGTGTGCTGCTTTGTTTTCATGAATCACATTAAAAACACACTTACACTTCCTCAGCCCTGGTGTCAACCATTGTTCTCCAGCAGGCTCCACCCTGAAAGGAGGAGAGGGTCAGACCAGCACAGTCTCTTTCAGCATGCACACAAGGCTCATACACATAGTTTATTATTCTCTAATAGTAATAGTAAATGAGGAATAGAAATAAATGCTTTCATCATGGCCAGAGTGCATAAAAAAATAACCACCTAAGGGCCAGATTAACTAATGTGTTGCTTCAGTCCAAACTCAGCAAAGTACTGTCAGGATTTGCAAGATTGCATGTAACATGTGGGAACTGATATTTTTGCACTAACCGCCTTGCATATAAACTTCTGGAAGTTCCTTTCTAAAGCTGCAAAATATGGGTGAAAAAACTACTTAGATCAACTGTGCAAACAGGTGTACTAATGTTTGCGTCATGCTGTTTGCACCAATATTTATTTGACATGGCAGCAATTATTGCTTGCACACGTAAAAGTGTGTTCTAGAAAAGAGAGATGTTTGTCCACTTGTGTCAGTTTATTTGAAATACCAGAAAAAGCTCTTTTAAAACATACATATTACACGGCGACCTAATTCTAAACTCGCTCACTGAACTCAGAGATGACTTGGGACCTCTGATTAAAAACTTTCAACTCTTTCATTCTTGGTATCAGGTTTTCTGTGGGAGAAATTTCATAGCATGAACAGTGAGGTTCAAAGTGAAACGGCTGAAGAAAAGAGAGGATGATAACAGTAACGACTTTGGACCCTGTTCTAAAAATAATAAGGCCCTTATTAGTCATCATGCAAATTCAGCTGCTAGCACTTTGTGAGATATTAATCACACACACAAACTTACAAAGAGGTCTGCAATCTGTAAATCTTTTTTTTTTTTCATATTTCATCTTTTTTTTAAAGATCCAGCATGGAAAAATGGTGGTACGGTAAACACACAGTGTAGAGTTAAACTTTTGTCAATCGGGGATTCACACAGGCAATCGCATCCACACCTACAGCAGATTTAGAAAGCCTGACAACATGACAGTATTTCTTCCTCCTTTAGACACTGTATGTGATTTCAACAGGCATCTCCATACCTGATATCCATTCTCAGCTGCTTCAGCTGCTTCTCTCCTGCCTCTCCTGGATGGTTATAGCTCAAGTCCAGCTCTCTCAGTTGGGAGTTGGAGCGCAAAGCTGAGGCCAGAGAAGTGCAACCATGCTCTGTGATTAGACAGCCTGACAGCCTACAGACACACAAAACAACATGACAGTGATTGCCTCATGTTATTGTCCAAGTCTTCACTGTGGTTCACATTGTTGTGTGTTGTGTACACATTTAATAATATACAGATATAGATATATCATCTTTACCCAAGATGCAGCACCTTCCTGTTAAAAGTTCTCCACAATCTCACAATATTGTGGCAAAAATAATCTTATATTGCATGCTGTTGTCATACCCCCAGGAAGTAGGTCCAGACTATGGTGTGTGTACATATATATATATATATATATATATATATATATATACACATATATACATATATATATATATACATATATACATATTTGGACAATGACACAAGTAAACTATTACAGATATATAATGGACATGGACATAATGTGTAGACTCTCAGCTTTCATTTCAGGGTATCCTCATTCAAACTGGATGAAGGGTTTATGAGTTTCAGCATCCTTAACATGTCCCAACATGTTTTTAAATGGAGCAAAAGTAATTGGAGAATTGACTCAAAAGCTATATCATGGGCAGATGTGGGCAATTTCTTCAATATGTCATTATCGGTTAAGGAGATAAAAGGCCTGGAGTTGTTTTGAGGTGTGGTGCTTTCATCTGGAATATTTTAATGTAAACAGACAACACGCAGCCAAAGGAGCTCTCCATGAAGGTGAAATAAGCCACCTTTAAACAGTGAAAACAGAAAAAACATATCCAAGATTTTGCTACAATACCAGGACTAGTGAAATCTACAGTTTGGTTCAACGAACGAACGAACGAACGAACGAACGAACGAAGGAAAGAAAGAAAGAAAGAAAGAAAGAAAGAAAGAAAGAAAGAAAGAAAGAAAGAAAGAAAGAAAGAAAGAAAGAAAGAAAGAAAGAAAGAAAGAAAGAAAGAAAGAAAGCAAGCACTGGTGAACTCAGTATTGCAAAAAGACCTGGACATGCACAGAAAACAGCAGTGGTGGATGATCGCATGATCATTTCCATGGTGAATAGAAACCCCTTTCACAACAGCCAATCAAGTGAATAAGACTCTCCAGGAAGTCGGCGTATCAATATCTACCATAAAGAGAAGACTGCATGAGAGTAAATACAGAGGGTTCACTGTAGGGTGGAAGCCACTCATAACCCTTAAAAATAGAAAGGCTAGATTGGACTTTGCTAAAAAACACAAAAGAAATCCAGTACGGTGCTGTAAAATCATTCTTTGGACAGAGGAAACTAAGATAAACCTCTACCAGAATGATGGCACGAAGAAAGTATAGAGGAGGTGTGGAACACCTCATGATCCAATCATACAACATCATAAAACATGGCAGAGGCAGTGTGATGGCTTGGGTGCGCATGGCTGCCAGTGGAACTGGGACACTAGTGTTTATTGATGATGTGACACAGGACAGAAGCAGTAGAATGAATTCTGAGGTGTTCAGAGTCGTACTTGCCTGCTCACATCCTGCTAAATGCAGTCAAAAATGCAGTCGATAGGGTGGTGTTTCATAATACAGATGGACAATTACCCAAAACATACAGCCAAAGCAAACCAGGAGTTTATTAAAGCAAAGAAATGTAATATTCTTGAATGGCCAAGTAGGGCACCATGAGTTCAAGACTTTGGCATTTTCCTGCCAGCAAATGGGTTTCAACCAAGCATTAGAAATGAACATTTTATTTTCAATTATTTCATTTGTCCAATTACTTTTGAGCCCCTGAAATAAGAAGATTGTGTTAAAAAATCATTTAGTCCCTCACCTTTTTTATGCAATCTTTTTGTTCAACCCACTGAATTAAAGCTGAAAGTCTCCTCTTAAACTGCATATGATTGTTTCATTTAAAATTGATTGTGGTAATGTCTGGTGTCTGTGGAGGGAACTGAAACTTTGAGTTGCCAAGTAGCAGCCAAGAAACTTCTAAGATTTAGAGAGTTTTTCTAAAGAGGACTGGAACAAAACCCCTCCTGAGATGTGTGCAAACCGAGTGACTAAACTACAAGAAACATCTTTCCACTGCTTTGCCAACAAGGGTTTCTCCAAATACTAAGTCATGTTTTGCTTTTGGATTGAATACTTATCTCATGCAATTTATAACTCTTATGTAATGTGTTTTGTTTTTTTTCTGGATTTTTGGTTGATATTCTGTAGGCATTCATTTAATCAAATGACAATAAAATTAAAAACTATTAGTTTTTTTGTAAGTGAACAAATGTACAAATTCAACACATAATTAATTCCCCTCAATGTATATCAGTTACCCCTAACCCTTGTTTTCACTATGCAGTTTTATGTAACAACGTCTCACAGAATTTTTAAACTGCCAGAACGGGATAACTAGAAATTCTTGGTGGTAAAGCTGCCCTGTCTTGCTGTTTAAGAATGACAGAAGGTTTAGATAAGCAGAAATATTTATAGACAGATAATTTCAGAAAATAGCTCTTGTTTGAAACAATCTGCTGAATTCTTACCTGAGAATGTGGAGATTACACTGCAGACTCTTCAATCCAGAAGATATTAGCATCACTCCTGAATCCTTCAGATCGTTGTTATTCAGGTCCAGCTCAATTAAATTAGAGGACTCCAGGCTAACTGAGGATAGAGCGCCACAGCTTCTCTCTGAGAGGTTACAGCCACTCAGTCTGAAAAGATAGTAATGTAAATTTTGTACATTTTTATTCATTTACTGTATAAAGATGGCAATGCATTTAAAAATATATATAACTTACAGAGCTTTATTGGAAGCTTTGACCACTGGCATCAGTCTCAGAAGAGCCTCCTCTGAAGCAGCGTATTTCTTCAGGTCAAACTCATCCAGATCTTCTTCTGATGAAAGTAAGATGAAGACCAGAGCTGACCAGTGAGCAGGAGACAGTTTATCTGTAGAGAGACTTCCTGGACTCAGGGCCTGTTGGATCTCCTTCACTAGAGAACGATCATTCAGTTCATTCAGACAGTGGAACAGGTTTATGCTTTTCTCTACAGACAGATTCTCATTGAGCTTCTTCTTGATGTACTGAACTCTTTCCTCATTGGTCTGTGGACTTCTTGTCTGTGTCAGCAGGCCTTTCAGGCGACTCTGATTGGTCTGCAGTGATAGACCCAGGAGGAAGCGAAGAAACAAGTCCAGGTGTCCATTTGGACTCTGTAAGGCCTTGTTCACAGCAGTATTGTAGAAGTCTGCCCCAGGTTGTTGTTCTTCCAGCAGATTGACTCCAGAGTTGATGAAGGTCAGATGGACATGAAGAGCAGCCAAAAACTCCTGAACACTTAGATGGACAAAGCAGAACACCTTGTCCTGGTACAGTCCTCTCTCCTCTCTAAAGATCTGTGTGAACACTCCTGAGTACACTGAGGCTGCTGTGATATCGATGCCACACTCTGTCAGGTCTGATTCATAGAAGATCAGGTTTCCTTTCTGCAGCTGGTCAAAAGCCAGTTTTCCCAGAGACTCAATCATCTCCCTGCTCTCTGGACTCCAGTGTGGATCTGTCTCAGCTCCTCCATCATACTTGACCTTTTTCACTTTGACCTGAACCACCAAGAAGTGGATGTACATCTCAGTCAGGGTCTTGGGTAGCTTTCTCACCTCTGTGGTTCTCAACATGTGCTCCAGAACTGTAGCAGTGATCCAGCAGAAGACTGGGATGTGGCACATAATGTGGAGGCTTTGTGATGTCTTGATGTGAGAGATGATGCTCCTGGACCGCTTCTCATTAGCGAATCTCTTCTTGAAGTATTCCTCCTTCTGTGGGTCAGTGAACCCTCTGATTTCGGTCACCATGTCAACACAGTCCGAAGGGATCTGATTGGCTGCTGCAGGTCGTGTGGTTATCCAGAGGTGAGCAGAGGGAAGCAGGTTGCCCTTGATGAGGTTTGTTAGTAGCAGAACCACAGAAGTGGACTCCCTGGGGTCAGTGAGGATTTCTGTATTGTGGAAGTCTAGAGGAAGTCGACACTCATCCAGACCATCAAAGATGAACACAACCTGGAAGTCTTCGAACCTGCAGAATCCTGCTTCTTTGGTTTCAATAAAGAAGCGATGAATAAGTTCCACCAAGCTGAACTTTTTCTCCTTCAGCACATTCAGCTCTCTGAAAGGGAATGGAAATATGAACTGGATGTCCTGGTTGGTTTTGTCTTCAGCCCAATCCAGAGTGAACTTCTGTGTCAACAAAGTTTTCCCAAAGCCAGCCCCTCCCATAGTTAGTACTTTTCTGACTGGTTGTTCTTTTCCAGGTGGGACTTTAAAGATGTCTTCTAATCTTATTGTTTCTGGTCTGTATGGTTTTCTTGATGCTGTTTCAATTTGTCTGACCTCATGTTCTTGATTGACCTCTGCAGTCCCTCCCTTTGTGATGAAGAGCTCTGTGTAGATCTGATTCAGAAGGGTTGGATTTCCGGTTTTAGCAATTCCCTCAAACACACACTGGACCTTCTTCTTCAGGTTAGATTTAATTTTATTCTGACACATGCTGGAGAATCCTAAAAGAATAGAGAAACAACATTTTGTGTATTCAAACACACGCTGGAACTTGTTCTTCAGAGTAGATTTAAATTTAAGATGACACTTGTCAAGTGCTGCTAATAGAAACACACAAATATGAATGATTTTTGGACTGTTGTGGTTGTTTTATTCAATTTCGGATGAGCTTTTTTTGTTGTCCATCCATCTATTTTGTGCCACCTATCTAGGTCCAAACCATGGGGGCAGTCTAAGTGGAAATGCTCATCCCACCATCACCTTAAGCTCTTTTGTGGAGACATCAAGGCTTTCCCAGCCGAACCCTGATGATGGTGCATGCATATACATGATCTACACGTCTGTAGATTCTACAATGTAAACTTTGCAAGTGGCCAGTACTATTTCCAGCGTGTATATAGACTGTGCAAATGCAAAAGTTTCCACTTCTCCAAAAATACATAGAGGTTAACAACAGTAATAAATGGACCAATCACAGTAGTTGCAGGCTGCATCAGCACAAGTTGTAGGTACATTTTTAGGGAGACGCATATGAAGTTATGGCTTAAGTTATAGTGTGGGGTTTCGGAAAGGTTTGCAGTTGTAATGTACCTACAACATAAATTTAAGATAGAGACATGATTTCCACTTAATGTCAATATAAATTTTAATTCTATAGCACATTCACTTCATTGGCTGCCCGTGCATTTTAGGATCCATTTTAAGCTGCTTTTATTTGTTTTTAAATGTTTGTCCAATGCTGCCCCTGTGTACCTCTCTGAGCTTCTTCATCCATACATACCTTCCCGGTCCCTCAGGTCGGCAGACCAGCTCCTCCTGAGCGTGCCCAGGACTAATCGTAAGCTCAGAGGGGATCGGGCGTTTGCTGTGGCAGCACCAAAATTGTGGAATGAGTTGCCTTTACATGTTAGACAGGCACCTTCCTTATCTGTTTTTAAATCACGTCTTAAAACATATTTATTTACCTTGGCTTTTAGCACAGCAGGACTTGTTGATGTCTCTTAATACGTTTCTTATTAATTATATTATTTTTAATTTTAAGATATTTTATATGTAATTTAAACTGTTTCCTCTCTGTTTTATATTTGTAGCACTTTGGTCAACATAGTTGGATGTAAAGTGCGTTATAAATAAAGATGCTATGCTATGCTATTTAAAAGCAAAAAAGGCTTTTTTAAAGCAAAGCCCATGAGGGAGGATGCCAGTTTCCATTACTTGTATCCACAGTTTTATTCTTTTAGCCTCTGGGCTTGCCTACAACTGTCCTGGACCTGGGTGTCTTCCAGATGGTGAACACTGTTCTGTTCCTCATAGATAAAGTCTGATAACCACAACAGTCCAATAAGAGAACACAATTCAAGTTCAGATTGGACAGGCCATTCCTCCCAGTGAAATATAAAAATAGTATATGAACAGTAAAATCCAAGGGAATTACAATGAAGTCCCCAGCTGCAGTAGGTTTTAGCACCATAAAAGGCATTTCAGGACAATCCCTCATAAGGAAACATCATTTTCATTCATCGGGAAATTATCAGTGAACCGGGACCTAAAAGCCAAAGAGGGCAACTCAAGAATGGATTAGAGTCAGATCACTTCTCCAGGGGAAATTTCTAAACTGGAAATGGTTAAACATAAATGGATGGACACACACACACACACACAACAGACAAAGGTTAGTGCTCTAACAAATAACGCAATAATATATTAATAACAAAATATTTGATCTCACCTAAATGAGCAGATGGCCCAGAGGACAAACCTAGCTGTCGGGAAACTGTAGGATCAATGGTTCGAAGGTGACTGATCATTATCCTGCAGGCTTTTTCTCCCTTTTTCTTCACGATGTCAATGAAGTCGCGTGCCTTGTCTGCTCTACTTTGGTTTATTTCCTGTATCCTTTCTTTCTCCAACTCATTCAAGACATTGTCTATTACAAGGGCTTCAAGTAGCTGTGTGAGATTTTCTGCTGTCACCCTCTCCACAAACTGTGTTCGCATTCTGGCAAGCTCCTTCTCTGTGGAAAGAAATATAATAAACTGAAATGAAGAATTTGTTTTTGTTTTGTTTGTTTAAATAGTTGATTTGTTTTTGAAATAACAAGTTTAGTAACTCAGTCAGTCAGCTCAGCCAACATAGATTTAACAGTTAATGCTGGGCAGACACTGTGCGATTTTTTCAGTCGCGCGATTCAGCTCCTGCTCAAACTGCACGGTTGACTCGCAGGGGTTAGAAGTTCATAGGTCACGATGCAGGGTCTCACACTATACAACCCGATGCTCTGATGCGACCTGAGTGCTCACACTGTGCGTCCATAAAATTAAGGTTATAACAGAAATTCTGTCGCTCTCCCTCTCTGTCTTTCACTCACACAGACATGCACCACCACCATCAACTTTGCTAAATTGCTAATGAAAAACATTGATCAGGCAGCTGTGATTGAGCAGCAGTGTCGATCCACCTATCTTCACGGTTGTTGTGGTTGTGATAATTTTGTGAGGCCACATCTAAAAGGCTCGGATGAGGTTGCCATAGTTCTACAAGTTGTGCCTCCATCGCTTGTGTCCAGATCACACGCTGCACTGCCGTGCTGCGCCGTCTTTTTCGCTGACATTTGTGTTTGCGCGTGCGCAGTGTGAGAAACTGCGGTGACCTCACGACCAAGCGATTGATGATCGGGAGCTGGTCGTGAGGTGTTAATCGCTTCTCGTTACCCCACGTATACTACACAGTGCACGACGCACGATGAAGGCCAAAATCCGGCCGATCGCCAAAACGGTCGCACGACTCAAAAATCGGCTCAAAATGGGCCAAAAATCGCACAGTGTGAGCCCAGCATAACTCTCTATGAGTAGCCTCTGCAAACCTCCAGTGTAGTGAAGTCTGCTTATATGTATCATTATTTTAACAGATAAACTTGTTCAGTGTTACAGGAGTTTATCAAAGTGAACCTTGCAGCAGGCCAGTCTAACCTTGATAGTACCAGTTTTTAAGTAATATAGTCAGTCTGTGGTAGGACTCGACTTAAGCGGTCAAAGAATTGCAGGAGACTGATGCTGTCCAGTGTAGCAAGTGATTTATTCACCATTTTGTGGCCCAACAATATTTACAAAGAAACAAATAAGAAACTCAACTCTATAATTAACTCAGTTCAAATAAACATAACTGAACTTAAATCAACAGAAATTAAGGTCAAACTGCACACAGCTACACTGACCTGAACCCTTTCCCCCCCGAAACACCTGAGTTTAGTGATGGCCCGCTTGAAGCTGAAGCTCCGGTGCGTGTGTCAAAAAAATCAACACACTGCTTCAGAAGCACTGTGTCGAAGCTTGATTCGTTTGGCCAGAGTCACGTGATCAGTGACGTCCGAAGCTTCATTTAGAGCCTAACTGCTTCGGTATCTGATTCAATGGTTTATAAGCAGGTGAATCATTCGCGGGATTTGTGGAGTGTTTTGATGGTGACAGATAGCGAACCACTGATCATTCTACTGAGAGATTTGGAGCCAGCGAGGAATAGAGGAGGTTCTCTTGTGTGGGAGAATTTTGAGTTGATTTTTGTCAATCGGGTGGGTTTTCCAGCTTTGTGTTCTGGCTGTTTGCTTTTGTTTTGTGCGTGTTTATTATATCTGAAAACGGGAAAAAGGTAAAATGTCAAACATTTATTTATTCTCTTTATCTGATCGTCCGTGGGGCCCAGGTAGACTGTATAACTGCATCTCTACCAGTTTCTTTGCACTCCAGCCTCTTCTGTTCCATGTGAAGGGATTTTCCTTAAGGCAGGAGAAATTATCTCCACGAAAAGGAACAGGTTCGGCCATCGCACACTAGAACAAATTCTCTTTTTAAATAAAAATGGAAAAGGGTTACCTTAAATGCATCATGTTTTTAATTTGCAAGTTCATAAGCATTTTCCTTTTCCATTTCACAATCAATTCTACCCCCAGGTCAAAAATATGTCTGGGGAAGTTTCCCTAATATAATAGTATTTATAAATACACCCGTCTAGCGATTAAATGCATACGTGCATGGAGGCAGGACCTCACAGCTGAAGCATACTCCATAATGTGTTGTACATTATTATATGTATATATTATATGTAACGTGGTATTTTTCAATTATTGTATTTACCAACATCAAGAAGTCACAAGCAAAGAAAGACCACACCATGGAGCATAACAAGGAGGGTTTACTGGTCAAAACTATTTATTAAACAAATATAACACGTTTTTTTAACCACCAAAAAATACACGTTCAAAGCAACACAACGGCGGCCCAATATCAGACAGAGTGGGCAATCATTATGAAGCGGTTGGTTTTATTTTGTGGATTCAAGCTGCACTTCATATTTTTGGCCACCGGATGTCACCAGAGAGGACTGTGTTGAAAAGCTTCGAGTAATGAACCGTTTTTCAATACAAGCTTCAGTGCTCCAGAAAGCTTCATTTGGCCATCACTACCTGAGTTCGTCTGCTTAAATAGTCCACTTAACCAAACAATTTCTCCTCTGGACTATTCCATTCAGTATGTAGGTAAGATGAACATGATTATAGTCAAACCTCTACTACTCCTCTTTACTGGCAACAAACTCTGTGGTGTAATCAATACATATCACAACAATAAATCTATTTCTTTATAAACCCTCTAAAATCAACTTTATTAAATTATAAGAATTCTTCCCCTTCTGCACTTTGTCTCTTCCTGTGACCTCAGATGAACCCAGAAGGTATAAAGCAGGAAGTAAAACTACATTTCCTCCTTTTGCTTCTGCAAGACAGGTAGGTAAGGTAAGTTCGAAACAATACAAATTAACAGTTGAAATAAAGAACATGTTAACTTAACAAACTTGTAGGAATTGATTTAAACCAAGATGTTATATTATATAATCTGTAAAAGTGCAAAACATAAACAAACCCGGGATAGTAGATGTTTGCCTATTGCAGATTACATGTGAAATATGGTTAAATCAAAACAAGAATGTTAACTAAGAATATAGACAAATGGTCTTCTCACCCACTTTGTCACACAGTCCATAGCTAAATAAAGGATTTATATTATAAGTGTATCCCACTTCTTTTTGGCAAATGGTAAATAGACACTTCTTATACAGTGTTTTTCTACTTTACCCAAGCACTCAAAGTGCTTTACACAACTATAGAAAGCAGAAAATTAACAAGTAACTTTAGAAAAAGGCATGAAAATAATGATATGACACCACACGCACATAATGATTTGTGCTGGAGTCCTTGCATTTAATTTTCATATGGATGAGACCCAAAAACTTCACATTATTTTACATTTAAAATATATTTAATGTAATATTTAATGTGTTACACAGGTAGGTCTTTCTTTTGCTGTTCATGTACTTCTGGCTCTTATCTATGAATTATTACTGTCAATAAATTCCAGTCAACTTGCCAGTAACTGCAGATAAAAAAAAATCAGCCTGCACAGCAGAAAACGGGGTATTTATTCATGATGCACCTAAGTACTTATGTTAAAGTGAACTGTCCCTATTAAATAAAAGGTAAATAAACATAAATTTGATTTCACTGAAATTTAATACACAGTTACTCGTTTTATAGAAAAAGAATTTAACTGCTAACAAACACGGGCAGGGATAGCTCAGTAGGTAGAGTGGCGGCCCCATGATCGGAAGGTTGGGGGTTTGAATCCACTCAATAAGTACCCTAGGTACCCCTGAGCAAGGTACGGTCCCTACACAGTGCTTCTCGGTGCCCTATGGCTGCTTCAACTAATATGTAGTTATTTTTAAAAAAGTTGCCAACTTTAACTCTCATGTATGTATGTTTATGTATTTTGGTGAATAAACCATAAACAATGTCTGTACACGAAGTACAGAGTGCTCTATTATTCTAAGAAGACTTTTTTGTTTCATGTTTATTTGTCTTACTTACATCTTGTCAAATAGCCTACTGGCTCCTACCTGCTGAGCAAGCTGCTTGGTTTGGCGAATCCATCAGCACACTCCTCTACGGTCTGCTACAGCTTTGCTCTAGAACAGAACACCACAGGAGATTTTCAGATTGTAGAGCTATTTAAGCTGCTTTGGGATTCTACTTCTATCGCACTGTATTCTTATTCATTCAGTTTTATTTATATCACACAAATCCCAACAACAGATGCCTCAAGGTTCTTTATATTGTAAGGTAGACCCTACAATAATACATACAGAGAAAAACCCAGCAAACATATGAAAAAGTTTTCCACATTTAAAAAAAAATCAAAAAAACGAATTGTCCTATCAGGTCTTTCCCCTCAGATCCTGTCTTAGATCACATTGTTCATCCTGTTTGCCCAGTTTTCTTTGTGAACTTTGAGCAGGTGTCTCTCTCCTTTTTAATTGAAATAGTTCAGCATGTGTGCTGATCTGTTAAGGTGACAGCTTCCTACCCTGTCTCCTCAAGGATGTTTTTAATAGGTCTACTCTTGAGCCATGTATCACTGGGCTAATTAATGCCTTTCTGATGTCTGGCTCTGTCCCAGTTGCCTTCAAACATGTTGTAGCACAGCATGTTTGTAGATCTGCAGACCTTAGCACCCTTCTGTCACATCTTCAATTGTATTATTAAATTTATTGCAAGCACAGTCTTATTTTTGAGTCTTTTTCTTTCTAGAGCACAGGACAACTTCCTTGCACCAAGGAGCCAATTAAGACCGTGCACCATAAAGCCTTCCAACATGACAATGACCCAGGGGATAACCCCAAAGAAACACAGATGTGGCTAAAGAAGAAGTAAATTAAGGTCCAGGACCTCAGAATAGAAAATCTGTGAAGAGCTGAAGCTTCAAGATGCCAGTCAGCAGGGAAGAAACCTGAAGGATTTAGAGAGTTTCTGTAAAAAGGAGTGGGACTAAATCCTTCCTGAGATGTGTGAAACCTGGTGACCAAATATATGAAACATCGCTGTGGCGGGGGCTTGGTCTTTGGCCTGCTGCAGAGGAGGGGTGATGCAGCGAGCTCACAGGGCGGCGCAGAGGTGGGAAGGAACAGGTGTGCGGAAATGACTTGATGAGGAGAGACTTTTCTTATGTCTTGCAGTGAGAAGAAGCGGTAGAGTGACAACAGGAGTGACAGAGGGGCAGGAGCCAGAAACTGCAGGGACAGTCCTGATTGTAAATAAAACACTGTTGAACTGACACACGCAGAAGTGTCCATCTGTGGGTCGTGTGTCACAATCCTACTGCTGTGCTTCATTCACTCAGTGACATGCAAATCAAACCAAATCATGTTGCAGGAACCCTCACTCACCCGTATGAGCCACGCTGTCAGCTTTTTGCCTCCTACACTCATAAAAATTAGTCATTGGATGAACTCAATTTGATTGATGGCAGGTTTTCCACGTAATACGTTTATTTTGGTTCAACCAAATCTACATATATCATGACAATTTAATTCAATTTAGTCAGTAGAACACAATGTTTTAAATACATTTAAAAGGAAAAAAAATACATTAACAAGATGTGAAAGGATATATCAGGATACCAGAGTTGCTGCCGTGAGAGAGACTGATCGTTAAAGCCAGGCACAGCCAGCAGTTGGTTGCAGTTACTAATGTGTAGGTAAATAAAAACCATGTTTCATTTGCAGACTTCATCCTTCCTGATGTGTGTGGTGTCAGGTCGGATCCTCTCTGTATCACACCTCTCATCATGCATCTTGTTTTCATTTCATTAAGCTGAATTAAGTTTTTAGTTTCCATTTGGTTCCAGCCTTAGAGGAAACGAAACTAATGACACCAGCACAGAGAGGCTGTGTGCTGAAGAGCCCTAAAGCCAAACTGGCCCTTCGCCAGGTGTGTTTAACTTCCACAAAGCATCACAGTGTGAAAATACTTTGTTATATGTAGTATTTATAAGTATTTTTCTCAGCCGCTGACACGTAAACAATCAGCATAGTGTAATATGAAATAACCTAGATTTAAACTTAATGTACTCACATTGATTTTAAACTTGTCTCAGTAAGAGAAGTGATCCAAAAGTTCCAGTCAAAGGAGATTGCAAAGAAAAGCGTCTGGACTTCTTTGAGTTGCTTGAAGACGTTTCACCTCTCATCCGAGAAGCTTCTTCAGTTCTTAGGTCAAATGGTGGAGAGTCCCAGATATAAACCTAGTGGGAGTTTCCCCCCACAGAGGGACAAAAGGACTCCCTGATGATCCTCTTATCGCCTGAGCCAAGGTGGGAAACTGGGTGTGGGTCCCAATCAGCCAGAGTTTCTGGTGTGTTCATTGTGAAACCTGGCCGCACCTTATCATGCAAATTCCTGAGGTCAGATGGCCCAGGATGTGAGTGGGCGTTAAGGCGTCTGGGGAGTTTCACACCTTGGCTCAGGCGATTAGAGGATCATCAGGGGGTCCTTTTGTCCCTCTGTGGGGGGAAACTCCCACTAGGTTTATATCTGGGACTCTCCACCATTTGACCTAAGAACTGAAGAAGCTTCTCGGATGAGAGGTGAAACGTCTTCAAGTAACTTAAAGAAGTCCAGACGCTTTTCTTTGCAAGCTCCTTTGACTACGATGACCTGGATGACTGAGAACCTTCACAGACAAAAGTTCCAGTCGAACAACTTACAAACATTACAGACTTTAGCATTGTTAAAGTACCATTGTGCCTATGTCTTATTGCTACATGCATTAAATAATTAAAGTGTGAAATAAAAAATAAAATAAAAGCTTACAGTTTATTTAAACACAGGAGAAGACGATGACTCTGCACTCCTCACTGGGAAAGACTGGAACATGTGAGCTCTTCCCTTGAATGAGAGACTCCTCCTCTGAAGGAAGGACGGGTAAGAGGGTGGAACCAGTGTTGCCAGCTTAGCGACTTCAGACCCCCTTAGCGACTTTTTTTTTTTCTAAAAAGCGACTAGCAACAAATCTGGCGACTTTTTCCAGTATTATTGGAGACTTATTTATGACGACTTTTTGACGTGAAAACGCGTATCGCTCTTACGCTCAACAAGCAGCGGTGCTGCCTTGGGCACCTCGCCCGTGCCAAAGCGCTCACAGGTGGAGGATAGTCCTCCCCCAGCTGCTATCAGGGCAGAAGACGTTCACACCTGTGAGTTCAAACGGCAAATGAATCGCGCATGGGCGAAGCCGCTGCTCCCGCACTGACTATAACCAGTCAGTTCTTTTACTGTTATGCTGTTTTGTGGATCACAAGGTTTAAAACTACTTATAAACACACACTCTCACACACAAAGTAACTCCACCAGAATGCCAGTTTCGGGTCACTTTTGCCGGTCCAGGCCCGGATAAAGGAGCAGGGTTGGAATTGTGACATTAAAAAACAATAATTTCTAAAATAAATTTAATTTGTAGTTCTAAATAAATTCTAACTGCATTTAGGACGTTTTTTACTCACTTTATGTCTCTTCCACGATGTTATTTCTCTCTCCAACAACGTAGGTTACAATTACAGTAGCATGACCAATTATGCAAATTAGGCGATGACGTTATTTGGCGACTTCTAGCGACTTTTCGGACAGCCAATAGTGATTTTCCTTACTGAGGAGTTGGCAACACTGGGTGGAACATTTCCACAGTAAGACCAGACAAGACCGCGTCTTGTTACGGACATTTAGGTTACAGGTAAGAGTGCACAGAGAAGCCACACAATTTTACACCAAAGAAGTCAAAAAATATATAAATATTAAACATCGTTAACCACAGTGACTACCAGCTGGTGGCGGTAAAGTACAGAAGTTCACCAGGTAAAGTTCACCAACAGCCGTTAAACGCTGTAGAAGAAGAAACAGCGTCACTACTGCTAACAATGGCAGCCGCTTTCACGGAGTTACGGATGGATCAACTGCCCACAGACCCGCTGCTGCACATTTTATCCTACTTGGACTTCAGGGACTTGATGCAGTACGTATCCCACACCTCCACGGTGTAGCCAGGAGAGGAAGAAGAAAACACGCCATTGATTTCTTCTTACACAAGCTGCAGGAGGAAACGCAGGCTAGAGGCTAACCGCTAATAACAACGACAGCAGCTCGTTAGGCGAGCCCCTTTATTTTAATTTTTGTTCTTGTAATTCTGAGTAAAGAGTTGTGACAAAAGGTGCTGTCAGTGTTTTACTGCAAGTATTCATGAAAATGTAACTTTAATGGCAGCTGTCACGTAGCGCAGAGCCAACACAGAGACTTTAAAACGCCCCATATACGAGATATGATCGCGTTTACAGTTAGCCGCATGCTAACTGCTGCTAACTATTTGTTTACGTCCCCTACTGCGCATGTCTGTTAGCCTCAACCCTTTTCATGTTAATCTACTGAAACTTATTATCAAAGTACTAAAAAGCGCATTAAATCCATGTAATAAAAGTACACAGGCATCCGATTCTTTCAGTGAAATCACACAAATATGTTCTGATTATTATAGCAGAAGGGTTATTACAGTTAAAGTACACTGGTTTCCTGCAGCAAAGGTACATAAATATGTCGTAAAACTTTTCTAGTTGATAAAAAAGTTAAATATGTTGTTCAGGTTTAAATAAAATTGTTGTTTTAAATAAACATAAATTTTAAATAAAGTTGAGTAGTTTTCAGGATGTGTCATTATATCTGTTTGCTCTCGTGTAAACCACGAGATGTGTTTGAGATAAAACTCCTCTCTCTGTGTTTGACTCCTCCCCCTCTCCCTCCTCCTCAGCTGCAGCTTTGTCAGCAGGCGCCTGAACGAGCTCTCTAAGCACAATCCTCTTTGGAAGTCTCAGTGCTGCAAACACTGGCTGCTGACAGAGTGAGTTCACCCCGACATGTTTTACACCTCGCCGCAGCCTCGCCGCACTCTGACTTTTCTCCTCTCTCTGTCTCTCTCTCTCTCTGTATGTATGCTCACTTAGTGACGACCGACTGCAGAGCGGTGTGTCCTGGTTCTGCCTCTTCAAGCAGTACTACACTGATCTGGGCCGGTACATCCAGTATTACGCAGTGCTGAAGAGGGCGTGGGAGCAGCTCAAGAGCTTCCTGCAGCAGAGGTGTCCACGAATGATCGCATCACTCAAAGGTGTCACACAACAGTTCAACAGCTGGATGCACCACAGCTCGCACAGATATCACATAGTTCAAACTGGAAATAGCCAGGCTTTTTGTTTGAAAGGCAACACCAAAATTCTAGACTTTTAAAAACAGGTTTGAAAATTAAATAAAAATGTCGTTCTTCATTAACAAAAAGATTCTTTCCGAGTTTGGCTTTCTTTGTGCTCACTGCATCAACAAAGCCTGAAATTCACTGCACGTCACCACAGTGGATTTTACACGAAACAATCAATATGTGATTAAAATCCAGACTTTCAGGTTTGTTTCAAAGGGTTTAACTAAAGTACAGAATTAGCTGTTTATGAATTACAGCTATTTTAAACACGCCCCCCTGTTTTCAGAGGCTTAAGTAAAGTCAACAGACAGTTGAGTAATAAACAATTTTATGGCTCGCTTCACTTGCAATTAGGGCTGCCACAAACGATTATTTTGATAGTCGACTAGTCACCGATTATTTTTGCGATTAGTCGACTAATCAGATCATGCATCCATTGGACGTAAAACCTACAGCTTATTGCACCAGCAGCATCTGCTCTTATATAACTATCATTAGCTTACAGCTTTAAGTGTTTAAGGTATGTGCTAACTAAAAATAAAGACAAGATGATAGTTTATTAAATTTTAATGAAATTTGCAGATTGTTTCGGTGAAGTTTAATAAACTCCTTGCTATCTAAAATATAACAGGACAACGGAGTATATTCTCGAGCATCTCACACTTCTGATAATCAGTTGTCTGCTTGACGTTTATTCAGCTGTGTAAAAACTATAACTTTAATCTCAGCCAAACGATTTACTCAGGAACAAATAAAACACTAAAAAAAAGCCTCTAATAGTCGACGTAATCGTGATTAGTCGACTAATCATGGCAGCCCTACTCGTTATTTTATGACAGATGAAGCAGATGGCTTCAGGCTTGCCTTCACTGCTCCGCCATTTTTAGTGTAACGAGGAGAAATCTGCATGTTTCTGCCAAATTTTCTTTGTTCTTGAGCTAAAAGAATCAAGTTCTTTTGTTTCTGCTTCAGTAAAACAAAGTACTGCTGTAAAGTGTTTCTTGATGTTTGAAAGTTGTTGGGTTGCTCTCTGCTCATGTTTCTCAGTCATTCACACATCTCGTCACCTTCTTTCTATAAAACTTGATAATCAGTAATTGCATGTAAAGTCTGAGCTCTCCTGAAGATAAACTACAAGAAAACCTTTTTTGTTTATATCTGTCAGCCCCATTAGCATCGCCTTTAAAGGTGATGTTTCCTGTTTCTGTCTTCAGAGGGCACCACCGAGGTGGAGCTGAATGACATCGAGGCACAGATCGGCTGCAAGCTCCCAGACGACTACCGCTGTTCCTACCGCATCCACAACGGTCAGAAGCTGGTCATCCCAGGGTCAGTGTCAGCCTGAGAACACAGACTGTAGCCACGCCCCCTTCTACCTGTCTCACCTTCCTCTCCACCTGTCTCTCTGTCCTCAGGCTGATGGGCAGCATGTCTCTGTCCAACCACTACCGCTCCGAGGTGCTGCTGGATGTGGAGACGGCGGCCGGCGGCTTCCAGCAGAGGAAGGGGATGAGGCGCTGCCTGCCGCTCACCTTCTGCTTCCACACTGGCCTCAGTCAGTATATGGCGCTGGAGCCTGCTGAGGGGCGCCAGATGTTTGAGAGCTTCTACCCCTGCCCGGTCAGCACATTTACTGTCTGCTTATTCTTTCAAAGTAAATGCTCTGTAGCATTCAGTGGACATATTTGGAACTGTTTCTTCTTTCTGTGTTTCAGGATCAGACGGCTCAGGATCCTTCAGCCATCGACATGTTCATCACAGGTCAGCGCCAGTCTTTATCTGCAACTGTGTTAGAAATGTTATATTCAGAAAATGTTATTTAACATTTTAAAGTATGAATTGTGGTTTTAGGTCAGGAAGTTCTTCGACTTGCAGATGACTCCTGTTTTCATTTTCCTGTCACTGGTGACTTTTTAGGCAGACCATGTGTATAATTTCTGGTCTAAGCGCTCTTACTTTTCCTAAAATCAAAAAACACTTAGAGATAAGAGTCCAGATTCTTTCAGCTTCAGTAGAATTGCTGTGATCAGGGTGTCGTTCTCCAAAGTTCGTGAAACGGAAGATTTACAAGAATTAGTGAATTGCAAGTTTGACATGGTAATCAAAGCTGACATCAATGCCATCTAGTGGCTCAATATTAAAACTACACCACATACTTAAATTATTAAAATCTTAATTAAACATCGCTTAGAACCAACTGTGTCTTCAAATCAAAATTCAGACTGATGCCTTAATTTTGCTTCAGCAGGAAATCTACATTTGTGTACATCAAATTATGATGTACACAAATGCTCTTTTTAACCCTACGCTGTAACCTTCTACACCTTTAGTCATTGTGGGCTGCGTCAACGCAACGTGTTGTCCCATTTCTTGGTGCACGTCAGGTTATGTGGAAGTTTAAGACGTTGGGTTAAGAGGGGTTTTCAATTAAGCCGCACGAGACCAAACTGAAACATAATTTAGGTATAAACCCGTAAAACAGCCTCCAGTTTAATCTCATATTATTTTAAACCACAAACAGAACAGAAACAGGAAGCCTTTATGATCATTCTGAGCACTGCTGTTTCAAGTTTTAAGTTTTATTGTCATGTACAGATAAACAGTGTAGCCACATTTACCCATAACGAAATACTTTGGCTCGTGTTCGTCAGCTTTACATGAGCATATAGAAGTATGCAGTTAAATTAAGAAGAAAATAACAGAAAATAGCAGTAATAATAACGATAAAGAGAAAACAAATACTAAATATTTAGAGAATTTAAGACAAGTTGTTATTTACAGTTTGTGAAAAACTTGTGCAATGAGTATTTAAGTGATATTTAAGTTTGAAGAGGAACTGTTAAAAGGCTTTTAGGATTAATGCTGAATCGGTTTTAGGAAGAAAAAATCATTTCATTTACTTTTTGTCTTTTTAAACCTCTATGTTGAAGTATCCTGTAAGCTTTCCAGTAGAACATTTCTGTACGTTCAGTCAGTTAACTGTATTTGACTGGGGTGTAATGTATTTGAGTGCAATTGTATTATCACATAGTTCTTCACAGGAGTTCAGATGAACATTGTTAAGTGTCTCACCGTGCACTCTCCTCTCAGTTTTAACAGCGACAGCTCGTCTCTCTGTTTGATCTGTTTGTTTTTGCTGCCCTGCTGTCGAACTCTAAAGCTGGATGTCACAAGATTTTCTGCAACTTGTCTTCTCGTTCAGTCTGATGTCATTAAACATTTCCAGGTCCAAAAGTCCGTCAAACAAAAAGGTCCAATTCTCTCAGGTGTTAAAATAAACTTTCTACCTGTAATCACAATTACGTGAAAAATTTTGAATTCTGCTTTGTAGAAGTGCAGAGAAAGGTCATGTTCAAATATTTCTTACATCCAGTCTTCATGGTCAACTCAGCGTGTAATGTTAATATATAGAAGGTCGTGTAAAGATTTAAAATGTCATGTTTGACCTCTGACTCAGTATTTTTTTTTAACAAATTAATACATCTTCTATATCCACATAAATAAAAAATAATCAATCAATATGTCAGGTGGGTTAAAACGGATTTAAACAGAGCAAATAACAAACCCTGAACCCTAACCCTGCTCTTGTTTTTACTGCAGTCCAAACTTCTTAAAGTAGGCGGACGTTTGTTCGATGCAGTTTTGTTTTTTTAAATAACCCATTTTTCTTTAGTTAAATTCGTTAACAAAAACTCTGCTTCGGGTCTTGGAGCCACACAGCAAACGGAAAACCAAAATTGCCCTGAAATTCACATCATTAAAGGAAACACTATGCCTGAGGTCTTAATTATACTCCGTTGCGGACACGGACAGCTGGAGATCCGGCGGCCAAGAAGTCATTCCTGTTATGCTTCTTTGAAGTCCGCTGCCTGGGGCGTGGCATAGTTGTAATGTAAATTCTCCACAGATGATACTGCGCGGTCGCAAAAGTCAGGCAGACGGACCTCCTCCCTCACTCACTGTCTGAAGATGGATGCAATGAGAAGGAAATGAAGGCAAAAGGTCAACCAACTTGACAGACTCACTGCAGGTTTCTTGGTGGTTTAAGGTTCTCGGGCTGATAGTTCAAGAGATCTATGAGCTGAACAAACTGTCAGACGGCAATTATAGACATTGAAAGTTTCAAGGTGGAAAAAAGAGCAGATAAAGATGCAGGTGAATTTGAGTGTTTCTGACTGCTTTCTTGGTGATGTCACCTACGCTCAGGGTGGAGCCCATAAAGAAAGAAACAACAGGTCTAGCAGTGAATCTGAGTAATCTCACAGAGTTAAGACAACATTTGAATTCCCTACATTCAGTTCAGCATCCAGTGTGCTGGAACACATCACAGCTGTCATCATGTGAGAGGCGGGTCTATCACTGGGCTTACTCGTCTTTGCCGTGGTTTAACTAAACCCAGGTACTGTCCACGTATCCAGTTGTGAAATGTGATTTGATAGATTCAGGTTTGCAGGAACATTTGACTCAAGTCGTCCACTCTTCATTCATTTGTATAAAGTTGAGGTATAAGCTACTTTAGACCGAACCGAAAGTCCTAAACACGAGACCGTTTCAGCAGCTGCTTGATTTATTTCTCTCCTCCAGTTGGATAAATCACCCAGACAGATTATAAGTTTGTGTCAGTTTGTTCTCTGTGATTCTTTAACTTTGTGTGAAAGCTGCAGAAACCCTGAGCATGAAAACGTGGGAAACTGTGAGTGTTTGTGTGTGCAGGCTCATGTTTCTTGGAGTGGTTCACGACCTACGTGCACAACGTCGTCACGGGAGAGTATCCAATCATCAGAGACCAGATCTTCAGGTAACAACGAGTCGCGCACACGTTAATGAGTGTTTTGTGTGTTTGAGCCTCTGTGAAGCTCAAAGCTGATTTTGCTCTGCAGGTATGTGCACGACAAAAGCTGCGTGGCAACCACCGGCGACATCACCGTCTCCGTTTCTACCTCCTTCCTGCCAGAGCTTTCGTCCGTCCATCCTCCACACTTCTTCTTCACCTACCGCATCAGGTAACTTCCTCTCTGCTCGCCATGTCTCTCACCGCCTCTTTTCAGCGTTTTAATGACCCGGCATGTGTTTTCAGAATAGAAATGTCCAGCAGCGCCTCGCCTGAAGCTGCCTGTCAGCTCGACAGCCGCTACTGGAAAATCACCACCTCTGATGGCAACGTGGAGGAAGTCCAGGGTCCCGGCGTGGTCGGTACGCTGCCCGCATCACACCTGGGCTGCTCCACTGTGATTGGCTGAGACCAGCTGCTGAATGTGTGTGTTTGTGTGTGTATCTGTGCAGGGGAGTTCCCGGTCATGACGCCTGGAAAAGTACACGAGTACGCCAGCTGCACGACCTTCTCCACCTCGTCAGAGTACATGGAGGGTCACTACACCTTCCACAGACTTGGTAACTACCTCCACCTGTAACAGAAACGCCTCCCAGATGTTTTGCTGCTGTTCTCATATTTGTTTCTTTCATAGCCAGTAAAGAGGAAGTTTTCCACGTGGCCATACCTCGTTTTCACATGGTCTGCCCCCCCTTCAGAGAGCCTGTGGTCCGAACGGTAAGAGGTTCTGCAACGCTCTGAAAATCAAAAGACACTTTCAGGGGATTTTAGACTGAAGTCAAAACTGAAACGTAATTATTTGTTGGTTTTCAACATCTGGCATTGATGCACATGGCTGGTTAACTGGAGACAAATGAACTACAAAGACAGGATTACTGCAAAGGGAAGTGGCTGAGAAGGTACTGCAGGAAGACAAAATGAAAAGTCAAACTTCCAGGTTTATGCAGCACAGCTTTACTCTAATGAGCTGAGGGCAGTAAACATAAATATAAGAGGATGAGGAGAACACCAAGATGATATCAAGGACAAGAGCAACTTTAAGGTCAAGAAATTGTTTGTTTAATGCTTTAAGATATTCTTAAATCTTCCACTGTGACAATTTGTTTGTGCTTAATTGGAGATTATTTCAGGTAAAAGGTGCAGCAAATGTAAACTGTCAGGAATCAAACACAAGGAGAAGGATGACTTGATTATGGTTTCTACACATGCATGTACAGAGATAAGAAGTAACGTACCTGAGCAGAGCTGTGTATATTAAAAGAATCAGTAGGAAGCTCTGTACGTATACAGTGATGTACATGATTTCCACAGTGCTGGCTTCAGGTGTGGGTCAGGTGTATTCATAAAGAACCGATAATCCAATAAAATGAACAAATAAATAAATCAAGTTACCAGAATTACTAGTTTCCTTACCTGGAGGGGGAAACAAGATTCCTAAATAACTTTGAATCTTGGAAACATTAATGAAGCCTCAATACTTGGCTGTTGTGATCGCTTCAGTTTCAGGTCCCAGAACAATTTTGATCTTCGGAGATCTGATAAAGTCCCCTGTACTCTGGAGGTTTGTTTTATCTTGCATCTCTCACTCTCTGCAGTCTGAGTTTAAAAATGTAAAAGCTGCAGGCTGAGCTGCTGGTGATGGAAAATCATTAGCTACACTGAGAGAGTCTGACTGTCCAGATTTTAGTTTGTTTGATTTTAGCTGCTGAGAGCAGCCCTGCTGCAGACAGCGGACATCAGGAGCTGACTTCAGGGCCAGTTTGAAGTGTTTCCGTCACACAGCTTCACCGGGGTTGGCTGGCTCGCCTTTTTTCAAAGAACTCAAGCCTAAAATTAATTTAAAGAGTTTACTAATTACACTGTTTACTACTTACAGTCGCTATCTTGCACAACTCACTGAGCTCAGCATACTGTTCACTGCTGAGGGGATGCCCTCTAGCGGCTTTTTAGTGAAACATGACTTCAGCGTAACATCTGTGTCAGTGTAAGTGACACTGTTAGGCTTTCTAAATATCTTGGTATGGTGTGATACCAGTATGGTGTCCAAGCGCACCATAAAGTACCTGCAGAGACCACCAAAATTAAACGCATAATGGCTGAAAAATGACCCAAAAATTCTCTGCAAACAGGTAAAAAACTGGTACAGACGTGCAGATCAGCCACCAACACCGTGTCTTGCTTCTGTATTGGAGGGTTAAAGTAGGCGTCGCCTCCTTTAATGATCTCATTGATCAGCTTCAGACTGTCCAACCTTCAGCACTTGCTGCTCACGCTCTCTGTTGTCTCTTCTGTTTTGTTCCGGACGACATCTGATCCAAGCAGCAGAAGGCGTTGGCTAGCTACACGCCTCGCTTCGACGACCACGACGACGACGGCGAGTACTGCGACGGAGACGGCGACGACTTCGACGACCTTAGGGGAATCAACATGGCTGCCTTGGAGGGAGCATGGTGTCCTCGACACATCTGACCTCTGACCTCCCAACATCATAACATGCTGATGTCAGTTAATTGGGTCGATGAACATTAAAAGCTTCCGTATGGCCTTTGACTCGCAGCAGGGGATTATGGGACTGGTTGTACCAGTGAACCCACCAAGCAGAGCCATACAGGGACCGAGTCGCACCAACTTCCAGCTGCCAGTGAAACAAAATCAAAATGTGAAAGTGCAGTTTTATAGAAATGGTCTTTTTCTGTTGGGTGTTTAAGCTTTTGTCAGGACACTGTTTGATAAGTGAGGATGAGACGGGCTGGACGCCACTGGCGTTGGCCTTTTAAAGGAGCACCGTGGTGATCTGTGGCTCCCAAACAAACACAGCAGGGAACAAACTGACGCCAGTGGCTTCAGGTTCCAGTTTAGAATGAGGAAAATGCCGATTTGTGTCGACTACAAGACTTAAATCTGGAGGTTTTTTGTGAAATGGAAAAAATGTGGGTCTGTTACTTTTGTCCATAAGATTTTAGTTCTCAGAGGGATAATGCTTCTCCTTCTTTAAATGAGAAAAGCTGTGGTTTTTTTGGGGGGGGGGGGGGGTTTCCACGGCAGGAACTTAAGCCTAACTACTGATAGATTTTGTTTTTTTATGGCTTCCTAGCCAAAATTTAATGAAAGAGATTCTTTTCCAAAAAATATGGAGACTTCACAGTATCTGCAGGTGAAAAGATGTTATGCTGCCGTCTTAAAGTGTAATCTGAGAGACGCTGCAAGCAAATTTCAGTATGTGTGTGGTCATTTAATCCTAGCATGCAGTCATTTGGTGTAGAAAACACCAACCAGCCCAATGTGGCCTCATCGAAAGGATTTTTTTCATCCAACAAATCCATTCAACACCTACAAAGGTAGACAAGGAAAATCTGAAAACCTGAAATCAAATATTCCGAATTTTTCCTGTGTTAGTAAACAGCAGGTATATCGTTGGATTAGCGATGAGCAACCACTCAAATGTCTCACATGTCTGAAGCCTAAACTTTTAGGAATTATTTAAGGCTTTCATATGAGACACTTTTTTAATTTGAGAGAGGCGATTCAACATTAGCCCTCCCCCTAGTGGATAAACTGAGCAGTGCAGCTGTTATGTGTGTTATTAAAAAGGAAAGATCTCCACAGCCAAAGGTTTTATTGCATATTTTTATGGTTTCTGCTCCTTAAATCTGGTGCTTATCCTTTGTCATGTGCCAGCAAATCACACCTTCAGCCAGTATTAAAACCTGAGAGAGACACAATAAAGAAAGTAAATTAATACAATAATAAATACTTGCAGCTATAGATTGATATGTTACCTTTAAGATGAGTTGTAGTCATACGGCTTTAAGTTGGTGCAGTGAAAAAGAAAATCTGGGTTTATTGTGCTTTTTCCCCAAAAAAAAAAAAAATTATTTCAAAATAATGTGTACACGCAAGGGCAGGCAGAGTGTGATAAGAGAAGAGGACTTGGGTTTCTTTTATCTGGGGGTTAAAGTGTTGTATGCTTCACGCTGCTTTCTTAGACTTGAGTTGGTATCTTAAAGCAGGTCTCCTTCCTTTCTGTCCGGTGGAGGCGGGACAGTCAGCGGGTTTGTTTTTGTATGTTTGGATTAAATAAATCTCTTATACTCAGTCGCTTTACTTTTACACGCTCGCTTGAAGGTGATTTTCTCACACACTGTAAAAAGATTAACTCCAGAGCTTTAGTGAGACTTCACCAGCCTTTTAAAGATTGAGTTTATTTCAGATACCTGCCCTTTTCACAGCTTTTATAAAACAAATTGTTTCTGCTCCCTTAAAGTTGATTTTATTCTGATTGGCCAGTTCCTGGAAGCTCTTACACTTTTCCAGAGGAGCTTCACATGTACCACAGGCTGTCTTAGCCGCCAGTTTTTCCAATTGGCTGCACCTTACAAACAGGTTTGATCAGCAGGTAGGCGGGGTTTCTGTGTGCCTCACGTGATTTGCTCTCTGTGATGCCATCCAGATCCAAAAGTAGAAAAAAAAAAGTGTTTTTGCACATACACTGACCTCTGTCAGGTAGCTCCTCTCTTCTCTAGACATTTTAGGATGGCTGATAAAATCATTCTTGTACTATAGTGGTAAATGCTGCTGACTAATGTTGCATTTCCTTTGGCTACTTCACAATAACCGTCCACTTCGTTTGTCAGCTTAATACTATTAATGTAAAACTGAAGCAGCACTAAGTGCTCAGTAAGTTAATGCAGTCACTACAGACAACAGCATGACTTTGAACCTTGTCTATGTTAACGGTAAGCTTATTTCCCGTTTACACATCCCCATGGAAACCAAGAAAACACAAAGCAGCAGGCCACGAGCGGTTCCTAGACCTAAACAAATAGTTTTTAATGGTGATCCATACATGAGTATTAAAAAAAAAATCAATTGCAGTGTCAAGACCAGTGACGCGTAAGACTCTAATTTGGGTTTCCGATGTGAATGTGTCACATCATTACTAAACCTTTCAATTCTGACCTTTTAAAAGCTGAAAATATTAGTTTTGAGTTCAGTTGTGTCCAAAAGTTTTGGCAGTGATGAGTTTAAACACGTTTGCCGTCTTCCCAGTGTAGTTTGGCAGCTAAATGGACACAAGTCAGATGAGAAATCGTGTTCAGAGACACAAACTGCTGTGAGATCACAGTGACCTCAAACATGCATTTAAATTAAAATCTTTAAGACCGCTGCATTAAACTGTGAATGAAACCGTGAATAATAAAGTTTAAACCAGCGGTTACATTCAGCTGAGCGTAATTAAACAAACTCAGTCTGTTAAAGAGTTGGATCCAGATGCTGATGATGTGAGCAGTCTCCACAAACGCCATCAAATTCATTTTCAAGCGGTGATTTGAAGCTCTTTTTACAGTCGAGCTTCAAACACCCGAATCTCCAAATTTAAGACACGAAGCTTCATTAAAGCAGACGAATCGTAAAAAAAAAAAAGAAGCTTATTCGGACTCGGTGAAACAGATATTTGTTCTCTGCAGGTTAAAAATGTTCAGCGGAGTATCGCGTGCTTCTGTAGCTCCTCCTCCTTTTCAGTCTTCGTCATCTTCGTCCTGATCGTCGTCTTCCTCCGCCGCCGCCACCATCCCCAGACTTCTGCGTTTCTTTTCCCCTCTTGTCTCCTTCCTGTCCTCTCCCTCCTCCTCCTCCTCGTTGTCCTCCTCCTCCACTGCCCCTCCATCACCGCCATCCCCCTCCTCCTCGCGGGCGTTGCAGCGGCTGCAGTGTCTCCCGAAGCCTCCCAGGAAGTGCGACCTGAAGCAGCAGAAGGGGCAGGCGTAGCGGCCGGGCCGGTGGGCGGAGCTGATGTGCCGCTGCAGCCGGCTCGGCAAGAAGAAGCTGCGCTTGCAGTCCTTGCAGCTGTACGGCCGCTTGACGTCGTGGCAACGCACCACGTGACTGATGGCGAAACCTGCGGCGACACAGATGACAATAAAAACAAATCTATAGTTTTTGATGTTGGATTATTTTTAGTTATCTGTTTGCTTGTTTGGTTTGAAAAACAATTAGATAAAGATTTTTATTTTTTTAGTTTTGCTTGCTTAAAAAAAACAACCAAAAAAAAAACAACCAAAAAGATACAATTACCAAGTATAAGCTGATTAAAATTCTTTTGTTGTTGCTGTTGTTATAAAATATAATAATTCGCATAAAATAAGTCAAAAAAGTCATATCTAATCTTTTTTAAAGTCCAAAAGAATACTACAGAAGTCAGCTTAAAGAGTAATTAAAATGTAAAGATTGTGTTTACATTTTCTGGCGTTTTATGTCTGCTTTCCTTCATTTCTGGGATTTTAACTCACATTTACAAATTTAAAGCAACAGCCCGATGTGGTATCTGTGCCATGCATACAAGCTTTAAGACGTAAATGTCACATTAAAAGGTCATTTTTGTAGTTACGGTAGTCTCTTCTAAATATATTTTAAAATGTTACCACCAGGGGGCAGTGTATCACCACAAAGTTTTATTGTCCCAGTTTGGTGCAGTCCTCCAGGTAACAGTCTGTTAAACGGCTACAAAACACAGAACGCTAAGTAGTACAGAAGTGTTACATTACACATACATGTAATAACTGCTTTCTGCCCCCTGCTGGTCATTACAAAGAATAGCAGGTGCAGGGATTCGTACCTGGGACCTCGAGTTCATTATCTTTTATCTGCATCAGTTTGATTTGAGCTGCGTGCGTGGGCGGGTACCTTTGAGTTTGGTCTTCCAGCCGCACATCAGGCACACAAAGCGGTTGGAGATGAAGCGCACCACTTTGGCCGTGGCCTCCATCTCCTCCTTCAGCAGCTCACCGCTCAGCCCGGCCACCGCTGCCTCCTCCTCTTCCACCCCCCCGCCACTCTGCATCTGGTTGGCTGTGGCAAGGTCACGTCTGATGGCCTGGTTGGCGTACGCTTTGGGAATGTTGTGCTTGCGCACCACGTGGCTGACACCCACAGCTTTCAGCTTGTTCTTCCAACCACAGATTAGGCAGCGGTACCTGGCGCCATCAAACAGTAGCACGCTTTTGTCATCATACTCGCATTTAACCGACTCCACCCCCTCTCCTTCCTCCTCTTCTTCACCCTCACTGCTCCTCTTTCTTTTCAGGACGTCCCTGCATCCTTCCTCCTCTTCCTCAGTCTTGATGCTCTTTATTTTAGATTCATCTTTCCCTCCTTCTCCTTCCTCCTCATTGCTCTTCTTTCTTTTGGCGTCACCTTTCCCTTCTTCTTCTTCTTCTTCCTCTTCCTCAGTCTTAATAGTTTGCTTTCTTTTGGTGGCATCTTTCATTTCTTCGTCCTCCTCGTCACCCTTCTCGCTCCCGTTGTCGCCTCCCTTGTCCCTTTCATCCATGCAGTGTTTGGTGATGATGTGCTTGTAGAGCTTGGTGAAGTCTCTGCTGGTGTAGAAGCAGTAGGAGCAGTGGAAGAGCCGGGCGCCGCTCTGGTACATCAGGATGTTCCCGAGGCGTCCCATCACCACACCGTCAAGGCAGGAGGGGTGGGATGCCGCAATGTGGGAGAGCTGATGGGCGTGGCTCTTGGAGAAATGGCCACAGTGGGGGCACTGGAGGTGAGCCGCGACACCCCCGCCTACTTCACCACGAGTCTGTATGATAACCGACATCCCTGCAAAGATAGTACAGAGCAGGTCAGGACCAGGTGGGCTCAGAAAACTGCCACTAAGATCAAGATAAAAAATTCTTAAAGCTAAATGTAGAGTGCGTTCTGGTGGACAAACTATGCAACACCAACAGTCATAACATGGTTGAACGGTGTTTCTCTTGTCTCTTCTATATTTTTGTTTTCATTTCTTTATTGCTTGTTATAAATAGATTGGGAAATAGCAAAATATCTGTCGGGCTCGATTTATCCAATTTCGAAATATTTGCTCAAAAAGTATATTTTATGTCTGCTTCAACCAGGAATACAAAACTTCAAAAACAGCCAATGTTAGACCTTTACCGAAACCAAATTGTGCACGTTACATGTAAAAATATATGCTGTGTGCTCTGCTGTCACACAAGCAGCAGAAATGTGTGGGTTTTTTACTATAGTCCGGTTTAAAAATAGCAGCTCTAAATATATATAAAAAATTAATAAACAGATTCCATTAAAATAATCTAACACTTCAGGAAATCACAACCAGGTACTTTGGACGTCTCTTTACTTCCATCCCTCCACAGCCTGTAAACTTATCTTCATCAAATACATTCAACCTTTAAACGGATTCTTTTAATATTTAATCTTTTTCCCCATTAACAGTGATACAATTTCAACACTTAAGCACATTTAGGAGTGAGATTTGTCTCCAGAGTAAGTCACCTTATCCTGGTTCATCCCGGTTTATCCTGGGACTGGGATAACGGTAACCCTGCTCCTGCACGCTGTTCACATCAATGGGATAGAAGAGCGCAGCTAACAGGCTTGCCTGCACTAAAAACTACATATTTTAACCAGTTTTTCCACCCACCTGACTCCACCGCCGGCTGTGTTAGTTTGTAACAAAGTTCCTGAACCTGAAATAACAATAAAACCACTCAGGAGAAACATTTGAACCGGATTAAATCTCCATCTTTTAGGCTAACCGCCGGCCTGCTCAGCAGATTCTCTGCTACCGCCCTTTTCCGTGTTTACCTCCAGCACAGCCAATCAACTCACTTCAGCCGTCCGCCACTGACCAATCACAAAATTCCCTTAACCAGGCTCTCGTCTAGCATTCAATTGTCGCGAGATCTCTGGGGTGTTTTATAATTGTCGGACATTCCTTCGTTTATAGAGGAAAAAAACATAAAATCTTCCGGCTCTGGTGAGACAAACTAGCCTACACTTTCAAGTGAACTAGATATAAATGAATAAAGATAATAGAAGAAACTGATACATAAAGTTTATTGAATATTATTTATAATCAGGCTGAAGCGTGTGCTCCTTAGTCTGTGATTAATAAGGCTGATCCTGTCTCCAGAAACCCACCACCTGCTGAGGAAGCAGAGCACTACATCTCTGTCATCCACTGCTTCGTCATCGCTCATAAAGGTATTCTTATTCTTTATTCTTCTTTACTCCCTTTCAGTTGTATTTTATTTTTCTTTGCTTGTTTTGTTTTGCTTGTTTTTTCTCTTCTCTTTTTTTAGGGGTGGGGGTGGGGAAACGTTACTGTTTACCCTCAACTTTCTCAAGATGTTTGTCCTAGATGAGCATCAATCTAGCTAAGTGTAAACAGCAGTAAATACTAATTATTGAATGTTGTTGTGCAGCACGCAGGACCGACAGCGCACAATGTGCTTGAAAGTAGCAGCTAAGAAAGGTGTAGTTTATGTCTATGAACAGTGAACACCTGTGTGCATCAGCGCACTTGTATTCAAAAGGTTTCTCCGTGTAACGGTCTGCTAGAGGGTGTAGAGAGCCATAGCCCCGTCTCCAAGGACATGAAGCAGGCATGGAGGAGATCCAGGCTCCAGACATCCAGAGGCCCCAGAGTGCAAGAGCCCAAGGTGGACCACCGGAGGGGCATCCGTGCCACCCTCCTGGGAAGAGCTGAGTAGAACCCCAGACGAGGGGTCACCCAGTAGCCACGGAGCAGAAGCCAGAGGGGGCTGCAGTGGCGTGCCTGCCGGCTCTGCTGGCAGCCAGCTGTGCCAGAGTGAACCGAGCCGCAGGCCCAGAGGCCCGAGGGACCCCTTTGCCCCGGAAGAGGCCTGACCGAGCAACAGGTGCCAGGCCCCGCTAAGTAGCCACCAGGAGTGAGCTGGTACATACCTGAGCGCCCAGCTCCGGACACCAAGAACCACCAACGCACCGACCCTTGAGGTCATCAGTCACCGGCAGGGAGTGTGGTGAGGGGAGATAGGCCTCCACACTTTGGAGGGCCTTGGAGTTCCCAGAGAGGTGGAGTCTAAGACCCGACCTGACATATAGACACAGACAAACAGGCACACATTGACACAATCATACATTCCCACCCTCATGCACACATATACAAATACTCAGCACGCACCCAACGTAAGGATAGACATAAATGGACATACACACAATCACACTCCCCAAACATACTCTATACCCCGGGTCCAGGTATCCACGCCCCCAGAGGGGGAAACGGCATCTAGACCCAGGAGATGTTACCCTTTCCCCCGGGGTGGAGGCAAGCAGACCGCCCCAGGCTCCGCAGCAGCAGGGAGGCCCCGCATCCCAGGTCCCAATCGGATGGCCAACACCTTCTCCCAGCCCCCCCGCCCCGATGGCCAGCAGAGAACGGGGGTGTGTGAAGACCCCAAACCTCACTCATGTGTAGTGTTGCTGCATGTTGTTCTACAATGCATTTAAAACACGGGAGAGATTTAAAATTGAGAGGTGGGGTTGAAAGAATAATTATATGTTTTAAAATATAAGCAGCAATACATTGCAAATATATATATATATATAACACGTTAAACAATAAATTAAAACAAGGCAGATGACGCCAGACCGGGCTTTTATTTTGAAGTGAGTGGATCAAAGCTTTATCAAAGCAGAAATACTCATCTTAATGGGGAGGTTGAAGGTCACCTGTTGAGTGAGTGAGAGGGAGGAGTAATGGGAGAGTAATTTCAGGTTGAGTGAGGATTGGTTTGAGAGGAGGGAGAGAGGAGGAGAGAAGGCTTTTATTGTGGTAGAACGAGGGAGGGTAGACAGAGGGAGAGAGGGAGGTATCTGAGTTTGAACTTGTGTTTTCCTTTAGTCTTTATCATCTCAGATTCACAAACGCAGACACACACATACACACAAATATACTGGGTGTCATATTGAGGGACGCTGGGCGAGTGAGGACAACATGCTCTGCTTAAAAGGTAAGAGAGAGAGAGAAAGAGAGAGAGAGAGAGAGAGAGAGAGAGGGCATGAAGTTATGAAATGTGGGTCATTTTTTTCTGTATCTGTCAACATTAACACACACACACACCGTTATCTTCATAACCTTTTTGCAGTGTGAGTGAGAAAGAGAGAATGTGTGTGTGTGTGTGTGTGTGTGTGTGTGTGTGTTGGAGCACTGAAGAAGGTTGAGCATGCTTTATTTTGAGCACAGAGAGAGAGAGAGAGAGAGAGAGATTAATGGAGGGAGTGAAGAGTTGACTAGATGCACTGTTTTCATGATTACAGCTGCAGGAGTCCTTTGTGCAACTGTTACTATGGTTACTGCTCCTAATAGCACCGCTAGTATTTCAACTACTACAAGTACTTCTGATACTGCAAGTACTGATGATGCTGGTTCATCCAAGTTTTGGGTCAGAGACGTGTGCAGTCTTGAGTCTGGCACGTGTGTGTGTGTGTAAGTCTTTAATGACTGTCGGCCTGTCGGGGCAGGCTGAAGCATCGCATTGAGCCTCCATAACACAGCTGTCCTTCTCCTGCAGCTTCAGACGTGGCTGTGGAGCTTTCCTTAATGAAATCCTGCAAGCTGCACTTCCTCAAGCAAACAAAAACAAAAAGAGCACACATAAAATTTGCTAGAATGTTTATCGACTCATGATGTTTCAGTTTTAGCTACAAAACAAATTAGCAGTTAATGTTTAAATGTTTCACCCATGATCTTATTGTCCCTCTTTTTAAGATTGTTTGCTTTCATCTGTGGCCTCATTCTGTATCATTATAAGCTACATTTGCATATTAGAGCTCAATTTCGTTTGTATTTGTACTCATGATGCATCTTGAAGCAAGTCTTGCAGTATTTAGTATTCGTATTAGATCGTATTTTCATGTTTTGCAAGCTCAATATATTAATCATACCTGTGTGAAGTGGTTAAAAAATAGTAAGAGTTAGAAGCACAAAATATAACAACTGAATGCGCCAGGACAAGATCGCATCAGTTATTTTTGTCCCATCATCCGTCAGAGTAAACACTTTCACCCTCGGGAGAAATTCCCCTGTCAAGTACCTGACATTCACTTCAAAAACACAACTGAGCTGCCAGGACACAGACGATGGATGACGTAGGAAAAAAGCTAGGGGAGAGGAACTGAAGATTGATGGGACCCTTCTCACTTTCTCTTCTTCTCTTTTTTTTGTTGGCCAGGTGAATCCCTGAGTCAATCAAGCGTTTGATCAGGGAGACCTCCAGGCAGAAAACGAATGAATATTATCATTGCTTTTATATGAAGCACGGATACCTTTAAAAATTGGTTAAAAACTCTTGTTTTTGTTTTAGAACTGATTTCATAATTAAACAATAAACATTTTTAACTTTCTTTCTGTCTGTGGTCCTCACCTCCCTGTGACTCATACACCTCAAAGGAACACCTCACAGTTTTACCAACAAAATACCATCAGCCTCCCAAACTGACTGAAAACAGAGACATTCATTATTCTGCTTTTCTTTGTGAATATTTCTTCATTATGTTTATGTTTTGTTTTGTCACTTTGGACACTTCTCCACCTCCACCAGCTGGAACCTGGGATGGATCCAACCTCTGAATGTACCAGCACAAATCAAGGCCTTTCAGACCAGGGGACATCTTCCAGTCTTCTCTTGTTCAAGTTCGGTGAATCCACATGAACCATAGCCTCAGTTTTCTATTCTTAGCTGACATCAGTGGCACTCGGTGTGGTCTTCTGCTGCTGTAACCAATCTGCTTAAATGTTTGATGCGCTTTGCATTCAGCAATGCTCTTCTGCATATGTAGTTGTGATAAGTGGTTTTGAGTTGCTGTTGCCTTCCTATCAGCTCAAAGCTGTCTCTCCAATCTTCTGTGAACCGCTGCTCACAGGATATTTTCAACTTTTCAGACCATTCTCTGTAAATTCTAAAAACCATGGCATGTTCAAAGGCGCTTAGATCACCTTTCATCACCAATGTGGTGCTCGGCTTAAAATTCAGCAGGTCGTCTTAAACATGCCTAAAGGCAATGAATTGCTGCCATGTGACTTGCTGAATAGATTTTTGTGTTAATAAACAGATGAACAGCAGCCAGTAGTGCATTTATGCTATGTGTGAATCTAAAATTCCAGTCAAGCACTGACTATCAGCGTTTGAATTTTCCCTTTATGGTAATATAAAGTTTGGTTTGTTTCTTTTCTTGGGTAATCTAAGATATTGTTCAAGTGGTTTTAACACAGGTCCTTCTTCAGGACTTCCTGGTTGAAGGTTTGTGTGCACAAATGAGGCAGTGTGGTTTATGAGAACACTATAAACCACACTGGTTTGTGGTTCCCCTTAATGTGCTGCAACTGCTGACTGTCCCCTTTCTTCTTAACATTTTATTTAGCAGGATCCAGTTCTGGTAGTGGATACCTGACTGAGGCATTTATTTACTTTCAGTATGGAGGTAATGGAATACAGATCATGTTGCATGTAGCTGAGGGTCGTGTTGGAGGGTCAGCTACATGCAACAGCAAAACCAAGCCGAGGTGCAATAACACACAATGAAAAAGCAAGATGACAAAATAAAATCTAGTAGAGATTTGGTGCACATGACACTAATGGCAGTCTCTATAGTTCAAGCTCCACATCATTATGTCCATTCTGCGTATTTGCATGCTGAATCAAGATAAGAAGTGTTGGTTCTGAAGTACATTAATTGGTCAATGAATCCAAAGAGGATTTGCTGCTGTCAATGCCGTCATTTTGTGGCTGTAATAAACGTTATCTGGCTCAGCGAGTTTCTATAACTGCTAACTGTAGCTATAGAAGTAGGATTTGGTGCATTTGTTGCAGTTGACAGGTGTGTATTAACCCACATCGTGTGGTGTGCAGGTGAAGTTTAACTAAGCTGTGAAGGATGTTAACCTTCTGTTTAAGATCTAAATTTAGAGATACCCAGTTTAACACAGTAACGCATTACTGAGCAACATGTGTTGTGAGTGTGGTGATAAATACCTGTCCCACACCGGCCATCTGCAGACCTGGATAATCCCTGTTAGTAGATTAGAGTTAGAGAGAGGAGAGGAAAGAAAGCAGCACTATGTCAACACCTCTGAAGAAAAATCACATTTACTGTTGGACTGTAATCATTTCTGGATTCACATCGGCCGTGGGAGACTTTTTGGTTTGTGGTTTGGAGGTCTGAGGTTTTTATTGTGAAGGAATAAGAAGAAGTTGGACAGAGCTCCTAAAGGTTTTAACTGCGTTCATTCCAGGGTCACACGAAGGTTTTCTTTTTTTTTTTTACTGTGAAATGTTGGGATTGTTTGTTGTAAGAAATGGACATTTGCACATGTGGACATGAGGATCCGGAGATCTTACTTATAAACTTATAACTTATAAACGACTGAGCACATTTTGGACTTTGTTTTAGGGCATTTTTTTTAAATTATTATTTTTTATCAACCTTTTGTAATAATACAAATTTGCATAGTTGTTCTGAACCCAAATGTGCTATTTGTGAAGATATAGCATTTTAAGACTTTTATTGTGAAATGCTCAAGGCTCGTTTTGTGAATAACTGGAAAATATGTGCGTCCAATGACATTCATTTTTCTCTTCAACTAAAAAAGGCAAAAATTATTTTTAATGCTTATTTTGCAGAATCAAACTCTTTTATAAGGCAGGGCTAACTAAATTTGGAGGAATTAGGACCTTTTCTGGAATTATTGATCCTCTTTGGACATTTATTGTGAAGGACCTGGATGATACAAATCTCTTTATGAGTTTGAATAACAAGGGGTTGAAAACTGACTCCAAGAGAAGACTTACTGCGAAAAGATGATAATACTATTGTAGTTTAGTCGTGGTGAGTCACCTGTAATCTGTCAGCCCATCAAACTCCTAATCACAGCTCGAGAAACAATGATTTCATATGTGGAATGCCTGGGTGGGGAGGGGGCGGGGCCTGGTGTGACGTCGCATTGTTGGAATTCTGGTCCTGATGAAGAGCGAGATGAGCTTCTTCCACGCAAGATGATTTCCTTGCAACCAAAAACAGAGGGCAGCCTGCGCCGGCGCCTGCTCAGAGCTAAAATCTACCAGCACCATGATGCCATCTATGGGTTAAATGCAGGTGGCGTGGGACAGCTTGCATCAGCCTCAAGTGAAAAAAAGCCCCTCCCAGCTCACCTGCAGTATCAAGGAAACAGTCCCTGGTTCCGCCCGCAGCAACTCCCACCACGCTCCCATATCAACCCTTCTTTCACCCCAGAGGTTCGTGGGAAACTGTTCCTTACTCCAGAGGCCTGCGGTAAACCCCATCCACAGTCTCTGCCGCTTCAGCTGCAGCGCCCTAACTGCCCAGTTCTCACCCAGCGACGCAGAACTAGTTCCTGCCCCCCAACCCCAGAGCCCCGTCCCGGTTACACCATGCCTGTCCCCTTTCATCTTAGAACTACACCCCCATTCAAGGAGCCAGAGCCGCCACCACAATATCGCTACAGGCCCAGCAGGAAGTGCAAGACAAGCTTCTTGTGCTTTAGACGTCGCAAAGGGAGAATGTCTGGGAAGGAAGCAACCCAAACTACACCCCTTCTACACAAAGGTACTACCAAGAAATTTGGGTAATCAGAATACTGCTACTAGTACTTGGTATTACACTGCTAGAAAGATACTATCCAAGCTGGGAATCCTGAAATGGTGCTTTTGGTTTTGAGTTGTGCAACTGGACCATTTTGGTCCTCAAAGATTTCAGATGATAGTCAAATAGACACATGTATTAGGGTTTATGTGGTACTCAATCATATCAGGCAGCATAACACACTCCGAATTACCTCCTTCTTTGAGACCGTTAATTAACCAACCAGGTCTGGGTTATCCCAGTTTGGTCCAGGGTATCCTATAGCTTAGTTCAGTTTTGTTCCCACAGATCCCAGTCAGCCTGAATTGACTTTTAAAAGTCCCAAATACACTGTGACACTGTGGCAAATTGGAACACTTACTTTTTTGATATTATAAATGGTACCATTTGTTATCCTGGATGATCTATTCGAGGTTGCATAATCAAAGGTTTTGCTTTTATTCAGCCCAGAATAGTGCTAAATCGTGGGACTTGAATGGTTACTACCACTCTAGCTCTTTCTAGTTTGGTCCCAAATAATCTCAGTTTTCGTGATGTTCCTGATGTTTGACCTCCTGAATATTCTCAACTACTCTTATTTGACCATTTCCGTTCTGTGAGTTATGCTTGTCTGGCTCTCTATGATCTTCAATCTGGCACAAAATTCAAATTTTATTTGAGCCTAAATCTAGTTGAAATGTACTTTTGTTTGATCTCACCTGGAAGGACTGCATTTCTATGCATGTAAAATGTCCTATAAATTGTGTTAAGCCCTGAATGCTGCTAGCTAGCCTTGCTTAGCTCACTTCGGTCTCCAAGATTCCAGCTTGAGGTCCTGAATTATCCCATTTATTATGGTCTGGCTTTATTTGGCCCTGAAAAGCTCGGTTTGATATTCTAAATGGTCCTAGCTAAGTTTTGTAACAAATAATAGTAACTCACCTAGTTTGGCGTTATAAAGCCCTGGATGTTCTCACCTGTCGTGTTTTGGTTTGATATAGTCTTAAATTGGAGTATCCAAAAAGTTGATTCTGGTCATCTGGACGTAGCGTTTTGTGGGAGAAATGTTTCGTCACTCATACAAGTGACTTCTTCAGTCTCAGCTGACTGCAGGTTTCCCCAATCTTATAAACAGTACATTTGCATAATGACTGAAACCAGCCCACTGAAGGAACAATGGGCTGGGAGGTCAGTTCCTTAATCATAATTATGCAAATTCTCATGACCATTGATCAACAACCACTGATCAATGGCCATGAGTACCATTCACAGAGAGTTGGGGAATGGCTGCAATCACAGCATTGTAAGATGGTGAAAGATGGACACTTAGGCCCCCTCCTCGATTCAGAGATGGTCTTTGATCATCTCTGGACCATTCAGTGGTCTTTGATCAGTGGGTTTTGGTCAGTGGTTGTTGATCAATGGTCATGAGAATTTGCATAATTATGATTAAGGAATTGACCTCCCAGCCCATTGTTCCTTTAGTGGGCTGGTTTCAGTCATTATGCAAATGTTCTGTTTATAAGTTTGGGGAAACCTGCAGTCAGCTGAGACTGAAGAAGTCACTTGGATGAGGGACGAAACGTTTCTCCCACAAAACGCTACGTCCAGATGAACAGAATCAACTTTTTGGAGATTTACTTTCCTGGATGATTGAGCATGCATCAAGACGTGAAATTGGAGTAGTTACTTTGTTTTGGTTTATTTGGTTCTTTGATATTATGAATGTTTTTTAGCCACTAGTCTGGTCCCAAATTATCTAAGTTTGTCTGACATAACTCTTTGAGGTCCTGAATGTCTTCAGCTATTCTTGTTTATCCATTTCAATATAGAAAGATGGCTTTATCTGGCTCTCTTTGGTTCTAAATCTCGCACAAATTTTAATGTGTTTCTTCTCATCAGGGCAGACTAGGATCCACTTAAACTAAATTCAGTTTGCTCCTGGATGACTTGGGAAGAGATTTCTCACGGCAGATATTCATAATTAGTGGTATCAGTAAAATTAAAGTGTGATACAATAAAATCTTCCAGATTAGCTCGTCCCAGTTTGGTTCAGTCTTTGCCTCACAGTTTCTCCATTTTTAAATGAGAATATTAGAGCAGCAACTCAGTGCCTGCACGTCTCCTGTGGCAGAGTAAACACACTTTCACACACACTGTGTGACTGTCTGATCAATAATGCATCACAGCACCAGTCAGCTATTATTCTCTGATAATATGCAGAAGAAAATCACACCAGCTCTCCATATTCTTGGTTAATTATCTCCCCTGTGTGCATAATCTTCTTCATGTGTACGTGTGTGTGTGTGTGTGCAAGGATTAGCTGCCGCTCCACGCATTGGCCTAAAAGCTAATTCCACGAATAACAGATAATGAACAGGCTTTTTAGCTGCAACAGCTGCTACCTGTTAGCTTCCTAACATCTACCTTCAGTATCCCGCCCTCATGTTGCCTTTGTGGTGACGTCTCAGCGTTTATAATGTTAAAACAAAGAAAACTGAGCATCAATCAGTCAGTGGTACGTGACTCTGTCCTCATCCTTCCTCTTTCCTGACTGGACAGCTGACAGAGTTCAGAGTTTAACAGATTCCGACTATATATAAGACTATGACATAATGATAGTGTGTCCTACTTACTGTCTAATTAATGAAACTAATTAAAACAGTGAGAAGGTGAAGACAGACAGACAGGCTGTCAGCCATGAAGACGGTAATTAGCTGCTCCACTGGCCCACATAGTCGGCACAGTTACAGACTGGAACTGTCCCAGTTGGTGATGATGAAGGTGACTGTCAACTCTATCAGCCATGGCCAGTGTTACCACAAATATTTAGGGTTGCACACGTTTTTACTGTGGAGTTCTGCTGTTGGAATATGTGCAGAATATAGTCTTGCTGAAAAGCAAGATTTTCCCTAAAAAAAAAGAAAAAAGAAAAAAACAATTCCACAAAATTTGACAAAATGCCAACATTTTGTCACGAAAACTATGAAACTGACATTAGCCAGTGTCTAGGCCATAAGGAATGACAGTTAAAGAATGATGTTCTTGTTGAAATAAGCAATGCTTTACCTGAAAAAGACACCATCTTCATGGCAATATATGGTATGTAGCCCAAAACCTGTGGATATTTATTAAGGATTAATAAAACCTTCAGGAGTGTACAAGTTACCCCTGCTATGTCCACTAAACACATCTACTAAGACAAGTAGGCATTTATAACAATATGTTACAAATTTTAAAAAACAAGTCTCCATGATGTCATGGTTCTCAGTCAGAAAAGTGTGGTGGGGCGATTCAAGGCTGGGAATGGCTTCTGCACTAAATGGTGGAGTTATTTTGGGGTCTGGTTCATAATCGAGGCCAGGAAGGAGTAATAGACTACAGATGGATTGATGCAGCAGTGATGCAGATGTTTTTACAGTCTATTGCGGTGACGAGAGAGCTGAGTATGAAAGCGAAGCTCTAGAGTTACTACATCTACCTTCCCATCCCCACCTATGGCTATGAACTGTGGTCAGTGACCAAAGGAATGGGATCACAGATATAAGCAAGGAAATTATTTCCTTCTCAGGCTGTCTGGGCTTTCTGCCAGAAATAGGATGAGGAGCTTGGTCATCCCAGAGAGATTTAGTGTCTCTTGTAAAGCTAGCTCAGAATACCGTGCCGTCACTCCAGAAGACCTGGATGGCAGGCTGGTTAGAAGGAGATCTGGGCTTTTCTACATAGACTGTTGCCCCACATTCAGAAAAGCACCACAAGACGGATGGATGGATTGATGGATGGATGGATGAATAAGAAAATTGTATTCTGCTGTATTTATATCATTCTTTTGAAAGGTTATTGTTAAAAATATATACAGATCTGACTGTAAAAACATGAAATATGCACCACCTGCATCTATTCAAATACTGGATGCGGTTATCTCTTTGTGCATTAGCACCTGTTATACCCTGAAGGTTTTTTGGTGTTTTTGTTTTTTGTTTTTTTTTTGGCATTTTTCCTCATTTTATCCCTCAGATGCTGATGTCAAGGCTGATGTCCACACTTTGACAGCATGTCCTCACTCTCTTTGGACCTCACAAAGATAGAAACATGAGAACACAGAGAATAAAAGATGAACAGGGATACATCAGAGGCGCGGACACACTTTGAATTCTGTTTCTTCATCTCTCTTCATCTACAAAGCATCATGTTTCATGTGTCGTTGTGATAATGCGGTATTTGCGGGTAACCTTCATCACCTGGCGACACACATGAAGGACACACACGTGTACTGGCTTCCTGCCAACGGTGTGTGTGTGTGTGTGGAGAAAAGAAAAGAAGAAAGAGGGGGGAGCGAGTGACATAAAAAGAGAATAAGAGAGAGAGGAGTGGGAGGAGAGTAGCATTGCAGCGAGTCGAGCTGCATTACTGCTGCTGCTCGCCCGCTCTCTTTCTGTTTGCTGCAGCCTCAGGAGTGTGTGTGTCGGTGTGTGTGTCTAAACGAGTGTGTGGCGTCGTTATGGTTCTGATCGGAACGGCAATCAAATCTGTCCTCAGATATCTCAGTAAGACCAGAGGTGAGTGCCGCTGTATTGGCGAGGGATTGATTTACCTTTGAGCTGTACAGGTAGAGTGAGTTATAGCTCTCTAAAGATGACCTCATAGATACCACCCCCTGATTGGCTCTCAGGTGCATGTAAAAATCATGTCAAACGTAGTTTAGATCAGCAGTTTAATGAGCATTTGAAATGTGAGTTTATATTACCTGTAACTATAGTCTAAAACATTAGAGACCCTATTCAAGGTCTCCAGGACTGTCTTTAAATGCCTTGTAATAATCTTACTGACTTCAAGAACCCAATTTAGGGATCATTTAAAGACTTTTTTGGCATTTGTGTTCTCAAGGGGTCCTGGAATCCCCACAAGGACCCTTAGGATGTCTTCTCAAGGTTTTAACCCTTTAACCAGTAACCCCCAGAAACTCTTCAAGAACAATATAGGCTTATTTAAAGGCTTTTGTCAGGACTTGTGGACCCCTGGAATCTCCACATGGACTCTCGGAAAAGTTATTCAGAGCTTTATAACCTCGTAGTGACCTCTAGAATGCCCTCAAGAACAATTTAAATCTCTTTACAGACCTGTGTTATTTCTCAACGACAATTGGAAAAAATAATTAAGCAACCATAGTATCTTCTTGATGATCAGTGTGGACATTTATTATGTCCTCAACATACAAGAGCAGCTTGAATCACTGGAACATTTGCAATGACCCACTGAATCTGCCACAGACGTCTACTGCCTGGTCAAGGACCACTACCTACCAAGAACTTCTGGGACCCAATTAAGAACTACCAAGCTTCTTCAGGTTCATATCAAGGACCAGCAGAAGCACCTCAAGAATCAGGATGGTCTCTTTATCATTCTCCTTGGTGGTTCCTGTAATTCTCTTATGGCTTCATCAAGGGCCTCCTTCTAACATAAAAAACCTCCTCAAGAACCTGCCACAGGACTCCCTAAATCTTCTCAAACACCTGTGGTCCCTTCTTAAAAACTGTCACAACTTGTCAGACCTCCTTGAGGATTACTTGGACCCCGTAAAGACTGTTTAAGCCTTCCTAGAAGAATTGCATCTTCTTTTTCAGAGCCAGTGAAAACCCCGCAAGCCTTATATCGAATCTCTAATGTTTTAGAACTTCAAGCACCACTGATGCTTCTGGAAAACCCAAAATACCTTCTGACACTTCTGGAACTGTCTAAAGTATTTATCGGACCACTGCGTGTATTTTCATATTTCAGCCTCTGCATGCTTGTTCTAAAGAACCCACCAAAACACACAAAATCTCAAGGACCATATTTACATCTTAAATAATCTTTCATATTTCTCAAGGACTTTGGCATTCCTTCAAGTATCTCAGGAGCTTCCTGCATCGCCATTTCAGTCCCCGTAATGTTTGTTTCCATTGTTTGGTTTAAACCTCTAAAGCTGTGTTCAGAAGAAAAAATAAAATAACCTTTTCTTGATTAAAATGTAATGGTGTTTATTTACTTGTCTTTTGAATGACAACAAAAAATATGACAACAGAACATAAACAATCGGCCATCACTCATCAGTGATGACTTGGATCATGCGGTTAAAGAGAGATGTGATTGATTAATGGGAACAAATTATCTTTTCTCTCTTGTTTTTTGAATATTATTAGGATGAGATGAATGACTAAAACAAAACAAAAAACGCTGTCAGTGCAGAAAAACAAAATCATTCATAAGTTATTGTAAGAAATTCCTACTTTGTATTATAAGAGGTGTTTTTGGTCCTGACATACATTGCAGAATGCAGAAGGCTGAGACTCAAGCTCCACATCTGTCCATACATCTGTCCACTGAATACCACAGACAGTCAATCTGCAGCTCTTTCACAATAAAAGCCCTGTGATGTGGAGGTCACCTTGAATAGTGCTGAGTGCAGCAGCTCTCATCATCACTGCTCCTCTGAGTGTGAAAAGATTTGCTGAAACAAGATTAAAATCCAGAAAGTAGCCTCATTCTCCCTCTCTCTCTCTCTGTCTTTGTTTGTGCTGCAGGGGACGGGGACAGTAAGTGGTCTGTTCACTACACTACCCAGAAGCCTCAGCAGGGTCTGCGCTTCATCCCTGGCAAAAGGCGATCAGGCAGTGCTGATGACCTGCGAGGTGAGAGTGGTACTTTAGTGTTTCATCAGTTAACCTTACAAAAATGTGAGATTAACTGGATCTGTGGGGAAACACATTTAGAGTAATGCTAAGAGACTTGAGAAAGTCTCTAGATGAAAATAAGTAGCCACACTTTAAATCCTTCCCTGATTTCTGGTCCTGTCTCACTCTAATGGAACCATACTTTCCAAAAGGAACGCCATGTTATCTTCAATAAGACTTAAAAGTAGCTATTGAGACCATAAACCAATGAAAAAAAATGTTTACTGACATCAAGAATTACCAGCTCTGGTTACAGAGAGGGGGAGAGAACCTTCATTAACTCAAATATTTAGAGAGCCTGGATTAAATTAGGAAGAAGAAGTGAACAGACAGGGTGCAGCTTTGAACCTGAGTCCAGAACAGCAATCAGACTGTTTTGTGAACTGAGAAGTTCACTTAAAGAAGTCTGTGTATAAACTCGATCAATAATACCTGAGTCCCATGAGGAGAAACTGCAATGCGGCTGCGGTAGAAATGACTGAAAACACTAAAACCACTGCTCCACATTGTAGAAGCATCTCTGAAGTGGCTCTGCAATCCAAGTTAATTATTAGTCCTTTCAAGCCGCACAGAGCAGATGAGGAGGGCAGGAAGTCGGACATATGAATGACATGGAGCATCTGGTCAGGCTAAATGACGTCTGCTTCAGAAAACATTCACAGCGTGAGTTAATGGATTGTATCTGTATCCATTCTTGGATGTAGACCCAGGTGGAAAAGATTTTTGATCAATAAGTAGATTATAAGTATTTAAACAAATTGAAAATATTTAAGTTAAATTTTTACAGTAAATTAATGAATAAATAATAAATGTGTTTTTCCCTATTTGTTGTCTTCCTTATGTCATATTATATATTGTGTAAAATAATTAAAAAAGAAAATTGAAAATTATTTTGGGTCAAGTTCAAGAAGTGTGTGAACCCCCAGAGCCTCAGAAGTCTGTTACACACAAACCTCGAGTCCTAAGTGTGTGTGTGTCCTGTAGGATTAGCATTGGCTGACAGATGCCAGCAGACAGTGACCTTATGACCTGACACACTCACAGAATTGCTGCTGAAAGAATACGTACTCTTCTCCACTCTTGATATTGTTCTTTATGGGCTGAAGGTGGAAAACTCACAGTCTTCCTCACTGCAGTGGCAGATCACTAACTGTTTATAACACTGTCATGTCGCTAAGGCTAACATTGTTTGGGTGTTTACACCAACAAGTCTGCCAGGAAAGACTGCAAAAGCAGCTGCCTGTTCAAAGAGATCCTCATCATTTGCTCTTTAAATGTTTATGTCTCTGAAATCTGCAGTATATTCTCAATCAGCCATCAGTCCTGATAAACAGCCTCCTGTCTGTTTTTATAGCTGCTGAGCAATAAAGGCCTTTTACACTGTGTTTGATTCCATAAATTTTCAATGAAGTACTTAAGCTTTATAAATGATCAGTTTCCTTCGCTTGAGGCCATAAATCCTGGTTCTTTGATGCTTATCAGAGAAGTAATTAAGCTTAGAGGTGACAGCAGCCTGTGAGCAGACTGCAGAGTGCTGCAGGGGTCTGCATGCAGCACGCTCTGCAGCTTCGCAGCAGCTGCAGTGCCACATGTCACTGTGAGAAAGCATAAATGACGAAGGCTGAGCTCTCCTGCTGATCTCAGCTGATCACTGCAGCAAAGCTCACACAGTCCACAATCATTCTCATGTACTCAACTCACTATTTTCTATCATCATGGTGTGTTTGTAGCATGTAATGGGCTGACTCAGCATGGCTGCAGCATCCCAAGTGGTTCTCAGCCCCACCCCCCCAGCCCCACCCTTCCTCCCTTCTCCAGCATCAACCAATCAGACGGAACCGCACGACGAGGGTGGAGGGACAAAAGCAGGAAGATGGTGAGAAACATGTGAAGATGTTTATACAGATGTAGTGATATATATTAATGGGGCTGAAGACAATGACACCAGCGCTACCAGTTCGGTGTCTCTTACTCATGGCCCGGGAACTCAATTATATCAGCCCAGCATGCTCACCATTACATCTGAAAGAATAAAAGAATAATTGTTATTGGTAATTTTTCAAGCTATTTTTATTGCCACACTGTAAAATACAAGACAACGGCTTCTTAAAGGACAAGAATCCCTTTGTTTCCCCATATATTTAAAGGAGCCTGGAGTTTTATATATGTTCATTGTTTATTTTTCAATCCAGTTTCCTGATTTAAAACTACAGACATTTGGTTTGGTGTGTTCTGGATCTTTTTCTGTTTGTGCAATCAGTGCAGAATCTTTGTGTTTTATTTCCATCTGCTGGTCAAACTGAAGCACTGACACATCTTCTGCCATCTATTTGTTATACTCAATGATTAACCTTTCCTTTAATTGTTTTTCTCATCCCTTGATCCTTCCCTCATGTTCTCAACCCTCCTCAGAGGTCCAGAGTCTTGGACTTTTTCTCTAAGTCTTGCTTTTCAGTTTGTTTCAAGTTTTCAGTTTGGAGAAGAAAGGTAAACATGGAATAAACATGTCTGTAGTACATTAGATTAGATAAAATTAAAGTAGGGCAGCATCTCAGTTACACCCAAACAGGCTTTTTACCCTAACAGTCGACAAAGTCTTAATTTGACCCTTCCAGGCTAGATTAGACCCCAACGCTGCTGGACTAGATTTAACTGTATCAAAACTCAATTTGTAGACCAAACTGTTAATTTCTGCCTCTTTTCTTTGTCAGTCCACAACATCCTCAGAGGAAGATGAGATGTTCATCTTGAACAACAGGCGACCCCTGACACCACTGGTCCTGAATCCCGTCCATCTCACCTCCTGTTGGGATGATGATGAGCAAACATATGAGCCAAAAGTCGAAATGGATGTGGAACCGCACCCTCGACTTCCAACGCCGGAGGAGAGGATGAGGCAGCAGGCCGAAGCAGTCGCAGCAGATATTGTTCCTATTAATGTAACAGGTACAGCTGGACTCAGATCCAGATTCTGTTTGTAAGGACTCTGAACTTACTATTGAAACTCATCTAAAACTTTAAATTTATTTCTGCCATATTGTCTACACTGAATTTCTACTTGCATCTGGTTTCAAAAATAGACTGAGACATAAACTCGAGATTTACCTTTAAATTTTTCTCAGGCTCAAATCAGTTTGGTCTTCATAGGGAGTTCTTCTAATTTAGAGCAGACCAGAAAGCTTTTGTCATCTTGATTCATGCCTTAAATCTTAAAATCTGGAGTCTGGATAGGACTCAGATTTGAAATATAAGTTAGAGTAATCTAATGAGACCCAAATCCAACTTGAAGTTCTTCTTAGGCTTGAGGCTTTACTTCAATTTAACTCACCCAAATCTTGGGACTTGGTAAATTACCTTTAGCCTTTTCAGAATTAACTCTGGACCAGGAGTTGAAATCGGAGGTACATTGCCTCCATTTTCATCTGGATTCTGCTCTCACAGAAACTTGATTAACTTTTGTTAAATAACTGTATAACTATCCACTATAGCTTTAGATCTTACTTGGAACTGAGATTTTTTCTTTCAACAGAAGCTTATCTTGAAGACCTTAAAGGGACATATGATTTTATCAGGACTCTAAGTAACTAACGGGAAACATCAGAGTTAGGATATGATGTGAGGTTTAAGTAAACTACAGCAGGACTCATAGGCTAAACTTGGATTCGGAGTAGCGACTTGGTTTCTCATGTCTTGACTGTTACCTTTTTGTATGTGTTCACACTTAAGGTGAGAGTTTTGATCGCCAAGCCAGTTTTCGAAGAACACTTTCCAATGCTGACTCACTAAACCGACGACCCCGGAAATTGAGCCGACGCAAGACAGTTACTGGGATACCAGATAATGCCCTCCCGAAGTCACCATCTATCTCTGACGTTCTTCCTGGTCAGTTCTCCACTGTGGGTCGACCTGCATCTGAATGTACCTCTCCTCATCAGCAGAGGAACATGGAGGTGGAGGAAAAGGGAGATCTAAGAAAAGAGGAGCAGCTGTCAACAAGGAGAATCCGAGCCCCTAAAGGAGAGGGAATGTCCAGCCTCATGGCCTCCCTTACCTCTTCCCCACATATTGGTTGCCATTCCGGCTCCTGCTGCTCACCATCCTTGGAGAGCCACACCCTCCCCCGTCCAGCAACCAACTCCTCCCTGAACTCCCAGGCCAGCTGTAACAGTGTATCCTGCAGGACTCTCAGCACCTCCTCATCTTGCTACCAGGTAAATTAATCAGAAGTTATTATTACACGAATAAAGTCAAAGCATAAATTGAAGGAGTTTCCAGATGACTGGCATGCTAATGTCAGCCAACATAGGCCAGAGGGAAGACAGTTCAGAACTTGTGGGGCGACCGTGGCTCAGGGGGTTGGGAAGCGTATCTGTAACCGGAAGGTCGCCGGTTCGATCCCCGGGCTCTCTGTCCTGGTCATTGTGTCCTTGGGCAAGACACTTTACCCTACCGCCTACTGGTGTTGGCCAGAGGGGCCGATGGCACGATATGGCAGCCTTGCTTCTGTCAGTCTGCCCCAGGGCAGCTGTGGCTACAACTGTAGCTGCTTCCACCAGTGTGTGAATGTGAGAGTGAATGAATAGTGGCATTGTAAAGCGCTTTGGGTGCCTTGAAAAGCGCTATATAAATCCAATCCATTATTATTAGACTCCAAACATGTCCCCAATGAACAGAATGTCCTACAGATGCTGAGAGTATGTCATGGGCTCAGAGCCTTTCATTTGTTGACCTTTCTAAATTTTTAAGTTACTGTTGCTCACTGTCGGCTGGGTAGAAGAGAAATATCAAAGCAATAGAAGAGCATCAGATACTTTGGATTTTCACACTAAATTTACTATACTGGCTTTTTGAGGAAACCAAGTTATGCTAAATTAGAAATGCCTGGAGCACATTTTAAATAATTTTTCTCTTTTTTATTCCTGTTTTCTTTTCCAGTCACAGGATCTACAGGGATTCCCCAGTGATCTTCACCCTCTGCTGCCCTTTGACCCCACTGCCAGAGTAATGCCACAGTCTCCTTCCTCCTCCTTTAATTCCGTTCCCTCCTCACCTATTATATCATCTGTCCCTGCAACCTCTAGTTGTGCCCTACAATCAGAGTGGGCTTCCCCCAGTGATAAGCCCAATAATGAGGCCCTTTCTTCCCCCGGCTCTCTTCCTTCTTCCCCTATCACTGATTCAGAGACTCAGTTTCATTACCCAGCAGAGGATGACCTGACAACCACAAAGCAGGACGCCCAGTGTTTCTCAGATGGTTGTTCCTTGACTGGAGAGAGATGGAGCTACAAAACCCTCTCTCCAACCTCCAGTGTCCACAGTGGAATTTCCCAGGAAATGAGATGTGTTTCTGATGAAGGTTGGAACTTCGATCCACTTCTCTCTTCTGGTCGGTCCTCCCCTTCTTGCACTGATAGCAGCTCCTTGCGTTCAGTGAAGATGTCCTCTCCCTCGCTAAACCGTGAGAAAAGGAAGTCAAGCACATCCTCCTGCTACTCTCGTTCTGTCACCCGCAGCATCTCCCTTCGCAAGTCCAAGCGTCCACCTCCTCCACCATTGCGTTCTGATTCATTGAGGCGACGGCCAGGTCGTAGCAAATCTTCGCGTTCTTCTTCTAGTCCCAAGGTGGAGCGCGGTCCCCGCCTGGAACGCACCATGCAGCACACACCTGCGTCATCTCCCCAGAACTTTCAGGATCCCTGGGTGCCCCGAAGTAGCACCAAAAGACGCCAAAGTGGGCTTAACTGTGGTACAGTTTCAACCTTTGAGCCTCTAAACCCAGACTGCCAGGCATCAACCTCTTCTGACTCTCCTCCTTCCAACCTCGAACCAACTCACCTCAGCCCTGGGTCTCCAGGTTCAGAGGAGGAAGGTCTGACTTTTACTCTCAATCACCAACCTCCAGCTTCCTCTTCTGTGCCTGGGCTTCAGCGACTTGCTTCGCCCTCCAGTGGGTACTCTAGTCAGTCTAACACTCCAACTCCTGGCACGCCAGTGTCTTCACCCCTCATCCCATCCTCCCCTCTCACAACAAGTCCTGGAGCTTTCTCCCTCCCCCCAACCTCACCTTTCTCCTCTTCCTGCTTTACCTCCTTCCCCCTCTCCCCTGTCGCATCCTCCCTGCCTAGGACAAGGTCTCGAGGTGAAGGCAGACCAAAGCCACCAGTGCCAGAGAGGAAGTCTTCACTTTTCTCATCCCTTTCATCCTCATTTTCTTCAACCTCTTCCCTCTCCTCCTGCACCTCCTCAGACTCCTCTGCCAAACATATTAATCTTCCTGCCCCACCACCTCGGCCTCCTCTTCTCGAGTCTTCTTTGCTTTCACTTTCCTGCTCTCCCATTCATGAAACTCTTCCTCCTCCCCCTCCTCCTCCACTGCAGTCCTGCTCACCTGCTCCTTGTTCTTTCACTAAACTTTCTCTTGTTCCTCTTCCTTCACCATCATCCCTTCCTCTGCCCCCTCCACCGCCTCCTCTCCCACCATTATCCCTTGCCAGGCCTTCTCCTCTACCTCCCTTCTCCCGGCCTCCTCCTCCCCCCTACTCCTACGCTGTCAGGCAGACTTCCCATCATGATCTGGTATTTACAGTGTCATCTTCCACCAACTTCCCTCCTCCCCCAACTTCTCCCCCTCCTCCCCCATGTTCAGAACTCCCAGACATGCCAATTGCTGACCTCCCTCCACCACCACCACCTCCCCCTCTCCCTCCTTTGTCTACTGTCCCCACACCTTTTGCCTCTGTCTTCTCCCGACCAAGCCCAGACGCGTTTCCACACAAATATGGCAAAGCACACCCCTGCCCTCTGGTAACTGCTCAAGCTCTGCAGGACGTCAAACTCCGCTCTATTAAGAACCAGGAAGTCCTGCCAGCCAATGGTACATCTACTGATGATGGCGCTTTGTTGTCTGTTGGTAACCATGGTAACCAGGATCTACCAATCAAAGAAGCTCAACACTACTTGGCTGACTTGACTAAAGGAAACCTTGTTTCCAACACCAGTGTTAACCTAGCGGAACAAGGATCAGAAAACGATATCTGTTATGTTGCAAACAATGACAATAATACAGCTAGTGCATCCTTGGATAATGCTAGCCTTCACAGCCCAGACAATGCTGAAATGAAACAACCTAAACATGAATCAGATGATGATTTCTTCAAACAAACAAAAACAGAGCTTTTGGCAGATGAATCAGATTTCAACAATCTTCAAAGCTCACAAAGCATTATTCATAACACTGCTAGCAAGAGAAGTCTTGGGCTTCAGCTGAGGAATGGTGGCACTCCTCAATGCAGACAGTCCAGTGAACAGAAAAAGAAAGATTCAGACATGTATGCTACACTAGCTAACAATGAAATCTCCAGTTCTGAGAGTCCATGGGTGAAAATGTCTTATGAAACTGACAATAACCATGTCAGCACAATAAGTCAACCTACGTCTTTCCAACGAAACATTATAGGAACAGTGCTAACAGATGCTAAGCTCAAAGAACTTGCAGAGATTCAAAGAGAATGCAGAAAAATGCTGTTAGAGAGCAAAGAGGAAGTCGAGCAAAATGACAAGAAAAAATCACAAATGCAGTCACTCTGTGCTGCTGATGGAGATTTGAAGAATGTTGATATTAAACACTGTAACAGGGACTTGAAGCCAAGTAGCCCAAGAAAGATCTGCTCTCCAGAGAAGCCAGTTCCACCAAAGAAGCCTGATCTTTGCATTCTGGGTCTCACAACATCCCCCAACGCCACACGAGAACTCAATGTGGTGAGGAGCAATGGACAAAGTACAGCATTTTCTCCAGGGTTCAACAGCCAGTCACAGTTTCCTGATGATTCTTTCTGCACACCTTTACACAAACATGTGATCCATAGTCCCCCTTCACCAAAGCACTTGGTGTCCACCAGTGATAACTCAGTGACACCTGTATACCCAATTAACACAACATCTGCCAATATCACCATGCACTCACCTGCCAGCTCCCCTCAACGGACAAAAACACCAATTTTGCACAAGAGACCAGATCTCTCACTGACCTCACCCAAAACAACCAAACCACTCTTTCCATCTAAAATTACAGGAGGGGCTTCCATGGGGACCTCTGGGACTGGAGGTGCTTCACAGAGTCTGTGCATCACAGCTAGCAGTAGCACCTTGAAAACCATAGGCACCGGGACCACAATGGCTCGAAACACTTTGAATGAAACCTTGGATACCTTAAAGACCAACTACTCCCTAGGAGCCATGGAAATGTATAGAACCTGCGCCTCCTCAAGGATCATGGGAATGGCTACCCGTAGCACATTAGGGAACTCAAAGGGCCAAGGAACTACTTCCACATGGACTGAGGGCACCCAAACTGAAGTAACACACCCCAGTTGTGGTGATATCAAAACAAAACTTTATCAAGATGATACATCATTTCAGAGGAGAATGATGAGGTCATCACTAGCTGAAGATGAAGAGGAAGATATTAAGGAAAGTTTGGAAGAGAGAAGGATTAACATGGCAAGGATGATGATGATGTCATCCACCACAAAGAAAAAAGACAAAGGAAGGAAAAAGAAGAAGAAAAGGCCAGGCAGGCAGCTGCTAATGATCTCAGCAAAAATGGAACCCTCCCCATCATCTTCATCATCATCCTCATCATCCTCATCATCCTCTTCATCCTCATCTGGAGATGAGAGAGATGTAAGAAAAGACAGGACAATCCAAATAAGCCAGAAGATGAAAGTTACTAAAGTTTGGGACCAAGACACAAGTGACTCTGAAAGCTCCTTCAGTTTGATTGGTCAGAGCAGGTACTCTCTCAGCAGCGTACTGTCCACTGACAGCCTGCGGGGTGAACTGTCACTACCAGATCTTCTCATACAAGAGCCAGGTGAAAAACAAGACGAGCCCGGAGCTCTGAGAGGAGGAGAAAAATCAAAGGAGGCTAGCAGTCCCCAGGATGGTAAGTTCTATCAAGACCACAGATCCTGCTTCTTAACCTATCCAATTCAGATTGTGGTGAGCCTATTATGCATTATAGCAGCTAATATTTATAGATCCCTGTTTATTGTTCACCAAATGCTCAAATATATAATTTATGGAGTCCTTGGTGAAACTAAGTAAGCATTTTCTGTATTAGCTGTCCCCAGTATCTGCCTTAGTAGTCATTCAGTAAATGTAGGCAGAGCTTTTGTTTGTGCAGGTGTGAAGCAAAGTGGGCCAAGTTTCCTGCCCAAACAAGCTGTGAGAGTAGACAAAAATATGCAGATAAGGTACAGCATGTGGTTCAGTCAGACTACAGCTCAATAGGAACTTACATACATAGGAACTTATATACCGCAGTATCATGTCTGTGAATGTCATCTTCGGAGCATACAGGTATCTTTAATAATTATTATTGGAAAATAAATAATAAATAAATAATTATTCTTGCTCTTGTATTCAGTCTGCCCCAGGGCAGCTGTGGCTACAACTGTAGCTTGCCTCCACCAGTGTGTGAATGTGAGAGTGAATGGATAATGGAATTGTACAGTGCTTTGAGGTTCTCGAAAAGCGCTATATAAATGCAATCCATTATTATTATTGTATTCTTCATCATTTCAATTTCAGTTCAACTGAACTGTTAAATGAACAATTGAAGTTCAGTTTTTTTTCACTCTCCTTTCCTTCCCAGCTGATGTGTTTGGCAGCATTTCAGCAGATCAGATGTTCATCTCTGGTTGTCCGCGAACCACAGAGGATCTATTCACCATCATTCACAGGTGGGAACACAAAATGTATACTATGCACTTGTTCTGTAAAATCCTTTAAACCACATCCTCACTTGTTGGTTTGAATTCTACCTCTTACTCTATGGAGCAGTGCTGTATGGGAAGGGACAGCATGAATGCCCTGGTAGTTGGGGTTTGTCTACAGGTAAAGCCTTTAATTAGTCACTAAGTGTGTAGTGTCATTATTATTCTCCTATTATACATAGAAACTAGTTCTTCCTTATTCCCTGTTGCCCCAAATAGGAATAAGTTGTAGCTGTCAAAGAATCCAGAGATTTAGTAGTAGTACGTATATAGTGTTTCTCTATTCTAACTGAGCACTCAAATCACTTTTATCCACAAGCCTCAGTGACCCATTCACAAACACATTCATTCAGTACTTTGTTCTATGCCTTCAAGCACACCCATTCACACTCAGATGGATGCATCAAAAGTTATTTGGCATTCAGTATCTTGCCCAAGGATACTTTGGCATGTAGACTGGAGGAGTCAGGGATCATTGGTATTCATGTATACACAATAATTACAGACCGAGAAAGTCAGTTTGGGAATGTAAGCCACTGACAGGAAAATACATCTTTCCTGCTGGGGAGGTAAGGAAACAAAGGTATGATAACATCAAGCAGTACGACACACAGTAGAGGGTACAAAACTATCTCCAGACATTGTCTGGTTCTCAAAGCCACAAGTAGGTTCAAACCTCCCGACAGATACCAAGATAATGTAGTCAAAAACATAATCACTGGTAAACTCGCAACCTGTTCTTCCTCAGACACTAAATGTAAGATATCTACTTCGTCTACTTGTTCTTTGATCCCCCAGCTAATTAGCTTCTCCTATACTTGAGAAACAAAAGTGCTTCAATCCAAGTTCCCTTCCATTCCTGTCATGTCATTGTTTATGTATATATTAAACATATTCTTAGGAACCTATGTCTTTGTTGTCTATTAGATTTTTTCAGATTTCTAGAAGTTGCCTCTTGATGTTAACTAGAAACTTTTAAAATAGAGCAACTCTCTTGTGGCCATGTAATTCAGTGCATGTAGCTTCTAAATATACAGTTACTATTGTTCACTGTTTTCTGTCACATTTCTGTCAGGTCCAAGAGGAAGATGCTTGGAAGAAGGGATCTAGAAGAAGACAAACATCGTGTCTCGAGCTCCTCCTCCTCCCCCTCCCCTCCGGTGACTCCCACTGACCAGCTAATGCGACCTGCAGCACTCAAGAGTCAAAGGTCAGCAAGAAGTGAGAGCTTTAAGGCTCTCCTGCTGAGGAAGGGCAGTCGACCTGATTCTTCATCTCGAATCTCAGCAGTTGAGCGACTTCGGAAAGTTGTTTCTCCCACTGCAGCAGCTGACCTTCATGGTGCACCACCACCTCACATATCCTCAGACCAAGTAAACTCCACAAGCTCCCTCCAAACTGGAGAAACACATGACATCACTGCCCACCTGACTCTTAATGTTCAGCAACCTCCCAGATCTCCATGTGCTCACAGCTTCTCCATGATGTTGGAATGGAGGCAACAGGATCTGCCACATAATAACCTCTTCTTCTCATCTTCTTCCTCCTCTCCCTTCTTCTTCCTGTCATCCTCCTCCACGCGCCCTCGCTCCCTCACTCCTCCCTGCTCGGCTAGCCGCCGCTTTGCCGCCCGCTGCCGCCTTGTTGCAGCCCCCATGACTGCAATCTTTGAAGGGGAAGATGAGGAGGAAGATGAAGAGGATTTCAACGAGTCATCGGGAGCTGATGGAGAATCCAGTCTGACACTGGTTGAGACTGCTTGATGGACAAGAAAGCTTGCTGATGTAGCCGGGAGCAGATGGATGTTAGACACCACAGAAAAATTGGATGTGGTCATGAATGTGTGGCAAAGTCTCAGCTGACTCAGCTGAAACTCACCTGAAGCATTTAATTGAATGCACTAAAGCACACTTCCTAATTAACTACATCAGTCACCTTAAAAGGATGTGTACAATATTAATGGTTTCAAGAAAAGAAGCTTGTTGCGATGACATAAGAGTTTCACTCCAACAGTTTCTTCGCTTTTTATTTCCTTTTAAACCACACTAGTTATATGTTTTCCAACGTCAGTGACACTAAGTTTCTTTGACATTGATAAATTCACGTTCTTCTGTCTTCTGCACTTTATATTCGCCAAGTAACCCGTGTTTGTTCTACACATGAGAATTTTGTTTTCTTGAGATCACACTTTAAATATTCTGAAACAGTCAATTTCAGCAACTTCTAGAATATACACATCTGTGTTGAATTGGATATGCTCTGCCGGAGGTGATTCCTCATGTGGATCCAGGAATTGTGTAAAGGACTGACTTTTCACATCATATTCATATCACACACAAATCAAACTGAAATACATGGGAGCTACAATCTTGATGTTGTTAAGAAAATATCAACAACTAGATGAAGATCCATCTAGACCCACATCATGGACGTTGTGGAGGGGAGCCAGTATAATATTAAAAATTAGTTTACACAAAAAAAGTGATCCAAAAACAAATTAATTTATCACATTAAGAAAATGTTCCTGAATTTTGTATTTTGTACTCAAGAAATGTTTTTGTGGTTGCAGTTAATCATGAAGTTAAAAATCATGTAAATCAATTAGGTCAAAATATTGGGGAAAACAAAATCAATTAAGCATTGTTTTTTTTCTTCAATAGAAAAGTAATATCACAATGCTTTCAGCAAAATAAATGTTCGATACTGATGCTTAAATCAGCCGATTCAAACTATTTACTGGGGTTTATTATTATCACCTAAGTAACTGGGCTGGGCTAATGCGTCTCCAAATTTAAGCATTAGTGTAAATGTTGTAATGGCTTGTGTTTTGATGTTTGTTTCAGTATAATCGTTTAAAAGTCTGGTTTTCTACATTATGACCAGCTGCATTCACTGAGACTGTAACTAATAAGGAATAGAGATGGTCCTTTTCTGTAAATATCCCTAAATTCATTTTTCTCTCTTATCATGTTTTCTTGTTTGTATGACTTTTGCAGCTGAATCTTTGTTTCTATTTTGTTAGCATTTTCAGCCTCCAGCTTAATGAGTCATACAACACTCACATTCAGTTTTCACCCTCAAATCAGATTTGTTTATCTCATGGTAGGCATCTATGGAAGCTTGTTTCCATGACTGACAAAAACAAAATACAAACAAAATCTCAAAATTTTGGCTTAATTCCAAGTTCCAAAATTCCAAGTTCATTTTCTCAGAAGTTTGAGTTAGTCAGTGAAACTTTCAATCTTGAGATGATGACCTTAAATTTCGACTTATGGATTGAAAAAATCCTTGTTTTTTTCAGCAATGGATGCAAACTTCCATGGGTAGCAGCTAATACGACTGCAAACTATCAGAAGTAACTTTTTAGGGTGGAGACTTTGTATTTAGAAACATAATCTTATCTTCTCTCTGTGTGGACATAAGAGGTTGAGATTTACTATATTAACCATAAAATGAATGAATTTACTTGGGAAACTGAAATAAATGAGGAAAGCACTGTGAGAAAAGAAGTCTTAGGTTAAAGTGATGATCGGGATGAAATGGAGAACTGAATGTGTAGAAAAGCAGCAAAAAGGTAGAACTGAAAGAAATGGAAATGTATGTAAAAAGGTGAATGTAAAAATGGAAGCAATAAAGGACAAATTGATTTCTGAATCTGTGACTTGTTCTACCATTGTGTAAAGTGTTGTCAGCCCTGTTTTGTTTTTTTTGGGGGTTTTTTTGGGGGGGGGGGGGGGGGGTTACCAAAGAAATTTCACACATTATGCCAAATAACAAAACACTTAATTGTGTCTCTAATAAAACCTCTGCAACTTTGTGAGTATAGGAAAAGTGTCTGTTTTTCCCTTTCTATGATAGACATTTCTGTTTTTTTATGACTAAACCTAGAAACAAATCAAAAAACTGGACAGTCTGGGCCATGATAGCTTTTTCCGTAATTTTACACATGTATTTCATATTAAATCCAGAGAGCTGTGTGGACAGATTCCTATTTTTGTCACAGCAGCTTTTTTTTCACCATGAAGAAAAACAGACACTGACAGAAAGGAGGTTTCACTGGTCTCGCCCGCTTAAGATCAAAGTGGGCTGCATTGTAAGATAAGTTTGACACCCCTGGTTTAAGGTGATTTTTTTTATCACATCTAAAGGGGATTAAAAGATGATTAAGAGTCCTGAAGAAGTTTAAATACTTCTCAGGTGTGTTTAGAGCTTGGTGAACATGTCCAAATATCTCTCAAAGTGGTATCAAATGTAGCTTTTTTGTGTTATAAGTGATTTGTTAGTGGTCTTGCTCCAGATGCCTGTAATGGAGTTTGTTAGAATGTTTTAAAGTTTCTTGAAGAAGTCTCAGGATTTATTAACGAAGTCAGTTGAAGATTTCTGAGGGATTCTTGAGGTGTTCACGATGTTTTTGGATCTGTGATCCTTGTTTGAAAGTTACTTAAAGGAGTTTGGGAGGTTATTTAAGGAAAAGTGTCAACAGGTTCCAAGATGTAGGACACATCTCAGGTTTTAAATAAGGTTTCAAGAGCCAAGGAGTGGTTTTAAGGAGTTATGAAAGAAGTTTTAGGTCTCTGCTTAAACCAAAACATTTTCATCCTAGGGCATCGAATGCTCCAGTTCTGTCAGATGATGTTTGATTCTCGCCATCATTGCCGTCATTTTTTAAAGGTGTGCCATTATCTCTCAGAAACCAATATTGGTTTCTGAGAGATAATGGCACACCTTTAAAAAATGACAAGTCACATGAAGATTGGAGGGTTGGAGGTGTGGTTTGTCAGTAGAGCATAGTTCCCGTCCTTATAGGACCTTTATGCTTGCTTTGCTTTTTTTGTTCCCACTTTCTTTTTTACTTTCACTTGCTGGTAAAGTTTGGGGCTTAAGCCTAAACCTTACCAGATGGTGAAAGGAAGGAAAAGATGGTGACTTGGGGTAGGGCATTACTTAACATATGAAATACGACCTTTATTTGCTGTTTTTTAAATTGACAGTGTGGAGTCATTCACAATCTTAGTTTTTTTATGACCTATGAGTTACAGACCCGTCTCATTATTACTACAACCCAGTGCGTCACTTGGGTTCCCTGCACTTAAATTTGAGATGCTGGAGGCTTTGACAAAAGGGCAAAATTTGATGCCCCAGATGGTGAGGACAGGCTGCCCTATGCTTTTCTTATGAATCTGAGCTGTTACCAATAGATCACCCACCCTGTCAGATTGTTGTAAATGAGATATTGTCGTGGTCTGGGTGGTTTTCCACAGCATCAGCTCCTCCCCACTGGGTGGAGTCTTTGTTGTTCCTCACCTGATGGCAATCAGACCAGCAGTATTTATGACCGGCGCACTCAACTGGTCTTCGCCAGATTATCTGCCAACTTTAGTCAGTTCTCGGCCTCACGTCCATTCCTTGGTGACTCATCAGATGTATTAACCGTATCTCTGTTTTTCTCGTCAGCCTCGAAAACCCACCTACCAGGCTCTCCTGGATACCAGTTTGCTGCCGCCGGTAATCCCTCTCCGTGTCGGAGCTGCCATTCTTTCCTGCCTGCCTCCCTGCATTGCATGCAGTACCCACCTGGACCTCTCCTGCCTCCCCCCTCCACGCAACCCTCACCTGCAAGTTTGTAAGACAGCTCAGTGTACTATCCTTAGATTCACTCGCAGCTCTCTGTGGGATTCCCCTGACTGCTCTCTCCTCTGTTTCAGTGCCCTGGCCCGCCACAGTTTCCCCTGCCCAGTACCTGCACTCAGTTATCCCTGCCGTCTAGTTATCATCACAGTATCTTCTCTCGCCTCAGACATCTAGTTTATGTTCATTGATTCTAGTCTGCACTTTCTGTTAGCCTTTGAGCATTGTAAAATAAATATCTCTTTTCGTTACACCTCACCCCTGGCCTCCGGTTTTGAATCTGCACTTGAGTCCCTTCCATTTCCACGGGCCACTGCGCCTGACAGTATAATCTGGCCAGTGTATGGACTCAGCGGATCAAATCCGGACCGCCGTCTCAAAACAGGGCGCCATTCTTGGCACTCACGAGGACGCGCTCCAGTTTCTCCTGGCGAAGGTTAACTCACTCACCGACGAGCAGGAGAAGATGCAGTCCGCGGTTCAGACCCTTCAGTCAGCCACTGCCCCGGAACCCGAACCCGTTCCCGGTACGTCGGCATCGGTATCCGCGCCGCCGCCACTTCAGCCCGCTGCGGGTCCTGAGCCCCTGCAGACGCCGATGTTCCGCGATGCCGCCTCCCCGGAGCCGGAACCTTTTTCTGGCGGCCGGGGGGGATGTAGCGGTTTCCTCCTTCAGTGCGAGCTAGCGTTCGGGCGCTCACCCCGCTCGTTTGTTTCTGAAACCGTGCGGATTTCTTATTTAGTCGGGAAACTGCGTGATCGCGCCCTTACATGGGCAGAGGCTTATCTAGCTAGACATCCGTTACCGACTTGTCATTATGACGACTTTCTGAGTGAGTTTAAGAAGACTTTCGCTCACCCGACCTCTGAACGCAGTTCGGCGCGGAAGCTGTTGCATCTTCGTCAGGGACGGCGGAGCGTTGCGGACTTCCTGATCGATTTCCGCATCGCCGCCGCCGAGGCGGGCTGGTCTGATCGGGCTCTACACGGGGTGTATTTGCACTCCCTCAACGATGAGATGAAGGACCACCTGGCCTCCCGGGACGAGCCCGCTAATTTTGAGGAGCTGGTTTCCCTCACACTTCGCATTGACAGCAGGTTGCGGGAGCGAGAGTGGGAGAGGGACTACAGCTCCCGTCGGTCCTTGCGGCGGTCATCTCCGGTCGTTTCTCTCCCGCCACCGCTTCCGGTTCAGCCGTCCGCTCCCTTTGCTGGCACAGGGGGTGGTGAACCGGAACCGGAACCCATGCAGATCGGGCGTTACCAGCTGACGGTGGAAGAGAGAGAGAGGCGCCGCCGTTCACACTCTTGCTTTTATTGTGGCTCCGGTGAGCATTTGATTTCTTCCTGCCCTAAGAAGGGAAAAGAGACCGCCCGCCGGTAGATCCGGGGGTACGGGTGGGCGGTACCAGGGTTAACGCCAAGCCCCGATTTTTGCTTTCTGTGACACTCTTACTCGGTCAGGGAGCCCACGTCTCATCAGCGCTGGTTGATTCAGGGGCCGAGCAGAGTTTGATTGACAGGGGATTTGCTGAACAGCTTCAGATCCCTCTTTTTGAGTTAAATCCGTCTATTCCAGTTAGGGCATTAAACGATCAGGTCTTTTCTTACATCACTCATCGCACTGCACCGGTTACCTTGATCACTTCCGGCAACCACAGAGAAACACTGATCTTTTACACCTCACAATCCCCTGACACGCCCATAATTCTAGGTTTCCCATGGCTAAGGCATCATAATCCTCACCTGGATTGGGTGGGACAGAGGGTCGTGAGTTGGAGCCCATATTGTCACGCAAACTGTCTCGTCTCAGCTGCCCCACCAGGGGCCACCGAGCCCTCTAGCAAGGAGAACTGCACCCCTGACCTCTCTGCGGTTCCCCCCGAATATCATGACATATCTGAAGTTTTTAATAAAGATAAGGCACTGTCCCTGCCACCCCATCGCCCTTACGATTGTGCCATTACCTTGTTTTCCGGCTCCACGTTACCTTCCAGCCGCCTCTACAACTTGTCACGCCCTGAACGGGCTGCCATGGAAAAATACATCAGAGACTCACTGGCAGCTGGACTCATCAGACCATCAACTTCCCCTGTGGGAGCTGGCTTCTTCTTCGTGGGTAAGAAAGATGGCACACTCCGCCCATGCATTGACTTTCGGCCCCTTAATGACATCACAGTTAAAAACAAATACCCATTACCACTTATCAGCTCCGCTTTTGAGCCCCTCCATGGGGCCACCATTTTTACCAAACTGGATCTCAGGAACGCATATCACCTAGTCAGAATCAGGGAGGGGGATGAGTGGAAAACTGCGTTTAACACACACTTAGGACATTTCGAGTATCTAGTCATGCCATTTGGCCTCACTAACGCACCTGCAGTTTTTCAGACCCTAGTGAATGATGTCCTTAGGGATTTTCTGGATCGTTTTGTCTTCGTTTACCTCGACGACATCCTGATTTTTTCCAAGGACCTCAAGGAACACAGAGTCCATGTCCGGGCCGTACTCCAGCGGTTGTTGGAGAACAAGTTATATGTCAAAGCCGAGAAATGCGAATTCCACTCACCGTCTGTGTCGTTTCTGGGTTACATTCTTGCAGGGGGGCAGGTGAAGACAGATCCGGCTAAAGTGAAGGCAGTAGCGGAATGGCCACTACCAACCTCACGAAAACACTTACAAGGGTTTTTGGGCTTCGCGAACTTCTACCGCCGCTTCATCAGGAATTACAGTCAAGTAGCCGCTCCCCTAACTCGTCTAACTTCCTCTAAGCTACCTTACCATTGGAGTCCGGAGGCCGACGCCGCCTTCTCCCGGTTGAAAGAACTGTTTACCTCTGCGCCGGTCTTAATCCATCCTGATCACAGTAAACCCTTCGTCGTGGAAGTAGACGCGTCAGGCGTTGGGGTCGGGGCGGTGTTGTCCCAGCATCCAGGTTCATCTGCTAAGCTTCAGCCCTGCGCCTTTTTCTCCCGCCGCCTCTCACCTGCGGAGAGGAACTATGACGTTGGAGACAGGGAGTTGCTTGCTGTAAAGCTGGCGCTGGAGGAATGGCGGCATTTACTTGAGGGAGCAGAGCATCCATTCACTATTTGGACTGATCATAAGAACTTAACCTATTTACGCACAGCCAAAAGGCTCAACTCGCGCCAAGCTCGATGGTCCCTATTCTTTACTCGATTTAACTTTTCCATCTCTTACCGACCAGGCACCCGCAACACCAAGCCGGATGCTCTGTCCCGCCAGTTCGACCCTGTGTGTGACCCGTCTGATGCACCCACCATCTTGCCGGCAGGAGTCAGGATCGGTTCTGTCGCCTGGGACGTGGAGGAGGACATCCGCCGTGCGCTGGAGACTGAGCCAGACCCCGGCACGGGCCCTCCGAACCGACGCTATGTCCCCACCGTGGCTCGCCCTAAGGTGATCGATTGGGTCCACAAGGGCAAATTTTCTTGCCATCCGGGTGGGGGGAGAACAGGCTCACTCCTTAAAAGGTATTTCTGGTGGGAGACTATTGATAAAGACGTCAAAGAATATGTAGCTGCCTGTCCTGTCTGCGCACGTAACAAATCGAGCTCACTACGCCCAGCTGGACTTTTACGACCCCTCACTATACCTCATCGCCCCTGGTCTCACATTGCGTTGGATTTTGTCACTGGCCTTCCCGTCTCCTCAGGTAAAACCACGATTCTCACTGTGGTGGATAGATTCTCCAAAGCTGCACACTTCATTGCCCTAAACAAAATCCCCACTGCAACGGAGACAGCCAAGATTATGACTGAGCAGGTCTTCAGACTCCACGGCATACCTTGCGAGATCGTGTCAGATAGGGGCCCTCAGTTCATTTCGCGAGTGTGGAGGTCGTTCTGCACCGCTCTCGGGGCTAAACCCTGCTTGAGCTCAGGATTTCATCCACAGACGAATGGGCAGGCCGAACGGCTCAACCAGGAACTGGAGGCCACCCTCCGTTGTGTCGCTGCCTCCAACCCCGCCTCATGGTCCTCGTTGCTGCCGTGGGCAGAATACGCTCACAATTCGCTTACGTCTTCTGCTACTGGCCTCTCGCCTTTCGAGGCCTCCATAGGTTACCAGCCGCCTCTCTTCCCCGACCAGGAGGCCGACCTCGAGGTTCCCTCGGTCCAACACCATCTCCGACGTTGTCAGCGGGCGTGGAGGTTGACCCGTCGGTCGTTGTGCTGGTCCGTTGCTCGCCAGTGCCTGTACGCGGACCGTCGCCGCAGGGCAGCCCCTGCCTACTCCCCTGGGCAGAAAGTGTGGTTGTCTGCTAAGGACGTTCCCCTCACGGTGGCATCCCGTAAGCTGGCCCCGCGTTTCATTGGACCCTTCGAGGTGGAGCAGGTCCTCAGCCCTTCTGCGCTGCGGTTGAAGCTGCCTTCCTCGCTGCGCATTCACCCGACCTTCCACGTCTCCCAGGTCAAGCCGGTGGTCGTGAGTCCGTTGTGCCCTCCTTCCGCTCCCCCTTCTCCCGCCCGGCTCGTGGATGGGCATCCTGCCTTCGCGGTCCGGCGCATTCTGGACGTCCGTCGGCGGGGACGGGTCCGGCAGTTCTTGGTGGACTGGGAGGGTTATGGGCCTGAGGAGCGGTCCTGGGTGTCTCGTTCCTTGATTTTGGATCCTGCTTTGCTTTCTGCTTTTTACGGGGCTCAACGCGGGCCGCGGGTGGCTCGGTCGCCGGGGGTCGACCCTTGATGGGGGGGTAGTGTCGTGGTCTGGGTGGTTTTCCACAGCATCAGCTCCTCCCCACTGGGTGGAGTCTTTGTTGTTCCTCACCTGATGGCAATCGGACCAGCAGTATTTATGACCGGCGCACTCAACTGGTCTTCGCCAGATTATCTGCCAACTTTAGTCAGTTCTCGGCCTCACGTCCATTCCTTGGTGACTCATCAGATGTATTAACCGTATCTCTGTTTTTCTCGTCAGCCTCGAAAACCCACCTACCAGGCTCTCCTGGATACCAGTTTGCTGCCGCCGGTAATCCCTCTCCGTGTCGGAGCTGCCATTCTTTCCTGCCTGCCTCCCTGCATTGCATGCAGTACCCACCTGGACCTCTCCTGCCTCCCCCCTCCACGCAACCCTCACCTGCAAGTTTGTAAGACAGCTCAGTGTACTATCCTTAGATTCACTCGCAGCTCTCTGTGGGATTCCCCTGACTGCTCTCTCCTCTGTTTCAGTGCCCTGGCCCGCCACAGTTTCCCCTGCCCAGTACCTGCACTCAGTTATCCCTGCCGTCTAGTTATCATCACAGTATCTTCTCTCGCCTCAGACATCTAGTTTATGTTCATTGATTCTAGTCTGCACTTTCTGTTAGCCTTTGAGCATTGTAAAATAAATATCTCTTTTCGTTACACCTCACCCCTGGCCTCCGGTTTTGAATCTGCACTTGAGTCCCTTCCATTTCCACGGGCCACTGCGCCTGACAGTATAATCTGGCCAGTGTATGGACTCAGCGGATCAAATCCGGACCGCCGTCTCAAAACAGGGCGCCATTCTTGGCACTCACGAGGACGCGCTCCAGTTTCTCCTGGCGAAGGTTAACTCACTCACCGACGAGCAGGAGAAGATGCAGTCCGCGGTTCAGACCCTTCAGTCAGCCACTGCCCCGGAACCCGAACCCGTTCCCGGTACGTCGGCATCGGTATCCGCGCCGCCGCCACTTCAGCCCGCTGCGGGTCCTGAGCCCCTGCAGACGCCGATGTTCCGCGATGCCGCCTCCCCGGAGCCGGAACCTTTTTCTGGCGGCCGGGGGGGATGTAGCGGTTTCCTCCTTCAGTGCGAGCTAGCGTTCGGGCGCTCACCCCGCTCGTTTGTTTCTGAAACCGTGCGGATTTCTTATTTAGTCGGGAAACTGCGTGATCGCGCCCTTACATGGGCAGAGGCTTATCTAGCTAGACATCCGTTACCGACTTGTCATTATGACGACTTTCTGAGTGAGTTTAAGAAGACTTTCGCTCACCCGACCTCTGAACGCAGTTCGGCGCGGAAGCTGTTGCATCTTCGTCAGGGACGGCGGAGCGTTGCGGACTTCCTGATCGATTTCCGCATCGCCGCCGCCGAGGCGGGCTGGTCTGATCGGGCTCTACACGGGGTGTATTTGCACTCCCTCAACGATGAGATGAAGGACCACCTGGCCTCCCGGGACGAGCCCGCTAATTTTGAGGAGCTGGTTTCCCTCACACTTCGCATTGACAGCAGGTTGCGGGAGCGAGAGTGGGAGAGGGACTACAGCTCCCGTCGGTCCTTGCGGCGGTCATCTCCGGTCGTTTCTCTCCCGCCACCGCTTCCGGTTCAGCCGTCCGCTCCCTTTGCTGGCACAGGGGGTGGTGAACCGGAACCGGAACCCATGCAGATCGGGCGTTACCAGCTGACGGTGGAAGAGAGAGAGAGGCGCCGCCGTTCACACTCTTGCTTTTATTGTGGCTCCGGTGAGCATTTGATTTCTTCCTGCCCTAAGAAGGGAAAAGAGACCGCCCGCCGGTAGATCCGGGGGTACGGGTGGGCGGTACCAGGGTTAACGCCAAGCCCCGATTTTTGCTTTCTGTGACACTCTTACTCGGTCAGGGAGCCCACGTCTCATCAGCGCTGGTTGAGCATCATCAGCTCCTCCCCACTGGGTGGAGTCTTTGTTGTTCCTCACCTGATGGCAATCGGACCAGCAGTATTTATGACCGGCGCACTCAACTGGTCTTCGCCAGATTATCTGCCAACTTTAGTCAGTTCTCGGCCTCACGTCCATTCCTTGGTGACTCATCAGATGTATTAACCGTATCTCTGTTTTTCTCGTCAGCCTCGAAAACCCACCTACCAGGCTCTCCTGGATACCAGTTTGCTGCCGCCGGTAATCCCTCTCCGTGTCGGAGCTGCCATTCTTTCCTGCCTGCCTCCCTGCATTGCATGCAGTACCCACCTGGACCTCTCCTGCCTCCCCCCTCCACGCAACCCTCACCTGCAAGTTTGTAAGACAGCTCAGTGTACTATCCTTAGATTCACTCGCAGCTCTCTGTGGGATTCCCCTGACTGCTCTCTCCTCTGTTTCAGTGCCCTGGCCCGCCACAGTTTCCCCTGCCCAGTACCTGCACTCAGTTATCCCTGCCGTCTAGTTATCATCACAGTATCTTCTCTCGCCTCAGACATCTAGTTTATGTTCATTGATTCTAGTCTGCACTTTCTGTTAGCCTTTGAGCATTGTAAAATAAATATCTCTTTTCGTTACACCTCACCCCTGGCCTCCGGTTTTGAATCTGCACTTGAGTCCCTTCCATTTCCACGGGCCACTGCGCCTGACAGATATGAGAAAGAACAGATAATTTGTTCGTCACAGTGCTAGAAGCTGTGTGTTTTTGCATGGACAAGGTCAGATGCAGCAGCTAGACAAATAAATATCTGTATTATCAGAATGATGCTGCAGCTTTTTTTGTCTTTCCTTGAGGAAAGACAAAAACAGAAAATGAAACGGTTATTACTATTATTACGTTTCTTGCCTCCCTACTTGAAGAAGAAAGACACGAGGCATTTTATTTATTTATTTATTTATTTATTCATTTATTTATTTATTTATTTATTTATTTATTTATTTATTTTTCATCTCCTGGCCCAAGAGCTGGTCGACAGAGCAATTGAGATGAGGGCATATGCTGGTCTGGGGCACGCTGCCCGATGCATGCAGGTTGGTATATAACTATAAAGGTGTAGTTAACTGAAAAACAAATAACTACGAAATAATGAATCACAGTCTGATAAAAATGCATTATTTTTGTTCGGTTCAGGACTTGGAGAGGGCTCGTCAGCACCACCAAAACCAGCTAGAAATTGCTCAAGAACTGCAAGACAGAGCAGCACAGGGCAGAGCCTCATCCAACTTGGGTAGGTTTGATGGAGGGTCATAGAGGGGTCACCTGGCTGGAGGTAATAGGTTTTTTAATTTGGCGTCTGAATCTGGGATTTTGTTGTGGGAAACTAAAATGGTATGCCTTTTTTAGCTTTGGTCATTTTAAATGGCAAATCTATCTTTTACTAACAGTAAAATCAAAGTATGGCAGGTTTGACACACTGTGGTACTCCAGAACCTGTTGACAGCTACTGTGTAACAAAATTAATAAAAAAAGTAAACCGTTATTTACTTTAGGTCTTGAGTGGTTCACTCTCTGTGTGTCACGGTCGGGCGGATCACACACACAGTAATTCGGCGTGCCCGTGTGGCGTGCTGGCTAGACCCAAGCGCGGCGAAGGCTAGCGGTGGGTTTGGAGCAGACACGCAGTTATTCTAGTAATGATCAGTGCACGAAGCGTGGCTTCGGAACTGTCGTTACAGACAGAGAGCGAGCGGAGCCAGGAAGAGAAAAAGGATTGAAAGGGATTGTCACTCACGGTTGCTGAATCAGGCGGAGACTGACGTCGGCAGAGTTTCGGAGCTCCTGACACGAAGAGACTGATGTCTGAGCGGCGAACAGGTGGGTGGCGTCTCTCTTTTAACCCCGGCCCCGTGATCAGCTGATCACAGCCGATCACCGGCTGACAGGAACCCCCCCCCCCCTCGTTGGCAGAACGAATATGGATCAGGTTCTGGTGATCAGTCCAGATCAGAAATGGTTCTTTCGCTCCCAGGAGCCAATGCCGCCATTCTTCCAAGGCCCACTTGATGGCCAGGAGTTCCCGGTCGCCGACACCATACCGTCGCTGCGTGTCAGAGAATTTCCTTGAAAAATAGCAGCACGGGTGAAGTTTTCCATCCGGGCCATGTTGAGAGAGGACGGCGCCAGCGCCAACATCGGAGGCATCCACCTCCACCACAAAATCACCGGCAGGATCAGGGTGGAGCAGGACGGGAGCTGTAGCAAACCGACGGATAAGGTCTCGGAATGCCTGTTTCGCACCAGGGGGGAGGCAGAAGGGCCTGGGCAGGTTAGCTGGTTTAGTGAGGGATGTCAGTGGCGCGACAATGGTGCTGAAATTGCGGATAAAGCGCCGATAAAAATTGGCAAAGCCCAGGAAGCTCTGTAGCTGCTTAAGGCTGGAGGGCTGAGGCCACTGGGTCACGGCTTGGAGCTTTTGCGGGTCCATGGTCAGGCCATTGGAGGAGATGGTGAAGCCCAGGAAGGTAGTGGACCGTTGATGGAAGGCACACTTTTCCAGTTTGCAGAACAGCTGGTACTCGAGCAGCCTGCTTAGCACGGCCCGCACATGGCGAATATGGTCCACTTCGGTGCGGGAGTAGATCAGGATGTCATCCAGATAGGCAAACACCCACCGGCCCAGCATGTCCCGCAAGACATCGTTGATCAGGTGTTGGAAGACAGCAGGGCTGTTGCAGAGGCCGAAGGGCATCACCAGATACTCCCAGTGCCCGTTAGGGGTGATGAAGGCCGTCTTCCATTCGTCCCCTTCTCTAATCCGCACCAAATTGTAAGCGCTGCGTAGGTCTAGTTTGGTGAAGATGCAGGCCTGGGAGAGGGAATCGAGCGCGGTGGATAGCAGAGGAAGAGGATGGCGGTTCTTAACAGTGATTTTATTCAAGCCTCGGTAGTCTATACAGGGGCGAAGCCCGCCGTCTTTCTTCTTTACAAAGAAGAACCCCGCAGCTGCAGGGGAGGTAGAAGGGCGAATGAAGCCCTGTTGGAGAGCCTCAGCGACGTACTTCTCCATGGCTTTGTTCTCTGCGGTTGACAGCGAGAACAGGCGACCACGAGGAGGGACTGCTCCCGGGAGGAGCTCGATGGCCATGTCGTAGGAGCGATGAGGAGGGAGAGCAGAGGCTCGCCTCTTACTGAAGACCTCGGACAGGTCATGGTAAGCCGGAGGGATCCTATCCAGATCGATGGGCTCCGGGGGTGACGCCTCTTCTGACTTTGAGTCCTGTCCAGTCCGGAAGAGAAGGCAGCGGCGTGAACACCGGGGACCCCAGTCCAGGATCTGGCAGGAAGACCAGGAGACGTGGGGGTCATGTCGACAGAACCAGGGGTATCCGAGGATGAGAGGAGAGGAAGAGGCCGAGACTACTAGAAACCGGATCTCCTCCTGATGATCCCCGACAGACATGCGGACTGGCTGGGTCTGGAAATGGACCGGGTAGGGTTGGAGTGGTCGCCCGTCTACTGAGGTCACCGGGAGAAATCGGTCGACGGAAGTCAATGGGATGCGAAGCCGAGAGGCTAGTTTTTGGTCGATGAAGTTCTCGGCAGCTCCGGTGTCCAGGAGGGCTTCGGATGAGAGCTGTTGGTGTTTCAGGTGAAATGTGACCGGTAACAGAAAACGAGAGGGATCGGAGGAGTGGGAAGGGCCAGGTGGGACACCCCCGCAGTCTACCTGGCGTCGTCGTTTCCCGGCCGTAGCGGGCACTGGGGACGACGGTGTCGAGCTGATCCACAGTAGGCGCAGAGGCCCTCACGCCAGCGTCTCTCTTTCTCCTCTTTGGGGAGTCCACCCAGCTGCATGGGCTCCTCGCTGGATGTGCTGCTTGGGCTAGCCGTGGCTCCATCAGAGGGGGGAGGAGGTCGCGACGACGTGGTCCGCTGAGGCTGGAAGGGTTTTAAGGCCCGAGGGGCATGGCGAGGCCGCGACATCACACGTTGGTCGATCTTCAGGGCAAGGTCCACGGCCTCATCCAAGGTCTTTGGGGCCTCACGGCCGGCCATCTCGTCTCTGATGTAATCAGCCAGTCCCTCTAGAAAGATGGAGCGCAGAGAAGCATCTCCCCATTGAAGCTTAGCAGCCAGGGTGCGGAATTGGGAGGCGAAGTAACAGACTGGTCGGCTGCCCTGGCGTAAATGAAGCAGCTGTGACTCCACTTCCACTTCACTGCTGGGGGGAACGAAAGTCTTTTTTAACTCCTCCACAAACAGAGCATAGTCATTACACGCTGCAGATTTATTGTTGTAGAGAGCCGCGGCCCATTCCTGAGCCTGGCCAGACAAGAGAGAGGTTAGCATCGCCACTTTTGCACGGGCAGTGGCGTATTTAGTGGGTTGACATTCAAACATCATGTCTAAGGTGGCGAGCAACCCATCAGGCCGGCCGTCTACTCCGTTCCACTTATCTGGTAGTCCGATCCGGGGCTCAGCGCTCACCGGCACTGGCTGACGTTGCAGCGAGGTGACGGAAGAGGAAAGCTGGAGGACAGTTTCGGTGAGAGACTCCATCTTTGTGCTCATCCGATCCACCACACCGCGAAGATATAATACTTCGGCTTTCAGCCGTTCGAATTCCGCTGGGTCTATATGCGGCTCAGACATCCTGTCACGGTCGGGCGGATCACACACAGTAATTCGGCGTGCCCGTGTGGCGTGCTGGCTAGACCCAAGCGCGGCGAAGGCTAGCGGTGGGTTTGGAGCAGACACGCAGTTATTCTAGTAATGATCAGTGCACGAAACGTGGCTTCGGAACTGTCGTTACAGACAGAGAGCGAGCGGAGCCGGGAAGAGAAAAAGGATTGAAAGGGATTGTCACTCACGGTTGCTGAATCAGGCGGAGACTGACGTCGGCAGAGTTTCGGAGCTCCTGACACGAAGAGACTGATGTCTGAGCGGCGAACAGGTGGGTGGCGTCTCTCTTTTAACCCCGGCCCCGTGATCAGCTGATCACAGCCGATCACCGGCTGACACTGTGCCATCAATAGCACAATACTACTCTCACTTGGATGTGCACCTGTGTATCCTATGCAGCTGCAAGCATTTGATCAACTAAAACAGACATGTACACCTTTGGTTCCTGTCAACATTTTTTTCAAATAATAAGACTGCATCAATGCCATTCTTCCCCTTTTGGCAAACAACAGATTCAGCAGAGCTAATTTTCAGCTGCAGTCCATAGCAGGTAGGTGGCATATCAAATGAATCAACAAAACCAAACAGATATATGTGGGCATAACTGAAAGACAGAAAGACATGTAAAATAAAACACATACCATACAAAGAGTGGGCTTACAGTACAGACAAAAAATTAAATAGACGAAAATTTGAAATTGGCCAAAGGCTGGACCAGAGTGCAAAATATAACAGTGTGCTGGTGCACCACAAAAGGAAGTTAGATATTTTATTTACTTTTTTAATAGTAATAGTTCACAGGCATAATTCTCAACAGCATCCATCCATCCATTCTCTTCCACTAATCCTTTTCAGGGTTGCGGGGGGTGCTGGAGCCTATCCCAGCTGTCATAGGAGGAGAGGCAGGGTACACCCTTGACAGGTCGCCAGTCTGTCTCAGGGCTAAACAACAGCAATGAAATTAACAACGATAAGATGAAATAGACAAATGTGGGAAATGTAATCAATTTGCACTGTTACCCTAGAACAGGGGTCTGCAACCTTTATGACCCAAAGAGCCATTTGGACTCGGTTTCCACGCAAAAGAAAACACTGGGATCCGCAAATACTTTTTGACATCTAAAATTAAGATAACACTGTATATATTGTTTTTTTACCTTTATACTTTGTATAAACAACTAAGGTGTGTTGCTTATGAAATCCATGAAGTGCTACAGAGAAAATCACATTTTATTTATGTAATTAACACATTTTGAACTCTTAAAAAAATATAACAAAGGGAAAGACACCAAGCTGAAGTAAAATGATCCATGTAGCAAAGAAAAACTGTTGTGAGCCGCCACCCTTATATCGCCTTTGGGCTTTTGGAGCCTTGACCTGACTTTTAAAAACTAATTGGAAAAAAGCACTATGAGAGACAGAGGGGGGGGGGTAGCCTCCTCTGCACCCTGGTGACATACCCCTACTCCAAGGTCCTGCATGTGTGGGTGATTGTGGTGGAGCGGGAAGGGGGAGGCAGCTGGAGATGGGGAGGGAAGGAAGGGAGGGGCAAGTGACCCCTCCCTGGGGCCAGCTCCCCCGCTGACCCCAGTAGGCACCCCCATACTCCGCAACCCGCCAGGGAAAGGGGGCCCAGGCCCATCCAGACCGGGGCCCAGTGCAGCAGCACCTCCCGGCCGGCCCCACAGAGCCCGGGACAGTCCACCCAACCCCACCACAGAGAAAACTGCACCCACCCCACCATCCACTCATCTTCCAGACTACATAAGACAATAAACACCCAGGCTGAGATCTTCCTCCACCTCTCCTGTATCTCCCCCTCCTGCAGAGAGTTCCTGAAGAGAGGAAAGTTCCTGCAAGATGTGACAATCTCCCCCACCAGGTGGCTCGATGCACTGGCGGAACCCTGCTCCAGGGCTGGGCCCCCATGCACCCACCCGCCCACAACCCCGGCAACACACCAACCAGGACCCAAGCCCCCGAGGCCCGGCCAGGGCCCCAGCCCAGAGACGGAGCGCCCCCAGAACCTCACGCCCATCCCGGACCCACCCAGGGGCAGCCAGGCTATCAGGTCAGTAACCCACGTCCGTCAGCACAGACCCTCCCCTAGCCCCACTGCACGCAGCCGCGAGGAAACAGTCACCTGAGAGCCAAAAGAGCCCCCAACCGGACATGACCGCTACCCCGGGTTGAGCCCCCCAAGGAAGATGCCTCCGGGGAACCCCCCGACGCCCTAAGCCTGTCACTACCCCCACACCAATCACAACAGTGAATGCGGGACCAAACTATGACCCCCCACCCCCTCTAGGTGATGGAGCTGATCAAAGGAGCCCAGAGCAATTGATCTGATGTGGTGGCAGAGGCTGTATCAAGACTAATGTAATCTAATAGATAATTTCTATATTGGTTAGAATTAAGATTATTTTTATTTTTCCAGTTCATGAGGACTGTTTTCTTGGCTATGCATAGGGCAGTGAAAACCATATGGGCGATATTCTTTTCTGAAGTGACATTATCTAAGCTGCCCAACAAACACACTAAGGGGGAAGTTGGAATGTTACATTTCAGACACTTTGATAAGTCTTCACATATCTCGCGCCAAAACTTCTGAACTGGTGGACAGAACCAAAGAGCGTGGATATAATTGTCCAGTGAATTGGTTTGGCAGTGTGAGCAGTTGTTGGTAGACGTAAAGCCCATCTTGAACATCCGATGACCTGTATAGTGCACTCTATGTAATATTTTGTATTGAATTAATTGAAGACTGGGATTTCTAATTAGATGAAAGGTTTTTAAGCAAATCTGAGACCAGAAGTTTTGGTCTAAGTTAACTGATAAATCCGCTTCCCATTTTGCAGTAGGAAGTGATATTGATTCATCTGTTTTAGAAAGCATTCTGTATATTTTAGATAGTAATTTGGGGGTTTTAAGAGTAAGAAATTGAACCACACTTGGTGGTGTTTGTAGTTCAACTTGACCCGGTTTAAATTTCTTTTTTACTATGGATTTAATTTGTTGATATTCTAAAAATCTTTTTGTCATGGTCCTGGGTCATTTTGACCCAGTGTTCTTAGTTTTCCTGTAGTTTTGTATTTTGTTCCTTATGTCCATTGGATTGTTTGGTTTGCTATTTGGATTCCCCCCGTGTCCATGTTTTTATTGTGGTGTTTGTTCTGGTACCGTGTTCCCATCCTTTGTGTTCTGTGTTCTCCTCATCCCCTCGTATTCATCCTTCTTCTGTGCCTCTCTCTCTGCCTCTCTCTCTCTGTGCTCATATCTGTGTACTGTGTTGTGTTTAAGGTCCACATCTTGGTGTCAGTATTTTCAGTTTCGTGTCCTCCCTGCTCGGTCATGAGTAATTGTCTTCAGCTGTGTTCCCCGTGTGTTCCCACTTCCTTGTTCTGTGTTGCGTCGTCCCTCTAGGTTGTGTGCATTCACCGTGTCTTCCCAGCGCCTCAGTTTTAGTTGCTCCCAGTATAGTTTTCGTATGACTTCTTATGTTCCTGTTAATAAAGACCTGCCTTTGAGTTCATCCCCGTGTGTCTAGAGCCGTGCATTTGGGTCCTCTCTTGCCTTCACACAGCCGCCGCATGACAGAACGACGCAACCACGAAATGGACCCAGCAGGCTCCGCCCGTGAGGGAGATATTCTCCGTGTACAGAGTCTGGTGCAACGAATAACCCACGCCTCGGACTCACGGACAATTTCCGTCGGACTTAACGCCATAAAGGCAATAATCGAGGGAAACCCTTTCCTTCACCAGCTCACCTGCTATGAGGGCTTTATTGATGAACTGAGCCGAGCCAAGGAGGCATTACAAGCCCGTGAACTGGCAGACAGTGTCCGTTCCCGTGATTCCACACCACAGCGACTGCAGACGGAGATCTCCGCCCGTCAGCCGCCGCAGCAGCAGCAAAGTAAGCTCGCCGCGACGGTATCGCAGCAGCAGACGGGGCTCTCGGTATCGCAACAGCGGCTGCTAAAATGAGAGGGTTTTTCGGCGCCGCTGCCGCGGAGCCCTTCTCCATCCCCTCTCAGCTCTGACCGCCGCTCTCCCGCTGCTTTCCTAGCAGCGATGTGGTCAGGTGGTGAAGAGGAGACCGTCACCCCCGCATCATCACCGGTTTCCCCCTTCACCTCCGTTCCCTCATCAAGGATGAGACACCGTCCAAGCCGTCGCCAGTCCTCTCCTCAGCCGGATTCCGGGACTACTGAGCAGCCGGCTGGGGTGAGTGACAAAGACACTTTTTCTGTTCACTCTGAGGCTAGCTCTCACTACCCTGAATGCAGGCATGTAAACTCTGTGACTCTTGCCGTAGGCTCCAAAGGTTCACGATCTGTAAATGTTGAATCCGAACCCGAACTTCTTGTGGACCGTTGTACTGCCCGGAGGGTCAACTCAGAGATCGTTTTTCCTACGTTTGGACTCACACTCGAGAAAGATTATCCTTCGCTAGTGTTTCCTAGGTCTAAAAACTCGAAGTCAGCGTTTCCTGAGTTAGAGACACCTGTTTCAGTGCCCTTTACCTGTGTGTCTGCTGAGGATGATTGTTTTGCAGTTAAGCTCACCACTGGGGCTTTACAACCTGCCTCCCTAGATGGTAAAGCAGTAAAATCCAAGACTGTAAACGTTCCTGTGATAGCTCGACCCCAGCTCGTTACTTCTGAGCCATCACCCCCGGGGATTGTCCATTCTGACGTATGTACTGATTCAAATGTTCTCGAGTCAGGGGGCTCTACACCCCCCACTGTTTTCCCTAGGTTTACTGCTTCCAGCGATCTGGAGGTAAAAGACTTTGTTTCATCTGCCTCTCCGGTGCACAGACCTATGTTTACATCGGCTATTAACCCCTCCTCTGTCAGTAAAAGTACGGTTAGCTCCGAAGAAAGAAGCTCTAAGACTGTTGGTGCATCAGCTGATCACATTTCTCTAGAGTCTGTACACACTGAAGGTGATGCATTAGTGCCTGTAAGCTACAGCTTTAGCACACTTAACGCTACAAAGTCAGAGCGCTGTTCCTCATCCGCTCACTCAGGACAGGGAATTGATCTCTTGCAGACTGTTCTTTCTAGGCCCGCCTCCCAGGCCCCTTGTGTTTTAGGGATAGCTGCGGCCCAGCACTCCCCTGCACCTATCTCAGTTCCCCAGGTGAGGGGGGCTGGCGCCCAGCTGGTCCCTGTTCCGGTTTCCGGGTCGACTGAGGCTCTGCTGGTCCCTGCACCCGTATCAGCTCCTCGGGTGGGGACAGCAGCCGCCCAGTCCCTGCCGAAATCTGTGCCAAACGCTGAGGTGAGGCCCGCCAGGACCCAGCCGGTCTCTGCACCTGTACCTACTCCTCAGGTGGGAGCGACTGGTGTCCAGCAGGTGCCTGCACCTTTCATCCACGTTGTAAGCCCAGAGGAACTGACACCGCCACCTGTCCTACATCTGCTCCCACACCCATCATTGCACTCAGCTGCACAGGATGCCCCTCAGTCAGTCAGTCAGCCTTCTCCTCAGTGCACAGTCCAGCCTTCTCTCCAACCGCCATTACTACCACTAGTTCAGTTTGCTACTCAGTCTCCCTCAGTTCAACCGCTAGCCACGTCTTCTGTGTCCGCTGGAGGGTCCGAGGGGCCCGTTCAGCCCCCTGTCTCCGCTGGAGGGTCCGAGGGGCCCGTTCAGCCCCCTGTCTCCGCTGGAGGGTCCGAGGGGCCCGTTCAGCCTCCTGTCTCAGCTGGAGGGTCCGAGGGGCCCGTTCAGCCTCCTGCTGCTCCACCAGCGTCATCCACGCCCTCGCCAGCTGCAGCCTCCGTGTCTCCACCCTCACCAGCTGCAGCCTCCGTGTCTCCACCCTCGCCAGCTGCAGCCTCCGTGTCTCCACCCGCGCCGTCGCCTGGTCCAGCTCCAGCATCGTCAGCTTCAGCGGCGTCGCCTGGTCCGGCCTCCTCCGGGTCTTCATCCCCGTCTGGTCCGGCCTCGACTGGTCCTGTGCCCACCGAGCCTCGGCCAGTACGCCTGACACTTAAGAGCCTCCGCCGCTGCCTTCCGCGGGGCCGGCCCCCGGACACCCTTCACCTGAGTCGCCGCCGGTGCCTCCCGCCCGGCCGGCCCCCTGAACTGCTCCGTCTCCCCCGGTGCCTCCCGCCTGCCCGGCCTCCTGAACTGTTCTCTGGGCTCTTGGGCCGTCAGCCTCCGGGCCGTCCCCTGAACTGCCCGGGTTTGGACTGTTGTGCCGTCAGCCTCCGGGCCGGCCCCCTGAACTTTTTCGTGACTGTTGCTTGGACCCCTGCGCCTTTCATGGGCTCTTTTGTTTGTTTGCTTTTGGACTGTTCCTGGGCCTCAGTGCTGTTGTTTTGGACTTTGTTCCCTGTGTTTTGGTTTCTGGCTCGTTGTGTTTCATTTGTTTCGTATTGTTGCGTCGTCCCTCTAGGTTGTGTGCATTCACCGTGTCTTCCCAGCGCCTCAGTTTTAGTTGCTCCCAGTATAGTTTTTGTATGACTTCTTATGTTCCTGTTAATAAAGACCTGCCTTTGAGTTCATCCCCGTGTGTCTAGAGCCGTGCATTTGGGTCCTCTCTTGCCTTCACACAGCCGCCGCATGACACTTTTCTTGTTGATCCCATATTGTGTAACTAGTCCGTCAAATGAGATAAATTCTGTTCCTTCTAATATATGTTCTAAATATTTGATTCCTTTACCACTCCAATCTGAAAAGTTTATCATATTATTGTTTTGTAATATGTCAGGGTTGTTCCAGATAGGTGTACGTTTGCATGTGATTAATGAAGACGCCGTCAATTTTAGAAACTCCCACCATGCTGTCAGAGAAGAGCTGATGTTGATGCTTTTAAAGCATTCATGTCGTTGGATGTTTGAGCTGATAAATGGTAGGTCTGAGATCTCTAGATTATTGCAAAGTGCTTGTTCTACATCTAGCCAAGGTTCATCTAAGAGGGTATGTTTTAGCCATCCTGAGATAAACTGAAGCCTGTTGGCTAAGAAGTAGTGCTGAAAGTTAGGCAGTTCTAGTCCTCCTTTATCCTTGGTCTTTTGTAGTGTTTTTAAGCTTATACGTGGGGGTTTATTTTTCCGAATTTGGACATGCATGAATCTAGAGATCTGAACCAATCTTGTGGCGGTTTAGTTGGGATCATTGAGAATAAATAATTTATTTTTGGTAAGACCATCATTTTTATAGCGGCAACCCTTCCCATGAGTGATATGGGTAGACATTTCCATCTAGCCAGATCATCTTCTACCTTCTTTAAAAGTGGGATATGGTTTAATTTAGTTAGATCTGCAAGCTTGGGAGAAACATTAATACCTAAATATTTTATATTTCCCGATTTCAGTGGTGTAGAAGAGGAATTATGGAGGGAGCAATCAGAGGTGTGGACTTGAGTCACATGAATTGGACTCGAGTCAGACTCGAGTCATTAATTTTATGACTTTAGACTTGACTTGAAAAAATGTTCTAAGACTTGTGACTTGACTTGGACTTTTACACCAATGACTTGGGACTTGAATTGAACTTGAACCGGTTTACTTGAAAAGACTTGATATTTTACCCCAAATATAAAATTTAACATGCATATTATATAGAGATTGAAAATGTGACGTCATTCACGGGTAGAACCGCAAAGGATTCTGGGAACTCGTGGCAAGCGGTACTAGCGCACGCAGGCTTTCAATTAAAATCAGTTATACAGCGATAAAAAGAAACACAAAAATGTCAAGAAGCCGTTGTATTATTAACTGCAATAGCCGGTCACATGACAGCCACGGGAAGCCGACGGGTAAAGAGATCGGTTGTTATCGGATTACGTCGTTGAAGAGAAATTGTTCGAGCCATGTTTCCGAAGTAACAAAGACGCGACGGATGGCCTGGATTGCAGCCATTCAAAGACCAAATATAACGTCCCAGAACACTCCAGCTCACAGGTTAGTCTGCTCCAAGCATTTACACGAAGGTCAGTGTTTTTTAGTAGTTAATACGTCATTTTCATAACATAATTAGTGATATAGGTTACAAGCAAGTCTGGCGCTGAACAGAAATTGTCGCGCTATGCTCCTTTATTTATTGTGCATAAATAGTGAATTGTCCTGACACAATATTGCGTTTCGCTTCTGTTATTATGGTACATTGACAAAAACATATACTTTTATTCACAGGATAAAACAGGTTTTTTGTATCACTAATTGCCGAGTATGATTACAGCATACAGTGTTATTGTCACTGCTACATTTCTGTGATGGGTACCAGAAATTATTTCCACTACTAATTAATTACCGTTGAGCTCAAAGGTTATATTAATAAACGGTTAACGAATGTGTATTTATGATGACAATTTGTGAGACTGGTAAACTTATGATACGTACGATGGTCTTTCGTTCTACACGGTGCATTTCAAGGTCCTGTACCCATCCGTCGGTAAACTGTACCTGGGCTTGTTGCAGTGACCTGAAGTTACTAAACTTCATGAGTGTATGCACTCACTCCAAGAAGCGTATAATTATAAATATGCATATAAATATGCTACGATGAGATAGCTGACTTCATCTAACTAGCAAATGTTGTCCAGGCTACGTTGGTGATACAGTTTTTTTTAATGTGTATGATATTTTTGTCATGCGATTTTAAAGCTGGTCCTACAACCGCATCCAAGAATAACATGCAGCGTATCTCAGAACTGTCGGTGAAAATTATTCTTGGAGCTAGGTTTAATTGAGCTGCATTTTAAAGAGGTGCAATTTCACAATTTGTGTATATTTTCTAAGTTCACTATTTTGTCATGTGTTGAGAAAAACACAGATTTTAAAATTACATGGTCTAATATTTACATTTAGCATAACTGCAACATTATTTTTTCGTTTTTTTTTTTTTAAAGACTCGAAAGGACTTGAAATTCAAAGTTTCAGACTTGTGACTTGACTCGGACTTTTACACCAGTGACTTGAGACTCGACTCTGACTTGCCTGACATTACTTGAGACTTGACTTGAGACTTGAGGATAAAGACTTGAGACTTACTTGAGACTTGCAAAACAATGACTTGGTCCCACCTCTGGGAGCAATTAATCGGTAGGACTGTAGATTTTGACCAGTTAATTGAGTAATCTGATATTCTTGCAAAAGAGTTTATCAATTCAATCACCCCAGAGATATTGGTTTGTGAATTTTGGAGAAAGAGTAACACATCATCCGCATAAAGGCTGATTTTATGTTCCACGTTCTTGCATTTTATGCCCTTAATTACTGAATTCTGTCTAATTGCTGCTGCTAGTGGTTCAATAAAAATTGCAAACAGTGAAGGGGAGAGTGGGCATCCCTGCCTGGTGCCCCTCAAGAGACAGAAGCTGGAGGATGTCTGGTCATTTGTTCTAACACAAGCTGTTGGGGAATTATATAATATTTTTAACCAGTTTATGAAAGAGGATCCAAAACCAAATTTGTGTAAAGTTGCAAATAGAAATTTCCAGTTAACTCTGTCGAATGCTTTTTCTGCGTCTAAAGAGAATATTGTAGTTTCTAGGTTTTTACTGTATGAGTAGTCTATCAAATTAAGTAATCTACGTGTATTTGTTGATGAGTGCCTACCTTTTATGAAACCAGTTTGGTCAGGATGAATTAAGAGGGGGGTTATTTTCTCCAGTCTCTTTGAGAGAGCTTTGCAGATTATTTTAAGGTCTACATTTATAAGGGATATTGGACGATAGCTTGAGGGATATACAGGGTCTTTGCCTGGTTTTAGCAGGAGATTAATGTTTGCAAAATTCATATTTGATGGAAGTCTGCCCTTTTCTTTAATTTCCAACAACGTTCTGTAGAAAACTGATGCTAGAATCGACCAGAATTCTTTGTAGAATTCTGCAGGAAAGCAGGAGGCATTTTATTTATGAGACTTTTTATTAATGTTAAGCTGGTTGAGGCTTGAAACCTGGACACGTGTGGCTGTTGGGCAAAGAAACTCAGCAGCTGCATGGTGGTTAGTTTGGTGCCGCGGCCTCAGATATGGGGGAGAACACAGCAGAAGGAAATGATATGGAGTTAATCATTAAGACACTCCAGACAGATTTACAGAGCTGTAATGGTTTCACATTGGTTTGTTCAGATGTCTCCAGAGTCTCTAAAACTGTGTGAACAAATAATTTACCATGACCCCTGACTCTGTTTAATCTGTGTCATTATGAAGTCCATGATGTTTTGATTGTCTGATTGCTGGGCCAAAAATATTCAAGGTTTTGTTATTCTTTTCCTTCTTTCTCATTTTATCTCTCTCTACTAATTTGTTTAGCTATGGATCTTTTTTGTTTCAGGAAAAGTTGCTCAATGTTTAAATTATGGAATGACTACACCTGTCATTTTTTGTTTGTTTGTTTTTCTGGTCATATATTGCTGGTCTATTATGTCCAATCAACATGTCTTATCTGTTGGTGAATCTGAATGTGAATTACTAACATTAGTCTTTTTTATTGTTAGCCACAAAAATGTTCCTGGTTCCATGTTGGACAAGCATGGGCCTATCTCCCCCCACCATGCTCCCTGCTGCTGGCTAATGCCCTCAACTGTAGGTGCACTGGTGGTTCTCAGCATCCGGGGCTGCTTGGCGGGGCCTGGCGCCCGTGGCTTGGTCCACTCTGGCCGAGTAGACTGGCCTAGGGCTCTCCTCAGCTCATTTCAGGATGGTGGTACAGCTGACCCTCCAGTGGTCTTACGCTCTGGGGGGCCTCTAGATGTCTGGGGCCTGGATCTCCTCCATGCCTGCTTCATGTCCTAGGGGGTTAGTTACATGGAGAAATTTTTTGAATACAAGTGCGCTCGCTCACACAGGTGTGAACATGGGTGCTCACAGACACACACTATATCTTCCTTGGCTGCTGCCTCAAAGCATACTGTGCGTTGTCAGTCTTGTGCTTTTCCTCTCTTTTTTTCTTTCCCTCGCCTTTTCTTGTCTACGTCTTTCCCTTTCCCTTTCCAATCCACCAGTCATGCCTGTTCCGTTTATAAAAACTTAAAATAAAATAAAATAAAATATCATTCAAGTGGACCAGTTTGGCAAAGTTATATTAATCCACTTGGAAAAATAAATCTGTTGGCCCCAAAAGGTCGATTCTATTCATTTGGACGTAGCGTTTTCTATTGGAGAAACGTTTCATGACTTCTCTACAGTTCTCCCCATTAACTGCTCAAGGTTCAAGGTTCAAGGTTCTTTATTTGTCACATGCATAGTTATACAAGTATAACACACAGTGAAATGTAGCCTGACACGCTCCTCGACATGTGCAAAAAAATTGGGGGGGGGGGGGGGGGTGTAGAGGAAAAACATTATATATATATATATATATGTAGTATATACATTGGGTGAACGTGCAGTAGTAGCAGCAAGCAGGTGAATTCTGTACATTAATATGAATAGACATCTGACTATTTTACAGGATAGACAATATAAACTTATTTAAAATTAAAGGAATTGAAATGTACATTGTGCCTTGGTTTAGTGTCTGGAAGAGTCCTGACTCAGTCAATTATAGATGATGTGAGAGGGCGGGTGTGTGTGTTTAGAGCACGGATGGCTTGGGGATAGAAGCTCCTCTTGAGTCTCTCTGTCCTTGCCCGGAAGATGCGGAACCTTCTACCAGATTGCAGAAGTTGGAACAGTTTGTTACCAGGATGGGACGGGTCCTTCAGTATCTGCGCTGCTCTAGTCCGGCATCTCCTGGTGTAGGTGTCCTGAAGCGGGGGGAGAGCAATCCTGCAGCAGCGTTCTGCTGTACGGATCACTCTCTGGAGAGCTTTTTGGTCCTTCACACAGCTGTTCCTTCCATAATTCTTCCTCTGCCCCACTGCAATCCGGAAATATTAAATATTTAGGTATTAATGTTTCTCCTAAGCTTTCAGACTTAACTAAATTAAACCACATCCCACTTCTAAAGAAAGTAGAAGGCGATCTGACTAGATGGAAATCTTTACCCACATCACTCATGGGAAGGGTCGCCACTATAAAAATGATGATCTTGCCAAAAATAAATTACTTATTTTTGATGATCCCTAACAAACCATCACAAGATTGGTTCAGATCTCTGGATTCATATATTTCCAAATTCCTTTGGAAAGATAAATCCCCGCATATCAGCTTAAAAACGCTACAAAGAATCAAGGATGGAGGAGGATTAGATCTGCCTAATTTTTACCAATACTTCTTAGCCAACAGGCTTCAGTTCATCTCAGAATGGTCAAAACATACCTTCTTAGATGAGCCCTGGCTAGATGTTGAACAGGCACTATGCAAGGATCTAGAGATTTCAGACCTACCATTTATTAGCTCAAACATCAAAAGACATGAATGCTTTAAAAGTATCAACATCAGCTTCTCTCTGACAGCGTGGTGGGAGTTTCTAAAAATAACGGAGTCTTCATTAATCCCATTCAAACGTACACATATCTGGAATAACCCTGACATATTACAAAACAATAATATGATTAATTTCCCAGAATGGAGTTGTAAAGGAATTAAATACTTAGAACATATATTAGAGGGAACAGAATTTATTCCATTTGACAGACTAGTTGAACAATATGGGATCAACAAGAAAAGATTTTTAGAATATCAACAAATTAAATCCATAGTAAAAAAGAAATTTAACCTCAGTCAAGTTGAACTACAAACACCACCAAGTGCGGCACATTTCCTTACTCTTAAATCCCCCAAATTATTATCTAAAATATACAGAACACTTTCTAAATTAGATGAATCAATATCACTTCCTATTGCAAAGTGGGAAGCAGATTTATCAGTCAGTTTAGACCAAAACTTCTGGTCTCAGATTTGCTTAAAAACCTTCAAATTGATTAAAAATCCCAGTCTGCAATTAATTCAATACAAAATACTACATAGAGTGCACTATACAGGTCATCGGATGTTCAAGATGGGCTTTACATCTTCCAACAACTGCTCACACTGTCAAGGCAATACACCAGACAATTACATTCACGCTCTTTGGTTCTGTCCACCAGTTCAGAAGTTTTGGCGCGAGATATGTGAAGACTTATCGAAGTGTCTGAAATGTAACATTCCAACTTCCCCCTTAGTGTGTCTACTGGGCAGCTTAGATAATGTCACTTCAGAAAAGAATATCGCCCATATGGTTTTCACTGCCCTATGCATAGCCAAGAAAACAGTCCTCATGAACTGGAAAAATAAAAATAATCTTAATTCTAACCAATATAGAAATTATCTATTAGATTACATTAGTCTTGATACAGCCTCTGCCACCACATCAGATCAATTGCTCTGGGCTCCTTTGATCAGCTCCATCACCTAGTGGGGGTGGGGGGTCATAGTTTGGTCCCGCCTTCACTGTTGTGATTGGTGTGGGGGTAAGGACAGGCTTAGGGCGTCGGGGGGTTCCCTGGAGGCATCTTCCTTGGGGGGCTCAACCCGGGGTAGCGGTCATGTCCGGTTGAGGGCTCTTTTGGCTCTCAGGTGACTGTTTCCTCGCGGCTGCGTGCAGTGGGGCTAGGGGAGGGTCTGTGCTGACGGACGTGGGTTACTGACCTGGTAGCCTGGCTGCCCCTGGGTGGGTCCGGGATGTGCGTGAGGTTCTGGGGGCGCTCCGTCTCTGGGCTGGGGCCCTGGCCGGGCCTCGGGGCCTTGGGTCCTGGTTTGTGTGTTGCCGGGGTTGTGGGCGGGTGGGTGCATGGGGGCCCATCCCTGGCGCAGGGTGCCGCCGGTGCGTCGAGCCACCTGGGGGGCTCTTCAACTGGTGGGGGAGATTGTCACACCTTGCAGGAGCTTTCCTCTCCTCAGGAACTCTCTGCAGGAGGGGGAGATACAGGAGAGGTGGAGGAAGATCTCAGCCTGGGCGTCTATTGTCTCATGTAGTCTGGAAGATGAGTGGATGGTGGGGTGGGTGCAGTTTTCTCTGTGGTGGGGTTGGGTGGACTGTCCCGGGCTCTGTGGGGCCGGGGGGCGCTGCTGCGCTGGGCCCCGGTCTGGATGGGCCTGGGCCCCCTTTCCCTGGCGGGTCGCGGAGTATGGGGGTGCCTACTGGGGTCAGCGGGGGAGCTGGCCCCAGGGAGGGGTCACCTGCCCCTCCCTTCCTTCTCTCCCCATCTCCAGCTGCCTCCCTCTTCCCGCTCCACCACAACCACCCACACATGCAGGGCCTTGGAGTAGGGGTATGTCACCAGGGTGCAGAGGAGGCTACCCCCCCCCCCCCCTCTGTCCCCTTCTGGCTGCCTCTGCCTCAATTTTATCCCACAACTTAGACATTCACATTACTCACACTCTCATTACACATACATATAGGATCTTGGGGGTGGGCACGATACACGGAGTCCAAAGTACCATCAGGGTGTACACCTCACCCCTGGCGTCGTTGCCCACCTCTCAATTTTAAATACACGTAGACATTGAGGGCTAGCAGGAGGGACTATGCGCTTACCTGCTGCTCTCTGGCAGGTAGCTCCATGCCCTCCTGGGTTTTAATTGCACCTTAGAACACACATGCATCAACACTACAATGAGCGGGTGGAGGGAGGTTTGGAGTCTTCTCTCACCCCCATTCTCTACGGCCTGCTGGAGCGGGGGGGCTAGGAGGAGTTGGCCGTCCGACTGCAGTCTGGAGTGTGGGGCCTCCCTGCTGCTGCGGAGTCGGGGCGGTCTGCCTCCCCCCACCGCAGGGAAAAGGGTAACACCACCTGGGTCTGGCTGCAGTTCCCCCCTCCAGGGGCAAGGGTACCTAGACCCGGTTCGTAGAGTACGCTTGGGGAGTGTGATCGTGTGTACAGCGTCTCTTTATGTCTGTCTCCACGTTGGTTGAGTGTGGAGTAAGTGCATATGAGAGCATGAGGGTGGGAATGGATGTTTGTGTCTGTGTGTGCCTGTATGTCTGTGTCTATATGTCAGGTTGGGTATCAGACGCCACCTCTCTAGGGACATCTCAGGCCCTCCAAGGTTTGGAGGCCTATCTCCCCCTACCACCACTTCCCCTGCCAGTGGCGGACTCCCTCAGGTGTCGGTGCGTTGGTGGTTCTTTGTGTCTGGGGGTGGGCGTCCAGGTACACACCGGCTCACTCCTTGGCGGCCGCTTATCGGGGCCTGGAGCCTGGGGCTCGCTCGGGCCACTTCGGAGGTGGGGTGCCCCCGGCCTCTCGGCCTGGGGCTCGGTCACTCAGGCACAGCTGGCTGCCGGCGGAGCTCATGGGCGCATCACCGCAACTCCCCCTGGCTTCTGCTCCGCGGCTGCTGAGTGAGCCCTCATCTGGGACTCTCCTCAGCTCTTACTGGGACAGTGGCGCGGCTGCCCCTCTGTTGGTCTTCCTTGGTCTCTTGTGTTCTGGGGGCCTCTGGATGTCTGGAGTTTTGATCTCCTCCATACCTGCTTCATACCCTGGGCTGTGGCTCCCCACACTCCCTAGCAGATCGTTACATGAAGAAACCTTTGGAATGCAAGCATGCTGATCCACACAGGTATGCACACAGGTATACACACGGGTATTCACACGGGTATTCACACGGGTATTCACAGACGCGGACTACAGCTTTCTTGGCTGCTGCCTCAAAGCACATTGTGCGCTGTCTATCTTGCGTGCTGCACAATATCGTTTATTATTTAGTATCTACTGATATCTACTGCTAGCTAGTTTATTGTGATGGTGCTGGTTTTTTTTATTATGTTGCTCTTTGTTGTTTGCTTTCTCTTCTGTTTTTTTTCTCCATACAGGTGACCCAGGTGTTTTGTTTTTTTGTTTTTTTGTTTTTTTTCTTTCTTCCCCCCTTCTCACCGTCTCTTCTCCCCTTTGGTTTTCTTTCTCTCCCTCTCTTTCTTTCATTCTTTCTCCCTGTCCTATCCCCCAGTCATGTCTGTCCCGTTTGTAGCAACTGAAAATAAAATAAATTCATAATTATAATAAAGGTCAATCAAATGGACCAATATGGCAAGGCCATGATGATCCACTTGGTAAAATAAATCCGCTTGGCATCTTTCTTGGCCTTAAGACAACAATTCTGATGGCTAAAGATCCAAACGGGACACAAAAAAGAAAAAAAAAAAAGAAAAAAAAAAGTAATTTACTTACCTGGATGATTGAGCATCCGTTGGGGATTTTTCTTGGCCCATCCATCCATCCATCTTCATCCGCTTATCCGAGGTCGGGTCGCGGGGGTAGCAGCCTAAGCAAAGAGGTCCAGACCTCCCTCTCCCCAGCCACCTCCTCCAGCTTGTCCGGGGGAATACCAAGGCGTTCCCAGGCCAGCCGAGAGATATAATCTCTCCAGCGTGTCCTGGGTCTGCCCCGGGGCCTCCTCCCGGTGGGACATGCCTGGAACACCTCGCCCAGGAGGCGCCCAGGGGGCATCCTTGCCAGATGCCCGAACCACCTCAGCTGGCTCCTTTCGATGTGGAGCAGCAGCTGCTCTACTCTAAGCCCCTCCCGGATGGCCGAACCTCTCACCCTATCTCTAAGGGAGAGGCCAGCCACCCTTCGGAGGAAGCTCATTTCCGCCGCTTGTATCCGCGATCTCGTTCTTTCGGTCACTACCCACAGCTCCTCCTTGAATCGCTACCTTATCGTGGTGGAGGGGTTTGTGTGTCCCAGGGATCCCAGGGGCTATGTTGTCTGGGGGCTTTTGCCCCCTGGTAGGGTCTCCCATGGCAAACTGGTCCTGGGTGAGGGACCAGACAAAGAGCGATTCAGAAGACCCCCATGAAAAGAATATCGAGGGAACAGTTTACCCTGCCCGGGATAGGGTTACCGGGGCCCCGCCCTGGAGCCAGGCCCGGGGAGGGTGCCCGAGGGCGAGCGTCTGGTGGCCGGGCCTTAGTCCATGGGGCCCGGCCGGGCACAGCCCGAAGAGGAGACATGGGCCCATCCTCCCGCAGGCCCACCACCCGCAGGAGGCGCCATAGGGGTCGGGTGCATTGTGAGCCGGGTGGCGGCCAGGAGCGGAGGCCCTGGCGGACCGACCCCCGGCTGCCAAGACTGGCAATAGGGACATTTTTCTTGGCCTTCAGACAATAATTCTGATTGCTACGGTGCCAAATGGGACAGGCAAAAAAAGAAAAGAAAAAGGAAATGCATGGAACCAGGAATAGATTGGGCAACAGAACCACACTGGTTATGGATTTTTCTTTTCTGTCTGTTTTGCTGAAATCATCTTCAGTCTCTTCTGAGACATTTTGTCTTTTTCGAGTCGCTTCAAACATTTCTTGCCTTTCTAGTAATTTTTTGTCTCATTGTGGCTGATTTCTGTCTCTAAGCAGAATTCTTTCTCTTTCTGGTCATTTCGATTCTCTTTTGCTCCCCTTCCCTCCCCTCAACTCAATGCTGGTGCAGCATCATTTCAACCTTGGTTCCTTTTGAAAACCAGCTCACTTGTAAACAGGTTGTAGTACTGGATCCATTGGCCAATCTGTAATGAAAATCATACAGACAGATTTTGTGGGCTGCATGTGCCAAATGTTTTAATTTTTATGATTGCCTTTCCAATAGTCAGAGATTTTATGGTTCTAGGTTTCTGGTTTGGGCCCAACAGTTTTTCAATACCATTCTAGTGCTAGCACTAGCCTTTTTTTGATGGAAATGCATGGCATATGTTATAGATTAAGAAACACATTGGTGGTAAAAGAAAAAATATAAAAAAAAAGAAAAGAAAGAAACAATTGATGACTTTTGTTTCTGTGCTTATTTTGCATTTTCTTTCATCTCTTTTTGTAGGTACTTCTTTGAAGTCATCCTCCGTCTTGTTGCTTTGAGCATTTCCTTTCTAGTAATCTTGTGTCTAAGCAAGCATTATTTCTCTTTCTGGTAATTTTAACTATTTTTTGCCCATTCTTCCACCATCATGATGCTGGTGCAGTGCCAGTTGTGCTTTAATGTCTTTTAAGAACCAAAAGGCAAAATTATCTTGCTTTGAATGGTCAGAAGCATAAAAACCAAGTTCCAAAGGCCATGTGATGTTTGGTTTAGGAAGGAGTTTGTTTTCTAGTTGCAGTCCACATGCTCAACTGTGTTTAGGTAAAACAATGAGGCCAAAGGTTCTCCTTACTTGTTGGCTCTGCCATCATTTTTATGTTAGTGGAATAACTGAATAAGTTTCAAAATTTATGAAGTGCTTTTTAAACCACTAGGATGAAAGGGCACCAAATAAATGCAAATCCATCCATCCATCCATCCATCTTCATCCGCTTTATCCGAGGCCGGGTCGCGGGGGCAGCAGCCTAAGCAAAGAGGCCCAGACCTCCCTTTTCCCAGCCACCTCCTCCAGCTTATCCGGGGGAATACCAAGGCGTTCCCAGGCCAGCCGAGAGATATAATCTCTCCAGCGTGTCCTGGGTCTGCCCTGGGGCCTCCTCCCGGTGGGACATGCCTGGAACACCTCACCCAGGAGGCGCCCAGGGGGCATCCTTGTCAGATGCCTGAACCACCTCAGCTGGCTCCTTTCGATGTGGAGCAGCAGCTGCTCTACTCTGAGCCCCTCCCGGATGGCCGAACTTCTCACCCTATCTCTAAGGGAGAGGCCAGCCACCCTTTGGAGGAAGCTCATTTCTGCCGCTTGTATCCGCGAATCATGAATGTTTAATCCCACACAATGAATGAGAGTGAAGAATATTACCACATTTTATACACTTGTTATACTTTGATTTCAGCTCAATCCCATGTGGTTAAGAATTTGGATACATGTCCTGTGTATGTGTGCCTGAGCTCTTCTGGCAGCAAATATATGTGTGTGTGTGTGTGTGTGTGTGTGTGTGTGTGTGTGTGTGTGTGTGTGTGTGTGTGTGTGTAATGATAACACAGAATGAATCTGGCGTAACGGAACGCTTTCAGTCATCTCACTCATCACAAAGAAACTGCAGCACTGTGAACATGACAGATGTTTTCATCTGTTTATTCTCTTAACAAGTTGGCTTTGATTTTCTCTTTCTGGGGCCTTTCTAAATTCTTTCTTTCTTCTTAGTATTTTTGAAAAAAAAAGTCACATCGAAGAGGCAACAACTGACAAGCTTTGACAAAGAAGCTGCCTATCTTTCGTAATCTTTAGGACTTTCATGTGTTTAAATCTGCAACATGTCGAAAATAGTGCATATCAACAGCATCATATCCTGAATATTGTGCTTATGTTGAAGATAATGTTTCTTTGATGGTTACCTTCTTATTTGGCTGATTGGCTTCATTAGATGATTAGACTAAATCATACCAAGTGTAACAGCTACCAGGGTGATTAGTCTGTGTGTTACTGATGTTCTTATTTGCAAAATTTTATCTAAAGCCGCATCAGTTTTTATTGTTTCTTTCTTTATGCTGAGTTTGCGATGGAGCCTGTATTGCATTGTGTGGTATAACTCCAGAGTTCACTAGTATTGGTCACAGTGTGCCTTAAACTTTAAAATCACCTGCTCTGAATTTTCCTGAAAGAGTCCTACAAATAAAATCCTCAGTGTTCCTTTGAAGGCTCCTGAAGTTCTGGTGATTTAAAAAAAAAAAAAAGTATTATTTGATTTATGTGATTTATGTGCCTCGTGCGACTCTCTAGGGGAGAGGACTTTTTAAAGAAGTTGGCCCAGAGAAAAATCTTTTGGATAATGATCAATGTTGGTGGCTTTGGTTTCAAACACTTTCCAGACTACAATAGACTGTGGCATTTTGAAGTCCCATTAAGATGAGTATGTCAATCATTTTTGAAGAGCAAAGAGGTTTCATCACATGTTCCTTTGTGGCCACTGGGTGTACCATCTTCATGGCTCATCAAGAGCAAGCAGAGGAATTTGTGTTTGAGTTTTTATGTCACTAAAAATAATTTTTTGGAAGTTGGCTGCAAAACTTTTAGACATTTTTTAAAATGTTAGTTTTCTAGTCTTTCAAACAAGCCTGAAACTGCACGATGAAGCCATCACATCTCTCTACTTAAAGCTGAACTGGTCCAATAAACCTGGGAAATGATATTCTTCATTCTTATTAACCTTTGATGAACTTGACTGGATATATTCGTTTAAGTCTACCTTCCAGTATTTAGATTTAGAATTAGACTTTTTTTGACAATGAAAATTAAAGTGTACCAAAGTAAAATATTTCTAAATAAACATACTTCAGTAACACATAAAATCGTCTTTGTTACATCAAAGAGCAAATTTTATTTTTTACTTTCATGCCTTGATAAATACACGATACATTTTAGAGCTCCAGGCCCAGTGGTTATTCAAGGTTTAAATGTTCTAATTTATCTCTGAATTATGAGGCTAACATGGTATTTAAGACATTTGAAGTGTTATTCAAGTTTTATGTTCATCCAGTCTTTTATTGGGGTTCAGGAAGTCTCAAGGCAACCTTGTGTATCTGTCATGGTCCCCGCACCTCGCCAGCTGACAGCAGTCAGGCGCTTTGTTTTGTTTATTCTCCTCTCTCGCCTCTGCTCTCCCTTTCTCTCTCGTCCTTTCCCACTCTCTCTTTCTTCTGCCGGGGCAGAGCTCAGTATGGGCTCCTGCTCCTGGCCCACGCACCTGGAGATGATCAGCACACCTGCCGCCGATTATGAGAATTGGAGTCCTACTTAAGATGGCAAGTCTGCTCTACTCGTCGCTGGATTGTTAAGCCATCAGCATCAGTCGTCCTGCACTCTGCAAAGTTTGTTCGTGAGTACGTCTGAACCAGGAGACTAACTGTTTCTCTGTCTCTGTATAGATTTCCCCTGGACCTGTTTTCCCTGTGCACGGTGACTGAGCGTGAGCAAGAGTGATAGAGGAAAGAAGAGGAGCTGTGTGTGGTTGCGAGGGCTGTATGGAAATCTCCCCTCCCTGGACTCCTGCCCCTTTCACTCCCGGACCCTGGAACCCCAGCCCCTTTTCCCCAGACACCGCTGTGTGTGTGTATATATATATTTCACCGTGGAGAACACCAAGGCTGGACTGGGACAAAAAATCGGCCCGGGCATTTTGACTAGAGACCGGCCCACCAGGATAAAGATTGAAAATGTGACGTCATTCAGGGGTAAAACCGCAAAGGATTCTGGGAACTTGTGGCAAGAGGTACTAGCGCACGCAGGCTTTCAATTGAACTCGGTTACACAGCGATAAAAAGAAACACAGAAAATGGCAAGAAGCTGTTGTATTATTAACTGCAATAGCCGGTCGTATGACAGCCACGGGAAGCCGAAGGGTAAAGAGATCGTTTTTTTTTTTTTATTGGATTACGTCGTTGAAGAGAAATGTTTTAAGCCATGTTTCCGAAGTAAGAGCCGACGGATGGTCTGAATATACCAAATATAACGTCTCAGAACACTCCAGCTCACATGTTAGTCTGCTCCAGGCATTCCCACAAAGGTCAGAGTTTTGTAGTAGTTAATGCGTCATTTTTCTTAACATAATTGGTGATATAGGTTACAAGCAAGTCTGGCGCTGAACAGAAATTGTTGCGCTATGCTCCTTTATTTATTGTGCATAAATAGTGAATTTTCCTGACACAATATTGCGTTTCGCTTCTGTTATTATGGTACATTGACAAAAACATATACTTTTATTCACAGGATAAAACAGTTGTTTTGTATCACTAATTGTCCAGTGCGATTACAACATACAATATTATTGTCACTGCTACATTTCTGTAATGCTACCAGAAATTATTTCCACTACTAATTAATTACCGTTGAGCTTAAAGTTCCTATTAATAAACGGTTAACGAATGTGTATTTATGACGACGATTTGTGAGACTGGTAAACTTACCTTTGTTCGTACGATGGTCTTTACTTTCTACACGGTGCATTTCAAGGTCCTGTACCCATCCGTCGGTAAACTGTACCTGGGCTTGTTGCAGTGACCTGAAGTTACTAAACTTCATGAGTGTATGCACTCACTCCAAGAACCGTATAATTATAAATATGAGCGTGGTGAAAGTTGGGCAGCACGCTAACGTCTTTTGTCCACTCTGTGTGCTCGTAAGGGTCTGACCCTTTCACTCCTTTGATTTTTCCTCGTATCTTTTCTTTGTCTTTTCGTCGAGTCTGTCTTTGTACGGACCGGCATTGTTCTCCTTTTGTTTTGTACATTCCTTTTTTGTGCGGCAAAGAAAAAAACAAGAAGGTGTTGGAACCGGAGAATGAACGTTTTGCGTTGCTGCAAATGCTTGCATTTGATGCGGTACTTGGATTGTTTTGCCACGAGTTCCCGGCATGCAATGCGCGAAAATCACGTGATTGCTAAACAAGGGGGCGGGTGCATTTGGCCTCCTCGGCTGTAATTGGTCCAGCCCAGAGTCGATCATGACCAATTGGCCAATCCAACACCTTTCATTATATATACCCTTCCTAAAAAAAAAAAAAAATCCATCGGCCCATAAAAACAAAAAATCGCCAGCGGCCCACCGGGCAAATGCCCGGTATGCCCGATGGCCAGTCCAGCTATGGAGAACACTGTAAATAAATTCACTTTTGATTTGAAGAAACTTGTGGTCTGCGCCTGAGTCCACTCCACTAATCGTGACAGAACAATCCAGCCACAACATGGACTCAGCAGACCAGAATACCGTCGGACAGGCACTGGCTGCCCAAGAAGCGGCGCTGACCCGCCACGAACAAATGTTACACCAGCTGCGAGGTGAGATTGCCACACTAACCCAAGCTGTTTCCCGTTTGACTACACCAGGGGGCGTACAGCCGGGGAATCCCCAGCCAGCTCACCCTGCCCCACAGGAAACACTCGCGGCGGCCACGGCAGGTCCCTCATCGGCAGCCACTCCATCCTCTGACGGTCCTCTGCCTTCACCTGAACCTTTTACGGGTGTGTCATGGTCCTGAGTCTGAGGACTCAGTGTTTTGTGTTTCCTTATGCTTTTGTTCATTCCGAGTGTGTATTCTGTTCTGATTTTGCCATTTGTTAGGTTTCTGTTCTTTGCCTGCCTGCTCCCACTTCTCTGTGTTCCCTCTGTCTGTCCATGGTGTTATTGTGTCTGCTCATGAGTCTGCATTCACTCACACCCCAGCCTGTGCCTGCATTTTGGATCCTTTTCTCAATTCACCACACGACTGCTGCACAGCCGTGACAGGGTGAGACAGGAAAGTGCTCTGGTTTTCTGGCCCAGTGCTCATTGATTTTCCGCGAACAGCGGCGCTTCCATAACAATGACGGGGTGAAGATTGCTTTCTTTGTACAGATGCTACGAGATCGTGCTTTGAAATGGGCCCAGGTGGTATTAAACTCCGACCCGGAGATTTCTTTTGAGAGGTTTGTGGCTAACTTTAAGACTGTGTTTAACCGAGGCTCTGGAGCCGAGGATGCGGCGCTCCGCCTCCTTAACTTCAAGCAAGGTAAGTGGAGTATGGCAGACTATTCAATCGACTTTTGGATTTTGGCAGAAGAAACCGGCTGGGGACCGGATGCGCTCAGGAGCACACTGTTAAAAAACATCCGTGAGGATCTGAAAGATGAATTGATTATGCGGGACCTTCCCACTGCTTTTGATGAACTGATGTCTTTATGCATTAAGGTGGGGCTCGTCGACAAGCACGGAACTCCAGTTCCCAGGAGGCCGCGGGGCCATGGGGGGCGGAGGCCTCGGCCGATTAGCGGTCCTCCCGGACACCAGAGGGTGCCGACGGAAAGGTACAACCCATGCAAATTGGCAGCTCCCACCTAACTGCTGCGGAACGCCAGCGACTCATCACGGCCGGTGCGTGCCTGTATTGTGGTAACAAGGGACACATGATCGCCTCCTGTCCATCGCGAGCAAAAGGCCGCGCCCGCCAGTGATGGTAGGAGTACTGGTGGGCGGTTTGAATCAGGATAAATCTCCTCCACGTTTAGCCCTGCCGGCTAAGCTTCTGGTCCAGTCCGAGTGTCATTCACTTTCTGTGCTTATTGATTCTGGAGCAGAACAAAATTTCATTGACTCTGAACTAGCAAAACAACTCTGTGTGACTGTGGAGTCACTGCCCCACGCCTTACGCGTCACGGCTTTATCAGGGCAGCGCCTCCCCGACATCACACACATCACTGAGCCGCTCACCCTCACACTGTCTGGCAATCATTCGGAGGAGATTAGCTTTTTTGTTTTTCACTCCACTCAAACGCCGTAAGTTCTCGGTCATCCCTGGCTCCAGTAACACAACCCCACGATTAATTGGCAGAAAGGAGGCATCACGGGCTGGGGAGAGGAGTGTCATATGACCTGCCTTAAGGCTGCCGTACCTCCTAACAAATCGGTCATCGGCCCAGAGCCACCGCGGTCTTCCGACTTAGCAGATGTGCCGTCTGTTTACCACAATCTTGCTGAGGTGTTTCGGAAGGACCGAGCCCAGTCGCTGCCACCCCATCGGCCCTATGACTGCGCCATAGACCTGCTGCCGGGAGCTCCCTTGCCGACCAGCCGCCTCTATAGCCTCTCGCTGCCGGAACGGGAGGCTATGGAGAAATATATAACTGAATCCCTCGCTGCCGGCATCATCCGTGCCTCTTCCTCACCCGTCGCAGCGGGTTTCTTCTTTGTGGAAAAGAAGGATAAGACCCTCCGACCCTGTATTGACTTTCGGGGACTCAATAACATTACGGTAAATATCCACTGCCTCTGCTCACCTCCGCTTTCAAACTTCTCCAGGGCGCCGTCATATTCAGCAAGCTGGACTTGAGAAACGCTTACCACCTGGTTCGGATTCGGGATGGCGATGAATGGAAGACAGTGTTCAATACCCACCTTGGACATTTCGAGTATCTGGTCATGCCGTTCGGCCTCACTAACGGACCTGCAGTATTCCAGGCTCTGGTCAACGATGTTCTAAGGGACTTTATTAACTGATTTGTGTTTGTCTATCTAGACGACATTCTGATCTTCTCTTCTTCCCAGGCTGAACACGAGACCCAGGTCTGGCTGGTACTGCAACGCCTTCTGGAGAACAGGCTGTTCGTCAAAAGCGAGAAATGTGAGTTTCATGTGCCCACAGTTGCCTTCCTAGGGTACTGGCTGCTGTGAACTGGCCCGAACCAAATAACCGTCGCCAGTTGCAACGCTTTCTTGGCTTCGCTAACTTCTACAGGAGATTCATACGGGACTTCAGCAGGATTGCCTTACCATTAACCCAGTTAACCTCTCCCAAGCTTGCTTTTCAGTGGAGTGACGCTGCCCAATCAGCCTTTCCGGAGCTCAAGAAACGGTTTGCCTCAGCACCCATCCTGGTCTAACCTGACACCACTCTTCAGTTCGTGGTAGAGGTCGACGCATCCAACTCAGGGGTGGGGGCCGTCCTTTCCCAACAGAGGGAGGGTAATATGCACCCTTGTGCCTATTTTTCCCGTCGTCTCACCCCTGCAGAACGTAACTACGATGTGGGCGATTGGGAGCTGTTGGCGATTAAGCTCGCCCTGGAAGAATGGCGGCATTGGCTGGAGGGCACCACTCAACCCTTCGTGGTCTGGACCGATCACAAAAACCTGGCCTACCTTCAAATGGCGAAACGTCTCAACGCTCGACAGGCCAGATGGGCCCTGTTTTTCACCCGTTTCCACTTCTCAATCACCTACAGACCTGGTTCCCGAAACGTCAAGCTGGACACTCTCTCCCGTCAGTTCTCCACTGCTGACGAAAAGGCGGATCCGGATTCCATCCTGCCGGCAACCTGTACTATCGGGGCCATCACCTGGGAGATCGAGGCGGCCATCCGGGCGGCTCAGGTAGCCGAACCGGATCCGGGAGGGGGGCCCGCCCACTGACTCTATGTTCCGCGCTCTGTCAGATCCCAGGTTCTGCAATGGGCTCACACAGCCCGGTTCTCATGCCACCCAGGGATACATCGCACCGTCAAGTTTCTCCAGCAGTATTTCTGGTGGCCCTCACTCACCCAAGATACTCAGGAATACATCACTGCTTGTACGGTCTGTGCCCGAAACAAACCATCGAACCAACCCCCGGCGGGTCAGCTCCATCCGTTATCCACTCCTTCCAGGCCATGGTCTCGCATAGCACTGGACTTCATCACCGGGCTACCTCCATCAGCAGGTAACATTGTCATTCTCACCTAAGGCTACGTTCACACTGCAGGTCTTAATGCTCAATTCCGATTTTTTGATCAAATCCGATTTTTTTGTCTGCTCGTTCACACTACAAATAAAATGCGACAGCAAACGCTCTCTAGTGTGAACGCTCAAAGCGGCCCGCATGCGCAAAAGAAGATGTCACACACAACGCGCTCTGTTTAGACCCAGAGCAACAGTATTGTTTGACTGATGGCCCTTAATATAAAGACTTCGGTCTTCACGTTTCCCAATTTTTGCTTTAAGTTATTTTGTTATTTACATAATAATGTAAATAACCTAATAATGATCCTTATTGCCGTTTAAGAGAGGAGCGGTGCTTCAAAGGATAGCTGTAGATTTCTGTCAGAATCTGCAGATTATACAGTACAAATAAAATGTTTACGTTGTCTTCCCAACAGTTTCACTGACATCTACACTGGATGGCCAGGAAGCGTTCGCGATGTCTTCTCGGGCGCTTCTCTGGCGCTGATAATTGGCTTCAGTCTTGTGTCGGTGACGTAAAAGGCGGATTTAATGCGACTTGACCGTTCAAACAGCAGTCGCTTTCTAAAACATCGGATATGTATCGGATTCAGTACCACATACGAAAGTGACCCAGATCGGATTTGAAAATATCGGATTTGCGCCGTTCACACTGTCATAGCATGATCGGATATGGGTCGCATAGGGTCAAAAAATCGGATTTGATGCGCTTTCGCCTGCAGTGTGAACGTAGCCATAATCGATCGTTTCTCTAAAGCGGCTCATTTCATTGCTCTGCCTAAGCTTCCCACAGCTCTAGAGACCGCACGCCTACTCGCCACTCACGTCTTCCGCCTGCATGGGATCCCGGAAGACATAGTGTCCGACAGAGGGCCTCAATTCACTTCTCGGGTCTGGAAAGAGTTCTGCAACTCCCTGGGCGCAAAGGTCAGTCTATCCTCGGGCTATCATCCTCAGAGCAATGGACAGTCCGAGCGGGCCAACCAAGAACTGCGTCGCCTCCACTAATCAAACCATCTGGAGTGAGGAGTTGCCGTGGATCGAGTACGCCCATAACAGCTTGACTGCCTCTGCCACCGGCTGGTCTCCATTTGAAGTTTCCTTGGGATATCAGCCTCCTCTTTTTCCTGCTGTGGAAGGTGAGCACTCTGTACCCTCCGTCCAGGCTCATCTGCGCAGGTGCCGCAGAGTTTGGCGGGCAACTCAAGTGGCCCTACTACGCACGACGGAGAACAACAAACGCATTGTAGACTGGCACCGGACTCCAGCACCCGAATACTCTGTCGGCCAGAAGGTATGGCTCTCTACCCACTTTGTTCCGGTCAGGACTGAATCCAAGAAACTTACACCCACCTTCATCGGCCCTTTTGAAATCTCCGCCTTGGTCAATCCCGTCTCTGTGAAGTTAAAACTTCCTCGCAATATGAAAATCCATGATGTTTTCCATGTTTCACAAATCAAACCTGTCCGGTCCAGTCCTCTGTGCCCTCCTTCCAGGCCCCCTCCTCCCGCCCGGCTTGTGGATTGGTTGCCGGCTTACTCCATCACTCGCATAATGGACTCACGGCACCAGGGGCGTGGCTGTCAGTACCTGGTTGACTGGGAGGGCTATGGCGTGGAGGAACGCTCCTGGGTCCCGCGAGCGGCCGTTCTGGACGTGCCCATGCTCCGGGAGTTTCACCGCCTGCATCCGGACAAGCCTGGTGGGTCGCCGGGAGGCTCCTGTTGAGGGGGGGGGGGTACTGTCATGGTCCCCACACCTCGCCACCTAACAGCAGTCAGGCGCTTTGTTTTGTTTATTCTCCTCTCCCCTGAACCTGTTTTCCCTGTGCACGGTGACTGAGCGTGAGCAAGAGTGATAGAGGAAAGAAGAGGAGCTGTGTGTGGCTGCGAGGGCTGTATGGAAATCTCCTCTCCCTGGACTCCTGCCCCTTTCACTCCCGGACCCTGGAACCCCGGCCCCTTTTCCCCAGACACCGTTGTGTGTGTGTGTGTGTGTGTGTGTGTGTGTGTGCGCGTGTGTGTGTGTGCGCGTGTGTGTGTGTGCGCGTGTGTGTGTGTGTGTGTGTGTGTGTGTGTGTGTGTATATATATTTCACCGTGGAGAACACTGTAAATAAATTCACTTTCTATTTGAAGAAACTTGTGGTCTGCGCCTGAGTCCGCTCCACTAATCGTGACAGTATCAAAATCAAGTACGTCTTTGATCTAAGAATTTCTTAAAGAACATCCCAATGCAATGAATTTTGAGTATACGCCCAGACTCTCGAACTTGAACAGACATTATGATGTCTGTTCAAGTTTCTCTGTAGCTTAAAAAGGTATTATGGAGGGTATCTTGAGGAGGTTCTGGAGGCATGCTTACTGAAAACAAAGTTCTTACAGGAGTCCAGAGGTCCCTCCGATATCAGGGCCAGTTGAGGTTAAAAGGTTTGAAGTGTTTTTAAAGACATGTAATGGGCTCCTTGGGGAGGTTCCAGAGGTTCTTGGTAATGTTCCAAAGCAGGGAATGTAGTAAAAGCTGCAGTACTGTGGTACAGGTCTGGATATGTACTAAGCAGAATTAATGACCGTGAGAAAACTTTGTCTGTACTGCAATGACCTGCATGAATAAACAGCTTTCACTTGGAGATACAGGACATTATTCCTTTGCAGCCCTCCCACTAAACCCTGTATAAATACAGGTTTAAAAAAACATTACTACTCTCGCTCATTCATATATACACAAACACACACATGCCACATTTACACATACATATGACCTTGCAATGTCCCCCACATACATTCCTGATAAATCCTGATTCCTAGTAAATCCCCATTCCTAAACAAGAGTGCATGAGCTAATGTGGAAATGTGTTTACATATACAGTCCAACACACACATTTAGAGCAGCTGAGTGATTTGATATCTGATAGAGCAGATGAACAAATAAGGGTGGAACTTTGAGTACAGGCTGCCAGTAGATGTGTGTTTTTAAATTTGAACCATTGTTATTAGATTTCAGTTATTATTTCTGTACAGCCTTATCTAGTTGAGGTAAAATTTAATGCATCCATGCATCCTGGTTTTCATGCTGTGAAAATGCTATCTAGATACCAAAGCACTGGGTACCCCTTAGGATCCTTTTTAGATGTGCAGGATAACTGGATGTCAATAAGACTTCTTGTTGGAACTAGATGCCATTAGAGGGAGAAATTTGTTGTTTATAGGAAAGATAAATTGGTCCCAAGATAACCTGTATTCAGGAGAAAAGCCAGACTTACGGATAGAAGTCAACTCAGAACAGGGGAGCTTCATCACTTCTGAGGTGGGAAACCAGGGCTTTATCCTGTAGCCAGACCTAGGATGGAAGCTCACTGGGGAGTGTTTGTTGGGTGGGCCTGAATCTGGCTCAGCAGGACAGAGGTCAAAAAATGACCATCACCTACAAGGGAAAGACACTCAATACTATGAAGACAGAACGCCAGGCAAAGACAGAAGCCTGGACATCTTCACCTGAACATTTTAGACCCGTGATGCCTCATATAATTGTACGACTGTGAACAGGGTTTTCTTCTTCTGAAAAATTTGCTAATACAGTACTACTTGCATTTTAATGTGTTAGTTTGTAATAAAAACAACTTGAAAAAAGTTCAGAGTTTTTTAGTTTTAAAGACATATTTTAAAATAAAATTGTTTTGAACATGGATTAATCACAACTGCTAGAGGAGACTAAATAATAAAACAGGTCATGATAACCTCCTGCCTAAAAACTCTTTCGGTCTCATACTTGGGACTTTACAGACCAACAAAACATCCTGAGAAGTCCCAGAAAGTTTCAAAATCACATCTTTCAAGATGTGCCATATTTTAAATATCCTAAATATCTCTAAAATAAAAAATAAAAAATAAGCCCTTGAAACCAAATTCAAGTTCTCTAAATTTCCTCAGTGATTTCATGAAAATCTTTATACAGTGAAGATATAATTATTTCCCCAGCTGAATTTGTACATTTGCTCACTTATAAAGATATTAACTTTTTCTCATTTTTATGATAGTTTCATTTTAATAGAGAGACACAAATATCAACCAAAACTCAATCAGACAAAATGCATTTCATTAAATTATGGCTTGATTTGCATGTCATTGAGTAAAATATGTATCCCCAAGAAAAACATGACTTAGTACTTGGTGCGGAAAACCTTGTTGGCAAGAACAGTGGGAAGTCATTTCTCATAGTTGGTCAGCCGGTTTTGTCACAGCTCAGGAAGGAATTTGGCCCACTCCACTTTACAGAAACTTGATAAATCCTTTAAGTTCATCAGCTGCTGCTTGATAGTTTAAAGCGTCAGCTTCCTCCACAAACTTTTTACAGGACTGAGATCAGGAGACTAGCTAGACCACTCAATGACCTTAATGTACTTTTTTCTTTAGCCACTCCTCTGTTCTCATGGTGGTATGTTTTGGGTCATTGTCATGCTAGCAGACCCATCCACAAATCTTCACTGTTCTGGGAAGGAAAGGAGGAGGTCCCTGTCCAAATTTTTATGGTACATGTTCCGACCCATTGGCCTCTCAATGTGATGAAGTTGTTCTGTACCCTGAAGCAGCGGTCCCCAACCTTTTTTGCGCCACGGACCGGTTTATGTCTGACAATATTTTCACGGACCACCCTTTAAGGTGTCGCGGATAAATACAACAAAATAAAACCCGTACGGGTACCCAAAAAAAAGAAGATTTATTCATAACACATGGGAAAAGACCCAGGGAAACTGAGTTAACAATAGAAAAGATAAAAAAATAACGATAAAAAACAATAAAAACCCTGAAAACCATAAATTTCACACCCGAGCCTCAACTCTTGTGGCCCGGTACCAAAGACTCATGGACCAGTACCGGTCCATGGCCGGGGGGTTGGGGACCGCTGTCCTAAAGCACAATGCACCACCCTGTGAGGATGGTGTTCTTTGGGTCATACTGAAAACTGTGGGTGCCAGAGAGCTTGATTTTAGTTTAACTAAACCACAGAACTTTCTCCCAAACCATCAATGACTAATTCAGATGTTCAATGTCAAACTTAAGATGGGCCGGTACATGTGCCTTTTGACCAGGGGAAAATGTAAAGTGATATATGCGCTCTACACTCGACAAGTTTTACCAACGTTTTTCTTGTGACTGTAGTCCCACCTGCTTTACATCATTGACTAGATCCTCTCATATAGTCTTGGGCTGAGCCACCATGATTAACCCCTGTAAGGCAAGATCTTTCATGAAGCTCCAGACCAGATTGATGGTGACTTCTATTTGAGACTAATTGCACCAACAGTTGTTGACTTTTCACCAAACATCTTGTTGATGGTTTTGTAGACCATTCCAGCTTTGTGCAGGTCTACAGTCTTGTTCCTGATGTCATTTGATTGCTCTTTGGTCTTGCCAATGTTAGTGGAGAGGTTGGAATAGAAGAAACTGAATATGTGGACAGGTGGTCTTCATACACACAACATGTTAAGATTAAGAGTATCTGTAAGTGATTGGTTGATTGATTGTAATCTGTGTTCCATGCGTGCACACAACTAATCAGTGACTGACTGCACTCAATAACATCCAAATCAATTTTGAACTTTTATGTCATGTGAGTTTTCTTGTGTTAAAAAAAAGAAAAAGAAAATACTTGCAAATGCTTCAAGACCTCTGTTAGTGTGCCCAGTCTCCACAGACGATATGTTGTTGGCCTATTTGTGTGCGGTTTGATATTTAAAAGGTTTGATATTCCAACAACACCTCCTTACAAATGTTTTTTTGCATTGGTGCTGGCATAGTCTGAGGTGAAAAACGGACAGTGTCACAGTCTGTGTTGGCAGACCGTGGGGATGTGGGGAAAGGAGGACCCAGTCACGGTACTCTGTGATGCAAACAGTGCTCTTTATTTGCTTCTTACAGCCCCTTGTTAGATAAAATGTCAAGTGCCCACTAGCAATCAAAGAACTTATGAGTGGTGCAAAAGGGGGGTCTGGTGATGTTGCTTTACAGCTTTAAACTCATCACAGAGAGGAGGCCAGGGTGAAGACAACACATGACTTTAACATGGGAAACTGCTTTTTATGCCTAACTCTAACAAATGTTTTACCCAAGCATTGTCAAGTCATAATTCAGAAGTGGAAGTAGAAGCCATAAAAACACAGTTTTTACCATGTGAACATGTTTGTCAGCAGTTTTGAGTACTTGATGTGATGTCTATCTGGATATCTGCAGGCAGATTTCTTCAACACATTGGCATTGCAACAGTGCAAGACACAGTTACGCAATATATTAACGGTATGCAGCCAAGATCAAAATGAAGGTAAAGCTCAAAGATGCGTGTGGTCAGAAAACTTGCTGGTATAGCGGCTGGTGTGATCCCCTGACAAGATGGTCTCTGGTTTCAATCTGTTTTGAACCTCATATGTCTGCTATACTTTTTTTCCCCCTATCAACATGCTGATATTTCAACCCATCAGTTCCACCTCACATCAAACCCGGCCTTCATTTTGATCTCAAATACACACCTTTAAAATTCTGTGACTGTATCTTGCACAGACGTAATTCTATAATGCTGAAAACCAACTGACAGACAGACATATAAACACCTGCCACAGTACTCACAACTGCCTCAGGGCTCCGCCGGACCACATTTTGCCATGATGACAGACCGATTCACACACAGTGTGAAAACACAAGCTATAAAAATATTTCAAGAACAATCTTCCAGATATCAGACCTATGGTATCATACAAAAGAGTACTTCAAACAAAGGGTAAGCCACAATGTCTAGTCACAATTTCTGTTTGTTTTACAGAATTAAAAAAAAAGCCTCAGTAACATTTGAAACATTTGAAATATTGTCTGTTTTTGTGGGCTTAGCATGAATGATACTGGCAATTTGGGTGATGTCACCAATCCATTAGCATGTATCCTGTGACCTTTGCTTTATTGGAGACTTTCACACAGTCTGATAAATGATCTCACCCTCCGATTCAGATCCACAGCTGTTAAAATAACAGTTGTTCAAAATGTTGAATTATTAAGTTTAAAATTTGAGATACTTTAACTTATGAATGTCAAAAATAGCAAAAGACTGAATGAAATGTACTTTGAATTAAAATTTAAACTAGCAAAATGCTGACTGTGGAATATAAAAATATATGTTTGTTTTTCTAAAAAAAAAAAAAAAAAAAAAAAAAAAAAAAAAAAAAACTTGCTGCAGGTCAAGATTTTAAAGTGACTTAAACCCTAACCCTGGGATATTTTCTCTTCTGCTTATTTTGAAGGTGGGTCTGCTCTGGTGGTTAAATAGCTGTAGTTAGCTGTAGTTCTGGTTCACTCGGTCACTTGAAACCAGGATCGCTTATATTTTTCTCATTAAAAACCATTTGTGTAACACAAATGAACACACAGTACCACTGTAACAGTTCGTCAAAACAGCAAACGTGGAAGCCCAGAAACTGATCAACTCAGGAGAGGAGGTGAGGAGGAGACGCACAAAGCATTTTTCTTTCCATCCACTGAGAGGGAGTGGTGCACCGCTGATGTCTGCAGGCAGAAACTCATCTGTCATCTTCTGACTGTGCGCGGGTGTATGTGTGTGCGCATGCTAGCTGCCAAACGCACGCACCTCCCTCCTCCTGCCGTATTTCCGTAATCTGTCGGAGTTGCGCGTGTGGAGAGTAGAAGACACGGTGGATTATTTCCACAGAGAAAAGAGCGCGTGGCACAGAGCCGATCCCACTGGTCGACAGAGGAGCGGAGGTCAGCAAGTGTCCCGGGCTGCAGGTGCTTCGTGCCAAACGCTTCCAGAGTCTGTCCGAGTCTCAAGAATTCTTCTCTTCGGTCCGCAAAGCAGAGGAATGACCCCGTCCAGCTGTCTGCCAGCTGCTGCTGCTGCGAACAGGACCAGATGAGGATGAGGAGGAAGGGGCTCCCTCAGCTCCACGCGCTCAGTCAAAGTTCAGCGCTTTTCTAAGATGCCACCGGCCTCTGGAGCTCGGCACGCGGTTCGGCTCGAAACTAACCCGGGATAATAAAACACGCACAAAGAGACAAGAAAACACACCAGAAAGCAGAAGTTTAGTAATTATCCGGCGGGAGGAGCCCGGGAGGGAGAGCCCGGGATCAGAGAGCGCTCCGAGAGCTGCGCAGGGAAGACAGGTGAGTTTAAGTGTGTGAGCTGAGGGAGCAGCCGAACGGTGAAGAAATTTGTTCGCAGACAGAAAACCTCTCCTAGGCGTAAAATGTGACATGTTGAACAGTTTTCTGTAATAACTGCAGGATGTGTGAGGGTGATGCTTCCTTTTAAAGTGCAGCGAGAGCATTAAACGTGTTTTTACTGGGACATATTTTGTTTGCGCGTTTAGGAGCGAAACTACTGCTGGAAACTCATTTTTACTTCAGAATCATTCAAAGAGTTTACCGCATTGAATGAATCAAAAGCAAACGTAAAACGCGCCTCTTTTAAAACTTGAATCTTTAACTAAACCCTGGAAAAACGTTATTACATGGATTTTTTTAAAAGCAGTAAACTCACGTTAGAATCACGCCGTATCTTTAAATAGACAGCAGTATTATTATTATTTTTAGATAAATTTGTTTTATTTCAGGTAAGTTTGGTTTTATTAAAATAGGTTTTGTTTCATTAGAAGTTCATTTTTGATCATATCACATGATCTTTATTTTTCATTACAAAAAAGTTTGACTCAAAGTCTCTCTTATGACCTAAAAACTGTCAAATTCACAGTTGGGTCCACATGAGTCCTGATGAAGATCATGTGATTCTGTCAGAAGATCCAGCACGTGGGAGGAAACGGCTTTGGCTCCTTGGAGGAACATTATTACAAAACAATCTGAACTTTGCTCATCTGCACCTTCAGGTCCGTGGTGATGCTGCTCGCGCGGCTCACGCTCCTGTCCGCCCTCCTCCTCCTGCTGCTGCTGCTGCTCACCGAGGCGGCCCTTCGCCGAGGTTCCGGCACGCAGACGGACAGCCGCAGCATGGTGGAGCTGATCGGCCGGTACCCGAGGACGAGGACGGAGACGCCCGGGGGAGTACAGCATGGGTCGCAGCACGGACTGGGTCAGTACTGATGGCGGAAACAGTGAGATAACATCGTAATCACGCCGCGGTGTGCGGTTTCTCTTTGAACTTTATTCATCCATTCAGAGAGTCAAAAAATATGAATGAGTGCAGAAGCAAAAGGCTGCAGGGCGTCACGTCCTGTTGGGCCCCTCCTGCTGTAATTTCATTAAATCCTTTTTGATTTAGGAGGAGCGTGAACCTGTTGTGTCGCCCAAGATACACTCTCACGATCTAGATGGGGCTGTTTTTAAGCACAAAAAAGCTGATTCCAAACTGCAAAATTAAACTCCTGAGGTGGTTTCATTCATACTCCAGTGAATTAAAATGTATGTCAAAGGACTGTTCTTTATCCATTTGTAAACCACAATGCTTATCGGGCACTCACATTTATCCCATGACCCTTTTTAAGGAGCTACCCCCTATACTTGACACTTAGTTTCAGAGTTACACTCACCTCTATGTGAAGTGCTCTATAAGTACTCATAACTGTCAAAATTGCTCTTCTGCACATCCTGAGACTCAACATTTGTAGGAAACCGCACCCTGACGCCAGTCCAAATGTAGCAAAGTGTAACTTCAAAGTTAATAACTGAACTCAAAGCTTTCAAGTTTAGCCTACGATAATCTGCTAGTACAGATATATCACTAAGATCCATCCATCAATTTTCTGCCAGTGATCGGGGTTCGGGTCACGGGGGTAGCAGTTTGACTAAAGTAGTATGTAGTATTTAGTATGACTAAATATTTAAATGGTGCTGTCCCTGCTAGTGAGTACCAGAAATGCAAGGAATAAAATAATTATGAATCTCCAACCTGCCATTCATCCATTCTCTTTGACCTGTCCTCATGAGGGTTGCGTGGAGGCTGAGACCGAGTCCGAACCAAAAAACCTGAGGGCACATGAGAAACAGAACAACGCCCCCCAAAAGGCATGTGTATGTGTGTGCCTGAGCATCTGGCTCGGGCAGCAGATACCCACAGACAATGGGAACGGAGGCCAGGAGTCAAAGTGGAGAATTGTTAGTCCTGGCGGCTCTGGCTCCGGAGTTTCGGGCACTGGTGGTGTGGGCAGTGCTGACTCCAGCTCGGACAGAGCAGGATCAGATGGCATAGTGCAGACCTCTGATTTGGGTGGCACATGATCAGACGACACGGAGACCTCTGGCTCAGACTGCTGCCCCCAGGTCCAGGCTGGGGCTGCACAGGACACACAGCCTGTTTCTTTGACAACTGCTGCTAGTGTTCAGGCTTGGCCACTCTCTACCCTGGGAGAGAGGCAGGGAATTCTGAGCGTCGTTGAGGTGAAAAAGTTGGCTTGAGGTGACAGGTTGAATCCATGCACTCTAATTGCTGGAGGACCAAGTAAAGGCAAGGCAGCAGATGGAAAAACATGGTGCCTACGGGGACCCCCTACAGCCAGTCGAGCTCCACAGAAAATGTGTTCATACTACCTGCTCCTTCCTCACAACCATGAGGAAGAACACGTCAGAGAACAGAGGGCAATGCAGACAATACGTACACAAAGAGGATAACGAGGGAAACAGGCCACAGGTGGGAACATAGCTGACACTAATCTGACTGATAAGACAGGAGAAGCGAAACTGAACATAATACACGTGAAACAGGAGACTATCAAAATAAAACAGGAACTAACACACACAGTGACTCTGAGACGTGGGATAAACAGAACAAATAACCAAAGCCAGAAAGTAGAAATAAACTCAGATGCACTAGAGGTCACTAAAGCAGTGACACTTAAGTCATTTCTTAAATGAACAGAAAGAATCGTGAGGCCACAACCAATTCAAAACGCTGGGTCAGACACCCAGGACCATGACAGGCGAGAGGCGGGGTGCACGCTGGACAGATTGCCAATCTGATGAGGGGCTAGGACATAGAGACTGACAACCATTCACACTCACATTCACACCTAAGGGCAATTTTAGAATTACCTAACTAACCCAACCCCAGTAGTTACAGATAATTGTTGATTCTTGAGTGTTAACGAGTTCCTCATTACAAAAAGGCAGCACCCTCTTCTCTGAAATGAAGGTGCAAACAAGCTAAGAGCTACTCAGAACTCTACAGACCATCATGGTGCAGCTGCGTAGTGTCACCAGTGGGCGGAGTCAACAGTACCAATAATGGGTCTGCATTTGTTTGTCGACAAGATTAAACAGGAAAGAGCCTAAAAATAATAAAATAGTCTATGACAACCACCGTCTTGAGGCTTCTCCAGCTGCATCAATAACTGAAGCAATTTACTTGTCACACATTGCTTTGAAGCTAACAAACAGTCGCTTGTAGAAGTTCCAGGTTTCTGTTGCCAAGGTGATCCTCTAATGTATTTGCTGCCCCGGAATATGTCAATCAACAGTGTTCTTCACTCTGATTGGTGGTCGCTACAGTCGTTCCCCTGGAAGTTGAGAAAAGTTTATCTCATCCCACCTACTTCCCATCGCCAGCAGTTATTTCACCCATGATTGCTTGAAGTCGTGGCGTGTCATTCACTTATCTGGTGATCACATTGCCCTGAATTTCTTCCAGTGCATATGCAGCTTCAGGCAGCTTTATTGATCTGTCATCACTGCAGTCTGGCTGCACACTGCTGGCTTTTTGGAGGACTGCACGTAAATATATCTGTGATATTTGTATGCTGATAATCCTCGGCTCTGCATAGTGGAAGCTTAGAATATTGGACCCCAACGCTGGACTATAAATCCAACATAGAAAGATGATAGTTCCAGAGACTAATGTGCTTCTGTACCGCTTTGGTCCAGATGACAAATGGTTGTATGTAAACTGTGTCAGAGCAAAGTTTAAAATACTAATTAAAGAACACTGAAAAATATGATCGGTAGTTTAAAATGGATTTCAAATACAGTCTAAATATTTGTACAGACATAGTTTATTAGGGCTTCAATTTGACTTTCCTGGAATTTTGTGACTTTACAACCGGTCAATTAGTTTGTTTTTTCCTCCCATTTACTCAACTCTTAAAATAGCTACAAGGAACATACCCAAATATAATGTATATTATCTTTTCAGATTATAAATTTCTTCTACAGGTTTGATTGCTGGGTTAGAGCCAGTCAAAAGCCAAACGTGAGGAGCATTATTGTTTTTCTGGATACAATTTGTATATGAAGTAAAGCAGGGAACCTTTTGTTAAACAAGAATTGGATTTTTGGGGGGTTCTTTTAAGTAGTCTAGTCATTATTTGAGAAAGAAATGTTGAGTTTGTTATTTGATTTAATTTCGATCTATTATTTATTAATTATTTATTTAGTTGGGGCTTTGAGTACCACCAGTGAATGCCATTTAATAACATTATTTTCAGGAAAAGACAAACATCTCAACAGTGGATATCACCAAAACTAAGCAACTGACACTAAAACAATCCTGATGGATAAATAGCAACAAGGGACTGAGAAACAAAATTGTACATTTGTCATGTTAACAATGTCTTTGCATGCAGGACTTCTTTTATTTTTAATGGAACACTTTGAGACTAGTCTGTTTTGTAAGAGTTCTCAAGCTAAACAGATTCAGTTTATGTGAAACAAATGAAAGAAAAAGTAAAACTAGACCGAAGCATTGTCTTGTGTGATGAACGACAGAAAATCCAAATATTTCTGTTTGTGTGAACAAACCAAAAGCAATGTCACAGAGAAATCTGAGTGAGGTCCATTCGTCTCCAGCTGGTGCCGAAAAGGCAGAAATGCCTCAAGAGTGACGGCGCAATCAGTCAGACTTGCAGCCGTTTGAGATCTTTTTGTTGTTTGGATCAGCAAGACAAATCCCTCTTAAATCATCAGAGCATTTACAGCTGGCTCCATTAGAGCTGCGAGCTGAGGCCAGACCCTTAAAGGAACTTTTGTGAGGATAATTTTAACAGAGCAGACTGCTGTCATTGTTTGGTCCTCTGCACATCTGAGGAACTATCAGCCAGGGCACCTCTTAAAGGATCATTTTATCTTTTACCATCATTTTAAGCCAATATTTCTTCACTGCAAAGCCTTGTATTTAGTAGACTCAAACCAGCCCTACAAAAATTTTGTAGAATAACTGTTACTGAGGGTCCACTCTCATCTTATGTGTGAAAAAAGTTCAGCAGAGCAAATGTGTCCAATTTTAGAAAGGACTGCATTGTGTGAACAATACATTGGGATTTAAAACAGCAGAAAGTACTTTAACCTCACAACAGGAACAGTTTAAGGCTTTAATGATGGTTACAAACAGTGTCCACTTTTTACTTTCAGATGATGTCAGAGTCATAAATGTAAATTATTTTGGCTTAAAGTATCTACCTTACCCTGTCAGCAGACTTCCCAATATGCTTTGTTAGTGTTAAAAAAAACGTTAGAAAATCAACATGGTGAAACAACATTGCATGCATAGATCAAACACCACAAAAACTGCCTGGAAGCAACTCAAGAAACATGTCAACAAGCATAAAAAACTTCCCAGATTCATTCAATCACCTGCGGGTTGCACTAAAACAAGCCTGACCCAACACTACCAGCGCCCCCATGCCAGACTGGCAGCTTAGGAGGGGGGTGACCATGTTGTAGCTGATCCATCCAATGACTGATCCTTTTCCACAGTTCCATTCAGCTTTTGAGAGTTTAATTTGAAAATGATTCATAATTCACAGCTGGAAAACAACATAAAATGTTATACTCTCTAAAAAGCAGGCAAAGGGGTCCAGCAGTAAAACAGTGCAGATTAATAAAAAGAACTTCTTGTTTGAATCAGCCTCAGAGCTGTGTTCACATTTAACTTTTAGCCTCTGGGATTTTATTCTCCAACAGACATTTGAACTATTGTTTACTCTATTTAATCCTTTTTCTCCCCATGTCGTCCAGGTACTGGAATGGGCCTTGTGTTTTATTAGAATGTGACCCGCTGCCATTTATCTTGAAATTTGTCAAGCGTGACAACACAGGACTTTTACTTTTTTAGCCATTATGTTGTTACTTTTGCTTAAACTGTTAATCCTTTCCACCCTGTGAGACTGTGAACAAGCTGGATTAGATGTATGCACCGCTTGAGTTGCAGTGAGTTGAGTTCTTTTAATAAAGGCTCAGTGTCACTGATTTATTGTTATTACACTGTTATCCAGTCTGATCTTGTGATGGAAGCAAAGAGATTTGCTTGTACTAATAAATCTCATGAATGTTGAACAAGATTGTTCAACTTCTAGTTCCAGCTTGTGAATTTGGGATTTTTTTGCTAACAGAAATTCCTCAAGCTCACTTAAGGCTTTAAAGGTGTTTTTAGCAGACCCATGAGATTTTAATAGCCATCTGTATAACAGTGAAACAGGTGCTGCTGCAAATGATTTCAGGACTCTATGCTATCTTATGGCTTTCTGTACAATGTTTTGGATAAAAGTGTTAGAAATAATTCCTTTAATGTCAAAGATTGAGTCCTTCTATCTATCATAGAGATCCTGGACCTCCAACTGTTGTAGGAGACCAAATTTATGGGGGGTTATGTTCATCTAAATTCCTAATAACGATAAATATATTTGCTCCTATTTTTATTTCATTTAAATCCCAGAGCGTTTAACTTCATAAATTGCCAAAGAACAGAAATATGACAGAATAAATGACTTCAGGCCTGTCCGTGGGGTTTCCACATCAGTGTGACCTCCATTTATTCAGCAAAGAAAACTAGTGAGACACGTTTGACCTTTTCAGTGTCTTTTGAGAAAAGAGGGTAACTCTGCAGCTGAACTTGTAAGTTCCTTGTGTTTAAAACAACAGTCTTGCTGATGTATCAGCAAGGTCATGTCACAAGTTTGGCCTTCAGGAGTTTTTACATCTGTTTCATATTTCTGTGATTTTTTTATGGTTGAGTCAGATGAGAATGTGAAGCCTCCCAGTTTCTTCCACTGTGTTTTGAACAAAAATAATAAAGGCTCAGTGTCACTGATTTATTGTTATTACACTGTTATCCAGTCTGATCTTGTGATGGAAGCAAAGAGATTCTCTCCTTCTAACTCACTCAAAAGGTGGAAATCTTATTCGTGATGATCCATATGTTTAAGCTGGCAAAGACCTTTCCTGCATCTCTCCCCATTTATCGAGGCTTTGGTAGGAACCGTCTTGTGGCCCCCTGTGGCTAGTTGCTGATCTATATTTCTTTAAACTCTGTTGTCTCACAGCAAGAAGTTCCTGAGTTTGACTCCACATTGTGGTATCTTACCAGTATTATTTACACATTTCATATAATTATTTGCCATTTCACACTATCATAAAATTGAGTCTACTGTATATGCCGATGACATTTTGGTATATGAAACCAACCGTCCTTCCATCTCCATCCAGTCAGGTCACAGTCTGATTTGCAACTCTGGCAATGCTTCCGGATATTCCATTACCAAACTCTTTCTATAAACTCTTTGGATTGGGATACTCAACCCATTAATACATCGGAATCCAGGCTTAAACAAAGTCCAATGAAACTGTATATTTAAACTCTGTTTGCATGACTCTTGTTAATCCATCATTAGGTTCCTTCTTCTCCCTTAGTTTAACACTCTCTATATATTTTACAATACAAAGTCAAAAGGCCCTCAGTTAAAATAACTATGGTCCAAAACCCCAAACAAAGAATATCTAAAAATGTTCCTACTACTTTGGTGCCTGGGAGGCTCGGTATATTCAACAGATCATCTGTAAAGGTGTCATGATAACTCTGTTCACACCCACAACTGCTTCAGATTTAACATCATGAATACCACTGTCACTGCCTGGTGGACTCTATCTCCTTCTACTTCCACTCCTCTCTGACATTAGTAATACATCAACCTTTCTGCATGGACACAGAGGAGTAAGCAGCCTAAGGCACCTTCTTTTTCAGTGGCAGCTTTCTCAACAAAAACCCAAGATAGAACCCCACCTCTGCCACAACCACTGTATAATTGGAATAAGAAAGATAAACAGATTTACAAACTCTTTCTTTCACCTAAACCTCAATACTACTTCAATAGCAATAGATGACTGGATTTGAAATTTGAATGTATATCAAACACAAACCAGCTGACATATAAAACTGACCTTAAACCTGTCTAACCTAAATTGTCCTCTATGCCTCAGTCCTTCTTTTAATTGATGTGATTTCACTTACAATCTCACATCTCCAAACTTTCATGTTAACAGAACTATGGGCAATAAACTGTATTATTTATCAGTAATATCAGTATTATTGTTACTTTCATAATCCTTCATAAATCTGCTTTGAAGTCAAAGAGGAAAGATGATCCCTATTAGTGCAAAAATTGCCTGAGAATAGTTTTATTTTTTAGTTTCTCTCAGGATCCAGCGATAACGTCCTGTGCATCCACTGCAAAGAGCTACTCATATATAATTTTGCTTGGTTTGACATTTACTCTCAAATATACGCTCAAATTCTGCATAATGAAAATGACACAACTATTTGTTGAAGATGCCATTTTTGAATGAAAGTAGTACAGGTAAGATTCAACTAGTATTGCTACTGTGGGTAAAGGGGAAGGAAACAGTAGCCGTGTCATATTGTTTAGGTATTTAATCTATATCCATGTATTGCATTTTAAAATTGGATTTTAGTAGATGTATACACTATGGTCAACTGGAATTCCTCTAAAGTTAATCTCTGATACAACACGACTTAAAGATAATGAACATAATGAACTTTGAGTGTCATGTGAATACTGTCTATAGAAAAGCTCACCAGTGCATACACGTTTATCAAAATCTTTATGGGGGATTTTTGTGTTGATGGCTTTTATGAGAACAATTGTTCTTACATTCTCATTTTTTCTGATGATACAAGTTACTGAACATAAAAAACAAAAATAGACAGAAAAGTATAGTCAAAGTGTGCAGCAACATTTCAGAATCAGAATCAGAAAGTGTTTTATTGCCAAATGTTGAGCAGGTTTACAACATTAGGAAATTGCTGCGGTGCTTCAGTGCAAACATACTGTCATAAATTACGCTAAAATAGACATTAAAATAAAAATAAGAATAAAAATTAAAAGTGCTAAGTAGATAGATATATACATGAGTGCAGGTGGTGATCAGTGCCAAACATGGAATGATGCCGTGAACACAGCGTAGGGTCATGTGTTAGGGGTGGGAACAGTCATATGGTTATTGTTCATGTGTCCAACAGCAGAGGGGAAGAAACTGTTCTTATGGCGAGAGGTTCTGGTGCGAATGGACCGGAGCCTCCTGCCTGAGGGGAGCAGGTCAAACAGACTGTGTCCAGGGTGAGAAGGGTCAGCTGAGATCCGAGCTGCACGCCCCAGTGTCCTGGAGGTGTACAGGTCCTGCAGAGATGGGAGTCTGCAGCCAATCACCTTCTCAGCAGAGCGCACAACACGCTGCAGTCTCTGTTTGTCCCTGATAGTGGCTCCAGCGTACCACACGGTGATGGAGGAGGTGAGCATGGACTTGATGATTGCGGTGTAGAATTGCATCATCGTTGGCAGGTTGAATTTCTTCAGCTGCCTCAGGAAGTACATCCTCTACTGGGCTTTCTTAATGACGGAGGTGATGGTGGGCTCCCACTTCAGGTCCTGGGTGATAGTGGTACCCAGGAAGCGGAATGAGTCCACAGAGGTGATGGGGGTGTCAGTCAGGATGATGGGGGGAGTGGGGCTGTGTGCTTCCTGAAGTCCACAATAATCTCCACTGTCTTCTGGGCATTTAGCACCAGGTTGTTGTGGCTGCACCAGGACACCAGACGTTCAACCTCCCTAAATTTCAGGTATTACCTTGAACTTCCTTATATGAGATGAGGACTTTGAAGAAGGCCCACTCACACCTTATCTAAGGCTCAGTCATACAACCTCCTTGAAACCACAGGTCTGTCTATTCCCCTGTTGGTTGGAGAATGGTTGCTGAAAATTGTTGGCTGTCCACAAGTGAAACTGAAGAGTACTTTGAAGGCATGCAGGTTCAGTTTTTGTCTTTTGTCATTTTCACAGCTTCAGGACCTCTTCAGTATAAGTAGTTGGCAAGTGTGTGCAGACAATCTTCCATGCAAACTGCAAGCAACACCGGTAACCTGCCAGTGATCAAAGCAATTGCAAGACATTTACTGTGTGATACATTATACGTCTTTGTAACCAATTTCACCAAGTGACTGCCCGGCAACCACTCAACAGCCGGTTAGAGAAAATATTTTTTTTTCCCCAAAAGTGATGGTTCCTAGGGGATCGCTGACTGATCTCCGGGCCTGTGGGTATGGTATATTTATTGGTTATTCATAACCATTTCCTTCATAGTTGTCTGATTTCTGTACAACCAAATGCGCTTAGAGGATAAAAAAAAAAAGGCCTCCTTGACCATTTTACACCCTTGTAGTAAGTACAGCACTGTGAACATTTAGGCCCATTCCCACTTGGTCTAAATATGTTATGTGTCTGGAAAAAACATATTAAATCAAATTGTGGCATAAACAGACTCCAGTATTTGTCTATACCATTATATACTGCTGCTATTATAGTGACTGCAGTGTTGTTTTGTTATCATAGATTTTTATTTGTTTTTCAGAGGCTCATCCCAAAGACCCACACAGCAAGCAAAATTTCATCATACACCTGACAGGTATGAAAACCATAAGACCACAGGTGTTTGGAGAGTTATACAATGTCATTTGGCATCCTCTTGATGAATGAGGTGAGGCCTCCGCTGGAAAAGACACAATGTGGAGGTTTAGACGCATCGTCATTGCTCCTAAACCTGCTTATATCACTTAGCATTAATGATGCCTTCACAGTGACTCCTTTTTAGTTTAGTATTAAAACACTTTTTACTCATATTCTAACTCTTCTAAAAATGATGCTGCATCAAATTTTAAATTTAAATGACACACACATATATATATATATATATATATATATATATATATATATATATATTAGGGGTGCAACGATACACAAAATTCACGGTTCGGTTCGGTTCGATACTTTGGTGTCACGGTTCGATATTTTTTCGATACAAAATAAAATGTTCATGCCTTTTTAATTTGTCATTTATTAAAATTATAAATATATATTTTAACTCAAAAGTACAGTTTTTAAATTTAACCCTAACCCTTGTGCGCGTTTTTTATTTTGACAGCGAATACGCACCTGCGGACCACTTATGTGCAGCCCTGGTTATTTAGCTCATCATATTGCAGCCACAGAAATTCTTTTGTCCATGAAACCATAAAGCTGCACTTTCTTTTTGCCTTATAGTCTGATTTGTCATAACTTCTCCGTTTTGTGGTAAGCTTTTCTTTGGCTGTCACTTCTTCACCCTGACCTGTCTTATTTGGCTCAGCAGAACTGAAATGCTTTTACACGCACTCACATAAGCTCAGCGATTCTCTGCGCGATCAACCTCTCACATGTTTAAGCTGCGGGAGATTTCACTTGTCATGTTTGCATAGTAAGCTAACGATTAATAAGACGATGTCAGAGGAATTGGTGCACAGTAATGTATCTGCTTGTTAACCTTGAAAGTCTGCAACGAGAAGACATAAACCTTCCCTCTTGAACAAACCAGGTCAAAAACTCAATATTTTAGGCAACACAAAAAATTCTTCTATAACCTCTGTAACCAAGACGGTGCCCATAACTAAAGTATGGGCACCTTCTTGGTTGCACTGTTTGTATATTTCTAATTTCCAAAGTCACCACCATGAATTCACAATGACATCAACTTCAGATGTGAATGAGATAAGAAACTTGAACTTAGATAAACATTTTTTCTTCTCTGTCGTCTGACAAACATCCAGCCGATAAACCGACGGATTTACTGTGTAAACAGCCTCTGAACAAGTTTGAACCTCCACAGCTCCTGTAGTGCTCACCTTTAACATGCCTGACACTGCCGCCACACAAATGCATACACACACAAACACATTCACATTTTTAGCTGTGTCTCTGTGAAAACCTTTGTTCAGATACTTTAATCCAAGGAGATTTCAGCTACTACAGCTCACTGGTTTAAACTTTATTGTAAAACAACAAAAAGTTCCAGGTAGGCATCAAATGAAAGTGGGAAAAGTGCACCTGTACAAATAAAGTATATGACTAATGATTCATCTATATATATATATAAATATATATATATATATATATATATATATATATATATATATATATATATATATATATATATATAATATATATATATATATAATATATATATATTAGGGGTGCAACGATATTCGTATCGATATTGAACCGTTCGATACAGTGCTTTCGGTTCGGTATGCATATGTATCGAACAATACAACATTTGTAATTTATTTTATCAATTTTCCTTCTGACGATGCTGTCTGTGTTGAGCGCTCAGTGAATCTGCGTTCGACTACTCCACCTAGGCTGCACTGTCCAGCGCAGATCCACTGAGCGCTCAACACAGACAGCATAGTCAGAAGGAAGAGCGCAGGGCAAGCTAGCGAGACAGAAGTTAAGCTCTCCTTTTAACATGGACCTCCCCCACTCTCATTCAGATCTGGCGTTTGGAATTATTTTGGTTTTCATGTGACGTATGACCCTGAAGGTAAGCGAGTCATGGACTAAAGTAAAACAGTATGTTGGATGTGCCATGCAATGCTCAATTACATTGGTGTGAACTAGTGTGTTAGCGCAGTTAGCTCGTTAAGGTGTTGGCCGTCTAGCCCCATGCACGGAGCGATCGGCGGTAGCTCGTTAACGGAGATTTGCCGTGTTGTGGCGTTAAGGTCATTTCAATGAGATTAACCTGAAAGCACTAGTGGGAACACAACGAATATGACTGCACATTTATGCCGACATCATCCTAGTGCAAAGACAAGTGGAAGCAGACAAAAAAAAGCAAGCATGCTACTAACTTTAGCCGAGTCATTTAGACAGCTGTTAGCTTGCAATATCGCTAGCCCGACGTCCCGGAGCTAGCGATTTTTTCAGTGGAGCTACCAAAATCTATCTCTTCCCTGCCCGTCGGGCTATTGTAGGAAAAATATATGTCAATGCTTTTGCATTCTTTCAGAAATGTAGCTGGGTAATTATGTCATTGGCATCGGTGAGCCACTGTCAATATGTGACATATTGAAGTCGTGTTTGAATTTGCGCTTGTTTTTTTGCTTTCACTTTGCAATCGTGCGAACTGTGTATAGAGAGCGACAGCACTGATCTGTGAGTGATGATAATTTGTGCACCAATTCCTCTGACATCGTCTTATTAATCGTTAGCTTACTATGCAAACATGACAAGTGAAATCTCCCGCAGCTTAAACATGTGAGAGGTTGATCGCGCAGAGAATCGCTGAGCTTATGTGAGTGCGTGTAAAAGCATTTCAGTTCTGCTGAGCCAAATAAGACAGGTCAGGGTGAAGAAGTGACAGCCAAAGAAAAGCTTACCACAAAACGGAGAAGTTATGACAAATCAGACTATAAGGCAAAAAGAAAGTGCAGCTTTATGGTTTCATGGACAAAAGAATTTCTGTGGCTGCAATATGATGAGCTAAATAACCAGGGCTGCACATAAGTGGTCCGCAGGTGCGTATTCGCTGTCAAAATAAAAAACGCGCACAAGGGTTAGGGTTAAATTTAAAAACTGTACTTTTGAGTTAAAATATATATTTATAATTTTAATAAATGACAAATTAAAAAGGCATGAACATTTTTTTTGTATCGAAAAAATATCGAACCGTGACACCAAAGTATCGAACCGAACCGAACCGTGAATTTTGTGTATCGTTGCACCCCTAATATATATATATATATATATTTGTGTGTTTATTTAAATGAGAGATTTAAAAGATTTCTCATTTAAATATAGGCTTTCTCTGATTTGCAGATCGCTGTATTCTCTTTATTTACAAAATATTGCATTCTGATTCCCAACTTTTTTTGTTTTTGAAACAGCATTGAACAGAAAAGTGTTTGTGGGCTACAGTACTTTATCAAATAAAGTCCAAATTTTAGTAGCTCAAAGTTTATTGGATGCTTGGCTGCTAAATTTTTCATTTGCAGCCAGAACTAGTTGTGGTTGCAAGACCACCAACACTGCCTTTCTTAAAGGACTCATAGCTCTTTCTACAAACAAAGCTCATCATTGTGTTGACTTTTTATGCCTGACTTACCACTTTTCTTTCTCTCCTCAGGTCCTCTATACTTCAGCCCAAAGTGCCGAAAACAGTTCCACCGACTGTACCACAAAACCAGGGACTGCACAGAGCCAGCCTGTGAGTCTTTTAATTATCTTATCCTGAAAAACATGAAAGCTGAAGTAGTGGAATTACTTGCACTAGCTATTTGTTCATTTCACCCTCTCATTTCTCTGGCAAAATTTTACAGAAAGAAAAAACAAACAGGTTTCCGAAGTAGACTGAGGAATGTACGAGTGTCCAGGACTGAATACTTGGGGAAAAGGAAAATATGTCAAATATGTAAATAAATTCAAGAAATATCTTAGAAGTTATGTCTGGATCCTGTCATATTTTGCTTCAAAGCATATTTCCTGTTGCAGAAAAGTAGGATTGGATTGAAAGAGCAAATCCTCCACCAAGGTCAACGTCCTTTTTCCCCACGTTAAAGAAAAATGATTCAGTAGCAAAATAAAATAGATTCTTCCTTTGGTCATGCTTTGCTTCTCTGCCAAGTTTCTTGAAATTTAGCGCCTGTTTTTAACACACACACACACATACACACACACACACACACACAAAAAATGTTGGTTTTTCCTTCTTATGAAGACTCGTGCTTTTATGAGGCATTCTCAGCCCACAGAACTTTAAACATGAAGTCTAAAATAGTCTGAACGCTAGAAAAGATCTGTAGAGTAGTGATGTAGGCAAAAACAACGTCTCATCTTTAAACAGGAATTCATCCACACAAAGGCACCGAATGATTTGAGAGTCATACCAATGATTGCTGGTTAGATTCCTTCTTGTTAGTGTGTGTGTGTCACAGTGATGTGTTGCTGCAGGAGTTTGTTGAGATTGAAAAAACAGGATAAGACGTGTTTTAACACACAACCACACTGTGTTACACTGTTATCAGTGTAATCATGTCAGAACAGCATCAGCTCTTATGATATTAAATCATGCATGTAGCTTTTTGTTTTTCTTGGAGAGAGTGAGTGTATGTGTGGATAGAAATATGTGTGCCCAAGCAAGTTTGTGAGGACCGCTGTGAAATTTAAGGCTCGTGATTGAGCCTGATTTATTAATTGTGAGGACACTCAGACATGTAGCGTACATCCATAATAATTCTTATTTAATACCCACATTGATTAGAATATTCTCTTTTTCTTATTGCCCTGAACCATTAGATGAATCATTAGTCATATACTTTATTTGTACAGGTGCACTTTTCCCACTTTCATTTGATGCCTACCTGGAACTTTTTGTTGTTTTACAATAAAGTTTAAACCAGTGAGCTGTAGTAGCTGAAATCTCCTTGGATTAAAGTATCTGAACAAAGGTTTTCACAGAGACACAGCTAAAAATGTGAATGTGTTTGTGTGTGTATGCATTTGTGTGGCGGCAGTGTCAGGCATGTTAAAGGTGAGCACTACAGGAGCTGTGGAGGTTCAAACTTGTTCAGAGGCTGTTTACACAGTAAATCCGTCGGTTTATCGGCTGGATGTTTGTCAGACGACAGAGAAGAAAAAATGTTTATCTAAGTTCAAGTTTCTTATCTCATTCACATCTGAAGTTGATGTCATTGTGAATTCATGGTGGTGACTTTGGAAATTAGAAATATACAAACAGTGCAACCAAGAAGGCGCCCATACTTTAGTTATGGGCACCGTCTTGGTTACAGAGGTTATAGAAGAATTTTTTGTGTTGCCTAAAATATTGAGTTTTTGACCTGGTTTGTTCAAGAGGGAAGGTTTATGTCTTCTCGTTGCAGACTTTCAAGGTTAACAAGCAGATACATTACTAGGGCAATCAAAGGATGTATGGGGAGAGTTTTGTACTGAACTAAACACAATAAATACAACTAAATACATCAGAGGTTACACCTTGATAGTCCTACATTTATGTATAATAATATATAATATAGTAGATTGCTTTCAAGACAGTAGTTTATTTACTACCCAAACTTTTGATGTCACTGCTTTGTAATTATGTCTATAAATAAAATGTTTGAGCAAGCACATACAAACTCACATTTAAGTTAAATCAATTAGGAAATTAGTCATGTGTGGAAAACCATTCATTTTTAAAAGGGCAGTTTTCTCACAGAGTATTTAAACACTTTTGTTCATGACAAGTCCAAGTAGGACAAGTTTTTCACTTTATTAATAGTTACATTTTGGTGATGTATGATCAATTACTGCTATCCCCAGGATTAGTCAGATCAGATGGCTTCTAGCTAACAGTTCCTCTTGTTACCAGTCTTCTCACTCATCTAGGCTAAACATCTCGTGACACTGCAGCTGCAGGTCGTGTTTGGTTTTGGAAATTTAGTAAATTGATTTTTTCAAGCAGCAGTTAAACACAGTGTGTTGTTTTGCTTCTCTGCAGACTATAAAAGATGTGCTCGTCTCCTGATTCAACTGGCCAAGAGCCCTCGCTGTTCAGAGAGATAAACAGACAAATGGTAAGACCGACAACTGCATAGATTTTTTAACTTTTATGGCTATTCATACTACACCACAGTAATCAACTAACAGAAAAGCAATTAAATAACAGGAAAATGTGTTACTTCTGGGTTTTTTCTTTACCTCTGTCACGATTGTGCTCATGATGTGATTTCTGTAGGATTAAGTTTTTATGATCAAAGTATAACTTTAGCTATGGCAAAGCATCAGCCTTCCACTTCTAATCTTATTTTCCTTTGCTTGAACACCTGCCTTGAAGTAACTTTCTAATTAAAAAGGGCTTCACTTTCTTTTTGCATACTGGACTATTGTCATTAATGACATTTTGATCTATAGTTGACTTAGATGAAGGTCAGATCTCATTTGATCAGGAAATAAAGCGTTCATAAACTTTTTTTTCTTGCCGCTATGCCTCATGATAAATGTTTAAATTGTCAATACTCCTTTTCTTACATTTCAATCTGAACCCCAAAGGCAGGGAATAGCAGTTAGAGGAAATATATACAGGTCAAAGTTTAAAGCTGGTAGAAGCAGTAATGAATAGATGTTATTGATGAACCGTGAGGTTAAAGTCTGATGACAGAAACCTACCAGGGAAGCTGATCGTTCCCAAGGCTAAAGAAAGAGAAAATGTTTGTTGTTTGTTGATGCACTCAAGAAGACAGACTAAAACGCAGTATTAACAGCATTATGTGAAATCACTAAGGGTGCAAAGCACCGGGCAAGCTTCCAGTGAGCATCCATTTCAGTGCAGACCACAAGACCACAGAAGAAGAACATAAACAGCCCCAACACAATGTGACCATTGTTAGGCTTATATCTAGCACCCAAATAACTACAGAGATAAGTTCAGACAGAGTTTAACACAAAATGACCCTGAGACTAGCAGAAGTCTGTAGAATATGAGGAATCAAGAGAACCTAAAAAATCGTTAAGAAGCCTTAAAATAAGAGAACTTTGATCAGATGGTAATATTTCAGAGCCCTGAGAGCTATAGAACTGGTAAATATGGATAAGACAAAATGTAAAGTATTAAAAACAGAGACAATCAAGGAAAACAAGAAGTTGTTTAAAAATAGATTTCAATTAAACAACCACATGTTAATGGCGTTGTGACTACAAGTTGGAAATCATTACTGTATAGACAGTAGAACTTATAGCACAGACCTGCATACTGGTTACACTTGCTGACGATCAGTTAGTGAGGTTCTATTTACAGTGGAGCAAAAAAGTATTTAGTCAGCCACCGATTGTGCAAGTTCCCCCACTTAAAATGATGACAGAGGTCAGTAATTTGCACCAGAGGTACACTTCAACTGTGAGAGACAGAATGTGAAAAAAAAATCCATGAATCCACATGGTAGGATTTGTAAAGAATTTATTCGTAAATCAGGGTGGAAAATAAGTATTTGGTCAATAACAAAAATACAACTCAATACTTTGTAACATAACCTTTGTTGGCAATAACAGAGGTCAAACGTTTACTATAGGTCTTTACCAGGTTTGCACACACAGTAGCTGGTATTTTGGCCCATTCCTCCATGCAGATCTTCTCGAGAGCAGTGATGTTTTGGGGCTGTCGCCGAGCAACACGGACTTTCAACTCCCGCCACAGATTTTCTATGGGGTTGAGGTCTGGAGACTGGCTAGGCGACTCCAGGACTTTCAAATGCTTCTTACAGAGCCACTCCTTTGTTGCCCGGGCGGTGTGTTTTGGATCATTGTCATGTTGGAAGACCCAGCCTCGTTTCATCTTCAAAGTTCTCACTGATGGAAGGAGGTTTTGGCTCAAAATCTCACGATACACGGCCCCATTCATTCTGTCCTTAACACGGATCAGTCGTCCTGTCCCCTTGGCAGAAAAACAGCCCCATAGCATGGTGTTTCCACCCCCATGCTTCACAGTAGGTATGGTGTTCTTGGGATGCAACTCAGTATTCTTCTTCCTCCAAACACGACGAGTTGAGTTTATACCAAAAAGTTCTACTTTGGTTTCATCTGACCACATGACATTCTCCCAATCCTCTGCTGTATCATCCATGTGCTCTCTGGCAAACTTCAGACAGGCCTGGACATGCACTGGCTTCAGCAGCGGAACACGTCTGGCACTGCGGGATTTGATTCCCTGCCGGTGTAGTGTGTTACTGATGGTGACCTTTGTTACTGTGGTCCCAGCTCTCTGCAGGTCATTCACCAGGTCCCCCCGTGTGGTTCTGGGATCTTTGCTCACCGTTCTCATGATCATTTTGACCCCACGGGATGAGATCTTGCGTGGAGCCCCAGATCGAGGGAGATTATCAGTGGTCTTGTATGTCTTCCATTTTCTGATGATTGCTCCCACAGTTGATTTTTTCACACCAAGCTGCTTGCCTATTGTAGATTCACTCTTCCCAGTCTGGTGCAGGTCTACAATACTTTTCCTGGTGTCCTTCGAAAGCTCTTTGGTCTTGGCCATGGCGGAGTTTGGACAGGTGTCTTTTATACAGATGATGAGTTCAAACAGGTGCCATTCATACAGGTAACGAGTGGGGGACAGAAAAGCTTCTTACAGAAGACGTTACAGGTCTGTGAGAGCCAGAGATTTTCCTTGTTTGAGGTGACCAAATACTTATTTTCCACCCTGATTTACGAATAAATTCTTTACAAATCCTACCATGTGAATTCATGGATTTTTTTTTCACATTCTGTCTCTCACAGTTGAAGTGTACCTCTGGTGCAAATTACTGACCTCTGTCATCATTTTAAGTGGGGGAACTTGCACAATCGGTGGCTGACTAAATACTCTTTTGCCCCACTGTAGCTAATTTGATGACTTAGCAAGGGCTAGATGTTTTAATTATGTCCTTTTATGTAAAACGTTAGAACTGACGGAGGCCAATTAGAATCAAAAAGGATAATACGTTTTAAAGCAGTCCTTTGAAACCATCATCTATGGTAACCATGTAAGTAGTCAGGCATAAGACCTTAGGGAATCATCTAAACAAGAATTTAGTGACCAGTATTGAGATCCAGTGTATCTTTGTATTGATTGTAGAACATTAAAGTAAGACAGATATCATTGCAAGGCTTTATGGTGACGGGACCAGACGGAAACCATTTATCTCCAATGCTGATACTTAAGGTAAATGAACAGGTACTCATTTAGCACTTTTCTACTCTACCTGAGCAATCAAATTTATTAAGTTATTCATTCAAAAAATCATACTTAATATCACACTATTCAAATATTTCATTAGGCCCAATCTTTATGGCTCTCTCCTTTCAATGGCAGCAGTGCCTTAGGCAGTGAGACTTTTATATCAGCTGATGCCAAATAGCTCATGGTGATTTGTTAACACACCAACAGTGTTGGTTCTAACAAATGGAAAAGCTTAACAATTTGTACCACTCAGGAAAAAGTGAGCTACTGGTAGTGTTGATTAATTTTCAGAATCAAATGTTCCTTTTGAATAAAATATTAATTTGTCTTAACAAAATTAAAATATTCATTGACAGGCATATTTTTCACTAATGGATAATTAGTGAAAAATGCAACTCTGGTTGCAAAAGTACTATTATTGTTTAGAAGTCTATGAGAAAATAAGCCAATGACTCCCTTGGCTTATTGATCTCCTTTATTGTAGAACCAGTCTGTAAAGCCTATAGGTGCACCCTACAATAATACCTGTAAAGCCCAGTGTCAGAAAGGGCCTGTAGAACCTGTTAAATGTGACGTTTTCAGACTTTTCTCATAAAATTGTTATAGTTTTGAGTAAGTAGAATCTGCTAAGTTTAATATCTACATCTAATAAAATCAAGCAGAACCTGTAAAACTTGAATTAAAAAATCTTTTGTAACGTGTGGAACCTGTATAACCAGCAAGATATTATTTGGAGCCTGTACGACCTGTACTTGTACTATAGACCACACAGAACCACAAGTTCTACAGAGCCTGTCTAACTGACTCATACTAAAAACTAAAAGCCTGGATATTTTTTCCCCCTTTGTTTAATTTATAAAGTCAATATAGTACAGTTACTTGAACATGTAACAACCGTGAGCCCCTGAAAAACAATTTGCAGTACTGTGATGGACTGAGCAGCGAAGGAAACTTAGGCACAGGTTAAAGTCCAAAAAAATGATTTTTATTTAATCCAAAAACATAATTGGTTAAATCATGCAAAAAGAATCAAAATCTTGGGTCCATAAAAGAGGTTAAAATAACAGAACTCAAAGTTAACAAACCATACTGATAACTCAAACAAACTGACCTCACTTAACGAGACAAAGGGGAAACTTAAATAGTGGCTGATCAGCCCACAAAAACACAGAGGGGTAAAACACACAAAACCTAACTGGAACTAACATAATGAACTCCAATTCCCCCCCATGGCCCCGAGTTATGGAATGAGCTAATTTGCAGTCTTCCATCAAAGCCCGCTCCACCCCTTTTCCACCTCTTGGGTCCTCAATCAAGGGACTGGAGCAGCTGCAACTACGGTAACTCAGAAAACAAAGATTAAATCATACATAACAGTGTAAACTAAAATGTGCGCACTTCTTATAGAATGCACTGTTATGTGGACATGTGAATTAATTCTAAACCAAAACCAGTTATTTGTTGTCCTGTAAATTAAGTCCTATTTAAAGACAAATGTGAATGCAATATATAAGCCTCTACACTAACATGGTGGATATTACCACTGTGTGGCTGTACATGCAGCCATCACAAGTACCTTTTATCTGTGCTTATTCTGAATCCTCTTCTTCAGTCTTCATCTTAGCAAAAGTTTTTTCGTGTCTTTCTTCCACAGGCTCTGGACATGAAGTTTTGGCATAACAGGGTGCAGCAAGAAGGTTCATCCTCTCTGTTGACCAGCAGCAGGAAAAGTTATAAACAAACCTCTGAAAATCTGCTGGAGCCAGTGAGCTCAGCCGACTTGATCCACAATTGGAAATCAAAATGATTGTTTTCTATTTTATTCGATTCAGCTGTTTATCTCCAACAACCATTCACCTTGTATACACACTACAGACAGGTGTAAATTTTCTATGACAGGATTTTTGGACTTTTTCGAGCAAAAACTTGAGTTTTGTTCAACTTTGTGTAGACTCATCTCGGCATTCGTCGAATCATTTTTGCCTTTTTTACCTCTACTCTGTTCTTTGGTCGATTCCTGCTGTACTGGACAACCTCAGACACTCTACTGGTTTATAACAGAGCTATTTGGACATGGAACTGAGAGACAAAACTTACCTGGGACAAAATGTCTTCTTCAGTGTTTGGGGACTTTTTTTGGACAAAGGGCCAAGGTTTGACCTTCTATTTGAAGACGCAGGGGAAAACAAAATGGACTAAACCTCTGAGTGGATGCTGAATGTGTTTTATGTGACATCATACATAATAATTACTTATAATTAAAGTAATAATATTCCATATATTTATATTGTTAAAGCTGCAGCCCAGTGTGCAATATGTAAATACAGAAAAAGGATTAAAGATAATCATTTGATATATATCCATGCTCGTGTGAGATTTCATTTTTGCTTCATTTTTTGTTTTTGAATCTGTAAAGTCCATCTTTTTATTCTTAGGGGGGGAAAAGCTGAATGAAGAGTTTCATAAAATGCTGGTAGCCTATATTAAATATAAAATAAAAATAATGCAATTAAAAAAAAAAAAATTCACCTATAGACCCGACGGCCATGAATACTATTACACTACCATTAAATTAAGTTTGGTTAGTGTCCAGTATTTTGTGAGGGTGACTTAGTTGACACACCCCTTAAACCCCCTCGATCCTGGACAGCAGCAATGGAGTGGTAGGTCATGAAATTAGTTCTCATTTTAAAAAAAGGGGAACTAGAGAGTTGGAGCATGTGTGTCAATTATTGTAGTATCACCCTGCTCAGCTTCCCCAGGAAAGTTTATTTCATGTTGTTGGGGAAAGATGAATTCTTGAACTTTGTGTTCAGGCGGTACAATGTGGAATCCATCCTGGCCATGGGACAGTGGACCAGATGTTTTTTTTTTTTTTTTTTAGAAACTTTATTGTCATTGTCATGAGAACAACGAAATTAAGAATGGTCCCCGATCATTGCATCATCCCTAGCAATATCAAAATATAAATAAAACAATAAAATTCAATAAATAAAATAGATAGAATACTTAAAATACTAATAAGATATAACAGTAAAACATTCACATACATTCCCACACACATGCTTCAGACCGTGCATAGATTAACACAAGAGTGGCGTGATGGACATTTTTTTGTAGTATTCAGATGTGTTATTGCAGTTGGATAACAGCTGTGTTTGAGTCTATTAGTCCTTGCTCTGATTGCCCTGTACCGTCTGCCTGAGGGCAACAGTTCGAACAGGGAGTGGCCAGGATGTGAGGTGTCTTTTATGATGTTTTGGGCCTTTTTAAAACAGTGGGCGTTGTGTAGAACTTCCAGTGTGGGGAGAGGGCAGCCAGTGATCTTTTGGGCGGTGTTAATGATCCCTTGGAGTGCTTTCCTCTGAGCCCCTGTGCAGCTAGTGTACCAGATGCATATGCAGTAAGTTAGAACACTCTCAATGGTGGCTCTGTAGAAGGACACCAGCAGTCTCTGTGTGATGTTATTCCTCCTGAGAATTCTCAGGAAGTACAGTCTCTGTTGGGCCTTTTTCAGCAGCTCGGAGGTGTTCACACTCCAGGAAAGGTTCTCCTCTATATTGACTCCCAGGAAGCGGAAGCTTGCCACCCTTTCTACACAGTCCCCATTTATGAATAGTGGTTGGATCTCTGCCTTTTTCCTTCTGAAGTCTATTATGAGTTCTTTGGTTTTTGAAGTGTTGAGGAGGAGGTTATTGGCCTTACACCATGACGTCAGCTGCTCCACCTCGTCTCTGTACGTAGATTCGTCTCCCTTGGAAATGAGCCCCACCACTGTGGTGTCATCTGCAAATTTCACAAAGATGTTGCTGTGGTGGCGAGGAGTGCAGTCGTGTGTGTAGAGAGAGTAGAGCAGTGGACTGAGCACACAGCCCTGGGGTGAGCCAGTGCTGAGACTCAGGGCTGAGGATGTGTTCAGCCATGCACAACATCTGGAGGGATCATGGGAATTTGACCATACAATCTGCATGAACTTATGGCATTGGAGAAGGCTTACAATTGGTTTGCAAGGGGACACCTATAGGGTGTACTGCAGGAGTGTGGGTCTTGCGTCCATTGTCAATATACAGGGTGGTCCATTTATATGGATACACCGTAATAAAATGGGACTGGTTGGTGATATTAAAGTCCTGTTTGTGGCACATTTGTATATGTGAGGGGGCAAACTCCTCAAGATGGGGGGTGACCATGGTGGCCATTTAGAAGTCGGCCATCTTGGATACAACTTTTGTTTTTTCAATAGGAAGAGGGCCATGTGACACATCAAACTTATTGGTAATGTCACAAGAAAAACAATGGTGTGCTTGGTTTCAACGTAACTTTATTCTTTCATGAGTTATTTACAAGTTTCTCTTTGTTCACAGCCATTGACATGTCGAAGAGGTTAACACATGAGGAGCAGATCGAAATTGTGTTTATATCTAGTGAACGCAGTAACTGAGTCATTGCAGCAGATTTCAATGCAAGACACCCTACGAGACCACCCATCTCCCATGCTACAGTTAGCAAACTGCTTGCTAAGTTTCGTGAAACTGGTTCAGTGTTGGATTTGTGTTACGACCCGGCTCAAAAGCCGCAACATAAAAAAAGGAGACGAATACCAGAGTGTAGGTGAAACGAGGTTTTACCTTAAAATGGACTATCAGGTTGGCTAAAATGGCTAGTGCCACCAAGGCAAAGACTAGTGAGCTCCCTGGGAAGCTTGCCTCAAGTATGCTTTTATCCACACCTGACTAGGTGTGGCCAATTAGCACCAACTGAAGACATTGAGATGATTAGGGGCTGCAGAGGGACGTAACACCTCCTCCCTCAAAGGGTTCCTCTAGGACGCTTAAATTTATTAAAAGCCCCTCTGAAGCCTTCAATTTGCCAAAATGTGGACGCAAGAAAACTGTCACTAATGAAGAAACATCAGTGGCTGTCCTAGCTTCATTCAGCAAGAGCCCACAGCGTAGCACTTGGCGCATGTCACTGGAGAGTGGCATTAGTCGAACATCCCTTCGGCTGATATTTGCTACTCACAAATGGCACCCTTACAAACTCCAGCATCTCAACGAGGATAACCCAGGCCGGCACACAGAATTTGCAGAATGGGCAAAACAAAAATTGGAACAGGACCCTCAGTTCACGCAGAAGATTTTGTTCAGCGATGAGGCAAACTTTTATGTTTAACAAACAAACAAAACCACTGCTATTGGTGATAGGTTTGTAGCATAAACCTATTCGCTGGAACGTTCAAGACAATTTACTACACAGCAAAAGCAAGACACAAGTAGGCAAAGTTCTTTGTGTTACTCATGCATGAGGGAGGCCTGCCTGGAGCCAAGTGTCGTTCCACCCACTTGACTCTCAGCCAGGTTCCCCATAGCACTCCTTTTATTGTGGTTACATGAATGTGTATAGGTTCATTAACATATGACGTTTCATATAGGTATACATGTGGACAAAGAATACCTTGTCTGTGTGTGTCGTGTAAGTATGTGTGTGTTTGTGTGTGTGTGTGTGTGTGTGTGGGGGGGGGGGGGGGGGGGGGGGGTCAAGATGTGACCCCGTGAAGACTCCCCAAAGCTGGTGCCAGGAGTCTAGCGGTCCATCTAAACAAAAGGCTCTTGTACTTAACCAGATACAGAGTAGGTGTCCTTCTATACCATAAATCAGAAAGAGCAGATATAACCTCTCTCATGACCTTAAGTTGCGTGTGCATGCCAAAGTGCTCTGGGAGGCACACAGAGTCTCCACAGACTACTAAGGATCAAACCTCTACCAACATGACATTGATTATAAAACTCTAAGTGTATATGAGTAGATATTTCTAAGCATAAATGACAATCAACAATACAAATCTAACAATTGGTCTGACACTAACCCACCTTGGATGGATCCCTCCAAGACTGTTGGAACAACAAAAGTGATGGTTTGGTGTGGTATATGGGTACAACGATAGTGGGTCCATTCTTCATCAGTGGTAACCTCAAGGCCACTGGATATTTGAAATTGCTACATAATGATGTTTTTCCCTCTTTATGCACTGAAGCTGGCAAGTTCCCTGAGTTTTTCCAGCAAGCTGGTGCACCACCACATTATGGGTGCCAGGTCCGAGCATTCCTAGATGAACAGTTTCCTGGAAAGTGGATTGGTCATCGTGGGCCAGTTGAATGGCCCCCAAGGTCTCCCGATCTCACCCCCTTAGACTTTTATCTTTGGGGTCATCTGAAGGCAATTGTCTATGGTGTGAAGATACGAGATGTGCAGCACCTGAAACTACGGATACTGGATGCCTGTGCTGGCATTTCTCCTGCGGTGTTGCTATCAGTGTGTGAAGAGTGAGAGAAGAGGGTTGCATTGACAATCCAACACAATGGGCAGCACATTGAACCCAATTTATAAGTGGTCAGAAACTTGTAAATAACTTATGAAAGAATAAAGTTACATTGAAACCAAGCACACCATTGTTCTTTTTGTGACATTCCCAATAAATTTGATGTGTCACATGGCCCTCTTCCTATTGAAAAAACAAAAGTTGTATCCAAGATGGCCGACTTCTAAATGGCCACCATGGTCACCACCCATCTTGAGGAGTTTGCCCCCCACATATACTAATGTGCCACAAACAGGACTTTAATATCACCAACCATTCCCATGTTATTACGGTGTATCCATATAAATGGACCACCCTGTATAACCAAAGAGAGAGCTGTTTCCACATCCTTCACACAAAGTCAAGCATGTTTTCAGTGGATGCTGGACTCCTCCATGCTTGTCGCTCATCTCCTGTTTGTGATTTAAATAAGGAGAGGTCAGTGTTAGAACAGAAAAGCAGCCTAACATCCAAGAAAAGCAGGCAGATGAGTGATTACAGATCTTTATTGAAATTATGCATAAGCTTCATATTCATGGACAGGATTTGATAGCATAGCTGACATATGGAGAGAATCCATTTTGGAAACCTCAGGATAGCATCCCTGCTTCTTACAGATCATGTGATTCTATTGGTTTTTAATCAGAGCAAGACCTCCAGCATGCACTGGAGCCCTTTGCCTAGTACCAGCTCTGATCAGAGTCAGCATCTCCAAGTCTGAGACTATGGGAGTTCTGGAAAATGGTGGAATGCTTCCTCGGGTTGGAGGAGAGGGCTCCCCCATGCGAGGGAGTTCCTCACAAGGGAGTTCGAGTATGTTTGGTTCTTATTCACATATGGTAGAAAGATTGAGTATGTGATGGATTGGAGTATTGGTGTGGCTTCAGCAGCAATACAGTGGTGAAGAGAGATTCTTCAATTTACCAGTTCACCTTTATTCCAGCCTGAACTTATGGTTGTGAGATCTGGATATGTCCAAAATGCAAGCAATCAAGATCATGAGTGTTTAGATCATTGCAGAATGGTGTTTGGTGTAGTCTCACTGAATAAGCAAGACCTTCCCTAAAAAAACACATAGCTTGGATTTAAGGATGGGACTGGACAAGAATTTAGCAATTGGGATTCCATTATTGATACCACTTATCAGTTCATCTCGATTCTCTTATTAGGGGTTCTATTGCAGTGTCTTTAAGAGTCACCACCATCGCTAACCAGCACATAAAAGAAATCACATTCATACAAATTAATTCAATGCTGTGTGGTCAACTGTTTATAATGTATTACAAAATTAGACTTTTCTTAAAAGTAAAGCAGTATGTTACTTAATTATTCCCAAAGAGAAAGTAATTCTTTGCACTACTCGTAACATTACTTCAGTGTTTCTCCTTAAAATTACCTGAAATGTCTTTGTCTCATAATTGCCAATAAACCATATAAATCTGCAGACTATTTTCTTATACACCAACACAAAGCGACTGCTGTTTGAACGGTCATGTCGCATTAAATCCGTCTTTTACATCACTAACACAAGACAGACGCCAATTATCAGTGCCAGAGACGCGCCCGAGAAGACATAGTGAACGCTTCCTGGCCATCCAGCGTAGATGTCAGTGAAACTGTTGGGAAGACAACGTTGGAGATTTTATACTGTATAATCTGCAGATTCTGACAGAAATCTGCAACTATCCTTTGAAGCACCGCTCCTCTCTAAAACAGCAATAAGGATAATTATTAGGTTATATACATTATTATGTAAATAACAAAATAACTTAAAGCAAAAAATTGGGAAACGTAAAGTCCGAAGTCTTTATATTAAGGGCCATCAGTCAAACAATATTGTTTGCTCTGGGTCTAAACAGAGTGCGTTGTGTGTGACGTCTTCTTTTGCGTATGTGGGCCGCTTTGAGGGTTCACACTAGAGCGCGTTTGCTGTCGCATTTTATTTGTAGCGTGAACAAGCAGACAAAAAAATCGTATTTGATCAAAAAATCGGAATTGAGCATTAAGACCTGCAGTGTGAACGTAGCCTTAGTGTTAGCATGCTGTCTGTGCAGATGCTTGATACAAAGTTGTAGCATCACAATGCAGATGTTTCTGTCTTGGATGCAGTATACACTTTACTATCACACTTTTATCCTTTTATAGAATAAAAATAAAGGTATTGTCCATATCCACCCTGCAGACTGTGCAAATATTTTCCTCCTCCAGCGCACAGACTAAAATCAGCTGATTGTAGAGCAACTGCAAATAGAACTGATAAGTGGGAATGATAGGCAAGCAGGCTAACAATTCTAAGGAACTGAACTACTGGGAACTTGTTTCTTGTAGAGAACTGGTTCCAATCCCTACTTGGTTGGCAGCATGTTTTGCCCCTAAACCCATAACTGTGGTTCACCATTAATACAGGGGGTGCAGAATTATTAGGCAAGTTGTATTTTTGAGGAATAATTTTATTATTGAACAACAACCATGTTCTCAATGAACCCAAAAAACTCATTAATATCAAAGCTGAATGTTTTTGGAAGTAGTTTTTAGTTTGTTTTTAGTTTTAGCTATTTTAGGGGGATATCTGTGTGTGCAGGTGACTATTACTGTGCATAATTATTAGGCAACTTAACAAAAAACCAATATATTCCCATTTCAATTATTTATTTTTACCAGTGAAACCAATATAACATCTCCACATTCACAAATATACATTTCTGACATTCAAAAACAAAACAAAAACAAATCAGCGACCAATATAGCCACCTTTCTTTGCAAGGACACTCAAAAGCCTGCCATCCATGGATTCTGTCAGTGTTTTGATCTGTTCACCATCAAGATTGCGTGCAGCAGCAACCACAGCCTCCCAGACACTGTTCAGAGAGGTGTACTGTTTTCCCTCCTTGTAAATCTCACATTTGATGATGGACCACAGGTTCTCAATGGGGTTCAGATCAGGTGAACAAGGAGGCCATGTCATTAGTTTTTCTTCTTTTATACCCTTTCTTGCCAGCCACGCTGTGGAATACTTGGACGCGTGTGATGGAGCATTGTCCTGCATGAAAATCATGTTTTTCTTGAAGGATGCAGACTTTTTCCTGTACCACTGCTTGAAGGTGTCTTCCAGAAACTGGCAGTAGGACTGGGAGTTGAGCTTGACTCCATCCGCAACCCGAAAAGGCCCCACAAGCTCATCTTTGATGATACCAGCCCAAACCAGTACTCCACCTCCACCTTGCTGGCGTCTGAGTCGGACTGGAGCTCTCTGCCCTTTACCAATCCAGCCACGGGCCCATCCATCTGGCCCATCAAGACTCACTCTCATTTCATCAGTCCATAAAACCTTAGAAAAACCAGTCTTGAGATATTTCTTGGCCCAGTCTTGACATTTCAGCTTGTGTGTCTTGTTCAGTGGTGGTCGTCTTTCAGCCTTTCTTACGTTGGCCATGTCTCTGAGTATTGCACACCTTGTGCTTTTGGGCACACGCTTCTTGTGACCCTGTTGACTATTTTGAATGAAACGCTTGATTGTTCGATGATCACGCTTCAGAAGCTTTGCAATTTTGAGACTGCTGCATCCCTCTGCAAGATATCTCACTATTTTTGACTTTTCTGAGCCTGTCAAGTCCTTCTTTTGACCCATTTTGCCAAAGGAAAGGACGTTGCCTAATAATTATGCACACCTGATATAGGGTGTTGATGTCATTAGACCACACCCCTTCTCATTACAGAGATGCACATCACCTAATATGCTTAATTGGTAGTAGGCTTTCGAGCCTATACAGCTTGGAGTAAGACAACATGCATGAAGAGGATGATGTGGACAAAATACTCATTTGCCTAATAATTCTGCACTCCCTGTAGTACTTTTACAATATTCAAGTTACCAGTGCTATGTATACTAATACCCTATACCACCACCAATGCTGGGTTTAAACAGTGTGTTAACCAGAAACTAGATAACTAGATTCTTTAGCCCAGAAGATACAGTGACCATCATTTCCAAACAGAATCTCAGATTCTGATTGGTCAAACCATAATACCATAATACAGTTTTTTAGCTACTCTTGTCTTTTTGGGAATGTGTTGTTGGCATCAAACTCAAAATAACCTTTTTTTTTTTTTCCAAAAACCAAACATTCAACATATTGCTTTTGTATTATTTTCAATTAAAATGGGCTTTTAATGATTTGCACAGTATTCTGACGTGCTTGTGCTGGACTGCGCACTGAAGAAGCGTCATTTCTTTGCAGGGTTTCATCAAAATGACATCAAAGGAATTCCTTTTGGTAGTGCTCTGAAATTAATGAGTGCTCTGATGGGAGAGGCATGTTGAGTGACACATTATATTAATATGTAATTATATTTGGAGCTGAGGATATTTTTGTCATCTTACTCTTCCTATGATTGTAGACAACAGTACTCCTTTTAGTTTTGTTGTTGTTTTGTGGGTGCTTGTGTGGAAATTGCAAGTGGTTCATTGGTTTTTGTTAATCAACCCTGTAAAGCCTTAGGGCAAGCTGAGTTTAGTATTTTGTTAGCCAAGACTCAACTAAGTGTATTTCTTTCTATCCTTTTTCAAGATTGGTCTCTAGAAGGTACAAACAACAAATGTAAACAACATATAGTAAGTACCGAGTCAAGTGTATAACAGCAGTTCTTTAGAAGTTACCGTCCCAGTCACAAAGCCATTGTACCTATGAAGGTACAATAAGTTTTATCATTATTTGTTCATTATATATCAGTTTGTGGTTACTTACTGCAACTCTATTTAAATTTGAAAGTGATTTTTATCATTCGTTATCATTTTTTAATCTCTTTGAGGGTGTTTTATAGCCAGTGGCTTTAAGGATCCTTTGTCCTGTCGTCTTGTTCAGTAGATCAGAGGTAAATCATGCTCTTGGTGAGCTTGGATGTGAATGTGTGACTTGCCATTGGAGGAGTCGTTTGTCTCTGACAGGGTGAACAACATAGCAGAACTGTTGACTTTGGCTGCTGCACGGTTTCATGTTTGAAGGGAATATTTCCTCTCTTGTCTCTGAGCCAATCTGACTAATGTCTCTGACCTTTTCACACAACACGCACACGTCTTTATTTTCAACTTTAGTGCCAACAAACCACTCATAAACACGTGCGTGACTGAACTTTTGAATAACCATAGAATATTTAAAAACTGTTAAAACTTCAGGTATTTGAATCTTTTGTTTATCCTGTTCAAAAAAGAAAAAAACTCACACAAACCTGTCTGCAGCTGCAGGAATTTCTCCTGACTGTTCAATAACGCACAGCTGGAGTAATAATAGAAATGGCGCAAGTCCTTTAACAAGGTAATGATCTGTCTGTCTGCCTGTTTGCTTTTAGCTTGATGTTCCCAAAATATTACTTCAAGAAATTTTATAATAATTAGGCAAACTGTCAAATGTGTGTGTGTGTGGTTGTAGTTCGACCAGCTCTACTGCAGTTTTGGCAACCATTTCCATTATCTTGTTCTGAGCTTGAACTGAGCTGTTTTTCCATTTGCTTTGCTTAACTGAGGCTTGTACGAAGGTCAACAATCAAATCTGTTACATACCAAGACTTCAGAGACCATATGGACTTCTGTTTCCAAGCTGACTCTGTTTCAATTTGTTTGCATGTGAGTTTTGATCAAATAAACAGTTACTAAGCTTGTGACAGTTATGTTTTTAATGACTGTAAATACAATGCAAATGTTATTTAGTGAGAAATACTTCACTGATATGTCTGCTTATTAAATCTGATATTATTAACCATTTCTGGGCCCAAATTCAACTTTATTTCCTAAAACCAAAAAAGCACTAAGATAATACTAAGAAAAAAACCTCTCCAAATTCTTTCAGTGAACACGTGCGTTTAAAGTCAAGCATCTGTAAATAAGAGATTTTGCAGGGGTTAGACAAATTGGAAGTTGAGGCTCCCAAATGGGTAGAAACTACTTGCTAACTAGGTTAGCTTTATGGGTCACAGAAGCATGGTTGTATTTCAAAACCCAAGTCATCTAGTGAAACCCAGGAGTCGTTGGAAGCAAAACCTCAAGAATTATTTAACCCTTTAAAGCCGGTCAGAGCAGCACGCTCCGTTTTGCGTAAATATTTTTAAATCCCTGTAGAACCGGAACCGCGTAAGCTAGCGCAATAATTTTTTTTGCATATGAAACCGGAGGAGTTGTACTTACATTTTATGCCATCAGCTTGTCCTCGGTCACGGTTTCCTTCCACATATAATTTTGCAAAAACTGTATAAAAAGTGCTTGCAGGAACAAAAACATAATATTCCAGAAACACGCTTTGCCGATCCGATCAGCTGTTCATAACACTTCCTACATTGAAACAGACATCAGCACGATCGCATGTCCGCCATTACCTGCCCGAAACCGGAAGTGACGTCATTTTCGCGGAAAATGTAGTTTTTTACTTGTAGGCCTTAAAAGTGTATACTGGTGTTTTTATAAGTCATGTTTGACTTTATGCTTTCCTGAATAGTTTCTGGGATGCTTAGAACTCGAATTGCACTGCTGGAAATAGTTTATTTTGATGCACATGCTGTTTTCTTTGCAAATTTGCATCATAGGGTTGTTTTTCGTTTTTCCTGCAGTATATAAAAATTGATGTATCTCAAAAATAAAACTATAAAGACACTCAAAATAAATTTCCTGTTGTAAACTATTTTTTGCAACTTTTTTGTATTTAAAGTTTTGAGGGATAAACCTCTTAAATTTGTCCAAGTAGAAATATATGTAAAAAAAAAAAAAAAAAAAAAAAAAAAAAAGTTTTTTGTAGTTTATTGCACTTTTTTGCAATTTATGTAGTTACTATGGACTTAATGTATACATAAAATATGGGCTATAACAGTTGTATTGATGTATAGCAACTTGAAATGCTCCCAAAAATGGCTCTAGAGCATGTAAAAATATAAAGCTCTGGCGGCCTTGGTTCTATGGTAGGTCTTAAAGGGTTAAAGAGTAGTTGTAAAATAGCTAACTGACCGTCTGCAGAGAAGTATTTCATTTGCAGAATTTCAGTCAGGTTTCAGAACTCATCATAGAACAGAGCATTAGTGAAAGTTAAAAATGATTAGAGTATGCCATAGAAATTAAAAGCTTTGCCCTGTAATGGTTTGATTCATATACAGTGGGGCAAAAAAGTATTTAGTCAGCCACCGATTGTGCAAGTTCCCCCACCTAAAATGATGTCAGAGGTCAGTAATTTGCACCAGAGGTACACTTCAGGATGTGAGAGACAGAATGTGAAAAAAAAATCCATGAATCCACATGGTAGGATTTGTAAAGAATTTATTCGTAAATCAGGGTGGAAAATAAGTATTTGGTCAATAACAAAAATACAACTCAATACTTTGTAACATAACCTTTGTTGGCAATAACAGAGGTCAAACGTTTACTATAGGTCTTTACCAGATTTGCACACACAGTAGCTGGTATTTTGGCCCATTCCTCCATGCAGATCTTCTCGAGAGCAGTGATGTTTTGGGGCTGTCGCCGAGCAACACGGACTTTCAACTCCCGCCACAGATTTTCTATGGGGTTGAGGTCTGGAGACTGGCTAGGCCACTCCAGGACTTTCAAATGCTTCTTACGGAGCCACTCCTTTGTTGCCCGGGCGGTGTGTTTTGGATCATTGTCATGTTGGAAGACCCAGCCTCGTTTCATCTTCAAAGTTCTCACTGATGGAAGGAGGTTTTGGCTCAAAATCTCACGATACATGGCCCCATTCATTCTGTCCTTAACACGGATCAGTCGTCCTGTCCCCTTGGCAGAAAAACAGCCCCATAGCATGATGTTTCCACCCCCATGCTTCACAGTAGGTATGGTGTTCTTGGGATGCAACTCAGTATTCTTCTTCCTCCAAACATGACGAGTTGAGTTTATACCAAAAAGTTCTACTTTGGTTTCATCTGACCACATGACATTCTCCCAATCCTCTGCTGTATCATCCATGTGCTCTCTGGCAAACTTCAGACGGGCCTGGACATGCACTGGCTTCAGCAGCGGAACACGTCTGGCACTGCGGGATTTGATTCCCTGCCGTTGTAGTGTGTTACTGATGGTGACCTTTGTTACTTTGGTCCCAGCTCTCTGCAGGTCATTCACCAGGTCCCCCCGTGTGGTTCTGGGATCTTTGCTCACCGTTCTCATGATCATTTTGACCCCACGGGATGAGATCTTGCGTGGAGCCCCAGATCGAGGGAGATTATCAGTGGTCTTGTATGTCTTCCATTTTCTGATGATTGCTCCCACAGTTGATTTTTTCACACCAAGCTGCTTGCCTATTGTAGATTCACTCTTCCCAGTCTGGTGCAGGTCTACAATACTTTTCCTGGTGTCCTTCGAAAGCTCTTTGGTCTTGGCCATGGCGGAGTTTGGACAGGTGTCTTTTATACAGATGATGAGTTCAAACAGGTGCCATTCATACAGGTAACGAGTGGGGGACAGAAAAGCTTCTTACAGAAGACGTTACAGGTCTGTGAGAGCTAGAGATTTTCCTTGTTTGAGGTGACCAAATACTTATTTTCCACCCTGATTTACGAATAAATTCTTTACAAATCCTACCATGTGAATTCATGGATTTTTTTTTCACATTCTGTCTCTCACAGTTGAAGTGTACCTCTGGTGCAAATTACTGACCTCTGTCATCATTTTAAGTGGGGGAACTTGCACAATCGGTGGCTGACTAAATACTTTTTTGCCCCACTGTATACCTAAGAAACTCCAGTTTCTTCATGTAAATGGAGATTCCTCTTCACATACAACGTTTATTTATGGAGTTCTACAGGGTTCTGTCCTAGGACCAATTTTGCATTATATTATACATCATGGCTACTCAACTAAAAATTTAGTTGGGCCAGATTTTCAAACTGAGGAATTTATCTGGGCCAGATCATGATCAATTTCAAACTCACACAACTGTATTGAAAAACAAGTATTTTTTTTATTCTTTTCCCCCCTGTAAATCTGGTGACCTCTCACAAATGCACATCAAAAGGTCCATTTAAAAAAAGGGAGCTATAACCAAACCTTTTTTTTGTTTTTGCACATTTCAAATAATAACAAAAAACATTTTGATAATTCCCTTTCAAATTAAAATAAATATTTTGCTGGCCACTCACTTTTTCTGCCATGGATGGAGTATACAAGTATACAGACACACTTCATTTCCAGACCATTTCCTCAAAAAAGCTGAAATCTTCTAAAACATTATTTCGCCAGCTGTGTGTCCCCCTAACGGTAATAAGCCGAGCAATTTGCCATCCAAAAAACGGACATATATGCACAAATGTGCATTATCAGTTCTGTCTGTGAACCCATCTTCTGCTATAGACATTACATCAGTTTTCTTCAGATCATCTAACAGCATTTCAAACTCGTCTAAAGCCAGAACTTCAACTCTACGAATATTTGAAACTGTCTGACAGGGGTACGTTATTAATAGGAGATGTCACTCTTACTTAAATTTTTTCGTTACTTATCACTGCATCCACCATGACCAGCATGCAGTATTTCACTGTTTCACAATCTGTGTGTGAAATGCACTACACACAGGGACACACACGCACAGGTCTTTGTCTCCAGATGCCACATTTATTTATAGCGTCCTTTGTTATGACCGGCCACAGTCTGACAGCTGTCGGTCTCAGCTGATCTCCCGCTCCTCTCCCGTCTCACTATAAAAGGGAAGGAAACCATCATCAGTCCAAAACGCCATCAGCTGTTCTCACCTGCGTCTCCAGCACCGCACCACTCCTCCCCTGCAGCCGCGCCCGGGACCACACCTCCGCCACACACCCCCACCACCCGACTGAGGCCGGGAAGCCGTCCGGCCGAACCGGGCGTTGGCATCCTTCATGCGGTGGAGCCACTGCAGCGGGGCGTGGTCCGAGCAGAGGGTGAATGAGCGCCCCGGGAGGTAATAGCAGAGGGAGTCGACCGCCCACCAGATAGCCAAGCACTCGTTCTCCACAATGCTGTATCGTCTTTCACGCTCTGCCAGCTTCCGGCTGATGTAAAGAACGGGACAAAACGGCCCCCAGCCCTCTGTTCGAGGCGTCAGTCTGCAGAACAAAAGGGAGGGAAAAGTTAGGAGTGTGAAGCAGCGGCTTCCCACAGAGAGACTTTTTCACCTGCACAAACGCCGCCTGGCACGGCCCCGTCCACTGAACCAGATCTGGAGCACCCTTTCGGGTGAGATCGGTCAAGGGGCTGGTCAGCTGCGCAAACCCCGGCACGAAACGGCAGTAGTAACCTGCCAGCCCCAGAAACCGTCTCACCTCCTTTTTAGTCTTGGGGCGCGAGCAAGATGCGATAGCTGCCGTCTTCTCCACCTGTGGACGCACCTGCCCGCCCCCCAAGTGGTACCCCAGATACTGCACCTCCCTCCGTCCAACCGCACACTTCTTCGGGTTGGCCGTGAGCCACGCCCTCCTCAGGGACTCCAGAACCACGGCCACCCGCTGCACATGCTCCGCCCAGGTGTCGCTGTGGATGATCACGTCATCCAGATAGGCAGCAGCATACGCAGCGTGCGGATGCAGCACCCGGTCCATGAGGCGCTGAAAGGTAGCAGGGGCTCCAAACAAGCCGAACGGAAGCGTAACGAATTGGTACAAACCGTACGGAGTGGAGAAGGCCGTTTTCTCCTTGGACTCGGCAGACAAGGGAATCTGCCAGTAGCCCTTGGTTAAATCCAGTGTCGTGATAAAATGGGCCGTGCCCAACCGATCCAGGAGCTCGTCAACCCGGGGCATGGGATAAGCATCAAAGCGTGACACTTCATTCACCTTGTGATAGTTGACACAGAACCGTATATACCCATCCTTCTTCACCACAAGAACGATGGGGCTACACCAGGCACTGTGCAACTCTTCTATCACTCCCATTTTCAGCATTTCAGCCAATTCCCTCTGTACGGTTTGCCGTTTATGCTCAGGAAGCCTGTAGGGCCGTGAACGCACCGTCACGCCAGGCTGCGTTTCAAAATGATGCTCAATGAGAGACGTTCGGCCGGGCAGGGGGGAGAACACATCAGCAAAACACTGTTGTAACGCGACAACGTCCGCTCTCTGGGCCTGTGTGAGATGGTCATCACAAGGGAGGGAGGCGGGGATGATGGAATTTGGTACCTCCGGCCCCAACTCATCTCTCTCCTTAACCAGGCTCACCAGAGAAGCGGTTTCAGCCTCTCTCTACCCTTTAAGGAGATTGAGGTGATAAATCTGCGTGGCCCCTCCCCTGTCCGACCGAGCGACCTCATAGTCAATGCCCCCAACTCGCCGTGTGACCACAAAGGGTCCTTGCCACTTGGCGAGCAACTTTGAGCTAGAAGAAGGGAGTAATACAAGCACTTTTTCTCCCGGTGAAAATTGCCTCAGTCTAGCCCCTCTGTCATACAGGCGTTGCTGACGCTGCTGAGCCTGGAGCAAATTCTCCCGTGACAACCTCCCCAAAGTGTGGAGTTTTGCTCTCAGGTCCAACACGTACTGAATCTCATTCTTGGCGGGGCTCGGACCTTCCTCCCAGCTTTCTTTAATCAGGTTGAGCACCCCACGCGGCTTCCTGCCGAACAGCAGTTCAAAGGGAGAAAATCCCGTGGAGGCCTGGGGCACCTCCCGCACTGCAAATAACAGAGGGTCTAGCTAGCGATCCCAATTGCGTTCATCTTCTGTAATGAACTTACGAATCATGGACTTTAAAGTCTTATTCAGCCGCTCCACCAGCCCATCCGTCTGAGGGTGGTAGACGCTGGTCCGAATAGATTTAATGCCCAGTAATTCGTACAGTTCCCGCAGTGTGCGACACATGAACGACGTGCCCTGGTCAGTCAGTATCTCTTTCGGGATTCCGACTCAGGAGATGACCTGAAACAGTGCCTGCGCCACACTCTTTGCAGAGATGTTGCGCAGCGGGACTGCTTCTGGGTCCCGCGTTGCATAATCCACCAGGACTAATACAAAGCGGTAGCCGCGTGCACTCCGATGAAACGGCCCGATGAGGTCCATACCAATGCGCTCAAACGGGACCTCTCTGAGTGGGAGCGGGCGCAAAGGCGCTTTTGATATGGCCGGCTGATTAACAAGTTGGCAGTCCGGGCAGGACGCGCACCAGCGGCGCACATCCGCTCGGATGCCCAGCCAATAAAATCGGGCCGTTATTCGCTCCAGAGTTTTTTCGTATCCCAGACACTACACGCTACTAACGGTCGTGATTGCATCCCCGCATACTGCCCTAACAGGTGATGAAACCCCTGCCAATTCGTGCCCAGAATTAGGGGATGCGACAGGCGCGGGCTAACCGCAGCCGTTACTCTATGCGTTTTGCCCTTATACTTTAATAACAGCGGCACTATGGGATACCTGTGAACATCACCATGAACACACTTCACCTCCACCCATTCTGCCTCCAGCAATGCCCCGGGGCGAACCAAGCTTTGGTGCACGAGGGTCTGCGTACAGCCCGTGTCCACCAAAGCATGGCGTATACCCCCTCGAGTCCTTACCGGAATGCTGTACGTCCCTCCTGGACCGGGAGAGGGTGCTGGGGCACCGGCGACGCAGAACACCTGCCCCACTTCCATCAGAGGACAGTCTCTCCTCAGGTGTCCCGGTTGCCTGCACTTCCAGCACTCCTGCCCCGGCGTCTGTGCTGCTCTCCGTGGCTCAGGGGCGGCACCACTCATTTCTGATCCCTGGGAAGGCACAAACGAAGCAAACGGATTAGTGGGGCTCAGCGCCGGCGCCCGCTCTGCCTGCCCTGGCGCAGGTACCCGGCGCCTCGGTGCCGGCACTGGGGCTTGTTTGCTCGGTCTCTGGCCGCCGTCCCCGGGCTCCCCGCTCTAGCGGCAAGGTGGTCCTCCACCAACGTTACCGCGACCTCCAGACTCGCGGGAAGGTGGCACCGGACTCATCTCGCCGTCTCCGCAGGCAACCCTTCCACGAACTGCTCCAGCACCACCTTGTCCACCAGCAGCTTCTCTCCCTCTGATGATCCCGGCTGCAGCCACCGCACCGCTGCGTCGTGCAGCTTCCAGGCCCAAGCAAACGGCTGATCCTCCGTGGCCAGCCTCAGGGGTGAGTCCCATCCTGTCCACCACCGCCCGGCTCACGTCCTGGAAGCTGCCCCTCGAGGTCGGCGGCAGACTCAGGGCCGCCGTCTGAGCCTCCCCCGACAGCAGAGGAAGCAAACGCGGAGTCCACTCCACCTGCGGCCACTGGCAGGCCTCCGCCGTGGCACGAAAAGTCTCCATGAAAACCTGGGGGTCGTCCCCGTCACCCATCCGGGCCATCGCCACCGACAGCGGGGGGGGGGGGGGGGGGGGGGGCTTCGGCAGAGCAGCGGCCCCAACCAGCCGCTACAGAACCTGGGTCTGCCGGTCCGCCTGCTCCTGCAGCTTAGCCAGGTGAGCTCGCTGGGCCGCTGCCTGGTCTTGGCTCATCTTCGCCACCTCCGCCAGCATCTGCGCCAGGAACTGCAAAGGCTGGGCGGGCGGCGCAGCCTGTGGGTCAGACATCCCCACGCCGGCTGGGTTTGGGCATCACTGGTGTGAAATGCACTACACACAGGGACACACACGCACAGGTCTTTGTCTCCAGATGCCACATTTATTTATAGTGTCCTGTGTTATGACCGGCCACAGTCTAACAGCTGTCGGTCTCAGCTGATCTCCCGCTCCTCTCCCGTCTCACTATACGTCTCACTATAAAAGGGAAGGAAACCATCATCAGTCCAAAACGCCATCAGCTGTTCTCACCTGCGTCTCCAGCACCGCCCCGTTGAGCTCACCGCACCACTCCTCCCCTGCAGCCGCGCCCGGGACCACACCTCCGCCACACTGTGAAAGGCCTTTTCTTCTTCGCCAAGATCCAGCAAACAAGAAAGGAAGCTGCAGCTCTCTCTTGGGCTGTTCAGGACCCTCATCATGGTAGTACAACTCCGGTTGTGAGATTACTAAACTCGCAATTAAACTGTACTTTTGCAGCCCTCTCCTGAGATTTCTCTGGAAAGTTTGAGCAGGAAGTCTGGTGTTTGTCATTGTGGTGCCTTCATAAGTACCGCAACACACTCACTGCAAATTAAACACATAGGTTTGGCATTTGGATTTGGCGGAAAAAAGTATTTGTCAGTACAGGCAGGGTTAAACCGACGGTTTTTATTATCAATTTTACGCTTTTGGACTGAGAAAGACATGCTGTTGTCGCATCATACATTACGAAGACAGTGTAACGCAGTGGTTCCCCAACTTTTTTTGCTAGGCTCCCCTTTGTTTTACAAGAAAAATGTGTTTGTGCACACATCCTCCAACCACACACACCCATATTTTGCTCCATTGCGGTTTATTTCACACCTCAAACATTTAGTAAACAATTAAGCAAATACAAGTAAACTGCAATAAATTACAGGTAGTAATAAAATACACTACTAACTCTTTTACGCTACGTCCACACCTACACGGGTTTTTGAAAACGCAGCTGTTTCTATGCATTTGGGCCTTTCACGTAAACGGCATTTCAAATCACCGAAAACAGAGATTTTTTTTAAAACCCATTTTTTGCGTTTACGTGTGGACGAGGAATACAGAGTTTGTCACGCAACGTCAAAGGTATGTGCCTTTTTTGACGTCACGCTGTGCGCCACGTTATTGTTTACTGTTAATCTTACCATCTGCAGGTTTTACACGCTTACATACAGACACGCAGTTACTGTCCCTCCATTTAGAACGGCAGAGGCGTCACGGTGTGTAGTTGTTTTTTTCCTGTGTAATAATATTCAACATTGCTATCAATACATTTTTCAAAAAATGCCTCTCTGTGCAAAATGGGTTCAAGAACATAAACAACTGTGGGATACTGTTTGTCCGGGATTTGAACCCAGGGAACAAATTGTGGCAGGATCAGCCTGATGTTATTTGTATCCCACTGTAACTTTACTGTATAAAGAGCTAACATCTCCAAAATGTCAGGAGGAGTTAGTCAATACAAGAAGTGTTTGTGAACTAAAAATCAAGAATGTGGGATACTGTTTGTCCGTGATTTGGAGAGCTCAACGCGTGCTCCCCACGAAGGAAAAACAAATTCTGCAGGGAAGACCTACCTGGCACTTGTGCAGGTGAAACCAAATAGAAGATATGTTTCACCATATTTTCTAGTCTTTGGCTTGGAATGAAGTTGGTTTGGAAACATATTCAGCGATGCTTCATCTCCTGCTTTGCGTTTGTGTGGGCGCCCTGTGCTAGCAGTGTCCAAGCGTTTTGGTTTTTTTTCCCCCTTTTCATACCGTGCCCCCCCTGCAATGGCTCGGCGGGCCCCAAACTTTGGGAAGGTCTGGTGTAACGTGAGGGTTCACTAGATGGTTTGGAATCTCTCTGAATGGTTAGGAACAGCAAGATGGAGATGGATAACGTTTTTTAGCAGCCTCCTTACTCTTATACTCAGCTCAGTGCAGGGAAAACAACTAGGTAGATATAACACATACATATTACTGCTTTGAACATGCATGTGTAAACATTCAAATGTGTAAACATGTAAATATCAAAACACGTAACCACCAAATAGCTACATAACTAGATCTATAACCCTTGTAAACACCTCTTTGTATATCAAATTAGATTTAAATTTACTTCTACACTTTACAATAGTTTAATATGTTTACATCACGGTGCATTGTGGGTTAAATATTGCTAGGCTACTAGGAGTGTTGCATTCACAGTCTACACTACGCTGTAGGAATTTTGAATTAAAAAAAAAATTAATCAATTACTTTTTTGCGTTTTCTCTGTGTTTCTGCCAGGACCACAGGCAGGGCCACTCGCAGTTGCTTCTGGGCTGCATGTGGCCCGCGGGCCGCCATTTGAATAGGCTTATTATACATGGTTCCCTTAGGCAGTGTCAAGCAAAGGCATGCAGATGATACCTCAATTTATCAGTCAATGAAGCCTTACTAGACACATCAATTACTTGAGGACTGTCCTAAAGACATAAAGACCTGGATGACCTCTAATTTCCTTCTTCTAAATTCAAATAAAACTGAAGTTATTTTATTCAGCCCTAAAAATCTTAGAAACATGGCTTCAAACCAGATACTTCTTCTAGATAGCATTACCTTTGACTCCAGCAACGCTGTGAGGAATCTTCAAGTCAATTTTGACCAGGATATGTCTTTCAATGTGGATATTAAAAAACTATGTGGGACTGCTTTCTTGCATTAGCACAATATCTGAAAAATTAGAAACATCCTATCAAGACATGGAATGTGAAGGTTATCTACCAAAATAGGTATTTTGTTTCAGTTTTTACTTTTTAATAAACAAGAAACTACTTTGGGTTTAAATTTTAAACCTTTTTACAATGTTTAGCCTCTTTTATAAAACCTGTCTGGCACAATGCCTTAAAGCCAAACTTTTCCAATGTGTAATGAATTTCTTCTCATGTTGAAAATAGCCACCATTATTCAGTGAAACCCAAATCAACATATTTAATTATCTTGTTTTGCCAGACCAACGAGTCAAAAAAATCCCCGTAAATCCCCTATTTAGCGTCAAAGAAAACAGGGTGATATTAACTGTTTAGAAGCTTGTTCTTCTAAAAAAAAAAAAAAAACTTAAATGATGAAACAGAAAAGCGTAAAAAGTTGATTAACTGTTTGGTTTAGCTCCAAGGTACTTGTGAAATTTTGGAGAGAGAATATGAAATTAAAAAGACATTAAAGCGCGTGGTCATTATTATTCATTAATATTTGATGTGAACATTTTTTGTTCACATCAAATATTGGTAGAGTCTCACAAGGCGAAAAACATTAACATCAAAGTTTAAAGGATCCCTCTCTGAAATGCTGCGTTTTTGCATTGGCAAGGTTTATGTTTCCCAAAAATCCCAGGAACTGTGTTGTCGTGGGCTTTTTCCTCTTGTAGGGTGTCGCAAGGCAAATTGGTCTTGGGTGAGGGGCCAGACAAACAGCAATGAAGATAAGCCCAAGGATAAGTGCCTGGGCCAGGGGTGCTACTCACTTCAACTGAGGATATATTTGGGCTGTGGAAGGAATTCTTTGGGGACCTCCTCAATGACATGGCTTCCATAAATGAAGCAGAGTCTGGGGATGAGGAAGATGACTTGCCTATCACTAGGAGTGACATCATTAAGGCAGATAGTCACCCACAGTTCCGGTTAGTCAGATGTTGCAGCTCTGTTTTGATTAATATTCCTTTGCAACATCGTGAGGAAGTTTAAGGCAGCACCAACACAAAGATTAGTCTTGGCAGATTTGAATGGTGATTCCTGTTTTGAAGAAGGAGAACTGGATGGTGAGCTGTAGTTACAGAGGGATTACTCCTTCCTAGGAATCACTCCTCAGCCTCCCTAGGAAGGTCTATTCCAAGGTTTGAGAGTGGAAAATCTGTCCATTAGTCAAACCTTGGATTCAGGAAGAACAATCTGATTTTTTTTTTTTTTTTTGTCCTTTCACAGATCTTTGGACCAACTCTTTATCCTCTTGAGGATATTTGAGTTTGTCCAACCATGGCTTTTGTGGACTTGGAGAGGGCTGCTTTGTTGCTCTGAGTTTGAGTAAACTCTCTTCATTTCTCTCTTTGATACTTTTTACCAGCTCCCATCTGTTCAGATGGAGGCAGCTGATCTGCGGATGACTGTGTCTCTGTGTTGCAGAGTTCACAAGAGGTTTGGGAAGAAAACTGGTTTGCTTTCACATGATATCAGCATAATAAATTCTGACTTGCCACAGTCCACATGATTGCACACAGGCCTCTCCTTGCACCAAATTGCCATCCAGTGGATTTCCTATTTATATTATGTCATCGATCTTACACTTGTCCCAGTTGTCTATTTTTGACTGAAGGTTGACTGTAGATGAAATTTGAAAGAACAAATAATGTAAAAGGATTTTATTAGATTTGTTGCTGGAAGAGTTGGAAAGTTAGTTAACAATCTTCTAAACCAGCAATAGAAAACTTCATCATGAGTTAAAGACTGAAATATCCAGACAAAATATGAAATATGAGTTTTAAAATAAATCGGCCGGGTTGGATGCTCCAACCCAGTATCACAGTAAAAAGTGTAATAGACATGTTGGTCCACCGTGTCCACTTTGTGTTTTGCCTCTCCAAAAAGCGAAATGGACATGCATGCAGAAATTGCTTTACTGCATGGAGAAATTGTCTTACCAGCAGGAGGAGATAATATATTTAAAGCAGTGAGCAAAAATATTCCAGGGTCCTTAATCGTCAGAAATTATTAGGCTAGGCGGCTAATGTCTATTTACATGTAAATCTGTTAATATTTGCTTAAAATAAAATATCTCTGCTGTTACTGCAACTTCTGCATGTGTGTACATTTCACATTTTGAAGAGGCAAAGCATGGAATGGACACAGTGGACCAGTGTGTTTATTACACGCTTTGTCATGCTTTGTTTATATTTAACCAACACAATGATCCAAATCATCCATGCAGCAAAGAAATTTAACTCTCTAATAGAAAACTCGTAAAGCCCAGGCCTGAACTGAACACAGCAACACTGGTGAGATTTAAACAACAATCAAGTTCCGAGAAGATGGGGAATCTTGAAGGATCAGTCTCAAGAATACCTGAGGCAGTTCCTGTCAAAAAAAAAAGATTTCTAAAGTTTTAATTGAGAAGTTTATGTTTCATTTAAATTTCAGTATTTTACTGTTATTACATGCACAGAACGTACCAAAGCCTGTTTCTATTTTTACAATGTGTGTGGATCAGTGAAGAAATTGTATAATTTAACTTTTAAAGATTAATCTAACCTGTAAAAAACTGAAAAAACTCCATTGTATGTGGTGAAAATCTAAACAGCACTTTAAAAACGTATTAGAATAAACAGTTAAACATAAAATGGTTGCTGTTTTGGGGTAGTTATTTGAAATAGTTGTAAAAACAACAGAGGCTATACAGCAGGAGCGGTGAAATGAGGTGACTAACAACTGAAGCAGGTAATGACTAATCTGTGATGGATTACTCCTTAACGTCTGCCAGAACTGCACTGCTACTGTCTGCATCCCAACACACAAACACGCACACACACACTCACATACTTTAAATAAACACATTCTTGTAGTTGTTGCGTTTGTAGACTTGAGTGTGCGCACACACACACACACTGTGCATCTTACATTCCTGGGAGGGGATGTTTGACTGACAGCCCGGGGGCGTGGTCAGCATGACTAGGTAACATTGTGGTTTCTGTGCGTGTGAGGAAGGTTCGTTAACAGTCTGTCACTAATTGTCACAGATGTAAAAGCAGTTGTGTCCTGATTTGCCCACTGAGGGTGTTTTTGGGTGAAATGTTCAACACATTTCTGTCTATTTCTAGAACTTAAGATGGATTTTAGAAGCTTAGAAAATTGAATCGACTTCCGCATAGACTATGTTAAATCTAGAAGAGATGGTATGAAACTGTAGTACTTGTGAGAGGACTTGGTAAGGACAAGACAAATGTCAAGGCTTAATACAAGATTCCTATTAGGGGAGTGCAGAACTGGGAGGATGACCATTAATGGACAATAGGACTTAGAAGGGACTAGAAGACTAGAGGATTTGGCAACTTAGAGGATATCTGTGGAAACTGAGGACTCTGAAGTTTATGCATTACGTTGGACTAGAGAAAAACAACTTTAAAGTAAATTCAACCTTTTATGGGGAGAAGAGGCCTGAAAGGAACATCTGAAGAACTCAAAGACTAGAAGATGACTTGAAAAGGCTAAAAGACCCAGGGAAGAACTCAAAAATTCATCTGTGACTTTAGAGGTGTACTCATAGTAAATTAACAAGATTAAGATGACTGGAATGGAGATATAAAAAAGGCATTACGTTACTTGGGTATTGGAGTGCTTGGAAACTGGAAATGACACAAAGGGTAAAAGACAACTTTGAAAGAGACTTTTGGGGGGACTAATAGAAAAGAGGCTGAATAGAGAACAAACAACTGAAAGAGTGGGAAAATGGTCCAGAACTAGCAATCACTGAGAACTGGGAAACTTGGAGAAGGCTTTATTGACTTTTAAGACCACTAAGGATTAAAGACTCATTTTACCATAGGATAACATCAGATAGATTCAAGAACTTACAAGGATTTTGGATTCCTTGAATTGAAGGCCTGGGAGAATGATTTGTGGATGATTTGGAAAGAGATCTGGAGGTTGGGGGTGAGGGTGATCTGCAGATGTCTAAGAGAACTTAAAGACTGAATTATGTGGACGTGAAGAGTAACTGAAAGTCTTAAAGAAGACAGATCATGACTGCAGGACTTGAAAAATGATTTTTGAGGATTTTGAGGAGGCCTGTAGAGGATTGGAGGAGTGGGAGCCCTGAATTGTCTTGTAGAGACTGGGTGGCCTCACGCATACACACTGAGTGGAAACACATTAGGAAGACAAATGGCTGCAGTCAGACAGATGTTTATCCAGCAGGCTATTTAAAGAGAAGCGATTGTGGAAAAAGATAAAGATGGTGGGATGAGAGGAAATGAGAGATCAAGGCTGAGAAAAAGGAAAACATGGATAAGGAAGGGCATTAATGATTTGTTTCGCTATTTAAATCTTTTTATGCATTTCATTGATCATTCTGTTTAATTTTATGGGGCAGTACAGTGGCCCAGTGCTTGTCACTGTTGTTTCACATCAAGAACGTCCTCCATCCAAATCTAATGTCCAGGTACTCCGGCTTCTGTCCACAGTCCAAGTGTAGTTAGTGGGTTAGGTTAATTTGGTCGTGGCCCATAGGTGTGAATGGTTGTCTTTCCATTCACACTCACAGACTGGCATCCTGTCCAGGGTATACTCTGTCTCCTGCCTGTGGTAGCTGGGATAGGATCCAGTCTCTTTGCAACACTTAATTGGATAAAGAGAGGAAGATTGATGAATGTTTAATTTACATTTTTTTAAGTAAAATGCTAGATTAAAGCAAACTTTAGAATATATGACTTTGTTCATGTTTACATTTATTTGAAAGGGACAATGTTCATTAATTAATGTAAACATGCCAGTTTTACAGGTCAGCCTGATTGGAAATTATTGATAAAAGTTAATGAATATTTAATTTAGTGAATTATTGGTAACATTTTCAATCATCAAGCATCTTAAACCATCATAAAATTATGCACAAATGAAAAAAACCCCTCATTAATACTTTATCAAAACCTGTTTTGAGTTTGTTCACAAATACCAGAAAATATTAGCAAAATATTAGTGTCCAAAACTGATATTACATTTTTTTAAACTAAAATGTCAGAATTAAACATCAGCAAATGTAAAATAAAAATAAATATAAAAAAATAAAAAGAAGAAGAAGAAATATATTAATGGAATCATTGCAACATATCAAATGTCAGAATAAAGTATTAGGAAATACTAAAAAAACAAAATGCAAATATTACAATAAAATAGTTTAAAAAGTCTAAATGATTCCTACAAAATATGCATTAAAATGTATGAAAATACAGGTATGGTAAGGTATACAGGTAAATACAGGTAAATAAGGTATGAAACTGTCCAAAAACAAGTTTTTGGTAAACTGGGTGGTTCAAGATCAGCTATGTCTAAATTCAATAAGCTCCCTTCTCTAAATATTTACGCGCTGCATTTTCTCAGCAGTAGATGGAGTCGTGAACTTACAGGTTACACAACATTACTACTACTGAGTGATATAACTGTGTGATTTGTTATATCAGCCACAGCGATGCTGGCAGCTAACATTAAGTCCAGCTAAAGATGCCAGAAAAGCATATTTATCTCCAGTCAGGAAGTCACTGCCTCTGGAAACCTTTATCTTGTTTTCTACATTTGTAGAATTTAAACTTTTCCCATTCAAATGTCATTATTTAAAAATTTAAAAAACATAATAATATAATTTAAAAATTCAGCTAAGTGTAAAAATGCCTTAAGAGTCAGAAGCAAATCATGCACTATAATCAGTTCGAGACTACAAGTAGTATCAGTGGTGGATATTATTCAATTCAGTTCAATTCAGTTTTATTTATATAGTGCCAAATCACAACAGCAGTCACCTCAAGGCGACTACTTGGCAAAAGTCTTGAGCCACTGCTTCTTTCTTTATCTTTTGCTTCCAATGAACCAGGCACTCTTATAGTTTTTCAAAGTGATCTTCAGCAGTCGTTCTCCACACTTTCTGAAGATCTTTTAAAATATTTCTTTGGACATTGGCAGATTTTCCACTTGTTTTCAGTCCAGTCCTTGTACCTGACCACTTTCAGAGGAATATTTGTTTCTGTGTGTTTGTTTGTTTGTTTGTTTGTTTGTTTGTTTGTTTGTTTGTTTGTTTGTTTGTTGAACCAGTTAACAGTGACCAACAAGACATTCAGGCAAAACAGGCACAACTAAAGATATCAACCAGTGTTGATTTACAGATGCCTAAAGACGCCTACAATTTTAAATATATCTTTAGGCACTTTGTTACTGCAGATTACCACAAACGCACATAATTTCTTCAATTAAAAAAAACAGCAATGATAACACAGCTTAACAGACATAATTTTGTGTTTTTCCACAAAAAACTCTTAGCCAGAAACATGCCATATCATCCACCCATCAGCAAGGAAACACCGGCCACAATTCCACGTGAGAGTGAGAGAGAAAGAAAGAGAGAAACTACAGAAAGAAAAGGCAAAGAGGAGAGGCATGCATGACTACTTCCATGTATGTTTGAACACGTTTAAGTAGCCGCTCCATAGTGTAGTGGTTTACACATTTGCCTAACAAGCAAAAAAATACACAAATTCCTTTGGGGTTGTGTGAGGTAGAGCATTTCCTGTAAACATTCCACAAAAAAGCATGTGGAGCTATCTGCTGTGAGCTCTTGTGAATATGATTAATAGAGTGGCTAAAAATGGCATTATTTTTTTCCTGCACATGTCTCAATAAAACCCTGCACCTATTTTCCATTTTGCTAACAAAATACAAAAAATTCTTCATTCAGTATATATGAATATCTGATATTTTAATAATTCTATTTATAATTTTTCTGTTTTATATTGGTCTAATAGTAGCTCTGTTATTGTTGTCGAGATAGTTTACTTACTAAATAGTAAATACTTTTTTTTATTTAAATACTTTTAAAAAAAGTTTTAAAATCTAAATTGTCCATAGGTGTGAATGCGGGAGTGAATGTGAGTGTGAATGGTTGTCTGTCCCTGTGTGTTAGCCCTGCGACAGACTGGCGACCTGCCCAGGGCGTACCCTGCCTCTCGCCCTATGACAGCTGGGATAGGCTCCAGAGGATAAGCGGAAGCGAATGGATGGATGGATGCTTTATATATCAATGGACACTTTTATTACATTTTTATTGTTTATTATTGATAAAAATAACATATTTTTTAATATCTTCAGTATATTTATATATATAGACTTTTTTTTAGATATTGTAATAATATATACAATCAATCAATTCAATGTGCAACTACCAGAGGTAAAACTCATTATCTGGATGCAGTATTTTTACTGTCAGATATCAATATACCTGAGAAACAAAAAACATCTGAGTACCAAATTAAAAGCCTCCACATTAACCGCGCACCTGAGAGTCTGAAATCAGGGGAAAAGCCGCCCGGTCGAGCTACCTTGCAGACACGCGAGAGCGCGCCTAGTTGATAGAGAGCACCAGCCTTCACACAGCAAACCGACACAGTTCCAACTGCCCTCACCTAACCACGTGCCTCCGCTTAGAGCTTCTCCTTTACGTAGTTTTTGCGCGCGCAGTTTCCGGCTGTGAGAAGCGTCAGGTGAAGCGGAAGTGAAGTGAAGAGGCTTGTACTGCTTACCTGTCGTCAGTCAAACTGACAGAGAAGAAACAAGGGGAAAAAAGTAAGTTAAAGATAAAAAAGTAATTTAAGTACACAAGGAGTTGTTTTATGTGTGTGCCTGCTGTTTCCGGTCTGTTCTACCTGTCTGCTCTACCTGGACACCTACAGGGTTAGGTTTAGTAAAAGAAGACCAGTTTTACCAGGAAACGTTCTTACAGTTTAATGTTTACTCCCTTATAAACGGCAGTTTTATTTTTTCTGGCTCCCAAACTGAAGAGTAGGACCCCCCAGAGGGTCACGGGCAGAGGGATATGTGGGTTAGGGGAATAAATATTTGTTTATTAAAATATGTGTACACAAAAAAAAAATACTTTACAAGACATCTGACAGTTTGTTCGGGTTTTTTTTTTTTTTAAGATATTTTTCCATATATATATATATATATATATATATATATATATATAATTAAACTTACATGCTGCCTATTTTGGCCTTGGCCATAGGGTTAGATTGGGTTGGGTAGGGTTGCTCATGTTGTGGAGAATCTGTGACATCTAATTAGTGTTAATGGGCTATCGTTAGCTGTTAATCAGCTGTGAGTGACTGCTTCTCTGTGCTGCTGGGTTTATGTTACGTCTGAAATTAATAAGATTAATTATACTAGTTTATTGCCATTGGACCTAGTCATATGTGACCAGAATCTTATGAAAAATAATCAGCACTTCGTTGTGGAGGTAACAGAAGCAAGAAATCTGTGCTAATTTCTAGCAAAAGCTCCTCATTTACATCTAAAACCTCTTTAAAGACAACCCAGCTCCTAAATAACTAAAACCTAAAGGACTTCTGCCAAAAATCTGACTGTTCTTATTAATGACTAACTAACCAAGACAAGTTAATCCTGTCTGATGACTATAGCATGGATCAAAACCATAAACCACTAGAAACTACTAAGAGGAACTCCATCATCAAGAACAGCCAGAGAACTGACCAAACCAAGAAACATTCCCAGCTTGACCATCATAACTGTGTTTTACTATCCTACATCAAACCATCGTGTTCACATTAAGCTATTTACCTTGTTGTTGTGAGCAGTTGTGATGTCATGCTCCTTGTATACCTACGCCCACTTGTGGTAACTGTAGCCTCTCTCATTGTATTAATCAAGCTAATCCACATACCTATCTCACTAGATAGGTTTGTGGATAAATGTTGCAATGACCATTATAAATAACACCAAAACTAAACTTAATTACAAAGCTGTTGTTTTGCTATTTTTTTTTGTCAAGTATATCAAAAGTAATGCAGAACCTATTAAAATATGATAAATTTATATATAACACGATCTAGTTCATGACACACATGGTGGAATTTAAGCTTCCTGTAAGCCATATACTAATCCAAGGTCTCAGAATTTTATGTTGGACTTCAGCTACATTTTCAAAATGCCATATTCCTGAGGTCATAGTAATAAATATTTTGATTAAAAATTTGAATGACATAGGTTAAATAGTTCTCTAGATATAGCTATTTAAAAAATAGCTCAATTGAAAGGCTTGAAAAGACTTGAAATTACCCCTTCAACGTTTTTATGAGCAAATCACAGGGAAATCACAGATCATCAGTTGACATGCAGTGACTTTGGAACCCTCCCTAGTGACCTATTTAGACATCTCTTTAACAAACTGTACCATCTTAAAGTCCAAAGGAACATTGTTGCAGGCATAAGGAACACCCATAGCCAACCAAAAAAACAATTAAAATCCTGTATAACCGCTCCAAAGATGAGTCAAACTTCTATGTAGATGATCACAGTCTAATTACCAGAACTTCTGACCAACAACTAGAACATAAAGGAATGTTTCAACCTCCTTAGACACTAATTAAACTTGCATGATTGACTAGAATTGTCTAAAAAGAGCAATAGAACTTCCATACACAGGTAGATTCTGTCTGAAAGATGGCTATAACTAACACCACCTCAGTGCTAGCCCTGTGGAGTCTAACTGAAGCCACTGGATTCACGTTCAGAATGGAGGATTGGGCGGTTTCTCGGAGTCAGTGTTTTCTCCATCAGTGCTGCAGGCTGTGATGGAGTCTAGGCGATGCTGCAGGAGCACTTGGCCATGTTGGCGTGTTGTTGGTCAGCGGCACGTTTGGATGTGCTGTTCAGGCTGTGTCATGTGTCAGGAATTTGCTGCTGCAGCAGGAGTGCATTTTAGCATGTCGGCAGACTGGTCACAGCTCTCTGACTCTCACTGCAGAGATTTCCTGGAAAGTCTTATGACATGTGACCTGAAGAAGAGTCATCTAATCTTAAAAATCAAATACAGAGAAAATGGGAAGAAAATTAATCTCTTACTGTTTTCAAAAGCAGAAATACAAATTCATTTTCTGGTATTAACTTTTAAAAATATATTTTTTAAATGTGAACACTGAGCTGCTGTTTTCAAATAAGAGTTCAAAGAATCCCCATGACTTGGTAGAGAATAAAACACGATCATAATGATATATGTGTGTGAATGATTCATTTAATTCTTTCTGGAAAAGAATGAAAAGGTCCTGCACCTGCAGACTTATGTGTCATATGTGTTATCATCTACAGGTTTAGACATCCATCAATTAATATTATGATAAATCATTAGAGGGGTGTGTGTGTGTGTGTGTGTGTGTGTGTGTGTGTGTGTGTGTGTGTGTGTGTGTGTGTGTTATACTATATATGAGAAAGATTCTATTTTCAGATATTTTGTTATATTTATTTTCTCTGAGATAATTAAAACATTTTTGACTTTTTATTAATGTATTTAATATTTTAATTATATTTTATTTCATACTTAATATATTTTAGACTTTAATGTTTTAAGAGTAATAAGTTTTAAGACTTGTTTTAAATCTCTTTAAATACTAGAAAAAATTATTAATATTGTTTTTATTTAAATCTCTTTATATTTCAGATATGTTCTCTTTTTTTTTGTCTGTGAACAAATTTAGTAGTTTAAAATTTATATATTTAAATAATAGACTTAATTTTGATATTGTGAAAATCACATTTTATAAATGTTACACACAAATGTAAAAATTAGAGGGTTTAACTACACAAATATTTATGTTCTAAAAAATTTGTTTGTATTGGCAAAAGTTTCTAAAAAACAAAATTTGCTTTTACCACTGCAGTTACAGAAGTTTTGTCTGTTTTCTATTTTAAGGTAAATAAATCCAAATATAGAAAGTAGGGGCAAAAAAATATTCAGTGCATTAATTGGGTAGTCCTCCTTAATGGAAATTTATTTGGATATGCACATAAGTGTTGCTGACATTACACTAATGGATTAGTTATTGGCCAGGAAGCTGCGTAAAAAGGGAATTCCTTTTATGTCACAGAAAAGCTCATATCTGTCCTTATTTCTTCTTGTTCTGGACTGAATGTTCCTCTTCAGCTCGTTTCAGCCGTGAGCAAAATGATTGTTTTTTTTTTTTCTTTCTAATAAGTAAACATGTCCCTTAAAATAACGTGCCAGTTATCAGCATAAATGAGCTTTTGAGCCTCACAGTGAAAGCGTAATGGGAAGTTTGTTTGCTGCAGATGGAGATAAGATAAGATCAATTAAAGTGAACAGTGAGCTCATTGATGAATGTTACTCTTCGGTTTGTTGCCAGGATGATAACTTTTCAAGCTGTTGAGGAAGGTAGGGTGGAAGGGGGCAGCTTTGAATGAGCTGCTGATGCCTTTAATGAGCCATGTAATTTGGGTGTTTGCAGTGAGTAACCCAATCCCATCCAACCTGAAGTCTGAGGCCAAGAAAGCTGCCAAGATCCTGAGAGACTTCACCGAGATCTCCAGCAGAAATGGGCCAGACAAACTCATCCCCGGTAACAACCTGTCATATTGTCAGCTTTATATACTGAGGGCTAGTCCAGTGCTCTTTAAATACTTGGGTTTTCTAATATATTTTAAAATGTGAAGTATTTTACTGTAGTGTAGCTAAAAGTGTGTACTCTACCATATTTTTGTTGTAGCTCACGTAATAGCTAAGGCTGAGGGTCTGGCCATCATCTCTGTCATCAAGGCAGGCTTCATGATCACAGCCAGAGGAGGCAGCGGAGTAGTAATCGCCAGGCTTCCTGACAAACGTAAGATCACCACTCCTTCCATGCTCTGTAAAGGTTTGGAATTTTGCACAGGCAACTGTCGGTGTGTTTCAAAAAATATAAACTTTAATTAAGGAGGCTGCTCAGGTAAGTCACCAGATGCCAAAATATGTGGAGACTTATGTTGTCTTTCTTTTTTTCATCTGTCAGATAGAACAAAGCCGTGCTCGATCAAGCCACAATTGTTTTGCTCCTTCCAACCAGCACTTCAGCCTCATTGACAAATAAAATGATTCACTCACAAGCATCAAACTCCAGTCCTGAGAAATTAAGCTATTCCAGAAAAAAAAATTTAATGCGATTGAGGCATCAGCAGTACTAGCATGGTGTTCCGCAAAGCACGATTCTGAGTCCTCTATTGTTTGTTTTTACTTGTGGATATAACAGTTTGTTTTTCTACACAAAATAAATATGGTTTTGCAAGCTTGTATTTGTCTGAAGGATATAAGCACCAAAAGTCTGGAGAAATTGAAGACATTTTACAACAGAATTTAACATTTTTACAGCTTGCTTCAAAAAGTAGATTTGGTTTTTATAGCTAATTCCCCCCTTTATACAATTTTAGTGCTGTGAATTATAAAATCACCAGTTTAAATTGTATAAAGGCTTAAAGTTCACATTTTATGCCATTATGTTCTTTGAAAGATTGATAGTGGCACAGTGGCTGTAGCTACTAGCTGTCTGCTAGGCTTCATGTTAGCTAATTGGAGTCCAATTAAACCCTGGTCTATGTTTGTACTGTTGGCACCTTTTGGGGGCATTTCGAATCCAAATATCTGAGGAAAATTACTTGCTGTGCAGTACTACGAGGACAGTCCAAGAACTCTGTGCTAAAACTGTAGTGGAATTCTTGGAATTTATATGCTCTTATCTCTTAGCATGTGTCTGTGTGATGTAACAGTTGTACAAAGCAACTGAACTTCAAAAAAAAAAGATTGTAATCAATTGTAGATGGCATTTTGACAGTAGTATACTTTTATTACCCTTCCAAGTAAAGTCTTTGTATGTTTGTAGAAACATGTTGCTTCTGGAATTTATCTGCATGATTGATCTGAGTGACTGAATTATTATTCCTCTGTTATTTGATTGTCACAAAGTATAAGATGAGTACACATTTTTTTTTTATGTGTTCTAGAAAGTCTGTACTCTTTATTAGTAAGGTAAAGAGAGTTCAACAGCAGAGGTGTCATGTTGGAGGAGGAAATAATAGCTGTTTTTTAATCATGGATTTAGCCGCAGTCTACGAAGCAATTCTTGTGATTTGCTGCTGTTTGCCTGTTGTCCTGTTTTTTCTTCTTATTTGGTTCAGTTTTTGCTGTTTTTGATCTTCCTGAGTCTCTCAATAATCCTTTTGTTGTTTTGTTTTGTCTTGTGACATTTTGGGCTCCTGCGGTTAAAAACCAGGCCTCCCTGCAGTGTTGGGAGTGTGCTGTAGTCATCTGACACATCAAGCGTTTGATGTCAGTGAACTGGTCCGGCGGTGGCGGATGTTTGAGTTTGCCGTGGTGCCAGAACCCACCGAGGGTCACACGGGCCTTACTGAGTGGTGCCACCACCCCTGCTCTTCTTCTTCAGGCTCTTTTGTTGGTTTTCTGGATTTTCACATTAAAGGAGCAGTTCACCACATCTGAAAACACTGGCACCAGCAGTGTGAATAATCCATCCTGGCTTCAGCCATAAATATTATCCATGCTTGAGCTTTATTCTGTGTGTTTTTGTGTCTGCAGGCTGGTCAGCACCTTCAGCTATTGGCATCGCTGGTCTGGGTGGAGGCTTCGAAATCGGGGTGGAGGTATAATCCCAAATCTTATAATTTTATTTATTTGATTTCTGATTTGCGTTCCAAGACGAAACATTTGTATTTGTGTTGAATTTAGGGGTTCACAATAATTGCCATAAATGTATCAATAGTGTTTTTAAAGGTTGTGAATGCAGCGGTTTGCATCACTGAGATGTCAATTTGTCCTTTAATGCACCACATCCCTTTTTGGAAAGCAGAAGTAAAAGCTAATTTTCTGGTCCCCCCTCAGGTGTCAGACTTGGTGATCATCCTGAATTACCGGAGGGCCGTCGAAGCCTTCACAAAGGGTGGGAACTTGACGCTTGGCGGGAACGCCACTGTCGCCGTGGGACCTGTTGGAAGGTGAGTCTACTCCCCACCTCTCCTAACACAATCTGTCTGTCTGTCTTTTAATTGCCTTGAATGCTTTCTGTTTATGTAAATTACAGCTTAGGTTTGATTTTCCTATTCTGCTTAGAGATTTATGAGACATTTAATGACAGTTTGTGTTTTGAGGCCTGAAGCAGATAGCCAAACTGTCTGAGGTGGGGAAAAAAAATCACCCGTGATTTACTTTAGAGGCCAATTAAGATGTTGAGGTTAATTTTAGAATAAGGTGGTTTCAGGGTGGGTTAACCGGTTTTGGTGCTCATGTATTGGCAGGTGTTTGTGGGCGTGGCGAGTTACATGTCAGTCGGTTCATTCTCAATAAATGTTACAGACAGACAACAAATGGTAGCCAGAGCTGAATTAGTTTGAAGAAGATGGTCAGTTGTTACAGTTAGTTTATGTGTGAGTGTATATGGTACTATGAAATTAGTCACATACACAGTGATTGAATAACCCGCAACCAGCTATAGTTTTACAGACACAGCAGGAAATAAACCTAAAGAAGACTGCAGGTCCTTGGAGAAACCAAGGACTGTGATTTTTTCCCTATACTATGCTGGGGTTTTGTAGCCAGAAGTGGCCATCTTTGGATGAGAGATTGAAAAGCTAAGGTATCAACTAGCGCCAGCTAACTGTACTAGCAAGCTACATTACAGAGGTACAAACTGCTAAATAGTCATAACAGCCAATAAAAAGCTATAGCTTCACTCACAAAAGCTGGAACACAGATTTATTGGTCATTGAAGCAAGTTTTGCAGTTTTTTTTTATTTTGCTATTTGATTGTGTTTTTTGTTTTTTTGTTTTGTTTTTTGGGGGGGGGGGGGGGGGTAGTTATGAACCAACTTGCAGCTTGGTTTGTTTGGTTTTTGTTTTTATTTATTTCTTGTTTGTTTTTGTTTTTTTTTTTTCATCCAGTAAAACAAATCTGTGCTTGGAAAAACATTTATTTATTTATTTTTGTGCAGAAAAAATGTTTTTAAAATTAAAAAGAGCATAGGACCCAGGATCATGTTCTGTGAAACATATCACTAGTGCTAATTAACCGGTCATTAGGTGTTAATGTTTTCAAATTCTGAAATTTTACTTGACCATTTAAACTTCACCTTTGCCAGTTTGATCAATAGAATAAATTCTGCTTGTTAGGAACGTGGAGGCTGATGTGGCTCTGCGGAGTACTGCAGCTGTGTACACCTACTGCAGGTCCAGAGGTTTGTTTGCAGGTATTTCTCTGGAGGGATCCTGCCTCATTGAACGCAAAGAAACCAACCGCAAGTATGGGGGAAAAAACACGAATCAATCTGCTGCATGTCAGAAGTTTAACTAGTTCTCTCTTTTCCAAACAAGTGCTTGTCTTTAATCCAGTAGTGTTGTTGCAGATTCTACTCCCAAGACATCCGCGCATCTGCCATTTTGAATGGTGATGTGGAACCGCCGTCAGAGTGCTATGACCTCTACCACATCCTAGATGTCTACACTGAGGCCTACACCACCGACTGGACAAGCAAGAACTTGCAAACTAGGGTACGCAAACCAAAAGCTTAACTCAAAAAGGAAAGGCAGCTATGTGTGAAGTGAGGATGGTTTCAAATGATGCCCTAAATAGTTTCCAGTGTGCTCACTAAAGGGTAGGTGAGTGCAGGCAGCTCAGTTCAGCACACAGATTTTTCTAATACAAAGCCATGCTGTTGGAATAGAGGCAGTATGCAGTTTAGCATCCATCTAAAATACCCTGACAATTACTGTGCTTTATTTTTTACATAGTGGCTCAATAGTGTAGTGGTTTATGCATTTGCCTAACAAACAAACAATGGAGACACAAATTAAGTGTAGCTCAGTGACTGTTCTACTGAATGTCATGTGATTTTTTTTTTTTTAATTTATTTATTTTTTGCCTTTATCTAATATGCAGTACATAAAGTGTACATTTGTGTTTGTCTCCAGTCATCCGTTCGCCCAGCCAGACCACCAGCTCCGATCCAGTCAAAGCCACCAAGCTACTCCGAGGTGTCAGCAGCCAGTGCCGGTAAAGCTCAGAAATACAACTGTTCAGGTGCTATTAATTTATGGACGAAATTGTCTGTAATGGGGTGTGTGTCTGTGTGTTTTTGCATCTATGTGTCTGAGTACAGGAGCTGGAGTAAGGACTAAAAACACTCTCTACCCAAGTGTCTCTGTCTATAAATCTGAAACCTCAAGTGAGTTTTACATTAACTTTCATTATTTACTCCTTACCAGCTATTCTTTTTTTTTTTCTTTCATTGTCATTTTGTGAGGACCGCTGTGACTCCTTGAGCTCACTTTCAAACTCAGAGGCCTCTGACTTGGTTTTGTTGCCCATGTTAGTAACTGGTTTTGGGTCTGGAGAATTCAAATCAACCAATTAGTACAAACATATTTTTCTTTTCTTTGGGTTTTTGCTTGCATCTTATTATAGTCAGAATTTGTCATTTTTCTTTTTCTTTTTTTTTATCCTTTTTGTTGTCATTTTGTTTTAAACCATTTTGCGTCCCATTTCAGGCAGATTTCCATGCCTTTTGTGGCCGTATTGTGTTTCTGTGGTCAGTTTGTGTCCCTTCATAATTGTTTAGCACGGCATTGTGGTTGTAATGGACGGCTTAACAACATCCTGGGGTTTTTTTGCTCGAGAAATGGTTAAACTGATGCAAAACAAAAAGAACAAAAGTTGTTCGTGCTCATTTTGTATCCCTTTTCTTTCAGTTTGTCAACTCTCCATGTGGTTGTTTAGCATCGTTTTCAGTCATTTTGTCTCCCATTTGTATTTACCTTGTTTTGTATCTTCATGTGGTCACATGGCACACCGTGTATTCAAGTCTGTTATTAACCCACGACCTTGATGCAGCCAGTACCAAAACCCATTAATAATCCTAGTGTTTTGTGTATGTACGTATGTGCGTGTGCATACTTCGGCGACACACACCTGTTCAAACAGGTACGTTGCGGGGACCTGACCCCTTTGTGTTGATAAAAGAGTCCTCCAAGGTAAATGATTAATTTTATGGTGAAGACGTGGTTTAAGGTCAGTGAGTCTTCAGCAAATTAATGTAAGTCAGTATGATTGCTTGTGCAGTGATAAACACATTAATATATTGTTATCAACTTTGGGGCTGCAGCTCTCTCTAGTGTTCACAGCACATATCTGCAACTTAAACTGCAGCGCTATTTATTTTAAATAAGCTCTTTATTTAAACACTAATGAATAAATTTTAATGGAGGAAGATGGAAAAAGAGCATTAGTCTTTCATATTTCTTGTTTGAGAACTTATTTTTATTAATGTTTTCACAGCTGTAGATTAATTTTCTCCAGATTCATTAGCCGTGACTCAAATTGATGTTTTGTTTCTCTTTCAGGTAAGTTTGCCTCCAGAAACTCTCAGATGAACGGTATGAATATTTGACACATCTCACACAAAAAATTAGTCTAACAAGAAAGTTGAGGTGCTGTGCAAAATTTAAATAAAAGTCAAATGAAATGATCTGCAAATTTCATAAACCCATATTTTATTCACAATAAAGCATAAAAAACACATCAAATGTTTAAACTGAAAAAAAAAAAAACATAAGCACATTTTATATTTGATGGCAGCACCTCTTCATTTAACAGTAGTCCATAAAACTAGGAATTGTGGCAATGTATTGCCTGGTAGAAGATTCTAGCTGCTCAGTAGTGCTGAGTCTTTTTTTCCCCCAAGGTTTAGCATTGTCTAGATAAAATGTGTAAAAATATATGTTGCTTTAAAACTTTTAGATACCTTCAGCACTGATGGTGCCTTTCCACATGTGCAAGTTGCCGGTTCCAAAGGCACTCATGTACCCCCATACCTCTTGGACTAAATAGTGATAAGGAGCCTGTTTATCAAAGTTCTCTTAAGTTCCCAGGTTGTAGTGCCCATATACTAGAATTTCAAGAATTTCAAATTTGGATTCGTCTGACCACAAAACAGTTTTCTACTCTGCCTCGATCCCCTTTAATTTAACTTTGGTCTAGACAAGACATGGATTATGTTCAGATTTGTGGATGGCACAGTGAGTGTTCCTTAGTCCTTGCAGTGATTTCCATGACAGCACTGCCACCTGAGGGCCTGAAGATCATAGGCATCCAATATTGATTTTCAGCCTTGTCCCTTAATTTTTTCCCAGATTCTCTTAAGCTTTTGATGTTTTTATGTAATTTAGAGAATGAGATTTTCTCATGATCTAATTAGATGAAAAATGTGCCTCCAGCTGTTTTTTTTTTTTAGTAACCCTTACTATTTCTTTCGTAACTAATTCAAAAGTAGCTTTTTTTCATGAAATAGTAAAATGTCTCAGTTTCAACATCTGTTTTCTATGTGTTATTGTAAATAAATATTAATATTCTGAATTGTACAACATAAATATATCAGACCTATGTTAAACAGTGAATTTGCAGTAAATTAAATCTGCTTTTGTCAAATGTTTGTTTTGTTTCTGTTTTACTTTCTTTGTTTTTGTTAATTGTAGATTGGGGATCATCAGAGGGTGGAGCCACTGGGCTGATGGTTGTCACAGCGACACATCCCTTTGCAGGGGAGCAGCCAGGTGACCTCAGCTTTGTTCCAGGCGACCGTATCACTGTCATCACGAAGACAGACTCCCAGTATGATTGGTGGGAGGGGCAACTGGAAGATGGTCGGGTTGGGATCTTTCCTGCAAACTTTGTTACATATTGATACTACTCTCTGGGTGTCTGACAGAAAAACATCTGAAAGAACCAATATTGGGTAAAATGAGTTTGGAACGTGGTTGTTCTGTTAGGCGTAAACACTCCACTGCATGAATATACTTGTAAATGAATTAATAATCCTTCGGTTTTTCACATAGTAAATGTAATATTGGAAATTTTGAAACATTTGTCAGACAAAATACATTTTGACATATTTCACAAAAATATTTTAACTGGCATTTTTAACCATTTCAAATGTTTCACATTTAATATTGAAGTACCACTGTTTGGTTGTTTCTTGGTACAAATTTGAATCACAAAAAGACAACCACTTGGATTAAATGAAATCAACTATTCCATTATTATTGTGATTATTAGTTTCATCATCATAATTATTATTATTTACATTTAGTTTGAAATTGATTGGGAACTTTAGGCTGGTTGCCTAAAGGCTGGCTGCCAACAGAAGCATTTGTTTGTTTGTTTGTTTGTTTTTCTTTTAGTTTAGTTTAGTTTCTTTTATAGTTTAAAGTCTTGATATTTTAAGATCAGTGGCACCACCAAAACTGCTGTAAAGTCTAAAAATTGAACAAAAAGTTGAAATTTAACTGTCAGCTGCTGTGATCAGGGAACTTTAAGGGGCTGTAAATTTCAACACCAACTGTTAGGCACTTTCTTTAGCTCTTTAAGTCAATGTGTTACAATTATCGTGGAGATGGTTATACTGACTTTTTTTTTTCTGCATGTAAATATGGTTATGCATGATGTTGTAATAATGTTAAATGGAGCGGGTTACAAGGTGGATGAAGGAATTTTTAAGGAGTTTAATATATGCATATCAGTTTAAATATTTTGTTTTTCTTCACTTTGCACTTTTTTAAAATGACATTTAAAGTATGAGTTTAGGGATCTGCTAATGTTTTAATCTTAACAATGTCTTCAGATTAATAATTGTGGTGTGGGTGGGTATTCTTTTTTGGGGGGGGCTTTTTCATAGCTGCAGTACAATGTACTGTTTGGATCCTATGCAAATGTTAATAAACCTTATGTGTTCTAAAATATGCGCTTGTTTTTATGCAGAGAGAACAACAGAAATTTTTTTTAAAAAGCTAACTGGGCTGACATTTGAATATTTCCTGCTTAATCTCACAGAAAAACATTACATTACTGAAATCCCTCACATCATCACAAATAGTCACATTTATTTAAAGTCATTGTCAATGACATCAAAGTAAAAACAATATTTATTTTTTTTTATCACAAACTTGTTTACAGTAATACAATAATTTTTACTATTATGATTTTGTTACTGTGTATAATAATACATAGTGTCATAGTGTCTGCTCCTGTTATGGTCAATTATATTATATTTGCACAAATTTATTTAAAAAAAACACATTTAAAGATTAACACCCACAACAAAGGCACAATACTGTAACATACCTGCAGTTGTTAAAAACATTTAATTACATCTGAAATCAACATTTTTGTTGTTTTTGTCTGTTTTTAGTTTTAAATCTAAGAGAAACTGATACTAGAGATGATGAAGATACTCTAAACCTACTTGTTACCCTTGTGGCTCCTTTAACATGAAACAGCTTTTTTATTTTTTATTTTAAACTTTATTGGCAGCTTCACATTTCAGCTGTTTATTGTTTCCACTTCATAACACCCTGCTTCTGTCTCTCTTTGTTTCTTTGAGAAAACTCCAAGCAAACCAAAATGTGTTCCTACAAAGCATGTGACATTCACATGTCTGGGACAGGACCAACAAATGAAACATGGGAAAATAGTGGCATCTCCTGGAATAGTGGATAACATAGAGAATATACTTGTAACAACAACTAGTTACTACAGTTTGTGTACTCAGCACATCTATGGTACTCAATGGCCCAATGGGATGCAGCAGAATCCATTAGTGGAAGCTCAAACCTGCATTTGTACACTTGGTAGTGTGGAACTAAGTATTGTCTTTTTGTGTATACAAGCATATATTTGTGGTCTTTGGCCATAAATATATTGTAAGTATCAAACTCAAAATCAGACAACATGTAAAACTGGGATAGTGGCAAAAAAAAAGACTGGAAACGCTACATAAAGCTAACAAAAAGAGAACAAGGAAACCACTAAATATGACCATTTTTCAAATATGTCCTTTTTTCCCCTTAATTGAGTACAAAAACAGGATAAGAATGAAATAAAGAGATGGATGAGTTTTTCTGGATGTTGTCATTTACAGTTTGTAACATTGTTAAAAGAGTCAGAGAAATCCCTGTAAAAACCAAATCTAAACGATTCTCATTAAATAGAGATTATGATTATGCACAGCACTGGCTCAAGCATACTTATTTCAAAACTCTAACTTAAAATGTCTTTTTACACTCATAAAACAATGAATGAACCCAAAACTGCTGATTAACAAACATAAAAGGAAATCAGCATTTGGTTCAATTTATTTTCACAATAATAAAAACGCAAAGTGGTAACAAATAGGAAAAAAAAAACAGCATAAGAATAAAACACACTGCCTTTCAAGTCTTGGAAATCCTCCAACATCCTCTAAGAGGGAATAATTTCAACCTGCCGGCTGGTGTTTTCAAGGTATGAAGTTTCTCTAACATGAACTCATGTTTGTTTTTGGTCTAATTAATATCAAAGCAGTAACTGAAAGCTGCCGGCTGCATTCATATCAGCAGTGCTGAAATTGTGCTGTCTTTCTCCACAGGGAACGTTTCCACTTTGCTGGTTTGGCTGCTCACCAGTGTCCTGAAAAATCACACAGCAGGAGATGCTGTGAACGAGCCAGGCAACTCACATGTGATGTCATATATTTTATTTCTTTATATTTCTTTGTATTTTACAAATGTAGCTGTTTTTCTGAAAAACAAATGTACATCTCTGGGTTTTACAGCCATTATTACTGGTTTTTGTAAACTACTTAAAAAAATAAGAACGTTAAAGAAAGTTATTGCCACCAAAACGACCAAAACTCACTCTGTCCTCCAGAGCGCATCCATGGCAGGTTGGTGGGGCTGTAGCTGCCTGTTGCAGTCCGCCACAGAGTCAGGAAGTGGGACACCACTGGTTTCCGGCAGCAGCAGGCACAGTCCACAGCATATGATTGGTCCACTGCTGTAGATAACCATAGCAGCCAAGGAGATTGCTCCGTCAGGGTTTGCGGGGACGAGGGTGTTGACCAGGCAACCGAGCCGGAAAGACAGGTTGACCAGTGATAAACAGCGTTGCCTGGATTTAAAAACAAAAAAATATATACTCTTATTGAACAATGGCTAGAGAAGATTTCTGCTATGCTGTTTAATTGCCCCGACATCTCAACATCTAATCTCAGATGAAAAGTAGCTCAAAAACCAATAGGACCAATTAAATTTGCAAGACTTCAATATCAGCTAGAAGATCATACATAAACAAATCGCTCAACTAAGTATTGGAAGTAAGAAGCAGATGGTGTGGAAATATATGCTTAATGAGAGTAAACCAACCTTACAACTTTTGCTTTCAAGTTAAATCATACCTCTATAGGCTAACTAATGTGTACAACTGGACGGGGTTTATGGTGCCCTTGGTTCACCATGCAACAAAAGAGAAGTTTCATACAGAAGATACATGTTGTTAAACTGATGTTTCGTTTCCAGAAACTGCTCGTCTGTGTACGTGAAAAAGATGATGGGTAGATTTCAGTTCACAACTATTTAGTAACCAAATTGCCAAAAAACAGAAAACTATAATCTGACTGATATTTTCGCTTTGGTAAGGACAACATCTGCCGTGGCTCATAACACAAACACTTTGTAACAGCAGAACCGGTTACCATCCTTGATCCATCCTTGGTCCAGGGGTCCAGTCCAGAGACTGCTTAGCTTAAGTGAAGTTTAGCAGACAGCTAGCAGTTACAGCTGTCTGTGTCTTTACCTACTTGTCAGTCAAAGAGGCCACGCCCCTATTTTTAAAAAACAGCAAATTTTTAATACAAGCGTTATAAGACATGTACCTCCACCCCCATAAGGCTGTTAGAAAGAGGTAAATTAAACAGGTTATAAACATGTTTATTTTGCAGTAAATCTGGACATTTTAAGTTTGAAGCCAGGCTCAAGTGAACATTAGAGGAATGTCTGCTTGTGGAAAACCTGCATTAAAGAGTGTTGTGTTGTTTTCTACCTGACCACAGTGGGGAACAGTTCAATGCTGTACAGAGTGGAGATAAAGATGGCAGCCAGGACGCAGAGTTTCCCCAACAGAGCCAGACTCATAACCAGCATCGGCGTACCTGCATCAGAGTACCAGTCTCAGAGATGGTGGTCAGATTTGATTGGAGGCTGCAAACTGCATATAGAATGATTCCACCTACTCCCACTAATGTTATGTTTTTTCTACCAATATTAAATACCAGTATTTTCTCCCACTAAAAATATTGATTAAATAGATTAAATAAATCGACTGCCTGGGACAAAGAGCAACTGTCATCAAGAGCTTTTAACACAGTCTCCTATTGTGGCGTTCAAGAATAGAATCCTAAGAACAGATGCTTTTCTAATGTTTTTATTTAATGTTGTGTTCATTTTAGTTTAATTTAATTTAATATTTAATGTCTCTTAAAAGTGATTATGAACTAACCTAAAATACTGAAAATGCGGAGGACTCACCATTGTACCTGGACAGGAGTAACGACACGAAGCAGGCAGCTCCACTGAGGAACAGAGCGAGCATGCTCATTGGCCGGCGTCCCAGACGAACCAATGGGACAAGCAAGCAGGGAGCTTCTGATAGCCCGGAAAAGAACTGGGCGGAGTAAACGCCAACACCGAATGAGCCAATGTTCAAACAAATTCCATAGTATGTCAAAGCTGATGCCGCACTGGAGGATGACAGGACATTTATTTATGTATTTATTCATTTATTTTATTATGTTTTTAATTTACCAATATTTTGTTTTGTGAATTTTAATTTTTGCATTTTTATTATTATTTATTTTCCTTTTATTTTATTTTCCTTTATTTTGTTTGATGGATTTGCATTTATTTTATTTATTTCACCTTATTTATTTATTTTATTGTATTTATTTTACCAGTATTTTGTTTTGTGAATTTTCTTCTTTTTTTATTTCACTTTCAACTTATTAATTAATTAATTAATTTATTTATTTATTTATCTATCAAGGTTTCCTCTGGACTTGTAAGTGAACACTTTAAACAATGATGAATTTTAAAACAAAACTGTGACAACGTTTCTGATTAAGGTTTGTTTGACATAAACCTGTAAAAGTTTAACTCAGCATATTGAAGGGGTTTTTTTGTTGCTCAAACTTAACCACAGTTTGGTTGTACTGCACACAGAGTATTACACTTCCTCCATTTTGTTTCACAGTTTTCCGTATAAATAGAAATTAGTAAATACAAATTTACCCTCAGCAGCCTTTTATCCATCAAACACTCACTCAAGTGTAGGACTTTTAATGATATCAGCTTAAGGTTCCTGTGTGCCTGGTGTTATAACTCACACAAACCAAAGCTCCCTGATGACGAAATGCTGTTACTTCACACCGGTTGTTTATGTATTATATAACCCTGTTACCTTTGGCCACAAACAAGAGGAGGCTCAGACTTATTGAGAACAGTCTATTCTCGTTCCTTAAACTCCCTTATTCCAGTTTTACAAATTATTCTGCATGCAATACTAAAAGATTCATCTATCTATCTATCTATCTATCTATCTATCTATCTATCTATCTATCTATCTATCTATCTATCTATCCATCTATCCATCTATCCATCCATCCATCCATCCATCCATCCATCCATCCATCCACACACATACATATACAGTGGAACCCCGACTTACGAAATTAATTCGTTTCTTTTGTAAGTCAAAATTTTCGTAAGTCGAAGCACCTTTTTCCTTCGCCTTTTGAGTGAGGCGATGCTGGCTGAAGACAAAGTTCTTGGTGGAGGCTGAAGAAAGCATACGTTTGCATGCACACATACGTACGTGTACATGTAAATAACGGTGTGGAATTTAATTCTAAACACTAAAAACTAAAACTTACATTTACGTTAATTAATGTACGTACAGTATGTACAATGATATTTTTTTTAACATTTTTTTAAACTCACTCATATTTATGCCTCATGCCGGCCCCATTATGAATGAACAAAATGCTAATTGCAAACAAAAAGCACACGAAATAGCGCACTGCAACAACAATACGTCTTTCACGTGGAACAGCGAAACACATTTCGCAAACGGATTTCGTTACACGGGCATTTTGTCGTACCACGTTAATTGGTTAATTGCCTTCTATTATACAACTATATTACAAATAGTTAATAATTTTATCTCATATATTTAATATGAGATATAATTATCCAAATATTGTGACTTTAAATCGAATAATTTGATGTGAAAATATTCATATGTTTATTTATCTTTGTTATAAAGGGCTGTGTCCCATATGGAGCGTGTGCAGTAGGTACCTCACACAGCTCATGACAAACAATCGCATCAGGACAGTTGGGTGCTTCAAGTGGATTATGTCACTGGAGGCATGATCTCCAGTCACAGGGTCTTCTCTCTGAGCTTCGGTGGCTTTCTGCAAGTCTGACCAGGCGGAGTCCAACAGCTGCACACAAACACAGCTGGATTATTTTATATATGTTTATTCATATACACACATATATATTAGGGGTGCAACGATATTCGTATCGATATTGAACCGTTCGATACAGTGCTTTCGGTTCGGTACGCATATGTATCGAACAATACAACATTTGTAATTTATTTTATCAATTTTCCTTCTGACGATGCTGTCTGTGTTGAGCGCTCAGTGAATCTGTGTTCGACTACTCCGCCTAGGCTGCACTGTCCAGCGCAGATCCACTGAGCGCTCAACACAGACAGCATAGTCAGAAGGAAGAGCGCAGGGCAAGCTAGCGAGACAGAAGTTAAGCTCTCCTTTTAACATGGACCTCCCCCACTCTCATTCAGATCTGGCGTTTGGAATTATTTTGGTTTTCATGTGACGTATGACCCTGAAGGTAAGCGAGTCATGGACTAAAGTAAAACAGTATGTTGGATGTGCCATGCAATGCTCAATTACATTGGTGTGAACTAGTATGTTAGCGCAGTTAGCTCGTTAACGTGTTGGCCGTCTAGCCCCATGCACGGGGCGATCGGCGGTAGCTCGTTAACGGAGATTTGCCGTGTTGTGGCGTTAAGGTCATTTCAACGAGATTAACCTGAAAGCACTAGCGGGAACACAACGAATATGACTGCACATTTACGCCGACATCATCCTAGTGCAAAGACAAGTGGAAGCAGACAAAAAAAAGCAAGCATGCTACTAACTTTAGCCGAGTCATTTAGACAGCTGTTAGCACATGATTCTCCTTATGCTGCTGAGAATATAGCCCAGAAGATAGCGGATAGTATAGCTTTTATTTTGGAAAGAGCCATTTCTCTGTAATAAACTCTCTTTTCCAAAGATGAGTGATTCCTCAATCAGATACAGGGCTTGCAATATCGCTAGCCCGACGTCCCGGAGCTAGCGATTTTTTTCAGACGGGCTACCAAAATTCTATCTCTTCCCTGCCCGTCGGGCTATTGTAGGAAAAATATATGTCAATGCTTTTGCATTCTTTCAGAAATGTAGCTGGGTAATTATGTCATTGGCATCGGTGAGCCACTGTCAATATGTGACATATTGAAGTCGCGTTTGAATTTGCGCTTGTTTTTTTGCTTTCACTTTGCAATCGTGCGAACTGTGTATAGAGAGCGACAGCACTGATCTGTGAGTGATGATAATTTGTGCACCAATTCCTCTGACATCGTCTTATTAATCGTTAGCTTACTATGGAAACATGACAAGTGAAATCTCCCGCAGCAAGCTTAAACATGTGAGAGGTTGATCGCGCAGAGAATCGCTGAAATTATGTGAGTGCGTGTGTAAAAGCATTTCAGTTCTGCTGAGCCAAATAAGACAGGTCAGGGTGAAGAAGTGACAGCCAAAGAAAAGCTTACCACAAAACGGAGAAGTTATGACAAATCAGACTATAAGGCAAAAAGAAAGTGCAGCTTTATGGTTTCATGGACAAAATAATTTCTGTGGCTGCAATATGACGAGCTAAATAACCAGGGCTGCACATAAGTGGTCCGCAGGTGTGCATTCGCTGTCAAAATAAAAAACATGCACAAGGGTTAGGGTTAAATTTAAAAACTGTACTTTTGAGTTAAAATATATATTTATAATTTTAATAAATGACAAATTAAAAATGCTTGAACATTTTTTTGTATCGAAAAAATATCGAACCGTGACACCAAAGTATCGAACCGAACCGAACCGTGAATTTTGTGTATCGTTGCACCCCTAATATATATATATATCCCACCTGATCCAGACTGAACCAGCTGTAAATTTTTGAATTTTAAGTTACTGTACAAAAATCACTGATTCGGTGGCTATCAGCTTGGAAGCACTTACAAATGATCCAGCTGTTGATTCAAAACTGTTTGTTTGTTTTTTGACCTAATGTTTGAAAGAAAAAACTCCCATGAGAACAATCGATTTGTTAGTCTGTGTTTCTGATGCCAACACATTCAAAAATGCTGATACAGGGAATGTTTTTCACCACACTGAATCCCCTGTTATGTAATAGCTGTGCCGAAAAGCAGCTGCAATTTTTTCCCCCCTGCATGAGTTTGGAGCCTGTTGTTTTTTGTAGTTTTCAGTAGAAAAATTCTTCAAATGTTTTCAGGGTTCAGCTAGTTTAACATCTGGACTCTTCGCTGCTGGAGTACGAGTACGATGTGGTTTTGTCTTCCTGAAGAAAGCAAGGCCTTTGCTCAAATAGGCATGTCTGAATGACAGCATGTTCAGGCTGTCATTCAGACAGCTGTCATGTGATACTAACACCCCCACCCACCCACTCACTCCCCTATCATCAGTGATTTAAACTGTGTGCTGATAATAAGCAGTATGGTCCCAGAAGACCATAATTTCCAAAGAGAATCTCAGATTCTGGTCAGACCAGAGGGTGGTTGTCAGGTCAGCCTCAATCCATCAAACAATGGTTTTAAGCAGTGTTCCTGCACATTAGTGCTACAAGACGTCATAGACACCAAAGCTCTACAGCCTTTTTACAGACCACAGATGACAGAATTCATAAACAGTGGTCGACCCCTCTCCAGTTTACCTCTGATAGAGTTAGTTTCCTTGAGATGTTCTTTTAAGAGCATCGTAAAGAGTGACGGCAGAAGTTTTAATGCACCTTTCTCATTACATAACCTTTCCATCTATTGTTGACCATTTTCCAACTTATTTTAGAAGACCATCTGTTTCTTTATATCTTGCAGTTAAACATTATCAAACTAACACAAAGAGGAGCTGGGTTATAATAAGGAATAATCCTACTTGTTAACACAAGACATTTATGATTTGAAATGAGGCAAATGTTTGTTTACCAGGTCCAAGCGCTGGTTATCTGCAGGGCTGTTGCTCCGGTAACGGTCCAGGATATCTGTCCTCTTCTTTAACAACAGCCATCGGGGAGACTCTGGGATTGAACTTGAAGGAGAAAAACTGTTATTGCTTCCTTTATTAACGGTCTAAATGAGGCTACCACAGGTGAACAGGTGTGTTGGCCTACAGGTAGAGTGGCAGACAAATGATCTGAGGCAGAGCCAGTGACAGGTGCAGACGTGTCCAGGTAGGGTTGAGCCAGGCCAAAGGAGCTCCACCCATTGTCCCCAGGCTGAAGCAGAATGGCAGGAAAGCCGGCGGCCACAGCCGAGAATCAGGGGGAGTCCACTCCACTGCTGCAACGCAAACAGTTTAAAACAGTCTACAATTTAAATTCTGCAGGTTTCAGTGCTATCTTCAATGTGAACTTGCTCTCCAAAGCTTCTAAGATTTATTAGAGTAGCTTTACCTGATTTATTATTTAAAAACTACCCTTCTTTATGTTATACTGAACCTTGCTGAAGCCCAACTGTTTTAGCTCCAGTCCCTAAATGCCCACTTCCTTCTGATTGGCCAACTTAAATATACATACATTTATCTCATAATTTAAAACTCATCTTTAGCACACAGCACTGTCAGATAACATGCATAAGGAAAAAGATAATAAATCTATAATAAAAAGTCTCCATAGAGTCATCTTTAAACATAATGACTTACCTTAGTTAGCTAAGGTAATTAGAGTTAGATAAAATTAACTGATAATAATAATAAACAATGAATAATAAACCAAATCTCTGTCTGTGTGTATTTGTTTCTTTGACCCACAACACCACTTACAAAATGTGATCATTTCAAAAAGAAAAGGTGTTAAAGGTACCCCTCCAAAAGTTGATTCTGTTCATCTGGACGTAGCATTTTGTGGGAGAAACGTTTCGTCACTCATCCAAGTGACTTCTTCAGTCTCAGCTGACTGCAGGTTTCCCCAAACTTATAAACAGTACATTTGCATAATGACTGAAACCAGCCCACTGAAGGAACAATGGGCTGGGAGGTCAGAACTGACAATAAATGCTGAAGCAATGGATAGAAATATAATACAATAAATACAATAAATATTGAATTAGCTAAATTATAAGACCCTGAGTCTTCCTACACTTTGGGTCCATGACTTACTATGTAAAGGCTAGCTGCTAAATTAAATCAAAGCTGAAGGAATAGACTGCTTCCTCCATTCTGCACATAACACTGTAGGGGTCAAAGGTTAGGAAGCTGCTGGAAGCAATCCTGCTTCATTAGGCCTCAACCTGGTCAAGATGGCTTTATCTGGAACACGTGCTTTTTATCAGCCTTATGTAAGTATGTCCCACCACGGTCCAATTAAAGTCACCATCCAGCCAGTGACCCAAAGCCCACTGAGGGCTGTCTGATAACGAACCACCTTCCAGCTCGCACAAAACACTGCAGGCTCCCCAACATACTTTGTGAGACACTTCTAAAAACATTTTGAAGTTGGATACTCATACATTTAACTGACTTTCTTTAATTAACTTATTAATGGTCAGAAAATGTCCAATGAAGACCACAGCTCAATATAACGGGATGAAAGTAGATCTGTGATACGACATTTTAATCATGCTTTTAGGTTTCTTGTGTTACCTAAACTGAAGGCGCAGATGTTGATGCAGCAGCAGCAGATTCCAGTCAGGCAGCGAAGAATAAGGAAGAGGAGTGGTTGAGGAAAGACAGCAGGAACGAGGCCACACACGGCGTGCACGCACATGGAAATCAGCAGTACTGGACGCTTTCCGTACCTGCACAGAAACCATCAGCGAGATTTTTCTTGTTTGAAGATGAGTGATGACTAATGTTTGTTTTAACTTAAACTTGACATATACACTACAAGTCAAAAGTTTGGACACACCTTCTAATTTTTTATATTTTTTCTTTATTTTCATGACTATTTACATTGTAGATTCTCACTGAAGGCGTCAAACTATGAATAAACACGTATGGAATTATGTAGTGAACAAAGACGTGTGAAATAACTCAAAACATGTTTTATAGTTTAGATTCTTCAAAATAGCCAACCTTTGCTTTGATTACCACTTTGCACACTCTTGGCATTCTCTTGATGAACTTCATGAGTTAGTCACCTGAAATGGTTTTCCAACAGTCTTGAAGGAGTTCCCAGAGATGCTGAGCATTTGTTGGCCCTTTTGCCTTCATTCTGCGGTCCACCTCATCCCATACCATCTCTATTGGGTTTAGATCAAGTGACTGTGGAGGCCATGCCAACTGGTGTAGCACTCCATCACTCTCTTCTTGGTCAAATAGCCCTTACACAGGTGCTGTTAACTTGTGATTTCTGAGGCTGGTGACTTGGATGAATTTAACCTCAGCAGCTTTCTTGGGGCGGTCCTCATGTAAGCCAGTTTCATTGTAGCGCTTGATGGCTTTTGCAAAGCACATTTAAAGTTTTAGCAAATTTTTGGACCCACTGACCTTTAGTAAGTGATGATAGACTGTTGTTTCACTTTACTTAGCTGATTGGTTCTTACCATAATATGAATGCTAACAGTTGTCAAATTAGGCTGCCAGTTGTGTACCAACCTGACTTCTACACAACACTGATGGTACCAACCTCATTAAGAAGGCAATAAATTCCACAAATGAACCCTGACAAGGCACACCTGTGAAGTGTGACTACATCATGAAGCTTATTGACAGAAAGCCAAGGGTTTGCAGCGCTGTCAATAAAGCAAAGGGTAGCTACTTTGAGGAATCTAAAATATAAGGTCCAAACTTTTGACCAGTAGTGTATTACAGACTGTCAAGTGTTGTGTTGTACCGGTCAGATATGGCTCCTCCAAACAGAGATCCCAGCAGCAGACCAGTCATGAAGAGCATCTGACCATAAGACAACCAGTCTGTCCAACCACACACTGACTGACACACACACACACACACACACACACACACACACACACAGGCAAATATAGATGTTCAAGTCCAGAATACACTCAGAGAACCAAAATATAAGATGCAATGAAACAAGTTTCACAAAGATTAACTTTTCTGTTTACAATGAGAGACATGACGTGTATGTGTAGCTGTGGGGGTTTATTAACTTGGCCATAATCAGTTTGGATGTGTTTGGATGTGTTTTACTAGTTGAATAAGAACTGAATCAAAAATCCTTTTATCCTGTTGAGACTTTTCAAAATAAACTGAATCACGTGGAAGATGCAGAATATTTACTGATGAAAAGCAAAAAAGAGCCGTCAGGTGCTAAAAAATAAACCTTAGACTCAAACGTTAGAACAGGCTTTTCCCCGCAGCACGCTGTGTAATAATACTCACAAAGAAAACGGCAGCCGTTAAAACTTATGTCTAAAATGTATAGTTTCATGCATCGGTTAAAACACTGGACTCTAGGTACACGACGCCCAGCTGGAAACACTTCACGCAAGTCGAGCTGCCCGAGATTCACAGAATTTACAGAGAATGTTACATTTTTGTGATTTATATCGTTATCAGGACGATAAATGCCTTATCAGGATATGAGATTTTGGTCATATCGCACAGCCCTATTCAGCCGGGTTAGTAATCCGTGGTATGTTGGTCTGCTTTGGATTTCCGAGTGGGAAATGCAAGTTAAAGGGGCATTTCATAAAAAAAATTCCAATTGCAAACTCAGAATTTGTGACTTCTAACATATTCAGGAATGCACCTACATGCTGTACATTCCAAGATCTTCCTCTTCACCTAGAAAACTGCAGTGTTTTTCAGACCATTCTCTGTAAAGCCTAGAAATGGTTGAGGGGGAAAATCCCAGAAGAGCACAACACAACAACCACATTCAAATTCACTTAAATCACCCTTTCTTTTCGATTGTGATGCATAGTTTGGTGCTGGCCCAGCAAGTTGTCTGGACCATGTCTACATGCGTAAATGCATTGAGTTGCTGCCACTGGTTGATCAGAAATTTGCTTTAATAAGCAGTTGAACAGGTGCATTTGGAAGACGGAACTAGCAAATTTTTGATTCTGTGCTTGAAAAATACTGAAACCTTTCTTGGATTTCCTAGATAGAGGTCCAGACATGACGACAAATGTCTATAACGAGTTAAAAAGATTACAACACGTGCTTATGCTAAGCATGGCTAAATTCAGTTACGATTAATGACAGACGATTTACAGAAAATTAGCTTTTTTTACTTTACCCTCAGAAATGGTTCATTAACAGCTTCAAGTTGATCATTAACACCATGTTAATCTCTAGAGTTGCTGTTATGTAATGCAGATTACTGTCCAGTTAGCATGTTGGCTGAGACTTTAAACCGATCATTTAATGTTGAAACAATGTTTGGTGAAAGAGGCCCCAAGCTGGCCTTTCAGTGGTGTCAAAAACTGAAAGTTATATAACTAGAAAATCTAAAGTTTATTAATTGCACGTTTTTCATTTCATTACAGTTCATTTCTAATGTGTCTGAAACTATATTTAGGCCTACACTTTGTAACATGTTGACTCATGTGTGTATCAGCCACTAGATGGCACTGTGTTGCTGCAATGTGTGTAATTCACTCGCGAGCAAGAAGCTCCAGAGGAAATGGAGAAGTAGAGGAATAAAGTGGAATCGGAGCAGAGATTGGTGTGTGCGTGCAGTTAGTAAGAAGCTCGGTATACATACAAAAACAAAACATGGTGTCAGAAGTGGGATTCTACGCAATCCCTCGCCGTCGGACAGCGCAGACATGGAGGCTTACGGCGTTCCCACACCGCGTATGGATTGGGACTCCAGCAACCTGCCCGAGGCATGGCGGCGTTTCAAGCAGCACGCCGAGCTAATGTTCGCTGGTCCTCTTCGGGGGAAGGAGGAGGCAGACAAATGCAGCTACCTTCTTCTATGGGTCGGTGAGAAAGGACGGGACGTCTACAACACGTGGACGCTCACCGCAGACGACTCCCGAAAGCTTCAGACGTACTACGATAAGTACACTGATTACACCATACCGAAAGCTAACCCAATCTACGCCCGATATAAGTTTCATGAAAAGATGCAGGGTGAAAATGAGACATTTGAACAGTTTATTACGGAACTGAAACTGCTTGCTAAAGACTGTGGGTACCCAAATACAGATGAAATGGTCAGGGATCGCATTGTATTTGCCACTAACTCGCCACACGTCCGAGAAAAGCTACTCAGCCAAGGCGCAGAGCTCACGCTAGAGAAAGCTATAGATATAGCACGATCACACGAGCTAGCAAAGCAGCAGCTAAAAACTATGGGTCACTCCAGGGGCCAAGAAACTGTGCACGCCATCGGCAGGAAATCGCACAGACAAGAATATCAAACAAGAAGCGTGAGACCAAAAGAACACGCTAATGCAACACTAAAAACGTGCAGCTATTGTGCCGGACAACACAGTAATAAAGACACCTGCCCAGCAAAAGGGAAGCAATGTGCAAAATGCAAGAAAATGAACCATTTTGCAAGAGCATGCAGGTCAAGACTCCCTTCGCAGACAAAAGCCCACCTCAAATCAGTACACACTGTGAGAGAGAACATAGAAATGTCAACTATGGACACAGATGAGGACCAAGACTGTTTCTACATTGATAGCATCACCATAGAAAATGAAGGAAGAAAGGATGAGCAAGCATATGCAGACATGCAGCTTGGTTCCCCCCCACAGACAGTGAGGTTTAAAGTTGACACTGGGGCGCAAGCAAACACAATTCCAGCCAACATGTTCCAGACACTCTTCCCACATGTGACACTGAAGCCTGTCACACACAAGCTCACAGATTATGGGGGACACTCACTCAGCGTGGAAGGAAAATGCCAGTTAAAATGCAAACACAAAGACAAGACCTGCACGTTGGAATTCCATGTTGTTAACACAAGCGCCCCACCTGTATTAGCAATGAAAGCTTGCCGTGACCTTAACCTGGTAAGGATTGTGATGGCAGTGACGGAAGAAAGAGGCAAGACAACCAACAGTTCACAGGCAATGCTGGACGAATATGCTGACGTATTCAAAGGGATAGGAGAATTTCCTGGTGAATGCAGTTTCCATGTAAATCCAGACGTTGCACCCACAGTCAGCCCACCTCGTCGGATTCCCATTGCTCTGCGAGCCCGACTCAAAGACGAGCTCGACAACATGGAAAGGAACCAAATCATATGCAAGGTCACAGATCCTACGGACTGGGTGAATGCACTTGTTGTCGTGGAAAAACCCAAGACGGGCAGACTCAGAGTATGTCTGGACCCCAGACCCCTCAACAAGGCTATACAAAGACCCCATTACCCTCTACCCACCTTGGAGGATGTCACCACAAAACTTGCTGGGGCCAAGTATTTCAGTGTTTTGGACGCCAGATCAGGCTACTGGGCCATTAAGCTAAGCCACGAATCATCTCTGTTAACCACATTTAATACTGTGTTTGGCAGGTACCGCTTCCTCAGGTTGCCATTCAGCATAATCTCAGCTCAGGATGAGTTCCAGCGACGCGTGGACGAGACCTACGAGGGCCTGAGGGGCGTGGCAGCCATTGTGGACGACGTACTGGTCTTCGGAGAAACCAAACAGGAGCATGACGACAACCTGAGGGCCATGCTGCAGCGCAGCAGAGAGAGAGGTGTAAAACTGAACCCTGACAAGTGCACCATCTGCGTCAAAGAGGTCAGTTACTTCGGTCACACATTGTCACACGAAGGGCTGAAACCAGATCCACAAAAAGTAAAAGCAGTCCAAGACATGGCGCCCCCACAGAACAGGGCGGAATTGGAAACAGTGCTGGGGATGGTTAATTATCTAGCAAGATTTGCCCCACACCTGTCAGAGATAAATGCTCCGCTCCGCCAGCTGTTAAAGCAGGACAGTGAGTTTGTATGGGACAAGAACCATGACAGATCCTTTCAACGAATGAAGGAGCTGATCACTAAAGAACCAGGCCCAGTTCTCTCCTTCTTCGACCCCAAGAAAGCGCTACGACTCCAGGTCGATGCATCCAAAAGTGGCCTCGGTGCTGTGATGCTGCAGGACGGCAAGCCAGTTGCCTACGCATCCAAGTCACTTAACAGCACTGAGCAGAACTATGCCCAAATAGAAAAAGAGCTGTATGCTGTTCTCTTTGGTTGCAAGCGGTTCCACGAGTACATGTACGGTCGACATGTGACCATTGAGTCGGACCACAAGCCACTTGAGTCCATACTCAAAAAAACACTAGCATCAGCACCACCATGGCTACAGAGGATGATAATACAGCTGCAAAAGTACGACATCAGCATCATCCACAAGCCAGGGAAAGACATCCCGGTAGCCGACACGCTCTCCCGGAAATCCATAGAGTTTCACGACAAATCACTATGTGACGGGATGGATGCGCAGATCCACTCAGTCCTCAGCAACATGCCTGTCAGTGACCAGAGACTCTCAGAGATAAGAAACGAAACAGCCCAGGATCCTCAGCTCAACACCCTGAGAAGGACCACATTGAGTGGATGGCCAGATAAAAGGTCTCAATGTCCGCCTGACATTCAGGAGTTTTGGAACCACAGGGATGAGATCTCACTGATAGACGGGATCATGTTTAAAGGAGAGAAAATGATCATCCCAAAAAGGCTCAGAAAGGACATGATAGAGCGGATTCATTCCAGCCATATGGGTATAGAAAAGAGCAAAAACAGAGCCAGAGACCTTCTGTTTTGGCCAGGCATGGGAAAGCAGATTGAGGAAGCAGTCGGAGCCTGCAGCACATGCCAGGAGAGACAAGCTGCTAACCCCAAGGAACCCCTGTTGTCACATGCAATACCAGAACGACCGTGGCAGGTCATAGCCACCGATCTGTTCACTTGGAACTCGGAAGACTACATCATCATGGTAGATTACTACAGTAGATTCTTCGAGTTGGAAAGACTGCACAGCTGCACTGCAGAAGCAGTGATCCACAAACTAAAGTCAGCCATGGCTAGGCATGGTATTCCAGAGTCGGTGATTAGTGATAACGGTCCGTGCTATGCTTCCAGTAAGTTTCAACAGTTCGCAAAGTCATGGAGTTTCACCCACACCACTACTAGTCCCCATTACCCACAGAGCAACGGTCTAGCCGAGAAAACAGTCCAGACAGCAAAGAAACTTCTGGACAAGGCCAAAGCGGAACATAAGGATCCCTACTTGAGCCTATTAGAATACCGGAACACCCCTGTGGACAACTTAAAGTCGCCTGCACAACTACTCATGAGCCGGAGACTTCGCTCCATCCTCCCTGCAACACCAAAACAGCTGGCACCCCAAGTAGTTTGCCAGCAAACAGTGCGTGAGAAGAGAGAGGTCTGCCAGCAGCGCCAGCAGACTTATTTCAACAAAGCCGCCCGACCTCTGCCTCAACTATGTCCTGGCACACCGGTCCGGTTCCGGCAAAAAGACGGTTCCTGGAAACCAGCTGTGGTCACAAGTTGTGCCGACACGTCCAGAAGCTACAACATAACCACAGATACAGGACAAGTTTACCGGCGTAACCGCCGACACCTCCGCGAAAGCAGGAACAGCGTAGGAGGTGAGGAGTTCATTCAACCTACAGGCATCAGCGATAACAGCTCTGTGGTATCTCAGCCCCCGCCTGTGGAGCCCCCTGATAAAGACATTACAACACCTGGATACACGACTCGTTATGGGCGTGTTACCAAACCAAGACAGGTCTTGGACCTGTAATATTGTAAAGGGTGCAGGCGGATCGCTGCCCTAAAAAAACAACAACAAACAAACAAAAAAAAACAAAACAAAAGCTGTTTACATGTTTGTTGTTCCAATGATGTCATTATATGCATCTGTTTATTATGTTAATGATGTAGCCAGTATTGAGACGAATGCTACGTTAGTAATGGATGTTGGTCAGGATGTTATTCCTGTAATTTCAGTTGCCCAGGAGTTTTACAAGCCTGAGTTGTGTTGTGTTTGTTTTTAAGAAGGGAGATGTAACATGTTGACTCATGTGTGTATCAGCCACTAGATGGCACTGTGTTGCTGCAATGTGTGTAATTCACTCGCGAGCAAGAAGCTCCAGAGGAAATGGAGAAGTAGAGGAATAAAGTGGAATCGGAGCAGAGATTGGTGTGTGCGTGCAGTTAGTAAGAAGCTCGGTATACATACAAAAACAAAACACACTTTAAACCATGAGATAACTATAACAGTAAAGGGAATAAGAAACACGCACTTAAAAATATCCCCAGGTGTTGCACCATCACAGTATTCATGACTGTGTTACAACTTCAGACCTCTCAATGAAAATAATCTTCACTCACGTCTCGGATCCCGCTCTCTGTCCTCCAATCGGCGTCGTCCTTTAAAACCTTGCTGAGCGCTGATTGGTTTTCCTCCTTGTTCGGTGCCAACTTTTCAAGCCACGAAGCAAACGTGCCAGTATCATTGCCATGGCGACATGTCTCAGCGACCACAGCGGTGGTGAAAATGTCCAGAAAAAAGAGGAAAGCCGTGAAGAAGAAGATTAGAGCGAGGCGCCAGTAGACGGAGAGCTGCAGCGGGGACATGAGCGGGCCTGTCTGGTCTCCCACAAGCTGATTCATCCTGACCTTTACCATGCTGGAAACTTCAAAACTCACAACTTTGAACTCTTCAGGAGCTCCACATGTTGTTCCAGCAGACCTCTGAGCAGCGCGTGCCGGTCAGGTCTGAACAGCTGCTGCTGTCACAAGAAAGTGGTTGACCTGTCAAGCAGGAGGCGGCTTATATTCAGGGCCAACTTTATTACGCCTTCTTTTCTCCATAAGGCCCGACAGCGGAGACTATTTTCAGTACAGCGGTACAGCGACACCCGGAGGTCATGTGCGGTCCGGCACCAGGACCACCTGTACTGGAAAAGAGAAGGTACAGCCAGAGGCAATGAAAGAAAATAAATTAAGCTCTGCAGACAGTGGAGAAAATTACTGAAGAAGGAAATGAGGGGTTTTGTAAAAGTAAAGGAGGATATGGATGCTGGAGAAAAAAAGAACCAAGACAAGGGGTGATGTTTAAATAGAAAAAAGGATGATGAAAGATGGAGTTTAAATAAAAAGGGAAAGATGATGTAACACTTACTGTGGAGCATAAGACTGCTCCGTTCCAGTTTTAGTATTAACTCTTCAGTTAATGTCCGACACCCTGAGAGTCCACAGGTGAGGCATGTTGGATAGGCATCATAGATGTCATACCAGGCTGCTGATAGTTAATATTATCAGTATTTGACTAGCTGACCACAGGTCAAATGCAGCTTGCCAGCAATGGTGTTTAAGCATCTAGAGGCCCATTTAAAGAGCTAATGTGGCATCCTACACCCGAAACATGGCTGAGAAAATCTAATCGATATCAGCTCATGTTTTGAGAGGGATGCAGTTACCTAAAATAGCCTTTTACAACTCTAGTGCCTAAAAGCACCAAAGTTTAATTATACAAGCTTTAAGGGGTGTCCATGTAGAAACACGCAAGCAGCAATGCGTGGGGGGGAAAAATAAATTTTTTCGTTTTTACTCTGTCATATATGATGATGTGAAAGCTCTACTCTCTTTTGTGTAGCTGCTGTAGAAGCTTTTTTATTCCCTGCATCGTCCACAGCTATGGAAAAGCGTGTGCTACACCTCCTGCGTTGTATTACAGATAACTTATCAACAAATACGCCCACTTAAAAACAAATGTCCTCACACTTTTGTCATATTTACATTTATTTTTCAATAAGCACTTGTGAAATGCACAAAAAGTACCTGACCTTTGATTATGTAAACAAACATCATGAAAGACAAATTAGTTAGTTTTTTTTTTTGTTCATTCTGATTATTTTAACAGCATTTACTAACTCTCCTAACCTTGATAAAAACATAAAAGAGCAGAAAGGAGAGGAGTGTGTCAGCGTCCTGTTAGAGCATCTTTACTTCATCCAAATATGGTTGGTTGACTGGAAGAATATATCCGTTTAGTGCTCCAGAACCTCGAAGATTTATCTCTGTCAATGAGTTTCTAAAGTGCAGTTGTGGAGAAGCACCACAAGGTGGAGCTTCCTTTGTTATCGTTGAGATTTGTACACAGACATTGCTAGTTGTTTGGTTGCCAGTGGTTACCAAAGCCCACACGGAACAGAAAGCTTCTTAACACTGTAAATAAACCCAAAGTGTTCTGAAGGGTCTGCTTGAGGTGAATTTTGAAACATGAAAGACTATTGTTTAATTTAACACAACAGCAGGGTTCGATTCAAATTTGAAAACTAAGGCCATAAATGTGACAGGTATCAATGGTTTTCATAAATCGAGTAAATATACAGTTTATATCTCAGAAATAGAATAAAAACAAAACAGGCACAACAGAGGTGATGAATTCAAAGTCAGCTTGAACACAAGGAATAAGGGGCTACACTCCTGGTCCCTCCGAGTCCCATCATGTCTTGCTGCCACTGGCTTGGTGAACATTTGTTACCACGGTGGCCACAGCTGAGAGAGGTGTGGAGTACACGGACGCCATGCTCTGCAGACCAGTTACCAGGCAGCGCCAGCTGAAGCGTAGTGCTTTCCCCACATTCTGCAACAGACCAGAGAAGAAGAACATTAGTGCTTTAATTTTGTTTTTTCTGTACCCACCACGGGTATTAAGGTCAATTACAACTAGATTAAAAACTATCTTGTAATATACAGGAACTGTCTCTAGCATTGGTCTTTGTCAGCTTGGGCAGTTTTTTTTTTTTTTTTTTAGCCACAGCTTGCCGTTGTTGAAGTTGTATAATGAGTAATACTAGTTTATGGTCATTTCCTGTTTTGTTGTACTCGTTATGCTAATGCAGATGCATATTGTTCATCAGCAAACATGTGCAAAGACCACTATGAGGGTAAAAGTTGCACCTTTTTTTTTTTTTTTTAAATGTGTTGCCTACTGAAGCAAAATTAGTAGTGCTGAACCAAATATGTAAACAAAGCAGCTATTTATTTCATATTTACCCAGCACAACAAAGGCTCATTTGTTGTGTTGGGTAAATACTAAAGGCGGTGGCTTTGTGACCTGTAGATTAGAATAGAGTTTATATATTTGGAATATGGATTTTACTGCAGGACTGACCAGCTACATGATGACATAACAGAAGTAGTGGCTGGAAATGTTTAGAAGGAGAGAAAGATACTGAGCGAGACAATTTGATGCAACATGTCGTTACATTTCAAGGAGGTGGATACCAGGTTAAGTTGCAAGGTTTATAGATTTAAGACAGGGGCAAAAATCCCCTTTATCTCTGTTATTGATAGAGAAGAACAGAACAGGCAAAAAAGGTTAGCGTCTGGTGAGAAAGGACAATGAACAAATGGGGTTAAGAAAGGGAAGGGTGTGGAGCATAAGAACAGAAAGCTACTCTGTTCCAGTTTTAGTATCAACTCTTCAGTTATTACCAAACAACCTCAGCTCCATAAACCATCATCATACTGAGTTGTTGTCTATTATTGTTTGACTGACAAACCACAGACCTACAGATTTATAAAAGAAGAACTTCATTTCAGCTGATGAGATATTTTCAAGTTATTTCTCTGCTTAACACTGGTAGTTCTCTTCCCATAGATGTCCATTACTTTATATTACAATGAAAAATTTGTCCCTAGTTTGTGAAAATGTTAAGGTTCAGAGGGTAAAACATTTTCCACAATATTTGAGATATATACATTTATAAATTTATCGAAATTGAAATTTTGTGGTTTTGCTGGGACGTCAACTTTCTGCTTTACTGTCTGCAAAATATAACAAACTTTCAGTTCAGTTCAATTCAATTTTATTCACATAGCGCCAAATCACAACCATTCTTGCCTGAAGGCACTTCATATTGTAAGGTAAACCCTAAAATAATACAGAGAAAAGCCCAACAATCAGATGACCCCCTATGAGCAAGCATGTGGCAACAGTGGGAAGGAAAAACTTTTTAATAGTAAGAAGTAGAGCTGGGCGATATGAGATTTTTTCATATCACGATATGTTTTTTTCATTTCAGGCGATAACGATATCTATCACGATATAAGCCAAATAACTATATTTGTAAGATTTAAATGTGCCGTTGCTCACAAGTAAAATGTGAAATAATCAGCAGCTTGTTTTTATTTAAATATTTATTTCCCATAATAAGTTCGACAGGGTAGATGTACTTAAGGAACATGAGACTTTTTCAGATAGATAAAGGCAAATATTGCAAACTACACAAAAGGCAGCCGCTAAAGCGTTTAAGTTTCAAAATAGAACAAACGAAACAACTACTAAATTGTCAATTCCACTTAGAAACAAAATATTAATTCTAAAAATAAATCTTAGTTTGTTTTACAGAAGAACAGACAAAACTGACTAACTTTTGTCAATATCAAATAAACTGAGAACTAAAAGGAAATTCTCAATCTCTCCTTGTTGTATATCTTAGCTTTTCAAACAGTTTTAACAGTTACTTTAGTCTGACAAAAGCCGAATGACGAATTAGCGCTTCCAGTCAGAGACTGAGGCTACGTCCACACGTACACGGGTATTTTTGAAAACGGAGATTTTCCGTTTTCGTTTTAAAAAAGAATCCCGTCCACACATAAAGGCAGAAATGAAGGAAAACGCTGCTATGAACATGCCAAAGCAGCAGGTGGCGCTAGATTCCTAACCGTGAAGAAATGTTGGCCAATCAGAAGTCTAGAAGCCTCGGTGGGAAAAAGTAAACAAAGCTGCGGCATAGAAGCAGAACAGAGTCGTATGTGTGGACGGACAGTAACTGTGTGTATATGTAAGCATTTAAACACTGCAGAGAGTAGAATTAACAGTAACAGTATTGTAGAAATTCATTTCACCGAAACAATAACGTGGCGCACAGTGTGACGCATGCACCAGTTTACTGTATTTCCAGACTTGCTTTCGATTTTTCTAGTCGGCACACTCATTTCCTCCATTACGCGCTGGCTCCATTACCCGCTGGCTGCTTCCCAAACAAACACACGTGCAGCTTGGCACTTGTGCTGTACGTAACAAGTCACGCGACGTGACGCTGCGGCTGTGATTGGTTCGGCTCTGCGCTACTTAATTTGGATTGGCTGACCTTTTTTTTTTTTTTTTTAAGAGGACAAGAGCGGCGAGGTCTATCGCGATAGCTTAATTTCTCTATCGAGTACAAGTTATATCGCGATACATATCGTTATCGTTCTATCACCCAGCTCTAGTAAGAAGCTTTAATTACACTGCTCATTGCAGCTTAACTAAGGGCTCACCTGACACAGCCCCAACTATATGCTTTAGCAAAAAGTAACGTTTTAATCTAAATTATAAAAGTAGAGATAGTGTTTGTCTCCCAAATCCAAACTTAAAGATGGTTCCACAGAAGAGGGGCCGGAAAGCTGAAGGCTCTACTTTTAAATGCTCTACAAAGAACAATAAGCCTGCAGTCTGAGAGCAAAGTGCTCTATTTTGGTGATACCACGCTATGAGGTCATTAAGAGAAGATGGTGATTATTGAAGACCTTGTATGTGAGGAGCAGGATCTTGAACAGTAGTCTCAGTGCAGCATTTTGGATCTGTTGATAACTTCTCTGAGGTTTTGGGACATCCTGATAATAACGAATTACAGCTGTCTAGCCGAGAAGTAATAAATGCTTGAACTAGTTCTTTTATCACCAGGAGGCAACGTTTAACTTGTGAGATGTTTCCAGACATTAACAGTAACATTCTTTAATATTGGTGAAAAATGTCTTTTTAGCCTTACTCAAAGCCAGTGTAAAACACAGATAACCTCTGAGTTTGGTAATAAAGCGGAAGTGCCCTAAACCTGCATTCTGCATGGTAGCCACTAGGGGGTAACCACTGTAGTTGCAAAAAGATATAGAATAGAATGCCTTTATTGTCACTCTACAGATGTACAATGAGATACAGAGCATCTCCTACACAGTGCAAACATGTGGGAGAATAAAGGTGGTGAGATGCACAGTTTCTGCAGCTCTATATACATATGAACAGTATTTAGAAAAGAAAAAACATAAATAAAATGTATAAATATACAAATCTGGGAAAACAAAATAAAAAAGATAAATAAGTAAACAAATAGTGTTGTGTATTTACAGTGTAGGTTATTGCGTGTAAAATTAAGTATTGCACAGTGGTTATGGTAGTTGTGTAGTCTGTTTATAGAGGGAAGTCCTTGGGATGGGGGTGGTACTGTGTTGTCAGTGCGTGTGGGAGTTCAGGGTGATTATGGCTTTTGGGAAGAAACTATTTTTGAGTCTGTCTTTGAGTCTTTTGGTCCTTAAGAAATTCATATGCTCCTCGGCTCTGACCTCTATATCGTAAACACTTTCCTGCTGAGATAATGAACTAGGTCAATCCTTTCAGGTCCTATTTTGTCAATTTTGGTCATTCAAAGAATTTGAAAGGAGGATTTACCAGGATATGCTCACTGACTGTAATGTCATGAGTACAAAGTGGTAATAATGAAAGTACAGCCTGGCCCAACTTCAACTTCTTTAGATGGTTTTAGTAAATTTTGGAGAGTTTTAGACTCTTTTTAAATAAATAAAGAGGATGTGAAAATAATGAATCTAATGACTGCTTGTGGTCCTCTGCTTCAGTGTGGACTCAATAGTGTTATTTATCATTTCAACTCTTCATTCTGAGGCTGAATGAAGGTGTTTGTGATAGTAAAAGTTCTGTTTTACGACTTCCATGTTTGTCTGTTCTCAGAGGGATACAATCATCACAGCACATTATTTTGGGGGCCAAAGGCCAGAACTGTGTAGTGACGCTGAAAAGTCAATAATTAACTGCAGAGAGCTGAGACTAAACACCTTTGCACTGCAGACAAACAACTCCATGTGTGGTTACTGCCTAAGCTACTTTGTATGATGTCATGTTTTATATAAACTCTTATATATCTTATAAATCTTAAATGTTAATCTTTAATTTTCTTTATTTTTATTTGTACCAGGCTTACTTTAATTCATTTATTCATTTTAAATTCAATTTATTTTGCGTATTCTTATGTACTTTATTTATATTGTACACAGTAGTGAGTAAATGTTTTGAGCCACCCTTCATTTTTTTTATATTTTACTAGGAAAATTGAAAATAGGTGCAGTAATTCATTGAAACATGTAAGTGCTCATGGAAACAGTATAAGAAGCAGAAATGGAGTTTGTACAATTCTAATGAGCTTCAAAGTCAATACTGGGGAGGCCAAACACTGTTAGTGTGTTTATCTCGGTCTCGGTCGTTGTGTCCTTGGGCAAGACACTTCACCCACCGCCTACTGGTGTTGGCCAGAAGGGCCGATGGCGCAATATGGCAGCCTCGCTTCTGTCAGTCTGCCCCAGGGCAGCTGTGGCTACAACTGTAGCTTGCCTCCACCAGTGTGTGAATGTGTGTGTGTGAATGGGTGGATGACTGGGTGTGTAAAGCGCTTTGGGATCCCTAGGCAGGACTAGTAAAAGCGCTATACAAATACAGGCCATTTACCATTTATCTATCCAGGTATGCTGTTACTGCATTGCCAGTGTGTTTGGGATCATGGTCATGTTGAAAAAAAAAGCTATTGCCAATCACATGCTTTCCAGATGGTACTGCATGGTGGATCAAAGTCTGATACTAATACTAGCTCAAGAGTTCATAATTCCATCAATTTCGACAAAACCACTCTGCCACCACTGTCTGAAATTCATTCCCATGACAGCATAATATAGCAGTCATTTTTAAACTTGGCATTTAATATAATACAATTTTAATTCTCTTTTAATCTGGTATTGAATAATATTTTTGTTCATTTCCTTATTTATATATTTATTTAAAGATACATATTTGTTTTTTTTCCTTTTCTTTTTTGTTTTGTTTGATAGAAGTGATTTAATGAAATTTCAATTACAGTAATACATGTTTTTAATTTTAAATATAGGTTACAAAACTGGTAAAGGTTTCATATAACTCATTTAACTACCTATATCTGGTGAGCTGTTTTTTAGTTCTGTATTTTATTAAGTTAGATCGTTTATTTACATCATAATGCATCATGTTTTTATTTCTATGTAAACTATATGAACTATATGTATTTTCTGAATGTAATTGAACTTGATTGTACTTATTAGTCTTTAACAGTCTGTTCTAAGCCATGATTTCATCAACATGCCACTGCTGTGTAGAGGGATCTTTCATACACAGGTCAAAGGTCATGACTTCTTACCTTTCTGTACTTCTTGCATGTATTTTTCCTTTTCTTTTTCCTCGCCTCTTTCTTCCTCTTCTTCTCCTCTGCAGTCTCCTCTCTCTCTTCATCATCCTCAATCAGAGGTTCATATTTATCTGGCAGGACGCTGAAATAAACCTCCTTGCTGGTTTTCTGCAACTTTCTCCCCACTGAAGAAGCGTCTTCCTCCTCCCTCTCCTGTGCTCCCATCCCTTCCTCTCTGTCGTCTGACTTTCTTCTCCTGCTTTCGGGCAGGGAGACCTTTGGAGCAAGGAGGAGTCAAACTTTATTAGTGGCCCCAAGCTCAGCGCAGACAGGAAACTCTGAGCTTTGACATAAAATCAGGATTAGAAGAAGAATGTGGAGGTTCCTCAGTTTTGAGGCTGAAGTTATCTGAAGTTTTGTGCACAGCAGCGGTTCCTCCCTGTTTGCTTATCTGCTGTTTGTTTTAGGTCAACAAAAAAAAAAAAACAGAACAAGAAAAACAGATGAAAGTGTAACATGGCTGAGAGGCAGATTTCTAAATGGGAAAATACTGGAAACACTCCTCTCCTTTGACTACGATGACCTGGATGACTGAGAACCTTCACAGACACACTGGAAACACTGACTTTTGTGAGTTTTATTTTAAGCAATTAAGTAAATAAATAAGAGGAAGGAAAAGGAAGAAAGCTCAAACAGCTGAGCGGACTTCAGTCGTTAGTTTGAAAAACACAAAACATTTCCACTTTATCTCAAAAGGAGATAAACTAAGTGCTCAAATTGAGTAGAAGAAAGTGCTTTATAGTAATCTCAGACAAAACAACTTTTATGGAATTGAAGTCTTAAAGGGAAAAAAAGGCAGATGTACTCAAACATTCATGAAGAACAAGCCCTCCTAGATACATGGACATCACTGTGCACTCTGAAAACCTTTAGCTTGGATCTAAAGAGCTTGGAAAGGAAAGCGTCTGGACTTCTTTACGTTTCTTGAAGACGTTTCACCTCTCATCCAAGAAGCTTCTTCAGTTCTAAGTGCAATTGGTGGAGAGTCCCAGATTTTAAGCCCTATGGGAGTGTCCACAAGAGGGTCATGGACCCCCTATAGATCCTCTACCTAAACACATGAGCCAAGGTGTGAAAGCAGGTTCTGGTCACAATCAGCCAAGGTTTCAGGTGAACCCATAGTGAAACCTAGTCCAACACTATCATTTATGTATTGAGATCTGGGACTCTCCACCGGTTGAGCTTAGAACTGAAGAAGCTTCTCGGATGAGAGGTGAAACATCTTCAAGAAAACTTAAAGAAGTCCAGACGCTTTTCTTTCCAAGCACCTTAGACTACGATGACTGAGTCCCTATACAAACTTTAGCTTGGATATTTCCTGCTTTAGTCTCGATGATAGACTGACCTGATGGCATATAACATGATGTATATTGTCAAATATCGCAGCCATCGCACAATGTCAGTAACATTGTGCGATGGCTGCACAACTGCACAACTGAAATACTCGGGTAATATTCATGTTAACTTTTACTGTCTTAATTTTACTTCGGGCTGTAAAGCTTCAGTTATTATAAGTTAACCAATTCAAAATTTTGAGTTAGTTTCTAATCCATGCCAGCAATAAGCTATAGTCCAAATGATGGCACAGAATTTGTTTTGTATTGTTTGTTATGGTACCATTGGTACACGCTATATGGATTCTTTTCTGTTCTTTTTGAGTTACCTGGCTGCCGCTCCAGTCCTTCCTTTTTTTGAGTAAAAAAGGAGGCTGAGGGTGGAGCTAGTTTAAATGCAGAGGCCAATTGAATGGACTTAACCATCTGTTGTGACCACGCAGGGGGGGAATAGGGTCATTCTTGTATTATGGTTAGCTATTATCTCTGTAGTTTTCACCTTTGGTGTATACAATAGTTCATTCAATTGCTATATAACTGGAGCTGTCTCTCAGTTAGGCAGGTCAGTTTGCAGAGTTATGGTTTGTAAAGTGGTTTTTAAGTAGAAGTTCTTAAGTTGTCCTCTTCTATGGGTCCACTTGGTTCCTAAAATAGCTCATTTTTGTCATTCTGAATTTTTGTAATGATTTTGTCCTTTCTGCAGAATAATAAAATCCTTTTTTTTATGATTACACCTGTATATTCTTTTCTGCTTGGTCTGCTTACACTGTATGTTGTGTTTCATGACTGACCTATTTCTTGCATAGTGTATACTGAATGTGACATATTGTGGTTAATTAGGTGAGTAAGTCTGATAAAGGTGAGAACGTGAGTGTGAATGGTTCTTTCTCTCTCTCTCTCTGTTAGCCCTGCATCAGCGACCTGTCCAGGCCTCTTGCTCTGTGGTAGCTAGACTTAGGTCCTCAGTGACCCTGATAAGGATAAGCGGAAGAGAATGAATGAATGGAAGTTTGATATTTTTCTAATCAACTGCATATAATTATTGTTTGTTACATCTTGGATTAAACATCATGCATATCTTTCCTTCTATATGTTTCCAGGTTTGTAGAGATATCATCCTTTATTTACTTGTTCTTGTAAGTTTTCTTTTTGTCTTTCTAGGCACTAATTTTCACATTTATGACAACACAGTGTGTATTACTCAGATTTATTGACCTGTGTAAGACATGGTTCTGATTGGATATTACTGTCACTGGTTGTTGTCATGTGACCTGTCACACAATGCTTTGGCATGACATGCCATTTCACACAACTTTGTGGTAACAGCTTGTAAATATTTTGGTCTTATATATTATTATATATTAAACCTGCTACATAAAGAATGGGTTGTCCCACTATGGTGTGGAAGACCAGTCTACATGGAATTTATTGCTGGTCACAGGTCAAGTACGATTTTTTGGTTTTATTCTTTTGACCTGACTTGTTGCTCTTGACATGTCTTGATTTATATCTTCACCTGGGACTTGTAGGTTTCAACAAGGAACTTTTTAGCCTTGACTCAGTATTTGATTTTGGGCTGACTTGCATATAACTCTGACTAACCCTAACCTAACCTAACTGTTGGTTTTGATGCTACGTTTGCATTCATACATGCACCTTTGTCTAGTCTTGTGTAGAAAAATCTCAGGTCTGCAGTGAATGTGTGAAAACAGCTTTTGGGATAACCTCTGACACAATAGTGAGGGTAAAACCTCACCAATGTGTCTGACACCTTGTTACTCAGGCTTATTATCATCCACTTATTTTTAGCATGTTCCTCTGATGTTGAAAAAGAGGACATTGATGTGAAGAGCTGTACTCACACAGAAAGCCTGCGGCCCCATGTGTTTACTTTTCTGCTTTGTCTCTTTGTTGTTCCCTGGTGTGGTAATAAGTGGAGCTCTACTGAGCATCAGAGGCCCAGAGGCAGAAGACTGACAGGATTAAGGAAGAAAAACAATATCCCAACATGCCTGAGCTTAAGTCTGGAGGTGCTCTCAAGTAAGACTCTTGGCTTTTCTTAGTTTGTGGGTTTATTAACTGACAGTAATTTAAAACACACACACAAACACATTTACATTTAAAATACCATATTGTACAGTCAAAGGACATAACAGAAAAAAGAAAAGCTACAGTTTGCAGAACGGATTGTAAAGCTTTCAATTCGATTTCAATTCAATTCAATTTAATTTATACACCTCAAGGCGACTGTTGTTGTGTCCACCAGAACACCCAAGGTGAAAGGTTGTCCTGGTGGAGTTTTCCTTTTCAGCTCATTTAGTGATTTAGAGATGGTTTTTATCAAATTAGGAGCATGCCTTGTTTTGTGAACAAGTAAGCCAGACACAGTTTAGCTGTTTTGGTTCAAGCCTTGTGTTGGTAAGTAGTGTGTAGCTCCAGAGGGCGATGGTCCAACAGTTCATGAAGCAGCCTGAGATCTTGACGACCTTTGACCCTGCATAAATAAAAAGAGGAAGTTAGAAAAGAAGGTGATACTTGTTATCACCAAAATGAGTGTGTTAACACAATGCAACAGTCTTCCAAGGAGTTGATGTCCCAGCAAATTCACTGCAAGGTGAGACCATGTAATGCTCAGACAAAGTGCAAAACACCCAAGAGCTACATTTCAGATTCTACAGGCCTCGGTTAGCATGTTAAATGTTTAAGTTCATGATAGTTTAATTAGAAAAAGGCTGAACAAGTTTGGCTTGTTTGGAAGGGTTGCCAGGAGAAGGTGTCTTTTCTCTAAAAAGAACATGGTAGCAGAGCTTAGGTTATCAAAGTTGCAACTAAATAAACCACAAGACTCCTGGAGAAATGTCTTTTGGACATGCAAGAGCAAAGTGGAGACATTTGACAATAGTGATTTGACATGATGAACTGGACTTGTTTTGCATCCACAGAACCAGGTCATTCACAGCTGATGCTTGGCTGAAATTGGGTCATGCAGCAGGGCAGTGATCCCAAGCACAGCTTCAAATCTACAACAGAATGGCTGAAAAAGAAAAGATTCAAGATGTCGCAATGGTCTGAGTCGAAGTCTAGATCTGAATCTGATTTAAATGTTGTGGTGGGACCTTAAGAGAGCCGTGCGTAAACAAATGCCCACAAGCTTCGATAACTGCATGAAGCACCATTGTAAAAAGCTGCAGTCATGATTGTGTTTCTTGATAATGATGTAAGAAATTGTTAAAGTTATACAGAAAATGATTACTGCGAATTGCTGCAGCTAAAGATGGCTCTTAGAGGTACTGAATCTTCAGGTGTAGATAGTTTTTCATAGGACTGCATAGATTCCACTAGAGCACTCATTAGATTGGCATTATGATAAGAAAAAGACCCCCAGTCAGATCGTAACTCCATATCACATGACCAATTGCCCCACGCCAGTCTCACCACTTTTTAAATTAGAATTATATTTGTAGTTGTAGGAAATCCCCTTTACAAACATATATTTTTATATTCAATAACTAGCTGATATTTATAAATCATCATGGTAAATAATCAAGCTACAATGAGGCAGACCTAGTAGAAGGCTGTATGGGGCATATTAATTATCTATCATGACTCTGACTAGTGGCCTGCCAACTTCAAATATCTGTAGCTGTAAAGTGTGCAGTCTTTCATCTCCAAAAACATCCTGTAGAAACTTCACACAGCTCAGGTGCTGCCTGTAGACTTGGATTCTGAACAAGATGTCACTGTGTGTGTTCAAAAGATCAGCCTCCTGAGTAACATGGAACAAAGTAAAGACACATTTACAGATTCATGAAACAGACTAAAACCACAGTGTACCTACAGGAAGCTGAAATGAATCAAACTGATGGAAATCTAAAACACGAAGCCGATGATAAAACTCTAAATGACACCAATGGAAACTTGCTGAGCTCTGACCACACTCACACGGTGGCTATTTGAAATGTCATGTCACAGTGTGTTCACAAACGTGACGGCTCTTGACAGGAAGTGGCTGTCCGGTGTGTGTTTTTGTGTGTGTTTTGTGCTGCAGTGTGTGTGTGGAGTGATAACAGGAATTTGGTTTCTGTGGTTTTTATTCGCACAGCCTTTAGTTTCATATCTGTTCACTGACCTGAAACTCTGAGGCGACTGACTCTACAGGAACTGCACCTGACATTTTACTGACTGATCACTAAGATTACAGAAAGGGCCTGGTTAAAGATTTAAGTAAACTTTGAAAGCCCAAATCTTTACAAAAGGACTCTTTTCCATACTTGATTATAAAAAAACCCCACACACAAACAGAGAGAACTTTAGAGCAATTAAAAGACAGCATAGCTAACTCCAATAAAGTCCAGCTTAAAAGTCTAAATTAGTCCTAATTCTAGTCCCATGAAAACATCACAAATCCCTAATCAGGCTAAATACCAGTAAGTCCTGAGTCAATTCCCAAAGACACAAAAGATAAATTGGTATAAAATAAGTACTTGAATGAGGGTAGACGTCCTGCTACATTACTGTTTGATTTAGAGAAGTAAGGTTTAAAAGCTGAATTGTTAATTCTGAAAAACGGGTCAAACAAACTGCAGTCATCAATGTTAAAGCCCAATGTTTTAATCAACCCATTCATCCACCCTCATATCTTATTATGCCAACAGCTGAACTGGTTCTTCTGTTTGAACTGATTTGTGTAATTCTGGAATATAAAGAATCACATTATCAGCATATAGCAATAGCTTAAGATGATCAGACTTGTTAATGTACTTATCTAACCAATAATATGTCTTGCTTTGCAGTTTATTTTACTAAGAGACCATCCAGAAGTGTCCCAGTTGTGATGAGTAAAGTAACATTCAAATAGATTTTAACACTTAGCGGATATCTGCGTATGTGTCTTGCTAGCATAAGCTAATAACGTATGACTTCACTTTCCTTAATGGGATCAAAGGGTTCACAATATGTTAAAGTTGGAATTTAAAAATTGGACTTTACAAACCAGTGGCAGACAGTCATTGGTTTGTCCATAAAGTTTAGGGGAATGAAAAGACTTCTGGGTCACAGCAGTCCATTTCAGTAACTCAGATATACTAAAAGGGCCACTACAGCTATGATAACCCTTCTGATTTAAATCATTAAAAAAAAAAAGACTTTTTGTTCCTTACATTTGTGTTGGGCAAAGAGACTGTCAGGCTAGTTGATGTCTTGGTGCTCAGACTCAGCTTCTTCTTCCAGAGATAATAAAACTCAACACACTCAGAGAGGGACTTTGTTTGAACCTGAGGATACAAACATCATGGAGATACATCATTACTTGTTACAGACAAACAGCAATTGTCATTTACAAAATTTGTCACTTTTGGTTCACCCACTGGTGGCACTGCAGAAAGACATTAACACTAGTTAGCAGGAACTCACAGTTTTCTGGATGCTACTGAAGTCTTTCTGATGGAGCTGCAGAGATTTCACCAGTGACCTTTTCTCTGCTGCACTCCAGCTCACACCTACAGTATAAATAGGGATATTAATTAAAATGTGCTGTGTTTTTTATATCTGTGAATTTCTGAGTCTGTGGTTAGATGGAACAACAGCTGACCTGTGTGGTGACGGTGGTTGTTGGGTTCAGGAGTCGATAGCAGCTTCTCTACCGTCAGCTGAAAGACATAATAAAGTGATGTCATTTTAGTCATGCCTGACATGGTAAGATTAAGTAGATTTTTATAGTCCCATTAATATTTTTGCTTTTTCAGATATACTTTTTTAAATAGTTTTTTGGTTTGTGGATTTTGTCTTTTTGGTGTTATTTGAGTCTATTTGGGTCTTTTTTTGTGTGTTTGTTTTGTTTTGTTTTGTTTTACAGTAGCTGTTTGTGTCTTTAAGGTTGTTTTTGCCTCTTTTTGGTGTCCTTGTGGTGGATTTTGTCTGTTTTTTTGTCTCTTGTTTCTTGCCTCTTTGCAGTTGGATTATATGTCTTTGTTGTCACTTTTTTGTCTTAGTAACTGCTTTTTGTGGCTCTCTGATGTTTTTGTCTCTTTGTGGGGATTTTTTTTGTCATTTTGTAGGAGCTTTATGTATCTTGTGGTTGTTTTCTGTCTCGTGGTGTGGTTTTAATTATGTATATGCGATCATGTTTGTGTCTTTGTGGTAGAATCTAGACTCTGGTGTCTTGTTGTATTTTGTGATTATTTCTATGACTTTGTTGACATTTTTGTGTATTTTTTGTTTCTTTGTGGTCTTCTTGTTTCTTTGCAGGGTTTCCAATTACGTTGTTTCTTGTTCTTCCTGAGCATGTTTTATTTTCACCTTCATTGTGATGTTTTTTGAAGCTTTTAGGCTTTTGTTGTGTATCTGAGCATTTTGGTTCACCTGGTGCTGTAGAAAAAAAGGCCCATTCTGTAATCTATTCAGAATGTTGTATTTTTCATGTTAATATTCTAAACAATAATAACACATTTTTATGTAGCCCACACTGAAGAACCAAATAGTCAAAGAGATTTTACCAGAAAGTCTCCTTTGCACTCTGATAAGACTTGGAGAGTGTACTCTGCGCTGGCTCCACCCCCTGGGACCACGCTGGATCGAGCCATCATAAGCAGAGTTTCCACTGTTTGAAAAGTGGTTCCATTTCTAAGATTAGTTCCAAGATCATCTAAAAACAACAGCAAGATTTCTGTGCATTCTATGTGTTTGTGTACCTCTGTGCTGATTGACGGGACGCTCTAGATCATCCCATGGAGTCCACTGTAGCAGTGCATTGTGGGAGTCAGAGTGGGCATATTTTTGGTCTTGAAGCGGTGGGATCTCAGCTTGGAAGCCCCGCCCTAAATTGATCTGCCTGTGATAGACAGTACCAGGTTACCAGACGATCAGTAGATAGAACAATAACAAAGATCTTTTGGTAAGAAGCAAACATTACGTACGGCTTAACGATTCCTGATGTTAGTGTTCCAGGAGGAAGAAAGGCAGTCTCTTTGGCACCAAGGTCCCTGGCTCCATCTGCCAGTCAGATGCTAACTTTAGCATTGTGTCATGACAATCATCCAATCATACTGCTCATTGTTTGTTTTTTCATCGACTCAGGATGAGCGCGATGCTTTTGTTTTTATCGTAACTGTTGAGTGTTTGGAGGCTGAAATGGGCTAAAATTAGATGGTTATAGATTTCAGGTGCTCGTCAATGCGATTTTATGACTTACTGTGGAGCTGAACAGTCTGCACTCTCTGCTGCCTCCTGGTGGTAAGGGAGCAGTACAACCCTGGCCCCGCCCTCTGAGGACACAGCATGGGTGGAGGGGTGTAGTGACGGGTGCCTTTGTTAGGTGCAGAAGCAACTCTTTTTTCACCATCTTTAATGCCTTTGGCAGCATCTTCCTCATCTTGCGGGCGCATCAGGCTGCGGAAGAGTGCAGTGCTTCCAGTAGCTGGAGGGAGGCGGCTGCTTCTTGTCTGACCACCCCTACTTGCCTTTGACACACTTCGTGATTTCACTGGGACAGATACAGGCAGCACCATGGTGAATGGGCGCTGAACCGATGGGGCAGAGTCCTAAACAAATGTAACAAAGAAATTAATAAATAATCCATCCATCCATAAATATTAAAGACTTACTTTGTATTGTTTTGCATGAAGAGCCCACTAGGGGCAGCCTAGATGACAATGTATAGATGGCAGTGTGGGGACCTGACTCTCTTGTCCCGATAAAATAAATAATTAGATTTCAGAATTATGACTTGGTTAACTTGTTGGTATCTTTTCTATATATGATTTATAGATTTGATTTGTTTCATTTATTTTTTTTAGATGTTACTGAGGACCTTTTTCAAGCATGTAGATGATCTGAATCCACTGTGTGAACGCATGTGACCATTTAATGCTGGCAGGCTCCTGAAGTCACGCTTACACACCATACACAGCAGCCTGTGACACACATATTGGAATCATTGACATTAAAATGTATAAATAAAGATTTAAAACTATAAACATGCTTATTATTGATAGGGATTGGGGTTACCTGGTGTCAAGACTCTCAGCGGTATGCTCTTTTTGCATCTAAAAATTAACAGAAGAAAAATAAAACAACAGAATAAAGGTATGGTGACATTATTATTTATTTCTTGATTGTTTCTACTTTTAAACACCTACTTTTTTAAAATTAACTTTATATTTTTTTATATAGTTGGTGTCTGTTACTTGACTGTTTTACCCATATTAGTTACAGAGATTTATTTACCTACTGTCTTCAGCAAATTGATATTTACTGTACATACTTCCATATTTACTATAATCTTTAATATAAATTAAATTAGCATAACAACATACCCAGTTCCAGTCTGCATGACTATCATCTCCTCCTTTCCCTCCTTTCCCTCCTCCACACTCCTCTGTCCAGTTCAGCCCAGTAGAGAGGCTCATAGACTGGGCAGCATTCCTGACATGCTGGCCCCGTCTTGGTGTGGACAAGCTGGTCTCAGACGTGCCAGCAGTGTGAAGTAGGCCTGTCAGGTTCTGCATCTGCTCTGTTTGGCTTGAGAGGAGGCGCTGGTGGTACTGACTTGGATCAGAGGTCTGATCACTGTTTATCTGGGTGTGAAAACCTGTTCTCTCCGTCCTGGGGTGCATTTGAGGACTGGGGCTGGAGACTGCTGGGGTTTGGGGGTAATGAGGACTTGGACCAGGAGTTGTGGGGCTACAGAAAGGCTGCGGAGCATTCAGGTAGCCATCCTGGAAAAACTGGGTGCTGGAGAAGTCTTCAGCCGGGTTGAGCTCTGTGGCACTCCACCCTCCCACAGAGAGCCTGTGGGGAGATGGATCAGCTTGATGGGCTCCTGCAGATATGGAGTCCAATGCGGCACACTGAAGTTGGGAAACGGTTGGCTCCAGGTGCCTCCAGCTGTCCTCACCTGGATTAGACGTGTCACTATGTGTGCACACACCACTGAAAAGAAGCGTTTGAGCATCGTAAGATCTATGTGTGTTCTCCAAGGAATCTTCATGTTGAGGTAAACCAGAACTGAACTGGTTCTGGTTCTGAAAATCCAGATGAGCTGAGGTTTGGTTCTATTTTAGATCAGAAATAGAGAGAGGTTATTGATCAATCTGTGTTCAGGATGAGAGAAAATAGTTCCGTTTCTGTTTTCTTACCTGGTAGGAGAAACTGTTGCCATTAAGAAGGCAGGAAAGTTCAGAGTTGGATTCGCATTTGGCCCAGTTTGAATGATCCAAGTCTGGATCGGGATTCTGGCAGAAGAAGTTGTGCTGAGATGAGGAGAAGAGGTGAGGGGAGGATATCTGTGGCTGCAGTTCAGGATAAAGGGCATGCTGAGTTGGGGAGAGGAGGTGAGGGGAGGTTATCAGTGGCTGTTGTTCAGGATGAGGGGATGTCACCTGAGCATGGGGTATAAGGTGGGGAGAGGTGACAGGAGGATAAGCAAACTGAGGGGAGGTCAGCTGGGGAGGAGGGAGGTGAGGGGATGGAGTCTGAGGGGAGTTTATCTGAGGCTGATGGAAGAAAGGGGAAGAGGATCCCTGCTGCTGGGGGAAGAGGTGAGGGGACGTAACCTGAAGATGAGGAAATCAATAAATGAGTAAATTGATGAGTAGAAGTTAGTAAGAAGATTTTTTTAACAGTAATAATTATTATCTAAATAAGGAAAGAAAAAATAAAAATGATGACCTTGGCGTGTGGAGGATTTCCATGGTTCCTGAATGAGTGGGGGGAGGAGAGGGAAGGTGGGGTCTGGGAGGGGTGGTAGGTGATAGGAGGGGTAGATGATGAAGAATATGTCCAACAGTCAGACATGATGTCATGCGCATGCACACTTGTTTGACCTGAATGTGTGTGTGTTTCTGTGCATGATTGTGGTCAGTAGATGGTGCTTTATCTGGATGGCATCTTCATGAGAATCTGCAGTGATGCAATTGAAGCCTGGTTAGTGACACTCTGGGTTCTGTGCAGAGAATGAATGCAGATGTGTTCTTAGAAAAGATAAGGAAGAGGAAAATTTGCTTACTGTTTTGTGGAAAATCTCAAAAAACTCTATTAGCAAACTCTTTTGATGTCTATTTTTCTGTGAGTGTGTGTGGTCTTATTTTGAGAATATATAATAGAGGTTAAAAAAAAGATTTAATTCATTTCTTTTGCTTTTTTTACATCTAGATTGTTGTTTATTAGTCACAATATCAATTGAAAACCTTTACTGTTACAGTAGATCTGAATCTGTCTTGATAGGGGTTGTCTGCTGAGTTTGAAATGCAGCTATACTAATGTTCAAAAGTTTTTGGTCAGAATGAAATGTTTCTGTCATTGAAATAAATTTTGAAGTCAAATAACATTAAGTTGAAGTGATAATGAATGATTAATGAGAGTTTGTGTAGGCACACAGACATACTAAAAACCAGATGTGGGGCAACATCTGGTTAGCCTTTATTTAACTGTAAAACAGTCACTGAAAACTGGGCAGTGTTTAGTTTAGTTCAAATTTAGACAAAGATTGATGTGTTTTTGGAGCCCTAATATAGCCTTGAATGTATGATTCCATCCCACAAAGCAAAAACATCAGGAGCAACAACTCAACAACTTTTAAACGTGAGAAGGCATTTCCTCTTTACACTAAAAAGATATCAAGAAAAGAGAAAGGTCTGCCCTTCCATCCATCTTCTTCTTAGTAATAAAGCCTTTCCACACAGTCCAATGCAGTCCTACTGTATTGCAGGTGGTCCTGGCTTACAGTTCCTGATAACTGGCTGACATGGAAGGAAGGAAGTTTATTTCTGATCAATTCTATTTTAAGTAAAGCACTCTTTGCCATATACCTAGAGCCAGTTTCTGGTATATGGGGTCTCATCCGGGATATTCAAACCAGTTGGTAAGGTTAGAGCTTTTGAACTTGCCAGTGGTCAACTTAGCTTGCATTTGCTGAAGCCTAAACTCATTTTAATTGTTTTTCTTGAGCGCCAAGATTGTGAGGAGTTTCACACAAGATGTTGTTGTCTTTGGATGATGACTTAAACTTGTTTTGTACCTTTGATGTTAGAACACAACATTAGTTCTCTATTTGTTTGTTTGTTTGTTTCTCTATTAGTTTGGATAAGCAATGCTAAGACCTTGCAAGATTAAAGTGGTTGAACTCTATAGGACCCATCAGGATAGTTTTTTACTTTAGCAGAGCAGAAAACATGGCTAGTTGAATCATTGGCTAAGTGCCCACCACAAGTATCCATGTAGGGGTTGAGATTTGTTGTGCCTTCACCTTTGCAACTTGTAGACTGTGGCTTATTTGTGTTACTTTACACCACTAACCCACGCAAGCAGACAAATCTTTTAACATTGCAACACCTCCACAAATTCCAACAAGAAAGTCCCCAGTTCATCAACAGATTCAAAGCCCTTGTAGCTGCAAGACATCATTTTCTAAGAGTCTTTACAACAACCTGAAAATGCCCACATAATATGACCACCTTGATTGAAATTTGGTTCAAATCAGATGTACTAAACACAGCCCAATTTCCAATTACTTTTGGGCTGCACAAATGCTACCTAAATTTGGCCCTGAAAACATCATCAGTAGAGGTCCAGTGCTTGGTGGGTATGTACACCCATTTAGATACTCCATGAACTCATTCATCTCTCCCAGACTGGATCTAATAATTTTTTCTGGGTGATATTCTGAGGACCTCAGAAAAAAATGTGACAACTTTGTTTTCCAGCACAAGCCTGATTTTATAGATGTGTATGAAAAATTAGTCTACAGCTCACTTGGTCTCTGAGCTTAGTGAACACTTTTCCAATGAGTTTATATGTCAGTCTTACTTTCAAGTCCACTCCATCAAGTCTTCTTTTCAGTATAATCAAACTTTAAGCTTACTTTGGAAATTATGGTCCAATTAGAATTGCATGTTTCAAGTGAAAATCCTTATTTCTAACTTCTTTGTTGTTATGGTATAGGGCACGTGTTGAGCATTTTAGCTGTTGCCGTCATCAGGTCACACTATAGCTTCCTAATTTTAACAAATATAGCTCTTGTTAAGAAATGCTGCCTCTTCAGTGGCTGAAACCCTGTACGAAAAGAAAGTTAGCAGTCAGAAATAACTGTGTTTAAGCACTGTTAGTGTGCGTAGAAAGGCTCTGCTGACCTATACTGTGCAATGGAAGATTCAACTAAACTCAAAGTAGACCTGTCATTACTAAGTAGACCACACGGTGCCTATATGACTAAGTGTGAATGTGTGATAACACTTCTAAGAATTCACACCCAGAGATAATTAAAATTCATCCTTTCTTAAAGTGACACCTCCAAGTTTTACATGAAGGTCAACACCAACATTGTATTTCATTCTTTTTCTTCTGTTTTCACATCTGGATTTTAGTTTTTTTTTTAATGTTTTTTTTTTCAGAAAAGATAATGAAGCCTTTTAAAACATGTACATTTTTATATAGAGACAGAGAGTTTCCACCTTAACTGTAAACCTATGCATCATTTAGAGCGAAAACGTCTATGCTGAAAAGGTTAATGTGACAGATGCACAACAGTAAATATTACAAACGAACAAACGGAAAGTAAAAATCAAGAAGAATGACAGCAAACATTTTGTTTGAAATGCAAAAATGAGCGCTCACCTGAAACATCATCCACTCAGACTGACTGACTCTGACCGTGTGTGTGTGTATGTGTGTGTCAGGATGTGGTCACACTCTCTTCCTCTCTTTGGTCGATTCTTCATACTCTGCGCTTCTTCCTCATGATTACGAGTTTAGAGGCCCGAGGAGACCAACGCGTTCAAAGAAGGAAATGTAAGACACAAAAACTATCAAATGAGAATCTTAAAGAGCGCAAAATATGTGAATAAATGAAGATTTTTCAATCTTAATGCTGACTGAATCGATGTGGTTAACAACTTTATTCTATTACAACAAAGTGGGTAAAATAATTTTATAATCTCAGCAGATGTTGCTGCAGATGTTCGAAACACTTTGTTTTTTGGCGGCTTTGTTGACCATGTTGGTGCTTCCTGAAACGTCTGAGTCCAGATTAAAGAAAGACAGTAAAACTGCACAGATTATTCTAATCTGAAGTTTACTTTGAGAATAATCAAGCACTCAGAACATTTATATTTATATTTTTGCATATGCAATTTTTGTTAATAATGGCATTTAAAAAAAAATATATACACGTATATATAGTTCTGTGTTATAAAACAAGACCTCAGTTGTCTGTATTCTACTATCTACGTCTGTGTTAATTAGAGTTAAAGCACATAAAGTACATTTGAATTCGGGAAAATGAAGATAATAAATAAACAGAATACTAAACTTTCGGTGGAACTGTTGTCAGCTATGTTGCAGTGCAGCACGGCCGCTTTCTCAGTGAAGGACTGAGTTCAAGTCAAGTCTCAGGAAAGGCGGAAATACATAAATCTGAACGCTTTGTATTTCCAAAATAAAAGCAGTTATTCAGCTTCTTTCTGTCAGCAATTTTTAAGTGATAGAACATCACGTATAAACACATTTATAAAAGTTTTTTTTTAAAAGAAATTAGATTTAGATTTCGTAACTATATTAGTTTCCTTGCTACCCTTTTGACAGTTTGTGGCAAGACTTTTTTTTTTTCGCAGTAGGATGCGAAGTCCTTTGTCTTAGTTTTTTGTTACGTGATAAAAGTCAGTCAGATCAAAACTTTCATTTCATAAATGCATTAGTTACATTCAAGTTAGTATTTTCTCTTAATAAAATGTTAAACAGACATAAGTGGAATTTGTGTTCAATTCATGTCTAAACCTGTTAGACCTAATTTTGCTTAATATCTGAGTGTTCCT